>NC_133166.1:105454329-106654329 GCF_040802235.1 Manis javanica | reverse complement strand
AGTGCCTGCTGTGTGCCAAGTCCTTCTCTAAACCAGGGATGCTACGTGAACAAGATGAGCAAGGGTACTGCGGTACTGCTTTTACTGGTGGTCACCTTCTAATGGGAGGGAAGTGGTGATGAACGGACTGATAAAGGTAGTGTGAACTGATGGGATATCACGAGTGATGAGGGTATGAGGGAGAAGGGGGCGCTTAGAGGAGTTCAGAGAAGACTGACAGGAAGTCGGCACTTAGAACTAGGCTTGCTCAACCTGGAGACACAGCAATCCAGGCAGAGGAACACCAAGTGCAAAGGCCCTGGGGTGGAGACTAACTTAGTTATTTTCAAGAAACATGACGAAAGTCATTGTGTGTAGAACTTGGTGATTGAGGGGGGAAAAGTGGCTCTTGATAAACTCAAAAAGTTTGACATAATCCAAGTCATGCAGGGCTTGAGTTTTATTCTGTTGGGAACAGGAATTCATAGGAGAATTTATGCAGTGGAGTGACTTCATCAAATCCCCGTGATAAGAACTGTTGCTCAGGCTGCAGGTAGAAAATGGGGTGAAAGGAAGTAGCAGATGCAGCAAGCGGGAGAGAAATAATGGTGGCGTAGACAGAGGCACGGCAGGTGTGGGAGCAGAGATGGGGAAGTGGACGCACTCAGGATGCGGTGAAAGCTGACGGTTTGCTAGGAAGGGCTTTGAGAGAAAAAGAAGAGATAAGCAAAAGTTGGGTTTTTGGCTTGAGCCACGGAGAGCCGTTTTTTGTGGAGAACGGGAATCAGACTCTCCGACAGCAAGGCCCGTGCATGTTCTACAAAGGTCCCTGGACAGCAAGGTCTGGATGCCGGAGCTGGTCCTTAGGTGTGCCCTTTGGAAATCACAGTTTCGCTTTTCATTCAGGAGAACTCAGCCAAACCATCCCATGCAGATAAGAATTCAAGCTCTTCTCAAAGGCAGGAATGCTCTGCAAGGCCCCAGCAGCCCATTCCAGAGCCGGCAGCATCAGGACTTCTTTTACATGCAGCTCAAGGCCTGCCTTGTGTACGTGTGTCCTTCCCTCTGGGTCTGTCAGTGTGTAGTCAAAGCAGGATGTGCCCTTCACTTGCTCCTGACCTTTTACTTAGTTACTTGTTGAGTTGCAGCTGCATGAAAACCTAAAAATATTCTGTTGTTCAGGGACCACCACCCTTATCTCAGTAGCTTGGGCAAGAGGAATCTAGTGAAGGCGGCCCCCTGTGCTGACACAGACTGGCCAGATCACAAAGTCAGTCGGAGTGGCACACTGGGAAATGAATGGCGGAGGACGTCAGCTGCTTGCCCCACGTGGCTTTCCTGTCCTAAGAGTCACTCTGTGCTGAAGGAAGCGGGGGAACTGTGGACCCCTCGGTTCAAAGGCGTAGTAGCATGGATTCTGCTAAAGAACTCGGCCCAAAGTTTGAGTCAGTACCTTGACATAAACCCGGTTTGTCCTCCTCCACATGCCTTTTAAGGAGAATAAAATTGCTACTTATTTTAAATATTCCTCCTAAGCTTTATCTCCAGTCCTTTAGTTATCCTTGCTGCTCTTTTAAGAACTTTATCGACTTCCGTTTTCTGTAGTGACACAAGGTATCCAATCTATAGTCTTCGTGATGCTGCTCTCCCTGCAGCGCAGAGGAGTGGGCGGTATTTGGATTAAAAGACAAATCCAGGGATTTATCCACAAAATTACAGATGAGCATGAACATGTCATACCCACCAGTGTCAAGGACCTGGCTGATAACGAGGGTTTTATCTATTACAATTCTTAAATGTCCCGAGATTCCAGAAGAACTTGGTTTCCCACTACTTAGAACCTGCCTTAATTTGTTCTAGGCATTGAAAAAAAGCTGATATTAGTTCGTCTAATATCTTTGCAGTTGTAAAAACTTCTTGCCAGTTCATTTATTAGCCCAAGTCAGTGTCACTTGCAGCAGAGATTTGTCCTGACTTTGTGAAACCTGAAGCTTAACAATTTAGGAGGCTCTTGATGAAAACGCACCTTCTTTTTCCCATTTTACAAAAACGTGAGCCCTTGTGCTTACAAATGCTTTGATCCCTCAAGAGCCGAGAAAGTAGCCCACACACAGTCCTGTGAGTTCTACTCCACTCTCCTTGTGTGGACCCAGTGCAGATTGAAAGGGCTGTAAGTTCTACTTACATTCTGATGAAGGATTCATAAAAAATTCATACTCTACAATAGCAGTGCTTTCTGTAGGTCAGGTTTCATAGTGATCGGAGAAAGATGGGGGTTTCCTGCGGAAAGATTATGAGGCGTTGGTGAAAAGGTTTGGTGGAGGGGGCAGGGAGTTCATACTGGGGAAATTGTTTCCTGTTCTTCAGAGGAATCCAAATAATCTCACATTTCCTGTTAGATTTTTATTTTCCTGGTCTTTCCTTCTCCATCTAGGTAAAAAGGTTAGACTTAAGTAATTAATAAAGAGGAGCATTGGAAAATTATAACCCCTAATTATGCCTCTGTCGTGTCTATGTGTCCTTGAGTGGCTGCCTCTAAGCTGGGCCCTCATTCCTTTTAGAACGGAATGCTCGAGAACATTTTGTGAAGTGTTCACTCTCAAGAGCTCAAAATTCAAAATAAATTTGAAAGACTTTGATCAAGAAAGTTTTTTCAAGTGTTTTATTCATTTCTAATATTGCTAGGAAAGTGAAGCAAAATTTCATAAGTACGTCTCATGCGTGAAGGTAGTATGACTGACGTAAATCTTGTAAGAGAAGAATTTCAATGTTTTTAAACTCCCAAAGAGAGAAACATTTGAGGTGATAGGTATGAAAGGACACCCCCCAGCTAGTTAATACACTAGATGTATACTGAGTGTGCACTTTAAATACCTTAAAGTTTTATATGTCAATTGGAAGTCAGTAAAGCTGGAAAAAAGATTAAATAAATACACAAAATATATGGGTAGGCAAAGGAGCGTCTGTTAGTCGGTGAATGGATGGCGGAACCTCTCTGTGCATTCGGGGTGGACTTTTGGTTTGAGGAGTAATTAAGGGAGGGAGGAGGCAGTCTAGCAACTTGTGGGAGCCAGGTCTCATTCTGGAGCAACTTACGGTTTCTACTTCTCAATAGTCTACATACAAGAATATCCTTCAAATAAAATGATCAGCCAGGAGATTTCGTGGACTGTTCATGAATAATAACATTCAATAGGAAAGCATCCCAGAACGCGAAGTAAGTAAGTTGGAATTAGAGCTGGTCCAGTTTCTGGCTTTGGTCCTGTGAGAGCGTGTCCCCCCCCCGCCTGTGTGTGGACATGAGCGGTGACGGTGTTCGCGGACCGTCAGTCAGCCTGTGTGTGCAGGCCTTCTGGTAAGTGGAAGGCTCTGGAAGAATTCATAGGCAGTGGTAGAACTGTGTTGGCACACTTTGCAGAAGAGAGTGAGAATGAATTTCCCTTTTGAGATGAGAACGAACCATCCACTTTTCCCAGCTACATATCCTCTTAGGAGGTGGTTTGTTCGACTCATTTTCTTGGGTCAGGAATTATTTACCCAGGTGACTAACTGGTGAGAATTTAGAGATTAGCCACATCGTTTGTAAAACCCACTTTGATTAATGTTCTCTGATTTTCTAAATCAAATGCACCATACAAAATAATTTCAGAGGGAGGGGCCCACCGGATGTCATCTCTCGGGCTTTGGCGGTTCTGGTTTTCCCATAGCTTTGAGTCCTCGCGCTTCACTTCAGGAGGGAGGGAATAAAAATGATACATCAATAATTAGCTTGGATCTGAAAACATTTTGCTGCCCAAATGCAGTGTTTCACAAAGTTTCCTGAGGTAAGGAGTGTTTTAGTTCTATCACAACAGTAAAAACACATTGAAATGGCGATGGCACTTAAAACAGCAGTGCCCAAAGTTTATTGTTCGTTACATTTGCGTGCGCGGCAAACCTAGTTGTTGAATCAGCCCACAGTGAGAGGTGGTGAGTAAATGTTTTACCTGATTGCTCCCACTTTCCTCTCTCCGATAGGTTTTAGAGCAGAGGAGTAAAAAGTACTTTTATTGAAAGAGCTCTCAAGACTGAATGCACTAATTAAATGCTGATTGTTTCTCTAAATAGATTTAGATTTAAGAGGTCAAATTTTCTCCATTCTAATGGATTATAAACTTGTATGGGAAGCAAAGGTGATACTCAGTGAGACCACAGTACCACGCCCCACCCCATGTTACTGAGCATCTCTCTACTCTGACACACAGCCAGTCACGGTATTTAGCAGATTTTTTCCCCAGAGGTCTTAAAAGTTGATCGGTTTCAAAGTAGATGCACAAATGATCTTGGGTTCACCTCTGTGATTAGAACTGTCTTTGCTGTGTAATAAAGGACTCCAAGAATATGGGATGCTGGTGGAGGTTGACGGAATATATGTTTCTGTTTCTTAGATGTGGGGAAGATGGGATTCATGTTTGATAGGACTGTTTTTACAAAGAAATACTTACAAAGGGATAGGATGCAACTCACTCATGAAATCAAGTTCAAGGAATAGCAGAAATCAATGTGGCAAAACTGATGTAATTCTGGATGCTTCTTATATCTGAAAACTCATTGGCTTCAAAGGGATTTCCTAGGTGTAGGTGTTCATAGAGACCCTGTATTCCATCCAGTAAGCCATTTGGGGTGGGGGAAGGGGAAGAGGCATTGTACATTATTTTCTAACCATATTATATGGCAGTCAGGTATCTTTTAAAGTTTAGTTTATTGGCTAATAAATTCATGGCTAGTTAGCCATAATAGCAATTTTGCTTTGATAGCGAAAGACAGAATTTGAGTGATTTGAGAGTACGTGATCGACCACATAAAGTGAACTTCTTGTAATCAAAACGCCTAAGGGTCAAATAATAAGATTCATATAAAATTTGGAAGGAAAACAGTTGGCTCCTCTCCCGCCACCATTGAAATCTGTTTTTAGTTAATATGGAAATTGGAGTAAAATATTTTATTGAGTCTAAATATAGGCTTTCATATATTAAAAGAAAAGCTATTTACAGGTGATTTGTTACTAAATAAAATCTTGAAGGAACAATTTTAATCACCAAAAAGGTAAGGTAACAATAAACACAGGAAATATAAATGAATAAAGCGTTCAGAGTCATGCTGCTTTCTGGACTATAAATAACCCCCCAGCTCTGCCACTATTATTAGCATGTATGAACAAAAGAAGATTCCAGAAATAGAAAGGGGAAGAGCATCTCGGTGAGCCTTGTATTCCATGGCATAGGAAATGTTTCTAGCAAGCCCATGAAATTTAGAGGGTTAATTGATTTTTAAAAAGGACATTTCCATGCTGTCCGATTGCCAAAGAAATTCTTTTACTGGCATGTGTGTAAAATTGGCAGGCGGGTGTTTCCTCTGGGTGACACAAGGTGTGATGAAGAATTTTATCTTCACTTCCTGATAAAAATCAGCACTGAATGCCTGCCTTTTTAACTTACTTGGTTGGGGTCAGACTGCACCTATAGGGGACCAGTTAACCAGCTGCGGTCAGGAAGGCAGTGGTGCATCATGGCCGCCCTGCGCAGGGGCTCAGGGCTCAGCGTCACAGAAGCCACCAGGGAGCTCTGTCACTCTGGTCAGAGCATTCACATACAACCCCCAGCCAGCTTCCTGATGGATTGTGCAGCAATCATATATGGGGACCCCAATATTCCAGACATAAAGCAGTAGGATCCACGGCAAATAAAAACACCTGGCCCCTGCCTACCAGCCATGCGAGGCCAGGGCCACAGGCTGTGAACGTGTAATTAGAATTTACAAAGAATGTATCAGAGGTGGTGCGTGTATGAGAACACAGGGCAGAGCTACTCTATGTAGTGGGCATGGGAAAAACTGCACAGAGGTAGTGCCACTTGAATCAACACGATGTCAAAGGAGGCCACATATATAAAAAGAGAAAAATATCTGTACTTACAAGGGCCTTGTGAGGAGCCAATGACATGATACTTGAAAAGCATAAAAGATAATATAAACATAGGAACTTGTTCTATATAACGTATCTCTATTTTATTTTTTATAACAAAAGGATCTATGTGCATGAATGTAGAGGTCTACCTCTAATTTCTGATCTGATAACTAATTCTGAGTGCAATAATTTGAGAACTGATCATAAAAGTGTAGCTAAAAGTTAGGGAAACATAAATCTCAAGTACTTTGTTTTTAATCAGTATTGACTAGAATCAAAGGAGAAAAATAACCCCTCAGATCTGAATGTTTTCCCATAAGTTGTAACCATAGTAATTATTTTTAAGATGGTCATGTTCTTGGTGATTTTTCAGGATATGAAATGATGAAAAGGTGTGTTTAGTAATGAGTAGGTTGTTTTTTAAAACATACATTACTTACAAACTATGTGTATTCTGATGGAAGAGATCATCTTCTGGATTATCTCTTCCCAGTAGGAATTTATTATTTTCCTATCTGAAGACAGCTCTGATTATTTCACTTAGTGATTTATTCCGTGGCATTTTTTGAGTGCCTACTATGTGCATTGTCAAGCAAAGAAATTGTTTCGTACAATATGTTTCGATGTCTTTTTAGTATGAGACATGTAAAAAATATGTGCAAGCCAAATGTGGACTGCGTATCCCACCAAGCGCTTTAGTTAACCTAAAGGATCCCATTTTTAACTACTGTAAAGAGAGAAGGGAGCCTGCGTTTGCTTCAGCGACGTGCAAATTACTTTGGAGTATGCAAATTATTTGAGTGCACATTGAGTCAGAATTACCTTTGCAAACAACTTTCCTTCCCATTTTTTTGTCAGAAGTAAATGCCACACGGCGTGGGGCAGAAATCTGCCCTGTGCCCTTGCGTGGTCATTGATAGGGTCCTGTGAACCACCACCACTCTCACAGCCCAAGTTCAGCTGCGGATGCAGAGGTCGGGGGTCCCTGTCCGGGGCCCACCTCTCTTATCCCATTCCTCCTGGCTTGGCTCCTGGTGGGCAGCTCTTTGCCTTCCTCCCTGGAACATCTTGGTCTGGGATGGAGAATTCTAGTCGGGAGTCTTAAGAGCCCTCTGTTGGCCAGGTTTTCAGAAAAACTTAAGCATGGTAGTTTGAATTTAGAAGAAAAAAAAATACATAAAAGCTCTTCGTGTTTCTTTTTTGTCAAACAATAGTGTTTATCATGTTCAGCTTAGAATTCCTAGGTACTAGTTCTCCCAGTTCTCAAGTGCTAACAAGAAACCAACTCAATAGCATCTTTAAAAACCAAAACAGTTCTCAGTGGAGGGTGGACAAGGAAGTTACATGAAGATGGAGGGGGAACCTCACCCCCAAGGACATCATAGACAAGAAACAATTTTTTTTCTCCTTTTTCTTCAGAAGTTGTCTTCCGCATGGCTTAATGTGCTAACATAACCCCGGTGCCAATATTTCAAAAGATACAGAACTTCCCAGCATGATGATAAAGTTTTCCTGTGTTCCAATAATAAGACCTCAGCGCACCAGTGATTTCCAGTTCCTCTGTGGCTCAGCAACTCGTGAAGACCAGGGGAGCCCTGAGCCCCCAGCCGTCCTATCAGGGTGGGAGTGGGAAACAGATGTTCACGGGACAATGCCGTTTGTTGTCACTGTCGATACTATGTGGCAACTTTCCCAAACGAAATTGTTTGTGGATGGAAAAGAATGTAAGCAGTGATTCATGCCCAGGAATTTTCTTTTTGGCTGCAAGCTGACCATATTTTATTTGTTTTAAATCATACAAGAACATCAGTGGATTAAAAATTTCAGGATGATTAGAGTATTTTCTCCTCCCATGTTTGGTGTCCAGCATTTCCTTTGAAAAAAAGTGACTATTTTAAGTGGTTTACTGGAAATCACAAATGGCTTACTTTTATCTGAGAATTCAGATTAACACATGACATCTCTTGCTTAGTATTTGTTACTAATTTGGAAGCATAGAGAATTCAAAATGATCATAGTGAGGAGAAATGTATTTATTGGTGATAGGCGGCCTTGTGTAGTCTTTGTTTGGAATTTTCATGAATACTACAAAGGGGTACCCACTAACCCACACTTACTGGGCGAGACGGTGGGTTTATCTGTGCAAGTTAAATATTAATTTACAGAGAAGTTTAAAATGTGCTTACAGTGAAAGACGTACTTCTAAATGAGGCCTACCGTGTCATATTCCACATGTACAAACCATCTTTTTCAGGAAGAAAACCTAACAAGAACTCAAGGCATAATATCCATCATTCTAGTGCTGTTTTTATGAAAAAAAATTTTAATCCACAAATAAAAGTCTATTAATGTTTATTCATAGCAACAGGTGCCTAAGGCCATAATTTTCAAATGTTTTATGTTCTTTTAAACACAGAGTTATCTCTTAAAATGAGGTTTCTGTATCACAGGAAAATTATTTTAAGGGACAGGAAACAAACTGACTTTCAAGTAGTAACAGGCAAAGGAGAGACAGGTGTCCCAGATAGTGAGAGTCCTGGACCTGGCGGTCAGGGCCTGGGACTCCGTACCTCTGTCATTCTAACGAATCATGGTTGAGGGCTCCCACCTGGTCAGCCTTCCGTGCGTCGTCTATAAGAACTTCTGCAGGAACTCGGGCAGGCTGGACAATCCCGAATCTCCTTGGGCTCCCACAGGTTTTGTTTACAGTTTGGGGTAAAAACTGTAACACCTCCAATTCTACTTTGTAGCAGTCAACTTGTAGGTGAATTCTTTGGCTCGCGGACACTTCTGAGTGTTTGATGAAAACTATTATTAATCTTCCCAGAAAAACGCATGAACAAAAAATTTTGCCTACAATCCTAGGGTGTCACAGACCCCTTGAAGCCCAGGGGTGGGTGGTCCCAGGTCAGGGACCCGTGGCTCTCTGAGGAAGGCCAGTGTCTTCACTGTTCTGTGAAGACTTGAGCAGGCATTTTAAAATTGCTGCAGACTTTGGCATCAGAACTTCCTGATTATTTTTTTAAGACATATTTTTATTTTCTGTCGTTTTTCACAAGTCAGAAATTTGACCTTGGTGTCCAGGTGCTTGAAGGATAAAAACACATTAGTTGGCCCACTAAAGACCAGGATAGCATTTGAAAGAGATGCTGTTGTGCACAACCAGGGCCCAGGGTGACCAGTTCGCCACTTGCTCCCAGCTGGAGTCCCTGTCTGAGAACAGGAAATGTGTGAACTAAGGTATATGCTTGCATCTTTGATTGAGCAAAGCAAGACCAAATTGATGCTGTTTTTAATTTATGAAATATTCTTAATTTAATACTCCTCCCAAAGAGGTAACGCGCCTAGGGAATACTAGAATGCACAAAATGACCGGAGAAAGTCATAATGTAAGTGATAAATACAAACTAGAAATTAATTCTGATTCAGATTTAAGAATAAACTGCCCCCTTCCTTGCAGAAGCCATTCATAGGTAAATCTGTTTTTTTAAGCCCTTCATAGGTAAATCTTCCTAAATTCTAACATCATTTGGAGAAAGCCTCAGATTTTAAAAAATACTTTAATGCACATGATCTCATTTGATGTTTTAGTTGTTACCATTTTTTTTACATATAATACCTAACATGGTGACTCATATTAATGAGTAGTGTAAGCCTCAGAAAATTGACTAAACGATTTCTTTCACCTAGAAAATTTGTAAGATTTAGTAAAACTTTCTTTTTAACCTTCATAACTATAGCCCTTAAGTTGTTTGTGTCTTAAGGTCAAATGAGATAGATTTCTGTTGCCTGCTTCCGGCGTGCACAGCAACTGTATTATCAAGAAAACAAATTCTACTCCTGATGTTACAGAACAGCCCCCAATTCTACTTGACAGAAATTGTTTCACTTAGGGAGTCCCTGGCCTACCCTTTCTGTTTCACTAGAACAAACGTTACCTGTGTGAGGGGGGCTCCTGGGGCAGCAGGGGACCCGCTCCCTCCATGGGGCCGTCATCGAGAGCACCCCGAATCCCATCTTTGATCTCTAGCAATATTTTTCTCAGTTATGTCATAGAGGTCACCTGGCTCGTGTGTGACAAACTGCCTGCATAAGTCACAGTGCCAGTGGCAGAGATTTGTAACCAGGCCCCTGGTCCATTGCCTTTGAATTATTTCCCAAGCCCGCTGCTTTACATTTACACTCTGTCGGAAGATGAACAGGGGGAGGGAGGGCGACCAAGGGCAGGGTCTCATCCTGAAGGACAAGGGGAAACAGGTGGAAGGTTAATGGCCCTGGAGCGATTCCACAAGCCTCTCTGGCTTGATATATGGGCCTCGGGCCTAAAACGGGCATTGGCTTTCAAAGATATATTATTTCATTTGGGGAGAGACATTCTGGAGTTCCTGCATTTGTCTGCTGATAGATGATCCTCTGTCCACAATTGGTTATGGCGCGTGAGTTTTCCTTGGGCCTGTTCCCGTACATAAAAATTCTGCTGAGTTCTCCAACCTTTCACATGCCTTTAAGAGCAGGACGTGTGCAGGCCGGTTGGCAGGCTGTCGGATGTTTGTTGCTGCTATTTTCGTAGTTCCTTTTGAGCCAGGAGGCAAGTGGGGGCTGGAAGACACTTCTGTTCATTCATACAAGACTTGATAAGGGTGGCTTTGCCCCAGAGTGGGGCGGGTGGCATGAGGGGTGAAAAGGACATAGAAAATCAACTGTGTGTGTCTGTCTGGCAAGATGAGTCCAAGGCAGTATTCAGTCATTTGGGCTTTAAAAGTTGCCTACATAAAGCCTTTGACTTTATAACTGTTTGCGCACCCCCATAAGCTTTTAATAAATGGCTTATTTCTGTTATTGTGTTCAGAGAGTCCGAGGTGACTTGTGGGAAGGGGTGAACAGACAGTTGGAAAAAAGATGCTTTATACAGAGACTGATGATTAGCTTCCCTCACGGGAACCACTGGGTGGTAATGCCACCAACAGATACGTCGAAAGGCTCAAATGTGAAAGACGAACCAGCCCCTGTATTAATGGAACCAGTCTCTTGAATTAACCTTGTGTGCCCTCTAAAAAGTTGTATCGCTGAGTCAAAGACTGCAAAGGTCACTTAGTCCCCACCTCATGTTCATAGACCTGGTAGTCATTAAAGTATTGGGGTTCTAGTATTCCTTAATATATAAATATTCAGCAATTAATTATCCACTCTGGGCCGGGGAATGTGTATGTATGAAAACTTTGACTTTACAATTCCTGACCACCAGCCTCGTCAGAAAGCTAATGCCTATTTTTATGGTGCACATGAAGGACAGCGACCTCCGTAAACTCACTATCTCAACAACAGGTGAGCGTTCCCGCCAGGGCTCGGCGCTCCGCTGCCGCTGTGCTCGGTGAGCGCACCGCCGTATGAGATGTCAGAATTCCATTTGCAGACATCTTTTGTCCTGAATGGCTTTGTCAAAAGCAAATTTTTCACATGGAGAAACTTTGCATTAGCACCGTAGATACATTGGTATTTATAAAAAGTTAATATGGGGCAGCCAGCCGGATAACATGAGTGCCCATCCGGATTTAATTTCTGAACGAGAGGCACTGTGTGCAGCAGTGGACAGACAGTCACGTGTGCTGTACGAGGCTCCCTTATCACAATCCGTATTCAGACCAAGTCAAGCCCAGCCCACAATAGAAAGATACAGTATCATCTGGCCGTAGCCCTGTTCACAATGGGGTTATAAAGATGCTCTTTTCCTCTGAAATATTGCAAGGCACAGGTTAGACCAGGAGCAGGAAGCCGGAGAGACACGTTCAGTATCTGCAGGAGGAAAACGTGGTCACTTGTTTAAAGGAAAGCTAATTAAGAGAGAGTTGGATGTAAGTGTGAGCAGTCAGGAGAATCTGCTTTTCCACTTGTTGCTGGGTGAATGGATAAAAGGCAGCCAACGACTTCAGCCCCCAGTTGGGGGTACAAGAGACAAAATAATCCTGGCAGAAGGGCAGGTCCCAAGCCACACAGGCATGCTTTTCAATCACAGAACGTAACGTGGTGGTTTCAGTCTTTTTTTTTTTTTTTTTTTTTTTGCCTGTGACCTAAATGCCTCCTTTTATGTTTGAAAAGTTATCAACTTTATTTCAGTTCTGTTTACCTTTCCTCTGTGGTATTTCCCAGTCAGTCAACCCCCGATCCTGTGGGTTATGTCAGTGCCTAAAGTGAAGATCAAATCAAAGGGTCTCACATAATGGAAGCTCATTCTGGATTCGTAAATAACTCCAGGCTTCTGCATCTGTGGTCTCCCAGCTCAGATGGACACCTCCATAAGCTGATCCGTAGGAAGCCAGATACTTGCCAACAGTCTCTTAATTGCTCATTTGCAGTTGGACAAAATGCTAAAAGCAGAAAGACTTCAAAGCCAGTGGAATCTGCATTGAAAACAGGATCTCAATACGCATAGTCGCTTATTGTTGCAAAATTAGAATAACAAATGTTCCCAGCATGAAGCCAACATAAACTTGCCTGGGTATTATTCAGCCTGAGACACAGTCAACTTTTTTTTTTTTTTTTTGCAATAGAAGACGCATATTTAGGACTCTGTTGTTATTCTGTACTGTTCATTTTAATGATATATTTAGGCCTCCGTCACACTTTGTATTTTTATGTGTAATTACCCATATAAAAAAAAACACTCATTAGTGTTCTGTTCCACTGACTTAATTATGCCCTTAATTAAATCTGGACTAACTGGGGGTCAGTGTGGTGTCAGTGGGATTTGTCACTGTTCATCAGCAGGTGTCTGGTTGCATCTATTTCTGGTTTTCCTATGGTTTGAATCTATTTAAGAACTTGCTTTTTTCCTAAACACCAGAGAGAGTTCCCACTGGAGGGAAAGCACAGCATGTATTTGATAGGCAACTGCTCCCTGAAAGCTTGTTTGTAAGAGGAAATTTTTGTTGATAGTCTAGGAAAATATCTGGATTAGGATAAATTGTTGAAAACAGATTTGGATACAACAGATGCACTTTTGAAAAGTTTACGTTCTAGATATGTTTACTTCTAGAAATAATGATCATGTTTATGTATATAATAAAAGTTCCTTGAAAAACAAAAACTGATTTTTGTTACAAGAACATCTTGTTAGATGTTTTGCACTGTGGTAAGCATACATAATTTTTTAAATCTGGTCAAATGGTGAGATGATAAGAATTTGTACACATCATTTGGATGCTTGCACTAATAATTTGTATTAATTATTTGGTTCACATTTGTCTCTAAAAATATAAAACAAAGTAACAAAATTAGGAATCAAACTGAAATAAAGAATTTAAAAAATCTGTTAGACACAAAGTCGATTTATTATTTGAAAGGAGTTTTAATAATAAGATTGCTCTGCCTTCATATTTCACATAGAATGGTTTAGACTCATGGTTTTAGTACATTAATTAAGGGAGATAAAATTCCCATGTTTCTGTATATAACAGGTCCCTAATGTTGATTTTGAGTAATTGATTAGTCCAGTCAAGCTTCTATAATTAGTTGTCAGCTTTTCAAAACACTTGCTGTGAATCTACAAACCTTTTACATTAGCCAGTTTTTAATCTAAAAAGATATGCAAGCTACCTTTGGAAAGCATTTATATCTTTTCCTGGAATTAGTGTGGCCCTTCTAACCTAAGCCCTAAGAAACTAAACACAGACTGTGTGTCCCTGAATTTTTCAGTCTAGAAATTTTGGACCAAAAATCTGAATTTAAAAATAGTAATGCTTTATTTTCATTTAAAAGTAAAAAGTCACAAGTTGTCTGTATGAGTCAAGATTTTTTTCAGAACTCAGTTTTCTAATGGTAACTTTAAACCAGACAACAGATTATTATCAACAGTGTAAAACAGTTCTGTGACCTTCTTTCATTGTGCTTTGTCATTATGTAAGCAATTGAAGTTATATTGGTTTTACCTACAAATACGCCAGAGCAGAGGTTCGATTTACTGTATTTCTGAAATTCAGATCAATTATTTTCATTCTAAAGCGTTAACTCCAGGTGCCTCTTCTTCAGTAACAAATTTGCTATTCTTGTCATGCAGTTTCTCATTTAATGTTTCCTTTAAGTTTTCTTACCATTTTTAAGCAGCTCAAAAAATATATATGCAAGCATACATAGTTTTTTAAATCAGGTCAAATGGTGAGATGATAAGAATTTGTACACATTGTTTGGATGTTTGCACAGCCTCTGTATTGTACCTGGATAACGAAAGACTGGGTTGTGAGTACCCACCAGTACCTACTGAAGCAGTCTGAACTCTAGATTCCTTCCAGTTACACCACTGAAGTAATAAATGCACAGTTTAATTACCTTAGGTTTCACCAGGTACTTTTTAGAGTCTTTTATTCAGCAGGTGTGTCAGCTGCATGACAGTTAATGTTTTAGGACTTGAAAATTCAACACGAGTACAGACAAGATTCCTTCCCTTGAGGAAGATATTTTATGTATACATTAGTGACTAGAAATCTTTTCAGAATAATTACACTAACTTAGAAAAAGTATAATTAGCAAACTAGCCTAATCAAGGATTAAAACCGTATGAACAGTAGAATGTTTCTGTGCCCCCTCTTTTTAAGCCTTCAGGAGACCTCACCATTTCGAGTACATTCCCTGGATAGGTTCTGAGATTATATTAATAGTTAAGTGTTTCTGCTTGGAGTCAAGAAAAAAAAGAAGAAGAATTAAGAAGAATAATTTTTTCATAAATTTATAGTTAGTAAGTATAGGTGAGCTAATCACAGAGATGGGTAGACATCACATGAATAAGCAATGGTTTTAAAGCTTGATGAAACCGCTAAGAATACTTGTCCATGTTACAGTTAAATGATACCCATTTGCAGACTTTCAGACAAACTTGCAAAGCTCTTACCTGTGTGAACTCCCTAGCTCTGCCATTATTCTTGGAGAATCACGCATCCGTATCATGCAGTTTCATTAAAAATGCATCAGTCCTTTCGCAGTGACATCTCTAACTCATCGGTTTGATGATGCAAGTACAATAAACAGTTTGGGCAGAGCAAAATGCAGGATCGGAGTATATATTCTGTCCACAAATACAACATGTAACAGGAAAACAAATACACTTAGCAAAAAAGGATCAGGTTTTCTAGCCACAAAACGATGCCGTGGTTGAACACTGCTAAAATCTACCGTGTTAATTCTGTCACTGAGCCACATTGTGAGCAGTTTTGTAGCAGGTCAAGTGACTAGAAGATGCTGGTCCCGGCTGGAGTACCCTGGCTCTGCCCCACGGAGACCCCAGCGGGAGCTGCCACTGTTCCAGGAGCTGCTCCAGCCCTCGGGGGTGGGAGAGGGTCAGAGGCGGACTGGGCCCTTTCCCGGTTGTAGGTTATCTAGTGAGCTTGTTGAAGGCCCAGTCTCCTCTTCTGTAAAATGCAGTGTTGACTTCTCTAAGTGGCTTAATGGGAGATGAGAGGACTTGACACAAGTCAAGTCTCTGGTAGAAAATGTCCAGGAAATGTTGATTTCCCCTCTCCTTGATCAATGCATGAAAGTGTCTGGTGCTGTGTTTGATTGATTCAAAAAATACCCGGGCCCAGCTGGCCTCTCACCGCGCAGGAGGCTGCCTCGGGTGGGAATCAGAAGGCTTTGGAGTCAAACTCGGCCTCAGATCCTCGCCCTGCCCTGCCACTTGCTGGGCATGTGCTTTTAGGAAAGTAACTCATCGTTGGTGTCCTTGTGTATAAAATAGGGGCAATGTACAACTTGCATGGTATTTTTAAATTAAAATCATACATGCAGAGTGTGCCATGCTAGAACCTTGATACATAGATGTGAATTAGGAATGGTCTCTACTGTCAAAGTGGGGGGTACAGCGGAAGAATACCAGTACTGTCATCTGGGGGGGAGGAGGAGATGGTAGAACGCTGTTCCCAAACCTGTGCCTCAGTATCGCCAAGGCAGGAAGGACATTTCAGAAATTGTAATAGAAACACCTGCTAAAGAGCAAGACAATTCCTGTTCAAACCACCAAATATATTTATTCATATGTATTTGGTGCCTGTTCTGTAGTTACATAGAATTTTATCGGACAAGTTTCTCTGGTCTGTGTAACCCTCTCCCGTTGCTCTTGGGTCTGATGTAAGGCCTGCCCAGCCTGGAGTCACCACCGAAGCCCAGAGGAAGGAGACAGGAGTTGGTGAGGTTGTCAGCCTCGCTCCCTCCGTGGGCGGGTACGGAAATGCTGGCCGGGGTCGGGGTGGGGGAGGACCTGAGGAGTCAAACGCGCTTCATTCCCTGTCATTAAGTGACTTTGCCTACCTTTTATTAGTATGCCAACCGAGGCTTATGTGTGACAAATAATTATGTCTATTATTAACGGTATGAGAGTGGGGAGAGAATGAGTTCTGGAAACTTTTTTGGAAATGAAATTCAGGTAATTACATCACAATATGGTGCGTGCAATGAGAGGTCCCCCGAGGAGAGTGAAATCTTAACAAGTTCGAGTCCCAGCCTCTCTATCTAGATCTCAGACCTGGGTTAGAAGTGGGGACATGAAACGAAAGGTGGACGTGACAGTCTCTGAAGTACTGTTGGGTGGTTTCTGCCTTTTTGCTGTGGCCTGTCTGCCTTTTGTAGCCACACCCGTACCCCTCCTGTGCCCAGGCTCCCCCGCGGTGCCTCCTCCCACACACCGCCTCTCAAGGCCTCCTCGAGGGAGGTTCACCTCCGCGCTCTAGTCCAACCTCATCTCCCCTCGTTTTCCCACGTGGACTCTCCACCCCGCCTTCTCACTTCAGGTTTCTCATCCCCGGCGTGCATTTTAATCTCCCCACTCCCCTGGGTCCCCTCAAGGCTCCCCTCCTAAAAATAAAAACACCCCACCTCCTAATCCAGACCCCCGTAGGTGCCCATCCTGGTCCCTGGTCATGGTACCTGTACCCCGTGTTGCCCCTACTCTCGGTGTCTCCACGGCCAGTGCCTGTGGGTGGAGCCCCAGGGCTGGGCCCCCAAAGCTGAGCGTCCCCCTTCCCTCCCCGCCGAGCACCACTGAGACCCTCTTGGGTGCAGACCTCTTGGTCACTGTTAGCGTTTCTCTCTGGTGGTCCCTGCAAAGTCCCTTCACCGGCTCCTCTCGCTGTGTATTTTTATGTATGTTTCTTGAGTTCTGTCGTTGGTCTTGTAATCTGTTTACAGAGATGCCACCACAAGCACTGCTACCCCGTTCTCCTCCGCAGACTCCACGGCAGGCTTCTGCACACTCAGAACATAAATGCTCGTCACCAACATCACAGACACCACCTCCAGGAGGTCTCCCTTACTCCTCTCATTTTCTCCTTCCAGGTGTTTTGACCAAGTTCCACTGCATGTACAGAAAAAGTTGAAAACTCCCCACCGGGTACCCGTCATTATGATCTATCGTTCCTCTCCCACCCCGGGCTCGTTCCCTGACACCGGGCACACCGACCTGCTCGTCTTTGTCCCCACTCCTGCATCACCACGCCTCTGCTACGGCTCGCTTCGATCTCTTTGCCTAGATGCCCCTTCACGGCATTTATCATACCTGGCTGAGCTTAACGCACAATTCTAAGAACCTCCCTCGGCCTCTTGAGCTGCATTTAGTTACCCTCTTCCTTACATTCCTGTAGTGGTTTGCATGTCCTTCAATGTCAGCCGATCTACATACGTATACTGTCACCACCACCAAGCTAAAAGCCGTGGATGTGACAAATCTAAATGGAGTCAGGGAACCATTTGAAATTGGGACTGACAAAACCCAGGGACAGATAGTGATCATATCACCCTTTTCCCCAGCTCGTTCCTGCCCCTTGTCACCTCTCTCAACCCCAAGCACAGAATTTGAACTCGGTAGTTAGTCCACAAAATTGTTAGCTTGTCAGAAATTGATTTCTGCTCACACAGAAATGATGATACAAAGCAGAGGTTCTCAAACTTACTGATCTTAGCACCCTTTGCATTCTTGAAAATGATAGAGGACTCCAGAGACCTTTAGTTTATATACGTTTCTACTGTCAGTATTAATTAGAAGTGAGAATGGAGAAATGGTTAAACACAAGAATTCACAAGCACACATTCCATTCATCACCCTTGTGATGTCATTACGTCCTGTGGCCTCTGTTCAGACGTGAGGGCTGGAGGGTGGAAAGAGCAAATACCATCTTAGTATAATTGGGAAAATGGTTTTAACCTCTTGGACCTCTTGATCAGACTTTTAAAACCCCTGATCTGAGTGTCATCATTCTGCGGGCATTTACTCTCTCGTAGGGGTTGAAGCTTGATGCCAACTGAATGCAATTCCCGTCCTGGAATTTTCAAATCAGCAGATAAGTAGAGTGCACGAAAGTGACCCAGAGTGACAGAAACCCTTCAGACCACTGAGGTCGTGCAGCCACTGTCCTGGCAGGGGTAGGGTATTGGCCAGGCCCTGGGGACAGCACAGACACGAGGGTGTAGGTCTCTTGACGGGCAGACCCCCCACATGCAAGCGCTGCCCCGTCCCAACACACACTCACACTGCGGCCACCCTGGGGCAGCTGGGTGCCATTGTGCTCACCTGCCCGAGGTCAAGGTCCCTCTGGGCTTCTCCGGCAACTACATTTTCTTTCTGGTCAGAAAATTAATGAGGAGACCACGTCCAAACCTAGAGCTCTTGCTTTTTCATTTTGCATTGAACGATTACTTGTTTTGTAGTATTTGACTAGATGAAGGGTAAAGGACTAATCCTACTTTCTAGATCATTGATAGACTCTAATTAAGGCCATTATCTATGGAGGCCAAGCCTTGTCCTAAGTTTTATTCATGCACTAGCTCAACAGTCGCAAGGCGCAGTGTGGGGGGAGGGGCACTATGAATAGAATTTGATATAAGCTGGAATAACTTAAGGCTCAGGAATTTACACCAATCGCCCACTCATCTGTTTGCCGCTGGTAGAGCCTGGTTTGTGTCAGGCCTTTTCTATGGCAAAACTGTCTTACTCTGCCCTCAGACCATACTCCATGCCTAAAAGGTTGGTGTGTGCACACGGATGCACGTGTCAAGGTGAATATCTGTTTGCTGGAATTATCTAGAGCTTTTTATTGAAAGGATGGTATCACTTGGTTAGCTTGTTCAATGTGCAGAATCTGCCCCAGACCTGCTAAATCACAAGATTACCTAGGCAAATTGTAGGTGGCTTAAAGTTTGAGAAGCACAGATCTCGGGCACAGCGGTATCTCCCTGAACTCTGACAAGAGAATGAAGTGAAGCCATTAGCAGGGCGTCCTGTTTATTATTAGTAAGATATCCAGCACCTTTAGTTCAAAAAATGACCATGCTTTTTAAAACAAGATGCTTTGTTTTAGAAGCATGCATTTATGTTTCATTGTCCATAATTAGATATAATATTCATTCTGCAAGACCTCTTAGTTTGTAGAAAGGATGGATGCACGGTAATTTTTGACAGTCATCTTTGAGGTCGGCCTGCAGTGAGCTTTATTAAAAGCAAGCACTGAAGGTTCCCATTCAAGATTGTGGTTTGTGGTGGAGTCTAATTTGTACGCTGGGCAAAGGTCATATAGAGGAGCTCGTTAATGTACTCACTCTGGGAAGAGATCAATCTCCATACTTCACCTTATCGATCTGAGAGCTCATTGGCGCTTCCTCCTTGAGCTGCTCAGCTCACGTGTGAATGGAGATGGATAGCGTTCTCGGCCGAGGACTCGAGCAGGGGCACAGCCACGCACAGGTGCACCTCCTTTTGGTTCCTAGTATTAGGATCTCTTGCTTGTACATCAGTTACTCAGAAAAGGTTTTTAAAGAAAGAGGTTGCTTTTCAGCTATAAGGAGTATTGTCTTTCTTTTGTAGTTTTTTTAACTTGTGTACTCAGTGCAGGGGTTCAGTGTATTTGGATAGAGGTGGACGGCTTGCTTTAAAGTGTAGCATTCATTGATGTTACGAAAACTTAGTTTGTTTCTTAATTTAAAAAATACCTGCTCAATAGGATCTTCCGGGTCCGCCTGCGTTTCTTTTTGTGAGAACACTGCCATTCCATATATGTGTGACTGTTTAATTGCAGAAACATCGAGGAAGGAGTGGCTTGGTGAATCCAGCTTGTAAACATTTATGTGACCCTTGTGTACTTCGTCTTTGAAGCCGGGGGGCCATGTGAATTCTAGGGGTGAGGCAGGTGCAAGTCAGCAAGCAACTGTCTCCTATTTAAAAACAGAGTAGAGTTGGGGGGGGGGGGCGGGGAACCGCGCCCACGGCCCCTGCCGGGCTTCCTCCATGGCGGGTGGTCGAAGGTCGTTGAAGTGTCCCTTTTCCTTCCTGGACCCTCCAGCCCAAGCCCTGCTGGACAGCAGCGAGCAGCGGGCTTTGTGCTCTGTTAAAGTCGTCTCCTAGACTTGATTTTCCTCGTTTTCAACCCAGATTGTACCTTGAGAAAGAGTGAAGCTTGTGTCTGAAGCAAGTATAAATGCCAGATTTTTTGCAAAATGCAATTGGCTGGGTGCTTATGAAATGTGCCTCTGTGTCTCTTTGAATGTTACATTTTGGATGTCACACTTTAGATGTCAAAAAACAGCTTATTTTTCCTGTAAAAAATTAGCCACTTCAGAGCTTTTTAAGATTCCATGTCTAAGGATATATCTCAGGACACGGTTCACCGCTCCGTCGGCTTCTGTCTGGGCGCCCGGCGAAAGCAAGGAGACCCAGAGGCCTCGGCCCAACCTGCCGCATTCAGGCTGCGGGTGAGGAATGAGCAGGCGGTTCAGATGAAGTTGGAAGGGGCTTGGGACTCGGAGAGGAGGATGCTGCACAGATTGGACTGCCCTGGAGCACCAGGCTAGCTCCTGCTTAGGTGGAGTATTTCAGGCACTCTGTCCTATGAGCAAATCATGATTATTTTTTGATACCTTCTAGGTTCTGAATCAATATTCAAGAAAGATTTTCGAAAAAAATTTTTGGCAGGAGAAAGTCCTAATTGGTCATAAAGAAGTAATAGGAAAAGAACTGCATTTGGACCTGGAGACACCTTGCTTCATGACTTGCATGTAGCAAACATCATTAAGACAAGGATGCGTGACTGACTCATTTTAAACACTTACACTCATGTTGCTGTGTTTTTATTATTCCCATGATTGAGACACTACCCACAGCATAATGATGCTGCTTGCTTAGTGTGACACGCAGTAGGGTGCTCATAGGGCCAGCTGCGTGAGCAGTACTGCTGTGTGACTGGCGTGTAGTGAGGGTCCACCTCTAGGTGGGTATCCATGTCACCTCAGTTCAGCTCAAAAATTAATTTTAAGAGTTGGCTGAAATACTTCATTGTTTGACGTCAGTCGGCCAGCCTACTCCTACAAACCAGCCTGCCAGCTGACTGGAGGCGCAGCATGTCACCGAACCATGTCGGATGTGAGCAGATGTGAGCAGCGTGCCATGAGGGTGCCTCCGCGGACAGAAACACACAGCTTTCTCTTTCCCTGAAGATTACTTTCCCCCAAAGAACAGCATGGTGTGTGCAAAGTGTAAATAATACCTTCCTATAAATATTATGCCCGTGTTCTGGGTGATCCATACTTAATATAAAACATAATCAAGATTGCTTACGTAGGTTATTACTTCCGTTGTGCAAAAGCTAAAGGCAATGAAGATGACTTCTCTCTTCTTCGAGGATGCTCCACTCCTACCACCTCCATTAGAGAACCTTCCTTCAATCCAAAAATATTTCTCCCATTTTCCAGTGGGAATAAGTGGGAGAGTGGGATTCAGTATCTTGCATCTCACTTCTCAGGCATCTTTGCAGGAACTTCTGTGTATCAGGATAGCTGTGCATAAATTCAGCTTGATTTACCTTCTTTTATCATTATATTAAGATATAAACCCCATAGCTGTACAGTTTATAAGGGTGAATGAAGGAAACACCACCTAGAAATATGGAAGTCATGAGGAATCGGCTTGGGACTAAGCTGCAGAGCTGTGGCCTCGGGGACAGATGGAGCTGGGCCCTGCTTCGGTCTATAGGGTGGGGGTTGGCGGGAGGGGGACGCGCAGTACAGCCCCGTGGCCTGCAGGGTTTTCGCCCTGAACTTGGAATAGAAAGAAAATGCGAGGAGAAGTAGTGGGAAATACATCACAAGACACACCCACCTCACCCACAGGATGGGTGTTGCTAAAAATCTAGCTTGTGTGATTTTGATTCCAGAATCCTTACCTTGCAGTTTACATAGGATGTTTCCAGCTTTTTAGAACTGGGGAACTAAAGCTCGGTCAAAGCTAGTGCCAGATGATACTGGTGGCTAGTGTTACGTCTTTGGGCCCTTTAGTGGGGTTGAGAAGCCCTGCACTCCCCCTGCTGAACTGTTAGCAGTTGCAGGGAGGGGCACAGGCATCTGGCAGTCCCGTGATGGTTCAGGTCACCTTTGGGTCTTCTGGGACTGGGGCCGGGCCACGAAGGGGTTCCCCAGCCCTCCCAGAGGTGACACACTTGAGCAGGGCTCGAACGTGTGAGGGGCAGGGACCCCAAGTGCTGCGCCGGTGGGGGGGGAGCTGGTTCCCACCAATGGTGGCAGGGTGCCACTCGATCAGTTGTGACCAAATGGGACACCTCCTGATGGAGTTACCTGTGGGATACTAGGGAAAAGGTCCCAGGTTCTGTTAACTTATTATTTGCCTAAGTATCTTGAGAGGAATATCTAGTCAGTCATGTCATATAATAATCTGGATTGTCAAAAATATGAAGAGCATAATCCTTTTTTCGCTAGACCCCTCCTGCATGTCAATTCCAGTTCACCCCAGAGAACCTCATTTCTGCCTCAGTTGGGGCCCAAATCAGGCCCCCTTGGAATTAAGTAAACACTGTACCTTAGCTCACCCCCCGTCCATGTCACCCTTCCTAATCTTTTCTCCCAAATAGGAGAGAGCATCTGTCTAGAATTTATGTCCAGATAATTCCAAGTTTCTGTCATTTGACATCTGTGTTTTTATATTTCCAAAGGATTTTTTTTCTCAAATTACAAGCTGCTTTATATTTGAAATGGACGTTAAGTGGCTACTAATGTGTGTGTTCCCTTGCAGGAAGACAGTCAAGGCAACATTGTATTCAAAAAACCAACCTCTAGAGAGAAAAGGAGGGAGAGTGTTCTTTTCTCCTATAGGAAAAAGACCCTAGTGGCCGGGCCCGGGGGCCGGAGCAGAGCGCCAGCGTCCCCCGGTGCCTGAGCTGCTGCGCGCGCATCCCGGCCCGCCTGCCCTAGTGCCCTCCTCTGGAACACCAAGCGGTTCAACTACGGTGGTTACTCAGTCCCTTTAGCACCGATCAAGAGAAAGCCCTGCTGCCAGCGGGACCAGGGTGTGATCCAGACAGGGTGGGGTGCCCTTCGCAGCTCCGGAGGCAGGACGTCGGGTGGGAGCTGTCTGTGGTGTGCACACGCTGTGTTTAGGGCACCGGAGTGAATGTTTCCCAATACACACCATTGAGAGATTTTCGCAAAGCAGAAATCGTTGGGTTTGCCTGGAAGTGACCACCCTCACCTTGGGGCTGCACCTCTGACTCCTGGAGCTCTGCCCTCCATTGCCACCACTTCTCCACGAACCCGTTTCTGGGCACCTCTGACCGCACGCTGAGCGATGGGACTCTAAGGGGAGAGGGACAGTGCCCGGACTGGGTCCCCTGCGTGTCGCTGGGGCCGGGGGAATCCTCCAAGCAGCCTTTGTCCGCAGCGAGTTCCCACCGCTGATCGGGCTGCAGGGGCCTCTCCCGGCCTCTGCCCTGATTTGGGTTGTATTTTTGGTGAGGGACACTCAGGCCATTTGGGTCCTTTTCCTCCTTTCTTTGGCCAACTGCCTGATTGAGCTGCCAGCCAGAAAGGACCAAGGACATTGTAGCCTCTAAAAAAAAATGGTTTTTTTTTTCTGGCTTTGAAATGTATCTTAGAAAGGAAGAAGTTGCACGAAGACCTTCGGGTCCTAATGGAGCCTGTGGCATGCCCGGTGACCCCCCGCTTCCCCCTCTTTCCCGCTCCAGTACCCCAAGGACTCCCTTAACATCCGTCTTCATCGCTAGTGCCCAGGTAATGGGCCCCCTGCATCCCCGGAGCTCTGCTGCTTGGGGCAGTGACACCCGCCTGGTCAGACGGGCAAGGGCCTGGGCTCAGACGGTCTGAGGGGAGCCCTGGGCCAGGGAGCAGGGAACGGGCAGTGGTCCTCATGAACAACACTCAGCAAGAGAAAAATGCTGGAAGGTATTTCACATTAATCTACCTCCAAATTATTCTTTTCTCACTCATCGACCCCTTTTTATCACCTGAAATGTTCTCCTTTGTACTTCCTTTAGCACCTCTTACATTTTGCCTTCTTTTATATATTTGGAGGTAGACTGAACTACCATTAGTGGGGTGCTGGTCACTGAACTGGATACATTTACGTTTATCTTCTTGAACAAAAACTGTGGCTATGAGAGCAGCTGAGGTTCAAGAAGTTTGAATTTTTTGCCCAAAGCTGCGCGATGGGAATGCCAAGATAGGAACTCAGGTTTCCGAGCAACAAAGCCCATCCATTTCCTTTAGAGTGTGAAATGGTCCTGAACTCTGCTATTAATGGAGGGGCCTAAAAATACATAATGCTCTCTATTTCTAAATTGTCTCTGTTTATCTTTGGAAAACACCATTAGAAAATTGTGTCCTGGGACCAGATCATCTCGGCCCCTTTTAACATTGCCAACAGCCTTAAAAGGCTCCGTGTAGCTAAATCCTGTCCGCCTAGCAGCCTGCATCCGGAAGTGCAGAGGATGTTACTAGATCCAGTTCACTGCATCTGGAACCCTCCTCTGAGAAGCCCTAGAAATTTCTCTCGGGAGCCCAGCACTAGGAGAAGCTGTAACTGCCTGATTTTAACATTAGTAATGGTGCTCTGGCTACAAGAAACCAAAGTGGCCCATTTCCAACAACTGGAACAACCCTCATGGAGCTTAGTTATGGGGCGGATGCTATTCTTGGCTTCGACTTAGTTCTTCATTTCCATTTTCTTACTTATTTCATTACTCATCTTTTATTATAGGTAAATGTAAACTTCAAATCTTTTTCTTGAGGATATGACCTATATACATGCACTCAAACATAACATATATACACATACATACTCATTTTCTAATTACTGGTTCCACAGTGTTTAACACCTTTCCTGTTACCTTGTACACAAATTATTTGGCATGGATATGTCTTGTTTGTTGAGTTCATTTATAAGTTCCTTGAGAATAAGAACTAGGCCTTACATTCATTCAAGTCTTACTAGCACCCAACAATAATATATGTTGTCGGATTTATTGTTGATGGGGGTACGTCCATAGTCTGACAAGGTACGTGGCTCCTAGGTTAGCCATGCCCTCATGTAAACTGTCCTTTTTAATACCAGTCTCACTAAAGACGAGGCTGGGGCAGCCGTCAAGTTCATCACTGTGCCAATTCCTGTCCTCTGTACTCTGCAAAGGGCTGCATGCAACCTGGATGAATTGCCCCAGCTACTGACTCTCTCATGATGTCAGAGCAACTCTTTGGGGAAGTGTGGGCACAGCTGACATTCTCTGAGGAGCAGAAACTCCCATTTTCCCCATCTCTTTATATCTGTACATGCTTTGAACTCAGAGCAGTGGAATGAGATTGATTCCCTAAGACACGTGGAAAATCTCATGACCTGTCAGGGCCCACCTTAATCAGATTGTGTAAATTACACGTGGCTGTCTGTGGGACAGTAGACACAGAAGCCCTGACGGATGAGCAGGCACCCGCTGGTGAGGGAGTGCAGATTCCTGTTTGACCCCCCAGAGAGGATGCGCTTACACTTAGCAGGTAATTCACTGATACTTCAACAGGAAGCTTTCTGTAATGTGGGTAAGAAGGGGAATCAAAACTGGGAAAAATGCGTCCTTCGGTTTGACACTCTGAGAATGTAGCTACCATTCTACTTGAAAGCAGTCGGCTAAGTTACGTTATGTTGTCTGGTGGTGTCTATGTCAGTAATGATATTTGACATTTGTGTACACTATGCAGTCTCATCTCCCCCCAAAAATCATCACTGAGTATCTGGCACTAATACATCTTTATATAAATACTGCATTTGGCATCCCCTGGGAAATAAGCTATACCAGGCCTACAAATGTTCAGGATAAGTGAAACTTACCTTTGGAAGCATTAGACTTTGTTTGAATTGTAATAATTTTTGATGGAAGGCCTCCAACACAAATCCCACCATTCCTGATCTCTTAAACAGGATTTGTTGAGCCTGTTCTTGTGAGTCTCCGTGGTAGTCGGTGCCGGGTCCTGGACCCTGGGTTGCAGAGGCTCAGGACCTCTGACTGCCTCTGCAGGGCGGCTGCAGTGAGGGCGTCGAGAAGTAGGGGCCCAGTGTCTTTTATTCTTTCTCTCCTCCTTCTGCTGACAGCGGGCTTGTTCACTTGGCAGCCGCGCTCCTATCTCCCTGGACATAATCATGTGGCTGCGGGGCAGGGCTGACTGGTTCCATTTCCCTGAGATGAAGGGTATCAGCTGCATGACAGCCACTCAGCAACCTTGACAGCCTCGGTTCTGGGCGCCCTGGCTGCCCTCGCCTGACGGATGAGCAGGCACCCGCTGGCGAGGGCGGTCTGGTGTGTGTGGTCAAGGTCTTCGAGGGGAAATCTGGGAATTGAGAAGGCGTTCCTGTCCAAAGCAATCATGACCAAAATAGATGATTCTAATGACTGTGTGTATGACAACTTAGAACAAGAGATGGAAGGAAGCATGTAGACTTTCCTAGGTCCTAGATTCTGTGGACTATTGGTCATGACCCAGATGGCGGGTGACATGCATGTAGGTCAGAAGGGATCGTGGAAATGAAAAAATGTGCAGATGCCATGCATCTAGACCCTTCTGCCTCCTGCTTCCTTCCTGTGAAAGGGAGTTGAGATCCCAGAGGAAGAGAAAAATCCTTTGTTGCTCCACTGGAGGAACATAGAAAGGGGCCGGAATAACTCGGCTGCCTGGCCAAGTGTTGACAGATAGGTCTTTGTGTTGTGAACCCACAGCCACCCAGTTAGAAAGGACATGCGAGTCACTCCAGTTATCTCAGGACAGGGAAGGACTTCTGGTCATAAATCTCATGGCTGTTGCAACAGCTGACAGGGGAGTTTGACTGGCTGTCACTTCTCTTGTACAGTATTGTTTTTAGCTCTTGTTTAATCATTGTTAATGTGAAATCACTTTTTGTTGGACTTTGTAGCAGTTTATTATAGAGTTGGCAGATAGTCATCAGCGCTCTTTATCCAAACAGTAATGGGGGAAAGCAGTTGTGGGGCCGCCTTGCCCAGAGCAGGTTCCTGCTAAGATTTGTGAAGTTGGTCTCGACTTGTCTTGGTTTTGATTTGCCATCATTGCCACAGGAGGAAGGGTAGAGAAACGGAGGGCCGCCTCCAGGAACTTTTTTTCTTTTTTTATCCAGAGTAATCGCTACACTTTGTAATGATTCTGAAGAATCTTTGCATTGTTTTTTAAATACTTTGTTCCAAGAGTTGTGCCAATAGGAAATACAGAGAAAAAGGGTTTATTAAGTGATTTCAAGGTCTACTTAAAGGCACCCTTCTTGGGGGCTTCCCTGAATGCTCTGGCATCTCCCCAAGAAATGAAGCAGGTAAACTGCCCCTTGGATTTTTATGCCGGTGAGATAATGATAACAGATTTTTACTGCCGGCTCTTCCCTGGGAATGAGTTTCTGGAGCCAGGGATGGTGTCTTAGATTTCCCCCCAGTTTCTAACACAAGTCCTGGGACAGCAGACTCAGTGACCCCAAAAAAATAGGTTCAGGTCCAAGCTTTAACTCCAATCCATGTCAGTAGAATGTTTTCCTAGACATACCTTTTTTAAAACTCCACCTCAGATTTATGGTGTCAACTTTAAAACGCTCCTGCAAGAGGGAAAGTGAGGCAGCGGCGAGAGAGATGTTCTGAGGGGCTCAGTGTGGGCTTGAGAACCATCCTCATGTTTTCCTCCTTCTGACTGCTGCCAGATGCTCTGTTCTGATGAGAAAGCACACGTTTCTAATGATTAACACTGTGGGTGTGGGAAGGCGCTTCCTTAACAATATGAGGTTTGTATTCCTTTACACGCTCATCTACAGTATCAGCATGAATAGTTTCTCTGATGAGTAACTAGGTTTCTGAGATAAGTCCTTCTTTTTTATGGCTGATAACACAGGATTATATGAGGTGGTATTGCTGCCTAGTGAGAGGTTTTGATATACACTGGAAATTATGCTGTGCCTCCCTCCCTCTGGGCTCCCGAAATGCTACCCTGGTGGTGTGGCTGGTGTGAACACCTGGAGAATTCAGTCAAAAGTAGTAGATTACTTCTCCCCTCTTCCCCCTCAGCCCCATATCACCAATAACCCTGCTTTCCAATGAAAAAGTGCCTTCAAAATTGCCAACCTTTCTTATCTAGAGAGATAGGGAACAAGTCAGTCATCAGATGCACCTGCCCTTCTGATCGCGGAACTGCGCGAAAACCATGTCACTGAAGTGCTGGGAAGCTACACGCTCGCCAGTTGCAAGATAACATAAAATATCACATAATCAATTATGGAAAATACTGAAATGGAATGCTGGTGTGGAAAACCTCCTCAGAGAGTGTTAAAACAAGGAATCAATTGCTCTGGAGGGTTTTAAAATTACCATCAGTCAAGAAGTGTTTACGAAGGGCCAGCTGCGCGTGCAGTGGGTCGGCGGTGGTTTCCGGCACGCGTGTGTCAGGTCACGGTGGTCTCGGTTCCACAGACGCGGAGGAGCCGCCCGCTCATCTTGAGGGCTGGGCACCGGCGGCGGAGAGGCGAGGGGCAGATCCTTGGGGAAACGGGGGCGATGCAGCCCTGCATCCCTTCGGGAGCATCTCTGGGCTGGGGGGGTCACTGGGAGCCACAGCCTCTGGTCCGGCCGTCACTGCCGTCCCCACACCCCAGGGGCGCCAGAGGCAGGAGCCACTGCTGGACTTTGTGACGACAAGGAGATTGTCACAGAGATTCTCTGTCAGGCACAAAGGAAGAGAGGGTGACAGGAGCAGCACAAGATTTGACACCAAAAATGAAGTGCTGATGATGGCAATGGGCATTTTCGCCTATTCCTCCAACTTCTGAAGAAGCAGAGGAACCAGGAAATGTATGCAGACTTCACAAGCCTGTCCAGCTCCTTGTAAGGAACCTGCAGGCGGCCCGGGAGAGCAGAATGTGCCCTCCCTCCGGCGGTCCGCCTTCCCCCTGCCGCACCCCCCCCACCTCCATCCCTCCATCTCTCTCCCCTTCTCACTGTCTCTCTCCCATATCCACGTGCACAGCCTCAGGAATAAGGTCTGAAAATCCACCCGACTCCTTTTCTACACACAAGACAAAACTCTGTCTGGAAGTGGATTCTCAGCATCCCAGAGAAAAGAGACCAGGAAAAGTCAGTTCTCTTACCTCGCAGTGTGGACATGGCTTGATGGTGGCAAACCAGGACCACGGGTGTTTCTTAGCCGCTGCTCGGCAACCAGCACGGGCGAAGGGGAAGAGCCCGTCCCCGAGATGCCTCCGGGGAACGGGCCTCGCCGAGCCCCCACTCCTCTCCTCCCCTTCCCCACAGCCGGCGGGTCATCTCCTGGCTCTTCGATCTTCCCACGTGCAAAATGGGAGTACCACGTTTTCTTGCTGTGTGAATGCCCTTCAGTGGCCCCCTCCCGATGTCCCTGAGCACACTCGGAGGAGTGTCTGTCCCCTGCCACCTCGAGATGCTTTGCAGCAGTGACGCGTACGGTGACTGTTTCTGTGGAGGCCTCTGTGACTGCAGGGTTTTTAGGCTTCCCTGAAGAGAGTGTAAATATGTAACTAAAGCCTTACATCACAGAGGAAAACGTACACTGGAGCCATCATGGACCCATAAGTTTGAAATAAGATGCTGATGGTATATTTGCTGGAACGAGAATATAATAAAACCCTGCAGAATAAAGTGCACTTGCTTGGAAACCCCAAGCATCTGAGAGACACGGTCCCTGGAATCTGTCCCTGGTGCTGGGTCGCAGACCACCGCTCCTGGTGCCACCTGTCGGCAGAGAACGTTGAGGGGGGTCTGTGTCTGCCTCTGTGCACAGCATGACCTGGGACGCACGTGCTCCAGGGAATTCCTGCTGCAGGGGAGGGTGAGCGTCACTGCCACTAAACCGCTAGGGACGGAGCTCCGCAAGGTGCAGCCCGCATGCCCTGTTCACTGTACACCAGGTCTGGCGCTTACACCCACCAAATGTGGCTCTCAGAAACATGTTAACTTCATGGTTGAAATTCTGGTTGGAGGTGTTTCTGATGGAGATGGTGGGGCTGCCTTTCCCTGATCGCAGAGCCTGACTGTAGCTTCAGTCTCTGCAGTCGCCTTTCCCGTCTAAGCAGAGTGAGTGTGGCCCAGCAGTCGGGGGCCTTCGGGTGGTGCTTCCTGCTCTGGGGTGTTGTTTGCATTTCACGAAGGGGATTTCCCACTGACCCTCTTGTGTCATCCTCACAAGAACTACCTCACGTACTTTTAGGTGGGAAAATAAGGTTTGGAGAATTAAGTGGCCTATCCAGGCTCTCGTGGCTAGGAAGTGTGTAACTGTCTGAAATCCCTGTTTTTGTTCCGCATCTGAAATGCCCACCACTCTCTTGATGGTGTTGGCTGTGTCCTGGACTCACAGAAATGAGGTCAGCCACAAGCTCTCTCAGTACTGTGTATTCCTAAGAGTCACCCACTATCCAGTCCCATTGAGTGGCCGCTTAGCAATGAACCTGTTAAAAGTGAGTTCGATTGATTTGGCTTAGAAAATTCTAGCACCACTTCGTGTAACTTGGAGACAGCCTAGAGCTTGAGAGAGAGAAAAAGAATCCTGGAGGCACTAAACTGCTCTGAGACCCTGTTCTGTCCTCTGCAAATTGATTGTAATGGTACCACTTCTGCTAATTGCAAAGGCATGTTCTGTGAATCAAATCTAAAGAAATACACAAAAACTTTAAGAACTGGCCACAAGTCAGCGTCCGGCATGAGGGACAGATGTGCAGTGCATGTCTGAGCATGGCCATGGCACTCGAGTACAGGGCCTTTGGCTGGTGCACGTCACAAGGTGACAAGGGTTAAATAACCACAGCCTGGATCCACGTGCGCTCACATTGGCCGTGCGTGTGTGGGTGGTGCACGAACTGGGTACGTGTTTGTTGGTGAGGAATGGCGGCAGGATGGCGAGTGGGTGCAGCGCCCATTGTGACACCACGCCTCCCTTTGAATCCATGAGGGAGGCCCTGTTCTCTGCCCCGTTGTCACATCGGGGCACTGAAGTTTAGAGTTTGGGGAAAATGTTCAGACCGTAAAGCAGGTGCGGATCAGCAGAACACGGCTGGTGGTGGTTCTGTTCCAAGTCTGTAGCGCGATCAGACTTCACTCAACACCGGGGCCAGAAGGAGCGTGTTACGCTGGTGGTCTCTGGATGGACCTCCTTGGTCTGGCGGTTTGCTCACGTCTCTGTACTGTTAACGTCAGCCCCGGTTCCATGTATGGACCTCTGGGTACATGAGCGCAGGGCATGCGAGGCCGTTCTCCTGGGGTCTGGTGAGGAGAGCCTGAGGCGCCCGCGCCTCCCAGAAGCCTCCCTAATAGCTCTATTAGTGTTAGGTAGCCGGGCTAATGGAGTACCTGTTCCTAGCAGCTCATTGATTACAATTACTTAGCTTAAGTATTTATATGTGGCCTAAAAAGTATCCGTCCAAGTGAAAATAATGATTCTTCAGGAGCAGTGATGTACCTTCTGAGCGTCTGTCTTTGGCGACCGTAGATGGACACTTCCTTGCTGGTAGGGAGTTACCTTATGTAGAAAACTACGTAAACACACAAAAAAGTAGTCACAGTGACATTTTCTTCCTACCTCTCTTGCAGGTTGATGACCAAATGAAGCTGCTGCAGAACTGCTGGAGTGAGCTCTTGATTCTCGACCACATCTACCGACAAGTGGTCCACGGGAAGGAAGGATCCATCTTCCTGGTTACTGGGCAACAAGTGAGTGTAGAGACTAAAAAAAAAAAATGATATTTTTATTAAGCATGTTGAGAATGGCAGGAATTTAAGTAGGTCAGAAGCACTCTTGTGCTTTGAAAGGAAGAGATTGGCTGTAAGTAATTGTGGAAAGCTGACTCGGTGAGCTTCATTGCTGCTCCCATGATTACAGTTAGACTTGTAAAAGCAAACATAATCACCAGCATTCTGTGGCTTCCAGTCGGCTGGATGGAAAGTTGTGCTTTGAAGGGTCAGAACAATTGCTAGGTCAGAATTAATGGTTAGTACCAAGGGCTTTTTCCACGTGTTTTTGCATTAACCCACTACGTGTGTTTGTCGGCAATGTAAAAACCTTATAAATGGTGGAATCCTTACTAGTTTGGAATTGTATTGGTGGGAAAGGCTCATTCAAAAATCGTAACATTATCTAAATATTTGGCATAAACGCAAGCACATGAGAAGGGATAGGACTTTTAGTTGAAGAGCCAGGCACCATTCAAAAGGAAGACAGAGAGGAAATTACTGTTAGTTAGTTTCTACTCCTTTCTGAGTGGATGCTAGTCAGTCCACGCATACTGACTGAACTGAACATCCCACAGTGTGCCAGTCACTGTTCTGGGGCTTTGGCACTTATTGGTGAACAAAGTGGGAAAAGATTACTACTGTCACAAAATGTAACTTTGTAACAGGGAGAAGCTGTTGATAAAGAATGATCCTGTAACAAACCTATAATATATTAACAGTCTAAGTGCTATTGAGTAAAAGAAGAAAAAAAATTAACCGCTATGTAGAAGGGCATCCACCCACACAGGTGGGTGTACATTGCACTGTGACCCGTAGATTACAGTGCTAAACAGGAACAGTAGGTTGGGCCTTACTGAGAAGGTGACACTCGAATAAAGACTTGAAGTAGGAGAGGCGTTGGCTTGGTAGATACCTGGGGGGAAGAGAAGGTATATCACAGACATAATTCCAACTCTACGGGATTCTGGCACATCCCAGGTCTTAGCTTCCATTCTGTAGCTGGTGTGTTGCTAAAATAAATGTGTGGACCACAGTGATCCCCTTAGTCCATTGGGCCGTTGCTGTCCACGCATCACTGCAGGGGAGTCAGCCGTGCCTCAGTACATTGGTGCCCAGGCACCGGGATCTTTACGTCTAGCCATAAATGTTTATGTGCTGTGAAACCACAGCAGTGCATATTTGAAAATGAAAGGCTATCTCCACATCATTTGCTGTTTATTTATCATATTAATAAATCACCTTTTCCCAATCAAATTAAAGGCAAGCACTCTTTGGGGGTTTTTTGCAAAATAGATCAGTCCAGCCATGTCCGTCCCTGCCTGGTCCCTGCTCTCGGCACCTCTCGGAGGAAAGCTCTCTAGATGAGAAAATAAGTCTTAATGGGTTCGACTTCCTGTGTCTTCAGATTTTGTTCAGCATTTTCATCCAGTGATCCACGTCTTTGGAGGTGAAGTACCCATTTCCAGAGTCTGAGCTCTGGGGAGACCCCCAGCTGCCCATCCCCCAGTCCTGCCCAGCTAGGAACCAACCCATAAATTAATTTGATTTCATTTACTTTTGGGTTTCAGAAATCAAATGGGTTTGTGCCAGCCTTCCTCAGAGCACTTCATTCCTGCTCTTTGAAATACTCCTCATTTCATGTTTCATTTTGCCTTAAATTTTCATTTTGCCTGGTTAAGGTGATTACCATTTAAAAAGTAGAGAAAGTGCGTTTCTTGTCTCTCTGATTTTCAAAACCAAGAGCAGCCAAGGAATTGATGGTATGTATTGATCATCTTCAGTATCAATTATTGCTGCTTTGTGTTTTGCTGACACAACGGGAGGAGGGACGCCCGGTGCAGAACTGGTGGGTCCCCTGCGCCCCCCGCAGCCTGGGTTCTCCTAGCACCCCCGCAAAGTGAGTCACACTTCAGTCCAGCTCCCCCTACTCTTTCCCACCCGATCCAAGTGAACAGCCTAATAGTTCTTGAATGTTGTCATTCCTGGAAATTATGGGGGGATCTTTTTATTTCCCTTTGTGGAATAGGCTAGACAAAACATTTTAAACATACCTTTGGGCTTCCTGGACTTCCTTAAGATGGAAGTACAGCGCTGCAAAGGAGGCCTCTCCCAACACATGACCTTCCCGACAGAGCGAGGGAGATACTTTCACGAGGGGTCATAGACATTTTTGTGTCTGCACAACACCTACTAAGTGCTGAATATTTTGGAGCATGATAAATATTAGCTGATTGTACTGAATTGGAACTGACATGCCTTGACCAAAGTGCTTAATTAAAATAAGTTAACTTGGCCTCCAGACCCACATAGTCCTCCTCACCACATCCCAGATATCATCTATCCCCTTTTATAACTAACCTCCAACTTTCTGTTGTGGGGCTGAGATACCAGCAGTGGTTCTACAATAATCAACTGCTTTTTACTGCAGTAGACGTGCAGTTTTCCTACCCTGTGGGCCAGGGGGATAACGTGAAAATGTTAATTACAAGTTTCTTGGAATGGCAAACACTTCCCTGAATGCAAGGGTGGGGAAACCTAGATACTTGTCAACAGTTACAAAAAACTACATTATTTCTGTATACTGATTTTTAAGAAGATTGTTAGAACGTGGTGAAAGGAAAGATAGAAATATATTAAGTGTAAGAGGAAAGCAATATTAAGGGAGGATGATTTTTAAAAAGATATGAAGTAGCTGAAGAAAGCAAAAAAATAGAGAACTTCCCCTTCATTGTATTTATGGTCTAATAACATCTGAACTATGCGTAGCGTGTACGCCCATGACTAGCGCAGATGGCTTGCTCTCTGGTGTGAAAATGGTGTGTGTGTGGGTGTGAAGTGTTCAGTCTCAGAATGACCTGTGTTCAAGTCTCCATCCCTGATCTTGGACTGGCTGTGTAACGCAAGCTGGTCTCTCTACCTCTCAAGTTTCCTAGTTCTCGCCTGTGCAGTGGGGCGTATAATGGAATCTGTCTCAGAGAATTGCAGTAAAAAGCTGACATTTATGGAGTCACCAGCCCTATGAGTAAAACACTATAATCTTCCTCTTGTATATGAGGAACTAAGGCAAGGAGTGGTGATGTAGTTGAGTCAAGGTCAAAGCACAACAAATGAGTTCAGGAGAATATTCAGATCTAGGCAGCCAGTGCCAAAGTTGGTGTCTTTAATCAACACGCCATATACTGCCTCTCGGTAAAACTCACAGTTGCCACAGGACTTAACTTTCAGCATAGGGTCTCTGTGGGTGGCGGAGGGGAGGCGGGGGGCGGGGTCCTCAAGTAATTTCAGGGCCTGACAGCTTGTATGGAATTTCCAAGCAAAACAAATTTCACTTTTTTTTTATTTAGCCTAAATACATGAATTTCCCCAAATTTTTTTGGTGGGGCATTGTAAACACATTGTAAGAATAAATTTAAATTTTCTAGAAGAGATTTTAATGTGATGATTACTGACTATGATAAAATTATTTCAGCATTAAGGGAAAGCTAGGGAAAAAGAAAATCATAACACCACCACCCTACACCAAGTGTTCTCTTTCAGTTTTTGGACACAATATATTTTAAATGAGGGCTTTTCCGACTTTTCAAAATAAAATAATTCTCTGCCAAGGAACTCCACGGTGGATCTGTGCAAAGAGACCTTAAACTGATAGAAGTCGGCCTCCGTGACACACTGTATCAAGTCATGATGCTGGTACCACAGAAACAAATTAAATGGCATTACTTCCTTTTTGGGCTGCTTACCACTGCCCTCTAGGAGAGGGGATCCATTATTCCGTTAATTGAAAAAGGTTTCTGAAGGCTTGATGAATGAGGGAAGGCAGAGATGGGAGGGGAAATCAGACACCGTCCTGCCCCCAGTGTGAGGGGTGTAGTTCATGGGCTGACTGATGACTGACCTTTGCACTGTGCCCTTTCCCAGGTAAGCCCCCGACGCAGGGTCAGGCCAGACGGGAGAAGGTCCAGAAGGGGAAGTGAGAGGGGATCAGGTGGTCACTGGAACTGTCAGGTCCGGCTTCGGGAATACCCGTAAAGTGAGGGTGCTGCGCCCACCCCTCCTTCACAGGTGGAGGCAGGTGACGGTGCTCGGACGTCCCAGGGGCAGGGGAGCAGGGACATGGGCTTGCTGGGTGACATTTTAACTAAACCCCACTACCTTTTTTCAGCCTCACCTTAGCCAGAAGTGCTCCCAAATCACTCCATAAATTTCCAGGTTTGCTTGTAGAATTTTCTCAACTGCCCTGTGATGATTCCTTTAGAACAAATGAAAAGGTTAATTCTGAGTACTTCGGTAAATAGTAATATTAAATGTGCTTCAGCCTGTAATAGTGGGGCCACAGTCCTGACACAAAGGGGAGCAATTTGCTGTCACCTTAAAGCATGTATATCATTCCCACATAGTACTTCATAGCAGCTCTTCTCGACCAGCTAAGGAATGCAGGGTCCCAGGTGCTCCTTGGTACCAGGTTCTGGCTTTTTCCTCCTGAATGCAGCTCATGGTAAATAATGTGGTTCATTTAATACAGTAGAGGAGAGAGAAAAAGCCTAGACTGAATTTTTAAAAATGAGCAGATTTCCAGAGAATTGGTACTTGGATTGGAGATAGAGAAGAAAGATAAAATAGCACAACTTTCCTATAAGCCCAGTGACTAGCACAGTGCCTACCACGCTGTTTGCCCAGTACACATTTGCAGAATGGAGTCCCCTCATAGTTCATTCAGAACCAGAGAAATTGAAATAGTCCCACTGCAAAGAGTAGCCCAGGGTGCCAGTTCCTCGTATCGAACTGAGGATTCGTGTTTCTCACCTAGTAAGTTAGCCGTTACATTTTAATTATGTCTTTTAACAGGCATCTATATAAATACATTATTAAATAAACTTGTTAAACAACAGGGAAATAATTATTAATAATATCAAGCATTGCCAAATCGATTTTATTATTTAGCATCTTAGAATTATGACAAGAAGTCATTTTTGTCCAGTATTTAAATATGCACACACAAAACATACACATCTGTATCTATTTATATATATATATATGTATGTATATACATAAAATAACAATTGAGTACTTTGAAGTGGGTCACTTTTCGTATTTGCATATTGTAGCTAATTAACAGCCACTGTAATATCATCCTAAGGGAATGGTCTGCCGGCAATATATTCATTATCTTCTATTATTGTGTATCATATTAAAGTGACAGGCATCTTACAAGTCATTAAAAATTTCAGCTATTAGAACTAAAAGCAATTTAGCTAAACTGTTTCTACCTTCATGATGAGTGAAATTTATCCAAAGGGGACATCAGCTTATAGTATTTCTTCAATATTTGCCTTGAATTTAATGACACAAAGATTACATGTAAGCGAGCAATAAATTAATTTTACTAAGTACATAAAAGACAAGGCCAGCTGCTCATGAAATGAGCTCAAACTCTGCATTCAACAATGAAAAAATAATTACGTTTGTAATAAAATGTAAGGAAGTTGCAGATCTGTGTGCTGTTTCAGGAATGAATTACCTGTCCTCCTTCAGAGTCGTGCGGTTTGATAAATTATCCTTGAAGGAAGGGTTACCATAGCCCCTATTTAATAAGCATGTTTGAGCTTTCAAATCAGTGTGTAAATAAATATATAGCGATAAACTTGTTGCAATAACATTTCCCAAAGTCCATCTCACTATAGGCTACTTGCTGCATACAGGATCCTAAGAAACAAGTTCAGTCCTTTCAGTTACAGGGCATTCTTTTTAAGTACGAAGTTGTAATAGTTGAATTTATTATTACACACCTGTTAGAACTACGCACATACTGAATTTTAATTAACCCATCTAAAAAAAATACTGAGGTTCATTTCAGTTATGTGCTGCAGTTTCAGGTGGGAAGTTCTAGTAGCTAAACTCATTACACGGCTGTCAGAACGACATTTCAAAATTTAACCCTGTCTTAAAAATTAAAAATACTATTACCGACGTACTTGTGATTTGCTTCAGGATAGCTCCTGGTTTAGGGAGTCTAGTGATTTTGCTTAAAATGCACTCTGTGCACACTAAGCTACAGGAGCAGTGAGCATTTAGCGGGATTCGGAGCTTCAATAGGTGGCATGTCCCCGCTACCCTCACGCCCTGAGAACCGCAGACGCAGGAGGCACCCTATCGTCACCTGGCTCACCTGCATGGTTCAGCCGTCAGGACACCCAGGGACGGAGACTCACATGTTGAGCCCAAGGCGCTTCCGCGCTCAAGTGGCCGCAGTGGCCGGGATCGCCGCCTCTTCCGTGTCGGGTTCCTTCCACTTGTGTGGCCCCACTGGGCGTCCTCGCCATCGTCTCCCCCCTCTCCTGTTTGTCGGCTGTGTTACCATCATCATCCCCTGGAGCAGCTGGCCTATGTGCAGGTTTTGAAGAATCTAGGGCGTGGGCACCACTTAAGAAGGGGTCGTTAGGGTAGGAGGTTCTGTAAGGGAACCTGTGGCGGCACCGTTGAGATGCCCCTTTGGTGCCAGGCCTATCCTCATAATGTGCTCGGGGCTCAGGCTGCCTGGGTACCAGCCCTTTCCCTTCACACGTTCTCAAGCAGAAACCTAAGGAGCTCTCAGAATGTTTGATGTTTACATTTAAGGGACAGATGTCTGCCCAGGGACAAAACAGGGACAGTGCTGTGTCTGAGGGGAGAGCCTCCTAGAACACACACTAACAGTGGCCTAGTTGAGGCCACATAAACTGATGGACACCTTTGGGGGTCATCTTTCCACTGACTCATAATTTTTCTCACTCTTGAAAAAGGTTTCTGTACACCCAGCATTCTCTGGTTAAAGCTGAAAATTCAACTCATCATATTTACACAGTAAAAAAAAAAATCCATTCTGCCTCGTTTTTAATTGCAAATTCTACTCGGGGGACTAGTTCTCCTGCTTAGGAGGCAGCCCTGTGCCTTCTCCTAGAGAAGCAAATGCAGTCAATTATGGTAATGAAATGTCAATAAATATAAAAATTTAATACAGTCTGCTCTGCGTGAGTGACAGGTGAGGGCTTGCCTCCCAGACAAATTTGCTGCCACTGCAAATATTAAATGCACCTAAAAGAGGATCCGGTTGCCCAAGAGTTCTCCAGGAAGGCAGGTGGGAGCAGAGCGTCAGGTGCCAGCCGGGCTCTCCCCACGCACTGTGATTGCAGCAGCCAAGCCAGGGCGTCCGTCCACAGCCATCCAGCACGTCAGCTTATCGCTATAAACTTAACTTCTTCTGCCCCCGTGAATAATGTGACATGGTGCATCGAAGTAGCTTTTAAGTAAACAAGGTAATAAGCTTTTTTTTTTTTCCCCCCAAATTCAGAAGTTATTCTTCTTCCTAAGATCATTGTTGTCTTTAGACAGGAATGTATCAGTAATCCTGTGAAAACAGTAGTTGTAGCTTTTTAGGAAATAGCAAACTAATGTACCTATGATTCCTTCATCACATAAGCATGCAGCCTTGAATGATGGTTACTTTAAAATGTATCTCTTCATAAAAACGGAAACATCTGTGCCTTCACTCCACTCCTATATTAGTTACTGTCCTTGTGTGCTCATAGAACTCTGTCCTGGATTCACTTTTTGTGTACAGTGTATTTTTCTTTAAATGTACTCATGAGAGCTAAACGTGAATCTTATGTGATGATGCAGTTTCGCAACAGAAAAAAGATAAAGATAATATACCTGTAAAATAAAGGGAGTCAAAGCCTGTTCCCTACGAAGGTTGTTAGCAAAATGGTGAGATGGGTCAGGCCAATGATGATCCATGTTACAATCAGAATACCCCCGACTACTTTATGGGAAAAGCCCCCTCCGTTATAAATGGATCCTGCGGTCTGATTTTACCCACAGTTCCAAGCGTCTCAAGGGAAATACATATTTCTGATTCTGATAGTCGTTAAAGCTGTGGTTCTGTTACAGGTGGACTATTCCATAATAGCGTCACAAGCGGGGGCCACCCTCAACAATCTCATGAGTCACGCACAGGAATTAGTGGCAAAGCTTCGGTCTCTCCAGTTCGATCAACGAGAGTTCGTGTGTCTGAAATTCTTGGTGCTTTTCAGTTTAGGTAAGGAATTCTTTTCTTGTGCTACGTACACCCGCAGGTTACTGGATGATACCGAACCTTGAGTGTCTTAAAGTCAGTGTGTGTGTTTGTTCTACCAGGATAAAGCCCTTCTTTTCAAGCATAACATCATGAGACGAATGTATTTTTATGTATGTGCTCTGCATGATTCATGGCCCTTAAGAGGATAGGTTGGGTATGTATGGAAAAGGGGGTTTTGGAGTGGATTCCCACATTTTCCTCCATAATGGAACAAGTCCATAGGCAGCACTCCCAACGCTGTGACGGGTTTGAATGGAGATCACTTAGGAAAGACGCGGCCTCGAATTTTAGCCCTCTTTCTTTCGGTCCTTTCTATATGCCTTTTGCTTCAGCTTGCTAGCTACTGCTGTTTTTATTCTTGAAAATATGGATAGTAATTAAAAACCGGTTTCTTAAATCTGTACCCGGGTTAAGTCGAGAATGTTTATACCCAAGTGCACCATTCTGCCGGTGTAAAAGATGATGCTTGTCAAGGGGAAACGATGCTTCTTAAGGAAGCTTTGGAGGACAAGGATAACTAAGCAAGACAGATTGGCTGAATCAAGGTTCTCAGTGAGTCAGTTGAGAAAAATCACCACTGCTTGGAATAAAAAAAGGATTAAGGAGATGGATTTTTATTGACTTCAAAGGAACAGATTTTTCTGCCTGTCCCATACTTGATTTCTTTATTTTGTTGGCTTAATAAAGCCAACTTAAATAAACTTTTCGCCAAGTCCCCATTTATTACTTATTGGCAGACAGCTGAGGGAGGCAACTTCCCTTGAATGAAAAAAAAAATGCAGAAATCAGATTTGCTAACACATGTTTTTTCTTTAGTCTTCAGTTACAAGATAGTTGTGAATTCATATCCTAAGAAATAAAACAATAAAATGGCAAAGTAAAACAGATGTGTCCACTCCCCAAATTTGGTATTTTCGTCTTAAAATTCTTCTTGACAGCACCACACAACTGTTGCTAATAAAGGGAGAGTTTGAAGTAATAGAACCGGAGTCAATTTTTCGCATGTAGTCAACATGTAAAATAAAAAGAACATTTTCGTATTTTGGAAAATGTGATAAATATAGCGAAAAGAAATGTTACTGAAAATGTAAAAAGACAACAGAATTTCATAGATGTCATGTTCAAAGGTTTACAGTGCCAGGACTGCATGCTGTGTGATTTCTGTATTAACCACAAGAAATAGGAAAGTTCTACTCAAGGAAGTCTACATCTTTTACCCGAGAACAGCTCTCAGAAAATAAAGAGGAAGGTAGCCTGAGCCTGCTTGCTGTAATCCCACAAGTTATTCTGGTTACAGCAAGAGCTTAGTCTTTTCAACTAGTATATTTGACCAGTAATTAAGTGAAAAATGGGGTAACATATGTGTAAGAGGTCTTAGAGCCTCTTAGCGATGACTTTCACGTCAAGGTCAGAGAGTTCCGATCAAGAGTTCCTTTTGAAAGAGGCAGGGAAGAAGGAACTGGCGGTGAAGGCCAGGTTTCCAGTTTATGGATGGAAAACATTTTTTTCCCCCTTTTAACAATAATTAATCTTTTTGGGGGTAGCTTTATCGAGGTATGTGGATAATTAAACTTAGGTACCCAGGCCAGCCCACAAACACCTCTTTTATCTGTCATGGGAATGAGTGAAATACCAGGATCACCCTCGGGACCCGAGCCCAAGTCTGGAGCCGGTACCTGCCATCCCAAACCCACACGAGCCCTTAGACTGAGACCTGACACATTCCAATCCCAGCCCAACCTCCAGCCTGGAGGAAAATGAGGATTTTGTGGATGGATCGGAGGCTAGGGGCTGTGTTGAGAGAGGGCTGCAGCAATATTCTCCCAGTGAGAGAGGAAACAGAGTTTTGCACACAGATGTGGTACAAGAAGGCAGGTGTGAGCTGAAGCAGAGAAAGTGTGCTGTGTGGAAGGTACAGCTGGTGCAAAAGCAGGCAAGAGACAGCGGAAGAGTCCAGGAATCCTAGGAATCCCGTATGGCTGCAGGGAAGCCCCGGATATGGCTGGAGAGGGAAGCAGGAGCCTGGTCACGGAAGACCCTGGGGACATTCAACAAATACTTAGAGCATTTACTGTGTGTCGGGCCCGGAGGTAGCCCTGGGAGCACGGTGCTGACCAGTTGGGGCCCCGGGCTCCTTTCTGTAAGCCAACAGGATATAGAGCAGGATTCTTTTAAAAGGGGCAAGTGACAAACGTTGACTTGCCTTTCTGGTCCGAGCGGGGCTGGAAACTGTTCAAAGGTGGTCTTAACCGTCCACGGGCCTGGGGATGAGGGGACACGGACACTGGAGGGTGTGAACCACGGCGTGCGACGGCGCTGTGAGGGAAAAGTCTAGGATGAGTGCCAGGTCTCTGGGTGCTTTGACCAAGAATCTCCAAGAACAGCAGCTGATCTCAGTCAAAGCCAATTCCAGTAGCAACCATCCTTCTAAAATCATTCTTCAATTTCTTGAAAAGATTATTTTCTTCAGATTGTATCCATGAGCAAACATCAACTGATTAAGCTGGTTAAAAAAATACTAAAATTAAAAATACCCCTCCCTCAGGATATTTCTCTGTGTATAGTAGACTCTAGAGGCCAGTTGCTCCTGGTTGTAATGTTTTCTTAAAATCCTGTTAAATTACTATATATATACATATATTTGCCTAACTAAGAGATAACCTAATTTGAGCCCATTGATAACTTGGCAGAAAAGGAGATAGTCTAATTTGGCTAATTAAAATTGATGACCCAGGAGAGGCCAAAATAAGGATTATTGGTCTATACTCCCACCTTCTATAAGAAGGAATCAGAGTGGCCGGTGAAAGGAGGCTTGCTGTCTGTCCCCAGCGAATGCAGAGATAACTCACAGAGGGCGAAGTGTGTGGGGTCGCGCTGCCCAGGCAGTGCCATTACTGCACGTGCTCCAGAGATGAGTAGAATCGCCACCAGCTCCATCTCTAGAAACAAACGCAGAACCAGGAAGCAGTCATGCGGCCTTTAGTTGCAGAGTCCTGACCTAAATAATGTCGTTGTGCATTCAAGCCCGTCAGCATCAGCGATGGTAATGCGGCGTAAGTGCGCGAGGCAGCAGGGGACGGGACTGTGCCAACTACGGTATGGCTCTGGTCTCGGTGTCCTCAGCCTCAAGACCCAGTGGCCAGGCCCTGCCGGACTCTGGCTGCATCCCCGGGGCGAGAGAAAGTCCAAGGGCCACATGCCCCTCCTGCCCCTAGCAAACACCCCTGTTATGGTGTGACTTCCAGGGCTTCTGAGAGCTTTTTTTTTTTCATACTCAGCTGAGTTAAAGGAATCGTTACTCCTTTTTGAGGTTTCCCCAGCCTGGACAGCAGCTGACATACACCCCAAGTCTCTTAAGTTTGGGCTGCGGAAGTCCGCGGAGATGAGGGGAGGACGGTTCGGCTCCGCGCAGGCACCTCCGGGCAGTGTGGGCCTGGGTCCCGGCCGAGCCCCCAGTGGGGTCAGAGAGCACCCCACATTTTTCTCCGGATTCCAGGCTCCTAGCACATTGCTTGGCACACAGTAGGGACCAACAGGGTGTTACCCCATAGATGTATAAGCGGACTTGGTTTTACACTCGGAGCAGAACCTGTGCCGCAGCAGTTAGTGACGGGTCCCGGCTGGGGGTTTACCCAAAGCCCTGCCTCAGGTACCAGTTATTTTTCTGAGACTAGTTTTTCCAAAGGACTGCCTGGCAGACACCTTCTTAAAATTAAATGCTCTATTGCTATTAGGATTTTCATCCTTCCGGTTTATAAGAGGAGATGCTCATTCATAGAAGCCCTTGGGGAAAGCCGGCTTGCAGCACGATCCGGGCACATAAGGATGAGAACCAGGCCGCAGGCACGGTTCTGTCCCAGGCCGATGCGGCTCAGCCCTTCAGCGGCTGGGAGATGCCATGCCTCCTTCTTAGCGTTGACAGAGCCCTGGTTACATGAGAACGGACGGACAGAACCATCTTTGTTAATCATGGTAGTTCTTTGGTCCACACCGAATTTCCAGATTCTGAATGTGACATTCATTTACACCGCAGTGCATCCCGGGTGGGACTCACCCACATGGAGGCGACCCCTGGGACAGTGGGTTGCGGTCGCCTCGGGAATGACTCACCTGAGAAGGCTCCTGCCCTTCAGATGCCCTCATCACCCACCCGAGCCCCCACTGTGAGCAGTGGGCGCAGTTCAGAAAACAGAAACGACCATCTAAGCAATTGCTGAAATGTCCCAGAAAGAATAGTATGTGTGTGACTTGATGCACTAGTTGGAAAGGGTTTTGAAAATGGATGGGTCACACTCTCAGGTCCTTAAGACCTTCAAAACCATAATTTGGAAGGAGAAAATGAGTATACGTTAGGCAGAGCAGGACATTTTTCTCCTTGTCTGTGTGGCTACTTTAAGCTGACCAAGCCCTACACTAAACAGGGCTCTCCGGTTCCAGGTTTCTTTGCAAAGGCCTCTTACTTCCCAGAGTAACAGACTAGAATGTCCACGGACGCAGGAAGTATATGTTCTGCTCCTAGCCTACCACCTGACATGTGGGTTTTAAATAACACTGTATTCATGAATAAAAGAATGCTTCTCCTTGCAACATGTAGATTTAAAAAGAAACTAATGGGAACTAGGAAAAATTAGTTTTAAAAAAGTACAAGTACAAAATTGAGAGAAAGGGAGTTAGGGAATAGGTCCTATGCATAAATATTAGAGAATCTGACATCTTTTTTGCTTTAGACAGTAAGGATGTAAGTCTGCACCTTAGGAAGGGGGGGATTCTTAATGTAAAATAGAGGCTGAGTCCAACTCCCCTCTTCGGTGGTGTCCGTCATGAAACACCTTCAGGCATGAACCACTTACTTTCTCCCTTACTGGGGAAGGGACCAAGAGGTCATCTCCCTCCTATTTTCTAGTTGTAAAAATTAGGTGATTTATCCAACATTTAAGGCCCAGAGCCGGTTCTAGAGCTAGCAACCCCAGGCGCCAGACCGTGTTTTCTCTGCTGGGGCCCACTGTCCACTGCAGGGACATGTGAACTTACACATCAGTATTTTTTAAATATCACCTACATACCAAGGCGCCATCTCTGTAGACAAAATGATGTAGGGAACTGGGACAGTCACCTGAAGAATGGGTCAAAACAGAAAACCATCCTTTCTTGGATAGAAATGGGAAACTGCTTTACATGACTCTCTCCAATTTTTATTAAGTACACTAAATTATTAGAAAACTTTTATTGCCCCTGGCTTCTAAATATATCGTAAGTTGTCTCTGTCTTTGTCTCTGGGACCTCTGAGTTCCAAGGTTTCCATGAGCCAGTAGGAAGCATTGACCAACCCTTGTACTCCCTGTCCTAAGAATCCCTCCTTAGAGCTTATTGTTGTCTCTTTGGTTTGACATTTTCTTTGGAGCAGTCCCCAGACTTAGAAAAACTAAGTGACTGTAAGCCTTCATTACCTGCGTGTCTATTTTCTCATGTGTTAGAGCTCTTTGTGATGGTAAAAGGACTCACTGAAAGAACATGACTCGGTCATCCTCTTCCCCTTCGGTGGTCACTGGCACTGAAAACCCTAAAATAGAAAAAGGGGAGCAAACGTGTCATAAGGTTCCGGAGAAGCAGCTCCTTGGTGGGGAGAATCAGCAGATTCCCTCTCCAGGTAGAACCTCTACTTTGCCAGAGGGTTCACCGTCACTCTGCTCGTGAATGCGATCCTGGCCGTGCAAATAGTCATATTGCACCGTGTTTGCCAGCGGACCAGTGGGATGAGTTCAGTCTTCCCAGAAAGGAAGTTTGTTTTCAGGGCTTAGTTTTCCAGAAGGCTTAGTTTTTGATATGATGGGTATTTGTTCTTTATTTGTAATTCTGCTTTGGTATTTAAGTAAAGGTCTGTCCCTTGTTTTCCCTTGCCTAAGTACACCATTTCTCCTCCTGGCATTCAGGGTCAGCACCTGGCCAAGACACTTTGTCCAAGCTTGCAATGGGGCCATTGGTAAAGCAACAGGGAGGTGGGCTTTGTGTGATCCGAGCCCCCGGTGCCCCTGTGAAGAGCGTAAGACTCAGGAGGAATGGTCACATAGGCACCCTCTCCTGTCAGGACCAGACTCTATACACATACTTCATATGTTTATATTTGAAAAATGAAGGCTTTATAAAACAGGCAAAGAATTGCAGGGCAACTGTTGATCCCACGTTTCACTGGACAAGAGACAACAAGAGCTTGTGGGAAGAGTAACCGCCCAGTCATTAGGGAGGCCCACAAAAGGCTGCCCTGTCAACACAGCCCAGAAGTCGGGGCAGTTCAGGTAGGGCCCCCTTCAGGGAGGACTGCTTGCTCCTGCCCAGCAGGATGGACTGTTATGAAGCTCCCAGCAAGGTCGCAGAGAACTCCCCTCTGATGAGCAGACTCCCCTGTGCACAGCCTCTCGTCCCGTCTGGCTTGTTTGCTACCCCTGGGAAGGATGTCCTGTCGGGCAGGGCAAGCTGTAAACTGGTTGCTTAAACTGCGTTTCCACCTGCTAATGTGGGTCCAGATGTTAGCCCGGCATTGCAGTATAAACCACAAAGGTTTCTCAGAATTCCCCCTCGCGTGCCGAGGAGGCATCTGCAGGATCACCTGACAGTGGGCCAGTTAGGTTGTCTGGCTGGGAAAGAAAAGTTGTTTGGGCCTGCATTGCGCTCAGGACCCCGGTTCTCAGGCGTTCCCAGCTGCCCGCCCCGCGGGGGTGTGCGCGCGGGCAGGACTGGGGTCCTGGTGCTCCCTCCCCTCAGCACTTGCAGAGTCGCCTGGAAATACTGGAGGACACACCTTTGGAAAAGGGGATGCAGGGGGTTACAAAGGAAGGTGCATTTTCTGCCCCACCTCCTCCAATTCTCCTGCAGAGACAACTTGTTGGGCCTGAGTTTTTTGCCATTACACCAAAGGTCCATGTGCGTGTGTTTGTGCGTAAGGAAGCAGTGTTAAGCAAAGTAACAGAAACAAAAGGAAAAACGAATCCCCCTTCTGCTTTTTAGCAACATTAAATCTGGTTAATGCAAGAGGTTTATGAATCCAACAGAGAAATCTGATCGCAGTGATCAAACTGCGTTCACCGCACCTGAAGAAAAATGCACTTTCATGCGTAAGTCAGAGAGGGCGCAGGTCCTGTTCTTGGGAAAGCAGATCTCCAGCTCGCCGCGGAAGCCAGCTGGGCGCACCTGTTCCTCCTCCTTAGCTGGCCACCTCCCTCCGGAAGGGCTGTCAGAGGAGAGCTTCAGAAGGCAGAAAACTGGTAAATATTTGTATGTGTGCATCATGACGTATGTCTGAGTATCAACTCATTAACTCGGTTCTGAAACAGACACAGGCGTCTATGGGCTGTGAGACTGTGTTATGTGTCTGCATGAAAGATGGTCTCCTACGGCACAGCCGGTGTCCTCATGATGCCGTAGTTGTCTTTTCTGAGGCTGGTCATGTTTAGTACAGCCTTCCTCTAAATGTGATCACACACAGACACACACACACACACACACACACGCTTGCTAAGTCTGGTGATGCAGTACACGCACCTCTCATCTTTACCCAAGTGCATTTGGTTAAATTGTTCCTCATGAAGTCAGATCAGCAAAAGAGACACCCCAGGGTGGTTCTTATGATTAGCATTCAGTCCCGGTTTTTACCTTTTCATATGTGATACTCTAATTTAGAAAAATGCTCAGTAGACACTTGTCAAATAACTATGCATATCTTCTTACTGACGCCTCCCTGAAAGCTGTGCAGCTGAGGGTGGATATGCATGTGGGGAAATAAGCATTTCCTAAAATGTATGTAATCATCTGAAATTCAGAAGGGATTGATTAGCATTCAAGAGATGCCACCGGTCAATATTTACACCATAGAGATTTGGTAGAAGCAAATAATGGCACATAAAGTTGATGCTTGTCTTAATTAAATGCAGTATAATAGGTGTTATGTGGACTTTTTTTTTCTTTCAGTGAGCAAAGCAGTTTAGCAGTGATGAGATGTAATTCATTTTGGAGTTCCAAGTTTGAACTTAATCAATACATATTTATAGCCGTGGAAGAAGTAATTATCATTTGTTATCTGCTGGCACAAGAATATAATTGCCTAAATAGCATTTATTAAGGCATATTTCCGAATAGCTTATGCCTAAAATATTCATCATTTTTTAGTTGTTAGAACTAATACTGTCATTTTGCTAAGTACTGCTGTCGAGTGGGATGATTTTTCAGAGGTGTGTTAGCCTGGCAAACTGATAGTCGGCATGAGGACATCGGTTGCTCTGGTGGGCGTTCTCCCTGCACGGCAGGGCCACTCAGCTGTTAAACTCTCAGAATAAAGTGGCTGTATCAGTTCTGACCCAGAAGAGGTTAGTGGGCTAACAACATAGCTCAGGTCCGGCCACACAGTGACCTTTTGAGGCCTTAGGGTATATTTCAAAATACAGCCCCTCGGACTCACGTCTGAACAATTGGTTAATCAGCCTTTCTGGTTTACTGATAGAATCCGCTGAGCCAAGCTTGAGCTCTGGCTGGGTTTGGTTAAGACGGCTAAATTCCGAATAGGCCAGTCAAGCCAGGGACCAAAAGCAGAAATGAAAGTTAAAGGCCTTCCATCACGTGGAAACTTTAAGCTCCACAAACCGCATTGCACCAGGCAGCGTGTGGATGGGCGGCAGAGTCTTTACCAAGGGAAGGAGCCCCTCAGTGTGAGGTGCAACTGCGCCCCAGGTCCTGGGATCCTGGTCCCATGGGCGTGGTGGCCGAGTCCTGTGCAAACCTGACGTCTCTGCTCTTCCTTTCGGCTCCTCCTTCCCACCCACCAGTGTGTTCCACACGGGCTGGTCCTGTCGGTCCTGTTTTGTCAGGAGAAGGCCCTTCTCAACCTGCACATTACATAGACCCGCCAGTGATCAGCGGCACGGAGAGCCGGGGTCTGTGTGCGGGGCCTCCGCGCGAACCTCGCACCCTGAGCCACCCAGACCTCTGATGGCAACTCTGGCTTTGGCCCTGGGAAGGTGTTGAATCCTAGGGTTTTACCAGAGCAGAGAAGCTGCACCGCTGCTGAGGCCAAGGAAATCGGCTGTGGGTAAGGAAATCGGGGCTCAGCGACCTGTGTAAGTCGCACCGTCAGGCCTGGAACTGAGACGTTCGCACATACGTGCATCCGCGGTTCCTGAAACACGCTTTGGTGTTATTTTCACAATTAGACCTACTTTGTCTCTGCCATCCTTTCCAATGAAATCTAAGAACGTCATCACTGGGATGTGCAGAGGATCCCACGACTTTCCCACGGGGCCGGGCTCTGCCACATGCGTGGTCCTGGGCGCCCTGGGCTTCAGAGGCGGCCATCTCCACAGTCATGCACACCAGTGCCCTTAGCTTCACTGGGGGTGCGTGGATGTCTGCCTTCCACAGAGGTGGGGGTGACCCGAGTGCAGACTGACCACAGGCTGGTTGTGCATGATTTTGTCCAGTCTTGGCAACGAGTAAGCATTGGTCGTGCCTCAGATGATCCTTCCTGCCGCTTGTCATACAAGAAAGCAGTCGTCGTATGAGCAGGGCTATCATCTGTGTGGGATTTCTTTTAAGGTACAGGTTTTTTTTGATATTTTTTTAATTGTGGAATAATGTACCTAACATGAAATTGAGCATTTTGGCCATCACCACTCTGCACCCATTAAAGAGTGGTTCCCGGTTGCCTCCTCCCCCAGTCCCTGCAGCCATCATTCTAATTAATGTGTAGAACTTTTCTTTATTTGGGAAGTACTCTTTACATATAGCACATCGTGAGGGTTACAGTAATTTCACAGAATGTGACTGGCTTCAGAGCGTGGCCGATGTGCCCGGGGCCACATTGCGGAGTCTGAGGTGGCCCAGGCCCCCCGCCAGTTTTTCTGATTCCGGACCTTGTTGTCTTCACTCTATGCCACACAGGAGAGTTAAGTCTTACGATTTGGTTCTGGAAAAATAGTAGATGAAGCAGGAAGGGAGGAAGAGGGAGGCACTCCTAACTAGGTATGTACTGCTGAGGGGGGTCAGTGGCCCAGTGGCAAGCCTGCAGGCGTGAGTTCAGATCGCTGTTCTACTTGCATCCATAGGCAGCTCAGGTCACCTCGGTTTCCCCGCTGTAAAGTCAAAATACTAATGGTCTACCTAAAGCATCATTGGGAGGGTTAAATGGCATAAGTAGTGTGAAGAACTTAGCACAATGCCTGGCACATAGTACCAGTGACTTATCATTAGAAGCATCTGTATTTACATCAGCAAAAGTCACTTAAGTATAGGCCCCTTATTGGGAAATACTTCTTTATATAGTGTTTGGTGTACAGATTCTATGAAAAAGGTCTTCCTTACGTCAACAGTAACTGTTGTATTAATTCAGTACCAAGCCATAGTTTGAAACCTTCAATCTACTAACCAAAGGAGTCGTTATTTTCTTTGATATTTTATGTCAGAAGACGCAAACTCGAGCCACTTGGCTTTATTTCACCTGTTGCCGGTCCCAAGTCAAACCAAAGTCAAATAATAAATGGTTAGTCCTCTTGGAGGCAGGTGAGGTCCCAGATGGTGATCTGACTGGGTGCAGTGGCCGGGCAGACATCTGCTCCTGGAGAATGCTATGCCAGGAATGTTCAAGTTTTTCATCCAGTTTTCTAGCATTGTAAATCCTCTGCGGTTAGCTTTACCTACCTAAAAAGGTTGTATATTCTTCCTTCACCCCTATCAATACTTAGTCTCTAAATCTAATAGTCAAATAGATATGATGGCTTCATCCATACAAAATAGAAGATTTCACTTAAAAAAGCCTATTTCTTTTGGAATTAAAACCCTGGGAAACTCATTCCTTCCAAGAGAATATGTTGGAATTTGAGAACTGAAAACTTTTAAGCAAAATTAACTTTGCTCTTTATTTAACAAATCTTGAACAAGATAACATGATGCCTTATTAATAAGAATTATTAATTGTAGTTATGTAATAATAATAGCAGATTCTCCCCTTCCTCATATTGCTAGCTTTCAGCTTGAGGGACTAAGTGGCATAGGAGATTAAGGAGAGGAGATTCAAAACATGAATTTGTGCATTTTTTAAAAATATTTTCATGGTTCAGAGATGTGGGAATTTGGAATCCAAAGTCCTGGGTTCTTTAATGAACCCTGCTTTAGTAACGACATGCAGATCTGGAAAGAGAGGGTGCCAGCATCTGCCTTGCGGGGCGTTTGCGTGAGGCCCGCCCTTGGCATCTCGGTTCACGCTCAGCGCCTCAGAGGTCTTCCCAGCTGAGAGGCACTCCTGCTGAGTTCCTGCCGCTTCTCTCACGAATCTCCGCAGATGCTATTTGTAGTTTTGTAAGTCGGCTGTGAGAAGGCCGGCTCTGTTTCCATCCTGAATTCCTAGCGCTTAGCGCACCATGCTCAGAATCCAGTTCCTGTTAAAAGCAGCCCTTGGCTTAATTCATGTTCAGTTACAGGAACGACTTCTTACCGTCTTCTGTGAGCAGAGCGCCTCATCTGTGCTGTGGTTTCTAATCCGCAGAGAACCTTAGAAGACAAGCATCGTTAGCCATTCTTGTTTTACTATCCTTCCCTGAGAACAGAGGTCAACTGCGCAAAATCACCCGGCTACAAAGTAGCAGAACAAGGGTTTGTGCACTTCCGGCTTCAGAGCCCAGATTTTCCCGCATTCACTGCTGCTGTTTGTTGGCGTGGTGAAGTGTGGGACCCGATGCAATGCTTGTCATTTGTGGTGATGGGGACCCATTCTCAGTAGACCCGTCAGGAATCTGGACGAAATCTGATCCTTCTAGATCTTTCTCGGAAGTGACTTTTAAACGGTTAGCAATGCCCTTCAACATCCCAATCAAGACTGCCAAGTGTGGTCCTGCTTTCTATTTGCCAGTTTTAGGAGTGAGGTGGCGAGCTTTTCTGACGCCAAAGCCAGAGGCGTACTGCTGAAATGACAGGGTGCTTGTCTTACACACTGACTGACCTACTGACTCGGTGCAGATTTTCTTTTTAATGTCAAGAAGCATCTGGTGTCCAAATTCTTATCTTCTTACACATCTTTATTGTCAACAGTATTTGACAATTCATCAGAGATTCGTAGCGTGAATTATTAATAGATTCTCCCTTTCCCAAGACTGCTGGCTTCAAACTCAGAGGACTGGACTTAGTGGGGCGGGAGAATAGGAAACAGAGATGAAAAGATGGATTCATGTATGTTTTTAAGTATTTTAAGAATACCAAAATAAAAATTTTATCATTTAATCTTTAGTATGTTCCTGAATTCATAGTCAGGATAGAGTTTTAGTAATTAGCAGTTTCTTTTAAAATAAAAAAAAAAGTTACTGTTGTCATTGCTTGCCATGAGAAATTGCCGGACAGATTGGCTAACCACATGTGCTGGCGTTTGTTGGGGACAGCCCGTATCAGAAGGGACCGAGGGCCACGAGTACTGTGACAGTGTCATTTCTAATCATAACTTCAAGGGGCTTCCCCTTCCACAGAGGGAGCTGCAGAAACTTCTTATCTTACAAAAGAATAAGGCTGCTAGGATTAAAAATATCTTAATTTACCCTTTTTGCTCCATGTTAGGTTTCCCAGATTTCTATTTTGTTTTATGCCGCTCTGGAAACCTTAATAAATCCAGATCCTGTATCATCATTTTTAGTGAGTTGTCAAATTTCATTATAATGTACTCCATAATTTTTTTTATTTATTCCCCAGTTGATGGATATTTATTATACACAGTGAGAAGGGAACCTTTTTCTACACATATTCCTGCCTATATTGCCGGGTAATTCTTCCCGATTCTAGAGGTTGCAAAATTATTTTCCCAAGTGGCTGGACCAAATTACACTCGTAGCCAAGTGACTGAGGGCTCCCAGGGTCATCGTCAACACTAGAATGGAATTCCTATTATTATTCTGTTTTCATTGGCATTCTGACTACTAGTGAGATGAAGACTTTTTTATGTTTCTCTGAAGTACCTCTTCATGTCTTTTGTCCATTGGGATGTGTGCTTTTCCTATTGATTTGAAGGGTTCTGTTTGATTGATTGGTAGATAGATAGATAGATGATAGGGAGAATAGTCTGGCTTTTTATCACACTATATTTAATATATCTTTCATGTCACAGAAGTAGACACATTCATCAATATTTTCTTTAGTGTTTTTTGTTTTTTTTGTAGCTTTTTGAAAATCAGCATGTAACTGGCCACATGCATAGCATAACGATTGCATATACGTACGTACTGGAATCCTCACCACAATAAATCTACCTCACAGCCACACATCGTTAGAAATTTTTTTTTCTCTTTTGAGAACTTTTAAGATCTCCTCTCTTAGCAACGTTCAAATATACAGTACAGCATTATTACTGTAGCCACCATACTGTATATTACATCCCAAGGAATTTTTTTATATTTGTTGTTTCTTTAAGAAATCCTTCTCGACCTTTGAAGTCATAAAACACATTCTCCTTGAGCCTTTTTCTGAACACACTGAAACCTGGATTATCATATTTAATCTTTTATGTGCCCAGAATTAATTTTTGTGTATAATATGTGGTAGAGATTGAGTTTTTATTTTACTCTGTCTTATTTTCCTCACAGTCAGTTGTCCCAACACTGTTTATTGAATAACTTTGTCTTTCCCACTTTTTAATGCCACTTTTCTTATCTATTCAAGATCTGTATACATGTGAGTCTCCTTCCAGACTAGTGTCCCATTGGTCTATCTGATTATCATAGTGCTGATTCCACATGTTTTAAGTATTCTTACTGTAAATCTTGATATCTTTTGAGCAGTCCCTCCACTTTCCATTTTTAAATAGTCTTAATTATTATTCTGTTTTCGCTTTTCCATATAAACACTTGAGAAGTCTATTGGAAATCTACTGCCATTTTTCCCTGACAACTTTTAAGATTTTCTCTTGATTGCTGATATCTTATACTTTCACTGTAACTTAATCTAAGTATAGATTTATTCCAGAAGTACACACTGAATATTCTTTTACTCTCCTTCCATACATTACTTCCCTGTAATCCCTTCTGCTAAAACTCCTAGTAACATGGAGTCTCTCAGTCTATTTTCTATGTCACTCTCTTTCATGCCCTTTTCCCCTTGTCTCACGGTGCTGTTCTTTGTGTTAATAAACATCTTCTAATTCTATATTCAATCATATCTATCCTAGCGTGTGTCCCATCAATTAAAATTTTTATTTGAATATTTTTTTGCTCTACAGATGTTTAATAGGTTATTTTCATCTGTAGCTGTTAGTTAATTTTTGCTACTTTTCATAATTTATTTTTCTTTCTTAATAAATAATACTGCTTTATTTATCTCTTGAACACTCTATAGTGAGTTAATTTTGAGTTTTCACCTGAATCCCCCATGGAAACGATTCCTTCTGCGGCTGCTTCCTTGGTGATTCTTATCCTCATGGCTTTTCGCAGTGTGATTGGCAGACTTGTTTTGGGTGAAATTTTTGGTGGTGGTTATTGTTTCTGTTTTTCCTGTCTTACTTTTTCTCTTTCTGACCAGTTTGACCTCCCTTTTTGTTCAGCATTTCTCTGTTTACAGCGGCACCACGAGATGCCCAGTTCAGAGCCCTTAAGGCTGCCCTGTGATGCTGGGCGTGGGTCGGACCTGGTCACAGACCGAGGGCGGCCTGCCGAGATGGTAGCTCAGGCAGTGACACAGGGGAGGCTTCTCTGCCTGCCTCCTGCCTCTCTCTCTCTCCTTTTACACAAGGAGCAGAGGAGGACCCCCTGCCCCACCCTGGGCCTGCCCTGACTCTCTCTGAGGCACAGCCCCCATTCCGTCCCTCCGAGGCCGACCCCAGCCCCCGTCACTGTCACCCCAGCTCCCCCGCTAAATTTCTGTTCTGTTTCTGACAGATGTTGGTACTGTTTTTGAGTCTACTATTATCAGTTTCTCTCACTTTGTATTTTCCTGTTGTTGATATGTTTAAAACAGACAGGGAGCGCCAAGATGTGGAGGCCTTGAGGCATCTCAACTGAAGTCCAGCGGGTGGCTTTTCTTCCACAGATCCTGACATCCCTCCATGTCCCCCTGCCGTCTCTCTCGCACACACAGAGTAACACCCAGGGCGCAGACATGGTATCACAGTCCTGCACCCTTGGACTCCGCCCCTGCCCCAGCTGCTGCCCCTCGGGCCTCTATTCCCTCCAAGCCACTGTGTCCCCCACAAACTGGACCGTTTCTCATTCCTGGCACCTGCGTTTCATCTCACTCTCTGACTCTCCCACTTCTCTTGAAACGCCAGTCATGGCTCCCGCCGACCTTGCAAGCTCTTGAAAACCCACCCTTCTCTCGGGGAGACTTTCCCAATCCTCCTGTCTGGGAGATCATTTCTCTCTCCTGTAACCCAGTGTGTTTCTTAGTGTCTATTGCAGCATGCATTGTAATCTAAAATACTGTTATAAAACGTGTTACCCAGTCTCAAAGGTAAAAAGTAGTCTTATATAGAAGATATTAATAAAAGGAATATTTATTAAGAAACTATGTGCCAGATGTGCAAGACATTTGAGGTTATTGCTATCTCATGTAATTCTTTCACCAATTATGATATGAACTAAAATCTATGCATTTTACAAGTGAGGAAATTGAACGTACTCAAGTAAGTTCCACGGGGCCAGCTGGTATGTGGTGTATAGCCCTTCAAATCAGTAGGGCCCGGCCAGGCTGGCCGGCTGCAGAGCCCGGGTTGCGGCCCCCGTTTTACTTGGTCTCACGTGATTGTGTGATAGCTGTTTGTGCTACTAGAATGTGAGACCCTTAGGTCACTGTCCGCAGGCCGCCTACGTCAGCATCATCTGGGGTCCTCACGGACAGTGCAGAGCCCTGGGACCTCTCTCAGACCTACCAGCTAGTAAGGGCAGGGCCTGGGAAACTATTTTAATCACCTCTTAAAGTGATTCTCAAACACTTTAGGCTTAATGGTAATTCCTAGACCTTGTTGCTCATTAAAATCATTTGGAGGTTGGGGAGGGGCGGCTGTTAATAATGCCCAGAACTACTGACTCAGAATTTCCAGAGTAATGTCAACATTTTTAAAACAACATCTCAAGGTGAGTCTGAAGCAGGTGGTCCACCAATCCTTGTCTGAACAATACTGACTAGGTAAATGCCTTAAACTGAAGGCCCATTAATAAAATTTGGATGATTTTTAAAGGTGGTGGTTCAACTCTTAAAATGAAGAGAACCAATATGAAATGGGAATTTCAGGTTCCTTCTAAAAAAGTGGAAGGTCTGGCCATACTAGGTCCTCCCATTGTAGATTTCTGGGTGCCTGAATACCCCCAAAATTAACATGACTGCAAGAAGGGCCATTATGACTGGAAGAATGCACTTCGTCACACAGACATAGATGTGTACCTGCTTTCAGAGATTTGAACTTTGAAAAGAAATTCATGGGATAAATGATTATAAACTTTACCAAAGATTATTACCAAATACAATTTCATTCTTCAAAATTTGATATCTGATAAATAATGGTTCATATGCATATATAACCTCTCACTTTAATAAAAAGCAAAATTAAGATATAAATGTAATGAAATTTTAAGTTCACTAAATCCAAGATAGAAGACTACTGAATATTAGTGAGGTTGCTCAATATTCACAGTAAGTTTCTTAAGGTCCTAATTTACTTGGAGAAATACATCCGTGTGGTTTGCCCTGGTAATACAGAGGATTCCTCAAAGTCAGTATGAACTGTCTACAGCACTCCAAACAGAAATAAGTAAAAAGAGTAGTTTCACTTCCTGTATCCCTCTCGGGTGGACCCCACTGTTCTGGATGGCTTAGCTGAGACTAGTGTAGGAAGTTTTCTTTGGAGGCATAAGGCACTTCTGTAGGTTCCTTTGCTTGTTTGATTTAATACGACACAGCTCTGATTTTTACCAGTCTGAATAAATAGCCCTCAGTAAATACCACTGAAACCACCTGCCATTCTTCATATTCTTCATCCCTGTCCCAGTACTAGATCTTTTCTAAGGCAATTTATGATACATTTAAGATCTAATCTTCTACTAATAAAAAAAGAACTTGATAGCTTTTAAATACTAAATAAGATTAAATCAGGACTGTTTACTAAATAGTGACCACGTGCAAATTGCTAAGGTGGGCGCAACGTAAGTTCATCCTGTCTGCCTGCCTGTGGAACGCATGGTTCCCAGATTGGGGCTGGAACTCGAAAGTAACCACCAGACTGCCCAAAATATTTTCAGTGGTTTCCAGAATTCATTTAAAAACTGCTCATTTGTCTGCAGTAAGGTTGTAAATGCAAAAGAACACAAAATTTCTTTAGTTTTTACTTAATGGTAGCAGGTCAGTACACTGGTAGCTGTCTGATGCTGAGTAGGATCTGGCACTATATATGGTTTCCGTTGATTATACAAAATAGAAGCTTGGTTGATTATTAATGATCACATGTTAGTAAAAATTTTGAAAAAATGGGGAAAGAAAGCGGTATTACAGACTTAAAAAATGGAGAAGTGCTGATACATTAGGGAAAAGGTCTGAATCAAAAACAAGACAGATGAGCTTTAGATTTTTTTTATGGAAGGATAGTTCATACCAAGTGTATACCACGCTGGTGCAACAGTCACGCAAATGACTACATACCTCCTCCCACCCGCTCCCAGTGCAGTTGCTACCTGTCAACATAGGAAGACGTTTCAGAGTCACAGGCTATGTTCTCCATGCTGTGCTACCATCCCTGTGACCAAGTTATATTATGATAGAGAATTTTTTTGCCCTCGTGTCCCCCTCACCCTTCCCGCCCACTCAACCCACCCTTTGTCACCACCAGTCACATCTCAGGGTCTGTGAGTCAGTCTACTGCTGTTTTGTTCCACTAGTAAGGAAATCATATGATTCTTGTCTTTCTCCGCCTGGCTTATTTCACTGGGCATAATACCCTCTAAATCCATCCATGTTGTTGCAAATGGCAGTTTCTTTTTTTTAATGGTTGAATAATATTCCATTGTGTGTATGTGCCACATCTTCTATATCCATCTGTTGATGGACACTTCCATTGCTTCCATATCTTGACTATTGTCAGTAATTCAGCAATAAGCAAAGAGGGCATACATCCTTTTAAATTGTTTTCTTCAGGTAAATTCCTAAAAGTAGGGTTACTAGGTCGTACGATGTTTATAGGTTTCTGAGGAACCTCATTGCTGCTCTCCAGAGTGGCTGCACCAATTTACACTCCCACAGACAGTGTAGGGGGGCTCCCTTTCCTCCGCATGCTCGCCGACATTCGGTACATTTCTTGTCGTTTGGAGAGTATCCATTCTAACGGGTGTGGTGATAACTCACTGTGGTTTTGATTTGCATTTCCCAGTGATTAGCGATGTGGAACATCCTTTCCTGTGCCTGCTGGCAATTTGTATTTTTTTTGGAAAATGTCTGTTCAGATGCTCTGCCCATTTTTTAATCAGGTTATTTGTTATTTTGGTGTTGAGTCATACGAGTTCTTTATATAATTTAGATGTTAACCCCTAATCAGATAAATCATTTGTAAATATATTCTTCCATATTTCTAGGTTGCTTTTTTGTTCTGCTGATGGTGTCCTTTGCTGTACAGAAGCTTTTTAGTTTGATGTAGGCCCATTTGTTCATTTTTTTTTTTTTTTTTTTCAGGAGAGCAAGGTACAGGCTTTTATATAGAGATAAAGTGAAAGGACAGAGCTCCCGGCTCACGCCAGGAGGGGACAAGAAAGCCCATGGTGGTGCGTTGTCTAGGGGTTTTTATAGGCAGTTGAGGATATTTGGGAATGTGAAAAAAGCTTAGGGGTGTGGACTTGTTAAGTGGTCTCTGAATATTTAGAATTAACACAGCAACTTCCTCTGATTTCTCCTTGGGATACCAGCATCTTGGTCTGGGGGCATATCAAAAGGCTGCCTGCCCAGCCCCCAAGGTGGGCTGAGGTATTGTGTCTACTTACTAAAGAATCTTGCCTCTTGAGCTTCCTGGGTGTTAAAATACAATCTTCAAGATGGAGTTCTTCCTGCCCTTTACCCTGCCGTCTGCAGCTGGGCCTGCAGCTGAGTCAGTTGCCCAGTTTGCAGAATCACCTGTCAGATCTGAAGGAGGAAAGACAGCGCATAGGCCTGGGCCTTTAGGATGCTAAAATGAATCTTCCACATGGTTACAAAAGTTTAGCATAATAAAACATGTGCTGCTCTTCTTTATCTGGGGAACATTAACTGATTTCACTGAAGAATGATTTTAGAGCTCAATGTTAAACATGGAGTTTTAGCAGGGGGGGTTTCCTTGCATGTAGTTACATTGCTCTGACTGCAAATATCCCACCCTGCCCCCTCCGGGGGCCCTCACCCTACTCTGACTACATCCATGGTCCCTGTCTTATTCCCCCCTCTACATATAGAGACCCTAGCTGCTGCTAGTGAAAGGGGGCGATGACCGCTCTGGCTGCCTCACGCTGAGAGGGGGCGCAGTAGTGGGTGCAGCTAGGTCTCCATCAGTGGTCATTCGAGAGGGCCTCGGAAGATGGGCACTTCCTTTCCAAGTTCTATCTCCATTTGCAGTTTTGTGGCTTCTAGGCAAGATAGAATAAATTGTGTTGTTAGGTTAAGTGGCAGTATCTGGAGTTGGATTTTCCATTCTGGAGGGACAGACCTGATGAGATTAAGAATGCATGGCTGAATATGAGAACTGGAAATAGTAAAACTTTAATTGAAATGATAGGATAAAACTAAAGCATCTAGAGAATCATAGCTAGATATTTTGAAGAAGCTAGAAATTCTGGATCTAGTTTATGTCTCAATGACTAGTACTAGGATTTAGTATGGACAAGGCTGCATTATTGAAACAATACTTTTCTCCAAAATCACCCTCATTTCTATTAGAAGTAACCAGATTAAGAAAATAATTAACACTTGGCTTTATTATTTGCATAAGTGCAGCAAGAAGAGCAATTGATTACATGGGCTCTTTTAAATGTGCTTTGCTGGAACTTTTTGTAAGGAATTTCAGATTGAACTTTTAAAGGCTTCTTGAGGCCAGACAGCCAAGTCAGACTTGCCATCAGGTTTTGCCTGCAATACCTATAGATTTAGGTGAATTCCTCTCTTCTCGAGGTCCCCAAAACATCCTGAGGCTCCTGCACCTGCCAGGAAGTGACCTTCCTTACTCACCTGTAAGGCTGCTGGGAACTCTGTAAACAAGGTACCAGGCCAGTTCTTCCAAGGGGCTTTGCTGGCTCTATATAGTCAACCTTAGTTCCTTAAAGCTGTCTGTTCATATCTGAGCTTACACACGTGTCTCTCAGGTATGACATTCCAGTCAAAGCCTTGGTAATATAACCAGTGTTTTCAATTGGTCCTCTTAAAAGGAAAGCAGGTTCTTATTGAACTTATGTAAGTACTGCCATGAAATATAAAAATACTGAAAGCTTTTAAATTCTTGAGGGGTCAGGTAGAAAGATAAGTTTCAATTCTGCTTATAAAGATTAGTCATTTAATAAACTGTTGTCAGCTTAAGAGAAAAAGCTTAAAACACTTTTATCAGCAACGTTTGAAACAAAAAGCCACAAAATCATCTTCCTTAGTTCACTTAATCTTATGTAACCAATACCTGTTCTGCTGAAATCTAGTTCTTTACTAGCTTAGGAGTAATAAAACAGTGACTATAAATGACAAAAGACTTACAAGACAATGTTTAAAGATCTGATGAGAGCTTACTGTAAGACAGTTGACATAAGGAAACTTGGATATTTCTGTAACACAAAACATTCAGTAACAAAGTTTAGCATCATTCCCTTTGACAGTGCTTTCCAGGTAATTAAGTAGGTAATTATATATCAGATAAATAAGCCAAATTAGCCAAATACTTTCTCCAATGAGAAAAAAATTCCTCTGACATGTTCCAGGGGCCCTCTGGAACATATTAGAGTTAACTATTAGAACTTAAATCTATTAGGTACCTGCCGCTTGAGACTTGGAGATCGGCAGCCAGGCTAGTCCCATTTAAGTGGCTGACAAGCACCCGATGCTGTGTGCCACAGACGGCTTCCTTCTATAAGGACAGTGAAAGAAAAGGCAGGTTTGGATGCCGATACTCACCTCCGAAGTTATCCCGGACAAGCCCCCAAAGATGATGCCGTGGTTCTTGTTTGTGGAGCCGAAGAATGAGCTTCACAAACAGTCAAGGTAGGAGAGCGAGGTACAGGCTTTTATTTAGAGATAAAGTGAAAGGACAGAGCTCCCGGCTCATGCCAGGAGAGGACAAGACAGTCCCCATTTGTTCATTTTTTAATTTTATTTCTCTCACCCAAGGATATGTGTCCACAAATAAATTGCTCATACTTATGTTCAAGAGATTTTGCCATTTTCTTCTAGGAATTTTATGATTTTATGTCGTACATTCAGGTCTTTAATCCATTTCGAGTTACTTTTGTGTGTGGGGTTAGACAATAACCCAGTTTCATTCTCTTACATGTAGCTGTCCAGTTTTGCCAACACCAGTTGTTGAAGAGGCTGTCTTTTCCCCATTGTATGTCCATGGCTCCTTTATCATATATTAATTGGCCATATATGTGTGGGTTTTTATCTGAGCTCTAGTCTGTTCCATTGATCTATGGGACTGTTCTTGTGCCAGCACCAAAATGTCTTGATTACTGTGGCTTTGTAGTAGAGCTTGAAGTTAGGGAGCATAATCCCCCAGCTTTGTTCTTCTTTGTTAGAATTGTTTTGGCTTTTCAGGGTCTTTTGAAGTTCCATAGGAATTTTAGGATTATTTGCTCTAGTTCATTGATGAATGTTCTTGGTGTTTTGAGATCGCATTGATGCTGTAAAGTGCTTTTGGCAGGATGCCATATTGACAATATTAATTCTTCCTATCCATAAGCATGGGATTTATTTCCCTTTATTTGTGTCTAATTTCTATGAGCTTTAAATTTGAACAAAAAAAAATTTTTTTTAACAATAAAAGCCTCCCTGATAAAATTTATTAAATCACCATTTCTACCTGAGTGATTTCTATACATTTCATTAGCTCAACAAATAATCTACAAAAATGAAATAAAAATTGGTTTCTGGGCACAAGGAGAAGTGAGGTTTGTATTTTCTATCGTCAAAAAGGGGCAGATTATTGCTTTTTTGCTATCCCAGTTCGTTCAGTCTGCAGAATGACACCAAAATCAAATGGAAGAATAAGACTCCAATCCCTTGGTAGATATTTATCTACCATGTGGAGAAAATACAAAGTTGTGCCATTCATACAAGGGGTTAATAGGTAAACCAGTTTATCCATGATAGCTTGTTTTTATAGCGTCAGTCTGGTGTAAAGACAGAAACAGTCCTGGACACTAGTAAGTATCATTTATATTTCATGCCTGTGTGTTTATAGCGCTAAAACTCTGTATGATACTAGCACCACTTAAAAACATGGCTCCTTGTTAAATAATTAATACATTGATGGGGTAAGCTTTCAGCAGTGCTCAAAGCTCCAGTAATTAATGGGCTAATTACAATATGCTTGTAAAATGGCTTAAACACTAAAATTACGGCATAGGTATAATTGTTTTAGAGTTAACCCCATATATACAGATGTGTGCAGATATTCAATGAAGATGGTCGAGAGTGAGGGACACAGAAATCACAAGATATCACACCAATTTAGAGGTCTTTTTGTTGATTTGAGATTTTTTTGAAAGCAGAAGGCAGGCATTCAGATGCCCCAAGCATTTTTTTTACTATGTCTCTGATCACATAAGGGCATCACCCATGAGTCACAGGACTCTGGGTGCCTTTTTAGAGGCAGAAACTGCTGGAGGGCAAGTCCTTTCAGCCTAGTTCCCTTTTCTGATCCAATAACTAAAATATTCTTCCTCCGGTGCCCAAGTTCCACAAGAGTTCTGTTTTTCATTCCAGGCCCTTTGGAGTTAAGAATTAATAGTAGCTCGTTTCCCTCCCATTGTTTGCTGTTCTCAGCAGTGACCTGTGCTCTGAGCCTGCTTAGAGTCCATCACATTTCAGCTCTGAAAAGAAGAGCGCAAAATGGAAATGGTCCCCCGACGGCGTACTACCCAGCTGAAATGTCCCCCATTTATTCCCCTGGAGGAGAAAAGGCCCTTCTTTACACTGTGAAGCATCTTGTGTCTATTAGCCCTGTTCCGTGCAGTCTGTTAGGTAGGACGTATCAGGCGATTATGGAACAGTCTTCTTAAGAAAAGCCATGGGTTTCAAGTTAGCAGGAACCATGTATCAATTCCTGAGATTATACCATGATTTACTGTCAGACCATCACGTATTCTCTGATTTTCTGCCTCCCATGAAACATTGTGCTTTCCTTTTCTATTGATGTATCAACTATAATAGTTACAAGCAGCTACAGAAAAATCAATAGGGAGCTTTCATTACTGTGTCCATCAAGTAAAGAGCCCCTCACTACAGGAGCACCCTTGTTATATACTTTCCAGCAGAAGGTGCGCAACACATGGCTGGTTTTCTTCCAGATTAAATGAAAAATTGTGGAATTTGATAAATCAGCTAAAGGGAATTTTTTAAATACTGCTGTGTTCAAATGGTAGAATAGAGCACCCGGAGAGTCACTCGAATGCTGTGGGCAAGGGGCATGATCATCTTCCAGAACACAAGCGGCACTGCCAGGATGGACATAAAGATGCAGTTCCCACGTGTTCGTCATGCAGTTGTCTCCCTCCAGTCACCTGGGCAGAGAGAGGACGTGCCGGGTAAATGGGCCAGACTGACTCCAAAAGGACTTGCCGCCACCTCGGTAACAGGCACAGTCACACGCTCAGCACCGGCCTAGCAGTGGGAATGCTAAACGCCACGTGCATGTGTAGTCATAGCGTCAAAGCCTTAGATTCAGGAGTCCTATATAAACACACGTACCAAGTTTCATTCTCTTTCAAAGCACATGTTGAAAAAAGAATAAGAGGATTTTAAAGCAACAAATACCTGTATTTGCCTTTGGGATCACATCAGCCACCAATTAGTGTGTGTAAGGCAGGAATGCTGAAGAGCAGAACTGCGCACTGACGGTCTGGGGGGCAGGCAAGTCCTCAGAGCTTCTCTGGCATTTTAGCATCAATTGGGGCAACATAAAGAGATCTCCCAAGCAGATCCCGCCAAGGCCTGAATCTGAATGAGATGAAATCATAAATCCTGTTGAATTCCCAATCTCAAAAACATGTGCAGTGAAATGTATTCAGGTGTGTGTTGTACACATACATATACATGAATATACATATATATTCATTACTTTCTGATTGTAATAATCTAGATAAAGGTTTTTCATACTTCACTATTACAATCCAACCCCAAACCCAGTTACAAAAATTATCTTCAGTGATAATATATTCAGCCTGTATGTTGATAATTTTTGCATTCATTTGCATAAGTTTGACGGAGTGACAAAAGTATTTTTGGAAATAATCCACAAACAGTCTTGAGCAGGTCAGCCTCCCCAAGCAACCCTGTTAAAAATACTGATGAATCTGAGCAAGTGGTTTGATTGCTTTGGGATGTTTTTTTTCCAGGGGGAAAGGGAGGAATATTTCAGTGATGAACTTTCCAAGGATTCCATCTTCTTTCATATTTTTCCCAAATTCTGGGTTTGTGTTTTTTAACCAGAAGTGACATGAGTATTTTAAATTTCCCTTTGACATTCTGACACCAGAATGTCGTTTGGCTGTGGGCCCTCCAGTAAGCATCTGTTGGCCCGAAAGGTGTGCCCCGCAAGGACTGTGGAGAGCCTAGTTCCAGTTAGCCCAAGGTGGTAACGTCGGAGAACACAAGAAACTAGCAACAGACCCCACCCCACTGCCTTGGAAATGGTCCTTTTTCCCTTAGCTCAGCAGGAGCCGTGACAAGGGAAAGGTCAGCCTTTTTCCTTGCCTGTCCCTAACGATTGAAACTGTAAAAATAATTCATTTAATTTCAGCCTCTAATTATATTCTCACTTTCATTTCATCTCTTCTGCTACTTTCCTGGTTGATGTTTTATATTTTATTTACGCTCAGAATTTTTTTTTAACTGACTTTAGAGGTGGTTGTCCTGACTAGGATTGGAGGTCTAAGTATAATGGAAGATCATTTGGATGGTTTTCAGCTGGACATGATTACAGAGTCTCTAAACTAAGCTGGCATTGCCCCCTATGCCACACTCGTGCTTTTTAAAAAACAATCCTATCATCTGGCAGCAAATTCCTTCCACATACTTTGTCTCCCATAGTTAAAAAGAATTCCTTCTGCGACACACGGAACCCTGATGCCAAGCTGTGCCTCCCCTGAGGTCCTAGGAGCACACTCCCTCTGGGAATGTCGCAGTGGCCCCGGGTTGCCCTGGAACTCCGTAGACAGAGGGTGCAAACTCGCGCAGGAAAATGTGCAAAGGATTATTATGCACACACAGTAGGGGCTTTCCAGCGCAGCTGTTCCAAGCCCCTAGGGTCAGGATAAGGAGGAAGTTCAGAATGACAGCATATTTCCCATCAATTCATATGAGTCCCCACCAGAGAGGTTGTTGCTCAGACAGCTACACATGTAGTATGTGTTTAATGTTTTTGAAATACGTATAGCAAAAGAATACATTTGAAACAGGAATCGAAAGTACAGGAAGAATGAGACAGCGACATGTGCACCAGGAAACAGGGAAGGAAGGAAGATGAGTCCCAGATACACCAGGAACAGTGATCGTAGTTACTTCATCCCCGGTCACGTAAGATTGAAATGCTCTTCTTAGTTACCAAAATATAAAGGACATTTGTACGTCAGAAAAAACTTCTGGAATTGCACTGGCATCAGTATTATTCTGTGATCCAATCGAATTCTTAAATTAGTGCATTATTTATGCAAATTCTCTAAGAAAAGTATTAGATTTTTTTTTTTTTTTTTATGTTTCTGAAGTATACGTTTACGTTTGCATTGTCCCCAGAAGTACCTTTCCATCCCGGGGCGCCCCACCTGCTCTGCTTCCGCCAGCTCCCCGCCTGTGTCCCTGTCCAACCGGATCCCTCCGCAGTGCAAGCGCTGGGGCGTGTAAGCATGACTGAGCCCGGGGGGCTGTGCGGGTCAGCCCCACAGGCAGTGGGTTTCCTGTGCTTGGCTTCCCACTTGCTGGCAGCTGCTGTCTCACTGGACACACTGAGGAAAGGGACAGGTCTGCCCCCCGAGGCAGGGGCCGTGTGTCCTCTCTGACTGCCCGCAGCTGGGCAGCAAGCGAAGCCCTGCCTTGCGAGAGGAAACGGCTGCCTTTGGGTGGGTTCGAGGAGCGGCGGCATCACGGACCCCGTGAATCAGCCCGGAGTGGCGGGTGGCCCTCGAGAGCCTGAGAGAGAGCCCCGACTCTAGCGGTCCCACGGCTGCCTCCCCCTGAAGGGCATAAGCTGATGGTTACAGGCGTTACAGGAATCCCATCGAGACTTTGGGGAAGGGTCTGGCCAGAGCAGAGGGTGCACGTGCAGCTGGAAGCGGCCGCATCCCTACGACGGGGCCGGGCTCACGTTGACTCGCCTCACCCACATCCCCATCCCTTGGCATCAGCCTGAGTGGCTCTTTCAGAAGTTTATCATTAATACAAAAGCGCCATAGTTAAAAGCTGAAAGATGCTTCCACAGCTCTTGCAAGACGGCATATATTTCTGTACATCGCACTGACTTCCTTTCCTCTATGACTGTGTTTCAAGGAGAGAAATAAAACTGGTTTTGATCAGATATACGTGAATGAGGAGGGATTTGTTCGCACTGAACAGATGTCAGAAAATACAAGCAATTGCTCTGTTCACCTCGCACGACCTAAGATTTGGGCATTTTGTTAAAAATATTTTAAAATCCAAATGACATCCTTAGAAGGTGAAAGTAGAGCTCAAAGGATTGTTTTCACGTATTATTAATTATATAATAGACAGGGAGACAGTCAAACATCTCAACATTTGGTTTTTTTTTTTTTTGTAAATGCTTAATGCTTCGAAGTGTTTATTTTAAAATACGGGAAACGGTAGACCTTTCTCCCTCCACAACCAGGGAGTAGCTGCACCACAGTTTGCTTGCGGAAGAATCTCATACCTAGGGAGCATCTCAGAGCCGTGGCTGACTGTCACGGCCACGTGACCCAGGCGGTTTGTGGCCTCATCTCGCGCTGTCGGAACTTAGAATCTCAGTCTCCCTAGTTTTCTCTGTTAATGGAGGCCTAAAGACAGCCCTGATCGTTAGATAATCCAAAAATCAAAATGCAAAATTATTTAAATCCTCTACCTTGGAAGATGAGAGCTTTTACCACATGCCAACTACAGCTTGCAGACCTGTGAGTGACAGAGCTGCCCTTGAGTCTGATGGTGGGTTGTATTCGCTGAGCCACCGCGAGGCTCCTGTATGGAGAATGGGCTGTGTTTTGTCATAAGTCCTGGATGCGTCCGTCCGTTGGAAAAGCCCCAGGAGGCCTATGGTTCTAGAGGGCAAATTCCCTAGCAGCCTCCTCGGGAGGCACAGGAGAGGCCCCCTGAGCTGTGGGCATGTGGTCGGGCAGACCAGCCCAGGAGCCCTGACTCTGCTGAGATGCCGTAGGAGAGCTGCTCTCTGTGTAAGCTCTGGAAGAACCGTCCCTGAGCTTGGGAGCCGCACCGGGTGGGCTTGGAGGCGGAGATATTTCATGTTCAGCCACGGTATCGCTGCAGGAGGGTGAAGGAGCCGCTAGTACTTACCAGCCAAGCCCTGCCCTGCCTCCTGGTAATTACTGTTAAAGTACATTTAAAAGATGTGACCATGCTCTTAGTTCCATTTACTTGGGGCTTAGAGTTGAGCATAGCAATTTATAGAACAAATTTGATCAGATGGAAGATAATTTGAGTATCACTACTCTCACTGTGCTAGCAAAGTCCATGATTGCACTACAAAAAGAAGACATAGCTTCCTTTGCAAAATGTTTCAAGCTCTTACAAGTCCTTAGACTAATCTTTCCTGTTACTTTCTCTGCTACATGGTTAAACAAATACAAAACAAACGGGTAATATGGATTTTCTGCCTTTCACACACAAATGCATATCCCTGAGCAATTGGATAAATTATTAATTAAAGCATGTCCAAAAAACTGAGAAGTATTTGGCCTTAATGATCTTGTTAGGTAATCAGCTTCCCTTTCCCCTTCCCCGAGTTCTTCACCCCAAAGACTCCTGCTTCCTCCTGACAGTCCAGATGGTTCCGAGCAAGTGTCAGTCAGCTGAAATGATGGGTTTTTCCCCCCCTTCATTTCAACTTCTGGTCTCACTGAGCAGAATTTTAATAAACTAAGGGAAATTAAGGAATAACAAGTAATAAGTATATCTTGCTCCTAAAGAGTAGTTTTATTTTAACACTACAAACTAAAGAATCCCTACGTGATTTAGAGCAGACGTGTATAAGTAACAGTCCTCATCGGCATAAACTTGCAAGCATTTTACTGATTGTGAGCTTACTTTTTATTTTTAGTACAAGCACAAACAACATACAAAGTACAATAAACTTTACTAATTCAGAACAACAACTCAACTTGGCGACAAAAAGCTGTATGTAGGTGTTCTTGCAGGAATGCAGTGTCAAGGACCTCAGCACGCTGCTTGCACAAAAGCAATGTAGTTAACACAGTGTGGTGTGATGGAACAGGGCTGGGCCAGTGGAGGCAATGGGAAAATAGGTCGTTTTCTCCTAATTTACTGTGTGTGTCTCTCAGAAGGGAAACTACCAGGCCTGCTGGAGTATTGGCAGCAGTTAGAGAAAATACATGAAGGGGTTCTGAGAAAAGTTCAAAGAACTAAGCAGATATTTTATTCTTGGAAATTTTAATATATATTTCATGGAATACCTATAAAAGGTCTGTAATAATTAAAAATTGGGTTATAATAAATGACACATCAAGAACACTCTTAATTCCATTAACTCCTGCTGCTGGTGTTAGACAGAACTTATTTCTCATGAGTTAAATATGCAGCGTATGAAACAGAAGGGAGGGCATTCTTGAAATTTCCCATCAGAATTAAAGCCCAGCTGTGGGGTCCGAGTCAGCACACAGTTCAAGGTGCTGAGACTTAGTGGGCCAGCGACTACAGGGAAGAACACGGTGGTAGCGTTTTCCTGTACTTCTTGCGGCTTGGGAGGCAGTTTCCTACCCTGTTACACATCCTTGTATTGACTTGACTGTTAGGTGTTTCTTTTAAACGATCGAGACTTAATCTTCCACATGAAGGGCATGTCAGAGTCCTATGGCGTCCAGCGTCTTGAGGTGAGATGGTCCCTGAGACCAGGGCACCTGTGGCCCTCCAGTTGTTGGGCTTCACATCGCCTCATATCCATTCTCAGGAGGTGCCAAAGCCCACACACTGCAGAGATGTCATCCGGGGCCCCGTGCCCCATGGGCATTGGGGTTGGCACAGCAGGACGGTGGGGACCCACCTGCATTGTCTGGCACCAGGTTGTCCTGCCACCTAGGGCCTCGGGGCCACAAGGCTGAGTTCAGCAGACTTTAGGGAGTGTCCGGCTCATGCACTACGGGCCCCAAGGATTGAGTGATACAAGTCACAGCAGACACTGAATATCTTCTTGTAGAGATGTTGATGCCTCTTTGATGCCAACCATTCTATTTTGAAAAGATTTTTAGGGTGTGGTGTTGCTCTCTGGTGACAGGTAAACCTCTTTTCCCCATGGCACCTACCTCCCTTCTCATCCCTGTCCCATTTCTGCATGAGTTGGGGTCCCTTGCTGCAGCTCAAGACCTAGAGGGTAGAAGACAGCAGCTCTAACGAGCACTCTGTGGGGAACAAGCAAACGGGAGGCTGCTCCTGGCCACCCAAGTGCCCCATGGCCCATGGACTAACGGTAGTTAGCAGAAAGAGGATTTCTTTCTAAATGCCAAATTATGAAGGAGTATTGATTGTATGGGTAGACACCTCTAGAAGATCCCATCTCTGTCTTCTAGACCAACACCATAATGTGGAGAAATGTTTCAAATGAACTATTTGTTTTGAATATAGTACCATGTCTACTAAATGCAATGCATATTCTCAAATGTTACTTTCTTTTCTAGTAGAAATAGCCTCTCTGAAAGTCAGACAGTTGCCAAGAGCGCGTCCCCAAAGCCGAGCGTGCCGAGCTGGACTGGGCTGTCCGCCACACTCACACAAAATAACATTTTAATTGGCTGAGCCGATGTTTGATCCAGGTTCATAAAAGTTTGAAATCAATAATTAAATGCAAATACAGTCTTTATCCTGAAGATGATAAGAATGCCTTTAAGCTAATATTTTTAACAAGAGCTGTTCGGCAGCTCTCTTGTAAATTTTACCACACCTGAGGCAGTTTTCCTCATTCGATTAGCAGGAAAGCTGAATTTATCCCGAGGCAAATCAGACATGTAGTACAGGCCCAATTCAACAACCGCAGCTTAAATTCGGCTTAATATATCCCCACCTGGATCTGCCTGTTTAATTCCCTTTCACAGGGTGATGTTGGTTTATTCATAGTCCTGGCTTGCCACCTGGACACACTGCCCCCCAGACCTTATTCTGAGGCAATAAGGCAACTTTGCAAAACCCAGGAAGTTCCTGAATGGAAATCAGATGCGAACTTAGGATTCAAAAACTGTTTTAGGACGTGACTCCAAGAATGGAGTGAAGAGCTTTTCTCTAAGGAAGGGCTGCTTTTTATGAATGTGGACCTTTCATATTCTAAGGGGACATATGGTCTTTATAACAAGATAAGGGCCGAGGCGCTCAAGGCTGGCCGGTGAGGCAGCCGCCATTCTGGACACGCGTGTGCTTGGAATGCTCCCTGTGTGGCCAAGCATTGTATTTGCCTTTGGTATTAAGTTTTTTTGGACACGCAGCTTTATTTGAAATAGAGGGAAACCAGGAAATGGCCTCACCTGATGCCGCTTTAAATTCTGTTTCCTGGCTCCAAATATTCAATCGATTTCCAGCCAGAAAGTTTCTTCTCCTTCACTCTGTCCCCTCCGTGCATTTTTATGTGGTTGTCACTGTCGTCTGGTGTGGAGAGGCTGATAGAACGTGTGTTCTGTTTCACTTCATGACCTTCAGACCCCTTTAGGGTAACCTGCTGCCGCCTTTTTTATTTCTAAGAATCTTGGAAAATGGCATGCAAATTTACACAAAGAAGGAGAATGCGCACGTTCTGGGTGAAGCCCCAGCCCAGCGCGGCCCCGGTCAGGCCCCCGGTGTTCACATTACCGCTTCCTGTCACCAGACACACCAGAATGTTTTTCCTTCTATTCATTGAAATCAGTTTCTTCCTTTGTGAATCAAATACTTTTTCTAGGAATAAATTCTAAGAAATGTATTCTCTTGTTCTGTTTGAAATTGGTTATAAATTTAACAAGGTGAGGAACTCTAAAACTGCACGAGAGTCGAGAGTTGGGACGATGGGACGCGGAAGGTGCTCAGTGTGACCTTAGGTCATCGATTTGCATCCGCCTTATGTTCGTGGGACTGTGATTCACACCGCAAGTGTGACAGCCCGTGTGCACACCTGTGTGTGTGGTGCTGTGTGTGCTGTGTGAGGAATACACATTCCCCAGACTTTGCCTCCAGAGAACACAGCCTCGTAGGGGAGGCGGGGCACAGACCGGGGGCTGGGGGGGCAAGAAAGGATGGGAAGGAAGCTACGGTCGGAAGTTTTTGGCAGCTCTTCCAGACACAAGCAAGGGAAAGACTGGTGTGTGAATTAATGTGAAAATGCATTCTTTCACTCAGCAAGTGTGAAATGGGTTCCCACGTAGTCCAGGCACCAAGCTAGGCCTAGGGGAGAGAGTGGCCATTAACGACATAGATGCACCCCTGTTCTCACGACTGGCAGTCAGGTGACCGTGGGGTGACCCGGCGACCCGCGTGGTGGGCAAGTGGAAGGTGCTGCAGAATCAACAGGAGCAGGCTCCGGGGAGCTCTGTGGAAGCGGCGGTGCCTGTGGTGAGCCGGGGGGATGTTGGTCTGACCACGAGAAGCCGGAGGAGCAGCTCAGGAAGCTGGGGAGTCGAGCTCAGTGTGGGGCACTGTGAGTTTGAGATGCAGTCGGAGATTCTGACGAGCAGTGGGATCTACAGAGCCCAGAAAGGTCCTTCTCCACAGCCCTCAGCGTGGGTCACGGGGTGAGCTGGTGGAGGGGTAGAGCGTGGACAGCAAAAGCGGTGGGAAAGTCAAAGGATTCCAACAAAAAACCACGGGCAGGCTCGGCGCCAGAGTCGGAGCAGCAGCCAATATGCCTTTTAGAATCCGTTTCCCCAGAAAGCACAGCACATGCTGGGGGAGGGGCGGGGGGATGCTTTTTGCTTACTGGTATGAAATAAGTCTACAGAAAACAAAAATAGTCTGCCATGAATTTGATGTGGAAGAATAGCAACAAGTCAAGGGTGAAAAAAAAAATTTTGGTTTAGGCCAAAACAATATTTAATCAAGAAAATTTAATCGAGAAACTTAGTCCTTCATCCCTCACACATTTGCTGGAGACCCAGACCAGGTCCCGTGTCCACAGCTCTCATTCTTGGGGGGTGGGGGGAGGCAGGCAACTCTACATCTCAGACAAATCACTGTGTAATGTGACGTCAGTCAAGCGAGCAACAGTGAGAACATACAGTTCAGGGATACAAGGGTGAGAGAACACGGCGCGGAGAGCGGTTGTCTGGGCACCAGGAATTCGTTGGAAGGGAAAACACAGGCGGCCTGGAGGGTGTTGGTGAAGTTCCCGTTCTTAAGAGCCGTCGATTCATAGGTGTTCGTTACATTATGTTTAAACCTGATGTATATGTTACATTCAAAAATTTTAATGGTGGTACAATACATGTAAAGTAAAATTTAACATTCTTAACCATTTTTAAGTCTACAGTTCCAGAGTGTTAGGTGCATTTACACTGTTGTACAGCCAGTCCCCAGAGCTCTTCATCTTTCTAAACCGAAACTCTTGGCTGTTAACGAGCAGCCCCCTGCCCTCCCCCAGGCCCTGGCAGCCATCGGTCTGCATTCTGTCTCTCTGAACTTGATGGCTCTGGGGACCTCCCAGGGGAGTCATACAGCATGCGTCTTTCTGTGCCTGGCATCTTTCGCTTTGGATGGTGTCCTCGAAGTCCACCACCTCGCAGCCCACCCCAGCATGTGCCGCCGCCTCCAGGCTGCTGCCCATCCCATTGTGTGGAGCATGTTGTTTGTCCGTTCGTCCCTCGGTGGCCACTTAGGCTGCTTGCACCTTTTGGCTATTGCAAGCAATGTTGCTGTGAACAAATACGGATGTACAAATATCTCTTCCCTATGTTATGTATATTTTTAAAGAAAAATGAGGACAGAGGGTGATTTCACGGTGAGGCAGAGCTCTTTTAAACAGGGCAGTCAGCAAAGGCTTCTCCGAATAGGTGATGACTCGAGCAGAGACAGGAGTAAAACCAAGAAGTGAGTCCCACCCATCAGGGGAAGAACCACCCAGAATGAGGGAACAGCAGATGAGGAGGCCCTAAGGCAGAAACAAGCTCGGCGTAGGGAAGACCAGTGCGTCCACAGAGCGGGGAGGAGGCCCCAGGGTCAGACAGTGACCAGGGATTTCAGATTTACTCAGAGAAGGAAATGTACATAAACGCAGGGAATGTTCTGTTCAGGTATTCAAGTGATGCCGTTTGTATCCAAGTCTATATTCTAGGTGCTGAGAAAAGACGCCTGACATGTCAGCACAGACAGGAACTGGCTCTGAAATCTCTGCGAGTTTCATATTTGCACAAGTGAGAGCCACGTCGTTCCTTGTGAAGGACGGGGCTACTCTGATGAAAATGAATTCAGTTGCCATTTTCCTGTGGCGCATTGTGTCAAGTCAAAGCAATAAACTAAACAAAGTATTTAATTCTTAATTCAGGCCAAAAACCATGTTGGAAAATTGCAGTAATATTCAGACGGTTGAATAAAATAGCAGGTGGTGGGCCGACCTGTGTGTGGACAGTATGAATCCAGTGCCTCCCTTCCCTGATCAGTTGCAGGCGATCAGGGCTGGGCTGAGAACAGGTCCAGGCCATGGAGTTCATGGATGAGGAGGCCTCAGTCCCAGGACAGCGACATGCTCATGATCTTATTGTTAAGAGATGAAATTAAGACTAGAAATCAAGACATTTCAATAGTGAGGAATATTCTTTCCCAGTGGGTGAAAAAACTCCGCTGATTCTTGGAGATGACATACTGTGAACAAAAAATTTACCAAGGGCAGTAGCCCCTGCAGGGGACATTTCTGTGCAGGGAATTGAGCCTGGACTTTTCTCACCACTGTACTGGGCAATGGGTCTGTAGCATTTTGTGCAGAGGGCCACCATGTATGTTTGGGAAGATTTGGCTTCAAAATTAATAAAACAGACTGGGAAGTCTTCAACCAAAACTTAAGAATTGGTCCTGATTTCTTGGAATATTCTTTGTATTGATACTGGGATAAACATACAAATATTCACTCTGCCTCCCATTAATTTTGGAAGACGCAACAGTCAGAGATTCTGTTTGGTCCGTGACACTTGGTGGAGGGAAAGTGATCGGGTTGCTCTTCAGGAAGATCACTTCCCAGACGTGTACTGAAACCACATCAATCACTAAGTTATAATATTATCCATAAATTGTAAGAAAAGTAATGCCTTGTGAGGATACAATGCTTACACAGTTTTAAAAGTTTATTCACATTTAGTGTATCATTTTACTCTAAGTGATTCTGAGAAATATGAGTTAATTTCCCATAGTTTGCAGGTGGGAAAACAAGCTAGAGTCATTGAATGACTTGATTGACAGGACTGGTCAATGAGATAGGTTGACGAGCCCTCCCGTTGAACGTTGTGATTGCAGCACAAAAATCAAGTGGTTGTCAAACTGTGACGTCTTCTCTAAATTCCGTATGTAAAGCAGATGGAAGTGAGGAAGCTCTCATTTCTTAGCCGCAGCACCTCATAGTCCCAGTGGGCAGGGCTAGGGTGGGGTCACCGATGAGGGTGACCTATGACACTAGGCCGTCCTGCCTCAGTTGTGACTACTACCTACAGTCATGATCCGTACCATTTAAGATGTTCAAGCACCTTCAAAATCATCAAAGATTATTAAGGTGTGGTACATGTCAGCAGTGTATCATTTCATTCAGGTTCTCTGAGAACTGTTCATTCACGTAGCATGAGACTCCTGAGAAACTGACTAACAGCACATCCCATCCTCCAAACCCAGCAGCAGCTTGCGGGCTGTGACCTGGGGGGCTTGGAGGGTCTGGTTTACCAGCTGACCGAGTAGAGTTACTGAACCCCCTGTAAATCTATGTCTTTATCTGGAAAATGAGAGTAACAGTACCTTCCCCATAAGATTCTTCACAGTATTAAATGAGAAAACTTGCATAAGATCCTTTGCACACTGACTAGTGCTTCGTAAATGTTAGCTGCCCCCTTGTTCTCGGGGTCGGCCTGTCCTCGAGACCTTGGAAAGGGCATTTCATCTCTCTAGTCTTAGTTTCATAGTGTGCTCAGTGCCTCCTCAACGTAGAATCCTTGGTGAATCCTTCTCCAGAGCCCACCGCGGCGCCCCTTCCCTCCTCTCTACCCGTTCTCACCGACTCCTGGGGTCTCATCCATCAGCAGCCCCCTGGTGAGTCCCAAGTCTAGACCACCAGTCCCACCTCTTGGTCAAGGTCAAGACCTTTATTTCCAGCCATTTCCTCTACATCACTGGATGTCCCACGTGCCGTTTAAACTCAGCGTGGCTGCGCCTAGATTCCCTGAGTGCCGCCCCTCAGATCTGTTATATCTGTGTATTCTGCCCCTCTCGAAGCAATGGCCACCACCTTTGACCTTCACTCGCCCCTGCTGTGCACACTGACCAGGGCCAGCAAACCATTTGGTGCCACGCAAGTGCATTCCCCACCCCCGCTCCCCACTGCCCCCCCAGCCCGCAGTGTTTCTCGCCCGCATTCCTGCAGCGGCCTCGCCTCGGCTCCCTCTCCGCCCTCCCCGCGGAGGCCTCTTCCTAAATCAAGATAACTGACCCTTTCCTTCCTTCTTAAAAGCCTCTGATGCTCCTGTGTTGTTCTCAGAACAAAGCTGACACTACCCAACATGGAATGCCCTTCACAGTCCGAGCTCCCAGTCCGCCCCCGCCTGGCACCTGCTGTCCCCCTCCGCCAGAGTCAGGCCACTTTGCAGCCTCGTTCCCAAGGCCCCCTGTGCTCTCACTCTGAGGCTTTGTATGGAGAACGCCGTCTGCCGGGTCCCCTCCTCACGCATGTGTCGCTCGGCTCACTTTGACTCCTCTCTCTAAACCCCTCAGGTGTCACCCCCCAGCCCTGCTTGTCTCCAGGCCTGGGTCAGATGCCTCTCTTACGTGTGCGCAAGGGACCCGCTGCTGGTCTCCATCACATTAATAAGCTCCTGACACAGGGACCACATCTTTCATTCCTGTATCTCTAATACCTGGCACAGAGCTGTCAGATTGAATGAATGAATGAGTGAATGAATGAATTCATATATCGTATGTGCATGAAGGCATGAAATAGTAAATGATGCACACTTGAGTAATTTACAAGGCAAAGAGTTGCATTTTCTTGTTAGTAATTTACATACTAAGACACTGACTTGTATGTTATAGTGGCTAAAAATAACTCTTGGGTTAATAAGCACACACATACAGAGGCCTTAGCAGTGATGGATTTAAGATCTTGAGTTGCAGGTTTTGCTGAAAACAGGATAGAATCTAATCTTAGCCATTGGCCCTGAAAGTACCCCGTTCTCCCATCTCCAACCTGCAAAGGGCCCTCATTCTTTATTAAGTGAACTGTTTTCATATGAAAAGGACTAACATGTTGCTTTCTAAAAGTTCTTACAAAATTATTTATACACATGGTTTAAATATGGCCCTTTAAAAAATTAATTCCTTATAGAAAATTCCTTTTTTTTTCTCTCTCTCCTTTTCTGACTTACCCAAAGAAAGGGTCTTCTCAGGACAAATTGTGTGCCAATTTACAGATGGCCATCCCTCCAGAAGCTCAGGGAAAAGCATTCTCTAATGCAAACTGGCACCTCTCCTTTCCTTTTATATCTTACAAAGGGCAAGGTCAAATTTTCTCCCACAGGTGGAAAATTAGGAAAGGTGAATCTTGGTGGAAGATGGCTCACTGTGCCCCACCCCCAGCCCCATCCCGTTGCTGAAAAGCGTGTGCTGAACGGGGAGATTTACAGGCTGTGCCACACAGCGGGTACTAAGAAGGCAGTAATCAGTATCTTCATCTTCAAGTGAGCCTGAACGCTGTGTGTGTCCAGAGCAGCCAGAGCTGAAATATATTCAAGAAGACCTAAGGCTTTACTTCCAAGAAGGATGGAAAATACCTGAGCATGCCACTGCGAGCTCATAGTAATGCTGCTTCATGTAAAAAGTTGGTAATTAGTCCCTGAGTGAATAAAGTAGAATAGATGATAAGAGATTGGTACTTAGAGGAGAAGCAGAAAATGCTTTTGCTAGTCACCAAAATGTAAAGGCTATAGAGAAAGGGTTGGGATACCTCTGTTTCTTTATGTACAATTTCCAACCCAGAATTTGCAATGATATGGTTCATCAACTTGTGTTTTTAAATTGTATTAAAATGAAGCTTACATAAATTTGAATGGCACGTGTAGCCTGCCGAATGTAGGAGAGTTTGAGATCCAGTGCTACAGAGCTGATGGGAATTTGGGGTTCATATCAACCTCTGCTCCTCCAGCTAGGTCACTCTCTAAAAGTCCAGGTATAATGCAGATGCTATTTTTAATACAGGAACTGAACACATCTCATAAATTCTTATTTCTGGGGGCTCTTAGAACATATCATAATTTGTCCAGATTCTGTTTTCTCACATAACTTAATGTCCATTCATGTGTGAATTTTTGGTATAGGGATTCCTGCTATAGGTGAATTAAGACTCCTGTATACACTGGCTCCTATTTAGTACTTAATGTGGAACAGGACTTGATTTGTAGAAGGAACCTCCCAGAGAAAATGGTGAAGATTTCAAAATGTTTTATGCTTAAATTTTCATGAAAGGGCATCATGGATTAGGGGAAGGGTTGAGGTGGGTGGATGAAATAGGTGATGGGGATAAAGAGGCACAAAATCTCAGTCATAATATAAATTAGTCACGGGGATGAAAGTGCAGCATAGAAAATATAGTCAGTAGTTCTATAACATCTTTCTATGTTGATAGGTAGTAACTACACTAGTTGGGGTAAAGATTTAAGAAGGATTTAATAATGTGGGTAACTGCTGAATCACTGTGCTATATATTTGAAACCAATATAATATTGTGTATCAACTATACTTCAGTAAAAAAAAAACAGATATCAGTTAGGTAGAAGTAAATCTTCACTTACATAGAAACATGTTTATGATACTTTGTTATTTGGGAAAGATTAAAGAGGCATGGGGACAAATAACTTATATAATGGGTTCATATTAATAAGCAGAAAAGTAAAGATTACAATCAGTACCATCATGACTTAGTTGGGACTGAGATATTACTGTCTTTGGGGACCTCTTTCCCCCTAAAATATTTTAATATTTATATTTTACAACTATGTTGGTACAAGACAAATATATTAATCTTAGATACTAAAACATTTTCTTTGTCCTTAAAAATAAAGGACAGAAATTAGCAGAAAAATCAACTCCATCATGAGTTTTGTGGGAGCACACTTAGAGCGGCGTCTTCCTAGAAAGTAAATACAAGTGAGCCACATAAAACAGAGAATTCCAAGTTTCTCGCAAAGCCAGGTAATCTGTATTTTGGTGATTATCTTCTCCATCGCTTTTAAGCCCTTGGGAACTGTCTCAACCAAGGTGGAGAAAACGAGGCTGGAGCTGCAAGAGACTCAGGAATAGGGGGACCTGATTCCAGATCCGAATGGGAATGTGGACATGTTTCCCGTAAAGCAGACCTGAGCAGTGAAAATCCTCATTGGCAAGACATGTAAATTAAGATTTAACTATTCAGATCACAACAGGGTTCACCACAAGATTCTCTGAGTAGAAAACACTATTGTAAAATGTTTTAATATTTTATTTCAGGTTTTGAATTAGAGAAAGAAAGGGAATTGGCTTATAAGATACTTAACAGTTAGTGTAATAGGTAATTTCACAGTTCTAACAGTCTCGGACAAATACACCCATAATCCGAAGCGAGCATTTGTGGATGTTCTCTGGGGACGCCTGGACTATAGCACATACAGTTCCTCCCCAAGATGCTTTTAGACCACACAGGGAAGTGACCAGTTAAGGAGGCGGCACAAATGCAGCAAGAGACCCGTAGCTGAGGAGAGAGCCAGCCAGCAGAGCCGTGGTCCAGGGACTCTGGTCAGTAAATGAGTAACTCAATCAAAATCATTTTCTTTTTCTGTTCTTCCCTTTTTTGACCTTATTATCTTACATATCAGGACCATTGCCACCAAATGACAGATTGCCTGTGTATATAGAAACAAAATAGACATACAGTAGGTGACTTTGGGGCAATTAGAAGGATAATTTTTGTTACATTTAATGATAAATTCATAGAAACAGTTTAATGGGATAATTCATTCAGTCATGTGAATTCAACGCTGATGAACTTTAGAGAAAAGTTGTGCATATGGCCAAAGTATGCCAAACTTGTATATTTTCCTTGAGAAGGAAAATTGCATGTTTTTAAACTTTTAGGAAAAGGTGCTGATTTGGGCCAGAATTTGTAGAAATTATCCAGTGAATGTTGATGTGAAGACTTCGAACAATCATTCTGTCATGATAGTAAGGGGATAAACCAGAACTTCTGATCTATCCATTGTTTTATGTCTGTTAGTTTTTGAGTTCTTCTTAGTAGAGTGGCATAATTCATCACAGGAGGTTGAAGCTTGTTCTCAAAACATTTATCAAAACAAGTTTGAAAAAACAACTTCTAAAAAGACTGTTACTCGTTTATCTTACATTTTATACCGTGCAAATTCCTGCATCCTCCCTATGAATCTCAGTGACTGTTGGCTTGTGAGAATTTCTTTCACTGTAGCATAAAATAATGCTTCTTTTCAGTTTTTCTTTCTATCATTGTGTTTAAACCACTAACACTGCACGTGGCGTGTTTTGTTTCTCAGTTTCCGAGTGGTGTGTAAAGAGAAAGCTAAATACTGTTTCTCTGGGTGGGGGTGGAGTGGAAAGAGAAGCAGCACGGAAATTTGCCAGAATTCAGATGCACTATTTCTAAGTGGCACCGGCTCTCTGCCATGGCTCCTTACGAAGGGCCTGGATCCCTAACCTGAATGTGCGCCTGTGCGGTGTAACATGCGTGGCAGAGACCAAGCTAACAGGAAGGTGGATTTTTCTGTCACATACACAGGGACAGCATATTGAAGGTATTTCCAATTGTTTACATTTTGTAGTTTTGAACCAGATGTAACTGATAGGTAGGAGCATTTTTAAATGATTGAAAAGAAATTTAACACTAGAGCAAAATGCTTTATTCACTATAACGTGCCACATGGGTAAAGTGTTAGTGGACAACAACTTGAATGACAGTGAAAGGCCACAAGAAGATTCAGAGCTCCTGATGGTATAGCATTTGTCTGTTGGACCTCTCATTAATTAATAGATACTTTTGATTCTCCCATCTCACTTAGAAATTGATGTGGTAGCCAACATTGACATGATTTATCTATTCCAATACTAATTCCTCACTGTTTTTAATTTGGGGACAAGACTTGGGGATGGAAAGGGGGAAGCAGGTTTAATGCAAAGTGATGGTTTGAAATGTAAACAGTGAAATCATCCGGGACACATTTCCACAGCAAACGTGAGGCACTGTGCTATTGTAAAAGCGTTTAAAGATACCAGAACGGACACACACATGTGTAAAGGCTGTTTAACAGAATATGATGCCAAAAATCATGGATATGTGTTCCTATGGTAACTGTTAACTGAGTTTAGTACATTAACCTTTTAGTCTTCTATGTGGATTTCCTCAGAATCATTTATTTTTGTCCAATTAGGAAATAAAATAGGGGTGGAGCATGGCTGCATCTGGTTACTTTTTATCCTGGATGTGTGTAAACAGATACACATTTGTATATTTTTTGCAGAGGCTTCTAAATATACATTGTATAAAAGTTGTACAGTTAACATAAACTCCAGAAAAGAAATTCCAACATAACCATTTTCCCTTGCTCATTGTGTGTGTATTTGTATGTCAGTCTGTCTTTCTTTCCTTCTTCTTCAGTATTTACAAGGACCTCTAGGGCCATTGCCTTAAAACAGCAGGATGGTCAGCCTCTCTACACGGGTGACCCAGCGGCAGAAGAAAAAAGAAAAGTATCAGACTTTAGAAATCGCATTCAGGTTAAAGGGCACCGGCCATCCTGGCTTGTATTCTGCCTAAAGGACAAGGCTTTCATTTGATAAAGATCATTAGTCACCAAGATATATATTTTAGAGTTCCCAGCAGTGAATATTCGGTTGGCAGCCGCTGGAGTGTACCAGATGGCTCATTAGCATAGGCTAGACAAGTCAGAGGCTTTCAGAATCACTTAGAAAATGTCAAACAGAAACAAGAACCCTGTCACTTTTTATTAGAATTAACTACATCACACCCTGGACACAGATTTCACCTTGGGTCAGAAAAATTAATACAGAATTATATGAATTGTGTAATATACTGGGTTAAGATAGGTCTTTCTCTAGGGACTCATTTGCTGGCAATATATTACGATCCCTGTACTTTAGGAATCCGCAAACCTTTCCTTTTGTAGGATATGAAAAGAGTTGACCTTGCTCAAAATCCATCGGTTTCTAATTGACGTGCGGTATATGCAGAATCTCCACGAGACATTCTGCGAAAGCTCTTTTGTGATCGTTTTCCCAGGAACCACGGTGCGTGGGGCTCACTGAATATTCAGCAGCATATAAAGTATGCTTTATGTCAGGCGGAAAACACATCCATTAATTGAACACACTGCCGTAGCACACAGGAATGAAAATGCCATTGAAACAGTGTGCCCTTTTGTTTGTGTGTTTAATCCAGATGTCAAGAACCTTGAGAACTTCCAGCTGGTGGAAGGTGTCCAGGAACAAGTCAATGCGGCCCTGCTGGACTACACCATGTGCAACTACCCGCAGCAGGCGGAGAAGTTCGGGCAGCTCCTCCTGCGGCTCCCGGAAATCAGGGCCATCAGCATGCAGGCCGAGGAGTACCTGTACTACAAGCACCTGAACGGCGACGTGCCCTACAACAACCTTCTCATCGAGATGCTGCATGCCAAAAGGGCTTAAGTCACAGCCCGTAGGAACTCTGCTTTCAACACAAAAAGAGTTTGGGGGGGAGGGGGGAAAACAGGAAGGAAGAAAGAAAATACTCTAGACCGCTCCAAGCAACACTAAGAACTTGGTTTAAAAGATATTCAATTTTAAAAAGGCATAATAATCAAGTACTTAATAGCAAATAAATGATGTATCAGGGTATTTGTATTGCAAACTGTGAATCAAAGGCTCCGTGTCCCCAAAGGATTCCATAGAAAAAATACTGTAATGGAGTGGATTGAACCCACAGATGGATGCCCACACCATGTCAGAATAAAATCGGACAGAACAGTTCTTGTATATTTAAACTGATCTCTGCTGTGAAGAAGTCTAGGAACTGGTCTGTGTTACTGATTAGGCTTACACAGTGGGGCACTTGAGCTCACAGAATTCCTCCATGGTAAAGCTGAACTGACAGTTCTCAAGGGTTCATCAGCCACATGTATCATAGGGCCCCCCTTCCTCCTGAGGACCCAGCCCCTCCTGTGCTGTGATCACAGACTAAGGACTTGAGCTCAGCCACACACTCGAGTAGCTCCAGTTATGAAAAGCCTAACTTTGGGTGTCTGTGTCTCAGACCTGCAAACAGCTAATGAGTCTGTTAATAATGTCAGCTTGCCATTCTAAGTAGGCTCTGAGTTGTTTTGTCACGTGCTCACAATGTTAAAAAAAAGAAAAAAAGTCAGTATCCCTCCTGTGGTCTTAATATAAGCATTCATTAACATAAGGGAAATGACGACAAACCTTTAAAGCAAATGCTCCGTAGTAAATAAAGCAAGCTAGACGTTATTTCTGCTGTTACTGAACTGTGGCTTTGGCATTACTGAATTTCATAGAAACTTCTTGCCAAAAGGCTTGTTAGGATACATCAGTCTTTTTGGTCGTCAAAATTTATAGTTCATTTAAAAAAGTAAAATAATGAAATAGTCGCAGTTCTGAGTGGTTGAGAACAACAAGCATGTCAAGCTATGCAAAAAGCAGGGTGAGCTGATTATTGAGTGACACAAGGGTCGTTCTCACTGCAATTGAACGTCCTTTAAACGGGGAGTGAAAAGGGTGATTTTTTACCTATGGGTTGGAAAGATACCAAAGTCACTCAAGTCCCTCCCCAAAAGGGAAAGGAAGAGCGTGCTCCTGAGCTAAGTCATAGACCAAAGTCTGCCATAGAACAAATAATATTGGAGGACAAAGAACTCCGAACAGTGATGTCAGTATTATTAACATGCAAGCCACAGGTATGGAAGTCTTGCCTTATTTCACAATTACGAGGTAGCTGTGCAGACATGGATCAACACTTGTTTAAAATAAAGTATTAACACTTTAAAGTCAAATAAAATACAGTGTTTACATTCTTTAGGTCCTGGGGCAGGGGCGGGGACACAGTGACATTACAAAATAGCTAAAGTGGTAATTTCCGTAATATTATTTTTCTGATTGGTAATTATTTTTTACAGGTTTAATTATTGTATGTCGTGAGACACTAAAATCAAAATGGGAATCTCATTTAGACTTTAATTTTTTTGAGATTATCAGCGGCACAATCACTTGTAGAAAACTGTAAAAAAAATAGAAGTATCTCCTAGTCCCTTAATTTTTTCATAAATGTTTCTGGCTTTTGAATAGTTTATTTATATTGTATATCATAGTTTCAACTGTAGACAATTACGATGCTAATTTATTGTTCCTCGGTCTCACCTTTTGTGTAAGATAACAGCCAAGACTGAAGAAACCAAATATATGTGTTTACTGTAGCATGTCTTCAACTTAGTGGAACATAGTTCAGGGACAGAGAAGGGTCTTAATGAATTAAAATCATTCACTTGATTAAATGTCTGTAAATCTTCATAATTACCATAGTTTATTTAAAATCTGATGTAAATTTTGTGACAAGTAAGTAGCTTCCTCAGTTGTCAAGTAAATTCAACAAGGGTGAAGGCTGACCTGGTCTTCCTTTCCAGACCTTGTAAGTTGTATACCAAAGATATTAGTTCTTACTCCTGTGTGCACAAAGAGGATCATTTCATTATTTTTATCATTCACCTTAATGCTCGTCCGCAAGAAGGGCCTGCGTGAGCCGAGCTGAGCATCCGCAGCTCCTCGTGCAGGGTCTCCGCCACCTGGCTTATCTTCAGGGCCCCGAGCCTAACAAACAGCTGATCAGAGTCCATAGCCCAAGCATTAAACCGAACGGCAGTGTTGCTGTCCCCAGTTAGAAGCCAAGTGGGCTGGAAGACACGTGCGGAGCAAGGCTGGTGTCAGCGGCCGATGCACCAGCTCCGGCAGGCGTGTTGAAACAGGAGGTGGTTACAAGACTGAGGACAGCTCTTTGGAGGGTCTTTTAACATTGCAGAAAACCCCTAATATATCGATTCTGAAAGTCCACGTTTTCTTATTTTAAATCTGCAGTACTCCCTACTGAATGTTAAGCCTAAAAAATGTCAACTAGTGGCATGTTGTTGACCTAGTTAATTACACCCTAAGAACAGTCAGAAAGGTGGGCCACAGAGTTCCGTGCACACTGCTGCTGACGGGGACAGAAGCTGGTGAACAACAGTGTGCCGTGGCCAGCATCTGTGGCCCATTCAGAGTTGGCCAATGAAATGTGTAAGCAGACATCAGAACTGCCTAATCGGTCACTGGATTTATGAGTCAAAGCAGACGCCAATACAGAGGCTTTGGCTCAGCCTGGTCAGTGACATTGGTCTACGTTTGTAAACAGACCATCTGTGATGTCTGAATATTTGTGTTGCACATCTGCAGCTACCTTGGGTTTGAGTCCACACAGTGCTTAGAGCGTGAAGTCTTTGATGTCTTCTTACTGTATCAGTGAAACCCATGTTATCATGTCAGTTCTTGCCAGGAATTTCTCAACAGAAATGGAATTTTCTTTCAGTATTTCAATAAATGTTGATATGCCCAGCCTGATCATTTTTAAAAGTTTTATGCTGTCCTCATTCTATCGGATACTGAAGTTCCTAAGTAATGAAGCTATTTGACTAGGAAAGGAGTCAAAAGAATTCCACGCAAGAATTCTAGATTTTCTCTAGAGGGGTCCACTGCTCAGCTGGGTGCTTGAAACGTCAGACTCAGTCTGGGCATCATATTGTTGGACACGAAATAAAGCATTTTATATCATTTATTGTTAGAACTGATCGGCAGGAAATCTTACAGTGTCCAGCTTTTTTACTGAGCTTATTGTGGTCTCATAACTTTCCCACATGCTCTATTAATTTAATTGACCTCAGAAGAGGTATTACTCCCATCTTAACCAGTGGAGGAGCAAGAATTTGAACCTAGGTAGGTTGGTGCCAGGATTCACCCACCTAACCAGTATACCACACTGTCTCTAAACCAGGGTAATCCAAGGGGATTTGCTTCAAAAGGAAAAGGTGAGGGAAAATCAGAAACAACCTCACTACCAAGCATGCAAATATCGATAATTTAGAAACACACAAGCCTTTACACTTTCTGGAATTTAACCCTAAAAAGTAATGTGTATGTTCTGGAAATCAGGCTCCTTCGGTATCACTGAGTCTTCTAAGATGTTTAGAGCAAGAAAATAGGTACAAAAACCATTTTGGAATTTAGCGACTACCATCACAAAATAGTGCCAGAGCCACAGAGCACTTCGCATGCCTGTGAACCTAGGAGATCCAACCTCTTCTCACCCCCACCCTTCCACCCCTACCAACGCGGAGATACAGACGAGTCATCCCTTTGCTGAGCAGACAATTTCACCTTAAGATTGAGTAGGTTACAGAACTGAGATTTTATAAGTACCTGCAAAACACTTTCTTGTCGACCACTTACTAGAAAGAAGTTTTAACAAGTTACTCTTTCTGGTAGTCCATGGGATTTGAAAAAACTCATTTAATTGAACAGTAACTTAAAAAAAGTGCACAGCTTGATACACTTATCATATGTATACACCAGGGAATCACACAGATCAGCAAAAGAGAACAAATTTTTAAGATACGCTTTTTAAGTGGTCATAAACATTTTTAAAGAACGTGGAGAGGGAGTTTCTCCGAAGCCCAGGCCTGCCCTCAGCCAGCGGAGGTCATTCCCGTAGGAGCAGAGGCTTCCCTTCCAGCAAGTAGAATAACACAGAGTCGCTAAATCTGTCGGCATGAGGCAGCGCCTGAGAAAAAGCAGCTCGTGCTGATGTGCATTTGATTGTTGTATTTGATATTCACAATAACTTTGAAGAGGTTTGTACCTTTAACTGAGTCTGACGTTCAGTTTGAAGCCACCTCTGATGTATATTTTTATGAGAAACATGTGGGGAGTTAGTTCCACATGACACAGGTCAAAATGCTACAATACTGAGTGATCCTGACATTTCCCTGGAATAATAAAGACCAATTTTCCTTAACACTGAACAGGAAGTGTATAGTTCAGTCACTCAAAATAAATATTCTTGCCATACTGTAACTTTCACATAGGCATTTGTTTTATGTTAAGTTTGAATTAATAATTCTGTGGCCGACAGCAGGCTGGGTCTGTGGTTTTGTTTGTAGAAAAGCTGAGAACCCGTCTGCGAAACACTGCGCTGAATCGTTGGCTAGGCAAGAGGCAAAGGGGTGTGACTGACCCTGGAAGTGAGTTAGACGCTAAGCGACGGAGAACCCAGTGGACTTGCCAGGGCTGGACCTCCAGCCCCGACTCCCGAGCCAAGGTGGGCGCGGATCAGACCCTAGGCGACCCCAGGAGGTGCTGGGATCCCAGGCCAGACCCCTTGGGACACTTGACCTGAAACTCCTCAGGACCGTGTTGGGCAGGACAGCTAAGGGGAGATGCAGGGGGGGCAGGGGGGGGCCTTCCCAGGTGACAGTGTGTTGACACCTGGTTTGCGTCTAACTCTGGACCTTCGCGGAGCATGACACCCCTGCACTGGATGCCGCAGCAGCCCGTCCTTGGCAGCCTGCTTGCGCCCCACCTCTAGGATGAAGCCTAGCCCAGTGAGCCCTGACTGGGCCAGTGCCTCCCAGCACCTTAGGATCCGGCGCCCCGACTCCCAGGGCCCCGGCCACCGTGCCTCACGGCTCCTTCAAGCCCCCTCCCTCCTCCCGCGTCCCCATCGTGTCCGCGTCCCGCAAGCTGCTTTTCCTAACTGTCAAATCGGTCCTTCCCCTCCCGCCCTGCAGCTCAGCGCAGCCCTTGGCATTTCTTCAAAATGCAGCCCCAGCCCCAGGCCGGTCTCCTGCTGTCAGTCTCAAGTCCCCAAACGTCCCTCAGGACCGCTGGCTACACCGCCTTCCTGCCCCAGAGCTGAGCAGGTGGTTCCCCTCCCTAGTCCTCCAACGCCCAGGAAGCCCGCCCCCACCTGCAACAGGGCACCCCAGACCTTGCAGCACAGCCTCTGCTGGCGTGCCAGCTGCCACACCCAGCGTGTCCCAGCCACACGGAGCTGCTCGCCGGCCTGAGCAGCCTGCTTCTCAAACCTCGACCCATCCCTGCCTGTCCCGTGGCCTGGCATGCCCAGCTCAAGGGAGAGCGTCCTGGCGGCCCCCCAGCCCAGCCAGTGCACCCCGTCAGGGGCCGGTGCCTCAGACCTCTGCTGCGACTCACCTCTAGTCTCGTCTGTTTGCCTGGTTACCCTCTAAACTGTGGGACCGGCCAAGGGCCAGCGGGGCTGGATGGCGCGAGACAACCGGCGGGCCCTGCTGAGCGGAGGAGTGAGGTGTGGGTCGGCTCCCAGGACAGTGCCCTGGGAGCCGGGAGCCGCCTGCCCTGCCAGGCGCGGAGCCGCCACAGCACACAGGGAAGGGCATTGCTCCCCGCCGGCCTCCTTGACTTTGACGCTGGACATCTTACACAGGCCAGGCTTGGGATAACCGATTGCTCCTCCCCGCAAACCCAGGGTCACAGATGGATTCCATGTTTCCTTCAGGGACATGCACACCGGTGACTGCGTGTGAGCTCCCATCCTGAGTGTGCGGGTGGCACGGAGAAGAACCAAGCAGTGCAATGGCTGCCCTGCCGATCCATGGCTCTGGGCCTCCTTCCTCCCAAAGCGAGGCTGCGAGGGCGAGGAGAGCCACGTTCCGCAGCTCTGGGGAGCAGACACCAGCAGGGGCGGGGTGATCACCCGGAGAAAGATTTCGGCACCGTAAGGAGAAAATGTTTCATAATCAAAGCTTCCCCAAAACGAATCCAACCCTACTGGAGGCTGTTCCCGAACGGCTCCACCTAACTCTGGGGCTGACGACAGTGAGGGGTGTCGTCCCCACGCGGGCCACGGGCTCACCTCTAATGGGCCTCCAGGATTCCAACCCAGCCACCCCAACAGGCTGCCTGAACTTCAGGAAGGATGCTCCCCTTCCTTTGCCCCCAGGGAAAGTGTCCCGTGCCCTTGGGGTCTGCCAGTGTTAAGACACTGACGGGCAAGACCAGCCAACTGGACACCTTCACGTTCAGGAGATGGATTTAGAGACCTCATCTCAATATTTATGTCTGACACGGGAGAGAGATCACAGCCTGCCAGGCCTATTAGACCAGCTCATCCTCACCAATAGGCAACTGTGACATTCTGAAAAGGTGTCTACTTTTTTAAAAAACTCCGTTCTTTTGTTACATTCATTCATTCATTCAGAACTGCCCCTCCAGCACCAGCCGTGCAGGGGGACGTAGTGCACAGTGGTGAGGCGCACCTTCCCCCAAGCACACCTCCCCTGTGAGGCCAGCGGCCCCTTGGACAGGTGGGAGCCGCTGGTCCCCGCTCCACCGGCCCTTCCAGGGCCCTCCCCACAGCCGGCAGAGCAAGTTAAAGTGTTTGCACTGGAGAAGCCACGGCATCCATAAAGATGTCTTCACTGAAGGAAAAACACTTTGTTTATTAACCCAAGAGGTCTCACCTGAGAAATATGAAGCAACCCTCTACTGTGCTCCCGGCAGCGATCTACTTGAGGAAACGCATCCGAGGACACACACCAGAAATAATTCATGAAAATAAGAGCATCTATTTTTAAGCTCAATATTATATGCTAGGCATTGTGTGCTGCATACAATGACAGAGTTGTTAGCTGTCTTCCAAAAAACCATTCTCTCTTTTTTCCTGGGCACACGCTTCTCTAGTACAGACTCACCTCCCAGCCCTCTCTGCCCCTGGGTGTGGCCACGTGACTCGGAGGGTTGGTGCCACGGAATGTTAGGCAGAAACGGTAGGGGCAGTGTCTCGGTGTTCCCCAGCGTCAGAGACGATCCGCGTCCCTGGACTTCGGTCTCACCTCTCCACTGGCTGCATCCCAGGCGTGGACGGCCGTCCAGGTGACCAGGGCGACCAGGTGGAAGCACCTGAGCCCCTTGGCAGCCGGGTGAGTAGTGTCCACTGAGCTGACTCAGGACAGAGAAATAAACCGCTCAGACTGAAGCTACTGCATTCGGGGAATCTATTTTAAAAGTTTGACATTTACACTAACAGACAAAATGATTGAACTTAATCCTTAAGAGAGCCCATCTTCTATGTAAGGAGACTGGGGTTCACAGACGTTAGATGACTCACCCCAAGTCATACAGCTAGTATGTGACAGGGCAAGGTTCTAACGTTCTGTTTGATTCCGAATCCCAGGCCTTTAACCCCTGACCTCTGGAGCCTTCCCAACAGCACAAAGCCAGGCGTCCTGCAGGACCCGCGTTCATTTCCTTAACCGGACACCATTCGAAAGAAACTATGGTGACAGATAGGTTTTTTCCTTAATAATGACACCAAAAACACCAAAATTGTCTTTGCCCATCAAGAGCCTGAGCACCAAGCACAGTGTTGACTGCCCAACGCCTGGCACACGCACAGCACAGACACCCTCGGTCTTCCATGACTGAGCGCCCGCGAGGCAGACCCCATCTCGGAGGGAACCTCGCCGCAAGCCCCACCGCTTGCTCAAGTAGTCCTGACCCTGACGTGACTCGAAGAGCCGCCCTCCTTCTTTTATACCTGAGTTTGACTAGAAGTTTCCCTATTTATTTTATCACAAGATCATTCAAGAAACATGCATTAGTCGTGGAAGCGATGTTGATGAAGAGGCGGCAGTTCGTCCTCCCTCTGCTCAGGGTCCGCGGCCCTGGGACCCCTTGCGAGAGGACTCACTAGAAAAATCTTGTCCCAAGGCTTTTCCCCAGAAATAAATTAGGACTGTCGAAAGCTCTCTGCTCTGGAAGGGGAATGAGCTTCTATAAATAAGCGTGGAAACACGTGTTACACCACCCCTGACTGCCGCAGCAACAGGTTTTATTTCCCCTCTGCTCTGGCCCTGGGGCCTTGCGTTATTTGTGTGTCAAATGTTCCTACAACCTTTGTGTGGCCTGAATTGCAGCCAAGCCCCTGGGCAGTGCCCACCGGGGGCTCATTCCCCATCCTCCCAGGTCTCTTAGAGGAGCCTGAGCCTAGTGCAGCCACCCAGGCAGAGAGAGGAGGCCTCACATCCCTGGACGTGGGCTGCCAGCCACGCGGGGCATGGGCTCCGTGCCCACCACCCTCACCAAGGCTGTTTGTGAAAATGAGGACGAGGTGCCCTGAAGCGTGTGGAGCCCTCGCTGCGCCTTCTCTGAATGACCAAGAAGTGGGCATTAGAGTTTCGTTTACAGATGAGGACACTGCGTCTTACATGCTGCACGGCTCCCAAGGTCCTCAGCTGGTGCATGGCGAGGCCAAGGCCCGGCTCCATCTGCCCACCCAGCCTGGGCATCTGCCCGCCAACCCACCTATTTCATTTTGGTTAAAACAGAATCGGAGACGCAGAGCACAGAGGAGATGTACACCCGCTTCTTCCTCCGCCACCACACTGCCTGACTCCTGGCGGCATCTCCCTTCCCCAGCGTCACTGCAGCTGTCTGCGCACGAAGAAGAGGCGAGGAAACCGTGAGGCGGCGACTGCCTCTCATCTTCAGGTGACTCAGCAAGAGGCGCCACGGTGAGACGCAGTGGTTCCCGCAGTCCGCGCTGGTTTTCTCTTGGTTTGCTTTGTCTCGTTTTCACATCAAGGGAACTCAAACAAGTACCTGGCTCATTTTCAGCAGAGAAAGGCAGGCCCCTATCCAGCCATATCGATGCCTGACCTGTTTCTGGCCAAGGTGAATTTGGGGGAAGCTGCAGCATTTACCTGAGGTGCCACTTACCAAGGGACGCAAGGCCGGGCGACAGATGAGAGTGGGCGCCAGCCAGAGACGCGCCCAGCAGGGTGAGAGAGAGCACAGGACAAGGGCCGAGGAGGACGGAAGCCAGAGCTCAAACCCCGAGGGCCTCAGAAGAACAAAGGGGGTGTGATGAGGCTTACACGGAAAAAAAGAAAAAGCACGTCATCTAGGGGAGAGCAGGTAACGTAAGAAGCATGATTGTCTAATACTACAACGGTCACTGTATGTCCGCATTGTGGCCAAATAAGGCATCGATGTGTTGGGAGTTGGCAGCAAGTGAGTTTATGTATATGTAATGTGCTTTTAGCTCTGCTGAAGCATCCTCACAACTGCACACGTCCTTTTCCAGGAGGCACAGCATGAGCTCGGGGGCACTCAGGCTCAAGGGGGTTTCCATCCAGCCTGATTCACAATCCACCAAGATGCCAATTTCCTGTTTCTCAAGCACTGTGGGAAACTTTCCCCACTTCAGTCCGACAGGCATGTGTCACCCGTCGGGGGCTGCATGGGGGTCTGACACAGTGGTCAGGCAGACAAGGCTTCCTTCAACCCTGGCTTAGGAGGGTGGATGTTGGGGCGGGAATGACTGTGGCTTTGCAAACATGGGTGGGGGCACATCTGCCACTTGCATGTCTGGAGGCATCCCAGAGAAGCCAGCAGGCTCCTGGAGACGGAGGGGAAGGGGCAGGGAGGGGAGGGGAAGGGAAGGCAGCAGCTGAGGCTGTCGCCTCTCCCTGCCTGTCCTCACCTCCCACTGTACCTTTAGCACAGGTACCTTTCGTCGGGTCCTGGGCTCCCGGGCCAGCTGCGGTGCGCCCCAGGTTGCTGACTCTGGCTCTCTGTCTTTGTTTGGACAATGTCAGACATGTCTTGCTAAGAGGAAGGTAAACAGGCTATCTGTCCATCTGTGGGCAGAGGTGGCCCTGGTCCTGGCGCTGATGCCCAAAGACAGGGACCTTTCCCTTCTCCTGCCCCACTTCCTTCCTGATGAACCGCTGGGCTCTCAGGGGGAGAACAAAGCTTACCAAATATCAACCACAAGCCTCTCCATAAACAAAACACACATCCCAGTACGATGTGCCATCACCTGGGCCTAAAGAATTAAAAAGGAATTAAAAGTCTACTGGCTGCCCTGTGCTTCTGCCACCAGGAAGGCTGGGGTGGCCAAGCGCCCCCACCCCACCCTGGACCGAAGCCACTCACAGCGTCAGCTTCTCTCACCTGGACACCCACTCATCCTAGCTGAGTGTAGTGTTACGCTCACTCATCATCCGGTGTTTCTTGGATCAACTAGAATATTTAATTGCTCTTCTCATGATATATATTTGAAAACACAAATAACGTGAAAAGCAGTATTAATGGCCTTTCACCCTGAAAAGGGAACACACATCCTGGTTGCATGGAATTCTCCCTCTTCCCCCTCTCTTAACTGTTCTGCAAGAGAACCTCACAATCACAACGCTTTCACTGTTAATTCCTGTGTCAAGAGAGGCTCGATCATCTAGGCTGGAGAAAGGAGCCTTAGAAAGCATTTGTTAAAGCCACTTTGGTCCAAGCCACGAAACCTTCCTTGACTTTCCATTGTTATCAGTTCAGTAGGAATGTTCCATATGGTTTGAAAACTGAAGCAAGCAGGAGGCTCTGCCCTTATGACACAGGTGCTGGGAGCTTCGTCCGCCCTTGCAGCAACTGCATGAAAGGCCACACAGTTACTGCTTGCATTTTGTCCGCTCACTCTCTCATCTGGGAATCCACGTGAGAAATACCTTATTTCTTTCACTCTAAGGTCAGTTTATCTCCCATCAGCTGTGAGACCCGTTGTTACTGTGTGCACCACTGAAATAGAAGCATGCTTCTGATCGTTGGAAGACATACCCTGGCTTGGAAGACGTTTAACTGTGAAGCATTATGTCTTAGGAGTCGTGATGTGCGGGGTCAGTGCCCTGACCACAGGCCCTTCATGGCCAGGTCCCAGGACCCCAGACCCTCGGGCCACACGCACTCCCCCGTGACTGGCAGCATCCAGTATAAAATTATGGGTGGACTTGTCTTAGGGCTTGAATATTTATTTCATTATTCAACAGATATTCCTTTGTTCCTAAGAGAGATGCTTCCCGCCGTCCGTTCCCTCCGCGACTCGCAGGCTGGGAGCAGGACTGCGCTCAGTCCGGGGCCCACCGACTGTGGCCTCTGCGCTAAGTGCAGACCTGCCTTTGTAAACTTGCAACGCACGCAAACTTAAGCATCGCCGATCTCTGCTTTCACGCTCTCACGGCAGAGTGGTTATGACAAAGGCTGCACATTGCCTGAAAAGCCAGAAATATTTATATCTGGCCTTTTACAGGAAAAGCTTGCTGATCCTTGGTTTAGGCTAATGGTTTGGGATTATACCTCAATCATTTAAAAAACCTTCAGTTTGTAACAAATATCCTATCGGTTCAAAGTGGCACAGACTTCAAAGTCTAAAAAGGAAAATTGGGAGCATAAGGGAATAAACAAAGAGGGTATAATTGTAATAGAGAAGGAACATGATTACTTAGGAACTTTCTGCTCTTTCTCCTTACTTCTAGCGTGTAGTTTTCTGAGCATCACACCAACGCTCATGAGGAAAGAAAGATCTACGAACCTGACCATGTCACAGTTTGTTCACGGTCTGCCTTCTGCAGAGAAAGGGCCGACACATGTTCACCCACAGCCTGACAACGGACTCCAGCCACTTGCCGGTTTTCATCAGCGACATCCCGCCATGCCTGCCCTTGGCGCTGCCTTAGTCCCTTCCTCAGCCTGTGTTTACTAAGCAGCTACTAGACCCTAGGCTGTTCTGGGCACTAGGAACAGAGTGAGCAAAGCAAACCTCTACGTTACGGAGCTTGAATTTCAGTGGGAAGAGACCCAAATAGATAAAACAGTAAGTATGTTCTGTACCAGGTGACAGTGGGTGGGGACGGTGGTCCGGGAGGGACTCTGAGGCTTGAAAGAAACCTGAAGAAAGAGGGAACGAGCCCTCAGGATTTTTCCTGCAGCAGAAGGGATATGCTAAGGCCCAGGTAGGAGCATTGCTGGCCAGGCAGGAGAGCCAGCCAGGCGGCCTGTGCGAAGGGGCGCAGGGGTGAGATGGAGCAAAGAGGAGGGGATGCCACCCAAGAGAGTGGACAGCCTGGTAGGCATGGCAGGGACGTCCACGTCCTTCGGAGGGGGAGCGGAAGCCACCAGAACGCTTGGGGCCCCGGAGGGCGTGACCTGGCAGCTGGGTGGGGAATAGATGGCTGGGTGACAAGATGTGAAAAGAGGGAAAGAGCTACGGCTCCTGCAGGACCTCAGGCATGAGGCAGGCGGCGTGGGCCGGAGCCACCCTGGGGTGTTGAGTCCGGCCGGTCCTGCGGTCACTCTGGAGGGGACACCTTCACAGGTGGGAGGTGGGGCTTTATAGAAAAGGAGGCTATGGACAACAGACATTTCCTCAATCCTGTACAAAATGTGGATAAATGCTTCTTTAGAAAAAGCATGTATTAATTCAGTAGCATATCATCTAAGCAACAGAGTGTGTTGTTTCACAGATGCAATTTTAAAACAGATCGTCCGGCCCCTCTTCCAACCCGATGGCCTCCTTCAAGCCCTCCTACGAGGGAACTCATTCATTCGCCATGCTTCAGCCCTCTTTGTGGCCCTGTGTCTTTTTACAGAGATGTCCTCCATCTGCAATAGTGTCAAATGTAAATGACAATGTAAATGTGTCATTAAAAATTACTCCTAAAAGAAGCATACTAGAGTTTTAGTAAAAACCTTGTTTACAAATAGCTCCAAATAGTATTTCAGAAAAAGGGTTAAAGACCTGAATTACAGAATTATTTTCAAAGAAACAAAACTGTGTTACTTCCGGGCATACCTAGCCGAGCTTCCAGGCCTGAAGGCGGAGTCGCCTGGAGGTCTCACTGAGATGCAGTCTGGGGGGTGAGGTGGTCAGCGTGGGCGGACGGCACTAAAACAGGGGGTGTGGGGGTAAAGAGATGCCAGGGCTCAGCCACAGCATAAACTGGCCACGGGGACAGCAACGCAGCACAGAGAACATAGCCAGTGGTTCTGTGACATCTTCCTGTGCTGGCAGAGAACAACTGTACTAGAGGGGGTGAGGATTTAATAATATGAGTGACCGCTGAACAGCTGTGCTGTATACTTGAAGCCAAGATAAGATTGTATATCAATGATACTTCAATAAAAACCAAATAAAATAAAACCAGATTCCGTTGGCAGGTCCGGCTGCGCTGGCATCCTGAGCAGAGCTCTCGGAGAGCCTCAGGCCGCTGGTCCTCAGCGCACTCACTCTTCAGGGACCAGACGGACGCCTGTAAGCTAACAAACTAGACTAGAGTAAATTAGCTAGATGTCCTTTTAAGAAAGAGTTTGGTAAAAAAAAAAAAGGGAACTATTTATTCAAGAAAAGTTTATTGAGTGCCTGTTAAGGGTCATGAAGTGTGTTAGATTCGGGGCTCAGAGGTGGAAGCCGTCCCGGGGGTGAGGCATCCCCCAGGGTGAGGAGGGAGCCACCGCTTGGGACTCACATCAGCGGTTGGGGCAGCCACGCCAGAGGGCGGCAGAGTGTGGGAGGGGTGGGGATGGAAGACAAGGCCGAGGCGGGGCACCAGGGAGGCCCCGGAGCAGCCTGGCCCTGAAGAAGGGTTTTCCGGGAGAATCAGGGGTGTGTGTGGAGATCACACTCCAGCCGCAAGCCACAGGATGGGGGCGGATGGATGGGGCATTTGCTCTAAGAAGCATTGGAATTCAAGAGTCTGCTTTCTAATTCGGAACTTGAAAGGCACATTTTTAAATGAACGGTTTATTTGAGCTTGATAGCATTACCCGTATGCACAGTAAAGGCTATGGAATATAAGGAGCATATCGATGATTTGCAAAACAGTCATCTATCTAGTGCTTGAAAAAAGTTTTATTCTATAAGAAGGAAAAAAAATTTAACTTTACACAATTGATTTGCCCTGTAAAACCATGAGGGTCAAATTCAGAATATTCTCTGCCCTAAAAATCACGACTTCCCAATGGGCAAATGAAATCCAGGTAGATGTACAAAGATAACCTTCGGCCTGCCTTTGGCCACCGGGCAGCCACAGGGCGTGAGCACTGCCAGAGGGCCGGCCACGTGGGCCTGCGGGGCACCAGCCCCAGCGGCTCAAGGTGCCAGCAGTCTGGGGGCGTGTGATGCGTCTGTGGGAGGACAACCGATTCTGATTTCCAAGACTGAAACCTGCTTCCCAAATTGGAAGTGAAAGTGAGTGCAATCCGGCCCGGTAAGTGGAGAGAACAAAATGAACCGCAGGTCAGCATCCCGAGGTGGCGTGGTTTGTGAGCAGCAGGCAGGAGCAGCCTGGCGAACAGGGAGGCCCAGCGGCCCTCGTGTCAAAGGCCCGGCCACCCTGGGCTCTCACCCAGCAGGACGACGATCGGACTGCGGAGAGAAAGTCTAAATGCACACAGCGCCGATTAAGAAATCAGACATCAGCAAGTCAACGATAAGCAGGTTTTTATATGGCAGGAACCAAGCCTGCCCCATGTGTGCTGTTTTCCCTCACGGGGAGGCCACATTAAAATTCTAAATTGCATTTAGATTCTTTGTGAACAAGAAGAATGATGATAGAAGTTGCAACAATGTAACAAGAACAACAGCGTTGTTCGCCTGGTACCTTACCCTCTCCTGACAGCGGTCTTATCCCCTTGACAGTCTGGAGCGATCCAGGCCAGGAGCTACTCTCCACCCATTTTACAGAGAAGACAGCTGAGGTCCAAAGATAAGAGAGGTGTACTGAGTCACACGGCGGTGGCACTTTTTTATTCCCGGTTCACGGCTCTGTGTAGCACTTAGCTCTTGAAAAACCACAGGGCAGATATACCCACTCCTTCTAAGCAAGTCTGTGTGCTCAAAGTGTAAACATATTCATATTGCCAAAACCACCGGCAAATTTTACTTGTTTTCCCACAGGTGGCAGTTCCTGCTTAGACTGACCGGCTTCCACACTCCTGAAAGCCGTTTCCTCTGAATCATAGCGTGGTTGGCTCTAGTTAATAAACAATTTAGAAATCCGTTACGAAAACAGCCCTCCGTGCTAGGAGATCAGTCTGGCAGCATCGTAAGAGCATCGCCTAATGGGATGTCTGGGACAGTGGGAGCCGGGAGGCGGCCCACAGTGGCGCATTAGTGACCCCCATCTCCAGCAGAGCCTACCTACCTCCCTGCAGCCAGAGGAGGGTCCCCCAGAACAGGCCAGACCTCGGAGAAGCCAAGGCAGACATGGGTGCCCCTGCAGGTCTGAGGACCAGGAAGGGAAGCTGAGTCACACTTGCCCCTCCACAGCCACAGGAGGCTCTCTTGCGGCCCTGTTCTCAGCCCCCCAGATTTCACCAAGGTCACGACTCCTTCCAAAGGCCTTCTGTTCAGCCAGTCCCCACCGCCTGCATCCTGGGGCTTCACGCTCTGCAGGATGGTCTTCCTCCCTCTGGTCTTCTCTGAGGCCTTGAGGGCCCAGCATCCCGCCCCCCCATGTCTCCAGTCCTTGTGACGGTCCATTTTGTATGTCCACTGGGCTCAGCTCTGGGACGTGGTCACTTCACCAAACAGTGAGCTGGGTGCCGCTGCGAGGGAATTCTGTGCACGTGGTTAACATCTGTAGCGCGGTGGCTTCAAGTGAAAATAACCTCAGTAACGTGTGGGCCTCATCCCACCAGCTGAAGGGCTTAAAGCCAACGCCGAGCTTCCCTCAGAAAGCTGAAGCTCTGCCCCCGAGTTCCCAGCCTGCCACCCTGTCGGACTTGCTCCACAGTCACAAGACGTTCATTAAAATAAACCTCTTGCTGTGAGCATGTGCGTGTGCGTGTGTGTGTGTGAGTGAGTGAGGGGGGGAGTGTGCGGCTGGGGGTGTGAATGTGAGTGTGTGACTGGGTGTGAGGGAGCGCACACTCGTGCTTGTGTCTCCCACCCTGTGCGTGTCTGTGGCCAGAGGACGCTGCTGCTCCTCTTTGTCACTTTCAGACCTGACGTCATGTATGCATTTGTCAATAAGAATCAAGGACAAAAACCTGCGATCGCCTGGGACGCGTCCTCCCGCTCTGCCACAGCGCCCTTCTCGGCCACTCCCAGCCCCCTGGGCAAGAGCCGGGTCCCCCCCACCCTGCTGCCTCAGGACCTCCGAGGGCGCACGCTGTTCTCTCCTGTCCTCCTGATGCCAAATACCCACTCTGCTCTCTCTTCTAATGCTCCCTCTTGAGCATGTCACATTCAGTCTGTCCACAGCCAAGGGATGTGCCCCGCCCTCTACACTCAATTCTCTTCATTTCTTTGAATAATCTTTTCAATCCCCACACGCCGGGGGCCGACTCTCCCTCTGTCTGCCAGCGCTGCTGACGGCCACGCCCACGCGGTAACCCACACCTGTCTGACGTTTCCTTCCCCACCAAACACGAGCTGGTCACCCAGTCACCCCGTTAATTCTTCCTCTTTCGTAGCTTGTTGTTTGTCTTCCTACTGTCACCACCTGGCTTCTGTCCCTACCTCTGGAGTAGAGTCCTCTCACAAGCTGGTCACCGTCCTATCTCATATTCCTGTCCATCCATTCACGATCCCCAAATTAACCCCCCAAAGGTTAAAGAGCTTTAAAACGTTTATACATAATGGAATAGCTTCACCTTTCCTACCAAATAAATCCCAGGCTCTTTAGTCTGAAGCCTGAGGTCCTACAAATCTGGCACCCTAAATGCTAGCCCAGACTCACAACCGCACTTGAATCAGACCTTAGAATTCTTTCCAGATCTGCGACCTATTTCCACAACGTGATGTTGACTAAACAAACAGGAGAATCCACTGGCACACGGGTATGATTATGCTCATTCTTCCTTGGCCCTTGATCACTCATCAATCTGCTGCAAAAAGGAAATCTGCTTTTAAAAGACATACACCAACTTGTCCAAAGGAGATTTCTCTTGGTGGCACGATTCTGTTTGTTTTTCCTTCTCATTATCAAATTCTCTCATTTTTCTACAGAGAACATTATTTTTATAAGAAAACATATCATTTGAAAACAATAATCACAATTTAAAATTTTTAAAAAGAGCCTGACCGTCCTTCAGGGCCCCCCTCACCTAGAACCTCTCTACTGAACCTTTCTTGTTGATTAAAAGTGTGTGTAAGCTCCCCTTACTTTACCTTCCTGGGTAGCTTTGTAAGCACGTGTGCACACACACACACTCTCACACACACATACACACGCCTTAACATGTGGTTAAGAGCATAAGCTTTGAAATCAGAAAAACAATGCAAATCACTTTTGACTATCCCTTCCGATCCACCCTGACTGTCCCCACTGGTCCCCTGCCAGCCGGGCCGTCACGGCCCCACCCTTGGTCAGAATCAAGCCACCCGATGTTCCCATCACCGCGTGGGACACTGCAGAGCACGGGCTTCTTATTTTACGGTGGCATGCTTTTCAGAGGGACGGTTATTGCTCAAGAAGTCATTTTAGAACCAATGTTTGTCTACACTGCTGGTGAAATAATCATCATCTCCCACTGTGCCTCTGTCTTTAAAAAGAAAAAGCAGCTCAGGAAAGTGAGAAAGGCTCACGGTTCCCTCGGTAGGTCCCCCGGGTGCTCCCTCAGCTCTCCTGCCTGGACCAGCCTGACTTCCCTGGGCAGAACTCCTATTCACTGGTGTCCAGAGCCACCAGTATTTGGGGTACCCCTTTGCCTTCAGTCAGGGATAGGTTTCAGTTGTCAGCATCCCCGTTAGTCTGGCCACTAGGCGGTTTTTTGCGTCTGTGTGTGTGTGTCGGGGGCAGGAAGCTGAGAGGAGCATTTCTCCGGCCTCTTGTTAGCATCTTCTCAGGTGGGAGCCCTCCTCCCCACTGACCCCCCCAGGCCAGCCCTGCAGGCTTTGCTGCCTGCCCCCCGCCCAGAAGAGCCCTAGGATATGGCGCTGTGACCCCCTCTTCACCTGGTCTGAGCCATAGCTTTTTCACAGGAACTCAGTTCTCTTGAACATGTACTAAAGATATCCCGTATTTGCCGTTTATTTTCACAGAAAGTTAACTTCTGAAAGCAAGAGCATTTTTATTAGTCTTTAATACACTAATTCCAAATTGCCTTTAGCTGGAACCAAAGGTACAATCTAATTTATTTAAACACAATTTCTTATAAATGTGCTTGGAAAGGTCAATAAAACAGGGCTGGGAGAATTTTCCTGGGATCATTAGGCTTCCCTTTGCCTACACAGAAGTCAGGAACTTTCAAGTATTAGGACAGAATGTTCAGCCTTCTAGTAATTAACTGAACGTAATCCGGAAATGAAAAAGGGAAAAATAACACAACCCTCTTGGAAAACAGATACAACCCCCTCCGCCCCCTCAGTACAGCTCCCTGGCGGAACTGCGTGTGAGCCGCGCGCACATTTAGCTGATGAGAAAATAAAGACCACATACCGAGGCAATTTCTATTAAAGACAGTATTTAAAATACACACCTGCCCTATTTCTTTTTTCTGTATTTGAACCTGAGGATTTTTTGGGTTTTTCCATTTTTCTGCTTTTTGCTTCCTAATGTAGATGACTTGGTAACATGTGGCTGAAGCAGTAAATTGACAACTATTTTTGTTTAATTCATTCCTTCAAAGTCTTACGTCTTTTCCCTATATCAAAAAATTATATCAGTGACTTTATAACTGATAGGTTATCACTTCTTTAAATTTAAAAGGTAAGTTAGTTTAAGAAGAGAAGACCCAGTCGCGCCTACATCATAAGGATAATAAGAAATCTTATTCCTTCAGTATGCGGAGAACACCCACAGCGGTGGGGTGGAAACAGTGAAGGCTGAGATTTACGTTCTTAGATTTCCCTGTATTAAGGTCCATGAAAGACCAATCCTCATCCTTAACTCCCCTTAATAGTAAAAAACTCAGATTTCTACTTATTACTCAAAGTGAATGTCTAACCCATTTGCAAACACAGCCACCAGAAACAGGAGTGTGGGGAGGACCGGGCCACTGGAAGGTGACCACATTTCTCTCCCTGCAGGTGTCGGGCCTGGCTTAGTGGCTGCTGGTAGGTGACGCTGCCCCCCACATTAGTGCTTCGACATCAGGGCCAGCGTGGAGCCACCCTGAGGAGACAGCGCTAATAAATGTTCACTATTATTTTAAAGTGCTAAGACTTAGGGCCATCTATCAGATGTCACTGTATAACTAATGCATCTTAACACAGAAAATTTCAGTTAATGTAGATAATAAAAAGAGGGTTTCTGTGACAAACCGGGCTTTTGTCAAGTACAGATTCACAGATGGGACGTTGTGCGGGCAAAGACGACCAGAGAACGATGAGCTTCCTGGGGTGTGATGAACTGAATGAATTTATATTTGAAATATGTAGAAATATTTTAAAACTTCCCCACAAAGAGAAAACCATACTGAGGTCCTATTTTGGGTCTTTGATTTGCGAGGCCTATGAAAGAGTCCAGGATGCACATAAAGATCATGACCAACAGAAGGAAGGTGAAGGTGTCATCGGGTCACACTCCAGCCCCAGCCGGTGTCATCGCATGCCCAGCCCACAAAGAGCCCCCACGTGCCCCCCACGGCTAGGACCCCATGTGTGCAGACGGAGGCTAGATTTGCCTTTTTCCTGTTCAAATCTTATGTCCCCATTGCTTTAAAACTCTTCAAAAAATCAAGACTTTGGCATGTTGAACACAACCTCAGGCACTGCCTGGTCCGGCCCCGCCTTCCCCTCCGGCCCGAGCCCCAGCTGCCCCGGGCACTCCTGGTCTGTAGGCTTTCTGGGAGTGCCAGCCTGTCACGGTTCCTCTTAATTCTGGGGTTTTGCACACGCTCTTCCCTTTCACTGGTAAACTCAGTTCTCACCCCAACCCCAAATCCTGCCTCCCTTCTCCTTGGACGCGCCCTTGCTCCCCTTCGAGTCCAAGTGCCAGGGTTAATCCTTAAGGGAGCCTTGAACCGGTGTCCAGTCCAGGCAAGGTTCTTGTTCCTATGCGAGTGGGGCCCCCCCACCTTTCCGAAGCCTCGGCTGAGGGTGCAGTCATCAGATTCCCGTGTCTCCCACAGCTGTGGACAGAGCCGCCCCACCACATTTATGTCCTGCACAAAGGTAACCGGCCCAGGGTCAGTGCAAACAAGATCCTGCCCGGGCTCTGCCCGTCCAGCCAGGCCTAGGTGTGCGTCCGCACCTTCTGGCCCGTCACCTGCGGGAGGTGAAGCCGCGGGGGTGGGGGGCTGTTGCCCGGCTCACTCCAAGAGAACAGAGACAGCTTTGGATCTGAGTCACCACTGCATCTCCAATAATTCATACATGGAAGATGCTCAACAAGTATTAGTTTAATTACTACATTTATTAATGAAGGGCCAATTCAGTCCGGACCTAGCTTAAATTGAGGGCCATCTAAATGCTTCCTGCATCTCCCCCATTCTGTCAACCCTCTATTGCTCTGACCACAAGAACCTCTGGGAAGGGTTAATGTACTGAATCAATAGCATCTTCATGCGAGCTTATTTTTCCAAGATTAAAACATCAATTGCTTTACATGACCCCCAGAAAATAAGACAAGGAACAGACGTGTTATAAAGGCAAAGAAAGTCCCAGAAACCCTGCATTTTTTCCCCAAGCTCGGAGCTCTTTCTCTGACAAGAAATAGTTATAATGAATCATAAGATACAGCTTCCTTTCCGCTGTAAACGGGAAGGGCTACTTGGCAGTAATTTTCTACCATCCAGACTGGTCAAGAAACCAGCTTACAACCATATTCCTTTGGCCCTTTCTAACTTTTCCACAACAGACTTTTAACCAGAGGCAGATCCAGGTTTGGGAGCCTAAAACTAATACAATTGAGAGGGTTTTGTTTAAAAGAAATATGTAAAAGTACAAATACAAAATGCACATGATTATTAGGAGTGTAAAACGCCCACTGTCACTCCAACATCATGAGAGGAACTGTGGACACCGTTGTGGTTGATTGTCCCACTTTTCCAAATTTTGCACAAATACATGGCCCTCTGAGCATGAATGCAGGACCATGTGACTCATCCCTCCCAGAGGCCTGAAGACCTGTGCATGGAGGCAGCCCTCAACTTGGACGCAAAGCTCTGCCTCCCCACTGGCCCGATCCCAGGCCACCTCTCTTCTAATTCCTGCAGAGGGGGCCCATTTCTTATCTTACATGATATGTCAACCGTCTTTCCCAGGCCCTTTCTGTCTGATCTCTTTCTCCCTATCTCTGTAACACCGCCTCTTTGAATCTTCTCCCCTACTAGTCATCTTCACTATTGGTCAGTCAGTCAATAAATACAGAGTATTCGGCTTTAATCCTGATATTGAGCACTTCTCATGTGCCAGGACCTGTCGACACCCTGAGACATGGCCAAGGACACAAGAGACAAGGTCCAGGCTCTCTTCACTGGGGCTTCCAGGAGCAAGGCAATCAACAGATAAACAAACAATCAAATACTGGGGAATGATCAGGCATGAACAGCAGGGAAAGGTGGGAAACAGTGACCAGGCCATCTGGGACAGCACCTCTGAGAAGGCGGCATCCAAGATAAGACCTTAGTGACAGAAGCCAGCGAAGGTCATCAATCAGTGCTAAAGCTTTAAGACGCACCGACCCACTCAGAGAGCAGAAGGCAGCTCAGGGCAGCCCCACTAGAGTCCAGGTGTGGGGGGGGCCAGGGTGCTGAGTTCAGCTTCTATCCTCAGTGGGAAGGCCCTGGAGGGAACTAAGTAGACTGGACGCGACAGGATTTGCCCTTTTAAATGACCGCTCTGCTGCTGTAAGAACGATGGAGAGTCGTAGTGGGAGCAAGAGGGGAAGGAGGAAGCCAGCAGGAGAAGCTGCTCAGGAAGACAAAGGGGCGAAGTCAAGTTTCGGTCACAAGCAGAACCACCCTCCCAGGGGCCACTCGTCCCTCAACCGCAGATCAGGTCTTTGGCAGGACCTGCCAAAACAAGAGAGTTGCTGAATGCCCTCCCTCATGACTGGGTAGACAGCGGGGTGGAGGGTGAAGGCGGGAGGGTGGGAAGACACGTCATTCTCCATTTTCCCTTGAAACATAGAAAACAGTTTCCCTAAAATGAGGGCACAGTATCAGCAGGAACCTGCCCACCTCTGCAGTTAGGTAGACAGAGGCTCAGATGGTGGCCCAACCACTGACCCGCTGTGCGACCTCCCTTCACCTCTGTGAACCTCAGTTTCCCGATCTCTAAATGCAGGTTAGTGACGTCTTGTAGTGTTTCCATGGAGGTTAAATGAGATTGTGCATGTAGAGCTCATGGCTTGCTGCTTGGCAGAGCACAGGCCTCTGCCCACACGTGGAAACATAGTCAGAGCAGAAGCCCGGGTCGCCCTTCGCTGGCAGTTCAGCCCAGCGCTCTGGAGTGAGGCTTTGAAGCCTACCCAGTCTCACAGACTGCCTTTGTGGGCGCGACATCTCTGAGAAGTTCAATTGTGTTTGGGTCCAGAATCACTCGCCATTCTCCTGTCCCTAACACACAGGTCCCTGTGTGCTGATCTGACCAACCGGTACTGTTTTAAGTAATACATCATGAGGCCAATGGCGCCTTAACGACGTATTCCATTAATATATCATCAAAGCCACGGCATTGTTATGACAGATTACCTTCATACATCATCGGAGTGCCATGCTTTAATGATGTATTACTCAAAACCACAGCAACAGCTAGAAAGATCAAGTTTTGTATGTTTTGAACTTATTCTCGGTAAATACGATGTTTTAAGTTTCCACGATAAAATATGTGTTCAAAGGAAACCCAAGGGCGTGAGTTGTCCCGATAGGCATCAGACTGTTCCCTTGGTCACCTTTCCCCTGTTTGCTAGGGACGCTGTCCCTGAGTCCATTTAAAATACCTTATCCAGCCCCATGGAAAACAAGATCATCGTTGAACGGAAGGTTCTATAAGCTTTCCAGGGGTCTCCAGTTTCATGTTTCAATTGCACATTGTAGAGCAGTTGTTTTTCTAATGGCGGGTCAGGCAGTTTCTACCCAAATTTCCGAAAGATCCTAGACAGAAATGCCCCTCGGTGGACTCATGGGCAAGTCTGCTTTATCTGACGTGAAGTCTGGGCTGACCGAGGCTCTGCCTTCTCCTCCCGTTGTGTGGGTGTAGGTGTGTGTACACCAGATATATATATACAGTGTATATGATGCAGGTTCTCCATGAGAGATTCCCCTCAGCCCCTCCCTGTGGTAAGCTTGAGCCTTCACCACTTGTAGCACAGTGAGAATCGGCTAGTAGTGTGATTGTACCAATTACAGAAATAACTGTGTCAGCAACAGGAAAATGTTTTGATCCAGATCTTCATGGCGGATCTCCCCCGTGCAACAAGAGCTCGCCTCACTTCGAATGGTCTGCAGAATGAACATGCGCTGTGTGCACACATGGAGACATACACATGTGCGCACACACACACACACACACACACACACACACGCAGTGGGAGAACAAGCCCCTGGCGCTGAAGAGCTGACCCCAAAGCAGGCCTTCCTAAGAAGCCCCTGATGTTCAACCACAGCCCCTTGAATTCAACTTCTAAAATTCAATTCTTAAGAAAGTTCAGAGTCAGTGCCACCTAGAGAGTGGGTAACCCAGTTCAGGGCAGAGGTGGAAGCCTATTTCTGAAACTTCTCAGGTGCAGTTCTGTGCTGTGAGTGTTGGCATGTTGCGAATTTAGAGGCACCCAGGCAAGTCCTCTGCCACACCCTGATCTCTGCAGAGAGGCGGCCGGCACCCTTTACCCAGCATCAGCTGAAATCCGCCGTGAGGCTCCCTCTGAGCACCTCCCAGGGGCAAGAAAGCCTCCTCTCATGTCGAGTGCCTGACTTGGGAACTGAATTCTCTCCCCCTCCTCTCTTCGTCTTGGCTGAAGGCCTGCGAGGGCACCGGCCCGGGGAGGGTGGATTAGGGGAGAAGCCGTGAGTCAGCACCCACCGCTTCCTGCCATGCACTCCCTGGTCGGTTTAGTCTCAATCAGCAGATAGAGAAAGAAAAGGCCTGGAGGAGGGACCAGAAGGTTCACACTGGACGAAGGACAAAGATCCTCAACTCAAACGTGTGCGATTTGCGATAAGGTCGGGCTGAAGGGAAATGGCAAATGTTTTTGCAGTCGCCCCTCCAGGTAATGAGAGGAAGGGGCCTGGTTGCTTATGAACCACCATTAGCCACAGAGCTACAAGGGGCCTGGAAGGTTGGGGTCCCATCTGTCGTTTTACAAATGAGGCACGTAAATTGCTGAGTGGCCTCTGGCACTTTTTGGGGGATTCATTATGACACCCTGTGACACCAAAGAGGAGTGTAAGTCCCTGCCCAGAATGGCTGGCCCCCACATGTTCTGCTCTTGGCCCGAGTCCTGCAGCTCCTTTAAAAGCCAAGCCTAAGTCCCAACTCCTCCAGGAAGCCTTCCTGATTTACCCCAGCCCCCAGGATGCTGACTGTCCCTTAGCTTTTTCTCATTTGCTATTTTGTGTCATCGCTCCCTCTAAGACAGGCCCAGTAACTTCAAGAACTTCAGAAAGAGCACCCTTTGGGGACACATGAATCTGCTCTGGGTAGGGTTGGGCATGGTGGGGAGAATGTGAAGGCAGAGCTCTGGGGGCAGAGCAGTCCTGACGTGCTATGTGCTCCTCTAGCAAAGCACCTTTCACAGAGAAGCTGCTTCACACGCAGTGTCCACAAAGGTGGGAACCAGTACCATGCAATCCCTTGTGAAGATGACGATATTCTCAATGCCATTATACGTATTTGCCTGTTTCCAGACTTTATAGACCACCTATGTTGGTTATTTGCAAAGGAGAAGGGAGGTCTGCTGCGAGCCCTTAAATCAGGGGGTAAAATAAAACTTTGGGTCCCTGGGTTTGCCATTGTGCAATAATCCTTTCTTTCTGAAGTTTCAAGTTGAATTGTTGCAGTATCATTTTTATATATAGTGAGATATATGACAATAGTTTTATATAGAGAGTTTCTACAGTTTCTCCGCCATAAATAGTTTGAAACACCATACAAATAAGGACTACAAAGTACTTGGTATTTTTTGTCTGGATTCTTCAAAGAAAATTAGCAATCGAAGGCTGTCTCAGAATTCTTATTAGGAAACAAGTATTATTGTACAGTCTCCTGGGGAGTCTTGTCTGTTCATACATCCACAAATTAACAATTGCCTCGAATAAATTAAAGCTGCTCACACTCATCTGAAGACAACTCAACTCTTCAAACTTTTCTCGCAAACCATTCAGAGAGCTCTTGGTGATCAACTGAATTTTCATGATAGAAGAAAAGGCCCATTCATTGCAAAGCATTTATATCTTTCAAATGTGTAAAACATGTTCTTCTGAGATGACATCTTGGAAAGGGATCTGCCAGCTACTCAACTAAAATATCTCATATATTAATAGAAAACCAAATACTATGGTTTCCCAGTATAGCAAGACTGCACCATGAATTGGTTTCCTAAGTCTAATTCCATTCACCACCCTGATGTCTGCCCTCCTTCCTTGGCGTATTTAAATGCACTCAAATGCTAACAAGAACAACATGAGAACTGGGTTTCCCGCCAGGGTCAGGACGAAGCATCTTTGCTTCCCATACGACGAGCAGATTTTCCTTTTCACTTTCCAGTGGTCGTATGTGTTGGGAAGATACAAACAATAGAACCCTGTACTTCCGACATCTCCGCGTCCCTGCATGCGGTGAATGGAACGAAGTGACGGCCACATGACACTTTTCTGAGGCAAAACATTTCTCCTCAGGAAAAAAATATGGTCAGGCATTGGAGTTTCCCCGTAACTCTAGTCTCTTCCTGCCCTTCCTTCCTGCTGGTGTTATATCCTTTGTTACCAAGATAACTTGCTTGTTTATAAAATGCTTGTATCAGTTACTGAAAACAAGTGGCACAGGCAGTAAACCTGGGTGTGTTGCGAAAAGTAAACGCCAGGATCAAGCCAGAAGCTAAAGAAGGCTCCTTTTCCTTTCTGAATCTTAAGTTCTATGATGAAGGGAATTTGAACTGATAATGTTGTCATTTAGATAGAAGAATTCCCCCAGAGGAAAAGTTTTGCTCAGAAAATTACAGCTACCTTCCATTTCTTTCCTTTTTGTGTTCTTTAATCTTTCATTATATCATACAGCTGTTTCTGAAAATTCTGAATGGGTTCATGCGTCCGTGGATGGTGACAGAAGTTCGAGACTTACTGTGGTGATTTCACACTGCATACGAATATCAAATCATTATGTCGTATACCTGAAACTCATGCTATGTTATATGTCAATTATATCTCAGTTTAAAAATGTCTTCATGCATTGTTTTACCAAGTACAATCAGTACATCTTGAAAAGCATGGCTTTTGCCCCAGTCCGATCACACTGCAGTCCCCATGCAAGCCCAGGTCTGATTCGACTTCGCCCTTACTCGGGCGATTCCTTCCACCTGGAACACCCTGTCTCCGCCTCTGTTCCCAGCCCACCCCACGTCCCCTTATCTCACCATTTACCACACTGCCTGTAAATGTCCCTTTCCTTCCCCAGGTCCCTCGAGCCCAGGAACTCCAGCCTTCCCCTCTCTATGCACCCAGCACCTGACAGTGTAGGTGTGGTCATGGCACCTTCGTGTGGGTGAGCGTGACCTCTAAGTGTCTGAGCACCTCCAGGATGTACAAAGAAGAGCAGAGCAGCTGGGCGCATTACCGCACAGCCAGTGTACCATTTTTTTATCAGAGTTGCCCCTCTCATCAGCCACATTCCGGGCCACTGCCCCCTCTGCTCCTGGAACAAATGTTATTGTCTTGGTTCTTTCCAGCCCCGAATTTCCTCCTCCAGATCCTCACGTGGCCAGACACAGCTTGTCCTTCGGGTCTAGCGTACAGGGCATCTCCTCGGACTGGTCCCCCGGCCATTCAGTTGGGAAGAACTACCTAGCGCCTGACTCCATTTGCCCCATGATGTTTCTCTGCACGGCTCAGCTTATTGCCCTGATATTCTATTTCTGCATTTGTTTACCTCGTCACTCAGCCACTAGCCGAATGTGAGCCCAGCAAGAGTGGGACCTCATCTGTCTTATTCCCAGCTATATCCCAGGAGCCTAAAACTTCACTGGCACTTAGTAGATGCTGAATGGATTAGTTAATGAGTGAAGAAATGATTAAAAGATCTAAAAGTTCTTCCACATAAGTCAAAAATTACCATGAAAATATTCAGAAAATGCGCTAGAAAACCACTAGATTTACTTATTACTGACAGTGACATGATACCCTCTACATTCGTGCACACCTCTGTCGCCCTGGAGTATAGGGAGCCTGGCACTCCCCCGGGGAGGAATAAGCTCCAGGCGGCCCTCAGCATGTGTCCAGGAGGCAGCTGGGGGGCCGCCTGGTGGGGAGCCCTCCCTGGAGAAAGGACCTTGTACCTGCGGCTGAGCACCTGAAGACCAGAGCGCCTGCCCAGGCTGTCATGGGAAACCCCGGCCTCTGACACGGGCAGGACAGGGTCCAGGCGATGCAGGTTTCTTGGCAAGAGGAGCTACAGAGAAGATGCCCAGTGCTCAGGGGGCCCCAGGGTATTTGAGTTTTGCCAGGATGTCTGTAATCAACAAACAAGCTCTGTACCGCACCCCCTGGCATTTTCTAGATCTAAGGAGGCATTAAACCCGACATCTGCATAAACAGGCCTCCCACCAGGGAGACGGGGTTTGCAAGGGGGGCCCAGGAGCCGCGCCCAGCGGACCCACTGGTGTAAGAGCCCTGCTCTCAGGACACCCTTTGATCAAAGCTACGAAACACATTCCTTTTGAGGCTAAGCACGACCTGCCTCTATCCTTAGAAGAGCATTCAACACTCTTCAAAGCAGCAACATACGGGAAAAATCAGTCAATTAGCCGTCCCAGACTAAGATAAGGAATACTGCACAGGCCAACCTGGGTTTGAATTTAGATTCCTCCACGTATTGACTGGGTGACCTTGGGCAAGTTTCTTAACATTTCTGAGCTACCATCCTTCCATGGGTTATAAAATAATGGAATAATAGTATCTCACTCAGGGTTCATTGGCAGGGACAAGTGAACCGAGGTATATAAAGGAGTTAGCAATGAATAACGATTCAATCATTGTAGGCTATTGTAGTTATTATTGTCATTAATAAATAGAAATGATTGCTATAGAGATAAAATGCTGCAGAGTGGAGAGTTGTGGCTCAGAATTTTTAGTTATGTGGATCCATTTACAAAGAGCTTCCAAAGAATAGTTCAAAGTCCAAAGCTCAGCTTGTTACCTGCTGGTTCTCTGCCATACTCCTTTTTAAGAAATCCCTCTGTGCAGTGGGTATATAAGCTAATATGGCATGGCATTAGCAACATGTCATTGCTTCTCTAAAAGGAATTACATTGTGTATCCGCAGGATGGGACTCACCACTTTTGCTATAATTAGTTCATGTCCATTAAATAGCAGTTGCACAACTTCCTACTAATTTACCGGTATCCTCAATTATAAGGCTGCCTTTTGAAAATATTTTTGCCTACATCTTTTTTCCCTCTCAGTCTCACTTAGGTCCGGGTCTCTTAAACCAGAATTAGAAAGAGCTGCTTTTTGCATCACAGAACAGATTCTGAAGTCATCCGTCTAACTATACCCTACATTTCATCAACAAGGGAAAGATCAAGTTCAGGTGGCAACTGAGAACGTAATAAGGCAAATGAGGTCGCATGGAATTAACTCTTAACAAGTCTTTCTCTTTTCTGTGCCTGTTCAGAAACACAGTTTTAAGAAATATCATTAGTTTGTGTGTCATAGTTCATGATGTTCAATTGATTATAAAGGGATTGATTAGATAGGGAATGCCCTGTAGGGCAAGAAAAGTTCAATCAATGGCAGCCACGGCCCAGAGGCCTTTAAAGAGATCACTGCTTTTCAACAAGAAGGAAAAAGGAATGCTAGAATCGGCACCATCTCCAACCCCATGGCAAGAAAACAGGCCTTAAAAGTGTTAAATTAAGGTAAGAATGGAATAGAAGAGCAGAGCTATCATTTAAGAAAGAGAGAGTATCTTGTATAAAAATGAAATAAATTTGCATGCATTTAGAGAGTGCAAAGAAAATCAATACTACATAAATTCCATGTACTGAAAATTGAGCAGCTGGTTTTTTAAAAAAAGATAATTTATACCACTGCTATGTGGTGTTTTAACAATAAAACCAAAAGCACAACCTGGAAACTGTGTCAGATGCAAATCACACTTGTCCTGTCTGATCCGCACCCCTAACATGTATGTGGTCAGTCTAAAGGACATCAGATGACCAATGGAAACGGCACAGTAGACCCCCAGCGGCAAGGGGCTGACCGACCAGAGGCCCCTGCTGCATGGGAACACCCCCCCCCAGATGGAGGGTCTCACTTGCCCCGCATCGTCTCCGCGCTGCTTGTACAAGCTTCACTTTCATTTTCTCATCCAATTACATCTTGCCCTCACTACAATTTATAGCAAAGTTTGCAAAGCTTTTGACCTGTATCATCTTATTAAACTTTTATGAAAAATCAATGGCGTTCCATCGTTTCAGGGCTGTTCCTCACACAGTTGTCAGCGGTGGGTGGAGAAGTCTGTTTACCCCCAAATCGGATGGGGGATGTTTAAGCTGTGAGTTTTCATTTTACAAGCTAGCAGGCAAGCAATAGGAAACTTTTACATTTTTCTAAAACATGGCATTTTCAAGAATTGCATGTGGAATTCTTGGAAAAAGGAGCCTGAAAGGAAAACAAAAGCCTTAAGTTTCTGATCATTTGCTTCTTTTGTTCCACTGGCTTGCCCTCCCCCTGAGAACAATGCTCTGGCCTCGGGGCCAAAGCCGAGGAGCAGCTCGGTGCCCGGGAGACAGGGGTGCGTCCTGCGGCCCGAGGGGCGCGCCGGAGGGGGCCTGGCCCCCTGCGGCCTCGGGAGGGCTTATTTAATGATTCACACTTATAAAGAAACACCAGGTTGTCTCTGATGACTCTGCCACCCAACCATGTTACTCCCTTCTCTTCCTGATGGAAACGGCACCCACCAGGTTCCAGAAACGTATAAGCAAAAGCCTCAGCCCCATTCAAGAGCTGGGCCACCCGCCACCCGGGGCACCTCCACGGGGCAGCCCTGCGCTCTGGGCCTGACCTCAGCCGTCCTCGTGCTAGGCAACGTCCTCAGCGCTGGGCCCGCCGCTCACCCGTCACTCGGGCTAGACGCCGGGCAGCCAGCCTCGAATCCTCTCACCTCTTAAATAGTTCTAGAATCTGTAACCTCGTCCCCTCCCGTCCCGTCAACCCCCAACTCCATACGGCTAACACGGGAGCCCTCCACATTTATCATCTGGACGGGCATAAACAGCCTCTAGCTGCCCTCTGGGCCTCACATCTTGGCCATGTAGATTCATGATAAAATCTGACTCCATCATCATCTACCCACCGCCACCTGCAGAGCAAGGTCCGGCTGCCGTGTGGCGAGAGCCACGCCTGTCCTCGGTCATGCACTGACTCGGCCACCGTGCCCTCAGGTCTCTGTATGTGCAAGGCCATGGGCTTTGGGGCTTTTTTCCACCCAGAAGGCTGTCAAACAGATGGATTCACAGACCCCTTGCAAAACATGTCTTCCTCAGGAATCCTAGGATCTAGCCACTTACGTTTGGCTTCTATTGAGATAAAAAATACGATAACCACGGACAAGAGACTCTGGAACCCACACACCATCCCTCTGCTGCCAATGGCTTCTTTCTCCGCTTTGACCTTAAGGGCTCCCTCCCGGAGGGAGAAGCTGTGTAGTGAAAAGAATGCCTGAAAGGACCACCGACAGATGAGCATCAGCTGAAGTAACTAGAGCTGGCTGATGGCAAAGCCTCGACAGAAATCAGAGTTAATAAAATGCAACAGGTCCCGAAAAACGGGCCAGTTTCTACCCACAGGGATGTGGAAGAGCAGTGCTTAGGAACACGCCCTGGCAGACAGACCTGTGGTCGAGTCCCCCGCTGCCACTTATTCGGCTGCACACCTAGTCTCAATGACCCTTAGCCTCCTTGCCCGCGAATGGTGGCTCACAGGGTCTCCTGGGATGACGAGGTGAGACCTTGACCCAGAAGCCAGCATGGAATAAGAGCTCCATAAACATCGGGTGCTACTGACTACATGACCTAACGAGAATCCCCCCCAGTTATCATGATTCTCAGTAGTACTCTTTTTTTCTCCATGGCCTATTCCCTACATTAATTTTCTCCACCTGCTCTGCCGCATGCAAGACAAGCCCTCTCTATTGAACCAGAGAGTCAAACAGGACTTAAGATGCATTTCCAAGCAATCCAAGTTTCTTCTTTCTCTAAACAATCAAAGTCTAGGTATTCCCCAGGATTTGGCCAGGGCCCTCGTTTCTTCCCATGCTCCAGCCCCTTTGGGGACGCCTGCCCATGTCTGCAATACAGGGAGCCTTGCCCCTTATCCACTGCATCCCTGTTCCCAACAGGGGCGATTCCCATTCAAGCGCCCACTTTCCCTCTTGTGGTTCTTACTTCGAGCTCCAGAAGTGGGAGCAGCCTCCTCAGCTGGGCAGGCTGGGAAGTCTGGAGAAGGCTCCCGTGCCTTGCTCTCTCCAGAGGGGCCCTTCAAATATGGTCTTTCTTCGTTTGGACACTGCTGAGCATGCCCGTGAGTGAGGCCTGGAGCTTACAGAGCCACCAGCCACCAGCTGGAGGAGAGCGTGACATGGAAGCAGAGCCCAGACTGTGTCTGGGAGGTGAGGCTGGGGTCTCCAGGAAAACCAGCCTCATCACCACCCTACCGCCGGGCTTTCTCACTTTTCCAAGCTAATAAATCTCTTTTGATTTTCGAGTCATTTTGAGTTGGATTTCTGTAATTATGTGCAGCCCAAAGTATTCTGACAGATGCATGTGGTTTCAACCACCAGCCGTAAGCTGAGAAGCTCAAATCAACATCTCCACCAGGAACGTTCCTAAGTCCCAGAGCCGTACGTCGGATGCTTGGTGACGTACCAGTACCACTTCAAAGGTGAACTGAACTCGCCATCTCCCCTCAAACCCCTGCTCCCCCTTCTACTCTCTATCTCGACTGATGAATACTACAACCCACCCACGTAGCCAGAACTCTGGGCCCATCCTTGACGTCCGCCATTCCGGTAGATTCTTGGTCGTTCCCCGCCTTGTCCAGCGGATCGCCAGCTCCTGCCGCTCGCACCTTCTCAGCGCTCATCAGCCATACCTCCCTCTTCCCACTGCCTCTGTCTCAGTGAGACTTTCATCATTTACCCCCAGGATTAATAGGAAAGTAATTTTTTTCCCTGCCCCAGATTTCCCATCCAATCCAGAATGATAGTTGTACCAAGTACTGAGCATTACTGAGCATGTATGCTAGGAACTATCAAAGCACTTTACATGTATTAGTTTGTTTAATCCTCACAAGAACCTTCTGAGTCAGGTTTGTTGACGGGAAAACAGAGGCATTGGAGGCGACAAGGAAGGGATCCGAGCCCTCATGGTGTGGCCCTTACCCATCACACTGCGCCTTCCTCATCACGGCACTTGGTCATCTAGAATCATCCAGGGACTCCCTGTTTCACCTATGGATCCTTCACGATCCAGCCGTGCTGTGCTGGCTGACCCTTCTCCCTCCTGGCCCACATGCACCTTGGTGAGTTCCTTAAACTGCCCTCTTACCTTCACGCCTTTTACAGGCTGTTCCCTCCACCAGGAATTTTTATCCCATCTGTGCACATTGAGATGACTATCTCCTAACCACGCTGTAAAACTCAGCCAAGTTTCACGTTCTCCCCAACTCTTTTAGGTATTAAAAGCCAGCCCTTATTGGTGCATCTTGCTTTTCACACTAAAATATGACGGTTTTGGCTTCCCCTATTCAACACTAGGCTCCCTGGACTGGGACTTACTCCACCGTGACCCTAGTTTCAGTAGGTCTAAATAAACATTTGTCGCTTGAATGAATGTATTATACTTGTTGTCTCCCCAAAAGACAAGGAATGCCTAGTGTTGGAAGCAAGATCAGGAGAACAGACCATTCTTAAGGATTGACCTGTGAAGATTCAAATTATTTTATAGATTCTAACACATCACTACATTACTAAAAATCTGTTGAAACTATGATCACAGAACCAAACAAATCTCGTAACAATCTTTATAGCAAGAAAGTATAATAATAAAAGAAATAGGATACTCCTGCCTCCAGGCAAGAGTTATTGAAGTGAAGATTTTTCTCAAGAAAAGAGTCAACATTCATGTTGGCAGTGCATCAAGAAAGTCAAATTTAGTTAAATTGATGTTATCACAGAAAGGAATTGATCCAGCGGGCTAGTTTCTAACTGTTCAGCTCATCCTGATGTGTCCTCTGATGGGAATATAATTTTTCTCTGACTTCACGCTTGACTACCTTGGGGAAAGCCTTCAACGGGATGCTCTTTTGCTGATGGATAAAACATGTGTGCCGAGGCGTCGCACAACATGCGCATAACTCTCCCAGGATTTAAGTGTTTAGTCATTCTATGGCCAACAGAATATCATGCCCCATTTTTACGAAGCAGTGTTTATAAATATGGCTGATTGTGGAACACTTGTTAGATACTGGATTTTTCTTACTGCCTCTTAATCAATTAGCCATACACCACAGCATGAAAACAATTCATGAAAATTTTCTTTAAGAAAAAAAAAAAAAAAGGAAGGAAGTATAGGTATGCAATATTGTCCTGTATTCTAAATATAATAGTTCCAAGCTGTTGATAATGGGGGAGCTTTGGTATGATGAGGGCATTTGGAAAAAGACTGTGTGTATATCTAAAGATGAGGGGGAAGTAATTTGAGAAAGTAGCCAAATCACACAATGTTAGAGCCAGAAGCCCCCTTACAGATCATGACTTTGGTTGCTAACTACATTCCCAAGTCCCAATAAAACTGATGAGACAGTATAATATTCCAGCCATAAGCTTCTTAATCTCCTAGAATCTTTACCTTTAGACTTATGCGTTTTGACCTACATCAGATAAGTGCTAGATTTTTAATTCTTTGCAAAGCTACTAAGTCTTTGGTATTTCCCTTTTTTTTTTTGAAATCGTACTGGGATATACTCCCACGACTTTTTACTACATGCTTACTGTTACTGCACCATATATCAGCTATGTTATAGGGAGACCTAGTGTCAGATTAATCCAATCTCCCCAGCTTTAATCTTGTGCTGTTTTATAAATCAGAGTGCCATGTGTGGAAAGATTTCTCCATCAATTACTACAAAGCAAAAGAGACTCCTTTTAGTGTAATAATTAAGGCAGAAGCTACAGATAAACACTGAAAATGTTGCAGAGTCAAAATTATTAATAAGCAACAATTATCCATAAGAATGTTCAGTTTTGTCAGCTTTCCAGTAGGAGCCAGTCACCACTGATTTTGCACATTTTACACTTTCATTCCCAAATTACCTGAGCGATGTTTGCTGTCTGGTGCACCTGCTGCCAGCTTATAGGAGTAAACCAACAGGGGAGAATTGGAAACCGGGTGACATTTAAGCTTTTTGCTTAAAAATAGGTACTTTTTAAAAAGCCGATAACATTTGAGAGAATCTAACATTCATACAAATGCTTTTATGAAATTCAAAAATGTTTGAAAGGATAGTTTTAGGAGGAATAAGAAAAAAATGAAAATAGGATATCCCTTCTGTTGATAGAATTAAGAAGAAAGTTCAGCAGAAGATTTATGAGGGACTAATAGACATTTCAAGTGCATAGCTTCTCACTATATACAGAAATCTCAACTTGGACTATGTCCAAATTTGAATTTTTAAAAAAGGTGCACCACACCACCTAATAACTACAGAATATGATGAAGATAAGCCTTTGAAGAAACAACTGAATTGATGTAATCACAGGGGCACTGGGAAGGGTCTGCATGCCTCCAGAAGTACCTCTGCTGCCAAGTTTTCAGAAGCCTAAAATTCCAGAAATGTATTCCCTTAGTTTAGGATTTTATCTGATTTTAAAACACAAATAGTTCTAGGAAAGTCTGACTATGAAGCCAACTGTCCTTTACCCTTGAGTGTGAAGTAGTTTATCAGTCTCTCAGTGTTGATAAGGGATCAGGAGAAACGGTGAAGAATCTGGATACTGAGGAGGAAAAAGGGAGGAGAGGAAATGAGGACGACAGGAGCTACGCTTCAGCTGATTTGGTATTTGGCTGAAGCGAGCGAGATTTCTAAATTTTCATCAGTGTAACCAAGCTAAAGTGCAATAACGTCTTCATGTAACTGGACGGGCCTCCATTGCTGTGAACCTCAGGTTATATGCCCAAAGGCCCGGGAGGTAGTGAATTTGGCAGCCGTCTTCTCTCTTTCATAGACTCCCTGACCAGGTTTGTTTTGCAAAGGTCACTTAATTAGTACTCTGGGCAACAGTTTCATAAGTTAACATTATCTCCAAGATAATGATAGCATTTTGCATGTGCTAAGGCAAACAGGAATTAACAAAATTCCAATGGCTTACTCAAATGATAAATAATGAGCCATTTTAAGGAAGAGAGCTCCTGGGGTGTGCGGAAAACCCTGCCGCTGATGGCAAGCCTGCCCGGATGTGGGCCTCTGCACCAGCATAAACAGGATGCAGGGCCGCTCACCCTCGGACGGACAGGCGGCTGGGAATGGCCAGCTCAGAGTGGGCACAGTGCTTGATCCTTGGCAAAAGGTGACAAAGCTCTTGCTTTGTCACCTTTTATTTTCATATCTGTACTATGCATATTTTTCAAAACCCCATCCAATCACTACAAGACACCCACAAAAAAACACCACACAGGCCCACAAGCAGTGAAAACACGGCCCTCACCCCATCGTGGAGGCGCACCTGCCCGGCTGCCTCTCGCCGCCCTCTCCGCACCGCAGGCACCAGAATTACCCTCGGAGCAGAGGTTCGAACTCTGAAAAGCTCTTGAGGGAAGGCCTTCCTGTTCCTTGTGTATTAGTCCATGAAATATACTGTCCTAAATGAACTCTTTATGGACAATATATCTTCCTTTAAAATTCAACATGGGAGCTAAAACTATGAATTTCATGTGATAATGTATAGAAGGCCTATGACCCCATGAAAACACAGGCAATTAAAACCTGTTCCTTCTCAAATTCACTGAAATGGTCTCATGTACTAGGACAGTTCTGAAGAAAAAAGTTGGTCCACACAACAGCGGGGAGCCCAGCTGTACAGGGAGCCACACAGCCACACATCAGTGTCTCTTGGGGACATTACTTACCGTCAGCAGAATTCAGTTCTGTGTCATGACACATGACATCACGGTACCCATCTTGATCTTAACTTAAACGTTATTTCTGGAAAGAAACAGGCCAAAAATGTCACATTTTCTCAACTGTTTAAGTTTAATCCTTTACAAGCCCACCCATCTTTACATCAGAAAACTTAAGCATAACTTAGAAATGACACACGGATGTTTATTTTTAAGGTGTTTAAAATTTAACCCCAGAATGGTATAACATTGTGCTGAAAGTATTTATTTGTATTAAAAAATAATTATTTAAATTAACTATTGAGCTTGCACACATGAGGAGGGTCTTTTCTTTTCTGGTTTACCTTTGAATTTTAGGCCAAATGAATAAACAGGATGCTTTGAGTATTTACTCCTTTTTTTAGGTCTGTTGTGGTAAGAGTAATTGGAAGTGATTAACCTGAATAGAGGGAGAGTTTTTCTGAATTCTTCCTCCACAAGAAATAAGCTGGACATCATTCATATTAGTAGTTATTAATGGTAACACAGCAAATCTTTAACAATGTAGGCACTGTGTCTAAAATTCATAAAGGGAATGCCATAAAGAAGTCCCAGGAAAAAAAAACAGCAAAATGTCAGTTTACCACTTGTGGATATCAGTCCCCTGTGAGGCAGGACCCAATATCACAGCATCTCAGAGGAAGAAAACAAAACTGTTCCCTGCGTAAACTTCCCCAGGGAGGAGCCAGTGAGGCTCGGAGGCCCTGTCTGCAGAGGCAGATAGCAGCTCCCGGCCATCCACCGGGGATGCACGCCCACCAGGGAAGAGGGGCTGCTGTTTCCCGGGCCTGGGGTCAAGCCTGCAGTAGACGATCAATTAAACAGAATCAGGGGGGCAAGTCACTTAGAGTGTCTGAAGCTGCATAATCTGTTCTGTTATTCGATCCCCTAGCTTAGCTCAAGCTCCTGGCCCACTAAGTGGGGAGCCCCAGCCACAGGGGTTTACAAAGGCTGGTCTTCACCGCAGAGGGAGCTAAGCGCCTCGGCAGTGACACAGTATAAACTTCACTCCATGAAATCCTGGAAGTTGATGTAAACAGCTTTTAATAGCAGTGAACATTTGTTCGCTTTGTTTAGACCATCTGGATGTTCCATTGTGTTTGGTTCAGTGCTGACTGCCGCCGGGTGACAGGTGATGTATGGTCAGTACAAGCAAAGGGCCTCGGGCCCTCTGGGGACCTTCACGAGAACTTTTCAATGTTCTGCGGCATATTCTGTGAGATCGCAGCTGAGTCACCTGCATCCTCAGTGGCTATGTGCCAAAGTCCTCCAGCTTCTTTATCAAAGGACAATTTTGCTTTTACTGTTTGAAAAGTTAGGGAAACGATGCCAAAGTTCCTCCAGGCAGCTTGAAGACCAAGGCTGACAAGAGGGATTTTCGCTATGGAGGAAAGAGTGAAGAGCATCCCGGACCTCAGAGGAGGCGGGCTGTGCCTGCCTGGTGCGCAGTGCGCCCGACAGGCGGCAGCCAAAACACCGCCAACAAAACCCAATCAATACACAGCAGCTGGGGTTCTGGAAGAGACGCTGCCCCAAAGGCATGTTCTCCTCTACCTGCACAAACCACTGTGCGATGTGCACCCGTGCACATGTGTGCTTACCTTCCATGCAAAGCGGCCTCTTCCTGACCATCCTGCTGGTGCCCGAAGCAGTAACTCAGGAGCAAGAAATGCCCCTGTGAAGAGAGAGAGAGAACCAGGCAGGTCAACCTATGTATAAAATTCACACAAGCACCTGCAGAAGCAAACGAAGGGCTTAGGAACCTGCCCTGCCCCCCTTGCCGGCAGGCGTGGCTGTGTCGGAGCATCTGTGAGATGTGAGATGGGACCTCATGGGTCACAGGCTTGGCAAAGCTGGAGTTGGCAGTGCTGCCCATGAGTGTACTGCTCTGGTGTGGGTATTTTTTTTAATATGTTGGTTTGAAATGGTTGAGTAAATGGAATTTCACTTTACCACAGAAGACATAGAAATGAGATCATGTATATATGCTTGATCTCAAATTGCTCATGTCCAACACATAAGATTCCCTCTTGTGTTTGGAGTCCTACCAAATCTCAGTGAACAGTAGAAATGAAGGGAAGAAACTGCGTGCGTAAATGAAATCTATGATTTCTGTAACTCTGAGTACATGATGCGAATAACATGTGGTTCTAACAAGTATTGCAATTATTGCATTTTCCTTCCTTATGAAAGAAAGAAAGCTAAGGTAAGGAAATATAGGATAAAGGGGAGGAAAATCGCACAGCCAAGCAGTGATGAGAACTTGCTAGTCAAATCTGTGAAGTGGGTATATAATACACTGCCTTAGATTTCTTCTAAGGATAACATGAGACAATGCGTACAAAGGTGCCTAGTACAACATACTGTTTCAACAAAGGTTTGGCTGGGAAATTATTAGACAACGTATACTGAAAAACTAACTACGTGAAGTTGTTATATTAGCAAATAAGGACCCACAACAATGTTTTTATAAATACATTAATAAATGGCTAAATAAGCTGATTTTTGGAGAGAAATCTCTATGTTCAACTGAACAATTTATACCAAGCACTCCACATTCCATTTCTGAATTAATTATGTACCAAAAGTAAGATAAACCTTCTAATAGCTTCTAAAAATTGTCTTTATCCCCTAATTCTTTTCAGGATTACATGTTAAAATAGAAACCATAACCAATCATTCAAAAGAAAAGAACACAGAGAAATGTTGAATAAAATTTAAACCTACATTATTGTGTACATTCCAAGTGCCACTCTGAGGTTAATTTGTAAAGTGCCTAGAACAGCGCCTGGCACATTATGAAAGCCCAATAAATATTCATGGAATTAATGTGGGGACTTCTTAAGATCACAGATATATAGTTCTACAATGCAGCAATCTCAGCTTTCAGCAAACTCCAACCCCGAACACATCACCCATGGGTTTCTGATGCAACAATGCTTGGCAACAACAAAAATGACCCAGCAGAATTTTCTGAAACAATGATGCTGCTTTTCATCAGAACCTAACTTATTTTCCAAGATGACAAAGCAGATATCGACTAAACAATTGTTATGATTTTTTAAGCGACCCATGGTTTTTATTTCCCATTGCGTCTTACATTACAGGTTATAGATTTCAAAGTGCTTCCACACTCATTATCTCATTTAAAGTGACTTATATTTATGCCCTTTTCTCTGAAATAAAACACAGTGCAAAGCATATTCTTTAAAGCTTAGCTACAGTGGACTCATTAGAACCTTATTTGATTTTTCCATTCACTTTTTACTTCCCAAATTAAATCATATTCAAAATAGTATGTTATACAAAGGGGTGGAACAAATGGTTTCTGTAGTGATTGTAGCCCCCCGGATGGGCATGACGTCTCTCATCCTACAGTCTCTTTTCCGGGTCTCCGGCCCTGATGCCCTTCCCTTCAGTGGGTAGGTCTGTCCCCTCTCCTTGGCCCCGAGCAGACCTTTACGACTGCCTCCACCGAGAGCCTGGCAGGAGTGATGCTGTGGGACCCCTGAGGCTAGAATCTGTAAAATGTGCCGCCTGCACTCCTGGGGTCTGCCCGCCATGCTGGAAGGGAGCCCAAGCAGCCTAAGGGGAGGCCCGCGCGGAGAGGCCCCTGGCCCACGGCCCCAGCTGAGCTCCTGCCACCAGCGTGCCAGCCTAATGAGCAGGCCGACTTGAAAGCGGGTCCTCTGTCCCCGAGTCCAGCTGCCCCCGCCGATGAACCTCACCCAAACTGAAGATTCGTGAACAAAATTAATGATTTCTTTGTTTTAGACCATAAGTTTTGGGATGGTTTGTTATACAGATAAAGAAATAAGCAGATAGACTTTCCAAGATTAAAATTCTGAGATCCTGCAAAACTCTTCTATGTTTATCATTTACAGTATTTATCATTTACAGTATTTCGGTGGCTGCTAGTAACTGTGGGGCCTGTACAAAGAGTGGATTAAATTCAGTGCTAGCAAACTGCACTGACGCTTTTATGTAAACCCCACATTTCTCTTCACCTGCAAAATAAACGATCAGTTTGGGGTTTACTTATGCCAGAAGCTGCCCACAAGCAGAGGCTGTGAAATAACAGCATAGCTTTAAATGATTAGAACATAAAAATGTTATTGAGTGGAGAACACTGGGCCAGAGGTTTCTTTAAAAAATTACAAAATGTTTTCCTGAGATATAAAACTTAGTTGTTGACTGAATAAAGGACTATAAATGGAATGGCACTTCATAAACCACAAACATTCTACTAAGAGTTAAGATTAAAAAAAAAAGGGCTTATCATTTCAAAGCCTAACAGCTCCAGTTAGATATACATGATCAGAACATTGTAAATAATACATTTCTAAATTCATTAATCCTTTTTAAAATTCCAGACTAATGAAAAATAGTGCATTTTTAAACAGCTCCTTTGGCAGCAGGAGATTGGATTAGGTGACCTCTTCAAGTTCTTTTCAGGGGCTATGAATCTGAGAGACACAAGCTGCCCTGCTATCTACAGACACCAGATCACAGAGTAGCTCAAATCTAATTTCAGTGACTCAAATTCTCTGCATTGTACAAAAACCAAAAAAAGTCCTCCTCAATGCCTACACTAATGAAATACTAATTAAATCAAGCTTCATAAAATAATACCATTAACGTAAAGATAATTACTTTCTAAGAAAGATGAAGATCATTTGCCTGTTTTATAAATTATCATTGAGCTATTTTTTAATTTTCAAAATGAAACGCTCTTCCAATCGCTACAAGTGAAAGTGTGACTATAAATGAACAGGTAGGGTTCCAGAAAGCATCTTCCTAAACAATCATATTTCATGCAAGTCCCCAAAGCAGTAAAACAGTTCTTCAAATCACGTTGAAGATATCTTACTGAGGGGATATTTGAAGTGTTACATGGAATCATATTAATATTCATGACTTCATCTACATAAGCCTGGAAGAGCCTTATCTGATTCCTCAATTTTCTGTATAAATATGTGTTTAAGTATTTGCTACCTCGGAAACAGAAACAGCCACCCACCCAATAGATACTGAAAAAATTAAAGCAAGACCTACAAAGCGGGATGAAACGTAGGAGCTAGGAGCCAGCCAGCGACCCAAGAGCAACTGCTCAGAAAATGGAAAGTCACCTAGCCTCTCAAAAAGCGAAGATGCTAATTCTGCTGATGAAGATATTGTTCTCCCCTCTTGTGCCCTATTCATTATGCAAGGCTGCGTAATATGAAGTGTGGATGTGTGATCCGGCCGATCTAATGATCTCCCACACCTGCTCATCTGGTACAATTTTAATTAACACTCCAAGGAGGTTTGTCAAGAGTAATCAAAAACATTGTCGCTTATAAAGCTGTGGCAAGAAATCAATAGTTTTCATCAGAAAAGGTAAGGTCCGGCATACTGAACCGTTTAATTGCTTCATTCCAATAAACAAAAACTGCACATTTTAATGACTTGATTCGAGAGATCAATATCTAACCACATATTGCATTAAACAGCAACATGTGGGGGGAGATCCGGAGTCATTTCCCTTCCAAGAACCACATTCCTCTTTTTTATTTCATCCCGAGTGGCAATAGGTTGCTGCGCCCGTGCGGGGCTGTGATTTATATCGAAGGAGTGACCTCTAGGGCCGTAGACTAGAACGGGTGACTAGTTCTCAATGGTGAGCTGCTGGCACTTGACAAAGTGTTCAGAGCAGAATGAATTTACTTCTCTTTTCCTCAATCTTCAACAGGCTCTGCCCTGACCCCCGCTCTGACTCCTATAACAAGATCTCCTGTCGCTGCCTGAAAAATTTACTGTCGCGTCTCCTCATTGAGCTCGAGTGAGTACTGTCACCTTCAGTGAACTGAGTCCACAGGAGATTTAACTAAACACCAGACCCAGTTTAAAAACTAAGTAAGTGCCTATAGAGCAGGCGGCATTCAAAGGCATCTGTTTCCGAATGGCATGATTTTCTTAAAAGCTAAATCTTCCTTTCTGCTGCATGTAATTCAAAGCAACGTCTGGGCCCTGAAAACTCATTTACCTGGGCGGTGCCAGGAATGAGAAGCTCTCCTTAAACTGCAGACCTGAAGACCTTCCCGTCCAGCACGGGCTGCCGCACAAGACTGCTGCCTGCCCAGCATTTCAGTCATTTTGAAGATTATTCGAAAACAGAGATTCTTAACTGTTGAAAAACCTGGTATGTGATATGCATAAACCGAACACCCTCACATTCTACCGCGATCAACACGCAGGTACACAGGAGACGAAGACATCAGACAACATTCGAAGTATTCAGACGCCCCCGGGCATCTTTCTTCATAGCGATATTTCAAAATATATTGTCAATAAAGACTTTCAATGATGACTTCAAACATGCCCAGATATTACATATCAGCATATTATAACATGCCCTAGTAAAACATATAAAGGGTAAACCACGTTTATATAATGTACATGATTTTAATAATCAGCGTGAAAAATTAAGCAATCAAAACCAACGTTTGCAAACCCCCGTGTCAACAACAAGGCAATTAAAAGACTGACATTTGATGGTTGATTCCATCTCACTAAAGCGTTCTGCAAAATTTCCACTCCCTCTTTAATTTTCAATTCCTCTACCCTCCCTGCTTCACAGCTCCTGGCGATTGGCTTTTACAATCTGTCCCCAGGGAGTGAGGAGTTATTGCCCCTGTCGATGGAAGAGAAAAGGATGTTACTCCCGCGTCTCCCTCGTCGGCTGCAGCAGATTCCTTGTACTGATGGATAGCCTTCCCCGGAGAAAGGCGGCTGAGACGCTGTTAGTGCCCGGGCCTGTCAGATCCGTCTCTACCCCTGCCCCTGGCGTTACTTACTGGAGTCGAGGGACACTCGGTGTCCCCAGAGTCAATCGAAAAACTCCAGAAGCAACACTGCGTGGGCCATTCTGCAGCTACAGGGTAAACGCCATGACGGACATCCAGGCCCCTTGGCAGACAGGATGCTGCGGCTTTGCATCCTTGAGAGAACAGAAAATGCAAAAGTTTATTAGCAAAATCCTTCAGAGTTGTACCAGGTTTATTTGTTAAGCGTTGAGTAGAAAAGAAACATTGTGACGACGTTGGATAAAGCAGAGGGAAGCTCTTGTGAAGCGTTTCGGCTGCCAGGCCACCTGTTCGCACTGTTTCCGACCATTTCATTCTCATTACTGTGATTTCACCGTTACATCAGGACAGGGAAGACCCTGGAAATCTAGTTAATTCATGATTTTCAGACTCACATTTCTCTCCCTATTTCCCTCTCCCTTGTATTCAGAATAGGGTAGCTGCTTCCATTAATTGTAAAAAAATCATTATTTTAACATGATTTTACAACTTTTTATTATCAAAAAAGATTTTACATGGCTAAAAAGTAAATATTAATTTCTAGAATTCAGCCGTGAATTCCCCATCCTAAGTATCCGGTGAGGCTCTAGACCACGAGGCTTTTCTTACAAAGGTGCACAGAGCCTCTCAATCCCTTTGTCTCTGGTTTGCCCCTCACATCTTCCTCCGACCTGCCTTTAACCTCTGTCTTGCCAAGGGGTTTCAGCCCTGGGTAAGCTCTCTATGGATTCAATGAGACCAAAGAAATGACAGTACAACGTTCTTGGGGTGAAAGGGTTTATACCCAACTTTATTCCTATGGTGGCAGGTCAATCACCAGAATCCCGTCCACTCAGAGCAAGTCTGCCTGCAGCAAGCTGGTCTCTGTCTCTAGGCCCCTCTGCCCGCACAGCCGTCCTCTGGGCCTCTGTCCTCGGTGCTGCCACCACTCCAGCCTCTGCTCTGCTCTCCTGCAGCCCTACAGGCATGCCACCATGTCACCCAGAGCACTGGGCAGAGCTCTTTTTATGGAGTCAGTAATGACGTATTGCCCACATGTGTGCAGTGAGCCAGCCAACCAGGGCCAGGTGAGAATCCTGGCCACAGGAACCTTCACTTTATCCACAACCTCCTACTTGTCCTTCCTCCTACCTGCCTTTAACCTAAGGTGGGGAGTCAGTGGGGGCTCAGGCGGTCTCCACTCGGGGGGCTGCCCTGCCCTGCAAGTTAGGAAGCCCACATTCCGGTGAGGTCAATGTCAGAGTCACTGGGATCTGCAGTGGACTCCAGGATCCTGTGATCACACGCCCTTATCAGGAAAAACACTTCTGGTCCGGACCCTCAACCTGTGTCTATGCATTCATCCATAAAGTGCACACAGTTACAGGCCCCAAATCCTCACCTGAAATCCAGAATCAACCGTGCCTTTGGAATTGTTCAGATTTTGGCAAAATAACAGAGAACATACACCATACATCCCATAACATTCCCAGTGGGGCATCGAGGGCAGCACCCTGTCCTGAAACACATCGAGACTTCTGCAGAGAACTGTCTGCTTATTCTGATGACTCACAGTAATTGAGCTAAATAAAAATTGTACGTAGCCACACATTGTTCAGGTCAGTTCAGGCAGAGTCACCGTCTTGCCTGAGGGTTTCAGCCCCAGGAAAGTTCACTATGGATTCAATGAGACCAAAAAGTGACAGTGGAAGGTTCTTGGAGTGAAAGGGTTATACCCAACCTTATTTCCACGGTGGCAGGTCAGTCACTAGAATCCTGTCCACGCAGAGCGAGTCTGCACACAGCAAGCGGGTCTCTGCCTCTGGGCCCCTCTGCCCGGCAGCAGTCCCAGTGTCTGTCCTCAGTGCTGCCACCACTCCAGTCTCTGCTCTCCTGCAGCCCTGCCACTGTGTAGCCTCAAGCACTGGGTGGGGCTCTTCATATAGAGTCAATAGTAACGTATTGCCCACACGTGTAGTGAGCTAGCCAACCAGGGCCAGGTGAGAATCCTGGCCACAGGCACCTTCACTTTATCCACAGTCACCAAGTGAATTACAAAATAACTTCTGGCTTACAGAGCTTTTTGGGCACCAGGACTGTGGACAGAAGGAACTGTGAAGCTTCACTACTATCTTAGGAATGATACCAAACATGCAAAAAAATATAGAAGGGGGATGAGATAAAGATGGAGAAAGGAGCATTTTACTTTTGTATATGCACCGAGCACACACTTTATTTGGGCACCCACTAGACACTTGTAGACCCACTACTCTCAGGAAAGGCTACCAGAGGCGAAGGCCCAGGTGGAAATCACCCGGCAGGGTGAGCCAATCCTCAGGATGCAGGGCCACGGAGCTGCTTCCAGGGCTCTTCCGCTTCTGCTTACAGAAGAGGCGAAACCTCTCACTGTCTGTAGTTAAAAGCCAGTGCCCAGCCAGCCCTCTGACTCCTCACGCACACACGGTGCCTTTGGAGGCAGACGTACCTATAATCAGGAAGAAAGGGGAGAAGAGGTCAAGGTCTGCATATAAACACAGTGAACTGAAAACACAACTTATTTGGTGACCTGATTTGTTTATGCATGACTGGGGGACATGCATCGTTGCAATTTTGTGTTTGCTGAAACTCTTCCCAGTGACTAGGATAAACACCAATTTCATTTTTCTAGAATTGACCCAGCCTTACCATCTCTGGTAGTAATATTTTAGTGTGAGTCAATAATCTATCTTCTGGAGTGACCCCTGTTGCCTGAAAATGGGCCAGGTGAACTGAGGAGCAAAAAAAGTTGAAGCACATGGATGAAGGGTATGCTTTTTGCTTGAAATCCTCAGCGAAGTTAAGTTTAAAATTGTAACATAAAGCACTTTCCAGAAAGAGCCACCATTCATCATGTGTGTCTCTTGCCGCAACCCTGGCGGTCAGGCCTCCGCTCACCCTTATTCGCACTTCCCTTTAGTGGGAAGAACATCAGGACGCCAGTGAAGGATTCGTGATGTCAGGGACTCCCCCCCAACAATTTCCCCACCTCCAGCTGCTCTTGTTTCCTTTCCTCTAAATTTCTCCTCTGACTTATATTTATTTTGCCTGTATTTAGACCATAGGACAGTGATTTTTTCCCATCAGTAGTTGATATCCCAGGGACAGCAAGAAAAAATCAAGCAGAGAGGAGACCCGCCCCACACCCCACCCACTCCTCACCCCTCTGCCCCCCACCCCTGCAGTCCCCACCCCACAAAGGGCCCACAAAGGGACAAAAAAGAATCTTTGTGGATTAATGCAAAAGTTGTAGAAGTTCACGCCAGCTGAGTCTTAGTCACAAGTATCTCAGTTTGACCCTCCCAAGTACCAAATAAAGTAGCCATATTACCAAAGCTGTTTCAACTCTAGAGTCAGTACTGCATGCGCAGAGGAATCCTATTTGCCTGTAATTTGTGCTTACTTAATGTCAGCATTGTAAAAATGTCCTGAGCCTCTTTTTCTTTTCAACAAAAACAGGCTTTTTACACCCAGAATCTGGAGGTTCCCTGAAGGCTTGATCAATCTCAGGCCCAAACACAAAATCTGCCCTAAACACAAAGCCTGCCATAAACAGCAATGACTATGGAGATTTTAATTCTCCACCCAAAGTTCTCCTAGAAAAAAAGGGAGATTGATATCTTCTATTTTGCCTCCACAGTAAAACATATTTCTTAGCTTACTATATCTCTCATTCATGTCACAGAGTAGACAAAAAAAAAATGCTTCATGATAAAGACAATGTCCGACTCCAACTGGGTGGCCCAGGAGAAATTATAGTTCCAGGGCCTCTGCAGCACTTCAGATGAATTCCAGCCACACCTCCAGGAGGTCATTCAGTCCCTCCACCCATGGAGAAATATGCAAATAACTAGTCACCTGGTTCATAGCAGGGCGAGTTCTAGAGTGTGCCGTCCAATAGAAATGTGCCCGGGAGGGCTGTAAGACCAAAGAGCTAGGTGTGCAGGGGGTGCCAAGCGGGTCCGAGGCAGAACCTGTTCACAGCTCTGTGTCTGTCCCACGGGTCCGACTCTGCCGACCTGTGGGAACCTCACATAAGTGGAGTCAGACTTGGGGACCTGCCTCCTGGACCCGTGCTGTGGGCCAATCCCATTGGCATCCAAAAGTTTTAACAGAGAAATCAAATGGGGGGATGAGGACCCTGACAATGTGTGGGGAAGTTGGGGTTCCTATGGCCAGGATCCTCACTGAACTTAAACCACCTGATGATGTAACTGGCCTGTTGCTGGGGGGCCGCTTCCACACCTGTAGGCAATAAGCTATCACTGCGCTATGTGGAGAGCTCGTCCTGGTGCTCTGGGCGGAGGCAGAGAGGCTAGTGCTCCAACTACCCGCCGGGAGAACAAGCCGGGTAACAAACCCTTCCACCCCAAAGAACGTTTTGCTGTGGATTTCTTTGGTCACACTGAATCCACAGCGAACTTGCCCGGGGCTGAAACCCATTGGCAAGACACAATGTTTTCACAAACAGTATCTGCCATTCACATGGATCCTGTTTTTTTAAAGTAAATTTTAAGATTCTTTCTCTGTATGGGAATGATAGAAGTCAAGGTCTCTGGCGGGTTCTAGCCATTATCCCTGGAAATTCTCAAGGCAAAGAAGGCTGCTGCTGCTTTGTAACTGCATCTAGCTCCACATTCCATGTTGCCCTGACCCACACTGACACCGCAAATTAAACAATCTGAGAATATCTATATGAAGATTAAGTTTTAAAAAATCATTTAAAAATGTAGCCATAAAAGAATAAATACTGTATGATTCCGCTTATGCCAAGTTCCTAGAGTCACCAAATCAGAGACAGAATGTGCCGGTGCTTGTCCGGGGCTGGGGGCGGGAGAGGGGGCGTCAGGGTTCAATGGGGACAGAGCTTCAGTCTGGGACGGTGAAAGCCCCCAGAGATGGGCAGCGGTGGTTGCACAACTCTGTGAATGTAATTCATTATCAATGAATTTACAATACCGAAAATGGCTAAAATGGTACATTTTATGCATGTTTTACCGCAATAAAAAAAATGGTTAGTTTCCCTCAGTGCACAAATGCACTACTCAACGGAATTGGGCAACACTACACGCTGTGGGGCAGGTTGGATAACGGCAGGAAAAGACACCCGGGTCCTAACCCCCGGAACCTGTGGGTGCCACCGTATGTTGGCAAAATGGCCTTGGCAGATGGGATTCAGTTGTGGATGTTGGGATGGGTAGATAATCCTGGATGGTTTGGGTGGGCCCTAATGACGTCACACATGCCCTTGGGAGAGGAGGGCGGAGGGGCGTTTGGCAGAAGAGAGAAGAAAGCCGTCTGAGGGAAGGAGGCGGAAGGTCAGAGGAGGCGGGTGTCCTGCTGGCTGTGAAGCCGGGGGAAGGGGACCCGAGCCCAGCCATGCAAGCAGCGCGCCTCTGGAAGCCGGAAGAGGTGAGGGCGCACGGCTCTGCCGACCCCTTGATTTCAGTCCAGTGAAACTGATTTCCAACTACGCCTCCAGAACTCTAAGGGAATGAACGGGTAATGTTTCAAGCCATCCCGTTTGTAGCAATTTGTTACAGCAGCCACAAGAAACTTACATGTACATGTGTGATGCACATATATTTAAATAATATCTTTTTTTTACAATATGTATTAATAGTCCCCATGCTGTACATTACATCCCATGACTTACTTATTTTATAACCGGAATTTTGAACCTCATACTTTAATAGTAAAACTATGCTTTTGACAGAAATGCCTTATATGTTAGGCATATTCCCATTTTTTTATCTTAGAAAGCTCTCTATTAAAGGTATCAAAATCATACCAGTATCTCTGAATTATAATCAAATAATTCTATTTGAAAATTCAACATTTAAAATGCCCAGGAAAAACCTAACAGAAGCAGACTATTCCTTATCTGTTTATCACCTAAAATATTCTAATACATCCCAAAAGGCATTCAAAACCCAAATCAGATTTCCTTTAAATACAGGAGGCAAAGAGAATATATTTAAACTTCCCCAAATTTGCATCTATTCTGGGTTTAGCACACACTTAGGTGGGAGCAGCTTCTAAGAAGAGGGAACATTAAGTGAGCATAGAAGGACCTAATACCCTCCTAAGCCTTGGGAAAGCGACATGCAATCCATCCTAAGTCCCTGTGGGAGGCCCCAGCACTGAAGACATCTCTCCAGCTTATTCAGTATTCTCCGTGAGTCATTGATTCCTTCATGGAAATCTAAAATGATATTTCAAAAGCAATATTAAAATATTGCAGCTTTCCATACACAAATTGTGGAATTGTTATGCATGTATATTTTTCAAGTTCCTGTTTCCAAGTGGTACAAAGCCATACGGCAGTCTCTCCAGCCTCCCCCCACCCACCCCATGCCTCTGGCACTCTCCTCCGCCGAAAGGAGTTGCTAAACCAGAAACCCGCTTCCTCTCCAAGCTCTGTGCCTCCTCTAGGAAGCCCAGGAAGGGGGTCCCATAGAACACCTGTAAGCTGTTGGTACTCAACAGAGAAGCTAATAAATAATATGAATGTCTCTATTAAAACTCTGCAGATCTTATCTCCTCTCCTGATAACTGCTCAAATATGTCCCCTTGTCTCCATTTCCTCGCCTGTCATTCTTGCCTAAGTTACTATTATTTCATGCCTGGTTTATCACAAGATCCCCCTTACTGAACCCCCTTTATCCCCCTTAGGCCCTTCTAATTCATTCTCCTTTGGACAACCTGGATTCTTGGCAGTAAATGCTAATCTGGCCATAGCACCCATTCCCTGTCCTATGTAAGACCCATCAGAGACTTCTCATTGTCATCCGGTAGGATGGAGAGTCCTGGCAAGGCCGACAGAGGCCTCCCGCGCTGCCCTCCCAGCCGCACCGCGCTTCCCACCCCACGGGCTCTCTGCCCCTGGGCACCCTTCAGCTGCCCGAGGCCCTCCCCCTGCCCGAGGACTTGGCCTCAGCCGACAACCCCCCCTCTTCTGGGCTGGTCGCCGGTGAGAGGGGCGTCGTGAGGAGTGGGCAAGTCAGAACTTTCCAAGCCCTTAGAACAGCACGCGAGCCGCCGAGAGCGTCCACGGGCCCTGCCGGGAAAGGCAGTGCTCGCCCTGCAGGTCTCGGTCCAGATTCCACAGCAGAGCTTCCGACTCCCCGGCCTACGTCAGGGTTCCTTGTTTACACTCGCAGAACTCTGCAAAAGGGATTTTATCTCAATTTGTAATTATACCACTTACTTATGTGGTTATTTAAGCCTGTTTCATCATTAGACCTTAATGTGGAAGACATCAGGGTCTTGGCTTTTCATCGCCTAACGAAGGTTTAATGGGGCAAGTGCTGCATAATCGCACAGCATACAATGTAGAGTGGCTAGACTGATGCAAAACACGGCCTTACGACACAGGCCCCGGGGCTCCGCCGGGGCAGTTCGTTGAGTCAGCTCGTGCCACCGCAGGGCCGCGGAGCAAACCACCCCCAGGCCCCAGGACGGCGCGGGCTGCGTTTGAGGCGGCCTGGCTGGGCTCAGCTCGGTGGCTCCCCACGCACACAGCTGCAGGTGACGGCTGGCTGGACACAGGCCTTCCCATCCTCTGCCTGGGACAAGAATCCAGGTCCTGTGTGCAAGCACTTTCAGGGCCCCAGCACGCAGAACCTCGACCTCGGTTAGGGAGAGTTGGCTCTTCTCGGTCCTCACACGGGTGCAGAAACAAAGCACTGAAGGGCACAGACACAACAGCGAGGCAGGGTGGAAGCGGTATTTGCAGACACTCCCAGGGAGGAGCAGGCCAGAGTCAAGGCAGAGGAAGGCCCCAAACTTTTAGGGGAGGTCCACTTACCATCTCCTGGCTGGGAGGAGCCTCTTTGACGGACAGGGTGAGGTCATTTGATTGACAGCTCTAGTTATTCACCCATTCCTCTTGGTGCATGCGTCTTTTCCCAGAATGCACACAGAAAAAGCCCAGGGGGTGGGGAGCAAAACCATAGTTTTATTTTATTGAGATTGTGACGAGGTCTGGTTTGAGCTGTTCTTAGCTTTGTTCATTGCACTGGTTGGGACTGGCTGGGACCAGTTTGTCCTGGTCCCAAAGCAAAGCCTTTGTTGTCTTCACGTGGAACCCCCTAACTGGATGGAAATGTCTGCAAATCATGTGTCTGATAAATGATTGATATCCTAGGTACATTAAAAAAACCCTACAACTCAAGAACAAAAAACAAACCAATTTAAAAAATGGGCAAGAACTTGAGTTGACATTTGTTCAGAGAAAATATGGAAATGACCAAGAAACACATGAGAAGATGCTCACCATCCCTAGTCACTAGGGAAACGCGAATCAGAAGCACAGTGAGATACCACTGCATACACACGAGGATGGGAATTATTAAAAAGTAAAGTGAAAAAACAAATAAACAGAAAACAACAAGTGCTGACAAGGATGTGGAGAAATCACAACCCTTGAGCACCTCTAACGGGAATATAAAATGGTGCAGCCGCTGGGGAGGACAGTGTGGTGTTTTCCCAGAAAATTAAATGGAGAATGATCACATGATCCAGCCACTTCTTGGTGTGCACCCCAAAGAACTGACAGCAGGGGCTTATACATATGGTCGCACACCCATGTGCACAGCAGCATGACTCACAGCAGCCAAAAGGTAGAAACAACCCAATCATCCATCAACAGACGAACGGATAAACCAAACGTGGTACACATACAGTGGAAGGTTATTCAGTCCCAAACGGGAATGAAATTCTGACAAATGCCATGATGTGGTTGGACCTTGGGGACATTATGCTAAATAAGCCAGTCACAAAAGGACAAATACTGTATGATTTCACTTACACGAATTACATAGAGTCATCAAAAACATAAGGGAGGAGGAGCTGGGGTAGGGGATGGGGAGTTGTTGAGGGGGGACAGACCAGTTTGGAAAGATGCATAAAAGTCTGGAGACACATGGTGGTGACATCCATCAGGTGCCAATGCATCTAATGCCTTTAACTATACAGATTAAAATGGTTAAAATGGTAAATTTTATATTATGTATATTTTACCACAATGAAATATATATATATGTTTAGAAAAGGACCTCCCAGATGTCTCTCAAAAAGCCCCTGCCCTATGCCCATATTGTACCAGATTAGAATCGTACCAACAGAATGTGGTGGAAGTGACGGCCTTTCATTTCTGAGGTTAGGTTATAAAAGCCCTGCGGCTTCAGCCTGGTGCTCACTCCAGGGACAGTCAGCTGCCCAGGTAGGAGCAGAACCGTGGAAAGGCTGCAAGGTGAGGCACCACCTTTTGCTGTTTGCCATGGGAGTGACCTGGACGCGGGCTGCAGCTCCCGCCGAATGCTTGGGGGCAATGTCCTGAGGCCTTGGGCCAGGCCCTCTCAGCTAAAATTATCCCACTGGGCAACCGCTGGCACATTCTGACCCTCCTAGGAGTGTCTGCGGTCTTAGGTAGCTGACTGTGGGGGTACTTGTTACACAGAGACAGGGGAGGAAGGGGAAGGGCGGGAGGCTGAAGGGCCAGGTCGGGGCCGCCGCAGCCTTCCGGGCACCGGCTGAGTCTGCACGCAGGTGGTCGTGGAGGGCGGCGGGTGCACCTCCAAGGGGTCTCCCCAGGGTGGAGCCACAGGGCTTGGCACAGGATGGGATGTGGGCAGGGGTGCAGCGTGGCAGTGCGGGCAGATGCCCGGGTGTCTGATGTGCTGCCCGCACCCGCGGGGGGTCCTCAGGAGGCGGCTGCCACACCGCCCAAGCTCGCTGCCCCTGGCACCGTGGCCTGGAAGCCCCCGACCCTGCACCCCGCCCCACAGGCCTGACCGCCCCACCTGGTCCCATGCGGACCACGCCTCCCCTCCACCCCGAAGCCCCCGAGCACACGCACCTGCTTCTTTGGAGCGCTCGCGGGGTGTGCAGCTACTTGTCTTCACTCCTGTCACTTCTAGCTTGACTTCCTTGAGGAAGAAACGTGTCTTTTCCATCCTTCCCCCTCCAAGGCGAGGGTAACCCAGGAAACTGCTCTGGGGTAAAAACCTGTAGGCCGCTGGGGGGCCCTTCCCGAAGCCCAGGCCCCTGACACACTTGGATGAACTCACCCTCCGAGGACCCCCCTGCTCGCTGCTGGGGCTGCCTGGGTCCCGGCCTTTGCCGATGAGCTGGGCCAACGCCAGCCCCGGGGCCTCCCGGCGTCCCCACGCACTCCTTCCAGAGCCTCTCCCCCGCGGCGGTTCTGACCCCATTTGGGGTTCCTGATGGTCCTACCTTGCCTGGCCCAGTAGAGCTATCGTCCAATGTCATTAAAGAAAAGCAAATGGGGGAAACCCTAGTTCCTAAGCGTGCCACATTTCCGTCCGTGTGCTCCGAACATCGGGGGAACCCGCTCACACTCCCCAAGCGACATGAGGAGCCAAAGCAGCGGCAGGGCTACTCACCTGCTACCGGAGTCTCAGCTAAAACAAATGATTGTTATGACTACGTTATAACCCTTAAAAAAAATCCCCTAATGGAAATGCTAACAGCTCGTTGACTGTAATGAGAGCCATGGCAGCGCAGGGACGGCAGAGCTAACGTGGTCGTTCGGCCCCGAGGAGGCACCAGGCAGTGAGCGCCGCGGGTGAGGACCAAGCGCCCTGGGCTGTGACTCCTCGTGACTCCTCCGGGTTCCCAGTCAAGCCCGGCCGAACCCAGTTCATTTAATTACATGACCTGCCTTGCACGTTACGAGGATGCACCTCCCCTGCAGGGCGGCTGACACAGAGGGGAGGTCAGCGCCCAGCTCCAGCAGACGGGGCGCCTGCAGCCTCCGACGCAGCCCCGCAGGCAGGGCCTGTTACCACAAACAGCCAAGCTGCTGGCTCGCAGCTCCATCTATTTCCGGAGACTGTTTACCTCCATGAAATCTCTTATCCACCGGGGCAGGGTTCAAAGCTCAAAAGATAAATGCAGTCAGCTGCAAAAAAGGTGCAAGCTCAGAGAAATAAAGGAGAAAGGACAAAGTTAGATTAATCCGAGGAAAAAAAGTTTCAATGCCACCAAAATTACATGGCATTCTTTTAGACCGTCAATTAATTTTAATTCTAAAAGTTTGAAGGCGCTATTTAAGGGAACTGACTGATAGCTAATATTCTCCCCAGCATCGTCTCCTTGAAAGTTCAGGAGGGCAAGCACCCCAAGGGGCAGACCACCCACCTCCCTCGGGCCGTTACAGGTATGGCCAGACTGAGGCCCCAGAGACAGGTCTGGGGATCCCCTGGTCTAGTAGTGACGCCTGGTAGGGCTCACTCAGACCCGTCCTCACGTTGGTTACCATATGTCTGGGGATTTGGCTCACCGCCGTCACCCTTGAATGATGTTCTACGAAGAGTGGGTCCCAATGTCCGGGCATCTCTTATAGGTTCTACAACAATGGTTCTTTCCATCGGCTCCCCCAGGGGAAGGCTCTCGTTTGACTTTTCAGCCTTAGGTGCAGAGGGTGGGCTCATCACACTCAGCTCATGGCACATCATGGTCACTGGTGCATAGACGTGCCCTCTCTGTGGCGCTTTAAACCCCTTTGACCTGCCACTCTCTCCTCCCACCGCCGGCAGCGAGTCCAAGGCGTTTGCTGTTTACTTTGCTTGTTTGGACGTCGGGTGCCACTGCATTGTGTCCGTTTGTCTTTCTGCTCATTACCCTCTTACTCCGGATGCGTCTCATTCATGTCACAGTCCAGACCTCGTCCATGTGCATTTTCACGGTTTACATGTTTTAAAGGAATATCAGAGATAGAATCTTGGTGGTGTAATTTTTTATTAAACATTTCTACTGTGGGATTTTTTTCCGCATTGCTGCTCCTCTTTTCTCCTTATCTGCCTGCACCCTCAGCAGGTGAGCAGTGCTAACAGTGGGTGGGCTGTGTCTCCACATGTTTCTCCGGGACTGTTCAATCCCTCAAACTGGGGAATACACACACGTGTGTGTGTGTGTGTGTGTGTGTGTGTGTGTGTTTAATGAAACTACACCCATCATCCCTGCCTCTGCAGTCTGCTTTTCTCTTTTACGAATATATGTCATGGTCATCCTTCCAGTCTAGGAGCTGCAGTTTTCTTTTTAATAGTTGCGTAATATTTCATGGCAGGACCATTCAGCAGCTCACTCAGCCATTTCCCCACAGATGGCCATTTAAGTTGTGCTCAGTTTTTTACCATCCAAACAAAGCTGCAACAAATATTTGTGCACATGAATCCATACATACAGGTGCTTTTATTTTTATAGGATAGGTTCCAAGGAATGTGCATGCATTTGTTACTTATACAAATGGCATTAGGTTATACACCACATTGTATGTCTTCTTTCACTCGCCACTGTGTGTGAGGCCTATTAGGGCCCTGATTTGTAAGCACGTTATGTGACTTCCAACAGCTCATATGAGACTGCATAGTATTTTACTTCATCTATCACCCCACAGATGATTTAATGTAGCAGCACAATGTGTAAGGTACTTTTCAAATGCTACCGAAAGGCAAAGATGCTTAAAAATAAAGCACCAAATAGAAAAGAGGTAATTCCAGCCTTTTCAAACTCTTAACAAATTTCATTTTGGGAAATCATTGTGACCCACCTGGGCACAGAGAGAAAAGGGACTACAGGGCATAGGCGGGCCCTCCACTATGTACCAGGCCCTTCAGAAAAAGCTTATTTGGTGCTCAACACAAACCTTAGAGGAGATACTTCACCCACTGATTGGATGAGAAACTGACAGACAGACAGGCTAGGGGCATTCCTCACATTGCGGCAGGGCTGCGACCCAGTCACATCCACCTGCTTCCAGCGCCTGTCCCTTCCCACCTCTCCTTGGGAGTTTCAGCCTGAGCAACGAGGTAAGTCTGCTTTTGGAAAGGACACATGAGTGGCTCGGGGGACCGTGCAGGGAGACACATAAGGGGTCACAAGATTTTCAGTCCACAGTTTCACCCAAGGATTCTGAGAACACTAAAAACTGGTATTCTTCCCAACAAAAAGTAATGGGTTTACATTAATATCCCAAGAAGCTCTAAAAGTCTAACAAATTCATACAGCTTTTGTGGGACGATTACAGTGGAGACAGCAACGACATGATCAGGGCGGTGTTCAGTGTTCCTGGGTCAGCCGAGATGCAGGCCTGACTAGCAAGGGGAAGGCATCGGGGGTGTGTGCAGCAGGGGACCCCGAGGAGACGGTTGTCATGGCGTCTCCTGCCTGTCCCCAAGTACAGGGCACCGAGCTGGCGGTGCGCGGTGGCCAGAGTGTGCACGGAGCCTAGAAACCAGCGGAGCCCAGTCATCCGCAGCAGTGACAGGCATGCAACCAGGCCATGGGAGGACCACAAAGGGGTGAACCGACCGGGACCACAGGGGAAACCTGCGCCCAGATTCCGGTCAAACAGGCACCTACACTGCTCAGGAGTTTCACAGGGATCTGGGCCCTGGCACCCCGGCTTGCCTGCTGAGTGCCCGGAGGACAGCGAGCTGCCCTCCCCACCACTGAGGGGGTGGGCAGCCCCCTCAGCTCTGCAGGGAGGAAGCTGCTGGGCCCGTCGCCTGCACTCAGGATGCGCTCGCAGCGCCCTTGCCTGCTTGGTGCGCATGGGGCACCTGCCAGCCAGCGCATGACCCGACGGCCGGAGGCGCTGTGCAGATGGCAGGCGTTCCCATGGGGGCTCTGAGGCCAGGCTTCCTACACCAAGGCCAAGCAAGCAGCAGTTTGCTCCAGGCCCCCAGGCCCCCTGCTTCCCCACGCAGGGCTGTCCTCCGCCTTCCCAGGACAAAGGGGCTGAGGGAGGGGACCCGGAGAAAATGGCCTTAAAAGGCCTGCGGCAGGAGGAGGCCAGACTCTGGGCGACGCCCCCAGGGGCAGCTGGTGGGCAGACTGGCAGCAGGTGCAGAGGAAAGAGGGTGCCCAGCTGGAAGGGCCATCTTCCTTCGCCAGCTGTCAAAGGCTTCCTTTTCAGTGGAGGTGAAATTCACATTACACTACTTTGAAGTGACCAATTCAGTGGCATTAGTATCATCACAGGGTCGTTCAACCACCCCCCTAGTTCTGAAACATTTTCATCCCCCAAAATAAAATCCTGCACCTCTTAGGCAGCTGCTCGTCTGTGCTCCCTCCCCGCCACCCTGGTGGTCTGCCTGGGCATTTCACAGATGGAGGCACCCACGTGGCCTCTGGTGTCTGGCTTCTCTCAGCAGTGTTCTCAGGGTTCCTGTTGTAGCAATATCAGGGCTTCATTCCTCTTTATGGCCAAATAATATTCCATAGTAAGGACATCCCACAAATTGTTCATCCAGTCATCTGCTGAAGGACATCTGAGTGTTTCTGCCCTTTGTCTACCAGGAGCGGCGCCTCCAGGAACACGTGCATCTGTCACAGGGGAGTTTAAGCTGAAGTGTGCCTGAGGAAGTCAGAAAAGGATAAGGGTGAATGGTGACAGACTGGACACCAGGACCTACAGCCAGCACGAGAGTCTGACGAAGGGACGACTGAGTCCAGAAGGGGGACAGGGCGGTGCACCACAGTGTGACGGCACACAGACAGCAGGCGGACAGCAGGGAGGGTCCAAGCACACTAAGGTCGCTGCCTTTTCCAGGGAGGTGATGATGAGGCCAGGAAGTCAGGCAGCACAAGGCTGAAGTTTAGAAAATAAATTTGGGGTTGAGTTTGAGGTCCCACTGGCCACTCAGAGAGAGATACCCAATTGGCATTCAGAAACCCCACCCAGGAGAGCGTGCTGGGCTGAGGCAGCCAGGAAGGAGAGACTGTGCCACTGAGACACAGGGCTGGCACGCTGGGGGACCTGCCTGGTGGGAGAGCAGCTTCCAGTCCACTGCAAGCACTGTCGGCTTCCAGGGCAGCCGCTCCTGCTCTCTGAGACTGGACCTCTCCAGTCCAGCTCAGATGACACCACCCAAAAGACAACAACAACAAATGTTGACGAGGATGTGGAGAAAGGGGAACCCTCCTACACTGCTGGTGGGAATGTAAATTAGTTCAACCATTGTGGAAAGCAGTATGGAGGTTCCTCAAAAAACTAAAAATAGAAATACCATTTGACCCAGGAATTCCACTCCTAGGAATTCACCCTAAGAATGCAGCAGCCCAGTTTGAAAAAGTGCACCCCTATGTTTATCACAGCACTATTTACAATAGCCAAGAAATGGAAGCAACCTAAGTGTCCATCAGTAGATGAATGGATAAAGAAGATGTGGTACATATACACAATGGAACATTATTCAGCCATAAGAAAAAACAAATCCTACCTTTTGCAACAACAGGGATGGAGCTAGAGGGTATTATGCTCAGTGAAATAAGCCAGGTGGAGAAAGACAAATACCAAATGATTTCACTCATCTGTGGAGCATAAGAACAAAGCAAAAACTGAAGGAACAAAACAGCAGCGGAATCACAGAACCCAAGAATGGACTAACAGTTACCAAAGGGAAAGGGACTGAGGAGGATGGGTGGGAAGAGAGGGATAAGGGGCATTACGATTAGTACACATAATGTAGTGGGGGCCCAGGGAAGGCAGTGTATACAGAGAAGACAGATAATGATTCTATAGCGTCTTGCTGTGCTGATGGACAGTGACTGTAGTGGGGTGGGGGGACTTGATGGTGGGGGGAGTCTAGTAACCATAATGTTCAAGTAATTGTACATTAACAATATCAAAATTTTAAATATATATATATATATATATATATATATATATATATATATATATATATATAAAGGGGGAGGGGGCTGTCAGGACTTTAGAGCCAGCAGCTGGTAGATGGTATTATTCAGCAGAAGCACCTAAAGGTGGGGTTTGTTTTCCTGCCCCACTGACTTTGAGCCTCCGTTTGCTTTGACTGGTGGCATGTGGGAGAAAATAATGGAGTGGCAGCTGCAAGCAGAGGCCCTAGGAGTCCCGGATGGTCCTGCCTCCCCTCCCGCCCCTCTGCCCTCTGCCCGCTGGGGTCCCCCAGGAGAGTGGCAGCGCTGACCTGCCCCAGGCCTGAGGTCTGGAGCCCAACCCGGCCAGGCTCAGGGCCTGGGGAGAGGGATGCAGGTGGTGATGGAGCCCTAGGGCTGTGGGTTGTTGCCGCAGAAAGAGGTCCGGGGCCACTGCTTTCTCGGCAGTGGGGGGGTTGGGGACAGAGAGGTATGAATGCTCGGGAACAGATAGGTTTGCAAGTGGAAGGAGGGGAAACTGAGGACCTTCTCACCTGCTGCTCTTTTGCTTTCTGAGCCCAGCTTGGCTGAGGCCGTGAGTGGGGGATGCCAAGCAGCATTGCGGACTCGGGAGGAAGGGGGCAGCCTGGTGGCAGGACAGGAGCACAGAGAGACACCGGCCTTCCACCGAGACCAGACTCACAAACGCACAAAGGCGCCGGCACAGGACGAGCGCCGAGGATCCCTCTCCAGACGGCTTCCAAAATGGAGCAGAAGGAAACTGGGAGGAGGACGTTCCCTCAGTTCAAATTTAGAAGCAAAAATGTCAAAGCCTCCTTTCTGCTCTTCATCTCTGAGGGTGAGGCCGTCCCGGGCCTTCGGCGTCAGGTGCCATGCGTGGCCGTGCAGAGCAGGGCCTTGGCCAGGAGCGCCGCCGGCCCTTTCTCCTCGCTGGCCACCAGCTCTGCTCCTGCCCCAAGCCCCCTGCATCTCACTGCTGGTACACGGGGACCCCAGGACCATCTGTGGACGTGGTCACCAGGCCTCGAGTGTCCAGGGGCACCTGTGTCCCAGCAACCTCCCAGCTCTCTCTGACCTTTTCTGTAAAATGTCACAGCTCATCGCAGGGTCTTTAAAGCCATTGCTACAGTTCCTACATTACAAAAGTGCCCAGACATTCCAGAAACCCCAAATACAGCTTAATGGCCCCAATATTTTTAAAAAGAAAGTAAGAAAGAAATGGGAGATTTCTTATGACATCCTATGACATCTCTAAAGGATATCTCATTGGTTATCTATTCAGAGATTTTTTTTTTTTTTTTTTTTCAGAATCGGTATAGCTGGATGGTAAAAACCATGAAGCACAGCCGTTTCTGCCAGAGGTCAAGCAGTGTGAGAGGACCGGGAAAAACATTTGCCATAAAATTTTTTTTAACTTCCTTATATATAAAGGGCTGAAATGAAAAGAAGCACAATGTGAATGTACTTAACGCCACTGAACTGTAAACTTAAATTGGTTAAGATAATTTTTAAAATGAAAGAAAAGAAAACTAAGCTGTTGATAGAAAATGGGCCAAGAAGTAACAGTGGAAAACAGAAAATTCACACGAGACAAAATATATCTCCATAAACACATTTAAAAATGTTTGAATTTCATCAGTAACTAAAGAGATACAGAATAAAGGTTTTCATCTGTAATCGACAGAATTAGCATCAGTAAGATTTTGAACTGATAATGCTTGAGTCATCAGCTGGACCTGATGAGTCGGGAATTCTCCGTGTGGGGGGCGGAGTGTTATTTCGTGAGACCTCCCTACCCCACGGTCTGGTAGGGAGGTGCACTGGGAGGCTTGAGATGCCCAGGCACTTTGATCCAGGGACCAGCCCAGTCCTGGGAGTCTTTCTTGGTTACAACTCCTGTTGCAAGTGATGAAATCCCATCTCACAGGAGGTTCTCATGAACTTCCTGCTCACATCACAGGCCCAGCTTGACCCAGGGTGCACACGGGGCTTTGGGACTGTCTTTTACTCAATTCTGGCCTCTGTTTGGCTTCACTGACTCTAACCCATGGCAGAGAAATGGCACCAACAGCCCCGGGTGACCCTGGGTGACACGCTGCTTGAGCAAGTCTCCCAGAGAAAAGAGCACAGCTCTTTCATCCCGTAGCAAATCCATCAAAAGGACCCTGTTGGCCCACCTCTGGTCACCTTCTGCGGACAGGAGAATGGGGCCGCTCACCTCCCGGGCCTGGGTGGTGTGAAGGCTGGAATATGAACCTTAGCGTCAAGGAGGAACGGCGGAGGACGGGGAAGGAAAGAGCCGCAGGACAGATGAAGAGCTTGCAGACAGAAGAGCTCCAGAGGAAGCCACAGTCAGGGTGACAACTGTCCGTTGGCCGGGATTTCAGAGCAAAAGCCATTCAAAATACTGTCTTACAGAATTCTACTGCATGGTCATCATTATATCTAAAAATATTTACAATCTCAAAAATTTAAGTTGGTCTTTTCTAGGTGGTAATATTCTGGGTGGTTTTTATTTTCTTCTTTATATTTTCATGTATTTTTGTGTGTGTGTATTCAATGACCACTTCTCTTTTTAAAAAGCAGAGAAAATATATTTCAGGAAAGGGGAACTGGAACTGATACATCTAATCTTTGGGGGCAAGCTATTCTTAATAAAGTACACTTTTATAGTCCTTTTTCAGATGTTGTGCAACGTACACTTGGCATTGAAATAATGTGGAGAAAAACACAACAAAACACAATTCTTCTAAAGATCCTGACTCTAGGAGCTTGTTCCTGTTCCCACTGCTTCTCGCTTGAGTCTTACTGGTCAGAATCCAAGGAGTAACTTACACATTTTCTTTTATAATTGGAACTTCTACCACCAAAATCGTTCCTGAATTGTTCAGTACCCAGTAAAATGCACCCAGATTTGTGTAGCGCAAAACGAAGGACCCAATCAAAAACTATTTAGAGTCAAACGGTCAATAGTTTCCCTATTTACTAAGAGATGGGGAGGAACTGAGGTAGTGTGTGGATTAAGCAGAAGTTTCATTGATTTCTCTGATGAAACAGAAGAGTGGTGACCTTCATTTGGAGCAAAGGACAGCGAAATATAAAACGCTCTCGGCACCAAGATGGGCACACGGGGACTCACGCCTCTTGCCCGCCTGCCCCTTTCACGCCTGAGATCCGTAGGCCACAAACTTCAGGAGATGAGACGCACATGCAAATATTTCCACTTCAGAATGGTTCACTTCAAAACTCACGAAACAGGGAATTTTGGAACTAGATCCTAGTATTACAGAGTCCAACGTGCTGGGAAAATGTATGCCCCACGCAGGTCTTCCCTTTGCCTGGAGTGCCCCGCGCCCCTGGGTTCCCCAGGCAGCGAACGCCTACCCATCTTTCTGCTCCTGTTTTCTCAGATACGAAGCCACAGGACCAGCCAGGCTTCCCGAGGGTGTGAACAATCCTGGAGCCCCAGCGGCTGGCCGCGGTGGGCGTTTGCTTTGTCCTCACGTTCTGTGCACGTCCTCCGGGGCTTTGCTCCACGGACCTTCCTCGTTCCGGGAACCTCGCTGAAGAGCAGCTGACAACACCCACCCCAACTTCCCCGGACTTAAAGAGACTCCGCTGCCGCTGCAAGGACTGATGCACTTGCTTTAACATGCCTTCATTCAATAACCGCCCGCGGAGTGCTCCAGGGCAGGCCAGGCACCGTGACAGCTGCTGGGAATCCAGGCGCAGGTGAGACGGGGCACCTCCCCTCAAGGAGCTCAGGGTCTAGTGGGAGCAGAGACAAAGCAACTGATAGTGATGACGTATGAATAAGGACGTGGTCTGGTCGTCAATAACGGAGGCACAAAACAGTAGTGACTTAAGAGTTGTTGAATTCTTGTTTATGAAAAAACCCAGAGGCGGGCAGGCCAAGGCTGGTGAGATGATGCCAGTCCTCTGAGTTCCCCACTCTGCATGCCTGGGCTGTGGCCGTCATCCTCACCCAACAAGAAGGAAACCAAGATTGCAGGATGTTCCAAATAGCAGGGTAAAGGAAGGCATAAAAAAAGGACACAGAGTGTCTTTTTAAACAGATTTCTGTTTACATTCCATTGGTCAGAGTGTAATCACAGGGCCACACTTCCAGGAGGGCAGGAAGGGAGAAGGAGGTCATCATGTAACAGTAAAGTTCAACAGCAGATCTTTGGCTCACATGACAGAGAGAGTTCTATAGTTTGCAACTCCCTCATTACCTAGCTAAGAAAATCCAAAGAGCAGAATGGTTAGGCAGTTACTAAGTGGTCAACTTAAAATTAGAAATACTAGTATTTTTCATTATAGCATATCATTTCTCACTCCCTTAATTTTTTTGACAAAGTAAATATGTGGTTTTTATATCATAACATTTAAATATAAATTTTTAACATTATACTTATATATAAAGGACTAAAATGAAACTGGAAACGTACGATTTTCCCAAGAGAAGGGAACTAGATATGTTCCAAGTTCAATTCCTAAATAAACAACACACAATGTTCATCCCCTTAATTAAAGAACACGGCACTATGAAAGATAGAAAGATGAATTAGAAAAAAGATCATTGTTCTCAATGAGTATTAAAAAAAGATGTAACATAAATAACTGCATTATGCATGCCAAAATAATTAAAGCAAAATACTACCTAAATTCTGAGAACAGAGATCACAGTGGGTTGAAGGCCCCAGAGGCCTGATATGATAAAGAAAGTGGCACTCAAACTGGAACATCCAGGGCGAAGGGACATCAGCAATGGATACGGAGTGCTGACACTTCGTGCTGTTGGAACCTGAATGAGAAGGTTCAGAGAACCTGGAGTTGTGCGTTGTGGCAGGAGTGTGGTGGGGCATGCCATGCAGGGGGGCAAGCAGGGGGAAGGCTGGTAAGTTAACCTGAGACCAAGGTTAAAAGGGACTTGAATGTCAGGCTAAGATACGTGGGTTTAAAACAAAACACAATGAACAAAACAGCAATAGACATATAGGTACACTGAAGTGACTGGTGGTCACCGTGAAGGAGGGGTTGGGATGGGTGGGTGGGGAGGGGGGATAAAGAGGCACAAAATCTCAATCACAGTAGAAGTTGGTCACAGGACAGTAGTACAGCATGGAGAATACAGCCAGTGCTTCTGTGACATCTCCCTAGGGTGACAGATAGTAGCTGCACTAGTGGGGGGAGGATTTAATAATATTGGTATAACTGTGGAATCACTGTGTTACATACTTGAAACCAATATAATATTGTATATCAACTATACTTCAATAAAAAAGGAAGATGAGTGGATTTAACTCTGATGGCAAAGTGCATGTCCTAAACCGTGCTAGATGTCAGCTTTAGAACAATTTTACCTACCACTAATGTCAAGATGTGGTTTCAAGCATTGCATAGACATCTGGACTACCACATAATTGCTTAGGAAAGGCAATTTAATTATTCTACGTTTTTGCATTATTTCACATAATAATTCTAAGCTTTAGCATTTTGCTGTTTTACTGGAGCAGCCAGGTGCGTGTTTCCCAGGAAAAAGGAAAGACTTGCACACCCACCTTCTGCCCTCCCTGCCCGATCACACAAAGACAGAGAGACTCCACTGTGAAATAGTTCATCAGCTTCAAACTGCCTGCACCTAGAGCTGCCAAGTGCCGTCGGGCAGGAGGAAAGTGGGGCGAAAACACAGCCCAAGCTCTCTGCCGCCTGTTGTGGCACCTGATGGAGGCTGGGTCAGCCCCGAGGAAAGAGCTTGTGTTTTTCCTTAATACGACGTCTGAGCCTGTCCACCACCTGCACAGAAAGGTTCTGTGCGCCCAGAGGCAGCACCTTTCATACATCACCCAGAGGCACCGTTATTGAGGCCAACGCCCTGCTTGCCCCTTCCTGGCCTTAAACAGGGACCGTAGTCCTGCTTGCATGAAGTTTCTTATGTATACCCCCCCTGCACTAGCAAAGGCTTTGATTCATCCTCAACAACTGTTCTCTGAGTGATGGCACCAGAGGCTAGCCCCGTGTTAAGGAGAGGATCGTGTAAGGACGGCCCCAGGAAACCCGCAGCAGAAAGAGAACAGAGCCCCTGGCCGCCCGGTTTCACTTGGCCGGGGACCGTCTTTCCCACCAGTACCCCCATCAAGCCATGATTCTCTGTCTAGTGAACACATCAACCCCTTTAATAGTCATTAAAAATAATGTAATCATTATTGTAAAATGCTGTTAATTTTTTATTATTTAGTTCATAATCAGCATGAATCACCAACAACGAGATAACTATTCTCAAGAAATATCCAAGATAAAGACTCAGTATCCAAGTACTTGTGTTTTGTAGATTGTCCCATAAAAATCTAGGATGTTTATTAACATCCACAATCAGGAAGCTTAATAATGTACCATAAGCCAATAGCTCTTATTCTTCCAGATCCTAAAAGCAGTTGCTAGAGCAGAAATCCCAGGAGGCCTTGCTCCCTAGGCGTTCTGGGGCATATTTCACAGCAAACGTTTGACTACAGGCAGACCTAGTTTTAGCTTTTATAAGTCCCTCGTTTCTAGCTAAGAACATCTGAGGCATAGAATGGCTACCCAGCATGTGAACATTGCTAGCCCAATACTATCCTGTTTTAAAGCTCTGATAAAAGAGTGACGCGCAGTACAATGTAATCCTTGCCAGTACGTCTAGGAACTGACCAGCCTTCACTGTGCTTCACGAGATAAAATTATCATCCGACTAATAAAATGACTCCTTGAATTCTAAATAAATTAATCTTGGTTATTCCCCTTAACAACATATACTGCCATGCATATAAACAAAGACAGGATTTACTGAATTATTATTGATAGCTGTGAGCAGAAGAGCTGTATCAGAGAAGGCATAGTCCGTGCTTTTACCACTAACAGGAGCTCACACTGTTTCACTTTCCTATTTCTCTGGTTTCTCTACTCCAGTAGCCAGAGAGCTTCAACTGTAGACCTGGAGTCACTGTCAGGTCCCGCTCGCTGTTATTAGCAGCCGAGGGAGACCATGAACCCTGTTCATTCAGCTGGACCATTTCCTCCAGGTTAGCTGTCTCCCCTCTCTTCTGGTCTCCAGATTGCTTCACCCCCTGAGCAGGACAAAACCAGAAACAGAAGCTACATTTCCAAAGTTCCAATTCCCAGAAGTAAATGACAAGTAAGCAAATCAGCTAATGATCTGCCCAAAAAAGAAGTCACCAATCGGAAGAATCTACGTTTACAGACGCCCCTGGCAGTTATCAATTAACTGTGGTCAGGCCAGTTCCATAGCAAAGGAAAATACATAGAAATTGTTTTAAAATGCCACATGCATTTAAAAAGTAATATGATCATCTTCAAAACAGCAACATTAGAAATGTAATATCTAACCACTAAATTTAAATTATTTGGTCAGAGGTACTATGTAATGTATCTAAACCCCTGTCAGGTGCGTTGCAAGATGGTAAAGAGATAAGCTGGCAAAGCTTGAAATTTGCCATCGGCAAGTGTACAGCAGCGCCTGCAGAATTCCCAACCTCCCCGGTCAGGCTGCTAACACCTGTTACCTGTCAGCCTGTTGTTCTTGAGCTAAAATGTTCTCCAAGCTGGATAAACTGAAAGCCAACTAAACCCTCTCCGTGTTTACCTGCAATGGTTCCTTTTCCCTTCTGAATATGAGGTTGAATTTGGTTGCTTTGCTAAGAGGCAATGAAAAGACATTACAGAGCAAATGAGCCAAAAAGACACAAACACAAATATTTGGTATTACCATGTGGTCAGTCATGTATGAATTAAAGAGATTGTGTCCTCAAGAGACAGAACATGAGATTGACAGGAATATTACATAAAAGTCAGCAGGAAATGTAAATATACTGCCTAAAGGCAGAGCTGGGCGGACCAAGGGACCAAGCTGGGAAATGGCTTGTCTATCCATAAAACCAGTTTATTATCAACAATTAATAAAACAGTATTTAGTAAAATTAACAAAAACAGTTCAATGTCAACAATAGATCAATAATTTAAATCTCGATATCCTACTTCACAATCTTTAAAACTGGCAACTCAGCTTCTGGTACATATTAACCAATGACTTTTCTAGTTTGGACTTTGTTGCTATATTTTAAAAAAAAGAGCTAAAGCTTAAAACTGTCCCCATAAAGCCTTTTCTCTGCAGGAGCCGCAGCCCCATCACCCAGCTGGCCGCCCCCACCCAGCCCCTGGAACTCTGCAACACCCCAAGGCCCACGGGCTTTATCTCCTACACCGCATTTTACCTACCATGGGGGGCCTTCATTACTGGACACACCATTGTCTGTGCACCTCTGAGAAAGAAAAGAATCGCCAAACCTGAGCCTTATCACAATTTCAGAGATGAAGGCATGAAACGTTTCAGAATCAAGCTAACGTGGTACATCTTGCATCTTGCTCCCTTCTGATCCGTGTCACCACCCTAGCCTGGGCCCTTCTGCCTCACCTGGGCCTCAGCATCACCTTCTGACTAGCCCTCTTTACCCTTGACCCCTCCGGTCCATCTCTACTCCACTGCCAAAGCGACCACTTTTACCAGCCATATCAGATCGTTCTTAGCTGCAAGGTTTTCTGTGACTTCCTAATGCTCTCGATGTGAAGATCCACACCAGCTCCCGGGCTGTGGGGGGCCCGAGCCCTTGACCGATCTGACTCCTACCATCTTCCCAGTCAATCTCTCAGCTCCAACCCGCCTGACCCCTTGCTGACACCGCGCTCCCACCCACCCCTCAGCCTCCATCGCTCTCCTTCCCCTGTGAGCACCTCTCCTCTTCTCCTGGCTAACCCTTGCTTATCTGCCTTGTCCCTCCTGTCTGTACTCCCCGTCCACTCTCCCCTAAGAACACTAGTGTCCTAGTGCGTTGTTCGATGCCTGCCTAGCACTTTGCATACCTGGACTAATTTATTTTTTAGCTTAATTATGTGTCCAACTTGAAGTCCCATGACAACAGGGATTCATTTTAATGAGAAATGACTCCCCAGTGTCCAGCACCATATCTGGTACTTAAAGAATGCTGTGTGTTTGTTGACTGACAAAAAAAAATCTTGGATGATGGCTAATATGGTTCTCCCAAGCAGTTTGGCAGAGGGCTAGTTTTTGCTGCAAAATAGCTGTTCCAAGATGGAGGTTTGAAGTGTGGTGCTGGGCACACAGTAAACTTTCAATCAGTGATAGGTGTGCTGCTGATCACATTGGCAACTACAGCAGGGACGATAATGTAAGAAATAAAATGTCCCATCTATCTGAGAGGACCCAGTTTGTTTAACACTCCATGATTGAGCTCTCTGGAGGTTTTCTCCAGACAAATGTCTAAGAGTGATTTCTCATCATCATGTTAATCATTGCTTCTAAAATCCCAGGACAAAAACCATCCTGCAACCAGTTTAAAGGCCAATGATCAAGAACTGATGTTGACGGAAGAACACTGTCCTTGAAGAATGTTCCTCAGCTGTCAGGATGAAAACTTGTTATCTGCAGATGTAATAGAAGAACAATATTCGCGGTGTTTTTTAAGTTCTAAAACCATAAACAAACATAAAATATAAGCTACAACTAAGAAACTACTTCTCTTTCGTCAACTCAAATGATACCTGGGCACCTGTAATCGCACAGGTGTTCTCCCTGTAAACATTCCCTGGGTGCACGGTAAAACCAGTTAGTGTCAGACAGTCCCCTGCTGGCAATCATGCTCCTAGCTGATTACTCGGGATTTGCAATGAATTTTCCCACCGACGTTCAATTCTAATACGTGGTCTTTGTACTCATACCAGCTGTCCTGTGGCACACCATGACACACCGCGGACGAACAGGCTTTAATACCATGATATGGTGTGAAATGTGGACTAAATAAGCTTTGCGAGTTCACTTCAGGACCTGGAAATATTTTCTAATATGGTTTCTGTGGGGAAATAGGTCCCTGGGCATAAGAAGACCAGAAGTGATGAGACAGCAAGAGCCCTTCACTTTCTCCTGGTCCCCATCCCTGCAGAGAGGAGGCCGTGGCCCACAGAGGCACTGCACTCTCCCTGCCAGCCGCCCCTCTGGGCCTGTTGGACCGCAGGCCCCACCCCAGAGCCCAGGTGCCGCACCCTCCTTACTTCTCACCTCTCATCTGAACAGACATTCATGAAACTGCCCCTCACCCTCACCAGAGCCTGGCCGACCTCCCCCTCTCTGGGTCTCCCCCAGCCGGTCCCTTCACCCTCCTGTCTGGCTCAGCCCCACCCTTTACTGCCCCCAACCCTGCACTTTTAAGTCATTTCCACAAGGGAAACATTGCCCAAATACCTTGTCACCGTCCCACCCTTTAGTTCTGCTCCAGCCGCTGTCCCCTTCTCTCCCAGGCCTGTCTCTCCACTCCGTGCCTTAGGAATCTCACCCCGCGAGCCCACCATGCATCCTGCCAAACTCCTGACACTGCCCGGCTGGTCCCACCTTATTAGGCCTCTGATTTCCACTACTTACTGCCCATCTTTTTCTCTTTCCTTTGGAGTTTTTGAGGACAGGCACAGCTTGCTTATGACGTCTGGATTCCTACCCCACCACACACACACACACACACACACACACACACACACACACACACGCACACGACCCCACAGTGCGCAGCTTACAGCAGACAGCAAAGGAGAGTGAACGCAACAGCGGTCAGGGGTGCAGTGAACTCTCCGTCAAAAAAGACGAGGCATTATAGATAGGACATTATCAGTATCCCATGAAGAAATAAGGTGGAATAGTGTCAATGCTTAAGCAAAATCAAGACATGATGGGAAAATCAATCCAGGTGTGAACAGCAGTGTTAAGACAGAAATCCACGGTGCTCCCCTGGAACCGCTGGCATTAATTACAGAAGAGAAAATGCTTCCACTTTGATATCTGCAGGCAACAGCAACAGAATGATTCCGCCCTAACCAGGTGCTGGCCCTGCGTAAAGGCCCTAAGCACCTCCCCCCCTTTCACTCCCCCAGCCACCCTATTAGCATCCCTAGCTTGCTCGGGGGGAACTGAGGCACAGGGTGGTGACCGCCTGGCCAGAGCCAGCATCTGCGGCCCCGCAGTACCTTTTCCCGACCAAACCCAACGCGTGTCTGCCGGCTGCGCGGCCGGAGGAAGGAAGGCGTGCTCGCCCCTGCCGGCGCGGCCCCCGGCCCCCGCCCTGGGTGACTCGCTTTAAAGTCCCGCAGCCAGCGGGGAAATACCGCGGTCGTCGCCCACGGCCCGGCGACGGCGCCAAAGGCAGCGGCTGCAGGCGGGAAGCAGCTCGGGGCCCCCGGGGCGCAGCTCCGCCCGAGGCCGGCGGGGGGCGGGCCGCGCGGGGCCGGGGCAGCCTTCCCGCTGAGCCCCGGGGCACCCAGGGTGGAGCCGGGAGAGCGGGCGGCGCCGGGCACCCGGGGGCCCGTGGCCCCGCGGCCCCTTCTCTGCGCCGGGCTCACCGCCTTGGCCCTCGTCGAAGGGGGTCTCCGTGGAGACACACGGACGTCTGCCGAACGCAGAGGAACGAACAGCCCGAGGGGGGCCACGGGCTTTCTCTCCACTGAGCACCCTTTGCCCCAGACTTTCCCAGGGAATTGCCAAATGCTCAGAAAGCCGCACAGGGCATCGCACACCCGACGCGAACCGGCCCGGCGGCGCAGGCGCTGCCCTCGGGCTCACGGGCGGCTGTGCTGGTACTTGCCGGGCGCCCCGAGCGCCGGAGCGGCTAATGAACGTCCGGGGCTGATTTTCTCGAATCCCAGCCCATTGCTTCCCCCCGCGAGCCCGCCCCGCAGCCGAAGCCGAGGACGCGCCGCGGGCTGCATCCGCCAGGAGCCGCTCCGGCCGCCGGGGGGACCCGCGCCCTGCCCTGCGCGCCCCGGCAGCGCCCACCCGCAGCCCCGCGCGCCCCCGGCCGCAGCGAGCCCGGCCCAGCCTGGAGGGGAAGAGGCCGGCGCGGCAGCGCGGGGCCCGGGGTGGCTCAGCGCCTCCCGGGGCCGAGCCCCTGCGGAAGGACAGCCGAGGGAGGGCGCACCCTGCGGCTGGGACGCGCCGGCCCGCACACGGCCTTCGCAGTGCAAACACCCCCCGCCCCCCCGGGCACACCGCCCCGCGGGCACGGCTATTTCCAGGGCGACCTCTGGTTACGCGTCGCCTCGCTGTCCCGATCACGGCACCCGTTAGAAAGGTCACGCTCGCCCCCGGGAACTGCAGTCGGGGCTGGCCTCCTCCGGAGTCTGGAAACCCACCCACAGCAGGTCCCCTCGGGCCTCAGGCCCAGCCTCGCGGAGACGCGCGCGGAGGCCCGTCTCCAGGGCGCTCCCGGACCCACGAGTCCAGCCTTGCGCGCCAGGCCACCTTGCAGACCAGACGCTTGTCGCCCAGGGGCGTCACATCAGATCTTCACTTCCTTTGTACCATCACCCTCATCAGTAAGAATTCTTACACTTTATAGACTCAGTGTTCGTGTGTCATCGATGAACTTATTACAGACACATTAACAAGGCCCAACTCAGAGACCTGCGAGAGCCTCCCAGACTTCTCCAGCTGCAACTAAGCAGGGAGCAGGTGAGAAGTGGCCCCCTTTCCGCCAAACGCTCGGCCCAGCCTGCAGCATGGCGAGGCTGTGGCTTCGGCCCCGCTCCCGACGACAGCTCGCTACCGGCTGGCAGCTGGATTGCGTGATGCCCACCAGCACCGCTATGGGGAATTAACACATTCCCAATTTTCGCTGCACACTTCTGTTCTTGTGTAAAACCTCCATTTCTTGCTGTTCTTTTCAGCATTCCATTCTAAGAGCCGAAGAGCTAGTTCCCACTCTGTAAGCACCTCGTGATTCCCATTAGATAAAACTGCTTGACGATGACCTACTTTGTTCACTCGAAAGGATAAACTCTTCCTGTCCATACGTTATTGCTGTTATGGTTTCCGTTGTTGAATTATACATAAAAGGCCCAAGCTGTACGAAGCCCACTGCAGAAACTAAGCACTTTCAGAGCATGGAGCTTCACAAGATCCTTGTTTAAAACTGTGCCCAAGAATGTGCATTATTTAGATGCCTCTTTATAGTTTCACCGATTTGTAATTTTAAATGCACTGACAAAAAGTGTAAAATGCATTACCGTATAGCATGCTCATTCACCACCATATCTGCATGTTGCCTTTGGTCTCAGGTTAGTTTTCAATATCCGTCAAAATAAGCCCCTTTGCAGTCTTTTGCCTTCTTTATATCCACTTTTCCTCTAAAACTTGTCCATTTTTCCTCTCATAAACTCTTTGAACAAATCTACAGACAACGTGTAGTCCTTAGAAAGGAGCCCCACAAGGCCCTCCCCGGCCAGGAAGGCGGCTGGCGCATTCAAGAAACACTGCGCACCCCCCCTTCCAGGGCCTTCCCATCACATTAGGACTTGTGGTCAAGAAACCTGGTGAACTTGGCTTTAGCCCAGCATTTCTCAAATTTTCTTGCATGTGAAATCCTTTTCCAAACAAGACTTGTTAGTATGCTGTAGAACTTGTATTTCTAGGATTGTGTATTGGGAATTAGTGATTCAAAGCATCTAATATATGGAATATATAGGTCAAATAAAACTGAGAGAAGTCAAGATAAAGCATAAGAACTTTTTTTAGAGACTGAAAAGGAAGCTGATCCTAATTGCTATTTGTGAACTTCATAAACCCACTGTGTTTAAAAAAAAAGTATACTTAAAATATCTAGGTGAATAGACACCATGTCAGAACCCTGAAACTACAGAGTAAGGTCCAGAAACATCCTTTTTCTCCCTCAGGAACTATACCCCAAATGTGGTAGATTCCATTTTTGTTGAGTCAGCCTCTCCATCAGCCCCCATCACAGCCGGAGCATTTAAAAGTATTCCCCGGGACACAGACCCCTGCACCGCTCTTGGAAGTGGATTCAATGCTCACTAGAAAGGACCCCCCCAGTCCAAACCTGTTCTGTTGTTTGAGCCCCACCTTTGCCATCAAAAAATAATTGTACACCCCAGCAGGTCTGCTGCATGGTTGACAAGCCTTTTATGCACTTTCTTTCCCTTGTGGCAGAGACAACAGGACAAAACCTCTCACAAACCTCACCTTTGAGAACAAGACATGTCAAATTAGCAGCCTAAGTGCTGTTCAAACTGTGGCCCATCTGGACCAGTTTTTCTTTTTATTGAAGTGTTGTTGATACACAATCTTCTATTGATTTCAAGTGTTCAGCAAAGTGGCTCAACAGTTACCTGTATTATTAAATCCTCACCCCCTCTATGTATCAATGTACAAATTTTATATTCAACATAGAAAGATGTTACAGAGTCACTGGCTATATTCTCCATGTGCACTACCATCCCCATGACCCACTTACATTGTGATTGTGGATCATTGTGCCCCTTTATCCCTCTTGCCCCTCGATCACTACTAGTCACTTCTCGGTGTCTCTGAGTCTGCTGCTGTTTTGTTCCTTCTGTTTTGCTTTGTTTTGATATTCCACAAATAAGGGAGATCATTTGGTACTTGTCTTTCTCCACCTGGCTTATTTCACTGAGCTCCATCCATGCTGTTGCAAATGGTAGGCTTTGTTTTCTTCTTATGGCTGAATAATATTCCATTGTGTATATGTACCACATCTTCTTCCCCCATTCATCTATTGATGGACACTTGGGTTGCTCCCATATCTTGGTTATTGCAAATAATACAGCAATAAACATAGGGGTGCATGTATCTTTTTTAATAATCTGGACCAATTTTTATGCAATGAAAACATTTTATAAAAGAGTTCTAGGTGTATAACAAAGCAAAAACCGAAGGAATAAAACAGCAGCAGACTCACAGAACCCAAGAATGGACTGACAGTTGCCAAAGGGAAAGCGGTTGGGGAAGGAGGGTGGGGAGGGAGGGAGAAGGGGGTTATGGGGTATTATGATCAGCACACATAATATGGGGGGGGCACGGGGAAGGCAGTATAGCACAAAGACAAGTAGTGACTCTATAGCATTTTACTACGCTGATGGGCAGTGACTGTAAGGGGCATGGGGTGGGGACTTGATAATAGGGGGGATGTAGTAACCACAATGTTGCTCATGTGAAACCTGAGCATAGGATTGTATATCAATGATACCATAATAAAAAAAAGGGGGGGGAGAGCTCCAGGTGTGTCGAGCACCTGGGCTCATAGGAAGTGGGGAGCAGCTAACCAAGGGACAGGAGTCACATCTAGTGCTTCTCTATCAGATATTCTCCAGACACTGAGAGCAGCAGTTATGTATGTTAAGACACTTAACAAGTTGCCCTTAGATACCCCTACCCATCCATCGCTCCAGATAGGACATTTTCTTACCATACACACACATACATTAAGGCTCAAAAGGTAGGTAACATGAATATAACTTAGAAATTATACACTAAATTTGTCTCATGTTCCTTACAACACTTAGGAGAAGACTAGGCAAAAAACACATGCTCCATAAATACTAATCAATTGATTAATTAATGGATCAACTGAAGGGCTTTCCAAAGTTACTTATTATCTGAGAGAAACTGGACTTACACTGTAAACACTCTGTTACTGTTTTACCCCAAGGGAGTATTTTTCTATTTCAAGGGAGCCTCACAGTTTAAACTGGACTGTGAAAAATGAACCAAAACAGGCTGGCAAATATTTCTCAAATTCTCTTCCACCCACAGAATTTGCATTATGTATGTTGATATTTGTCAGATGCCACCAGGCCCTTTCTATCTGTCTTCTCCCACACAGAGCAGCCTGACTGAGCGTATTTACTTTACTGAGCATATCGAATAATTATGAATTTTATAGAAACTTTTCAGATGAATAGAAGCAGCAGGCAAAATATATTTCATCTAAGCCCACCAATGATTGTTTTCTAAGGTCTGGGGCTTGACTTGCTTAAGATCTAAGCACAGGAAAAATTGCATCACTAAAAATAATTGGAATCATATAACATATGCCATTGAATGAATGAGCCTACCTTGAGAAATCTCCTTGCAATCATCCATATTAAGACCCAGAATCTGCTACTTAAAATGCTTATGTTTGAATTAGCTAGATATGTGTAAAGCAGAAAAAGGTATCCAGTGTGCATCTGGTTAAGAACTTATAGCAAGGATCCCTGCTTCTCATACATTCACCCAAAGTGAAAGTGATACTTAATTATAAAAATTAAAATCCTCTGAATCTACATGTGTGAAACAACTTCTGCTTTTTCTATTTTCAATCCCCCAAGGGGTTAAAGCACAGAAAGAGATCCTTCAGTGTTGGGTCACAGAAGCTAAAGTATTTTTCTGTTCAGAATAAGTAATTTCTTAAGGCAGTTTATATAGTAATAAAATAATAGTACTCTGTAGTGAAATAAAGCACTAATCGCAGCTCGGGAAACTATGTTCGATTTTATACATTGTATGTGCTTTTAATTCAACCAATGATCAAACCCTGTGCTTTCCTGGCATGGTGCTCAGCTGCCTAACAAAAGGGTACCAAAGGCTGCTCTTCAGTGTCCTGTGACCTTGAAGTCCAGGACTGCTCATCCAGTCTCCCTCTACACCCCCAGGAATATTTTAAGGTGGTTTGTTGAGACACATACCCCCCACCTATTCAAGCCAAAGCAAGGTTACTGATGGGATCTCCTGTTAGGTTTTGCTCTTGAACGTTCCCTCCCGTCCGGAAAATGGGGCAGCTCACAGCTGATGTCTGTGCTGCCACCTCTTGGCCTTAGGAGGAAACACATCACAGAGGAAGGGAGGGAGATGCTGTTAGAACTTAGACTGCTGTTAGCTGGTATAAGACTTGAAGTGCACTGGGGAAACTCTTTCCCCTATAAAATAATGGCGATTTAGTTCTCAAGGTAAACTACGGCCTGTTCTGTACCCTGGAATAATGCCTGGGTAGAGTTACGACAGTAACAAAGCAAAGATAAAAATCAAACTTGAGAACAAAAAGCAGAATGGGAGAACTTCCTGCTTCTCTGGGAGACCGTGCAGCCAGGCTGTGTCACTAGATGTAACCAGCTCACTCCCCACGTCTGCAGCAGGTGCCGGGGGGAGCTCCCGAGGGCAGCGTCAATTCCCTGGAGGGAAAGCATACCAGGGTAGAGTTGCAGTTAGGTTAGGGTTCATAAATGCTTCTTAAATGTGGGGAGCAGAGCTCACAGACTCTGTGGGGAATATTGCAAAAACTCTCTCTCTGGAGAAAAAAGTGCAGGCTCAAAACATTTTTGTAGATAAATCTGGACAACCTGAAGCCCATCCACATACCCCTTCCTAGGCCACACCTTCAGCAGAGCGACGGCATTTTTTTGTGCAATGACAAAAATTCAGTGAAATGGAAGGAAGTGGGCATTCTGGGAGATTCAGAAGAACAATTTCACATCCAATGATTTGTAGTTCAAGAATTGGTGGTGTATTAAAGAAAGAAAAACCTCCATAAACTTTTCCCTGAAGCCCAGAATGTTTGGATTTCATTTCAAAGTCAACCAATAGGAGAGGCTCTCTGGGAACACTGGGTGGTATTTCCAACAGAAACATTATGCTTTTGACACCTCCGATGTTGATATCTTAAATCCCACCCACCCCCAGCTGAGTTTTGGGGAAGATCACTAGGCAGGTTGTGGGGGTCTGTTTGTTTATAGAAATGCCTTCTGTGCCTCTGTGAATATTTCTGCCATACACCTTGCACGGAGGAGTCCACGGCCTCCGAGTTGTTTTGAACATACACCAGTGCTGCCCAGACCCGGAGGCTTTCCCAACCCTCCTCAGAATGATGCCGTTCCTCCCATTTCCTACCTAGGGAAGAGGGCCTGGCCACATCCTTAGAGCATCTGAGAAGCTGCTCGAGCTGTCCCCCCGGTCTTCCTCCCCAGCAGAGTGACTGGCAGGCTCCTAAAGAGGCATCAGTCCGCCTGGCCAGTCCAACATCCCGGCCCTTTACCTGTCCACGTGACCAAGGTATTAACCCACAAATACTTGGGACCCCGTACGCTTTCCCTCTACAAAATTGACGCTGCCCTCGGGAGCTCCCCACACCACCCCCCCCTGCACCTGCTGCAGACGTGGGGCGCGAGCTGGTTACATCTAGTGACACAGCCTGGCTGCACGGTCTCCCAGAGGAGCAGGAACTTCTCCCATTCTGCTTTTTGTTCTCAAGTTTGATTTTTATCTTTGCTTTCTTACTGTCGTAACTCTACCCTGGCATTATTCCAGGGTACAGAACAGGCCGTAGTTTACCTTGAGAACTAAATCACCATTATTTTATAGGGGGAAGAGTTTCCCCAGTGCACTTCAAGTGTTAATACCAGCTACCAGCAACCGGACAGACTCCTGACCAGTGGAGCAGTGAGCCTAATGGTGTGGCTGCTTGCTGGTTCTGGGCTGCTTCAGGAGCTTTTACGTTTTATTAATGTAATTAGATGCAGTTTTGACAGTTATCTATAGCATGTAATTACAAATGCATGTTATTGGTATTATCAGTGTAATGCTTGAGTTTCCTTTTCCATTAATAGAGATGCTGCATTTTACACATTAATTATACAAAGAATTAATGATGGCTTATGTAAGTCTGTCTATAAGTAGGCATTTTAGAAACAATTATACTCCTCATAGACTTGTCTTCTCTAGTAACAGGTTTTCTTCTGAAAGATGACTTTAAATACATTTCTTCATAAACATAAAGTGGTACTATACAAGGAATGAAATGAACACATCCACATAAAACTCAGTTTTGTAAGTGAACAGTAGATGTTGAACATGGCATCAGTTCTTGGAAAATTTAATCCGAACATATTTACATTTTTACGTTATTCTCTGCATCACTACAAATGTTGATAACAAGAACTCCAAACTCAACTGGCGTAGAACGAAACTGCGGCAGTCTCAGCACCGCAGGCATCCGGCTCGGAGAACCAAAGCCCAGGGGCGGCTCAGACCCACCTCCCATCCCGGCCAGGACCGAGCTTGGCTGGCTTGGCCTCCTCGGTGCTTCTTGACTCCTGCCTTTCTCCGCACACCCATGCTGCGGTCTGAGCCACATCAGGTCTCGCCCGGGGCCCTGCAGTGGTCCACCTCAGGTCCAGCTCAAACCCATACCCGACGCTGCAGCACGAGGATTTTGTGAGACTCAAATCGCGCCCCTCTCCAGGGAAAACACTCCAACTGCTTTTCATGAGTCTTGAGATAAGCAACGGTCACCTCTGCATGGTCTGCAGTGTGCCTTGCAGGTCGGGTCACCACCCCCGGGCTCCTCCTGGCTCACCCCTTGGCCTGCGTGAACGGCTCAGTTTAACTCCCCTCCCGTCGAAGGGGCTGTGATGCAGACACTCGGCTCCTATCTGCCTGCTTATGTCCTGCTCATCGTTCAGATCCCAGCTCAGGCTACACTTTCTCGAGGAAGTTTTCCTGCTAAGTCTCCCCCTGTGAGCTTTCTTAGCTCCTTGTACCTCTTCCTCATATTATAATTTCATGACTATGTTATTATTTGATTTCTATCTCTATCCCCATCTAGACGTTTCATGAAGGCAACGGCTGGATTTGGTCCCACTCTAGCTGCAATATTACATAGTAACCAGGGTGTAGTAAGTACAAGGTAAGCAGTTGACTGAGTGACTGACTGACTGAATGAATGAATGAATGGGACACGAAACGACACTTCCTACCAGGCTTTCTGAGTCACGACTCCAGCTTCCCGGTTTTGAATCCCAGCTGTACCGCAGACTGCATGACCAGAGGCCGCTTGCAGGCGTTCTCTGTGCCTTAGCTTATGCATCTGTAAAAGGGGTTAATAATAAGAGCACCTAACTTATAGAGTTGCTATAAGACTTTAAAAAAGCTAACAGACATAAATTACACTCAACTGTGCCTACAACATAGTGAGCACATACGTGTGTATTTATGTGATAACAATTATTGTTATTATTGCTCTCTGACTGTATTGGTGATAGAGAAGATTCTCAAAGAAACCCTGAACACTTCTGAAACCATTATGACATTAAATCTCTTGAGTTCTTACCCTGCAAAGTGTGTCCTATTGAATTTAAGGCCCAAGTAAGGACTCACCCCTTAACCATGTGCAGCATATGGGCTGGCTCACCATTTAAAAAAATTGTTTCTACTTTTATTTTCATCAGAATCATTTTCTTTTCCTTACTAGAATTTTAAATGCTGTTCCCATTTGAGGGGGTTAATAATGCCTGCATGGCACCACAGAAGTAACTCCTAGCAAGGCAGGGATCCCACTGGCTGCAGCTGAAGTCAGCACATGCACAAGCCCCCCGGAGCAGGCGCTCCCCATGCAGCCAGAACATTCCCCCCAGCTCTGCCCCCTCCAGCCCCCTTCCGGGGGACTGTGTCAACGGAGTCTTGCTTTCTCAGACTCAGCCTTCTTAGTCTTCCAGCCCTGGATTTTAATATAAAGTTAATTCCAGCTTAATTACAAAACCACAATACAGACCATCTCTAAAATTCAACAACATTGAGGTTCTGGTCCAGATTTCTTAAACCAAATAACTGGAGTCACTGAAACTGGAAAAAGGACTTGCGGTTGATTGAAGTGAAAAAATCTTCCAGAACACTTCCCTTTACAAGGAGGGAGGGGACCTCGTCAGGGTCCAGCAACCTGAAGGGAAGGAGAGGCTGGCCTCCGTAGGTCAGGACAGAGGAGGCCGCCAGGCACTTTCACTTCGTTCACACTCCAGCACAGTCCCCGGCGTGTCACGTCGCTTTGACAGATTAAAAGCTCGACACTGGGAAGGTTGCCATGTTCTGCGAAAGGTATGACCGCTGCAGCAGGCCGGGTCGGAACCTGGGGCCAGGTCGCCGCCCGGGGCCAGGCGCCTGCTCCTTCGGAGGCAGCCGGCACCTGAAGGGCTCCAGCCCCGCGCTGTCCCCACAGGCAGCTGTCCCGATGGACGGGCTCCCGGCCCTGTCTTCAGCTACTGTGGCCGCAGGTCTCTGTTGGCGCTCCCCTTCTCTCTTACCTTCCAGAAGGCTGGAATTCACCTCACCTCTGGTTTTTCCTCCCTGACACACAGTCACCGACTTCCCCACCTCATTGGCTTTCCAGTGACCCCCACCAGCCAAGGATGCACTTCCCAGGCCCCTGGGGATCTGACTCCCCCAGCATGGTCAGGGCCCATCTTGGATCTGGACTCTTGAAAGAAAAATCCATGAATAAACCACACACGTAAATTTCGTCTGGACTGTTACAACTATATAGTCATTACTTAGCAACCTTCCACACTCTGGAGCCCAGCCTCAGCTGATGATGACAAATGACACCGACATAATGACCACAGTAATTCACTGTCCAGTTTCAGGATACGATTTAGCAAAGTCAAGGTCAAAGCGATGTGATGGAACAAGTGAAGGGGCAATGGTTCCAGAGCCCCATGCAGCTCGGTACACACCTCCACCAAGACACACACTCACACTTCACACCCTTCGAGTTTTTTAAAGATTTTTTTCTTTGTAACAGCTTTGATATATGTCAGGAGAGATTTTTAGTACAAAGTAAAAAGTCTTTTCCAGAACTGTTGTCCAGTATAATCTTTACTTTCTGAATTTAGTTTGAAAATTTCTGACCATGGAAACTTTAAGACTAGGATAACAGGCTTGTCCTTTTCGTGACTAAAAACAGAATCCTCTAAGAGTCCATTTTAGGCCGATGTTATCATGTAAGTCACATCTATTAGGTGGAAAAAGTCAACTTAGATTTTTTTTTTTAAGAAGCCATAATTAGAAGGCTCACTGATTGAAACCTTGCCCTAAATCTGCACAGAGGCAACCCCAGGCCCATGTAAAGACTTTGCATCCTGTGTGTGAAAGGGAAGGAATGTGAAAATAGAAAAGCCCATTCGGAGGTGACTGGGGGGGGGGGGTCCCACCGCTGAGCCGGCCCTGCTGGCAGTGACTCCGTATGTGGAACAGACGGGAAATAGCTCTGCGCTGCTAGAGCTCCACAATCTCAACATATGGCGGCAGAGGATGTTTGCAAATTCCTGGATGGGATGGTGACTGTATTCAGCCTGAACCCTCTGTGGACCGTCAACGCCATTTATCCATTGTGATTGCATCTGATTAATAAATAACCACAGAAGGGAAAGAAATAATTTCACAATCTGCCTGTCGCCTCGGTCTTCAAATTCCTTTAGGTCAAAAGCAATTACCAGCACAGCTTTCTCCACTCTGACATATTTATTCTCCCTCTTCAGATTCAAACCATGCCAAATGGTGAACAAAAAAATACAGCAAAAGCAGCCTGCTTGTCTACAGTATTTACATGCTTACATACCCGAAAATATGTAGCTTATTAATGACCGATTCTTCCAACCTCTTCAATAAGATTTTATTAGCATGACATTCCTGAACTTACAAGTGTCAAAGCATCTCACACCGTGAAAGTGTCTTTTATGATATTTAATATAAAGATAGAACAGTATTTATATCCCTCACAATAAGAGAGCGGATTGTTTTAAGGTTGTACAGCCTAGATGTGATAAAGAAAGAAGGAACCTTACAAAATGATAAATATTTTCATTAAAAAACTTTAAAACTAAAAGTTCAAAGATATGTTCTCCTCTCTTATTTCTTGTCAAAACATGACTTAAGACCCAAAACTAATCTACTTTCAATTTTATTCCATATTTCAGCGCTGTCATAGTTCTCTCAGCAGAGGGTATTGGAATACGATCATTTTTTATTTTGTTGATGTTACCGACAGCTTTATTTCACAAAGCAATCTTATACTATGTCTACCAGCGGCAGGGCACAGAGGTCAAATAGACTATCCTTACAGGTGGAGAGCTTATTAAATGGCACGTCTATTAAACCCGATGGGCAACATAAAGAGACATTCCGGCAAAATACTTTTAACATAGTTCAATGAAGATACGGCTCAAAAGGGTAGTAAATAATTTAAACAGAGACCAATAGGGAATTTGTTATACTTTTTACTAGCATCTCCAAAATTATATTTCAAACAAAGTGGTTAGAATAGAGAGGAACACAAAAGCTGCAAAAAGCTGCAAAAAGCCAGGCTCTACGGCAAATGACCAGGGACAAGGGTGCCTCAACGCAAATCCAAACACGCATGAATCAACAATTCTATCCCAAAGCTCATGTAAAATAATCGAGGCCTAAGTGTCACGTAATGGTGAACTGAAATAACCACTCTTTAAAAATAATCTTCCTGTCACTTTTATTGTTGTTTTAGAGAACAGTTGATTTTTAAATTCTATGTATGATGACATTTCTTCATCACAGAACTTCACTTCTTCTCATGCAGCTTTTCTCTCAGAAGCATAGAGTCAAAATAATATGGAAAAAACCTGTTTGTTATTTAACATCTAGTGTGAAAACCTAATGTGATCGCAAAGGATTGGAAAGGAAGTGTTTGTTGATACGTACCTGTGGTTTTCTTTTCTGCTATTTCTGGTTAGCCTTCAATTATCAACAATCAAACCTATCTTCCTTTTAATCAGAGTGTTTCCTCCTGTACATGAGGAATCATATTTACAAAAACAAAACAAAACAAAGAAACAGCTGACAAAAATGGAATTCATGGAAGAGAACCTGACTTCTTATCCTCATGGGCAAGGTGCGGTTTTCAGCCATAGTAACAAACTGAATCAGTAATTTTTAATAAGTTTAGCATAAATATTGTATCTCTTAATCTTGAGATTGGGTACTTCATCTTTCGGCAGGAATATAAACTATTAGATCAAGGGTTATTAGTAGATTCCCCTGGTAGGATAATTAATAAGATACAGAAACATAAAACATGAGTTGTTAAAGTTTACAATTACCTTCCTCCCAGTATCACTGGGAAGTCACTGTCCTTGCTTCAGCACACAGTAAATCATCTACCTAAACGTATTTGCACCCAATCATTTTTTAAAGTCACAATCTTTGTAGTGTCAACTTGTCAAGGGTCAAAGGGAAGAACAGGCAAGATTCCCAAATCAATCTGCTTGTAGAAACTGTCTCATTTCATTTCAAATTACCTGCTGTGGCTGAAGCAGGCGATGGACAAACTGCCTTCCTCCATAAAGCATGACAGCTCGGGTCGAACTTGTGTGATTGTTCATAAGGGGCACGTCACGCCGGGTCTGTCATTAACTACTTTTAAACGGCTGCACGGGGTTAAGTGATCTTGCAGGGCTGCCGCAGATATAAATACTGTTTGGACAGTTTAATGTCAAGAGACAACTCCTCTGGGATTAAAACTGTGTAACCCAATAGAACAGTTGTCGATACAAGGATTAAGGTACTTTGATATTGTTCCTGGGAGCCAAGCCTTTACTTAGACTTTGGGTGAGCGACTCCATAGGAGACGCTGAGTGCTGTCCACGGACATCATGCAAGGCCCAGTGTTCTGAGGATGCTGGTGGTCCACCCTTCCAGTGGGTGTTCTTTGTGAGGCTGACCAGGAAATGGCAGGATGCTGCTGGTCTGAGCAGGTATCTTCCTGCAGCTCTGCACCCTTCGGCTTCTAGGACTCTGGGTCAACTGGAATCTGCAGGACCAGATGCTGTCCCTCAAGTCAGGGCATTTGGGTGCTATAAGGTGTGCACACAAGAGCCGTGATCAAAGACCCAGGACTACACTTATGGTCCTATCACCTCTGTAGGGCTCATTCCTTGAAGCAAACACTGTAATATCTAAAAAGAACAACAACTATATTTGCTCAGGCCTTAGTATCTTCCAGGTGCTGTATGAGGAGCTCTGCACAAAGGACCTCATTTAACTCTCACAACTCGGTGAGAAATCTATCTTTATTCCCACGTTACAGGTGAGAAAGCTGTGGGCCAGAGCTGGTAATCATTTGTCTCAGGTCACACAGCTGGTGATGACTGAGAATAGGAACCAATATTGTGTCTGGCTCCAGAACTGCAGCGCTGCACTGCCTCCACTATAATTATGCCTCGTGTGAGAGATTCTTCTTGCTTGACTTATAAAGTATTTATAATACACACTGGCTTAGCTCTCTTTAAAATGCATTAGCTGTGTGCAAAAACAGTCTGAATCATTAAAGGAAAAGAGTTGCTAAGCTACCTGGAGGACCAGAGCGAGTTAAACCAATGTGCAAATACTTCGGTAGGAACATGACAGCTTTTCAGAGGGGCTGCGGGCGCGGACAGTCTAAAGAAATCCACTTCAAATCCTCAGCGTCCGTATGTTTTCCTTCCTGAAATTGATCCACCTGAGAAATTATCACACCAACTCTGATTTTCTAGCCCCATTCACAACTGCAGTTCTCAAACTTTGTTCCAAAAGCCACGTCCCTCCCACTCTGGAATCCCACCCTGTCTCAAGGGTAAAAAGGGTGCAGGCGGCCGAAGATGGTTTACCAGACCCCTGGAGTTCCCGCCCCAATTCATCACATGAAGAGATGCTTGCCAACCAGGAGGTTTCTGTGTTTAAAATTCATCGGTCAAATGCTGTCATGAATTTAAGGCATTTGGTCAATTTCTAAGGTTGCCTCACTATGGAAGGAAAATGTTAATCTTCAGAACCTTAGAGGGATTCTGAGAAAAATTCAATCGACATACCAGTGCTACAGAGAGAATTATAAGATAGCTTGTAAGGCTTTCAAACATAAAGGTATTTCATTGGGATCAAATTCTGTCGGGGAAAGAGAAGGACGTACAACTTCAAGAAGAGAAAGAAACATTACAGGAGGGTTTGTTTATGCACCTTTGGATTGGATGGTGGAAAATATAAAACGCCATGATGGTCATACTCCGTTGGATACATTCAGAGCAAAGTTCCTGGCCTCAGCACTCCTGGCGTGTGGGGACAGATAACTCTTGCCACGGGTCATATTATGGTGTGTTGATTAGCATTCCCAGTCAACACACACACACACACACACACACACACACACACACAGTTGTGACCACCAAAAAGGTCTCCAGACATTGCCCAGACTGCTCCTGCAGGGCAGAAGTGGGAGAACCCTCACACAAGGGCTATAACAGATTTATGACGCATTTTCACATGTTAATATTCAAACTAATGATGAAACATGTTAGGTGTCCACTAAAAATTATGCAAGACAGAACACAATTTTTCAGAGTCATTGTTAGAGTTATATATGGACAAACACATTTCAAGACGGCTAAGTGAAACGCCCGTGCCCAACGCGGTGCCCGCAGAGAGAGCCTGAGCCGAGGCGGGGCCGCAGCTTGGACTCGGGCCTCTCGGCCTCAGCTGCTAGGACGGCTCAGACCCGTGGCAGCTGGGAAAGCAGCTAGACCATGATAAAGACAGTGCTGGTGTCATACATGAGCGTGGGGACTGGACAGTCACCAGTGTAACAGAAGCAGAAAGAACGATGAAAATGCGTTATTCCTCAGTAACTTTAAAGTGACATCTTTCGAAGAATAAGCATTCGTGGCGGAGGTCAAATACAGAAGAATCTGAACAATTCCCTAGAAATGCTCAGGTCCCAGGCCCCAGGGCGTATCATCTTTCCTTTGAATCTGTCAGTCCTGTGTAATGTCTTCAGCCAGCCACGCTTAAAGTGATCCGCTGATGTAGTTTATCATCATTACCTCTCCTGATACAAACTTAGGAGTCTGAGAAGGGTAGACCCCAGAGCACCCTCTGCCCCAGAGCACAGCTGGTGTTCTGCCCTGAACACAGGCTGGACGGAAAACCAAACCGCCTACCAGATGGTGACGGGAGACCTACGGCCCCTAAAATAGTTGGTGCTAACGATCCCATTACCTTACCTTAACTATGCGGCCACTTTATGATATATCAGGGTTACAGCATCAAAATCTTCAATGACCCTCAAATGCCAGCTAAGCATCAGAGTATAAGTTACAATCTTTTGTTAGATATCTCTAATGACTTTTCTTCAACAACTGAACCAAACCAAAAAAGGAAAAATAAAGTCCCTTACAGCGAAACCATGAAATGTAGACGGGCAAAACCAAGACGGCCGGTTCCTCAGAATCTCATCACCCAGAGACGATAGAGGAAGAATCTTATGCTGCACATTCCTTTGAACCCCTATATTGAAAACCGTCAACCTGGGCTCTACATCACGTCGTGTTTCACTAACAAACTCAGTAAGGGAGCCTTTTATTTCACCAGCACTTTACAATGATAATGCCTTGCGGTTGTCTGTCCAACCTAGCCGAGCTGGGAGTTAGGTGGGGCTGTGCACTGCTACTGCAACCTCATAAGTGAGGAAACCAGCCCCAAAAGCGAGTGACGTAACCCCCAAGTCCAGGGCTTTTCCTTTGAACCATGCAGCCTCTGAAAACGAGTAGCAACAGCGGTCGAAGCATATGCCAAATACTCCTTTTTGGCTGAGTTGCCAATGCGAGACGGCTCCTACCCTCGATCTCGGTTAAGCAGAATCAGCTAGCCAAATGTGCTGCGACGTCTGAGTCTTCAAAAGAAAAAAGCCAGGACCCTCCATCCCTGGACAATCTCCCTGGGAAGGGCCCCTCCGGCTCCAACACCTGGAGCTTGGTTCCTGAGAGAGCGAATGAAGGCGAGGCGGTCCTGACCTTTGACAACTCCCGGCCTAGTGGGGGATTGGCACCACACAAAGGCCTAAAGACCAGCAGCAGCAGAGTGATGAGGGGGTGCAGTACAGTCGAGCCAAGTACTCCCGTGCCCAGCAAACAGGACAAAGGGCTGTCACGGAGAGGAGCCAAGGCATTAGTGCAGTCTGCAAGCACATTTTTCACTGGGTGCCTGGGCTCGGGGCAGCGTTCTGGGCTCTGGGGACCCAGCCATGGTGCAGAGCAGGCACCTGGTACAACAGGGCATGCATCAAGGCAACCAGGTGTACGTGAGCCCAGATCACTAGCCCACAAGGTGAACAGAGCCTCAGCTTCCTCAGTTACAAGGTGAAGGAAATGTCTCATTCACTGGATGGAATCATGTAATACATCTAAAACACACAGTGCATGGTGGGAAGCCCAGCAGATGCTATGAACGGCAGCTGATCTTGACGAACAGCACACTGTGTTCACAGGACTGTGCTGGTGACATCACATGCACTAGCTCATTCTAGCCTCAGAATTCAGTGTGAAATGACGACGGACAGTGCTACTGAGGCAGGGGGACTCATCCAAGCACACACAGCTCTCAGGGGTGAGAGGCAATATTCAAATTCAGGTCACTGTGTCCAGAGCGGGTGCTCACAAGGAGACACTGAGCTATAACCCCTCTAGCCCTTCTCCCTTCTCGTGGAATTTTTGGTCCAAGTTCTGCACAACTGGAAGGAAGAGAGGAGTCTGAGGGCACCCCATACTTCCACCTGCCCCTCAAGATCCCATACCCACTGGCTCTGCACAGGGCATGGGCTCTCTGACGGCTGGTCACAGCTTCCCTCCTGTCAGTGGCTTCCCAGCAGGGCTCCAAATTTTAATCCCTCTGACCCCCGTCCCATCTTTATTGACTACGCACCAAGCTAGAGTCCCCGACAGAATCAGTAACTTCATCACTAATGAAGTGAATCCCCGCTGCCTCTACTCCTGGAACACAAGGTCAGAAGCAGCTAAATGCCCGTAACTCTTTTATCATGAATTTGGGCGCCTGTTCAGCTCAAATCCCTGCTTGTTCTGTCCACAGGATCCTCATAATGCTCATGGCACATGACCCCCTCATCAGGCTCCTCCCTCTGGGCTTCAGTTTCAGGGAGTGGCAGCCCAGGGACGGCCCTCCCCAAGGCTTTCCAAGTGAACCTGCAGGATGCTTCAAGCCTCGGGCAATCACACAATGTGCCGTCCAAACCTGACCCTTCAGGGAGTGCACGGGGGCGCTGGGACTTACACCGGGACAGCAGGTCTAAACTGCGGCTGTCCTGGGCAAACCGGAATGTACAGTCACCTTCCAGCTGTGCTGTTTCTGAATTGGCCCCCTCCCCAGGACCCCTGCTCCCCGGGCAAGTTGGCTTCACTGACAGTTCAACATCCCAGTAACTGCACTTGAATGGTATGGACCCCAACTGGCTTGATGGGGTCAGTGTCCAGCCTTGATCCAGTCACTGTGGCCAGCGAATGGAGAATGACAGATTGGCCTAGCCGAGGTCAGAGGGTGAAGTCTGCTCCACCTGCACGAGGCCAAGAGAAGCAGGCCATTCTCACGGGGCAGAGACAGTCTGGAGGGGGCTGCCATGAGCCCACCCCTGTAACACTCTTGCACAGTTCCTCCCTTTGAGAACAAGCGTGCCCTGTGACTCGCTTCTGACCAATAGAAATCGGCAGAGATGACAAGATGTACATGATTATGATGGATAAGACTGTGGGGTGTGTCTTGCTGAAGTCTTTTCTGTCCTCTGATGTCTTAATAAAGCAAGAAGCCACACTGAGGGTCCCTGTGGCAAGGACCTGAGGGGCCATAGGGTTCTGGCTCCCATTACAAGATGTGGGTTTTTTCCCCACACCAAGCAATTCTCCAACACCAGCCAGGCGTCCTATGGTTCAATTCAGTGCTGACACAATCTCCCTGGACACAGCATCAGGTCCCACAGGGGAAGGGCTCAGTCCCAGAAGACCATCCCCTCCACCATTCTGGACACCAGCTGAAGTCCAGGTTATCACTGGTCTTCTGACCATCCAGCTATAGACCAGAGGGTCCAACAGCCATTTCCTTGTGTTTGATTAATTTTCTAAAGTGGCTCACAGAACTCAGAGAATCATCTTTGGTAAGTAAGACTACCAGTTTTTTTTTTTAAAGTTTACAATTCAGGAGCAGCCAAATGGAAGAGATGCATGAGGCAAGGTATGGGGAGAGGATGGGGAGCTTCCGTGCCCCCCCACCCCAAGCAAGCCCCTCTCTCAAATCTCCACACGTCCACCGACGCAGAAGTTCCTGGAACCCATCCCTTCTGGGTTTATGGAGGCTTCATTATGTAGTCATGGCTGACTAAATCACTGGCCATTGGGGACTAATTGCTTAAACCTCCAGCCCGTGTCCACTGGAGGTCGGGAGGTGGGACTGAAAGCTACAACCCTCTAATCACATGGCTGTTTGCCCCAGAAACCAGCCCCCATCCTTAGGTGTGGTCCAAATATTGCCTCATTCACATAACAGAAAACACTTTCATAGCTTTCGTCACTTAGAAACTTCCATGGTTTTACCAGGTCTGTGCCAGGAACCCTGTGCCAAGAACGAGAATGAAGACCAAATATGTATCCTATTATAAATCATCACATCACAGATCTCTAGAAACTGAAGCTAGAGGCCAAACAATAGCCAGCAAGAAGCTGAGACCCTCAGCCCAGCAACCCACCAGGACTCTGAGTGGCCCCCAGGGACTGGAACCGGCCTCACAGGACAGCCGACAACCTGCAGGGAATGGAGTTCTCTCAACAACCACACTGGTCTGGAAGCAGCTTCTTCCCCATTCTAGCCTCAGATGAGAACACAGCCCCAGCCAGCACCTTGCAGTCTTTCAGAGGACCCAGTTCAGCTGTGCCTGGACTGTGGAATTAATGGGCTTAATATATTAATCAAGTAATACAGAAGTCAAATGTATGAAGATATGTCACTTGATTGTCTCTCCTACGACCTCTGATGTTTGGTCAAGGACAGAATGATTAAATCCATAAATAGCTCCTACAGCTCATGAGGACCCTCACATGGTTTCGGTGTCCCTGAGGAGTGTCCCGCCCTTGGGCTGGACTCGAGGATAGATAATGGTCATGTGCTGAACCCCCTACTCAGATTTCTTCAGATGGTCATTTACTCAATAAATATGAGGAGTGCCTTCTTGGCATCACTCTTGAGCAGTTACGCCTTGAGTCCCCTGGCTGGTCCTTTCAGGTCTTCGATATCTCATCGCGTCGCCTCCTTAATCTGTGGGTCAGAGACAGGGAGGAGGCCAACACTGGACTCCTGACCCACAAACACTGTGAGCTATCTTGTTGTAAGCCACTACGTGTATGGTAATTGATACACAGCAATAGACATCAGATCCCACAGAAAAGTGAAAGTAGAGTACTGTTGTCACAGAAATGGGGATGATACGTGGGGTGACAAAAACAACCATGTCCCCCAGCCTGTAAGTGATGATTACACATCTGACACTGCCATTCCGTTTCCCTCACAAGGCTATAAACAGCAAATTGTTTGTGTTATATGTTATCAGGAAACAAACTCACTTAACCATCATATTTTACCACCAAAAACACACGTAGAAAAGCTTTACTAGGTTATTAAAATCCAAATGTATGACTTACATACATACAATCTTCAATTGCCAGTTATACCTCTATAGATCCCCCCGAAAATGTAATCTTTGATTTTGAACCACTCAGACCAGCAAAATCACGGTGGCCATCTCATAAGTGTTTGTGAAACTGAATGCAGCCAGTATTTTATGGTCCAGGAAGATGAACTGAAAATAAAGAACATGGAAAAGGAAATAAACACAATAAATCTGAACTAATTAAACAACAGAATTTGTAACACTAAAAGTAGTCCACATAATCAGAGTCTATGCTGATTGTTCAAGTAAATCACAATATTTTAAGGAATAATATTTTCAATTTTTAAACATAGAAAAGCCACAAATCACAAATACACTTGATGAATTTCTAAGCTTGGTGAACTTTCAAAATACTCATGTAGTCACCACCCACACTGTGAGCAATCAAATACAACGACATAAACACCGAGAAGTAAACAAAAGCCTGATAATACAGGAGATGTTCCAAGTATAGAGCCCCCCTTCCTCTCTGGCAGCCCCAGATGTTACAGGAATAAGAATGACTACATTTATCAACCCAAAGGTAACTTTTCAAGAAGGATGAGGTGAAAATTAGAAAAGCAGAATATATACATACACACACACACACACACACGCACACAAATATATCCCAGTTATGTGAGCTCCTATGTGTCTGCATACATACGAACCCATATACACACACTAAACTGCAGACTGGAAACACACCGACTTTGTAACATTGATTATCTCTGGGTAGTGGACATGTTGATTTTTTATTTTCTTCCTTACACTTTTCTATAGTTTCCAAATACTTCACAATGAGCCATTGTTTTTTTGTAATCAAGACAAAAGTGCAAGTTTTAACAGAGGGAATTGATTGGGGATAGTTCAAAATAAAATAACGTGCTTCCAGTTCAGGCTACTGCGTTCCGTTATCAACCCAGAGGTCCCGGCCCATGACGTCAGAGGGCTCAGTCCGTCACATTGAGCGGGACATACGGGGAGAGGGTAAGGCGAGCTGTGGGAGTAAACCGAGGAGGGGCACTCTCCTAGGGGCAGGACCGGTCCACCGGGAGGCCCAGGTGCACGAAGCGGGCGGAGAGGGGAGGGGGGGGTGCTTTCCAGGCAGCTCTAGCTCCCACCGATCCACAGGAGGAGAGATCCAAACAAACACCAGGAGGCCCATGCGTGTGGAGGGTCCCAAAGCCCAAATCACACGTCAGGGGGCTGGTGCCAACCCAGCGGGAGGGGCAGACTAGAGCACACAGAGCGGGGGTGTGATCGCAGACGTTACTCCAGAGCCAGAATGTGCGGTGATGCCACCACATGCGGTTTCAACAGACGGTTCGCGGCATGTGAAAACATTCACAATGTAATGTTAAAATTACCTAAAGAATATTATGCCACTTTATACAAAAAATTTCACACACACACTGGAGAAATTCTACGCCACTGGCATTTATCACTGGGAGGTGGGATGATGGGTGACTTTTTGTTTCTTCTGTATTTTTCAAGTGTTCTACAATGGACATGTATTACTTTTATCGTCTTGATAAAAAGAAAAAGAATTTGTAAATGTTACCCACATACATATTCATAAAAGGCAGAGCCCCAGATCTCAGAAGGACTGAGGGTGGTGAACCAGGAACTCAGAAACAGATCAAAGGCCTAGGGGTGCGGCTGGGGGTGCATGTGGGACCCCCACTTGTTCGGGCACTGGCCAGGGCTGGCGCAGGGCCACTAACCACAGGAGGCAGGGCCCGGAGGAGAGGCTGGGGGAGATGGCGCTGCCTTTCTGGGGCCCGGCAGGCTCTGGGTTTTACATGTAGAAATGGGGAGTCCATGCTCGGGAGCTGAGAGGTACCCCCACCCTCTCACCCTGGCTGGCTTACCCTGACCACCCAGGCAGCTGGGTGCTGCTGGAGAAGACACCCCTGCCTGGGGGCTTGGCTTCCCGTTTCATGCTCCCTGGTCTGGGGGGGGGCCCTGCTGCACAGCTGCTGCCCCGCCCCCTCTTCCACCTCCTTCAGCAGGTGCCCCCAATCCGCAGCCCCATCGCCAATCCCTCAGCACTGCCTCCAGCACCTTCAGCATCGGTCTTGCCATCTCTTCAACAGGCAAAGCCCGGAATTCGACTCTCCCTCCTGCCTGCAGCCCAGCCTTACCTGCTGCCCCCACCTTTGCCCAAAGGCCTTGCTGTGAGCCAGGCGCCGTGCTGCACAGGGCCAAGGACAGAGGGGCGAAGCCCCTGGACGAGCAGCGCACCCACCCTTCGTCCGCCTCCTGCCTCCTGTCCAGGGGGAAGCGCTGGCCCGGCCTGCAGAGCCCCGCCCCATCAGCCATCCCCCCAGTGGGCCCCGATATTTCCAGTCTCCCCCTCTTCACTGCCGCTCCCCTTCAGCATAAAAACGGGTTCAGGAATCCCCCTTCTGCTGCCCTCTGAAGCGTTCCCCGAGCTCTCAGCCCTCTAGTACCCGGCCACGCTCTCCAGGAGAACAAAGGGAGCCTCCTGTTTCCCCTCCTCACCCTGCAGCCGAACCTCAGCCCCACGCTGCTGCCTGGCCAGCGAGCTGGAGAAATGGCTGCGTCCAGAGGCCACCCTGAGCCGCCTCCGACCTGCTGAGACAGCAGTGCCTCCTGCTGCAGCACCACCCGTGACCACCGTCTTCCTTGGCCTCCAACTCACGTTCCAGGCTCATGCCTGTTTAGATTCCTTTTTGATTTTTTACTGAGGAACATACAACAAAATGCACAAATCATAGTGCCCAGCCTAGTGAATTTTGACATGTGTGTACACTCATGTACCACCCAGATCAAGTCATCAAACACCCCGCCCCACCCTGGCAACCACCAGCCTGCTCCCCGGGTTTATGTGTCCATTTCTGTGGGGTTTTTGTTCTTTCATTTGTTTTGTTCTTTAGATTCCCCATAACATGTAATCATGTGGCATTTGTCTTTCTCCATCTGACTTACTTCACAGAGCATAATACCCTCTAGGTCCATCCACGTCGTAGCAAATGGCAGTATTTTTATTTTTATGTCTGAATAATATTCCATTGTATGTATGTACCACTTCTTTATTCATTCATCTACTGATGGACACTTAGGCTGCTTCCACATCTTGGCAACTGTAAACAATGCTGTAATGAGCACGTGGGGTGCAGATACGTTTTTGAACTAGTGATTGTATTTTCTTTTTAAATCCCTTTCTGGACCCTTCCCGGCCCCAGAAACGTCAGTGTGCCCAGGCTGCCCTCGCCGCCCTCTCTCTGTCCTGACACGCCTCCCCTTGCTGAGCACACGCAGACTCACAGCTCCGACCCCCAGACCTGTTCCCAGACCAGAATTCCCTCGTGAAGTCAGCCCAGACATCATCTCAGCATCCGGCTTGAGTGAATTCAAGGGAAATATTTTAAAGAGAGAAACAAAATGATATACTATAAGTTACATGTATAGTATATAAATATTATATTTAAAATATATAATATAAAAAATTTGAAAAAATACAAATAGCCCAGTCCATTCCACAAAGGGGACCAGGCCAGTAGTGAATGGTGCTCTGTGGCTTCCTCGGCCACCTCGCCCCCTGAATGCCTCTAGGTGGCGAGCACCCATGAAAATCTGTTTCCAGACGCCCCTGGCCCCAAGTGCAAGCCAACAGCCTCATCTCATGTTCGTCTGAGCCACTGGGGCCACAGGCATCCTCTGACTTGACTGTCCTGCTTTCTTAAGAAACTTTCAAGTGAGATTTATGCCTCAGGCCCTAAACTGATTTTAGGAAAGTGTAAGGTCTAAAGTCAGCAAAGAGGCCAGACGGAAGTGTACTCAAAATGACTCCCTGGAAAATCCCTTGAACGATGCGTAAGACACAAGGGTGATACCCAGACTCCTGTGTGATGACATGTATGTATACAGAAATGCCCAGGATGAAGCATGGGCACAACAGCCCGCCCCAGGCAGAGTCACTCATGCAGATGGGGAGCCAGGGACAAAGGAGCTGGCATGCGGCCTGTGCCTCGAAAGATAGGCCATCTCGTTCTCATAAGTGACAAAAATCCAATTCAAATTAATTGAAGCAAAAAAAAAAAAAAAAGAATTTATTACGGCAGAGAAATCCCAGGACCGAGCCCAGAGCCCGGCCGATGCCAGCAGAGCCCTTTCTCCCAGGCCTCAGCCTCCTGGCCCCGCTCCCGTGCTGAGTCTGCTCCAGATAGGTTTCTCCGCGTCCTGGAATTAATGGCCATGGCACCTGCAGGCACAGCCAGGCGTGGAGCTGATGTCACAGTCCTCCAAGTACCACATCAACCCTGAAAACAGGCTGGCTGCTCAGCTTAGGCCACACGCCCTGTCCACGAATTACAAAAGAGGAAAGGGCGTGACCCTGCAGCAACCTGAGAGCGCGATAGGATCTTAGCAAAGGACAACACAGGGTGGGGGGTCATGAGACGGAGATGGTGGGTGTGAGCTGCACTGGGGGGAATATGTGCTCCTGGGTGTGGGGACGAGGAATCGTAATTAAAAAGAGGTTCGGAGGGGTGCTGAGGCCTGCTTGGGATGCTGTCCTAAAGTTCCGTGTGTGTTATTTTTCTCCAGGGTCGGTGGGGCGGAGGGGGGGGGGCGTTCTGTTTATGCACTGGGAAAACACTGATGGTTATTAAACAGGTTGATAACCAAGTGCAACTGGGCATTTAGGAAAAAAGCCTAAGGCCATATCCAGTGACACACACAGAGCAGGGGACTCCTGGCGCCCGCAGGAAAGTGCTGCGGTCAGGGTGGGGGCCTTCCTAGGCGGGTTCAGGGAGAACAGCCATCTCCGGGGTCAGAGGCGGAGCTGCGCCGACAGGAATGCCTCCTCCCGCAGAGGTGGGGACCACTCCCTGGGGAAAGACCGTGGGGCGACCCAGCAGAGCTGTGGCCCTGAAGACACCTGCTGAGGGATGGTAGGAAGGGAAATATCAGTCGTCTCTAGTCTTAGAATTCTAGTATTACAGCCACACTGGTTGTTAAACTATTAGGAACACTTCCGTATCAGTTGGTAAATCGTCACTATTCTACCACCTCCCCCAGGGCCCTGCCCCTGAGGCCATCCCGTGTCCCAGCAATGACAGCCTTGAGCCCGACCCACAGGGGCCTCCAGAACCTTCTGCATTAAAGCACGGCCTGTCCTCTGTGCAGACCAGTTAATGCCTGTGCCATATTGATTGTTAAGTCTATTGGATGTTAGCCCTGGGTGAGAGCAGACCTCTCTCGGAGAAGGGCCTTCTGAGCAATTTCCCCAAATCCAGGGGGCACCGGGCAGGCTGGGCCTCCTGCGAGGCAGTGAGGGCCCGGGGCTGCGGAGGCAGGGAGGGCTGGACCCTCCCAAGGGCCACCAGCTAGTCCAACCCTCACTGGCACCAGCCAATCTGATGTTGGGGAATTATCAGCATTATCTGTAGTTGTTTAATTTCTCTTTACCCTGCCCTAGGCAACTATGAAGTTCAAGCAAAAGTCAACATCATAAGACAAAAAACAAAAATTTTTTAAATCCCTCAGATTTTCCCTTGGATTACTCTACATTTAAGCAAATCACAAGAGATTAGAGAGCTTCTATCTGACCCAGAAAAAGTATAAAACTAAAGTGGACAGTGACAGTATAATCTATTTATAAACATCCTCTTCAGAGATACTGAATTTTATAAAAGGCTGCATGTTTTAGGAAAAAGCCAAATTACGGCAGGAAGTAAATAAATATGGTAAGTGGCCGGTGTTTTCCCATTTACTGAAGTATTCTGAATGAAGTTAGGCCTCAAAGAAACCTCTTAGGCTGTTAATATTCAGTCTAGAACTATAATTATTCTTTGATCCATCCCATAATTGACTTTGGAGTATCAATTTTGTGGTGAATTTCTGTTTTTAGAAAAGCACTTAGAAGGCAAGAGAAAGACAGTCTGACAGTTTCTCAGCAAGTTAAACACAGAATTATCCTATGACCCAGTAAATCCACTCCCAGATATATACCCAGAAAACTGAAGACAAGTCTTTCTACTAACTTGTAAGTGAATGTTCACAGCAGCGTCATTCTCAACGGCCAGAGGTGGAAACAACCAGAACATCCCTTCATAGATGAATGGATCAATGAACTGCAATACGTCCACATGGTGGAGTATTACCTGGCCGTAAAAAGGCATGGAGTCCTGGCAGAGGCCACAAGAGGGGGGAGCCTTGGAAACATCACGTTGAGTGAAAGACACAGCTGGGTGGGTCTCCTGAGGGGCCACGTCCTGCGAGACTCCATCTGCACGGAATGCCCGACAGCAGGGCTGGGAGAGGAGAAGGGGGGCGAGGGCCTAACGGGGGCAGGGCCTCCGTCCAGGGCGGTGGACGTGCTCTGGAACAGGGGGCTGGTGCCGTCGGCATGGCACTGTGAATGCACTAAAGGCCACTGGACTGCACACTTTAAGATGTTAAATTGTGAATTGTGTCATATACGTTTTACCACAATTAAAAGGGGAAAAAGAGTAGGAGAAGGAGACTGGGCTGTCAGATCCTGAGAACATGGTCTCCTGACCACCGGCTCCGGGGGGGCATCGGCTCCTGCCCCCTCCTGGGGCAGCCCCCTGCCCCCACCCCTGCCTCCTCTTCCCACAGGTGCTGCACCCCCAGCCCCTGGAAGGCCTTTCGCATTTTTTTAAAGAAATCTGATTAGGTTTTGAGTCTTCAATATTGAACTTGGCCACTCACACTGAAAAGACTTCTGCAAAGCATTTATTTTCCTGATACTTTACCTAAAAGAACTAAGGACAAACTACTTTTTATGTATAAAAAGAGGTCTTCGCTCCATCTCACCAAGATGGTTTAGCTCTAAGTGAAAGCTTATCACATGGTAAAAGCCAAGGAGCTTCGGGAAGAAAAGTGATGGCCACGGATCACAGCCCGAGGCCCGCGGGGGACCGGCGCTCTGGCCCGGAGCTGCGGGAAGCGGCGGGTCAGGACGGTCCCCGCATGTGTGCCCGGTCCGCAGAGGCGGTACTGCCTACCTCTCACGTCACGGCTCCTTCCCGTGGGCATCATTTCACCAGGAATAGAAACACCCCATTTCTTGTCCGTGGAAAATATGGAAATTTCTTCCCCGTCCCCCGAAAAAAGAAATTTAAAAAAAACTCATGAAGTTTTAGATTTCCTACAGATTTCTGAGTCAAAAACAACATCTAAAGCTGCTATTTTAAAACCAAATTAGAGAATTTTTTATGACAGGAAACTGTCCTAACAAGGATACCCGACTTCCTGAAAACTACTAGCAAATTCCACACATTCCCACGTCGACCCCACCAGGGCCCGCGGGCTACTGTGCCTGCGCCCTAGTCACAGCTATGCTTGCAGGTATCATTTGAGATCAAGTGCGCTTTATATTCCGAGGTCGCGCTCCATGTTTGAGGGATGTACATAGGTTTGGACAAACTAAAATACATAAAACATTAATGGGCAAGAAAGGCTCAGATGATCTTTACTTTGACTTTTTACTGAGACATCACCATTGAATAACAGAAATGTCTCAAAAAAATCCAATCGAGGGGACTCTCTTGTCCTCTCCTGGCCTGAGCCAGGAGCTCTGTCCTCTTGGTTTCTCTCAAAATAAAAGCCTCTGTCTTGGTCTCCTAATAAAAAACCCAACCTAATTTAGGACCATTTGCTGCAACATCCTTTCCTAAAAAAGTTTCTCCAGTGTCCGGAAACACGGCATCGAGCTCCCTCCCCAGCCCAGGGGTAGCCACAAAATGACACAAGGCACAGTCTCTTCCGTCCTGACGGAAGTGTTGGGGACTTCTTGAACAAAAATGGAAAGAGGAAAAGGCAAGACCTGCCACAGGCCCCCCGAACAAGTCCCCGGGAGCACCTGTGCCACGACAGGGCTGGCGCTCTGGGTGACCCCCCGCTTGGAGGGCCGCGGCAGTCGCCTTCTTCACTTCCGTGCCCTCAGCGCTCCCCATACCTAAAACTGACCAGCCCTTTTTTTCTAGTAACATGATGAACATGCCAGACCCCTTGGGCATGGCTGGTCTGCTCAGGTCTGCTACATGTATGACCTCTGATATTCTGGACAATCAAGGTTTGAGTTAAGAAATATCCCAGGTTGTCAAGTTGTTTTAATTTTACCAAGTAACACGCCCATACCAGCAGAAAATCTGTCAGTCTTTCATCCCTCATTCTGTTTCTGGCCTGTTCGGACTTTCAAGTCTCTTTAGTAGAAAATGGGTGGGCTGGGGTGCATGCCACGGGGTCTGACACTTCAGGATGGACCCTAGGGAGTTACCAAAAATGCCACTACAGGACAAGGAAGGCACTTTTTCTACCCACACTGCGTTCCGGGCGCAGAATATGCCGCTATGCTTAGCCCCGTTCCAGAGGAAAGAACCTGAGCTCATCAAACAAAGGTCCTGGGTTCAAAGTCCAGGCTCCAGGACTCGGCAGTGACGCTCCCCCAGGCAATCGCATCACCTCCCTGAGCCTCTTTGTTCACCTGTAAAGAGGGAACAGCAAGAAAATCTTCCAAAGTAAAGACTAAAACTCACAATGCCTGTGACAGCACTGGGAGGCTTGTTCTGGGCGCGCAGCGCACGCTGCCTGCTGTGATGCCTCACGGCTCCTCAGCTGGTACAGGGTCCACAGCTCGGACCGAGGACAGGAAACAGAAACCATGGTGGAGGAGGAAAACGGGCGTCCGCGGATGTGTTAGATGTATCTACAACACGAGGTGAAGCTAGAGACGCAAACGCACAGATCAGAGCTTCTGAGCCTCGCAAAGTGAACAGGTGCGTCCCGACTGAAACGGATTAGAAAATGCCGACATAGACATCATGCATGTACTGAGGACAGCCGGCCCGCATGCATCCATGCTGATCACGCCAGACATTGGGGTTCAAGCCCCATGAGACGCTCGTGGCCTCTTCCTTTTCGACAGCCACCATATACCACCTTCAGCAAGAGGCACAGTGCAGACGGATTCACATCAGTTCAGTCACCCCCACTGGGGCCACACCCCGTGCTCTGGACACACCTCCACCTCCTACGGGGACGGTCAGAGCTGAGCCCCTTGACCTATGTGGGGGGAGAAGTGGCTGCTCAATAAACATTTGTTGAAAAATAAATGTCTGAATGAAGGAGACTAAATACGAATATGAGTGACTGAAGGCAAGGAAGCAGAGAATCTATCTGTTCCCCCTTCAGGACCAAGTGGGAAAACTTTTTCTGTCAAGAGCCAAATAGCACATTTTAGGCTTTGCCGTACACACGGATGCCACGGCAACCATCAGCTCTGAGAGGTCTGAAAGCACCTACAGGGGCCACATACACGGGTGGGTGTGGCTGTGCGCCAGTGAGATTTCATGCATGTACACAGAAATCTGAGCGCGTTAATTTGCACAGATGACAAATTCCTTGAATTTCTTTCAACATTTAAAGATGCAAACATCATTCTTAGTTCACAGATCATATAAAAACAGGCAACCGCTGGATCTGACCCAACATAAAGCCGGCCGCTGCCTGAGGAGATGTAAGAGACAGTAGATGGGGAAGTAGGGAGACAACTCCTAGAGGGCACGCTGCTTGCCAGGGACTGTGCTGAGCCCGCTGAGGAGATGGCAGGGCAGAGAAAGCAGCCGAGTGGCTGCCTTTAGGAATCCCGTGTCCAGAGAGGGAGACCCAGGCAATCAGCAAGGTAACTCCAGGGTGGGTGCTGCTATAGAGGAAATAAGCAGGATAATGAAACAGCCCAGGAGGTTATTTCAGAGAGGCCAGGGGCTCCATGCAGTCATGCACAGGATCACATTTAACCCACTGGCCGTCCACCCGGAGGAGACAGGGAAAGCCATAGGGAGGCCAGTCAAGTGACAGTCCTGAAGTCTCACAGCCAGTAAATGGAGAAAGCAGGTCACCAATCCAGGTCCCATTGCCAAGCCCTGTGCTCTGCGGAGCACCTGGGAAGGAGACCAACCAGGTAAGAGTCAGGTCCGGATCCTCACCCGCGCTTAACTCCTCGAGGCCTCAGTTTCAGTGATGGGAAATGAGAACGAGAGACACGAAGGCATCGGAGAACAGTGCCTGGCACACAGCAGGTGTTGTACGGATGTTTGAACCCTATTCCGTTGTCTCCCAAATACGCCTTTGCCAGGAGCATGGAGACCTTGCTGATGCCCGCCCAGTGTGCATTCTGCCTCCCCAGCCGGTAGCCTCACACTTACATGTCAGTACAGTTTATCTGGAGTGCTCACCGCACATGCTTTGCACACTGAGCAGAGGAGGCTGCTGGGCAAGGCTTAGTGCTGCAGACTCAACCGCAGGCACAAAACAGCCAAGTCTGGGGACTGTCACGCCCAGTCAAAGCTCTGGTCGTGTCCTTGGAAATGTCCTTATGGCACGGTTCTCATTTGAAAATGATAAACAGGAAAAAAAAAATCTCTTAGATTCCAGCGTCAGCATGGAATTCTGTTTCACAATTGCGTACACATATCCTGTATTTAGCAAAACCTGACAGGTGACATGTCTGGAAGCTATTCAGCAGTAAAGACTATACAGAGGACTTTTAGCCTAAATTTAAAAAATTTGAACTTCTCTCTGCACTAATAATCAGAATTGTGGGCTCCTGGTTGTATCAAGGTAGAAAAATCAGGTAAGGCCGTCTTTCCACAGGCACTTGAAGGACATGGTGCTTAGGTACCGCAGGAGCGATCGAGTATACAAATATCTTGGGACATGTGTTGTTATCTGAAGTCCTTAGAAAGAAAACATTCGTATCGATATGGGCTGGAATTTTTAAATCAGCTCTGTTTACTCATGACCAAGACAAGTGATCTACAACAGTACTTAGAGTAAGTAGATTTAACAAATAGCGTAAGATAGGAGATTTAGGGTGGTTTAAGAGAAAACACAAAGAAAAAAATATTAATAGTCATCAGAAGAGCTTTCCCTGGAAAAATAGTGGGAGTGAAAACAGTACAGCTCCTCACAGAGTACTTACCAGCCGTGGTATACTAGTAATGCTCAGGGTGGAACACTCTGGAAAATTCTAAGGAATCCAAGTTTCCTATCAATTCAGAGTGTGCCAGCCTGGGATATAGACGGCATTCTCCCGTCCAGGTAACACAAGCCGGGTTGAAAAGAGGCGGTCTGTGCAGGTAGACAGGGTGCAGGGAATCCAAAGGAGAAGTAGCCTCCCCGGGGCTGGTTCCTAGGCCCGAAGGGCTTCAGGAAGGGAGTGGTTTCTGGAACTCTGAGAAGCAGAGAAGAGCGGTGACCTTCAACTCAGGAACGAAGCCAAGCCAAGGTGACGGCACAAGGAGGGAGCTGAGGAAATAACAGCCCAACCTCCCTCTCTACCTTCCCCCCATTGCTGGGTCCCCACTAGCCAAACCCAGCCAGTGTAAGCGTAAGGCCAGGCTCCCTGCGGGAGGGCGGGGGCAGGGTGGCGGGGGGCAGGCAGAAGACGTCCAGCACAAGCTATTCTTCCCACGTGTGTATGTTTTTCCATTTACGTATCTCAGACGAGTCCAATAAAATATTAACTTTAAGGGATATTGGCCACGTGGGTAAATTAACCTAGGCCATGTGGCAGGTGTTCAGAATGACCACTTCTGAACCATAAGCAAAATAGACAAATCCCCCCCCTTATTAAAGCTACATCCATTTCTAAAGTTTCCATCCACATTACATATTGAAATTCTTTATATCCCAAATTCTGATATATTCTCTATTTGTTCATACTTTTTTTTTTTAGGTTTCAGAAGGCCTAAAAATGTCTCTTATTTTCCCCACACTCAGAATTCTCATGTCTCTCCTTCATGTTCTGGAGTTATCCATACTCACTTACACTTGAGCCCCCGAATCTTCAGCCGGCAAGACGGTGCCCAGAAAAAGGTGATAAAACAAATGTTCAAGGAGCATCGTCCAGCCTTTCAAGGCAGTTCTGTCTGCGGGCTCCACCTAAGCAAAGCGGCGCCCGGCGCTGCCGTTATGATCCAGGTGACCCAAACCCCAACTACCGCCTCCCCCCTCTCAGCAAGCACCCATCCCCTAGTCCTGTGTCCCCAGGCGCAACCAGAAGTCTCCCTTCTCGCATCACTGGGAAGTCAAGGCCGTGGGAGGGGGCAGCTCAAGTCGCCGCCATCGCCTCTAGGAACCGCGCCACACTGCCCTTCCTGGCCCCCCTGCCGCTCCTGTGGTGGGACTCTCCAGCCCCCTCTAAAGCCAGACCCTGCCCCGAGGCCTCCAGTGCCACCCCGCCACCTACTCGCTTTCCCTCTCCCCAGACTCTCTCCTAGTGGCCCTCAAACCAGCCAACACTTCTCCCGTGTTAAAAACAAGACAAAAAACCCTCTTGAGCTTTGCATTAGTTTCCTGTGGCTGCCATTACAAACTACTACAAACCAAGAGCCTCAGCACCACAGAAATGTCTTCTTCCAGAGCTGCCTGCAGGCCGCGCCCCCCATTTCCAGGGGAGAACGGTGGGTGCTGCGCCACAGCTCTGCGGGCAGGCAGCTTCCCGGCCACCCCGTCCCGCAGCCAAGTCCCATCTCTGTGGTGGGGGGGGCCGCACTGCCTGCTCGGAGTGGGCGCCTGTGTGCCCCGCACCTCCCTTGGCCTGAGACACTTGTCCTCGGATTGAACGCCCACCTGAGCAATCTCATCTCAAGATGCTTAACTTAAGCGTATCAGCAATTCGCAGGTTCGGAAAATTCCTGAATTATCTTTACTTGGTTATGATAACCAGCCTGCCATAAATAATTGTAGAAGCAATGATCTACCAGAAAACCCCCACCGATCTGCAGCCCCCACCAGCAGGAAGAATCGGTTCCAGCAAGGGTCAGGACGAGACCACCATGGGGAGGAAGGTCACTGGGGGAAAGGCTATTCACACACACTCTATTCACACAAAATCCTCCAACAGATTATTTATTAATTACAAAGGGGACAGTGACCTCTGCAGTGAAGAAACCTGGCGAATGCCCCGAAGCCAAGTGGTCAGGCCTCGTACTGGCATCTGACGTGACGCACCGACGGACCCCACATCACCTCTGTGGTTTCTCAACAGGAATGTATGATCCGAATCTACCCACGAGGAAACCACAAGCTGAGGGACATGTGGCAGGATAGCTATTCTGGATTCTTCACAAACGTCAAGTCAGGAAAGTCCAAAATAAGGGCAGGGCGGGCGGGCTTCTTGATTCAAGGACACGAAAGACGTGAAAACTAGATGGGATCACTGAACTTCAACGACATCCTCGGTTTGGTGGTTTTTTTAAGCTAAAAAGAACATTAACAGGATACTTGGGGGAAATGCTATAGACTGTACACTAGATAAGAGTCTCTTATCAATGTTAAATTTCTTTAGTGTGATGATTATGCTATGGTTACACAGAAAATATCCTCAATCTTAGGAGTTACTTAAATGTAAAGTGCCATCATGTCTGCATCTTACTTTGAAATGGTTTAGAAAACAGAGAGAAACAGAGAGAGAAAGCTGATGTAACGAAATGGTGACCAGTCAGTCGTGATAAAAGGGATAACAGGTGTTCATTGTATTATTCCTTCAACTTTTCTCTAGGTTTGATATGTTCAAAACAGCAAGTGGAGTGAATCTTAACTGATACAATCAATAACAGTTCTGTTATCAATTCTATCCCTCCATACATATATAACCAGTGGCCTGGATACAAACTGGTTGGGACAGAGAGCTGTTGGCCAGGGTTACAATTTCTAGTCCTGACCTTGCTATGCAAGACCCCGACCTTCAAGCCTCTGGCCCTCAGGTTGTTCACGTCTATAATGACAGGGTCACACCAGCTGAGCTCTAAGTTGTATTATGTGCACAGAATTATGTTATATAAATAGTGTAAGGGAGAATGCTTCTGGCCTGTCCTATACACACACTATATAATGAACACAAAGCTAGAAGATATAAAGCCATGGATATACTTTGGTTACAAATACAAAACAACATAAAAATGGGGGAAAAATTACAAGTTGCAGGGGAAATGAAGTCCCAACATAGGAATACTATTTCTAGAAGGGCTCACAGACTTGAAACAAACACTTCACGCAATCCCTCATCAGTATTACCTGCATACCCACCCTCCACAACAGACCCGAGGGTGATCAGACCGGATGCCCGGGTGGGCCCACCAGTCCCTTCTCTCAGGAACATCGTCATACTGCCAGTCATTTTGGCCACATAAGCCACTGGTTCTCAACCTCAGCTGAGCCTAAGAAGCACCCTGTGAGCTTTTGTGAGTGACACCCCGGAGCCACCCATAAAGAGTCCAACTCACTTGTCTAGGATGAGGCCAGGGCACCTGTGCTTAAATTTTTAAAGATCTAAAGATGAGTATTAGGCAAGGTCATGGATGTGAGTGCCAGGAACAAACCTCTCCACGTGAGTTTGTTTGTTTATACTTCTTTCTGGTTCAGAATTATCATCTTGACAGTAAAGAAATTCTGAAATTTGGGGACATTTCACTGGTTGCTTACCACATTTGATCACCTGCACTCTACACAAATCTGCCCGGGATGTAAATTTTGATGGTGAGGAAGCAGAATTAAATCAAACATATATTTAATAGAAGGACTATCAGACATTTACAAAAACCCACTATACAAAATATTCAACTGCCAACTAATTCAGGAAAAAAATACTGAAGTATCTGAAAAAAAGTTAATTTCCACGTTTTCCTCTTTCACTTATGAGGCGAGGTGGGGCCAAGTGCTGTGGGGACACAGGCAGGTGAACTCGGGGTGTCTGAGGGCGCAGAGTACCTGCCACAGTCTCAACTGCTTGGCACCTTCATCTGAGAAATGGCTCTAATAAAACCTATCTTTGGCTATAATCAAACTGACATATAACAGCATGTATTGTAAGGATATGAAAAAATCTGGAATTCTTATACACTGCTGATGGGAATGGAAAATGGTACACCCACTTTGGAAAACATTTTGAAAGTTCTTCAAAAGATGAAATGGAATTATCATGACCAAGCAATTCCTTTCCCAGGGGTAAACCCCAGAGAAATGAATGTGTGCAGCAACGACAGCAGCGTTTGCCTCACTGCCTGTCTCTGCCACTGTTACGTGACCCAAATCCAGCTGCTTGCCTCTAAGATAATCATGTTAGCAACTTGATTGGAACCCAACCACTTAAAAGCAAACAACTTTAGAAATAGGAAATAAGTCTAGTAGTTAGGTATTCTGCTTGGAAATGACAATGCGGTAAAGACATGGAATGGCTCCATGCATGAGATATTTCTAAAATGCAGACCCATCTCTCTGCAGCTTTCTACCCATGCCAGGCACTAGTCCAGTACAGCAGGCTTTTGAACATCTTCTTAATTAATTCGATCCTTCAGTGAATTCAGTATCCTTCAATAGCTCCCTTTACCAAAATTGCATCTGAGGTATTGATGGTAACATCTGATTAATAGCTCTGTGATACTTACATGCTCTTAAACATGGGTATCAAGAATCCAAAAACAAGATGAACTGGGAAAGGGGCACAATTTCTCCCAGGCATGCTTCAGCCCTATTTGCAAAATAAGTATAGTGCATAAACGTGTACACGCAGCCAATAGTTTATCCAAAAATCCAGGTTATCTGTTAAGTGCCTAGTATCTATCAGATACTCTTGAATTTCTGCATTCAGGGACTGGTGCATTCAGGTCCTTGTAAAAATGACCCCAAAATCTCCCCCCTGAATGTGATATAGCAGCCCTTCCCATCAGAGGGCAGGCTATTTCCCCATCCCTGTGTCTTAGTTGCAAGCAGTGGCTTTAATTCCCCTGTGAGGGTTTACATTTGCTGCATCTGGGGCGCTAACACCACGTGTGCAGAAGCCCGAGCTAGCCTGCTCGGGAGGCGGCATGGAGGTGCACCGAGGCTTGCTGGCCAAGAGACAGACCTATCAGCGAGCCCTTCCTGGGTTATCTGGATGTCATCTGACTCTAGATATGCAGCCAGACCAGAAGACATCAGCTGAGCTGCCCAGACCAGAGTCATCTGACCACAGAAACATAAGCTAAACATAAAGTTGTTTTAAGCCACTAAATTTGGGGAGCAATGGGGGAGAGTCACTAGCAAAAGCTATCTGATTAAAACGGGCAGTAGTTTCACAATTCAAAACACTACATTCCAGTGAATTCTTACTCACAGACTTAGGTGCTATATTCCTGTAAGGCCACCTCTGGTAAGTCCAGGGGCCCTTACGGCAGACACACGGCTGTGGGATGCCCACGGGCACACTGAGGCTGCCAGGAAACACCCCAGGTTATTCAGCAAACACCAAGCATCTACTGAGTCCACAGGAATCCTAAAATGATTAAATTACTCAGGCTCTGCCCTCAAATTTTTAGTCAAAGAAACAGAAAGATGCAATGGTAATCAGACAATTAAAATAAAATTTGATACTTTTCATGGAGTAGTGGAGCCTGCAGGAGGGGACAGTGAGGACAGAGAAGGGAGGAAAGGGGTCTCGTGGTCCTGCCACCCCAGCCTGAGCTGGAAGGACAGGAGTCAGCCTGGACCCTAGGGGTGGGGAGCTCACAGGGGAAGCAGAAGGGAGCCCGGCCAAGGGGCCTCGGCCACCTGACCCGGACCCCCCCCACCCCCCCGGTCCTGGCTGCACGTGGTTCCCTGGGTTTGGAAGCCAGAGCGGAAGCCACGGGTGCAGGGAGGGCCCGAGGAGAGGGAGGCGGTCATCGTGGCGCACCGGCGGGCCACGTGGACAGTGGAGCTGTACTCTGGGGGGCGGGGGGGCACTGGAAATCTTCAAGGAGAGGCGGCAACGTGACAAGTCATGGAAAGCTGTTAGCTCAGCTTGCCGGTAGTGAGGAGGATGGTGGGAGGCAGGAGAACCATGGAAGTCACACTACATGTCCTCAAATAGTGACCTCCCCGTGGCCGGGAGGACATCATGGGCCACATCAAATCCATGCCAAAACCGGGGGGAGGCAGGGGGAGTAGAAGAAAGACAGCTGTCACGGGCGGACTGGGGACTCATCCTAACACTGGGTAGGGCTGGACACGACAGCGGAGAGCTGAGCTCCGGTGACAGGGCTTTGAGGCGCCAGTGGAAACCCCGGACGGAAATGCGTGCCGGGTGACAGGACACGCTGCTCGAGAGCTTGGGCGGGTGGGAGCTGAACATGCAGACCTGGGCTCATGGACGTGGGACGGTCCCCGACAGCCTTCGGGGCGATGCCCTTGGGAAAGTGACTTACCTCTCCGGGTTTCCACATCTGTAAAACGAAGGTATTGATCATCACGTGACAGGGTCAGGGTGAGACCACATTAGGCGTTTGACACAGGCTCGCTTATTGTGAGTGGCGATCGAGGAGAGAGTGTATTTAGGGAGGAGAGCCCAGGAGGTGGGGGTCTGGGGAGCCGACCATTTAAGAAACAGGCTAAGGAGGGGACAAAGGACACTGAGAGAAAATTAATGAAATAACAGAAGGAAGTAAGATGGCAGGCAGACAGCCCTTCAGAAGGCTGTGGACTAATGTAGGTCTACTTATCAACTATACTCCAGTTTTGTTTTAATGAAAAAACAATAGAGAGCCTACTCATCTTCTAAAGAAGTTCAAGAGATTGACCCAATAAGTCCTCCTCTCTACCTACCCTAAGGAAATAATAAATTCCTCAAAAATTAAGAAAAATATTTGTGGAAGATGTTTGTTATGCCTTCAATAAACATAAAGAATGTAAAGAGAAGAATTATATAAATCGTGGTAAATCTGCGGGCCTTGTCTCATACCTGGGGCTGTGGGTCAGAGTGGGGAGAGTGACGGGAACGCTCACAAGCCGGAGCAGAACAGATCAGCTGTCAACGGAGGTCAGATCACATCTGAGAATTTCTCATTTTTTGTAACTTCCTTAATTCATTACAATAAATACACGTCCTTCACATATTCACACCCCCAAGACCCCGACCTAGAAAGGGATCGCACGGTCACAGAGCATTTTGCTGGGGGCAGAGGCGGGGTACTCAGCGCGGCCCCAGCGTCCTCAGCACGACCCTGTGTTTGCTGCCCAAGAATCCCCGTCATGCAATTTCCCTCCAGCCAAACTGGGCTGCTTGGATCGCTGGAGTTTTCCTGCTCCCACTCTGACTTGGCCTGGAACCGCCTTCCGGAGACGAATACCCCGCCCCTCACTCGGCAGGCCTGTCCTTCAGGACACCACCCACCCCCAGCGCCCCTGCTTCCCACCCACCTGGATCTTCTCTCTCCCTAACCCCTCTTTCCAGCAGTGACTCCGGCTTTGTGCTTCTTTCAGGGCACTATTACTCCTTTCTGTGCCAGAAATACTCACCCTGAGGTCACTCCTACAGACACACGTTGGGGGGCGTGGGGGGCCCACACACCCCGGAGTCATTGCAAAGTCCTGTGTGTGTGCACATACCCATGTTTTTCTGCGAGGGAGGACCCACAACTTTCACCAGGTTCTCAGACCTCTCAGGACCCCAAAGAGGGAAGGAAATACCATTCGGCTCTCCCCGGTCCTTCTGCCTCGGAGCTCCTTCCAGGATGTGCCCAGGTCGGCGTCTCCCCAGCGCCTAGGGAGGAGGCTTGCACGGAACCGCGGTTCTGTTGTTGAGCTCAGCTGGACCGCGTCAGCACAGGTGTTGGGGTTTACTGAGTGGAAAGGGGAGAGTTTTAAAAAGAAAGGAGAAGAAAACACTAACTCCTCCAATTTAAAATTCTATCACCACCCACAGAAGAACAAAAGTGAAAGTGAAATCACTGTGCTTTTCTTTGAAAACCATGAGCCCAGCCCACCAGCAGGACCAGCATTAGGGGTCGGCGGGGCTGTGTGCCGCCAGCCTGCGCCTGACTCACTTCGATCTTGGGAAATAATTCTCCCAAACTCGTTATACCTCATTTCCTACTTACGAAACTTGGAAAATAATCTTGCCCCTTATCTTCCAAACAAGGAGACAGTGGGGAAAAACAGATGGCTCACCGAATGCTTTCTTAACGCCTCATCCTGCAGCGCCCACAGACCTTATTAGGAAGCCTGTGGTGGCAAAGGCTCCCCAGCGAAGTGCTCGTGGCCACCAGCTCTCTCAGGTCTAAATCATTTCTAAACGCGCTCAATGGAGCGTCGACGGGAAGGGCGTCTGGGCTGCAAGGCGCTCTGGCCACGCTCAGATCACATTCCCAACACATCCTCCCCCCTGCTCCCGTTTGGTGAGCAGTAGAAGACCCCTCACCCTTCCTTGGTTCCTAAGAACCTGGGTGAAATGCGTTATGCTCGTGAAATAAGCAGGACCAAAAAGGGTGCCCGGGGCGACTCCATTCCGCCCAGGGCCCCGTCTGACGAGTGGATGAGCAGGTGCCGGGCGGAGAAGCGGCAGGGGCTCTAGGAACCTGTGCCGAGGGCGAGATGCTCAGTGTTCTGGCTGTGACGTTTCCACGGCGTATACACATGCCGAAACTCACCACATACGTGCATTTATTGTATGGGGATTACACATCAATAAGACTGTCTTTAAAATGCACACATCAATAAAACTGTTTTTAAACATTCTATCATCTCAATGAATTTTTTCAAGGAAATTGACCCTGAATATGCCGTCTCCATAAAAGGTGTTCTAAAAAGTGAGCTTACGGACCTCCTAGGCTGCCTCTGGTCCCTTCTTGAGTCCCCAGGACTCAGCACAGGAAGCCAGCCTTCAACACTCTGTCCCCCCCACGTGTGGTTTCAGGCCCCAGCACTCGTTCTGGTCCCTCCCAGGAAATGACCGCCTGCTTCTCTCCCCTCCTCCACGCTTCCCTCCAGAGACCGCCCCTGCAGCCAGCTCAGTCCCCGAGGGGCTTCAGGAGCTCCTGGGTTCACTGCAAGCCGCCTCTCAGCCCCGCCCTGATCGGGTCTCTGTAGCTCCTAGTCTCCCCAGGAGTCGCGCACATACAGGCGTTCTCACCCTTCCTTGTTGCCTCAGTGTCCCTTGGCACCTCAGTGTCCCTCGGCGGCCTTGCAAAACCTCAGAATAAGGTAAAATAGACAGGCGTTAACTGCGAAAAAAACTAGTTATGAAATACAGCTGTCAAACTATTCACACATATATTTGCTGTAGTAACGTATGTGCCTTTTTATCGACGTATTAGCTGACAAGACCCAGCAGCAGTCAGATAACTGTCATTCTCTCAAAGTGGTGGTAAGTCTGCACACATTTCAGGAGAGCTGCTGACTCTGTAATTTGATGTGCAGTCTGCAAACATGTGTGACTTCCTGGTGACAGTCCAGGTACAGCTAATTCTGCTCTGCTTTGCCGTCACCACGATCTCCAAGGGAACAACGGTGTGGGGACTGAAAATGCCATCTTTTCTCTATCCAAGTTCACCAAGCCCCCGAACCCCACCCAGGGACGAGGCCCCATGACAGCTACATAGGAACTGCTACTTGGGGAGGCTGCGAGTCCCCTTTGTGCACACAGGGGTGACTTAGGACCCAGGTATGAAGCATTGTGATAATAACAACAACAATATTAAGTATGAATTCAAAAACAAAGATAAATACTTCCTTCTGTTATAATGGTTTCCATTACTGTCCGTATGCTCACATCAAAGTACATCCTGGAAAACTTTCAAGGAATTTCAAATACATCTACCTGGGAGCACAGCATTGCCCGGCCTCCTTACCAGTCTTCAAGTCTCCAGGCCCGATCATAAACCCTGAGGGGGGCACACAGGAGGGCCAGGGCCGCGGGGACTCAGGGCAGGAAGTCCGTCCCCTCACCAGGACCCCGCGTGGCCGGTGTGACCGCCAAACGCGTCCTGCCGCCCTAGACACGGGAGGGATGTAAGGACACCCTGCCCCGTCTCTTCCCCCTGCGGCAGGGATGATGCAGGCCACTTGTCCTGGCCATGACTCTCTGAATATTACTAAACACTTCCTTTCTTCTTTCTGTTGCAGCTGTTGAGAGCATTTCATAAGGGTAAAAACAATGAAATAGGTTCCAGTGAGCTTGAGGAGCCCTGAGGCAGAAACTCCCCGTTCCTGGGAGTATTCACGCGACCTCCCCTCTCGCCCCGACCTGTGGGCCCCGAGGTGCTGGCCGGCCCAGGCCAGGCTGGTCCCACTCTGCCGGCACCCTTAGCAGAGGGGCAGCTTCCCCACCTCCTGCCCACCCCGGCCCAGCCCTTTAGCATTGGAGGCGGGGAGGTTTCTTCTGGAGTTTAATTCACATGAACCAAGGTGAGAAAAGCATTTCACCTGAAAATCTCTTTTCTGCTCCTGCCCAAGAAACTGGGGAGCCACTCTCACCCTAAATCAGTCCGACCCAAAGGAATGCTGAGCGAGGTGCAGATCTACCACAGCCCATCCTGCGGTAGCCCTGCCCGCCCGCCCTGGAAACGCAGCGTAGGGAGCTGGGTGTCTACAGGCGGGGGCGCTGCCTGCAGGAGGGGCCCCTCTCCCAGCCACCGGAGGGGGCAGGGGCTCTGGCCGCCATGGCCTCAAGTGACGTGGCATGTTGCACAAAGCAGAAGCGAGCTGCTCTCTTCATTCTCACTCACCAGCTTTCTACCTTGTCTGCAAACACTCGAGTTGATTGCATCTGTAACACAGAAACAACTACCTTTACACCACTTCTCCCCAAAGTTACCAAACGGCTGCCCCATTATCTCTGCGTTCCAACTTCTCAAGAGAACAGCCCACAGTGGATGTCCTCACTTCCTCCTCGTCCGCTCTCCTGGCCTCTCTCTAAACTGTTCCAGCTGCCAGTCTGTGCTGGACAGCCGTGGATTTGCTGAAACGGGGTGCCAAGGCCAGCGAGCTTAACGGCCTCATAAATGCCGACTGAGTCAGCGGATGGTGCTGAGTCCTTGGCGGCCATAATCCGGGGGACGCCGCACACAGGGAGCAACGGCCCCTGGCTCTCCGCCTGCCTCAGCTTCTCCTGTGTGTCCCTTAAGGGCCGGGGCTCCTGCTTGTCCTTCGGTGCCCCTCTCACCGACTCTAACCCTTCTCTCTAGGACAGCTGGTCCATTGGGCCTAAGGCTTTTTCGGCTCATGAATCCATGAAACAGAAACCACGTGCACCTATGCAATGTCTAATTCGACACCCGTATTTGTTTAGCCCAAGTTTAAACAGTTTGCAAAGGCCCCAGTGACAGCATTTTGTACACGCTCAGACCTTCTTCATCATACATCATTCTTTTTTCTGTTTTAACTCCTACTTCCATTCCACTGACCTCGCAGATAACAAGCTTTATGAGATATAAATCACATATCAGACAAGTCATCCCCTTAAAGTTTACCATTTAATTTTTTTAGCATATTTAATATTGTGCATCCATCACCACAACCAGTTCCAGAACATTCTCCTCACCCCAACAAGAAACCTCGTACCCACTAGCGATCACTCCCCGTCCCCTGCTCCCGGCCACCACCCTAAGCAGCCACTCGTCTACAGTCTGTCTGTACGTTCGCCTCTTCTGGACATTTCATACAACGGAGCCGGACAACATGTGGTTTCTTGCGACTGGCTTCTTTTCCTTGTCATGATGTTTTCGAGGTTGTAGGATGAAGCAGCATTTCATTCCTTTTTATTACCCAATAATGTTCCATCGTAGGGATGCACCACATTGTGTTTACACGCCCGTCAGTCAGTGCACATCTGGGTTGTGCCCACTTTGGGCTGTTATGAATAATGCTGCCGTCAACATCTGTGCACAACTTTTTGTATCACCCACAGATTTCAAACCTAATTTATTTGTAGGCTTCAAAACCTTTCAGCAATAACCTTTTCATGTCTCATCCGCACACTATGCACATAAATTAAAATAAAGTTTCTGTGACCATAATCCACTACATACACAACAAAATTTTCTGAATTGAGTAGCAATAAATTCCATTATTAGCAGCACACAATTGGTCAGAGAATCATGAGTATATAACAGACTTTAACACTCATTAAATATAAAAAGTAAAATGTTATTGCAAATACATCCCTAATGAGATGAACTGGGATTATTTTCCAGTCATTAGTTCACAGGCCTGTGGATGCCTTATTATTACAATAAAACAGTTTGGATATTGGATACTCGCATCACTACTTTTATTTTTATAGATGAAGTTGCTGAGAAACTCTTCACATACCTAAGGGATAGAAATATTCTACATACAGCAATGTTTCTTAAATCTGTGAAATCTGCGCAAGTCTTGGCCCCAAAATCACGTTGTGATCTGTCACCAACAATCACTTTTAGGCCTCTCTCCAATATACTGAAGGCAAAGCACCCCGACCACCAGGCCTGTGAGAGGCAGTGTCACCCCGCCCTCAGTCACTCGCTTTCTCACACCACACTGGTGTTCATCACCCTTTGGCTGGAGTCCAGGAGGCTGCTCCACACCCCAAAGCCCATTCTAGCAAGAAGAAGGGAAGGCAAGAAACTGGCCTTTTTGCTGCCAAGCGGGAGGTGGGCTTGTCCCAGGGGATCCACTTCAGAAAAGGGTGCGTCCATGAAGGATGAATAACTGAAAGTCGCTTCCCCCACCCAGACCACTGACCTCATTTATTTCAACTGCTTGCCTCCCAGCTGCAGATTCAACTCAGCTTTCCCCAGGCCCAGACCCTATAGCCTGCAGCCCCATCGGCCCTTGAGCCCCTCAAGAGTCCCTCACGGAGCTACTCCCCACCAGACCCACTGCCCTCTGCTTATGCCCAGGCTGCTCACACTGCTGCCAGATGGATATGCTGCAAAAGCAGATCCCGTGGAGCCCCTGCCCTGGTGAAATCCTTCACAGGTGCCCGAGGTCTGTCCTGGCCCTTTGCATGGAAAGCACTTTCTCAGAGAGAGAGAGTGAGGCAGGATCCTCTCCAGGGAAACACAAACTTCCAGCCTCTGATCCCCAGACACAGTTAAGACAAGCCAGACCTCCAGGGCACGGATTCTGCAACAGAACTGGGTTAAGGCAGCTACCCGACAGGTGACCCTGAGTGGCTCTTTGACATCTTTGAGCCAGTTTCTATACTCCAGAGGAAAATATCATCTCTCTTAAAGGGTAGGTATAAACATTAAATGATTAAAATGTATGTAATGTGCTTAGTACAGTGCCCTACACATGGTAAATCAGAGTAAGACCTCAAGAAATCCTAGCCACCATCACTGTGAAATAAACAACCAACACTGTAAGCTGAGTGTCTAATCCCACTGCAAGGTGAGCCCCATCTGCAGCCTCCCCTCCCGTCTCCCCCCACACCACTGGCTCTCCTGGCCTGCTCGCTCCCAGATGGGGATTCCACATTCCTTCATCTTCGCATTCACCGTCTTCCTCACCTGGAATTCCTTCCCTGCCATCTGCCTGATGAAGGCCACCTTCAAAAAGGCCCCACTGGCTGCCCTGTCTCAAGTCTCCTCTGCTGATTCGTCCTCTTCTTCTAGAACTCTCAAGGTTGGAGTGCTCCAGAGCTCAGCCCCTGGGCCCCTGGCGATCTCTGAAGGCTCAAGCTTTCAATATTCAGTGCTGGTAATCTCCGATGGAAATTTCTAATGACCAGATTGGACCTCTCCCTCTCTGCTTGTCCGCCTCCCCTGGGATGTCAAGCGGAATCTCAACATTGTCAAGAATGAACTCTTGATCTTACCCCCAAATCTGTCCCACCTGCATGTGGCCTCCCTGCCCCACGTGTAACAAACTCTGTTCCACCTGCTCCTGCAGAAAACCCTTCATCTCTGTCCCCATGATAAATCGTTGGTGGTACCCTCAGAACACACCGGACTCTGGGGGCTTCTTAGCACTCTAGGACCCCGATCCCTGCTCCGACCCCCTCTGCTCCTTTCCTGAGCCCTGCAGCAGCTTGGACCTGCTCTGCCTGCCTCAGATCAGCCCCTACAGCCTATTCTCAGCACCTCAACCAAAGCAGTCTTCTAGAACCTCAGTCACACCGTGCTCTCCTCTGCTCCAGACCCGGCAGCGGCTCCCTCATTCTCTCATCGTAAAACCCAAAGTCCTTGACATGATGCTGAACAGTCTGACCCCTTCCCTCTCTGCCCTCACCTCCCATTACTTGGCCCCCTCACCCTCTGTTCCAGCCACACCAACTTCCTTGCCATTCCCAAATCTTGCCAGTAGGCAATTTCCTGTTTGCCTTAGCTGTTTCCTCTGCCGGGAAAACCCCTTCCACCAAGATCCCCACATGGCTGACTCACTGCCAATGTCAGACCTCATCTCGGTGACACAGCCCTGCCTGGAGCTGGGGCCCAGACACGGCCCCGGAGCCCAACGCATCCCGTCTCCTCCGCATGGGGTCCCAGGAAGCCCCGTCTCAGAGCTGGCCACACCCTGGCCTCGCAGATGAGGTCACCTTGCTGGGGTCCCCTCTGGCCCCGGGCTAAGACCTACGAAGAGAAGGGGTCAAGTCAACTGTCCCAGGTCAGCAGGCTTGCAAACGGCCGAGATTCGCACTGCGTCTGCACGACGCCCTACCGCGGCCTGCGCCCGCGTCCCGGTTCTGCCCCTGCGCAGGCTCTGACTCGACGGGCAGCGAAGTCAGCCCACTTCCAGCTCTAGGCAGAGTCGAATGGAGGGCAGTGAGCTCAGGGCATTTTTACTGATTCTTTAAATTCCAAGTCATTGCGTTATGTCCAATCTAAACTGGAAAGAAACAACAAATTTTTAATACATTTCCCGTTTTCATCAGTAGGTGTTAATTACAGAACAGCTCTGAGCAGAAAAGCGTGCTAAGCTGGAACCTTTCGGGTCCCCGCGCGGCCCTTTGCTCCCCCACCCGCCCCCTCCGACCGGCTCACTGTGAGCAGCGGGAACGCCGGCCTGATGACGTCCTCCGGCCGCTGACGTTCCGTCCCGGGGAGCAGGCGTTCTCTGGGCGGAGGGGCCCTCTCCGCAGCGACCCGGGGCGTTGGAGCGATTCTGCCCGGGCTCACATTCTCCCCCCATCCGCCGCCGACTAGGAGAACTGTGGGAATGAATGACTTAGCCTCTAAGTTTTAGCCTACTCAGCTTTAGTATTACAAGCTCCTCCTTTACAGGGGGGGTAAGGGGGCTGCAAGGACAGAACGAGGGGATGAGCCTGGAGCGCTGGCACAGGGGGAGCGGCGCCCGGAGAGCGCCCGTCCCAGGGCTCCGTCCCCACGGCCCACGCACGGCTGCAAACCCTCTGGGGGAAGATCACAGCTGAGCGGCTTTAGCGTAAATTCCCACCTTGTGAAATGGCCTCAGGAGGTTTGCTGGTGCCGGTAAACGCGTTCTGACTTCCTTGTCAGGGGGATGTTTGCATCCTCTTAAGTCTCACATACTTAACATTAAAGGGAACCACTTTTATATTATAAAAATAAAATAGCAGTTCTTAGCACAAATTACTACTTTTGTTTTTATCTATAATCTACATTCCCAGGAGTCGTACAAACTTTCTTTCTTTCTCATTCTAAGGAAACTGTAGCTTCCTGTCACTTCCCCTATTAATACGGTTGTTGTAACATCTCACTGTCTATTCAGCTGCATGATCAAAATAGGAAAACAGACTTCCTAACAGTTCAATAAAAGTGAGGCACCAACTCTATCTGGTCCATGACTGGACTGGACTTCTTTGGTTATTAATCTTTTAAAAAAGAAAACTACCTTAAGTGTCTTAATTTTGCAAAACTCCAGAACAATGACAAATACTAATTTTCTCTTTTTTCCGAACATTGCAAGACAACGCCTTTAGCCATTTATATTCATTGTCACTTTCTAGGAACAGGAAGAAATATTTTAAGAATTTCCCCAACAAAGTATCAACCAGAAAGAGGGCTTTATCAGGCCATTAGGAATCTCAGAAAACAAGTTTAAAAGTTAATGATAAGTTACAATGTCTCTATGCATTATCCCTCTTCCAGTTTTCTTATTTGCATTTAAATAAAAATGTGCCCGCCAGCTGCTTGCTTACAGTTTGATTTTCGGCTGTACTTTTCCTGGGTGCAAATTGTTTTGACTCTGCAAAGACTCGGTGACTCAGCACATTCAAGCTGCAGACTTCAGGTTTAGAGGGTGCCTGCATTCCCCGCCTCTTCCAAGTACTGCTGAGAAGCTGTCAGGATGGGATTTTTATTCTTCTTCTTGAAGGTTTGAAACACCAAAGAATGTAAACATATGGCTCTCCAAGAAAAAAATTTAAAAATAAAAGACAAATATAGAATGAAGAAAAATTAAGATTGTCATATAAACAGCTGAGTTGGATCCCTAATAAGACTGTTGCATTTAACTCCATTAGCATTTAAATGGCCCCAGTAGGACACGGAGGAAATACTTCACTGATGTTAAAAACGTGGGGAAGCTGGTAAAGCTTGCGCCTTCTCCTATTGTTTCAGTGGAGCCAGTTTTTTCCACTAGCAGGATAAACAGCCCACTGCGAAGGTAAAACCGCCACTGAGAAAACTCAGGTCATTTACAAAAAAGGCAAATCAACTCTTTTTTTTTTTATTACAAAGACTCTAAGGCCGAGAAAATGAGAAATTCGAGCCCTATGCTTTTCTAGTGGTGTAGGAACTCCCGGTTCCCAAACCTTGCCGATGATCAGAACCACAGGGGAGGTTTTCCTAAACGCAGATACACAGACCCCTTCCTGCCCCCAGTTCTGATTCAGTAGGTGCGAGGCGGGGCCCAGGCATCGGGCAAACACTCACCCAACGGCTTCCTTTCGTGGCGGGGGCGAGGGGTCCGACAGAGCTGATCAAACACAAGCTGCTGCAAAACTCAGTCACCACCACCCCCAACCCCAGGCCACCTGCAAACCGTACAGGAGGAAAGGCAGATACTCTAAAATACAGGAGAATGGTCTTTGTACGTTATCGTAGTTACTAAATATTAGGAACATTCTTAATTGTGTTAACTTTTAAAAGTCCCAAAGAAATCCTGACTTCAAAGTTATTTTAGGATGTGACCTTGCCTCCCAGTTTCTGTTTATCATGAAGAGCTACACATATCTTTGCGCCAGAAGCAAAGCCGCCTCGGCCAGGCCCTGCGCCACCCGTGGCCTTCAGTCCACTCCCACGGTCTTCGCGGCAGCCCGGGAGGAGCTCCTCGCTCCCCACTGTACAGAGGACGTGCAGGCTGCGAGCAGCATTTCAGCGACAAGGCCAAGATGTGAGCCGGCCGGTGGCTTCCTCGGAGGAATGCACACGTCAGGTACGAACCTGTTCACGTGGTAAAGGCTCTCTGGCCTGGTGCAACCTTCACACCTTCGGCGAACACTGGGGTGGGCGTCTTGCCAGGCACCAGGCAGAGAGGAGGAGCAGCGGCCCCCTGCCTTGGACAGGCCCCCCACCCCTCTCCGGGTGGTGGAGAGGCCCAAGGAATCGTCTCTGCGAGGGTCCCCTGGACCTCGACAGTCGTCTGTCCCGTTGTCCTTAGGCGCACACCGTGGCTCTCTGACCGCACGTCTCTGCACGTCGGATTCAGAAATGCATTCCCCCAAAGTACGGGGGCTGCGTGCTCTGTGAGGTGCGGCGGGGGCGGGTGGCCGGGGGGCCCTCGCTGAGAGCCTTCACAGAGGACGTGGTTTGGTGCCGAGGCTGAGAGGATCTCCCTGAGCACAGGGGAAAGGGTGCTCTGGGCCCAGAGCGGCACGAGCCCAGCCTCCCTGGCCAGCAGGGAACCGCACTGCCCAGGTGCAGCTGGGGGAGCGACGGAGGGGCAGGCGGGGAGGCCAGGAAAAGACCAAGAAGGGGATTCCACGCTCCATGAGGAATTTAGGCTTTAAGAGAGTAAGGGAACCAAGAGTGGTTTTCATGCACAAATAGGACAGGGTTTGAACTTTAGGAAGATGACGCTTGCCACAGGGTGGAGAACAGCCTACATGGAAGGTGCAGGGTCTGAAGATCAGGGGAAGGCTGGTGCAACAGTCGGGCCAAAGCCCCCTCCAGACTCAAGCCTTGGTCCTGGGGCGAGAGGGGGGACCTCACTGGAGAAACTTCTGAGGCTCGGGGTGTGAGCTTTGCAGCCAGGTGGCAGACTGCCAGCTGCAGGCCTCTAGCTGGGCTCGCGGGCAAGTTCCTTGCAGGTACCTGGTGGCTGGCTGGCTGCAGATGGAGGGTAAGTGAGGGAAGCACGCAGGCTGTCCGCACGGTTCCTAAGCAGGTGGGTGGGGGCACCTTCGGCCAGGCTGGGGACACGGAAGAGGAGCTGGCCTGCAAGGCAGGGTGGTGGGTCTGCTGCTGAACATGGTGAGCTCGGGGGGCCTGAAGATTTTCTTTTATGAATGGTTGGTTGGGGTCAGAGCTAGAAGAGATTCATGAGTCGCGGGATCACAGCTGAACCCCTGGGAATGGCACCTCAGGGGACACTGTTCGTAGGCCTGTCAGCGGGAGCCACAACAGCAATTAGGTCATTCAGAATGGAAGCTCTGGCTCAGGTTCATCAGAAACAGAGAGCCATTCAACAAACATGCCCCAAGAGCCCACGACATCCCAGGCAGCGCCCCGGGGGCCCTTACAAGGCTCCAGCGAACAGAGCAGCCCACCCACGGGGGCAAGTGGCAGGCAGCAGGCGGCTGAGGGCCTGGGGGAGGCCCACGCTGGCTCCAGGGCTCAGGTAAGGCCTGCTGAGTAGGTGACACTTGAGCTGAGACCTGAGATGACACAAACACTAGCTGAGGGCTACTAAACTAAGGCTTCTTCTAAGCCTTTTATTATGTGTATTATCCTATTTAGTCCTTCCAACAACCTAGTAAGGGAGATACTGTTATTGACCCCCTTAAAAACAGGGGAACTGAGCCCCAGAGCTGTTGAGGAGCCGGCCGGCCGGGCCTGCACAGCGAGAGGTGGGTAGGGAGCACCGTGCTGCAGGCCGTCAGCTCCTCGGAGCACGCTCCTACCCACTCGCAGACCACCTCCCGCTGTCTGGGACGCTCAGAAAACCAGAGTGAAAGAGGGAGGAAGCCATAGACAGTATGGCACCGTGGTCAGTGGCACAGAGGGTGTGTCTAGAAATAGTAGGCGGCTGGTGTTTGTTATATTGTTATTTAAAGCTCAGTAGCTTCACAGAGAAGCGGTCAGAAAGCCCCAGATTTAAGTGCCGGCTCACCATTCACTAATTCTGTATCTGGGGGACAAATAACAACCTCTTTGAACCTCAGATCTTTTCAGCTGTAAAATAAACCTAACCCACAACTCAAGGATTCCCCTGCAGATGAAGGCTATAGCCCACGTGGCGATGGCAGCTGTGCAGTATACAGTGTCATCTTCGGCAGCTGGGGATGCTAGAGAAAGGTCCCCATGGCAGAGAACACACCGTCATTTCTTCACAAAAAGCTGAAGTTCAGGGTGGGCTCAGCGTCAGAAACAGGATTGTTAATAACTAATAACTGTAATAATGATTAATAACTAATTGTTATTCTGAGAAAAAACCTGGGTGGGGCGAACAAAGTCCCTTTGACACCCACAGCTGGTCTTACCAACTGGTAGGGAAAACCGCCTGTCTTCAGCCCCTGAGAATTTGCTTGGATACAGTAAGGGGGGTTCAACTCACCAACAGCCCATTCTCTGGGGACTCGGTCGGGAAGGACAGGCTTCTGCACGGTGCAAAGCCCCCTCTACTTGCCTCATTCCGGAACAGTGTCGTCCCTTGCAAGGTAGAAACAAACAGCAAAATGAAAGTGAATTAGTTCGTGGTAATAACAGACCCCAAGATCCCGGGGTGCCGTGTGCAGGGCCGCAGGGGCCCCGCCATGTGCTGCGATGGTCCAGAAGGAGGGCTCCCAGTCAGCAGCGCAGAGCTGACTGTGGAGAGGACCCAGTGCCAGCTTTGGCAAACTGCAGGGAAGTGCCTGTCAGCAGGGCGCTGCCTGCCTGCACCTCCTGTGGCACCGGCCTCTCCTCCCCACGAGGGCAGCTGTGCCCAGTACAGCCAGGCCCACCGGAGCGGAGGCAGCCCCTGTTCAGCCGACAGTCCATCCTGGCCTGTGAGGGCTTCGCCCTGCTGGTCTCTGGGGAGTGTAACTGCCTCTGCAAGGCCTTCCAGAACGCCTGCCCCTTCGAGGCTCCCACCTGGATGTGCCCACCTCCCCCAACAGCGCCCCCACCTCCACACACACCCACACAAAGTCACAAGAACATTCTATTTCACTTTCTTTATAGTACTTAAAACTATGAGAAATTATCTTGTTTATTTTTTTACTGGTTTCTTTTCTTCCCCTCCCCACCCTCTGCTAAAAATGGAGAGCTCCGTGCATACCTAGATGTTGGCTTTCTTGTTCGCCTTCTATCCCCAGCACCTGGCAGGAAGTAAAGAGCTCAATAAATATTTATTGAATCAATAAAGTAACGCAGAAGAGCCATGATCAAGTTGCAGAGGCAGAAAAGTAAAAGCTGAGTCTGAGAAAATGGTGAGTAGCTCCTTCTGGTGCGGCTGCGCACAGAGAGATGGGGCCACACGGGCTGCCTGCAGAGGCCGGGCCCAGCCCGGACCGAGTAGGCAGGAGTCTGAGCAAGCGACCCCGAGAGGGCCCTGAACAGAGGTCCTGAGGTAGGGGTAGGACTGTGAAAAGAATTCACTGAGATGAAGCTAGAACACCCAAGAAAAAAAAAACATTCATTACCCCTAAAATAGGCAAACTTAGGAACTCTGATGGGATGTAATATGTGACATGCATATAGTTAATGATACTGTTTTACATATTTGAATGTTGCTAAGAGAACATGCTAAAAGCTCTCATCATCATCACAAGAAAAATAGTTGTTTAACAAATGGAAAAGTTAAGTCTCACGAGTGCTGGAAAACACTTGGGGAACAGTTTCCTAACAGTCAAAGAATCAGCTTGGTGATATCTCTGAAAAGTGAAACTGGACGTGTTCAAAATGCAGCCATTCTGCAGCCAGGCATCTGGCCTAAGAACTCACATCCGACATCTGACACAGGTAAACATAATACAAGCACTGTTTATATCAATGAGAGATTTTAAACAATCTGCATATCTACCAACGGACTGACTAATAAAATGTGGTATTATTCATACCATGAAATATCAGACAGCAATTAAAAGCAATGAGTGCACATGTATGAATTACATATATAAAAGCAGGGGCAGATCTCAAGAACAAAGTTCAGTCAGAGTAAACCAACCACAGAACAACAGGTATAGTGGAACCATTTATGATATAAGCCCATGAAACACTACATATTAGTTATGACTACATGTAAACATATAGAAAATATTTTAAAAGCACATTTCAAACCACACATGGGCTCTGAGGTGAGGATAGAAAGAGGGGATGGAACAGAAAATAGCATTCAAAGGGAATGTGACCTAATCTCCAACGTTTTATTTCATTAAAAAGGTTGAAACAGAAATGACAAAAATTCTAATAGTTGTTAATTTTGGATGATGGGAATATAATACAATTTTTACTGGGAATCATTAGAGGGCTGCCAGACACAGATGAAAAACTAAAAGGGTTTTGGGATGAGTGGAGAGCATAGAGAAAGTTGAATGGAGGAAGGGTTAAAAATTATACCTTTTCTTTTTTGATGATAAGAGGCTGGCTACACCATTAAAAGAACTAAAAAAAAAAGAAAAGCTATTGCATTTCGTTCTAGAAAAGTTTGCTGTATTAATGACACATCCGTGATGTTCAGGAAGAAGTCAGAATTCAAAACCCCGAGCCAGGGTTTGATTGCTGTCCTAGGAAATGAGGAATCAAATGAGTGCCTCAAACAATTTTCTTCAAAAACAAAAACACAAAAATGTTAAGGTTCCTAGAGTATTTACTTGGTGTGTCTGGTTTGTTTACAGCATGTATAGAAACCCCGACAGAGCGCCTGTTCTCAGAGAATGGGAGCCTCCCTCTTTGAAAGTCAGTCTGCTAAATTTTAATACACATGTGACTAGAAAGCCTGGGTTCTGATCTCTGATAATCAACTAACTATGCTAGTCAGGCAACTTGCTAACAATTTCCTTTCCATGCCAACAACATAGATTAACAGAGCAATGACCCAAATTCACACTTTTCAAATAAAAAATTTCAAACAGAATACTTTTGAAATCAACCTCCCTGTTCTTACATGAAGACAATCCACTTCCAGTTATCAAAAGAATGCATTCGTCTTTACTAGAAATGCACTCCCATTAGTATTTCCTATTTACATGTTTGCATGGAGCCCTCCTGTTCTAATACACTGTGTTTTGCAACTCCTGAAAAAGCCAATCGTTTTAGCTTTTCTCTAAAGAGGGAAACACGAGACAGTGGGTAACTCACGGGCAGAGTCAATATTGGAACCCAGAACCCGGGGGCCTGGCATTCCCAGTTCCTAAAACACTGAGGCTTCTGCTAACCCAGCAGAATTCGCTGCTTCACAGGACTGTGCTTATTTGAGAACTCGGGGACCGGCATGTCAGCTTCCCAAGCTTTCTCCTCCAGAAGTAGGCAGCAGTCAAGAACAGAAGTGGGCCTGCAAGCTACTCGTTAATAGTTGAGGAATATCTGAGCTTAAGGGACTCTACTCACTTTGTCTTTTAATAAGGCAGAGAGCTAAACTCAACAGATACACCCTAACAAGTCCAGAATTAACATCACTTTGCTGGTGAGTTCGTTGATGAGCTCTCTGTTCAGACTGGCTTACAGTCAAATCAATCCGTACCATTTAAACTATTTGCAGTTTTAGGTTTGTTCCGAGTTGGTGCTATCTTAGAAGAGCCGAGCTCCTAACAGCCATGGGACTGGACCTCTGGGACTGACCTTATAAAGCCAACGGTTAGTGACTGTGTATATAAGGATTTAAGAGATTTTTTCAGCAGAATAAAGTCGCTGAGGAGCCAGCAGGTGTAAAATGGCATTTCTTTCCAGTAACAAACTGAAGAGTGCATAAGCACCTGAAATTAAAAGATGGCTTAAAAGATAAACTGATATACCAAAATTCACATTTCCTGACAAGATCAGTATTTTCAGTGAAAAACAACCCAGGCGTGTTTCTGACAGTGCCTTCTCAGGGGCCTTTAAAAAGCTTTTACAAATATTTCTTCACTATCACATATTTCTCATTCTAGTTTTGTAAGTTAAAAGAAAAGGAGCTAAAGTATTTACCCAAAGTCACACAGCCAATTCCTAGCAGAAATCAAACAAGAGTACAAATTTAATTCAGCAGTTAAGAATCTGACATAGTGTGTCTTTTTTGCTAGACTGTATCGCCTCCTTATTTTAGTTCCCTTAAGAAATAACTGTTTTCAGATCAGTGAAAGTGGTCACATTACAAAAGAAAGAAGGCCACCTTTAATTATCGTCAGGTCCTTTCTTGAAGTAACAAAAGAATCAAGATCGTGCTCAAAAATAAGCTATAAAAATAACGTATCGGAGAATGTTACCTACATGTCTGAGCCTTCGTCGTATTCATTGAAATGCCATAAATCTTCCTTTCCTATAGCTAAAATATCCTAGACGCACACAGACCCATCACTCAATCTCAGTCCATTAGTCCTGCCAAGGTCAGTATCGAGTATTCCTGAAATTTTCGCTTGTAGAATGAATAGATGTTTTGTAAGGATTATCTATTCAGGCAGAAAAAAAGGGGGGGAGGGGATGAAAACGAGAAACAATTAGCTATTCAACTGGCACTGAGCAAATTCCAAGTAAGAAATCCTTTGTTTGTTTTTATTTTGTTTTTGTTTTTCTTACCTACCTTGGGATTCCAGTCCATGAAAAGAAATACATCCTGTGAGGCTTTTCTGGAGCCTTCCGCAGGCCTCCGTGGAGATGGTGACGTCGGTGGTAGCTCTATTTTGCGGCCAGGGACTGGAACCCAGAGCTGTCTATTTGCATTTCAACACCGCTCTTTTGTTTTCTGTCCCCCCACAGGCTCAACCAGTTCAAACAGCAGGTAAAGGACGCAGTTAGATCTAATGACCCTAGAAAACTCAAAGGAGAACATTTGTGCAAACAATGAGGTTGTTTTAGCTAAAAACTACCACTTACTTCATCAGTGAAGCCTACAAAGTGCAAACTAGACCATCTTGTTAAACATTTACCTGAGATTCTTCTTAATACCCGCTCTGCCCTAGCGGTGGGGGCAGTGGAGGTGAGTTCTGCCTCCTGGAATGTCTCCTGAATAAATACCAGTAAAATGTGCACATGCTCATTGGAATTTACAGGTTGCAGTTTGCACTTGATTCGGAGAGCGACAGCCTGTATCATTTCTCCTGAAGCATCTCTCCTACAGGGCACTACCAAAGTTAAAGGAGGAAAATGCTTGTTCGTGGAGAGAGTTGGACAGGGCGGGTAAAGGTCCAGCCATCCCAGCACCTGCAGGATGCCCGGCCCCAGATGCTGCTGGCGTGCAACTCCTGTCACGCCCAGCCAGGGGACTGCACGGTCAGGCCTCCGTGACGTGATCTAGGAGGCAGCTGTCCAAGAGTTTGATAATCCCAGCAATATTAGCAGATGAGTATTTGAAAAAGTACATATTTTTAACAGGGAAATCCTCCAGGGTCCATTTTGAAGGTCAGTGTTTGGGAAAAGCCTACAGTCAGGAGGTCACTGAGGGGCAAATCAGGGGTGGAAGAGACTGTAGGTTCATTCCCCAGGGTCCACGGCCACACAGCCGGCTTGGGACGCGGGCTAGGTCCCCAGGCCCCCACAGCGCGCTCTTGCTTAGATGGGGTTCACAGGGAAACTATGTCACACGGAATTCTGAGACTCAGCCAGTCAGCCTATGATGAAGACGTGTCTGCACAGACTCCAGAGGCCCGATCTGAGCACCCAAACCAGCTCCCTGTGAAAGGACTTCAGCTCTTTGGTAAGCATCTCCTTCTCCGACCCGACTGAACTGCAGTCCCGACTGTCCTCAGAGACCCCGGAACCTCCTGTCTCCCCTGCACTTTTTCCCAGTTCTTCGGCCTCTGCCTCTTCACCTTCCTCCTTATTCAATCTAGATTCCAAGATCTAAGGTCCTGGCCAGACTCCCTTCGCCTCTCTCTATTTCCTGCAAGTCCACCTGGAAAACACGAGCGTTGGGTGAGCCTGGCCGGGCCCTTCCCCTCCCAGGCACGTCCGCAGACTGTGCGGGACAGGCCCCAGCCGGGAGCTGGGCCCGTGGGCAGGGCCTTCAGACGGCCCTCAGCCCTCCCACTGCCCCGAGCTCGCGCCCCAGGGGCTGGCTGGAAGCCCCTCCGACGTTCCTGAGCTCCCAGCACACCCACCCGCCCCTTCACTTCATCCTTTTTGCGCAGATGAGGGCTCCCTGGTCCCCCCTTCAGCCGCAGCCCTGCCTGCCCTCCTGCCTCAACATGAGTGGGGCTCCTCCCCTCCTGTGTCGTCCCTCCACCTGTGCTTTGCACTCTCTCCCCTCCCATCACATTCAAAACAAAAGCCAAGGAATGTCTTCACCTTAGTTTACAAGACCTTATATTATCCGGCCACCCCACCCAGCTCTGCGGCCTCAGTCCCCATCCCAGTCTCTTCCTTGTTTACTCCGCTGCAGCCACAGCCTCGGCCTCTTCAGCGGAACATACCAAGCAGGCTGTTGCCTCAGGACCTTTGCTCACACTGTACTGTCTGGGTGTCTTTCCCCCGGTATGCACAGCACAGGCTCGGAGCTCCCTCACTTCCTTCAGGACCCTGCTCCAGGATCCCCAGGTGGGAAAGGCTGACCTGACCTTCCTTGACCCCAAAGCCCATCCAAAGCAGCCCCCCTCCCACCTCAGGTTCTCTGTCTCCATCCGCTGCTTTTCCCCCCCGGCAGCACTGTCTCCACCTGGTAAGTCCTATGCTTGTTTGCTTATTGTCTGATTTCCCCCAGAAGGGCAGGGCCTCTGCCTGTTGTGTTCACAGCAGTACCCCTAATACCTAAAACAGTGCCTGGCTCCTAATAGGCACTCAAAAGAAAAAAAAAGAGCTGAATTTGATGAAAGAATATAGATGACTTTATGGTGCTAAAAACCACTTCCAACAGTCTCAGTCCTTCAGGCCTGGGACCGGGCAGCTCTTCCCTGGGGAGGGAGGAAACCTGGGTTCCTCACGTGCAAGAGAGCGGCTGGGAGCTTCGGATAATCAGCTCTAGTCTGCGCAACCCATTTGATGCCAGTAAGAGACCGAGAGGCCGAGGGAACGGCGCCCAGCTCAGCTGGACTGACCTTTACCTTGCCCTCCGTAATGGGTTCTCCACAGCACCCTTCTCAGGGCAGCTGCAGGGACAGGCACTGCAGGGCCCGCACAGCTTCGCCCTTAGGTCTCCCTCCTGACTCTGCCCTCCCAGGACAAAATGCAAACGAACTACCTTTACAAAGGACTAACTGACAGGCAGTCCGCAGAGCCGGCAGACAGTGAGGGGTACCCCCCACCCCCCGCACCACCCTTTACTCCTCCCCTGACCAACCTATGTCCTCCTCCTCAACCTGCCTGTAGATTTTCAAAATGCTATGCTAAATAAAATGTTGTTGGCCTTCGTGTTTGAAAATGTTGTTGCTGAGATGGCTGTTTTCTACGCTTGAATTTTTACAGTCAGCAGATAAAGTAATGGGCAGTAAATTCAAGACCAGTTCCACAGATTGGATCAACTTCCTCTTAAGCGGCCCGACAAGAGTGAAGGCTCCCCCCACCCCTTGGTTTTATATTTGACATGTTAATGAGGAGATGGGACTAGTAAATGCAAGCCACAGGCGGTTAAAATGGTTTCAGCCATTAGCCCTAATTATACATGCCTTGAAATCTTTTAGTGGAAATGTCACACTATAAACATCATCTTTGTTTCACATCCTGTTCTTTTCCATTGTTGCCTGACAGAAGAAGTACCAGTGAATAGGGAAATTACTTATTTGGCTACAAAAATGAACATAAAATTGGAGTCATCTACCAGGCAGAGAACCAACAAAATTCTTGGGATTTTGGGGCTCCTGTTCTCAACACCCTTGCTTGTCAGAGGGGGAAACCCAGGTCAAGCAATTCGCTGCAAAGCGCAAGTCCTGTGGCCCGTGCGGCCAAGACTGAGGCACCCTGACCTGCCCCAAGACCGTGTATGTTCACCAGGACCCAGTAATTATCTTCTGACTGGTACAGGAGGAGGGAGAGAGAGAATTTCCACAGAAGACCTGCTTATGACTCTTTTGATGCTATTCACAGTTACAAATTGCAAATTACTTTTCAAAATTAGTTAGCTCAAAATACCCAGACACCTGGCCACAGGCTGCCAACCTGATGCTCAGATGGGCGCCTTGACCGGCTCGGCCCGTGACTCCCATCACTCAGTTGCCCTGGGCCCCAGCCCCAGCCGCCTCCGCCAGGAGAAACATGAGTGACTCTGGGAACTGATCACAAAACTGCAGCTGGACCGAATTCTTCAAGAACGGTGGCTCCATGACCTGGGACGCCTCACAGCCAGGACATTTTTCTCCGTAAGTCAGCTCTGGGTAATGGAAACAATTAGAAGAAATTCAGATGTGCACAGAACTTCTCTTTCTGCCTAATATGGAAATAATAATTAACTGTCCAAACATGTAAGCATGTTTGCTCACGGCTGATGATTCACCTTTAAAGTTGTGCAAAGAAAATGTCAAACTTTTTGTAAAGTAACTTAACAATGTGTGTCAAGAGTCATGAAAATGTATCTATTCCTTTTGACACAGTAATCTTATTACTGGAAACTGATCTTCAGAAATTATCCAAAAGAGAAAAGATGTTCACTACAAAATCTGAATTAACTGAAATGCCCAGTAATAAGGAAAAGGTTAATTGGAGCACATCTTCCCAGCAACATATTACATAGCCATTAAAAATTAATGACAAGGACTGTCACAACATGGGCAAAATGCTGAGGACAGTGTTAAATGAAAAAGCAGAATACAAATTATATGTGCATTATGACTGTTCTGATATATTTTGATGTAGGAAAAACATGAAGGCAGGATTATGGGTAATTTTTTTTCCCCTGGTTTTTCCTTAACTTTTGTAATGTTGACTTACTGTTTCAGTAATTTTCAAAAGGAAAACAGGTTATGTACAATGCTTCATACACTGCACTATACACATTTATCAATACATAAATAATTTATAAAAATAAACAGTTCATCTCAAATATTTGTCCTTAAAAATTGGGGACAGGGAATAACTAGAACAACATTTGGCAACCTGCAGAATATTCACACAGGTATTGCCTCCACCCCACGAGAACGTCTGCCTCAGGCCCTCTCCAAAAGACACGGGTCATGCACGTCTGTATCCCAAGCTCCCACCGGGCTTGTGAAAGCATCTGGGTCCATCTCCCACAACCCCCCTGTACTCTGGAAGCAAGTAAGCCCTTTCTAGACTGGACTTTGGATCCTGACCCAGAGGTAGGAAAGTACACAGCTGTGAGGCCTTTGTTTTGATATTTGTTTCTCAAAAACGGGTTTTTCACGCCCATGCACCCGTGGAGCTACCTGGCAGAAATCCCTGCAGCTCTCTGTAGGGGGGTGAACTGGGGGCTGCCCCTCTTGCTTCTGGTCTGCTGCTGAAAGGAGTGAATTATCCCCGCAAATGATGCAGGAATGATCCTTCACTCTGACTCCATAGGCTCGCATTCGTGCAGATAAAAATATTGGTCATTAATGTTTACACGTGAGACATTTTTGTTATAAAAAGCTTTGAAAAGGATTTTTAAAAGCCCCACTATATTCTACAGATGGCTTCACTGTCTGGAGATCAAAATGCTCATATCCACCTAGAAAAGCAGAGCTACTGCTAAGCTAATGCTTGGGAAACTTGAATACAGTCCCTGTGGCTCATCGGCAGATAATAATAAGAAAAAGTAGGCCCTATATTCATAAATATGAATTATACCATTTCAAATGAATGCTTTTGCCAATCATTCTTCAAAACAAAAAATTTGAGTTCTATAGGATTTGTTTTCATCTGTCAAGTTCTTTCTAAACCATCATACCTATGTTGCTCAAAAATTGTTGAGACCTTGGGTCAAGGAGACACTTGCATTGGCTTTTACAGAAAATGTGCTTCTCTACACCAAACTGGCCACTTAAGCAATAATGTGGACATGATTTATCTCACAGTGTTCAAAGCTGGATCTTCACTCCAGCTGTGTCACGACCGTACAGTCAGTCAGGGGCAAGTAGGGAAAATGCTCCTAAACAGAGAAAAGCACTCAAATGGCCAGAAGAGTTGTGTACCCAACATTTCAGAATAACCTTAATAAATGTTAAATTACCCACATGCCAAAGACTAAAAATCACTGACAATAATAATGCTTAAGTCGTAAGGACAGCAGAACATAAAATAAGCCTCTTTATATCGCATAAAGATTGTCTTCCAAGCATGGTCTTATGTTAAGCAGTGGTGTGCAGTGTATATCAGCATAACCTCAGACTATAGGTACCTGAGAACAGAGGCAACTAGTTACTTTGGTCACAGCAGTATCTCCAGGACCTAGTAGGTTCTCAATAAATATCTGTTGAGTGGATGAATGAAGGAATGCACAAATAAAGGAACACAGCTCATCAAAATAAAAGCACGATTTGCAGTGTGAGAGAATGTATACTTGCCTTAGCAAGTCAGAAAAGAGGCTGTAGTCAGAACTGAGTAAGTTTCCTACATACTGTACTTAAAAATTGGGCATTCCAGTTTTAAATTTGGGTGTAGAGCCTACATTTTAAAAATGGCTAAAATATTAACAGAACCAAATGAGGCCCATGCCAAAGACTGCCTCTGAGACTCCATCAAGCCGGCCTTTCAGAAGCTGACCGACAGGTCCCGGGCGCCTCGTCACACCTCCTTACTCTCCCGCGGTCTCTGAGCACCATTTCAGTTACGTGCACTAAGGAGCTCAGAGGCTGCTCGGAGGGTCAGGAAATGAGACACAGTCCGCAGTGCACCTTACCTCTTCCGAAGGCACAGTGTGATGTGCACCCCACCCCCGCCCTCCTGGGGCTCAGTGTCCCGGGCCCGTCCTTGGCAGCGCCGACCACATCCAGTTACCCTGTCTGCTCTTCTGTCTGCTCACTCCCACCAGAATGTTACTTCCAGGAGAACCTTGCCCGTCTTAGTTTATCAGTCTATTCCAGCACCTGACTCGGTGCCTGGAACCTGGGAGATACTCAAGTTCTTAAGAATGAATGAATGAGTGACTCAGGGTGAGGTCAACAGCTTAGCGATGCCCACAGGTAGGCATGGTAAAAATGTTCTCAGACTGCTACTCTAGGCTACCATATGACAATACAGCATTGTTGTTAAATAAGACTTGGTAAAAGGCTTTCTAAATAATGGGCACATTATCTACAGATGAATGACCCAAGTCTTTCCTTAGACTCTAAGAAAGATCTGCACGGTTCAAAGCTCAAACCACTCTCAAATATAAAGAGAGGCCTACATTCCTAAAAATAATTTTTTAAATTAAGGCATTAAAAACTGCAAGATTCCAGCTACATCTGCAAGTCTAGTCTATTCAATTCAACAAATATCAATCTCCTGTCATGCTGCTTCATTATCACTGATATGATAAAAATACCCAATTCACTAATTCTCAACATACTCATATCACTAATGGTGGTTGAGTAGAAACTCAAAGACATTTTAATTTCTTCATTCTGCCTAACCCAAGCATCTTCTCTAGTTTTTCATTATATCTGGATTCTCAGGGAAAGGTTTTTATTTAACAGGACGTTTTCTTACTGGCGGTGAGCATGAGATTGGTACTAGAGCTCTCTGACTTCACTGCGAGTTCAGTTCTGGCGAAAATGATCGCCGTGCTCTGACTTTGCATTCCGGGTCCCTTGGGAATACTGCATCTGTGGTACATGCATTTCCTCAACTGCATGGTTACAGTACGGCCGGGTTCCCGGGTCCCTTGGGAATACCGCATCTACGGTACATGCATTTCCTCAACTACTGCATGGTTACAGTACGGCCGGGTTCCCGGGTCCCTTGGGAATACCGCATCTACGGTACAAGCCTGCTGTGAGTTGTCTTGGGGAGAAAAGTTTGTGTCAGTTTCTACCTGCACGATGTGTTGAATGTGGGACCCCACAACCTAGATGAACACACACCAGATCAACCTTATAGCGATATATTTGGACATGGTACACACTGGTACATCATAAGGTAATTCAAAGCCTACCTAAACGTTAAGAAATCATCAAATTTCAACATTCATTTGAGCTGTTTTACTTCTCTTCACCATCCTCTCAGTACAGGGGTTTTGATACAGCAGACAAGATCTTTTGCTCAGATCAATAATCATTCTAAAACCAGGGATAGCACTGTTGTAGTAAATCAGCTTGGTTTTTGTTTAATTTTTGTACAAATGTTATAGCAATACTAATGGAAATCAGTATACAAGAAGAAAAAACATACTAATGGCATAATACAGACAGTGCACCAAATCAAACACTTCATTCCTTATCAATACACAAACATAATTTTAAATTGCATTCATAGTATTCATGCTATTTGGGATTTCATCCTTTTTGCTTTATACATTTCCATGTTGCCAGGCCCTTCGTATTTATAATTGTCAGTGGTTAAATATACTATCTGATAAAATTTTCACTGGTTAAATAGGCCATTTGATAAAATTCAGTAATTTTTTTAATGCTCTTTCTGTTAGGCATTTCTCTTTGGTTTGTGGGAGACCATCAAAAACAATACCATAGTTACACCTTATCAGATTATGAAACAAATTCGGGGATTGGGATTACCAAGCAAAGAATATAAACATTTTCAGATCCTAATTATGTTTCTACCCAGATTTAAAGGATTGTTCTCAGAAGCATGAATTAACATGGGTGTTAACGGAAATACATAATGAATATTAAAATGCTATGGTTTTTGTTCTGTGTACAAAAGCACTTGACAAATAGGAAAGAAGTCATGCCCAATGGTTGGTCCCTCTAGCCCAGGAGCTGATGGGAAGCTGTGGTTCTTCTAGGACAGCTGAAGAGATGTGTCCCCAGAACATCTTAATTTGCCTTAGCACCATTTTGGAGTAATTAGTTATAAAATCATCTCACTACACATTCTATTCAGAAACCAGCTTTAAAGATGCCAGCTATAACCCTGACGGCCAGGAGTTACCTGTTTCGTTCACCGCCGCACCTGTTTCGTTCACCGCCGCAGCGCCACAACGCAGACAGCGCCAGGCAGGTATCAGGTGCTCCTGTTGTGTGCATTTGTTTGAACTCAGGAGCTCTCTGTCAGTCGGGCAGAATCCTTTCTTTTCCACTCAGGGAATCCTAAATTACTGATCCACAGGCCATCTGACAAATCTCTTGGTCAGAACCCATTTCACAGAAGGAACATAACAGAAGAACGTTAGGCAGTGAGCTCCTTTAGGAAAGGTCAGGTTCAGAGGTCCAGCCATTCTAGCCACTCCGACCTTGATAAGGTCTGTCCCAGACAGCCGGTACCCTGACACACAGCCACACACGGCTGAATGTTTAATATTTTTCTATTCTTTAAAGGGCCAATCTCTATACAAGGGTATTAAGTAAATTTAACAGAAGGAAGTAAAGTGAGAAACAACCATGGGAAGACTCCTAGGTAGGTCTCTTTAATGTAAACTAACAGAATCACAGAATGAAAGACCAAACCACAGATCCCAAGGAAACCGCAGTGGCCCTAAGACAAACCTTACCACATGTGGCTTAAGAGCCAAATGGGGCTTCAAGGTAGCCATGCAGTCCAGGTCCCCAAGGAATCAGAACTAACAAGGAAGAGAGGAAAAACACAACAGAGAAGAGACTACAATAAACAAAAAGCTGTATTCGATCGCCCTACAATTTATTTGTGACTTCTAGTTACTAGAAGTTGGTCAATAGTGGCTGTGGAGCTCAGCATAAACCATCTTAAAAATAATGCACTAAAATTTTCTAGAAAGGTTTCTACTGAGTCCTTAAGGATTTAAGCAAACTTTACACTTTCCTCAGCCCCAGAGAGAGCTCTGTCCCAGGCACATGCCACCAACCACCAGGCTCCTTCTCCAGAGCCATGCAACATGCTCTGAATATGCCGTATTCAAGTGTGGCTTTTGGAAACCAATGGATGCAAAGAGCTGCATCAAAAATAAATAAATGTGATGCTATGGCTTCAGCAATGACAAAAATTAGAGTAAAATTCCAGATTTGCTGGTCCTCTAAAACTCAAGAATGTGAAGAAAGAATTATCCCTATGGGCAAGAGTAAAGGGTTGCCAGGGAGCTTTCAAGAACATAACAATGATTACGTCTATTAAAGGCACAAGCTATCCGTAACTAAAATTAATTTCTACCCAATTCCTTAATATTCATGTGGTTAAAGAGACAATCCAAGTCACCCTCTTTTTAAAAATTAATTTTCCTTCAAACAGAAAAAAGGTATGGATTCATTGCCAAACACAGAACCATGTTGAACCATCTTAGAGCTCAGAAAAACCCTAAAATAACCTAATGACACTGGTTTAATGCATCTTCTCTGCACAGGCAGGGCAACATCTCCAATGACTGACAGTGTGAGTCAAGCTGGGGTAAGAGGTTTTCACATTAGCATATTAACAAAAGATCTATCAGTAATCAAGAAAGCGAATTTCAATTTCACATCAACTTAAAATGGTGCAGATAATATTCCAATTAAATGATGAGAGTGAGTTTAAAAACACTTTACATTAGCTTATTTTAAAATGTTCAGTATTCCTACTTAAGTAACCATGTGTCAATATTAAGTCTATAATCCTGTACCAAGGATGCTGTTCGCTTTAGTTAACACTGACAATTTGTGAAACTCAGGCCACCTCGTTTTTGTTGTTTTTTTGCAAAGCTTTACTTTTTATGCATACATGTGTCACCGTGGGCAAATGAGAACATACAAATAAGCAAAGACTTGGGGAAAACCCCCAGTCTTGTCACCCAGATATAACATATCATTAACCCTTTCAGATTTTTTTCCTACGCAGTCTTACTAAAAAAAAAAAAGAATCATCCTACACTTTAACAACTTTTAACTGAATATTGAGCATCTCCCATTTTTATAAAATCACTATTAATGATTGCACTCTACAGAAACAGAGTAAGGTAGGCAACCTGTCTGAACACTTAGAATGCTTCCCTTTTTCACTATTATCAACAGTTCTAGGATGAATATCATTGGTCTTCTTGATACACATCCCACAATATTCCCATGGAAAACGTCCCTAGAATTGTAATTGGCGGCTCAAATGCTCTCTGCATATTTTAAGGCTTTACGTATAGACTGACCTCCAGGAGAGTTGTGCTAACATAAACTACCAAATGGAAAGTTTTGTCCACTTTAAAGGGATGTTGCATTAACAGTGTTTAACTCAGATGATATCTCAATCAAAATGTCGGCAGTACCAATTAACAAAAGAAAAAAGGCCAATAAGCATAAGAAAACAACTTTCAAAATAATCCAAAAATGAAAATGAAAATGACTGTGTTTCCCCTCTATCAAAATGGCGACATTTCTTAGGAAGAAATATCTAGAACTGGCGAGAGTGGGCATAAGATGGGCACCTTCACATACCACAGGCAAGTGAGCCAACAGGCAGAAAAACTTTAGAGGTCAAGTCAGCAATACCAAAGCCTGGGGGCCCTCGAACCTCTCAGCCTGGTGTATTTACTTACAGACCTCATCATACTAAAATAATCAGTTAGGTACAGAGAATTATGCAGAAAGGTGTTCATGTATTTCATGATCATAACAGTGAGAAATTACCCACAACCAGTAACAGCATACCGACAAACTAAGGTAGGACTGAAAAACAACACAGAAAAATAATACAAAGGACAAAAAGGTATGCGCATAGGAAAAAAACAAAAGGAAATATGACAAGATGTAATGTGTCTGGTCATCTGAATACAGGATGCTTTTTCTCTTTTCTTATTTTGTATCTTCCAACTTCTTCACAATAAACATCACACTCATGATAATCAGAAGAAAGCAAAAGGAACACAAAAATGTGTCTAGTCGTTGGACTTCATTACTTTAAGATACTTCTGAGTACTCGTTAAGTACTAGAGTTGTATTTTCAGCATCTTAGTCCATACTGTTACTGGACATCGTTCATCTAAATGACTCCAACTTAAAATATTTTGCTTCCATATGTTGCCCCAAAATTTCTGGATAGCTTACAAAAGTGTTTAAAATGTGCCTTTCTTCAGGATAATGTATGTGAGCTTTTAATAGCACAGTTTGCAGCTGAAGGCCTACATATGGCATGTGGGGCAATAAAAGATGTTTTCCTCAAACAAAGACATTAAGAGTGGCAGAAGGTGGATAAAAGGAAAAGACTTAGTCACTTCTCCATGTCACTGCCCTGTGCAAAGGACATGTGGAAACAGAACGAGGAAGAGGAAATGGGACAGAGGACTTTTGATCTAGTTGTTGATTCATTCAAAAATAATCAGAATCTGTCCTAAATATTGACGTAAAAACTAGAGTCACTAAACTAAAGGAACAAAACAGCAGCAGACTCACAGAACTCAAGAATGGACTAACAGTTACCAAAGGGAAAGGGACTGGGGAGGATGGGTGGGGAGGGAGGGATAAAGGGGGAAAAAGAAAGAGGGCCTTACGATCAGCATGTATAATGTAGGGAGGGGCACGGGGAGGGCTGCGCAACACAGAGAAGACAAGTAGTGATTCTACAGCATCTTACCATGCTGATGGACAGTGACTGTGAAGGGGTGTGGGAGGGGTGAAGGGGGGAGCCTTGTAATGAAGATTAATGAAGGGGGGAGCCTAGTAAACATAATGTTCTGCATGTAATTGTAGATTAATGATAACAAAATAAATTTTAAAAAAAAACTAGAGTCACTAACAGAAGACTTTCCCTCCTCTTTCCATCTCTCTCCCATTCCCTCTAGAAGGGACAAAATCTAGAAAGATGCTATGAGCTGCTCTATCACTCAGAGGAAATGATACTCATCTTCTAGGGTTTTCAAGTTACAAATTCTCTCTCAAACAATCTAGCACTTTAAAAAAAATGAAATAGACGAGCCTATGGTGGTGGTCACTTCATAGGATATGTAAATCAAACCATCATGCTACGTGCCTTAAACTTTATACAGTGATGCATGTCAATTACCTATCAATAGAACTAGAAAAAAATGAGATAAAATATACCAAAAGGCAATAGTAAAGACATTATTTCATATGAAAATTTTATATCTATTACAGGATTTGTATCATATGTGATGTAAAATGTATTTTTGACTGTGGGGTCGTGGAAAAAAGTTTGAAAGCTTCCATTGCAAAGTAATGGAGAAACAATGAAACCAACAATACTCTTCTCCACCCTTAAATCAAAAATTAAATCCCCAATCAAGGATTCCTAGAAAGTATGACAAAAAATAAGGCGGGACAGAGGGCTGTACAATCACGCCTCAACCTACACTTTAAAATTTCAGAAGTTTGAGTTGCTGGAAACTGTCGGAAGAGTGTTGGCAGCCTGGCAATATTCCATCTCATTCTATTTCTTAACACTTACTTTACCTGTCACACCATAATCATACAGCCTGTTACTGCCATGAATCCTCAGATTCTCTGCGCCTCCACTCAACGGGCCACACCTCTTTCCTCCATTAAAAGCCTTCTTTCGTATCCCTGGCACTGCCATTCCGTAGGCGACCTGGCATTCAGAGGCCCCTTCCCAGGCCTCTCGAATGGAGGTTGTCCCTTCCCTCAGTCACTGACCGAGCCCCCTGCAAGCGGCAGGCAGCGTGCAAATGCCCAGAGAGAGGGGCGTCATGACCCGAGGGGGGGGCGGGCTGCCTTCCTGCAGGGACGGGTAGGGGGCGCCCCTCTGTCAGGAAGGGGGGCACGATCCGAGGGAAGCTGGCAGCAGAGGGGCTGAGCAGGGCCCCACAGGAAGTTTGGGTTTTATTCTAAGGACAGTTGGAAGCCACTGAAGCATGTAAAGCAGGGGAGTGACATTATAGGAGTGACTCCAGAGGAAATGGATTGTATGGCAGCAAAAATGAAAACAGGGAGGGCCGTGAAGAAGTCAAAACAGTCCGGACAGGACCTGATCATTGGACCCGGGTGGTGGCGGTGGGAACAAGAGAGCTGATCGAAAATATATTCCACAGGTCAGTCGGTCGAACTTGGCAATAAACTGAAATGGGGAGAATTAAGAAATTCTAGGGTTTGGGGCTGAGTGGGATCGGTGTCCTCCCGCCCCACACACTGCCCTTCCAAACCTTCTGGGAGTTTCACCCCACACGGCACCCCGAAAACCAGTTTCCTTGAGCCTTGCAACATTTGGCTGTGTCCCTCTCCGTCACCTCTCCCGGCGGACAGCAACCGACCCCCAGCCACACCCCCAGAGGGACATGCCGGGCATGGGCCACCCCCGCCCCGGGCCCTGCCGTCGATCCAAGCAAACCGCCAGGCAGCGCTGCCCATCCAGCTCCGCCCCGCCGCGCCCCGATCAGCCACGTCCCTCGCGGCCGCACCCTGGCCCTGCCGGGCCCGGACCCGGCCCTGCTCCGGAATAAACTTGGGCTGTGCGCCCTGACCGCACCCACTACTCTGTCCAGCCGCCTCGCCCAATTCTGCCACTGCTGCTTTCTTGCCCCTGGGGGCACTTGGCTTCTCCCACATCCGTCCTCTTCTGTCCAGCACGGATACACCCCAGTGCGATGCTCCATTTCCCGCCGCCGTCCTGCCTTGCTGCCCAGACCCCCACTCCGGGAGGCCCTTGTGTGCTCACAGTCATTCTCAAACTCGGCACCTGTTTTCGCTACGCTGACTCTGCACACTTGCCCTGCTCGCCCTTCCTGCCTCCGTGGCTCCTGAGCTGGGCTCAGTCCCGGCTGCACACATCCGCTGCGCCCCACTGCTCTCTCCTGGTAGGCCCGCTTCAGGCCCTTCCTTGTCATTGGGCTTTAATTAAGATCCGGAGGAAGGACCGAGTCTGATTCTTAACTTTAGTGTCAGCAGCTATTACTGCCTGCCATGCAATAAATACACTATGGAGTAACATCGTATTTTAAAACTGAAACCTTAGAAGTGAAGTAATTTTTTTGCTGAAAAATGAAATTGTAACATTAGGTCTTTCCCTAAACTTACCTAGTCTGCTATCCTTTCTATGGAAAGGAAACACCCTAGAAAAGGATTATGACACTGGCTTTCCACCAGCAGAGACTGATTTCAAAGCAATTACCTCCTTTGATCTCCCTTGTGACCAATGGCATAAATCGGCAACATATTTGGCTGACGTTAGGATCTATTCAGCCACACAGAATGTCTGAAACATGGACTATTACAAATGCTCATACATTATTCCTTCTTGGCAAGTTTTTATTTTAAAAAAGCTAATACTGGGGCAAGGGAAACAAAAGCAAAAATGAACAAGTGGGACAGTATCAAACTAAAAAGCTTCTGTACAGCAAAGGACACCATCAGTAGAACAAAAAGACATCCTACAGTATGGGACAATATATTCATAAATGACAGATCCGATAAGGGGTTGACATACAAATTATATAAAGAGCTCACGCAGCTCAACAAACAAAAAGCAAATAAGCCAATTAAATAATGGGCAGAGGAGCTGAACAGGCACTTCTCCAAAGAAGAAATTCAGATGGCCAACAGACACATGAAAAGATGCTCCACATCGCTAATGATCAGAAAAATGCAAATTAAAACCACAATGAGACATCACCTCACACCAGTTAGGATGGCCACTATCCAAAAGACAAACAACAACAAATGTTGGTGAGGATGTGGAGAAAGGGGCACCCTCCTACACTGCTAGTGGGAATATAAATTAGTTCAACCATTGTGGGAAGCAGTATGGAGGTTCCCCAAAAAACTCAAAATGGAAATACCATTTGACCCAGGAATTCCACTTCTAGGAATTTACCCTAAGAATGCAGGAACCCAGTTTGAAAAAGACAGATGCACTCCTATGGTTATTGCAACACTATTTACAACAGCCAAGAAATGGAAGCAACCTAAGTGTCCATCAGTAGATGAATGGATAAAGAAGATGTGGTACATATACACAATGGAATATTATTCAGCCATAAGAAAACAAATCCTACCATTTGCAACAACATGGGTGGAGCTAGAGGGGTTTATGCTCAGTGAAATAAGCCAGACAGAGAAAGACAAGTACCAAATGATTTCACTCATATGTGGAGTATAACAACGAAGCAAAACTGAAGGAACAAAACAGCAGCAGAATCACAGAACCCAGGAATGGACTAACAGTTACCAAGGGGAAAGGGACTGGGGAGGGTGGGTGGGAAGGGAGGGATAAGGGGGAAAATGGGGTATTATGATTAGCACACATAATGTAGGGGGGTGTGGGGGGCACGGGAAAGGCAGTATATACAGAGAAGGCAAGTAATGATTCTATAGCATCTTACTACACTGATGGACAGTGACTGTAATGGGGTATGTCAGGGGGACTTGATCATGGGGGCAGTCTAGTAAACATAATGTTGTTCAAGTAATTGTACATTAATGATATCAAAATAAAAAATAAAAATAAATAAAGCTAATACTGAAAAATAACCTTTTACAAAGTTTATGGCATTATATCTGCTAGAAAAGACTGATTATGTCAGCATCTTAAAACATGAGGTCTCAACAATGAAGCTAATCTGTTACTATAACCATGATATGATTATTAATTTTATACAGGTACCTGCAAAGGAATTTTTTGCTAAAAATCACCAAGTGTACTTCTCAAGTTAAATCCTTAAAAATTAAAAGCATGAATTGCACTTAGCAAAATATTGGTTTGCATTTACAAGTGTCTACACTCTCCTGAACAATATATTTTATCCTTGACATTCATGTACTTAGAATATTGAAGTCAAATCCCAAATTTTGTTCTTATTTCTACCTATTTTTTGGAAAAGATTAAATGGGCCAACTGGCTAAATAACAGGAATCCCAGAAAAGCCAGTCATCAGATTAAAAACACAAGTAGTAGAAAATCACATGGCACTTCTGTTTTTAAAAAATTCCAAAATATTCTCACATCATCTTCAAGGTGTTTATTCTCTGCATGGTAAGTAAACAACCCTGACATCATTATACAATTTCTGCTCCTGAGAAAATTATATTTCCTTTTGTCTACTTACTAGTATTTATCAAGCAACGATATGTATGCTATGACAAGATAATAAGAGTTGGGGGAAAGGTTGGGGGTGGCTGGGTGGGGAAGGGGAGGGGGATGAAGGGGTACAATCATTTGCAGTCACAGTATAAGTTGGTCACCGGGACGGCAGTACAGCACGGAGAACTTGGCCAGTGATTCTGTAACATCTTCCTATGTTGACAGATAGTAATTGCACTAGAGGGGGGTGAAGATTCAATAATATGGGTAACTGTTGAACCTCTGTGCTGTATACTTTAAACTAATATAATCAATAAAAAAAACAAGATAACAGTAAGAGTCGAGTGTTTCTATAGCTACATGTTGGGGAACAGAACAAGGAAGGTGGTAGCATTCATGCTGAATTCCCTTTACATTCGTCTTTCCAATGGAAACTACAAAAATAATCTGAGCACTGTAGAGACAGAAATTAAGTCTGCTTTCTTGTGTTATAAAAATCGCTTTCCTCAAAAAAATTTTTAATGTGCAGGTTCCAAACATTAGCACTACCAAATATACACACTGAACTCTGCAAACGAACAGACAAGCACCACAGAATAAATGCTGCCTGACTGGGGGAATCACAAGCAGGACACGGAAGGATTCTGTACAAAAGAATGAGTAAAAATAGAAGCCCTTCCCTCCTATGCGTTCAGCCCAGTTCCGCCAGTCCGCCTCTTCTCTGTGACCCACGCAGGTCCGTCCTCAGGCCACGGCCCTCGCCTGTTACAGGGCACTGTCCTGCTCTCCACTGTGACAGGCACAGCGGCCCTCGGAAGCAGGCAAGCAAGTATTTTTGTAATACGGGAAGAAATAATCTAGAAGGGTTTAGCAATTTCCTTTGAATCATGTAGCTCAAAAGTTCTAGAGCCAGGACTTGCTCCAAGAACTCAGGCTACGGGACCCCGAGGCCAGAGTTCTCCCTGTTGCGGGTACTTAGACTCGGTGCCAGGCTGAGTGGCGAGCCCAGGAAAACGGGCCAGGGACTGAGGCTAAATCTGCATTTGCATTCTTGCTCCAACCATGTCCACCGTCTCTCTACTGGAAGTGTCTTAGCACAATTTGCTCATCTGTAAAATGAGATTCATATTATCCTGCCTTTCAGGCTTGTCAGGAAATTTGGATTAGGCAAAGTGTGCAAGATCTCTGGCATAAAGTACATGGTCAACAAATGTTAATATCCAACTGCCACAAGCAGCCTGTGGCACTTTCATGAGCAACCCCAGGTTCTTTGGGATTTATTCTCTGTATATTAGAACATCCCACCCTGGGATCACGGGGCACACAACAATCAGGGGCTTCTTTTGGTTTATGCAGCCAGTGGACTGGGTGCGAGCCACTTCTCCCAGCAGCACAGCGGGAGTCCCTCCTGCCTCCCCTAGTGGCTCCTGTCGATGGGAGGCAGTAACTCCTGCTCCAACCTTCTGCCTCAGTTGTGTACCACAGAATACAAACAAAACAAGACTCGTCTTTAAGGAAGGGAAGAGGAGGAGAAAGTGCTGGAGCAATTCTGAAGTCTTTAGGACAGTGCTTCTCAAAACAATGCACCTGGAGGCTCTTGCTAAAATGCAGATTGATTCAGCAGACGGAGGGTGGGGCTGAGATGCTGCCTGTCTAAATGTTCCTCCCCAGGGACGCCCGCAATGCTGGTTCACTTTGCATGGCCAGGCCCTAGACAACCGGAGCACATGTGGGTAGGATCTAAAACAGCTTGTCACTGAGATGAGCACAGGCTCCAGAAGACTAATTCGATGAGTTATTTACTAATGAAAAGTACATGACACATTTCTCTGTACTGCCTCCCTTTCAGCTTCTAAGGCTGATGAGATGGACGCACGCACTACTTTACGGAACGAATCTCCAAGTCCCCGATATGAAATGACCTCGATTCACACAGCACTGTTTCATAATGCAACTATCATCTGTATACATTTTGGTCTTGTTTGGGAAGTTATAGACTGAAATGTTAGTTAATAAAGATATATTTAGCTTAATTTCTGACTACCATATAAATAAGTACACAATACTAACACCTAATGTACCTGATTTCAACAATTGAGTAGTGAAAGCTTTCTTTTCCACCAAAATCAAGATGAGCGCCGAGCATCATTTCCAACTTAAAAATTAGGTTTACTTTAGAGCCTCTGGCAACAGCAAAGTGCTCCATTTATTTTTATTACAAAAGGCAATTTTAAATTAGCAAAAAGAACTATAAAATTATCAAAACATCTATTCCTAATTTAAAATCAAGTGGCACTGTATGTGTAAAAAAAAAATAACTAAAACTTAGATTATAAATTAATGTTATGAGTTTTGACTTATCTAATGGTTTCATAGAAGGCAGGAAAGAATACCCTTTTCCCAAGTATACACCAAGTTGATTTCTTTGTTCTATCCTATTGAAATACACCACAGTGATCATTTTTAAAAGGTAATTCATTTCACATGTTCACAATGTGAACACTCAATAGCTTTAATTCTCACCCTTCAACAGACATTTCTAGAAATGTGTTATAATTTTACCAAGGGAAAAACTTCAGTTTTCTTCAAAGAAAGATCTTTGACTTATATTTTATTGTAAAACCAAACAACTGTGGCTGTCCAACATTGGAAAGCCTCCTACACGATGTCACATGGCCATCCTTGAACACAGGGAGAAACTGGGTAAGCCTTAAACCTTACATGAACAAAGAATTTCAGACCTGCTGTCTGTTCTGTGAAGCTCAGTTTCCTAGGCATGTTTATCAGAAATACACTTTTCCAAAACCCAAGTCAAGTCAGGTTCAGGCAGCAGTTCGCTGCCTAGTGAGAAACCAAATCACTAACTTCAATTATGAAAAGCAATTCTACAAATATTTTGAATTTCTGCTCTCACATTCAGCGGCCAAAATTCCAACTGGTATTTCTGTACTGAACATTTTTAACAAGCAGTACTTTCAGACCATTCAAAATATGTTCATATTTTAGCTCCAGATGGGACTACTGACTCAGTTGGGTAAATGACTGAATATAACCCAGAGTGACTGCTTTGCTTTGTATTAAATTATAAAATGCATATTATGTATTTTGACTTTGGGAATCAAGAAAAATAATTCCCATCATTAAATGCTATGGGAAGCCTTGAAATTAATTACACATTCAATTCTATAAAATATCCATTGCATATTTCAGTTATATACACAGATGACAGGATTTAAAAGCCAGGAAAGGATGTTTCCCATTGTAATTCTTTCTTTCTTACTTAATATTTAGCTAAAAATGAAAAGGTACTATAAATTGATTTTTTACAATTTATTTTTACAAATTAAGATGTTCACCCCTACTGAATTACAGTAATTCAAAATCTCAACAAGTTCGAGAGAAAATTGAAATGTTATTAGAAATATACTCTTATGCAATGCACTTTTTTCTACCATCTTTTCCTAAATACTACTTTTTCTCCTTTTTATAGGTCATTTACACTAGCATTATCAGCAAAAATACTGTCATTCATTAATATTCTTTTTGTCTCTTTGCCAAATATCAATTTATTATAGAGGTTTAATAAAATGAGCATGAACACAATGAAAAACTGTTAATTTTCTATACATTCTACCAGTGTTCTCTAGAAATTGCCCCTAATCACATTTTTAGTTTTGCGTTCACAGTATGTTCCTTGATTCACCAATAGTAATCCCTAGGAACCTGTATCAGTTTACTATTATTTTTAGTTTTCCAAATGTATCTAATTCAAATTTTTAAGGTCTTTGAACTGTATGACCATGGTAAACTTGCCCATCAATATCAATCTCTTAGATCCCTTTTTACTCTGTCCTTTACATGGTCGTCCTTCTTTCCACCTCTAAGACAACTGTCACAGCAGTTCTAATACTTTTTCACACTATTTTCAACATTCATAGGTTTTTTTAATATTAAAATAAATCCTGAACAAACCTACATTAAGTCTGGTCATAACTTAATTTTTTCCTTACTAAAAATGAGGCAATTTAAAAAGTCAGATTACTCGCAAATTTTCTAAACTAAACCTTTAAGAGATCAGCTAAATTGCAACATAACACTGTTACGACTGAGTGAAATGTACATATTGGTTCTGTATTAAATGCCAACACTTTCATGGTTTCTTTCATTCCTACACCTTATCTTCTCCAAGATGAAACCCCCCAGGTCTCGTCTCAGTCTGCTTTCTGATCTCAACTGAGCACTTTTGCTGTTTTGGACCACTAAGCAGAAACTGCAGCCTCAGATAGGATTTTTCCAGTTCCACCACAAAATTGATCAAGGCCATGGGTTGTCTATTCATGGAGACCCACAATGATACCCACTGACAGCTCTCATTGTCCTCCAAAAAGAAGGAGCTCTCTTTCAGATGTTTGCACTTGGCTTCCTCGTAGGAAGAGCCCAGTTTATGCTCAAACATACGATAGTTATCTTGCTGATTCTGACATTCAGTTTTGCAATCCATTCTTAAAAAATTAACCTGAAAATGTCACTTCCATACTTAAAAAGCTGTATTTATCCCATAGCTAAAAAACTATGTCCTTTACATAGCTAAAAAAACTATGGCTTCCAACTAGAACTTTAACTTTTAACAGATAATGCTTATGCAACAAGATTCCTATTTAAAGTAGAATGAATGAGCCAGTCACAAGTTAAACAACGATTTTCAAAGCAAAACTTAAAATAATTATTAATTAGGGAGTTTCCAACTTTTTATAATCACTGATACTTCTCTCTGTCATAACACAATGTCTTTATACATTGTACTTGTAATTCTCTTTTCTTGACGGGCTAGGGATGTAGATTGAGAACTTTTGTCCTATTCCTAAACTTCATGCATATTCACTCGATTGCATTAACTTTGCCAGCAATTGTTTTGTTTAAGAAAGTTATTCAAAATTCTCACCAACCAAGGGAAGCTACATGCCTTTATGAGTTACTAAACAAAAGACTTAATATATAAACAAAAAGATTAGCCATCTTTTTCCTAGATTGGGAATGTAAACAGAAGTTCACCACAGTTGTCTGTCCAGTTATTTATTAATTGTTCCACAATAGTACTAAAGTGCAAACCAAACCAAAGTACCAAAAGAAGTCGGAACTGAAAGAATGACAAAATTAAGGACGTTTTTCAAAGATCTCCTTTACCCTTCCAGGTCACTTAATTCTCCAAGACCCCTGGTCAATATCGGAGTAAACTTTATATTCCCAGTTTTCCTCCAAACCCAACTCCTTTTCTTCTCTAGTCTAAGATACTCCTTACCTCCCTTAACACAGCTTCTGCCCATTATTGTTTTATTCCCTATAAACATAGGGATCAAATTTCCCCCTTTGGATTATAAGGTCCAAATCATCCCAATGTTCTCCAGCTAGTGTATTTCCTAGCAGATCACACTCAGGCTCTATGAATATAGTCTTCATGTTATTAAGACCACCACATTATTCCTCCAGGTAACAAGGTAAAGGTTGGCTGGGGGCTTTCATTTTTGTCAACATACGTGTGTGGGAAGCTACTTCTGTACAACTGAAGAACCGCAGCAGCTGACCAGTCATTATACAGTGTTGACACATTTCTCTGTTGCTGAAAAGTACTGAAATACTGTCAAGACACTAGCATGGCACATAGTATCATATGAGAAAGAATTGTTACAACTCGTCACCTCGCCAGCTGATCATGAAACTCTGTGGCTTTATGTGACCTAAATGTATTCCATAAATGTTAACTAATTTGCAGCTAAGTTTAAAGTGCTTTTAGTATTTAACACCTTTTTAGTTTAGGTAGTGACTTCCTAATTTACTTGTAAAATAAAATTTCAATGTTTAGGCAGACTTTGAAGACAGGGATTCTTAACCTAGGGTCCATTAGGTTGAGTTTTTTACTGAGGTCAGGTGGGAGTTTCTTGTGAGCATATATTTGCGCGCACATACGTTCCTACTAATGTATGGTGCTGGGGAGACTATGATTCTATAGTCAGCTGCCCAGAGTTGGTAGTGACCCTAAACATGTTACACCGTTCTTCCCTGGAGGGGGCCAAAGGTTCATCAATAATTCAAGTAGAACACACTTAAGTGAGTCTGACTCACATATAGTGGGGACCTTCTGAAAAAAGCAGAACAGGTACAAAGCAGCAGAAGAAAGGAATATACCCTATATTGTAGTAATCTCTTAAAATCAAATGAAATCTTAGAGAATCTTTTTTAGACTTTTTTCTTTTTATATAAAGGGTAAGAAAACAGAATTCCCAGATGCTGTTTACAGGCTACTGTTCATCTTAAGAAATTATGAAGGACATAGAAAACATAACAAGGGGCACAAACCCAACATTTTCCTCAAAATCTATCAGGAATTCTTTATCATTTCACAAAAGGAACAAACAGAACAGCAAACCACCAGACCGCTCCTCTTAAATACCAGAAGGGATCCCGTAACAGAAACATTCTGACATAACCTCATGCAACATGATGCATGGATCATATCACAGCACTAACAAAGGGACCTTGCATCACATTTTAAATATGAAATCCTGTCACTATGTATCACAGAAAACACACAAACCATAAAACTCAAGAACAATTCTTCAAATGTAGTTTACTCTAAAAACCTAACTTTGAATTTCAGAAGCTCATTTTTTTTAAGCAAAGTTCTTCAGTTTAACAAGAAGCTATGGATTTGGAAGCTAGGGACTGTGTCTGTCTTCACAAGGCCACACGGCTAACTGTCACCCAGTTCAGGCTTCACTGCTAATGGCATGTAAACACAAAATGCCAGAGACCAGGAATGAACAAGTTTTGCCTCTCACCTGATTAGTGAAATACAGAAAACGCAATGTGAGGGAGAAATATTCTTATCATTGTTTCCAATTTTTTAAAAACACTAAAAATTTTAAGCACAGATTTTTCACATTTTCACGTTCCATTATTGAAATACCTCACAAATTACTGACCAGCATGTGCTAAGTTATGGGGGTCCTTAACCTGAATGTCAGTGCACAAATGAAATGCGAAGCAGTTGCCTAGTTCCCACCCTAATATCCGAAAAGGAAAAACCTTAATTTTATAATGATCATATTCAAATACATTCCACAGAAGGAAAAAAAAGGTGGTGGTGGTGGGGGTTATAAAAAAAAGTTAGGGTTAACCTAGAATGGACAAATCATCTGCGCAGAGATCAACAGTTGAATTTCAATGCAGTATCAGCAAGATTCCACTTAACACTCTTGTTCAAGAAAATGACTTAGCAAGTAACTTAGGCAACGAAAAAACTAATTTACTTTTCCTAACCATGAGTAGATATTTCTCTACAGAGAAGTCCATGATTATGCTTAATATACTTTTATCATTTCCCTACAACAGTATAATATACAAAAAACAGCAGAGCCTTAAAGACACATTCTATACATTAATATTTTTACTCCTAATTCCTCAGCATCTGTGGCCACTAAATTTCAAAGCACAATTTTCTCAAGACGTTACACAGCCAGCTACAATTTCTTCTCCATCTTTAAAAGTTCACGTATTTACTAACTTTCCAACACCTTTTCTGCATCTTCAACATTTACGTGTCTGAGCTCTTATCTTCTAATATCTGTACTTTCAACTTTTTGAAACGTTATTAAACTATCATTTAACAATACTTTTTTCTACCAAAATGTTCAAGACCCCTTTTATTTGTGTCATATTGTTATTTCATTACAACCTTTTTGAGGCAAAAGATACTGAAAAAAAATGTTGGAATCTGATTTAAAATGAAGCCTCCCTAAGTCATCTTTGTGGAATATTTAGGATGGCTAATCTAACTTCAATAAAACATGTTGTAATTTACATAATACCAAATTTCTATTCTTCCATATAATGCACTTCAAATATACACACAAAAATATTTGACCAATTTTCAAATAAAATAAACCTAGAAACATGAGATACTTAAAACAAACACACACACACACACACAAAATACAAGTCCCTAGAGCTGCAGGTTATACCAGTGATGTTGACTATTTTACGAAAATATAGTTAACAGAAAAATCTGAAAAACGTGACTGGATGTTAAGTGATATCACCTTTCTTCAATTTTGTGATTAACAGGTATTTTATTGGTAGTAAACTAGAGCAAACAATCAGAATAATACATTTGCAGTATTCAGTACACACAGTAAAAGAAATTCAAAACCTGTAAAAAAACTAAACACTGGAGAAAAATCACACAGCTTCTGAGATACAGTGGTGGGGATCCTCGCCATCCTCTGATCACAGCTTGTACCCAACAGAACTTACAGCGCTTACCAAAATAATACAGACTTTTTAGTATTGAGCATATTTAAAAGGATTAAACACATCTAAGAATCTTGCAACAATAAACAGGTGACCCTTTCGCTGGTAAAGCAGATTTAAGGGAGGAAAGTGGGGAATGGTAATTAACTAGTATTTTGTAACCATTTTTAATAATTTCTTATCCAAACACTGCTTTCATAACAGAAGTGTTTTACATTTGCACAATATTAATTACTTTATTATACATGGAAGCCGTGGTAGGCTGGTCATACAATAGGACTGCAAACAGCCAGTGGTACTTTTCTGTTGTCAGAAGAGTACATAAGACTGAAACATCACAGAAGTACATAAAAAACTCATCAGCATCAACATCAAAGTACATTAAAAAATATAGTCAGGAAAAAAATACAATTGCTAAAAAGTGGTTTAGAGCAGAGCCACTGTCTACCAGTAGCTTCAAATGGCAATTAACGTTCATAGCAAGTTTTGATGACTTTACAAGACCCCTGTACAATACTGACTAATGCACCCTTTTAAATTGTACATTACAGGCTGCCATTTCACAAAGAGGTTCTGTCATTACTAGACGCAGACACACTCATCCCTCACATCAGCTATGCCCACAGCTGGAATTACCTTAATAATAATCTATAAACTCTGAGTTTGTGGGGCTTTATTATACATGGAAATCTGTATATGAGTTTTGCTTTTTTAAAAAAGGTAGGGGGAGAAATTTAGTCTATCGTTTAGCATTTGGATGCCACATAAAGACATGTAAAATGCATAATGGATTACCTATTGGAATGTAAGCCGTTCTAAAATTGAAACTGTCAATATAGGGAGAAGAGGGAACAGGAAAGCCTAGAACTCTAGAAAAAGGATAGGTTAAGAACAAAAAAACAAGTGTGGGTGACAGGTAGTAACACAGACGAGAGAGCAATGTCTTTAGGCCATGTATAATAAATAATGCATACCCCAAATTTCCAAGAATTATGTAATTCCAACTTGGGTTATAATACTAGAACCAGTCACCCACTTGGGCTTAGACACCGTGCTAGATGTCAGGAGACTCCTGATGGACTACAGCCTTGTTGCAGTTGGGGTAAGGAGAGGGTGCTTTTTTTCTTCTTCTTTTATTAAAGCTATCATTCCAGGCTTTGATCAAAGATCCAAGAATATTTGTTCTACCAGGCTGGAATGAATGTGGTCTGGAAGTTCAGAGTACATTTAAAAGCTGCAACAAAATATAAGTAGCCATCATCTCAGACTTTTGGATCAGCCCAGATGGAGACAGCAATTTGAAATGTTTTTGATCCCTTACTTAAATGATGAAATGTATTATCCTATCAGCCCAGACAGAGCAGTTTGAAATGTTTTCGATCCCTTACTCAAATGACGAAACGTACATCATACTACCTGTAAGCTGGATATCCCATTACAGTGATAACGTACAGAATTCCCATGCGTTATTAGTTTCCTGAGAGTAAAGCAATTAGAATAACCTTAATCCTAGCAACAAAGTATTTTTTTGTGTTTTTTGTTTTGTTTGGTTTTTTTGTAGGGTTTTTCTTTTCCTCTTTTTTTTTTTTTTTTTTTTTTTTTGCATTTAAAACTTTTGGGCTATTCCCTGATGACCTATACATGTAAATCTGATTGCTAAACATTGTCACTTTGAATGTCAAACTATTTTTAATCTATCGATTTTGATTAAAAATCATAATACAAACAGAGCTAAAATCACACTAACAAAAAACTAAATATGAAAAGTTGCATTGAAAGGGCATTACATTATTCTTAATAGGATCGTGTATAAACATTCCAATGGCAGTGTTCTCAACATAAAACAAAATTACATTAGAAGACCCCCAGCCTGGTCACTCTGGAGACCTTACCTGTAACTCTGGCTGGTGGGCGTCTTTACTCTTGCACTACATGGCTCACTTACATCAGACATCATGTTTGTATACCCTGAGAAATCTGACACTGAAGTCCTTACTCTATGGTCCACTTCTCCGTTAGAGTTAGTGATAAAGGTCATTGGCACCCTGCTGCCCGACTTAAACTGAGAACCAAACGCTTGTGCAAAGTTCTCGATCTGGTACGTTGTTCTAGGCTCTAAGTCTTTCTGAGGATCTATCTGGCTGGCCAGCTCCTGAGACGGGATCTGGAAGCTTGCTGAGGACTCCAAGTTCTTCTGTTCTTCCTTTTGGCTAGGCAGTTTCTGAGATGAGGACTGGAAGGCTGACGACGTCTCTAAATTCTTCTGAGAATCGATCAGGTCATCCAGCTCCTGGGAAGGTGTCAGCTGCTGGTGGGTGGCATCCAGAGCAGATAAGTAAAGACCCGGCTGAGATCCAAACAACATCCCAAAGGGAGGCTTTGGCAGTGAAGATGGCAACACTGAGGTGACAGACGGGCCGAAACCACACTCCAGGGGAGATGTAGTGTATATCTGTTTTTCTGGAAACAAAGTGTGGTTGTAGAGCGGTGACGACAAACTGACAAACTGGAAACCGTGTCCAAGAGCAAAACCTGCATTCGTGGATTTTTCAAAAGCCTGCTGGAGGTATTTGGAGCATTCTTGCAACACGCTTGCCTTATCACTTGAGGGGGTTTGAGTGCCTGGGCTCAAATTATCTTCTTGAACCAAGTCTGAGTGTTCTCCTGAGGTGTGTAAATCCACACGTGGTTCTGTTATATTGAAAGGATCCTCTTTCTGGCTCTCTGACTTACTGGAGTATTGATCCAGAATGCTTTGCAAGACCTCATCAGGAATTCCAGACTTGTCATGACAAGACTTAATCTCAGCATTGAGTGCTGAGGAGTCAATAAGTGACAGTGGGGCCTCACTGTCCAGAACACTGACACCTGCAGACTGGATGACAGACTGCTGGGAGACCATGTGTCCTACATTTACAGAAAAGGCACTATTGCTGCTGGCTGTCGGCAAATACCTTCTTTTCTTTGAAAACTGCATGGCATCGTCGTAATTGCTACTTATCGGACCTTGTTTGCCACTTGCACTTTGGAGAAGACTAATGGTCTCCACACTGTTACTCGACCCTATGCCAAGGGAGCCGCCCACTTTCCCAGACAAGGACTTCGGTCCAATGATGTCTGGTAAGGGGGACACAAAATTAAGGTAGTTTTTATCTGTACTCTTTCTGCTTCCTTTCTTAAAGATCAGTTTTGGCACCCTTTTCTGTAGTTCTTCCATGCCCGGGCCAATTATGCCTCCGCTAGAAGACACAATGGGCATTTCTACAGAGTAACTCGGCACATTTATACTATTTGGAATTTGTGACTCATTTGCTTTACCAGTCTTATGTTCCTTATTTTCCATAGCTATGCTTTTTGACTTCGCTTTTCTCCTTGAAGAACTTGTATTTCCCTGAGACAACACAGCCATATCACCCATATTGTTGTGGTTTGAGGGCCCAGGCTCTGCACCGGCGGCTCCTTTGGCCAGGGCTTCGCCGCACGTGCGCCTGTGCTTCAACAGTCTGTCGGTCCTTGAAAAATACTGTTGGCAAGTGTCGCACTTATATGGCTTTTCTCCACTATGTGTCCTCTTGTGTCTCTCCATATGGTACTTCTGAATGAACTTCATGCTGCACTGGTCGCACCCGAATGGCTTCTCTCTGCTGTGGATCTTCTCGTGTCTCTGCAGCAGGTACTTCTGAATGAAGCCCATACTACACTGGCTGCACTGGAAAGGCCTCTCCCCCGTGTGGATGAGGACGTGTCTCCGCAGGTGGTAGGAGCTTCTGAAAGCAGCGCTGCAGTGATCGCAGATATGAGGTTTCTGACTCGGGGAGAGCACGGCGCCCTCGCCATCTCCCACCAGCGGAGGTCTGGAAGACGCGCTCGGCTTCCTCTTGGCTTTGATTCCCTGAGATTCCGGCTTTGGCCTCTTCGCCTTCTTGACGTGGGCGTCCTGCTTTGGCTCCTCGCTGCCGCGGTGGTCGCCGGCCCTGCCGCCGAGCAGCACGTCGCGGGCGTGCGGGGCGGGCTGCGGGCCGTGCTGGTGCAGGGCGCCGAGGTCCTGCACGACGCCGGCGCCGCCCGCCTCGCCGCCCAGGCCCGGGGGCCGCCCGTCCGCGCCCGCGAACAGCCCCCCGTAGTGGGGCGGCGGCTCCTCGGGGTCCGCGGGCTTCTCCTGCTTGATGCTGACCAGCGATTGCAGGAAGCCCCAGGAGGCCCTGTGCGCGGGGAAGGCCGCGGCCGGCGCCGCCGGCTCCTTCTTGAAAGTCACGTCCGGGGCCGGCGGGGGCTCGGCCGGGGCCGCGGGCGCGGAGGCGGCGAGCACGCACTGCGCGGGGGGCGCGGCCGGGCCGGCCGGCCGGGCGAAGCTGGCGACCGGGGGCAGCCGGTGGTTGAACATGACCAGACCCTGGGGGAAGCTGGGCTCCATGGCCGCGCGCCCGCCGCCGCCGGCGCCGCTGCTGCCGGGGCCGCCGCTCAGGAAGCCGCCGCCGACTTTCATGCCCCGCGGGAGCCCGGCTGCGGAGAGGGGAGAGGGGGAGGAGGCTCGCGGGGGCCCCGCCGCCCGCCCGCCCGCGCCCGCGCGCCCCTCCCCGCCGCCGCCCGGCGCGCGCCCCGCGGTCGCCCGGGCCTCCCCCGCCCGCCCGGCCCGCCGGCCCGCCGGCCCGCCGGCCACACTCACGGGTCCCGCCGCCGCCGCCGACGCCGACGCCGCCGTCGCCTCCAGTTAATAAAAATAACGCCGTCCTCTCCACAATGGAATTAAAAGGCTCTCCCGTCCTGCGCAGCCGCGGCGCGGTGTCTGCCGGGAACTCTTCGACCCGGCCGGAGGCGAGCTCCGCGGAGCCAGGGCGCCTGCGCCGCAGCTTCCGCCCGGCCTGCCTGTCAGTCACCGGGCGGTTGGGCGGAGGGGCGGTACGGGGGCCGAGGGGCGGGGACTCGGAGCCCCTCTAAGAGACGGCCTCGGAGCGGGGAGGGCGTGATTGGTGGGCCTCCCCGAAGGGGGCGGGCGTGGGCGAGGGCTTCTGGGGGAAAGACGCTGGCAGGGGGAAGCCCAGGCGGGAAGTTGCGCGGGCCGGGTTCGCAGCGTGGCGGGGAGTTGGAGGGGGCCTGGTGGGGAAACTGAGGCCTGGCGCCTGGGGCGCTCTCTGCTTTGCAGTTTGCAGTCTGGGTATTAAATCAAATCCAAATCCAGAAGTGGGTCACTTAGGACCCTTTCGTTATACCTAAAAGCATTCAACGTCAAATGCTTAACGTTTATTTAAAAAGATTGTTTCTGTTACCCCTCTTAGTTTGGGTGAACTTTAATAATGGGCGCGTATCCCTTTGCATTTATCAGAGGAATCTACTTGGAAACCGCAATAGAGGTACCGTTGCAAAAAAAAAAAAAAGTTGTCTTACTGCCAACCTACCTGAAGGCTACTGGAAAAGGAAACCGCGTGTAATCCAGGTGCAGCCTCCCTATAAAACACGCCCACACACACAATTCACCATCGTCAGATGCTATTTAAATGCCCACATGCCTTCTCTGTCTGGCTAATGAGCGCGTTTGCGGTTTATAATGCTGCCTGGTCCCTTATGTTCCTTATCAAAAATTGACTTCTAAGAACTCTGCCAGGATCCACTCTGCCCTCCCCCAATATAGAATACTCAGAAACAAATACAAAATTATTAATTTTTCTCCTAAGGGAAAATTACAAAATAAAATCTTGAAATGAGAGCTAGGTCAACAAAAATCAAACATAGTTATTCAGTGCCAAATGCACACAAGGCACTCACTTCCATGTTAAGCATGCAAAAATCTAAACCAGCAACTTTTCTAGTAAAGAGTATGTATAAATTGCACTTTTTCATAAAAGAACTAGAACCAGTGACAATAACTTATTTACATAGCATATGTTCTTAATGAAATTACAAGCCAGTTTTCTCAATATTTCTAGCTAAATAACTCCTTGTAATTAAATAATAAATGACTTCCTTGAGAAATTTCACAATTAAAACCATAAAGATTATTAACTAATCCTTACAGGCCTCTCTAAGTCTGTTCAAAAACTTTAAAGACAATATTTAATGAGCATTGTGAGACATGAAATAGTATTTTTCTAACTCCATACAACTACATATAAGCATTCTGCCACTTAAACTATGAAACGTTAACACTGTCAAGTACAGCTAAGTGTTAAAAGAAAGACTGAAAATTCAAAAACTTAAGGCAGTAGTAAAATATTAGTCAATACCTATGAGAAATGAGGCTGTCCCTTTATTCAGGGTGTCAGTGTTTAATGGTGAGCTGGGATGCATATGAGCTAGTCCAAGTGTGAAGGGCAATAGGACACTCATATGAAAAGCCAACTTTGTCCCTCAGTTATCAAGATAAGAAACCTGTCATTTCTCTCATTCACTCTGTCAGCCTTGAGATACTCCAAGCAGACTTACCTCTGTGTTGTATACCCCATATATCAGGAAGATAAAGAGACCCTGTAAAATAAAATGGAGAGAAAAAGCTGTTAGCACTAATCATTTCAGCAGTAGAAATACCTGAAATAAACTTTCCTGGGAACAGACAAAAGAAGACACACTTCATCAAGGTCAATTTATTTTTCTATTTTTCAGCATTAGAAGCTGTACCTTGAGCATTTGTAAGATAACATACCAGCTCATCACTTAACCGTGGCTGCGCTAGTCAATTCTTTAGGAAGAGAAAATAAAAATACCAAGCCAGGTACAGAGAATATTAATTGGAAAAATCAATATGCCAGTCTCTGAAAGACAACTGGGTAATGAAAAAATTAAACTCAGAAAATGCCATCAAAGTAATCATAGAGGTAGTACTAAGCACCAGTATTTCTAAGCACTGTTTAGACTACTAGAATATATTTGTTACAGTCTTCAATGGGGTAAAAAAAATTTTTTAATATTAAAGTATAGGACAGCTAAGAGGATAAACTTAGGGTAATAGGATGAATAGTTTTTATATAAAATTTAAAATACCAGTTCAAGTTAAGAAAAATTTTCACATTATCAGCTATTGTAAAATTTTTATTGTATCATATATATAATAGTTCCAAAGATCTGCTATTTATTAGTCCTTAGCTTAAATAACTAATTGTAATATATGCTAAATCTCAAATCTTAAATTTTTAAAGTAAATAAAACTGATATGGTTAAATGTATTAGAGATAACACAGGGCAAGCAATTTTCCATGTGTTTTTGCCTTACAGAAGAAATAAAAATCTATATTGTACAGTTTTTGTTAGGTACTAATAAGCCAAATATTAAATAGTAGTCTGGACAGAAATCTGGAAATAGCTCAAAAAATTAAGTAATATGACATTTTCAAAAGGAAAATATAGGAATATATTAGCATTTGTTTTACCTCTGAATACTTATATCTTACAGATAATGGAAACAGTCCTACAATAAGGAGACTGAATAAAACAGGAGTTTTATTCTTGTTAATTTATTTTTAAATAAGCTTTATTTTTTAAGAATAATTTTAAATTTGCAGAAAAATTGGAAAGCTACTACCTAGAGTTTGCATATATCCTGTATCCAGTTTCCTCCATTATCAACATTTTACATTATATGGTAGGTTTGTTACAATTAATCTCACTAGTTTTCAATACTACTACTATCTACATAATTTCAGAAGCAGTCCATGTATTTGTATTAATAAGAAAATTCAATGAAAAGTTTTCAACAATCAAAAATTTCCACTTGGGTCATAACCTTTTAAAAATTCAAGCATAGTGAGAATTTTTTCACTATATATAAAATGTCCCAAGGTTAGCTCAGTGCCAACACTCAATTCCACTTTCAAGTAACCTTCATCACAAGAAGTAAATTCATTACAAGAGTGAATTCAGGCTTCTTAGATGGTATTCATTTTATAAGTTACTTGTTTGCCTGTATTCTAAATAACTGAAGAAAAAATTTTCTTCTCTGATTTATGAAAAAAAAATAAGACAATAGTTTCCCTTCCCTTAGTAATTGCTTATTCTTTATTTCATGTAATGTTACATAGGTATAAAATTAAGAGTAGGTCACTCAAATTTTAATTCTATTTATGAGAATGGAGTATTTTGTGCAATAGATGAGTTCCTAATTAAATACAGTTTTCTGTATGTTAAACAATGTGCACTATTTTTATATGTCAAGAAACTTGCTGTTCACATGAAATCTATATTGTGCTTTGAAAATTAAAGAGCCCTTCTGTAATGTGTATAATCACTCCTGTCATATACTGGTTTTGTAAATTCACTTTTCTCTAAAAGAAAATGAAAATCACATTTTTCCCCATGTCTTGATGAAGCAAGGAGAATATGGAATATGTCCCAATATTTTTATTTGCTGCATTTCCATGTTACTTGTTAAATGTTTAAAATCTTAATACATTTAGCCTTTTAAAGTAATGTAAAATGATCAACAACAAATATCTCCCTTTTGAAAAAAGGGTTTAGACAGAAAAAAGATTTTAAATAGAGGCAATTTCAGTATCAATAGTTTTTTTCTCTTTCTCCTTTTCCTTCCACAGATGCATGTGAGCAAGCCCCAAAGGGTGACTTCTACCCATCCTGAAAGAGTCTGAAACTTGAAATCACTCCAGTGAATCCCTGCCCTTCTTTTCTTGGGTCCTCTAACTGATGCTGTCACCACCGGTTGAAAGGTAAAACATTACTAATAACAATTGATGTAACTGTACGCTTCGCACATGATGACTTTTTCCCCACTGATTTTGCCAGCTACTGACATTTGGGAAAATTCAGACCTGATTCTACAGAAACTTCATAAACCCTTCACAACTGGATAAACAAACCTCCCATTTTCTCTGTTTTCCAAAGGGAAGGATCAAAACAGAAACCGCTAAGCATAAAAATCTTAAGCCATAGCTCTGAGCCACTTTTAAATCCCTGCAAAGCAAGCACCTTTAAGAACAGCTGGAAGGAACCAACTGCCACACTTCAACTGGCAGAGATTTCTGGAACTCCTTCTGCCAATGCTCTCTCCTACCAACAGGGAATGCTCGAAATGTGTCATGCTTCTGAAAAGAATGGTCCCTTGAGTGCATGAGGCGTTTGTACTACTCCACCCAGAGACATACCCACCCCTAATACACATGGACTGTTTATCTACAGAGGTACCAATTTCGCGATGTGTTAGTCACGGTAAAAATAACAGAAATAGCATCTCAGGGGTAGCTGATTCCTGTAGCCTATGTGTATTTTGTGGGCAGGAGCCAGGACTAGGGAAAGAACCCCAGGATATTACATCTGATACTGTAGAGGAGCTAAAAATAGAAGCTTAAGGGAAAGGTAAGGGGGAGACCATACTCTATTATTTTATTCTCATTTTTCTGTGGGATATTAAAAACTGAGGCAGCTTTACAAATATTTTCAATGTTGTAGAAGTCCATTGAACAATGTCTGTGGATAGAGTCAGTGGCTGACATCTAGGCTGTTATTTTTATATTGATTGTTTTGTACTTTCATAGTGCACGTCATGACTGCTACAAAATCAATCTTCTTTCAAGTGGTAATGTGTTCTTTCCTGGCCATACAAAGAACAGGAAAGGTGCCACCATATACAGTAGGTTGCCTACTCAAGAATCAGAATAATATTAACAATGCTAACAAATGTATAGCTCTCTCCAAGCGTATTCATTTACAAATGCCGTTAGTTCCTCACTATAATACTGCAAAGTAGGCAGCATGAGTATTATTAGCTTTATTTTATACATGGGGATTTTGAGGCTTGATTAAAGTATCGCATGCTGACAGGTAGGCAGGACCAGGGACGAGCGCTCTGACTCCTGATGGGACGCTCTTTCTCACATGCTGCCTTGATACACACCTTCATGACTCTTTTAAGTCATCAGGTTCAAGATAATGAATTGGTGAGATGTTCCAAAGCTGAGGTTTGTGGAAAGTATCTTGCAATTTGATTAGGTCATAAGGTCAGGGACTCAGTATTCAGTAATAGGGTTTCAAATGACCCTGGTCCTCTTCCAGTCTAAGAGGGCCTAGCAAATACAACAGGAAACACGCTTTGCTGCAATGATTATCAGTTGCTATGTGCCAGGTTCTGTCTTCTGTACTTTGCTTACAAATTCTCATTCAATGATGTATACTTGCTAGTTGCTGGGAAACATATCTTTTCCCATCAAAAGGCTGCTAGGTAACCACACAGTCAAATATCTTTTGACTGTGATCATTTACTGAACTTCTCTGAACAGTAACTATGATCATTACTGAACAGTAACTATGATCATTTACCGAACTTCTCTGAATATAAGGCCCTATGCTATGTGCTTTTATTTATTTATAGATCATGCTCCAAGCTACCTTCTATGAACAGTTTCCATTTGGGGAACTAAACCCCACAGAAACAAAAGCATTTGTATACAAGGATTGGCCTAGTGGAGACTGCCTGTTGCCCCAGTGTGTGTAGTGACACAGAACTGGAAATAACCTGGATGCCTTCAGCACAGGAATGGCGGAATGAATTGTGCCCCCTTCCTCCCCCTGTGGTATCAGGCAGCTGGAAGCATGAGTGAGAGCCGCTTGTTAGCCTGGAGAGGCCTCCATGCACTGTTAAATGAGAAAAGCAATAGGAAAAGACACGTGTGTTACATACTCTCATTTTTGTAAGACAAATAACAAGACTTTCCCTTCCGCCTGCCCAAAGGCAACAGATCGAACTGGAGAAAGGTGTGGAAAGATGTGCACCAGGCTGTGGTCACGGGTTTCTCAGCGGAAGGGATGAGAGGGGGAGGAGGTAAATCAGAAACAAGTGAGCCAGAAGCAATCTAGAAGAACACGCGTGACCTGACCAGCAGAAGCGGGAGTATAAGATGCTGTGGAGCATAATACTGTAAATATAGGAAACAGAACTGGGCCTGGAAGAGGGCCTACATACAAGGAGAACAAGCAAAATGCCGATGTGACTTGGGGATAAGATTGTGGGATTTTTTTAAATCGATTCTTATTATTTTTTAAATAAAGACTACAATGAACAACATAAAAGGTCTAAGTGGGTTTATGTAAAATTTAATTTAAAAGTGGTTTGTATTTTAAATATAAATACATGTTCAGTGTGATCAGTAAACTAAAACAAATATAAATTAGGTTCTACAGTAGCACAAATAATTTTACCAGGGAGGGAGGGGGAATTGTGGAAGGGGGGCTACAGTCTGTTAAGTGATGGCTTCTTCTGTGTTACGCATTTGATTTGATAATTTTCTGGACGTCTGATTCTTGCAGTAGGAGAAGTGACCGGGGAGACAGCTGGGAAAAGAACATTTCAGAGGGAGACCCCAGGAAAGCAGGACTTGGGGAGAGCACAGAGCTCTCCGGAGGACTGCAAGGGGCTCGGAATTGCTAGAGCAAGTGGTTTTCGAGGGAGAGAGGGGCAGCTGATGAGACCAGAGCGGGGCGGCTCGCGCAAGGCCTCGTACCTCATGTCAAAGAATTCAACTTTTCTTCTCTAGGAAAAGGGAATCATTAGAGTTTAATCAGGAAAGGGATGTCATGAGGTTTTTGGCTTTTTTTTTTAAGTAACTCTAGTAGCAGCGAGGGAGGAGGATTAAAGCCTCACGCATTAGGAGGCAGTGCAAACAGGAAGCCACAGGCCACGTAGGAGAATCAAAACCAAAGAAATGGCTCTGAGAGTTGAGAGCTGCTTACGAGGGACGATCAAGTAGGCATGGATGCTGGCTGGTTGGGGAGGGAGGAGAGAGCTGAGCTACAGATGATTCCGAGATTTTTGGTTTCAGTGATGGGTGGGTGGCAGTACCACTTTCTAAGATGGTGAGTTAAATGGGAAAAAACGCGTGTTTGGGGGGAAAAAATAAATTATTACTTCATCTCTGTTGAATGTGAGTGGGTTCCAGTGAGCCACTGGACACACGAGCTTGAGCCTTAGGGGGAATGTCTGGGACCAAGAGATGGATCTGGGAATCGTCAGAGTAAGCGTGGAAATGGAAGCCGTCAACTGGGAGCGTGTGAAGTGAATAAAGGCAGTGGCCTGGGACAGCGTTCTGGGAAGTGTCGTCTCTGCTTCAGAGACGAGCAGAAGGCAAAGGACCGGGGAAGGGGGAGTCAGAGGTTAAAAGAGGGTGTTTCCATAGAAGCCGGTGGAAGGGATGTTCCAAGAGGAGGACCTGCTGGTGGCAACACAGCTACAGGCAGAGATGGGAAACCGGAGCGCCGAGCCCCGTGCCAGCTCTGCTCCTTACTAACACGTGCTCTTGGGCAGCTTCTAAACATCCCTGTTCCTCGCTTTCATCGTTTATAGAATGCCCACAATAACTGTACCTGTCTCACAGGATTGTTATGAAATTAAATGAGTCAGTATTTGTGACGTGTTCAGGGCAGTGCCTGGCACAAAGTAACTGCTGTGTGAGTGTTTGATCAATTGTCACAGTCAAATCAAATAAGGAAAGACCTGAAAATGCCATTGGATTTGGAGGTTGTTCATTCATTCTGTCTCTATTTGAGTACCTCCTATATGTCAGGCACAGAGGACACAGTCAGGAGCAACACACTGAACTTGCCCTTGATGGAGCTTATATTCTGATGGGTGGCCTATTGAATGCATGCTCTGTGCACTGTTCTGGTCAGCTGACAAGCATTCCCTCACCCATCCCTCACAGTCACCCCGAGATGTCGGCACCATGATCATCCCCGTATCACAGACCAGAAGGGTGAGCAGCCCAGGGGAGCTCAGCAAGCTCCCAGAGCCGGGAGGTGGAAGCAGGATTTGAACAGAGCCCAACTGGCTCCGGGGAGCTTCTCATCTCCAGGTGGCTGCTGGCGACCTGGCGACACTGGCTTCCGAGGCCCGGTGGGGACAAAGTCCTGGCTGCAGTAAGCCAAGCATTGGTTAATCAAGAGAGAGGTGAAGGCATTTCCACAGAGAACCAAACCGAGAAGTCCAGGCATGTGGATGTGGGGGGTTTATTCTGTCTGAGGGAGAGTAGGAGACGCTCAAGGATTAAACGCTAAGCATGCCCACTATTTACCACAGCCAAGCTATGGAAGCAAGCTAAGTGTCCATCAGCAGATGGATGGATAAAGAAGAGGTGGTACATATGCACAATGGAATATTACTCAGCCATAAGAAGAAAACAAATCCTGCCGTTTGCAACAACATGGATGGAGCTGGAGGACATTATGCTCAGTGAAATAAGCCAGGTGGAGAAAGACAAGTGCCAAATGATTTCCCTCATTAGTGGAGTATAACAATGAAGCAAAACTGAAGGAACAAAATGGCAGCAGAATCACAGACTCCAAGAAGGGACTAGTGGTTACCAAAGGGGAGGGCTGGGGGAGGGCAGGTGGGGAGGGAGGGAGAAGGGGACTGAGGGGTATCATGTTTAGTACACACGTTGTCAGGGATCACAGGGAGAAGAGTGTATCAGAGTAGGGACATAGTGGATGTCTGGCAACTTGCTGCACTGATGGACAGTGACTGCACTGGGGTGTGGGTGGGGACTTGATAATATGGGTAAATGTAGTAACCACATTGTTTTTTCATGTGAAACCTTCATAAGAGTGTATATCAATCATACCTTAATTAAAAAAAAAATATTAAGCATGTCCTTTGATCAAGTCTCCCTCAAATATGTTTCCACGATTCCTGTGCAGTGCGCTGGGTAGCAGTCAATTTGTGATCAAGATCTGCAGTGAATGCCTGGAGGGTATATAACTGGTATTTTTGCTGGGTCAGTATAATTTAAATATCAGAGCCACATGTGGCAGAACTGCATTCTATTACAAAAATCAAAGAAGATGGAGATGTATTCTCAACCAAATTTAAGATCACTAAAGGCTGAAGATGAGAGAGCAGAATTTTTTGGCAAATGTAAAAATAATGTAAAGAGCAATCTTACCTTTTCTTGGTCTGGTTCAGAACTGCATTTTTAACACACTCCCTAGTTGTTCTGATGCACAATGAAGATTAGGAATTATTCTGACTCTATTAACACACTAACTATGTGACCTAAATCTCTGCGCTTCAGTCTCCTCACAGTAAATGAAGATAATAACAGTACCTACCCTCAGAGGTTTGTTGGGGAGATCAAATAAGCTGAATTTTTAGCACAACACCACGCTCAAAATAAGTATTCTCTACACATTTGTTATGTAAAATAAACAAGTTACTGTTTTAAGGGATAACTAGCAAATAAAAGAGTCTGTAGCTTTAGGAAGGTTAGAGTTCACCTTATTTGAAGACAAAATAACTTCTATCTGTGTTGATTTTCAGGGGTTGTAACCAAAAGGCTGCAGGGGAAAATTAGGAAGAATTTCAGGAGAGAATTTAAAGGGCTTTGGCAACAAAAATTTTCTTCTATAGCTTTTTTAAAGTTAAGATGATTGGCCAGATATAATGTAAGGTATTGGGGTTACCATCTACCGATCGATGCTACAAGGATTTCAAAATATAGTTTATTTTATGATGAGGACTTTGTTGCAAATGAAGAACCCAAGTCAAACCAGATGAAACAAATACAAGGAGAGGAGATTTAGTGAAAGGACACTGGGGTGGCTCTCAGAATTGAATAAATAGTTGAATAATGAAACACTGAAACGGCAAGAAGAGGAATGAACACAGAATTCTCCGCCTGCGTCTCGGCCACTGTCTTAGATCATCTCCACCATTTCTCTGGTGGGAAATGTAGCACATCACAGGTCTAGGCTCTCACTCTTGCAATTCCTTGATACAAGGGAAAAACTGGCTTTTCTCTTTCAACTTCTGAGATATACTTCTGGCCCCATTTGGGTCACATGTTTCTTAGTGGACCGACTACTGTGGTGTAGGGCGTGGGGTCTGTGAAGGCTCCGACTGATATACAAGCTTGCCCTTTCCCCAGTCCTACGATCAGAGAAGCAGGATCTTGAAAGATGACCACTTCCATTCAGATCAGTTAGCTCGAGCCGAAGGACAGAGAGGGACAGAACAGAAACAGTCACCTGAGGAATGTCAGCTCCCCCAGGTGGTGGTCACTGCAGAAACGGCCACTGTCCTCAGGCCTCACAACAGAGTGCGAGAGCAAAACAAATTTGTATATGAAATGAAGAAAGGCTTATACATGAGGATTATGGTGTTAAGGAAATGCAAAGTTAAATATTAAAGATGTGGGGTTCTGAGTCTTAAAAGAAGAGAGAAATAATGACCAGTGAGAGGTCTGATGCCTAGAGACAAAAATTATGTGTAAAGAGAAAGTGTGTAAAGAGAGAGTGTGTAAAGAGAAAGTGTGTAAAGAAAACCTGCTGGAATGGAAAAACCTGACCAGTCTTTGTGATTTGCATTAAGGCCAAATTAGTCATTTACTCTGGACAGAGGCAGTTATTAAAGGAATTCTAAGAATTAGGTCATATAGACACTAGTAATGTAAAGATTCATGGGAATAATTAGACAGAAAAGTGGGAAATAAAAGCAATAAAATAAAACGAAACCACATGAGGAAGATAGTGGAGGGTCCCAAGTGAGAGTTTACCAGAATGTGGCGAGGAGTGATCAGAACAGAGGTGAATGAAAAATCTGAACATGATTTGGAAAAAGTTGTAGAGTTTGACTGAATGGATACAAGAAACCAAATTTAAAGACGTGCCAAAGAAATGTCAATATTTAACATCGAGGGTGAAGCAGCAAAGGGAGAGGCGCAGTGATAACGTGGAGGATAACGTGGAGGAGAGAGCGTGGCCACGATTTTGCAGAACGTGGAGTGGATGTAGGGAAAGAAAGAAAGGTGGTTTTCTGACAAAGCCTACAACTGAAAGAGACAAGTCTTCGCTGGCATGGATTTTGCAAAACAACCCACATCGTAATTACAGAGGTGGGTGAGAACAGGGCAGACGCCTCTCCTGTGGTCACAGTCAGTGTTCTGTTCTCTGTGTGATACAATTACCATTCCCAGGCCTGGGCACTTAGTGACCCTCCTGTCACCTCAGCCCTATTAAAATCGTAAGACTTCCTAACCCAGGATATTGATTTTAGCAAACATAGCGGAATTTTACAGGGCAGTATTTGGCACCTGGATGGACCCAGAAGCCACAGGATGTCAGGCGGGCCGCCCGCCTCCCTCGTCACGCCTCTGCCATGACTTCCCTGCGGGTATCCGACAGGCGGCTCGCGAGCTTGTCTTGCCCTTTAGCATCTGTGCTCCGTGAAGACACAGACTGCCTGCTTGTGCAGGTGTGGCGGCACGTAGTGAGTACTTTAAACTGACTCTAAAATGACAAAAACAAATGCCGTGAGAGTGGTCATGTGACTTACCAGTCCCCACTGATGTTCAGTGGCAAAGCTAACACTAAAATTCAGACTTCCCGTCTCCTGGATGCATGCACAGTCCACACTCCATGTCCTCATCTGCCCTCCCTTTTATAACAATTTCTATTAGTTCTCAGTACAGGTAAAGCTGCCCTTCTGAGCTGAACAGGGTTTTCCCTGTAAGGATGCTATGAACCTTAAAATTAATTGGTCTCAGCTGCTGGATGCCAGAATCAAATTTGTAGCCTTCCATTAGCACCTTTTTCCTTTGTCCAAATTTCTGAATATCTCCATAAGCCATCGCAAATCCTCTTTGGGAAAAGTGAGAAATAACTTGTATTTAGAGCCCAGCCCGGTCCCAGTTGTTACAAATGACGACATCTTGACTTCAAATGTAATGACCTATTTTCTCTTTCATAGCTTATTGATGTGAATTTTTCAAGCTCTTTTATTATTTATTGAAACTAATATAAAATTCAAGAGTCTTGGATCATTCAAGGAATGAATTAAACTTGTAGAAAAAGCCCTGGCCAAGTTGGGGAATGGTTAAGCAAATTACAGTGTATTGATATAACAGTATGTGCAAACATTAAAAATGATTTTTATGAAAAAATTTTAATCACATGGGAAACTGCTTAAGATGAGTGAAGAAAAAAAGGATAAAAGAACATATCATCTCAGCTATTAAAAGAAGTGCATTTGACAACATGCATGGAGCTAGAGTGTATTACGCTCAGTGAAATAAGTGAATACAGGTGGAGAAAGACAAATATCGAATGATTTCACTTATTTGTGGAATATGAAGACACAGCAAAACAGAAGGAATAAAACAGCATTAGACTCCTAGACACTGAGAGGTGGCTAGTGGTTGCCAAGGGGGAGGGGTTGGGGCCGGTGGGCGGGGAGGATGGGGGGATAAAGGGGCACCTTACTTTGCAATCACAGTGTAAGTTGGCCCCGGGGATGGTGGTACAGCATGGAGAATATAGCCAATGATTCTGTGACATCCTCCTACATTGATAGTAACCGCATTAGAGGGGGTGAGGTGTTAATAACACAGGTAACTGTTGAACCACTGTGTTGTACATTTGAAACCAACATAAAATTGTGTATCAGTGATACTTCAATAAAAAAAAAAGAAAGGAAGTGCATTCAAAGAGAAAGGAAAGGTTTCACCCTGCAGCATAAGGTCTAACACTGGGGTCTATTCTCACACGCTGCCTGGACATCAGGTGATATCAGGAGGACCTAGAATGGCTCAAAATCAAGTTCCTCCCCCCAGTCTGCTCCATGGAAGATGTCGCCTAGTCCAACAACTATCCCCATCAAATGGAACAGCTGCAGATCCTGCCGACCCCTGAGTGGTGGGTCTGAGTTCTCCGCCAGCCCATGGAATTATCCGGAAGAGCTAATCGCATCCTCCTGTGGGAAACAGAGGGCTCCTTTTGGTACCACGAAGCGAGCCCGCCTCCCACTGCCTTTTGTAGTTCACGCTTCCCAGATGTGTCTCTGCAAGACGCGCGGTGCCCGCCCCAGCTGTGTGCACATGTGACTATAAACTACAGCCAATTTCAAGAAAAAGGAGCCGACGTATTAATGATTATTACCTTTGAGTTGTAGGACTATGTATAAGTTTTATTTCCTTATACCATTATATATTTTTCAAATTTTCTGTTTCTATTATTAGAAAGATATTTTCTAAAATAGGTTTTTAAGGATTTTTTTAACAGCACAGGGCGGTAAGTATTCTATGCTGTTAGATGACGAAAAGCTGCATATAATTTCTGATCCAAAACTATTGCAATATAATCTCAACTGTATAAAAACACACATAGAAAAAATGGACAAAAATATACCAAAATGTCTGAATGTTGCTACTATGGGGTAAATTTTAAGGAAATGTCTTTTCCCTACCTTTTCATTCTTTATTTCTCTCATTTCTCCAATGGATTTGTGTTAGTCAGAACTGCCCCTCCAAATAATATAAAAAGGTCCCCATCAACATAAAAACATAATAAATCTGGAATACCCAGGGAACCTGTTTGCTAATTACTTAATGAACTTTATCTGTTGTCAATCTAGATTCCCACTTTCATTTAAAAAGATGTCACTACACATTTCCAGGAATGCGTTTAACATTTTAGCAGAAATGAACAACCTGTTCGATTTCCTAGAACTTCCCAGAAGATGAGAGCTCACAGCTTCCATACTTCCTGTTGTGTCTGGAAGATAATTACACAGTGTAGACTGTAAAATAGGGATGTTTTGCTACTTTGCTGACCGGTGACAGAACATAAGGAAAACAAGTTGTTGGTACAAACCAAAAGGAGGCTGCAATAGCCTCTCCTGTGGAATTTGGGTGAACTGTTCCGGGCAGACGAGTTCACAGGGTAATTGCCATGGTCTGTCGAAAAATTTGAGAAACAAAGAAAGCATAAAAATCCTGGCTCGCTGAACTGAACTGTATCTTTTGCCAAAGCCGACTATGGTTCTTGGAACATGCACCATTTGGATTTCAGAGTGCAGTTCGAGTTCTCATGTCAAGGCGCTAAATTGGCCTGACGTAGCCTCCAGGCTGAACTTCATCAGGACCTGTATTCATTGAACACATACCGCTGAGGGCTGAAACTGCCTACACAGTCTACCTTTAGAATTCTAGTCTCCAGGTGTTTTCATCAGAATCAGGGGCCCCTCTGTTATACATACGCCAATTGGTGTAAAATTCGGTGTATTATACATATACCAAAAACCCTAGAGCTTTTTGAAATAAAGCACAAGGGTGAAATTTTAAGAATCAACAGTGAGACAGCACAAGGTCAAAATGTTTGGGAACTGCCCCTAAATCGAGTCCTAGTCGTAGTTCTTACAAGGGCCAGAATCCCTGAGGCCGGCTCCCTCCTACTTCGCTTCTCCAGTTTCTTACATTTCATGTGTCCGTTTGTAAACATTTGCACAGTACTTTACACTTTGTAAGTCACTTTTATGGAGCATGATCTCATTTGGGCCTCACTACATCCCATTTTTAAATGGGGAAAATAAGTGACTTGCTTGGTGTGACAAAAAATAAAAGTAGCAAAGCAGACATAGAACCTAGATTTTGTGGCTCCTGGTTTGGTATTTTTCTACGATAACGCACTTTCACTTCACAGGTAAAATGGCTTACTCGGGTCTGCTTCTCTGTCTTTTTATACTTTCCACTTCATATGGGAGACCAAAAATCAACTGATGAATTTCTTACAGAAGAGAGTATGTAAATACTAATTCCTAAAGTGGATTTAAAATCTTAGCAAACACATCTTTAAAAAGGTGAAACTGACAAAATCTACAATTTCTGACAAATATCTTGAGATTTTCACTCAACAAATTTTGGGCTCAACCTAAAGTCTTTTGAGAAGATTACACAGCTTTCAAGAGCAATGGGTCCCTTATAGTTTACATCCTGCTTTATTTGACCTTGAGAAATAAAGTCGTTGAGAATAATGTGGATCCGTGCAATATGACCAGATCTTCAGTTCTTGACTCACTAAAAAGTATTCAGCTGGACCCTCACCGTGGACCATCAGGCATTCTTTTTCAAAACTGGTGGTATAACATGACTGATTAAATCAGGGGAAAGAGACTTTGGTCCTAAAAAGTATAAAATAAGGCTTCATGGCAGGCTCCTCACTATCTTAATGGACAGCTAAACACCAGCTATTCCATGGACCGCATGGGCCCTGACCTCTTAGCTGATGGTCTGGGGGGTTTTCTCCAACTTCAGCACCCTCTAATCCTGTTGGCTTAGTGAAGCAGACAGCGGCGACTTGGCACCAGATACACTGACAGTAAGAGCGTCGTACTCAACACAGCTTCTCTAAACATTGAAATAGCTGCAAAATGACTGTTCCACTGGAGGATACTCGGATTCTCCGCTGACATCTTGAGAGCCCTATGAGTTTGCATTTTCAGGTTAAGAGTCCTTCAGGCCAGATTAATTCGTGTCTGTGGGCTGCCGCCACCACACTGTGGGGTTTCCAGGTAGCTCTCAGGGTTTCCAAAGCACACGCACCTGTCCCGCTCCTCCCGCATCTGCGTCCGAGGGCGCTGACCCTCCTCTCCAGGAGCACACAGAGGTTCTCGGCAGGGCACGGGGAGGGATTGCTCTGCCCTCTGCATCTGGTTTCTGATTCTAAGCTTGCAGAAAGCCCTTCCATCAGCAACCCAGAATTCCAGCTCTTCAGGCGCTTGACAGGGTCTCAAACATCCACTGACTAAACCCAGCACTTGCTATTTGTAGGAGAAGGTATTTAGGATATACGTCAACTACTCCTAGATTCTCTGAGCGTTATTTCTGCAAAAGGTATATTATCAGAAAGCAATACATTCAGATCACACTAGCACAGCTCCCTTTTGGGAATGTTTTCAGTGAGTAATAACATCTACATTAATTTGTAAATGTAATGTTTTATTGTTATCAAGCTTCCATATGCACATGGTCTCTAGAATCAAGTAGTTCTCCAAGACGTGTAATAAAAACACTGACCTCCACCTCCGATTTCCCGTTCCCTGGAGGCCACTGATTTTTACTCTTTTAAACTTATTGTTTATATTCTGAACTCAATATGTCTAATTGATATGCTTAGGGTGTTCAGCTTTCATTCTGTCTACGGACTTCCCACAGTGGAAAGTGGGAATTTGGCTCTTTCACACACTCTATCTCACCGACCCTTGGATTTCTCTCTTTGGGTTTATATTCCTTCTTTTTGTGGAGCACGTCCTTCAGTAGCTCCCTGAGAGAGGGTGGGTGGGAGGCAAAGTTGAGACCCCACATACCTGAAATGTCTTTATTTTTCCCTCCTATACAACTGATAGTACTGACGTCTAGTTTGGAGATGATATTCCCTCAGAATTTTGCAGGCCTTTTCCATCATCCTCTAGCCCCTGGGGCTGCCGTTGAGGAGCTGGATGCTGTTGGTATGCTTGATCCTTTTGGCAAAACCTAGTTTCTTCTACCTGGAGGCTTGCTTCTCATTATGCCCAGTGTTTGATGGTGTTGGTATGGGTGAGGTCACATGTGCTGAGCTGGGCATTTGGCAGCCCTTCTAGTCAGAGAACTTTAATCTTTCATGTCTGGGAAATTTTCTTAGATATTTTCTTTGACAGTTTCTTTTCCTTCCCCTAATTTTTCTGTCCCTTCCCCACTTGTGAAACACTCACTATTTGAATGCAGGAAGGAGTTCCTGAGTAGAATCTTCAATTTTCCTTTTTTTTCCCCCCTTATATTCCATCTCTTTATCTTTTTTATTCAGCTTTCTGGGATACTTCCTCGATTTTATCTTCTTACCTTTCATTGAGTTTTTTATCTGTCATGCCATATGATTTTAATTTTCAAAAACGGTTTTGTTCTCTGAGTTTTTCTCTTTTTCTTTTAACAGTTTCTTACTCTCATTTCACGAATACTGTCAATATTAACCCTAGAATTTTGGGGTGTCTTAAGTTTTCTCTTATATGTATTTAAGAGTGGGACACAAAAAATGTCACTTGGAAGCTCTATGCCTGAGATTGGGAGCTTCTCAACTGACTGTTCACCAAGTGGCTACTTGTCTGGGATATTTAATTGGCTTAAAATAGCCCATTATGAGCATTTTGCTAGGTCATTAAAAATGCCTCAAAATAGTCATTGTTATGAGCAACAAAATAGGATATAATATAGTTTATCTCACTTTCTAATTTACACTTTTAACGTTTGTGCACTTCTGTATTTATTTTTATTCACATTCTTATTATTTTCTTCATGAGAGGTAAACCCCTGGAAGGCAGGCTCTAAGCAGGTGGTGAGAGGGTTTATTTTGATGCAAACTCCTGTAAAGCAATTTGACAACATTTCCCAGGAGCCTTCACATTCGTATTTTCTGACCCAGCTAACAGCAGGTCTGTGGTTTCTAGTCAGAGTCAGATTGCACTTCATATTTACCACTTACAAGGTATTTCAGCATTAGAGTTTAGCTCAGTGTCTGGCTATGAGTAAATATCCAGTAAATGGTAGTTTCTGTTACTGTCTGACTCTTCTGACCAGCACTAATTAATGAAAATTTGATATGCTTTGTCCTTCATTTGAATTTGTAAAATTAAGAATGAGGTCTAGCTTTTTATACCTGCATTGGACATCGGACTTTCTTCATTTGTGAGCTATTTGTTCAGGCCCTTTGTAAATATGTCTATTGATACTGATATTAATAGCCTGGAACAATCTAGGGAAAAGCTATGAAGTATGAATTTGAAAACATTTGTAAGGAAACAAACTAATAAACTGATTTTTGAAACAAGGAAACTTATTAAACTTATCTTCAGAGAACTTGGGTTTCTACCAAAAATGATAACCCATAAATTTCACTGTTTAAGTTTGAAGGAATGCAGAATATGATTTCGACAAGATTTTGAGTTGGGTTCCAAACGGCATGCATCAGGCACAGTTGAATCAGTGTTGAAGTTGATATTAGGGAAACTGACCACTGTCCCCCACAAGGAGAAAAATGATGACCAATCCCACAGCCCACAGTGGGGCACTGTGACCCCAATCCAGATGTAACCCAGGTTATTCTGTGGATGGTCACAGAATAACCTGGGGGAAAGTATTCATGTATATGGAAGCCAGAATTTTAAACTGCTTGCATTTTCCTTTTTTTTGGATTTATTCATTGGTCTCATAAAGTGAGCATTTTAGTATCTCACAGGAGCTAAGGGAGATAGAAGAGGATTTAGAACATACCACATGTTTGTCATGTCCATTAGACATTTTCTGTACTTCGTCACGTTTATTCCCAAAATAAACCTTTTGTATATAAGAAAAGAAGCTCAGAGAAGTCAGCTGACTTGTCCAAGTTCACAGGTCAGTAGGTAACAGAGCTCGGAATTCAAACCCAGATCCTAGTGTGTTTTCTGTCTCTAAGACCACACAGACTTCTCAGGGACTTAGACGGAAGACCAGTGGGGGTGCTGTGCAAGCATGAACACCCGTGCTGTCCTTCCTGAAGAGTAAAGCATATGCTTGACATTCAGAGAATTCTGCTTGGGAAGGAGAGAGTAAGACCCGGTGACACTATGTCCCAGTTATTTGTGACAGTCCCAATTTCTGCCTCATCCTGTGAGTATTTCCCTATGCAACTGAACATGAACTCTGATTTTTGGGTTATAAAATCGTGTTAGCATCAGTAACAGACTTAATGACTCCTTTTTGTAGCTCAGGACATTAACTCAGGTTCACAGGAAAGGATCCCTGAGTGAAAACACAAGGATTCCATTCTGCGGTGCGCTGGATGAAGGACAGATGTGTCCAGAAATGCCTGCCCTGCTATCAGCTGTTCTCACACACACACACACACAAGGCTTCTGAGAGCTTAGAAGTAAAGCAGAGATGGGACTGCGATTTCAGAGAATGAAAATAACTCTTCCTTAAAGTAGGAAGGTTTCCTCTAAGACTGGCTCCTACTGCAATTCAGCGAGCTGAAGAACCTTGGTATTCGCACAGTTTGGGGTGAGAGATCGTCTGCAAAGAGTGGCGGCCCCAACACCAGGAAGTAGGCAGCTGTGGGGGCAGCAGACCACGCGTGCAGCTCGCTTGTGGGGGTGCTCGCTGTGCACTGGTGAAGTGCCAGGCACGCTGCCAGGTGCCTGGACACAGGAGTGCCCAAATTCAGTTCCTCCTTTTGAGGAGTCGACTCTCTGGAAGAGGACATGGAAAGGTAGACAAGGAAGTGCAGAAGTTGTCCTGGGATCATTCATGCTTCCGCAGTATCAGGGCACGTCCAGGAAGGCTGACCAGGTAGGACGCCAGGCACTGTCCTAAGGGTTTTTTTACCTAAGAGTCAAAGGATGAATAGGAGTTTCCTGAGAGCTACATTCTTAAAAAAAAAAACCCACTCTTTTAAGATTGGCCTTTGGGAAGAGATTTCACCAGTAGAGACCACAGCTGGGCCAGTCCTGCCCCCCACATTTGAGCTCTCCACCTGGGGGGCCTCCAGGGTGGTGGCCCCACCCAGTGCCAAGTGGGCGTCTTGAGAGGAGGTCTTTATCTCATTTCGTCATGTGTTCCTGCTATTGAAGGCCACGTTCAGTGAATGTTGGATGGATTAGTGAATGAATGATTGAGCAAGTCAACAAATTAATAAATGAGTAAGGTCTGATCATCAAGTGGAAATAAAACTTCTAAGCAAGACTAAATAAGGCTTTATCATTATAGAGTATAAGAGAAAGGATGCAAACACAGATTAATGATACATAATAAATAACCCTGCTTAAAAATTAATCTTCCCTTCAGAAATCTGTGGATTTTTTCCCATCCTCGTCAATGGCCTACGTCCGTATGATGAGGACCAGTTTAGCATCTCCTTACTCCCTCCTTCTTTTGACATTTGACTTCCAGACATGGAAGCATTTAAGAAAGGAGACCTAGAGAGAGAGAGAAGTTATTCTGCCACCTACCCAAGGGACCGTGCCCCTCCCCTGGACGGGAAAGGTTGGGGGTGGGCTTAGGTTCTGCTGTGGAGCAAGAATAGGGGAGCCGGAAAGGCTTTGTGACAGAGCAAAAGAGTGGGTGAAGACGTGAAATGAGGTTCAGGGCGGCACTACGGAGTTAGAACGTCTGTTGCACAGAGTGCCTGATCAAAATGGTCATGTTCAAGTAGCCGTGGTAAGATGACACCCTTAATAGCCGAGTGTAACTGCTGCAGACGTCAACGGCTCCCATCAAAGTCCCCCTGCCAAGTGAAGGCGCTACAGTCCACAGGAGAGCCGCCGAGTGTTTCTGACAGGCCCTCAGGGGAGGGGAGCTGAATGATCATCGTCCATGTCAGATAGCAATGATTATCATTTATTAACAAAAATCTCCTTTATTGAGATGAGCCCCGTAAGTGAAAAGACGTGAGGTGGTCCAGCGAGATGCATTCCCCACTTCCTTCTGGGTGAGCTAACAACAAGAAAGACCCCAGAAAATCATCTGATCTTTGGGCCACAGGCTCCTCCAGTTAAGGATTATGAGATTGTAATTTTAAATGAATGATAAAATAAAGATGTAGTAAGAAATGAACAAAATATGGGACCAATGAGGATGCATATTAATGGAGGAAAAAATAAACCACCAAATCTTAAAATTAGAAGGGATCTGATACGTCATTTGGGACACTTTCCCAGCACCATAGCTTCCTTATCTGGTGGTCACCTACCCCTTTTGCACATGCAGAACAGAAAACTCCCTACGCTTACAGCTTCTTGGGCACCCAGGTCTGTCTGATTTACATTGTGACACTGGGCCGAATGCTGCCCTGTGTAAATTCCTCTCCTTTGCCCCAGGGTTGCTCTTTGTGGCAACACAGAACTCTATGCTGTTTTCCGTGGACAGCTCACAAAACGTTTGAAGACATCAGACCTGTGCCTCTTGCATCTCCTGTTTTCTGGGCTAGTTGTTGTGAGTTTTCTCAATATTGATCTGCGGCAGTGTTTCTGATCTCTCTCTCTTCTGGCTGAACACACCCTAGATTATAAAGAAAAGTCTCTTACTATCATGCATAACTGGAGCTGAACCCGCATGTGGCTGGACCTTTCAATGGCTGGCATGTTATGATTCTGTGAATGCAGCCCAAAACTGCATTCGGATCTGCAACAACCACATCAAACCATGGGACTATGCCCAGTGAGCAGGCAGTAGAGGAATTAAACCCCCAGATTTTGTTCACATACACTATCAAGTTGTCCCTCACCTATGGTGTGTGCTTTATTTGGAAGACTGGAAATAAAAGGTTCACATTTATCCCATCTTGGTTGTATTGGTATGTAGACCAACCTTTTATGATTAAAAGAGTGGTCTATTGCCTTTTAAAACATAGTTGTGCTAGGGGAGCCAAGATGGCGGCGTGAGTAGAGCAGTGGAAATCTCCTCCCAAAAACACATAGAGCTATGAAAATATAACAAAGAAAAATCTTCCTAAAATAGAGACCACAGGACACAGGACAACATCCAGACCACATCCACACCTGCAAGAACCCAGCGCCTTGTGAAGGGGGTAAGATACAAGCCCCAGCCCGGCGGGACCCGAGCGCCCCTCCCCCCGGCTCCCGGCGGGTGGAGAGAAACCGGAGCAGTTTTTTTTTTTGGCGAGCGCTTTTTGGAAGCCTTAGAGGGACGGGCCCCCGTGGCTGGGGAGGCAGGGTGGCGGGACCGGTGAGGAGGTGCCTGGGAACGGCGCCGGAGGACAAAGAATATCCCGCGTTTCTCCCTGCGAGACCTGGGGGCGGGTGCCTGAGACCGGTGCCTGAGGACGGAGGAGGTCGCGCGTTTTTCCCCTTTTTTTTTTTTTTCTCTTTTTGGCAAGCGCTTTTTGGAAGCCTTGAAGGGACGGGGACCCCAGTGCTAGGGAGGCACGGTGGCGGGACTGGTGAGCGGGTGGCTGGGACCGGCGCCTGAGGACAAAGAATATCCCCCGTTTTTCCCTGCGGGACCGGTGGGCAGGTGCCTGAGACCGGCACTTGAGGACAGAGGAAATCGCGCGTTTTTCCCCTTTTTTTTTTCTCTTTTCTGCGAGTGCTTTTTGGAAGCCTAAAAGGGACAGGGACCCCGGTGCTAGGGAGGCAGGGCGGCGGGACTGGTGAGCGGGTGCCTGGGACCGGCACCTGAGGACAAAGAATATCCTGCATTTTTCCCTGTGGGACCGGTGGGTGGGTGCCTGAGACCAGCACCTGAGGACGGAAGAAATCGCGCGTTTTTCCCCTTTTTTTTTCTCTCTTTTTGCCAAGTGCTTTTTGGAAGCCTTGAAGGGACAGGGACCCCGGTGCTAGGGAGGCAGGGTGGCGGGACTGGTGAGCGGGTGCGTGGGACCAGTGCCTGAGGACCAAGAATATTGAGCGTTCCTTCCCTGCCGGACCGGTGGGTGGGTGCTTTTTGGAAGCCTTGAAAGGACAGAGACCCTGGTGCTAGGGAGACAGGGCAGCAGGACCAGTGCGCGGGTGCCTGGGACCGGCACCTGAGGAAAAAAAAAAAAATCGCGTGTTTTTTCTTTTTTTTTTCCTTTCTGTTCCCTCTCTCATTGTTGCTGTTGTTGTTTTGGTTTGGAGAGTGCTTTTTGGAAATCTTAAAGGGGCAGGACAGGTCACTTAGACCAGAAGCAGGGAATCTGGGGATCTCTGGGCACTCTAACCCCTTGGGCAGCAGGGAGCACAGAGGCCCCTTACGGAGATAAATAGTCTCCTGGCTGCTCCCCCTCTAACGGGGCTCCACCATTTTGGAGGAACAGCCCCAGCCAGGCCAAGCCCACAGCAACAGTGGAGATAAACCCCAAAGCAACTGGGCAGGAAGCAGAAGCCCTGTCTGCGCACAGCTGCCCAGCACAAGCCACTAGAGGTCGCTATTCTCCCAGGAAAAGGCTACAAACCAACAAGAAGGGAAGCTCTTCCAGCGGTCACTTGTACCAGCTCTGCAGACTATCTCTATCACCATGAAAAGGCAAAACTACAGGCAGACAAAGATCACAGAGACAACACCTGAGAAGGAGACAGACCTAACTAGTCCTCCTGAAAAAGAATTCAAAATAAAAATCATGAACATGCTGACAGAGATGCAGAAAAAAATGCAAGAGCAATGGGATGAGATGCAGAGAAAAATGCAAGAGCAGTGGGATGAGATGCAGAGAAAAATGCAAGAGCAGTGGGATGAAGTCCGGAAGGAGATCACAGATGTCAGGAAAGAGATCACAGAAGTGAAACAATCCCTGGAAGGATTTATAAGCAGAATGGATAAGATGCAAGAGGCCATTGAAGGAATAGAAGCCAGAGAACAGGAACGTATAGAAGCTGACATAGAGAGAGATAAAAGGATCTCCAGGAATGAAACAACACTAAGAGAAATATGTGACCAATACAAAAGGAAAAACATTCGTATTATAGGGATACCAGAAGAGGAAGAAAGAGGAAAAGGGATAGAAAGTGTCTTTGAAGAAATAATTGCTGAAAACTTCCCCAAACTGGGGGAGGAAATAATCGAACAGACCATGGAATTATACAGAACCCCCAACAGAAAGGATCCAAGGAGGACAACACCAAGACACATAATAATTAAAATGGCAAGGATCAAGGACAAGGAAAGAGTTTTAAAGGCAGCTAGAGAGAAAAAGGTCACCTATAAAGGAAAACCAATCAGGCTAACATCAGACTTCTCAACAGAAACCCTACAGGCCAGAAGAGAATGGCATGATATACTTAATGCAATGAAACAGAAGGGCCTTGAACCAAGGATACTGTATCCAGCACGACTATCATTTAAATATGATGGTGGGATCAAACAATTCCCAGACAAGCAAAAGCTGAGGGAATTTGCTTCCCACAAACCACCTCTACAGGGCATCCTACAGGGACTGCTCTAGATGGGAGCACCCCTAAAAAGAGCACAGAACAAAACACACAACATATGAAGAAGGGAGGAGGAGGAATAAGAAGGGAGAGAAGAAAAGACTCTCCAGACAGTGTATATAACAGCTCAATAAGCGAGCTAAGTTAGGCAGTAAGATACTAAAGAAGCTAACCTTGAACCTTTGGTAACCACGAATCTAAAGCCTGCAATGGCAATAAGTACATATCTTTCAATAGTCACCCTAAATGTAAATGGACTTAATGCACCAATCAAAAGACATAGAGTAATAGAATGGATAAAAAAGCAAGACCCATCTATATGCTGCTTACAAGAAACTCACCTTAAACCCAAAGATAAGCATAGACTAAAAGTCAAGGGATGGAAAAACATATTTCAGGCAAACAACAGTGAGAAGAAAGCAGGGGTTGCAGTACTAATATCAGACAAAATAGACTTCAAAACAAAGAAAGTAACAAGAGATAAAGAAGGCCACTACATAATGATAAAGGGCTTAGTCCAACAAGAGGATATAACCATTCTAAATATATATGCACCCAATACAGGAGCACCAGCATATGTGAAGCAAATACTAACAGAACTAAAGAGGGAAATAGACTGCAATGCATTCATTGTAGGAGACTTCAACACACCACTCACCCCAAAGGATAGATCCACCGGGCAGAAAATAAGTAAAGACACACAGGCACTGAACAACACACTAGAACAGATGGACCTAATAGACATCTATAGAACTTTACATCCAAAAGCAACAGGATATACATTCTTCTCAAGTGCACATGGAACATTCTCCAGAATAGACCACATACTAGCTCACAAAAAGAGCCTCAGTAAATTCCACAATATTGAAATTCTACCAACCAATTTTTCAGACCACAAAGGTATGAAAGTAGAAATAAATTCTACAAAGAAAACAAAAAGGCTCACAAACACATGGAGGCTTAACAACATGCTACTAAATAATCAATGGATCAATGAACAAATCAAAATAGAGATCAAGGAATATATAGAAACAAATGACAACAACAACACTAAGCCCCAACTTCTGTGGGATGCAGCGAAAGCAGTCTTAAGAGGAAAGTATATAGCAATCCAGGCACACTTGAAGAAGGAAGAACAATCCCAAATGAATAGTCTAACATCACAATTATTAAAACTGGAAAAAGAAGAACAAATGAGGCCTAAAGTCAGCAGAAGGAGGGACATAATAAAGATCAGAGAAGAAATAAACAAAATTGAGAAGAATAAAACAATAGCAAAAATCAACGAAACCAAGAGCTGGTTCTTTGAGAAAATAAACAAAATAGATAAGCCTCTAGCCCAACTTATTAAGAGAAAAAGAGAGTCAACACAAATCAACATAATCAGAAATGAGAATGGAAAAATCACGACAGACTCCACAGAAATACAAAGAATTATTAAAGACTACTATGAAAACCTATATGCCAACAAGCTGGAAAACCTAGAAGAAATGGACAACTTCCTAGAAAAATACAACCTCCCAAGACTGACCAAGGAAGAAACACAAAAGTTAAACAAACCAATTACAAGCAAAGAAATTGAAACAGTAATCAAAAAACTACCCAAGAACAAAACCCCGGGGCCGGACGGATTTACCTCGGAATTTTATCAGACACACAGAGAAGACATAATACCCATTCTCCTTAAAGTGTTCCACAAAATAGAAGAAGAGGGAATACTCCCAAACTCATTCTATGAAGCCAACATCACCCTAATACCAAAACCAGGCAAAGACCCCACCAAAAAAGAAAATTACAGACCAATATCCCTGATGAACGTAGATGCAAAAATACTCAATAAAATATTAGCAAACAGAATTCAACAGTATATCAAAAGGATCATACACCATGACCAAGTGGGGTTCATCCCAGGGATGCAAGGATGGTACAACATTCGAAAATCCATCAACATCATCCACCACATCAACAAAAAGAAAGACAAAAACCACATGATCATCTCCATAGATGCTGAAAAAGCATTTGACAAAATTCAACATCCATTCATGATAAAAACTCTCAGCAAAATGGGAATAGAGGGCAAGTACCTCAACATAATAAAGGCCATATATGATAAACCCACAGCCAGCATTATACTGAACAGTGAGAAGCTGAAAGCATTTCCACTGAGATCGGGAACCAGACAGGGATGCCCACTTTCCCCACTGTTATTTAACATAGTACTGGAGGTCCTAGCCACGGCAATCAGACAAAACAAAGAAATACAAGGAATCCAGATTGGTAAAGAAGAAGTTAAACTGTCACTATTTGCAGATGATATGATACTGTACATAAAAAACCCTAAAGACTCCACTCCAAAACTACTAGAACTGATATCGGAATACAGCAAAGTTGCAGGATACAAAATCAACACACAGAAATCTGTAGCTTTCCTATACACTAACAACGAATCAATAGAAAGAGAAATCAGGAAAACAATTCCATTCACCATTGCATCAAAAAGAATAAAATACCTAGGAATAAACCTAACCAAGGAAGTGAAAGACTTATACTCTGAAAACTACAAGTCACTCTTAAGAGAAATTAAAGGGGACACTAATAAATGGAAACTCATCCCATGCTCATGGCTAGGAAGAATTAATATCGTCAAAATGGCCATCCTGCCGAAAGCAATATACAAATTTGATGCAATCCCTCTCAAATTACCAGCAACATTCTTCAATGAATTGGAACAAATAATTCAAAAATTCATATGGAAACACCAAAGACCCCGAATAGCCAAAGCAATCCTGAAAAAGAAGAATAAAGTAGGGGGGATCTCACTCCCCAACTTCAAGCTCTACTACAAAGCCATAGTAATCAAGACAATTTGGTACTGGCACAAGAACAGAGCCACAGACCAGTGGAACAGATTAGAGACTCCAGAAATTAACCCAAACATATATGGTCAATTAATATTTGATAAAGGAGCCATGGACATACAATGGCAAAATGATAGTCTCTTCAACAGATGGTGCTGGCAAAACTGGACAGCTACATGTAGGAGAATGAAACTGGACCTTTGTCTAACCCCATACACAAAGGTAAACTCAAAATGGATCAAAGACCTGAATGTAAGTCACGAAACCATTAAACTCTTGGAAAAAAACATAGGCAAAAACCTCTTAGACATAAACATGAGTGATCTCTTCTTGAACATATCTCCCCGGGCAAGGAAAACAACAGCAAAAATGAGCAAGTGGGACTACATTAAGCTGAAAAGCTTCTGTACAGCGAAAGACACCATCAATAGAACAAAAAGGAACCCTACAGTATGGGAGAATATATTTGAAAATGACAGATCTGATAAAGGCTTGACGTCCAGAATATATAAAGAGCTCACACGCCTCAACAAACAAAAAACAAATAACCCAATTAAAAAATGGGCAGAGGAACTGAACAGACAGTTCTCCAAAAAAGAAATACAGATGGCCAAGAGACACATGAAAAGATGCTCCACATCGCTAATTATCAGAGAAATGCAAATTAAAACTACAATGAGGTATCACCTCACACCAGTAAGGATAGCTGCCATCCAAAAGACAAACAACAACAAATGTTGGCGGGGCTGTGGAGAAAGGGGAACCCTCCTACACTGCTGGTGGGAATGTAAATTAGTTCAACCATTGTGGAAAGCAGTATGGAGGTGCATCAAAATGCTCAAAACAGACCTACCATTTGACCCAGGAATTCCACTCCTAGGAATTTACCCTAAGAACGCAGCAATCAAGTTTGAGAAAGACAGATGCACTCCTATGTTTATCGCAGCACTATTTACAATAGCCAAGAATTGGAAGCAACCTAAATGTCCATCTGTAGATGAATGGATAAAGAAGATGTGGTACATATACACAATGGAATACTACTCAGCCATAAGAAGTGGAAAAATCCAACCATTTGCAGCAACATGGATGGAGCTGGAGAGTATTATGCTCAGTGAAATAAGCCAAGCGGAGAAAGAGAAATACCAAATGATTTCACTCATCTGAGGAGTATAGGAACAAAGGAAAAACTGAAGGAACAAAACAGCAGCAGAATTACAGAACCCAAAAATGGACTAACAGGTACCAAAGGGAAAGGAACTGGGGAGGATGGGTGGGCAGGGAGGGATAAGGGGGGGGAAGAAGAAGGGGGGTATTAAGATTAGCATGCATGGGGGGGAGGGAGAAAGGGGAGGGTGGGCTGCACAACACAGAGAGGACAAGTAGTGACTCTACAACATTTTGCTAAGCTGATGGACAGTAACCGTAATGTGGTTGTTAGGGGGGACCTGATATAGGGGAGAGCATAGTAAACATAGTATTCTTCAGGTAAGTGTAGATTAAAAATTTAAAAAAAAAAAAAAGAAAGAAAGAAAGAAAAGGGGGATTACTCCTTAACAGGATAAAACTATTGGTAAATCAAAGATCAACGCATGCTTTAAATATCCTTAATGTTGATCACTTAAAGGGTGTCAGATGATCAGCTATGGAGGTACTCTTTTCTGATAATATTCCTTTCTCTTAATTAAAAAAAAAAAAAAAAAAGCAGTTACTGTGTGCTGACCTCCAATGAGTTCTGCACAGTGGTATAGAGGGCATGTCAAAGTGTGGGCAAAGGGTCTGTTTGTTTCTATGCAGAAGATCAAGGCCTAGCTTGGATACCCAGAAAATGAACTAAGATACGATATGAGGAGGAGCTTCCGGCATCAGCACTCTCTGGAGGACTCGTGCCGGGGGATGATCATCAAAAAGCCTCCACAGGGATCCGGACGATGCTGCGGTTGTGGCTGCATCCAGCCCACCATCTCCTGGACTTGCCATAAGAAGGAGGAGGGAGATGTCTAGGCTGGCATGTGCATACAGTGAGACAACGAATTTGACTGGATCTGTACTGTTGGAACTCAACCAGGAGTTGGGAGGGGTGCAAGTTGTAGCACCCCAAAATCTCATGACTATAGACTATCTATGGTTAAAAGAACATATGGGATGTGAACAGATCCCAGAAATGGGCTGCTTTAATTTGTCTGATGGTTCAAGTACAGTTGGAAAATATCCATCATATCATAGATAAATTTTCACAAATGCCTAGGGTGCCTAAATGGTTTTCTTGGCTTCACTGGAGATGGCTGGTAATTATAGATTTGCTTTGTTTATGTCACCGTATTCCTATTATGTCAATATGTGTGTGCAAATTAGTTAGTAGTTTAAAACCTATACATACTTAAGGTACTATACAAGAAGATATGTCAAAGAAATAATCAATCCTCCCAAGTTTCCTTCATATGCTACATCTATAGCTTTTCTTCTTCCTTCCTAATTACAAACTTTAAATAGAATTCGTGCCTCATATCGAATTTACCGAGTATCATAATTCCTCCAGGTGGTAAAGATACCTCGAGACAAGTGCTGGGCATAGAAGCCACAGGGCATAAATCTGCAAAGAAGTAAAAAGCTAACCTTCTCAAACAATATGGCTTCTCTCTCACTTACCAACTTTACATTTCCCTGTATGGCCCCGGAAGATGACTGGTTAGCCAGAGACGGGTAAGATTCCTCAAGGGAGGAACAACCTAAGACAGGCACAGTCGCAGGGGGGCCATCAGGTGAGAATTTGGGGATCAACAGAGGTGAGGCTCAGAACCTCACCCCCCCTGCTTTGAGAGAAATCTTCTGCATCCGTGGATGTCTTGCTGCCCTTGTCTAGCCTGGATTAATACTTAGTCCATAGGCACACACCTGATCATCTGATCATCTACATTTGCCTTCTTACAGCACTAAACTATGTTTTCTACCTTTATCTTGCATCTACCTACCACTTCAGCATTTTATTAAAAATAAAAATAATAATAATAATAGGAGAAATGTGGGATCAACATATAAATCAAGTACAAAAATCAAATGAATATTCATATTTGACCTGATGGTTTATAGGTCATATTGCATGATCAAAACCGAAAGTTTCTGTGATGACTGCCCTTGTACTGTTCACCATGTAAGAATTTATTCACTCTGTAAGAATTCGTTCACCATGTAAGAACTTGTTCGTTATGCTTCAGAAGAATGGAGACTGACGAGAATTAGGCTTGAGATGGATTAATGATTGTACATTGAGCATTGACCCCCCTATACTGAATTTTATTGTTGTTAACAACCATTTGATCAATAAATATGAGAGATGCCCTCTAAAAAAAAAAAAAAAACAAAAAAAACAAAAAAAACATAGTTGTTCATTGTAAAATATACACGTGGGAAAATCACCCCAACTTCTACATAGGAATGATTACATTTTTTTAAAAAAATCAACGTACACGTTTGTTTATAATGGTATCAAAAAAGCAAACATTTCTTATAATAGTAAGTTATCAGTTGCACTGATAATTATGTTTTGTCATTTTTAAGTATATAGAGAAGTCTATGGTCTGATAAATAAAAAATGTAAGTTGCCAAACTCAGTAATCTCACTTTTGTTAATTAAAAAGGAGCTCCATGCACATTGGTATGAATGTACAATTTTTTTAAAGTTGGCCACACTATATTCTGTCCTGTAACATGCTATTTCCTCTCAGCATATACATCTTTTCAGGTAATAAATACAGAACTACAACATTATTTCTGGTCATTGTGTAGTGCGCTGTTGCATTTGTGTGGCACAATTAAACGAACAAGTAATTTATTTCTAAATGACAATGTATAAGCAGAACTATGATAAACAAGTCTTTTTGTACTTGTGCCATTATATCCTTTGTATAAATTCCAAGAAGTATTGCTATCACAGTTTTTTTTAATTCCAGAGTTTGTTATCTGCTGTGTCTTTCCAAATTTTACGTTATCTGTAAATGTGATAAGCACACTTTCTTTCCTAACGGGAGTGGTAGATAAAAATGTCAAACACACACTTTATCTCCCCCATAAAGTCTTTCCCAATGCCTCCCCTCTCCCACCTCAGATTAACTGCACTTTTCATTGGGCCCCCAGTTAACCCCATTCAGATGTCTACAGCAAAATATAATGCTCAATCATTCTTTTTTTAAATTTACTTCTTTGCTTTCCTGTAGAGTCTGTTAGACAGACAAGACCAATGCTTCTGAGTTAGTTTCCTTGCCTGCTTCTTTCCTAACCCAGTTCCTGGCACCTAGCAGGACATTATGAATGAGAGAAGGAAATGAATGGATTCTTGAAGGACTCAAGGACACATCCCCACAACATGCTACCAGATCTGAAATTGTAGGTTTGTTTGAACTTTTGGGCAACGTTCATGAAAGAGTTGGGTTGTGCATAAATCAAAGCCTCATTCCTTTTGTCCATGTGCCACTTCACCTGCATACAGGTGTCATTCCTCTATTCATCTGTCCACCAAATTTACTGAGTACTTAATATACTGCAAAGTTACTGAGGAAAAGGCTTTAGGAAAATACAAAAAAGACACTAACCTCAATAAGCATACTGTATTGCATTACAATGAAATCCAGACTCCTGACCACACCTTCCTGGCCGGACAGCATCCTGTTTCTAGGGAAACTCACCTACGGTGCTGTCATGTCGGCCAAGCACCACAAGAAAAGTCTAGATGAAGTGCTGTTAGACTCGCAGAAGGTAGTTTCCTTGCTGGACAGGGATGACGGTGGTGGGAGCTCATGAGGAAGAAATGAAGTGGGGCGCAAAAGTTTTCCTTTTCTAATTTTAATCAGACTAATTAAGTTAACAAATTCGATTTGGGCTTTGAGGTAGAAACAGAAACAGATGGATATGCAAAGATGGGGGAAGGAAATTCCATTTACACGTGGGTAAAGTGATAGCCGCTAAAGAAAACAGAGCAGTAGTTAAAATCAGGTTAAAAAAATAAAACCACGAGCATTCCAATATGTATTCAACACCAAGTTAAACAATATAGTAGAAGAAAAGCTCTCCTATGCGATAGCAACAAATAAGACCAAGTCCTGAAGAATTTAACATAACAAGATTTGAGTATGTGTAAAAATATATGTTCTATAAAGACCTGCGTCTTGTGCTTGGGCAGGTGTGCTTGCGCAGGAAGACTAAACATTGTAGAGATGTTGATTCTCCCTAAATTAATTCTGCGTTTTCAAAATGTGGTACAGTTCCAATCAAAATAGCAACAGGAATTTGGAGAGGGGTGAGACTTGACGAATCATGTTCAAATTCATCTGGAAAAATAACATGTGAGACAGCAATTCCCAAACTTTGCTGCATGTTAGAATCACTAGAGAGCTTTAAAATCCCAAAGCCGTAGTCACATCATAACGCTCTCAGGTCACTCTGACGTCACACAAAGTTTGAAAAGCAAAGGTGTGAGGGTGCTCAAGACATTTCTCAAAAAGGTCATGGGATTAGTTCTACTCCACACCAAAATATATTATAAAGTTAATAGCAGTGGAAACAGTTTGGTGCTGACACGGATATGCAACAGGAGGGTGAAATGGAGCCCCCAAATCCATCAATATACATGGGGGATGTAGGATATAAATTAAAATCATTTGCAGAAAGAGAAATTAATTAACAATATGGTGCAACTGGATAGCTATCTGAGGAAACATTGGATGAACCTCTATCCCACTCCTTACGGTCAGTTCTGGATGACTCCCCTCTCCCTCCAGTCTGTTTTTCACACGCAGCCAGAGTAATCGTAGAGCCATGATCAGAGATCCTGCCTCTGTCCTCCCAGGACATTTCAAGGGCTTCTATTGCATTACAATGAAATCCAGACTCCTGACCACACCTTCCTGGCCGGACAGGCTGGTCCAGGTCCCTCTGTGCTGCTGGCGGCCCCTCCCTTCGGCTCCCGCTGCACCACCGCGCGCTGGGTCCGCCCCAAACCCTCTCCGTATCAGGGACTTTGTTTAGGCTCCCCTCTGCCAAGTCCTCACAAGGCTTCCAATCTTAGGTTCAGTGTCACCTCTGCGGAATCTTTTCTTGACCCAGCCCTTTAGGACATTCCCTATTCCATTCCCATAATTCTCCCTTACGCATCTAGACGTCCCACTACTTCCTTATCAGCTCTTACCATATCAATTATTGTTAAAAGTATTTATTTGGGTTTGGGGTGGGGTGTTTTTTTTGCCCAGCTCTCCTAAGCTCCATGTGGGAAGACCTTGTCACTCTGGGCACTGCTATGGTCCCAGGATTTAGTACATAGTAGGTGCTCAATAAATGTTTGTTGCATGAGGAAAAGGTTCATGGAGGCTAGAGGTCTCGGAGAGTGACCAGTTGTTCTTGCTCCACCAGCAACACCCTGCAGAGCTGTGGACAGTCCCAGTGTGATTCTGGGGTAGACTTGCATAGATCTTAAAGGGCCTCAGCCAGTCGGGGTGGGCTCCTTCCCCTGTTAGGGGCTGAATGTCTGGGCTTAGAGTCACGCTCCTAAACTGAACTTTTTGCTGAGGCCCTGACGTCCAAACTGAACATCAAATCCTTCTTCGCCACCCCTTCCGGTACAAAAGCCAGGCCCCTTGACGGAAACAAGGAACAGCTTCGCAGCACAATTCTGGTTTCTCTCAACATCTGATGAAATGGCTCAGTTAAGATAGTTACACATAAATATGTAGCTAGAAATATAAAGCTAGAAAATGCCTTCAGTACCATCTCCTAATGACTATAAAACAGTGCTGCCTTTTCATTGCACAGATGAAGAGGCCCGGGCCCGGGAAGACTCCACGGCGTGCCCGGCGGGTAGCGGCGGCGGGCTCTGCACCCTTGTCTCCGTGTGCGGCTCAGAGCCGTCGCTATGGCGCCGTGACAGTGCAGCTCTCCATCACATTTTAGAAAAATCACGTCGAAAACAACTAATTTTGAAAACTTTATTATTACGTCCGTTAAATGACTTTCTTCATCTTCTGCAAGCAGTATGCAGTATAGTGTCATTTGCTTCCCTTTAGAAGTCTTAGAAATAATAAATTCGGGGAAAGGGGCCAAAGCCAGGATGAAAACCGTGTGCAGTGAACAGAGGCAGAGAGAGGGGGCTTCAGGCGACACAGCCGGGCCTGAGCGGTCTGCCCCTGTGCCGCTGCGACAGAATCGAGCCTTGCCTGCGAGGCTCTCCCGGGCCCCGGGCTGGGCGAAGGCCTGGTCCGCAGACCGTGGGGATGGCAGCCCCCGTGGGCTCTGGGCGGGTGGGGGGCCTGCCCTGCGCCTTCTGCCCACGAGGGAGGAGAGTCACCCGAGGACGTGGTGCCTCCTGCGGGACCATCTTCGCACGCCCCCCCCTTATGTTGCAGTCACTCCTGCTGGAGGCAATTTCAGCGCGGGCGACTCAACGGGCCCCGCACAAAACGACATGAAGCCCTGGAAATGCCGATTTGCACCTGCTCGCCGAGAGCTTCTGTAAGACATGCTGGGTGGACATTATTGTCCTTAACAATAATTTGTTTTAGTTACTATGGCCTTCTACTTAAGAACTTTTAAGGAAAAAAAAACAGAACAGATGGCATTAAAAAAAATTATATTGTTTCAGTTCATTGTGGTCTTAGGACCACTGCTTTTTGAATTTAATAAAGTCCACTCTGCATCACGCACAGCTGTTCTGACTACCGACTGAAATCACTATGACCCTCCCACCTCTGGCTTCAATACTGAGCAATGCTCTCATCAAAAGATCTCAAAGCACTCTCAGTGCAATATATCTAAACATTCAGGCCCTGTGAAAGAAGTCTGTTTTGGGTTGCCAAAGTATGTGAATTCATCTTGCATGATCAAAAAAAAATTGCCTTTTAGGGTCCTGCCAGAAAACATAACTTGAACTTTCTGCTTATCAAAGCCGAAAGTTCTTATCAAAAGCCCACTTATGAGAAATGATATTAATGGATGATTTCCAGAAAGATAGACAGCCTGTATATCCCTAGATATTCCCAATTTTGTCTGGGATCAAGCCAGACCAGTTAGGGGGCCATATAGTTGATTGCTACATTTTTTAACATTCCCAGGATTTTTTGTAACATCTTTATTGTGATTAAATGCTTCATTTAAAATATAAAATTCAATGATTTTTAGAATACAGAGCTATACAATCATCAACACAACTTTAGAACACTTCTATCACCTAAGAAAAGAGTTAAAAACATACCCTTTGGTTATCACCTCTTCCTAGTCTCTTTCTCTCTCTCAGTCTTGAGCTACCATTAATCTGCTTTCTGTCTCTCTAGATTTGCCTATTCTGGACATTGCATATAAGTGGAATTATATGACTAGCTTCTTTCATCACTTAACATAATATTTTCAAAATTCACCCACATTGTAGCATGTATCAGTACTTATTCTTATTTGTGGACAAATAGTATTCCATTGTAAGGCTATTCCATATTTTATTTATCAATTCATCAGCAGATAGACATTTGCGTGACCTCTACCTTTTGGATATTGTGAATAATGCAGCTATGAACATTCATGTACAGGTTTTCGTGTGGACATGTGTTTTCATTTCTCTTGGGTATATGTCTAAGAGTAGAACTGCTGGGCCAAATACTATCATTATGTTTAAATTGTTGACAAACTGCCAGACTGTTTCCACAGTAACTGTGTATTCTCACCAGCAACCTGAGTTTCTGACTTCTCCACATCCTCTCCAACACTTGTTATTATCTGGCTTTTTAGTAACAGTCATCCTTCTCAGAATGACATAAAAGTACCTCATGGTTGGGAAACAAAAGGAAAAATGAACAAGTGGGACTGTATCAAACTAAAAAGCTTCTGTACAGCAAAAGACACCATCAGTAGAACAAAAAGACATCCTACTGTATGGGAGAATATAATCATAAATGACAGATCCAATAAGGGATTGACATCCAAATTATATAAAGAGCTCATGAACCTCAACAAACAAAAAACAAATAAGCCAATTAAAAAACGGGCAGAGGAGCTGAACAGACACTTCTCCAAAGAAGAAATACAGATGGCCAACAGGCACAAGAAAAGATGCTCCACATCGCTAATCATCAGAGAAATGCAAATTAAAACCACAATGAGATGTCACCTCACACCAGTTAGGATGGCCACCATCCAAAAGACAAATAACCACAAATGTTGGCAAGGGTGTGGAGAAAGGGGAACCCTCCTACACTGCTGGTGGGGATGTAAAGTAGTTCAACCATTGTGGAAAGCAGTATGGAGGTTCCTCAAACAACTAAAAATAGAAATACCATTTGACCCAGGAATTCCACTCCTAGGAATTTACCCTAAGAATGCAGCAGCCCAGTTTGAAAAAGACATATACACCCCTTTGTTTATCACAGCACTATTTACAATAGCCAAGAAATGGAAGCAACCTAAGTGTCCATCAGTAGATGAATGGATAAAGATGTGGTACATATACACAATGGAATATTATTCAGCCATAAGAAGAAAACAGATCCTACCATTCGCAACAACATGGATGGAGCTGGAGGGTATTATGCTCAGTGAAATAAGCCAGGCAGAGAAAGACAAGTACCAAATGATTTCACTCATCTGTGGAGTATAAGAACAAAGAAAAACTGAAGGAAAAAAACAGCAGCAGACTCACAGAACCCAAGAATGGACTAACAGTTACCAAAGGGAAAGAGACTGGGGAGGATGTGTGGGAGGGGAGAGATAAGGGGGAAAATGGGGCATTACAATTAGCACACATAATGTAGCAGGGAGGACACGGGGAAGGCAGTGTATACAGAAGAGACAAGTAGTGACTCTATAGCATCTTACTACGCTGATGGACAGTGACTGTAATGGGGTATTTGGGGGGGACTTGATAATAGGGAGAGTCTAGTAACCATAATGTTGTTCAAGCAATTGTACATTAACGATATCAAAAAACAAAAACTACCTCATGATTTTGCTTTGTATTTCCCTGAAGACTAATGATGTAGAGCATCTCTTCATGAGTTTATTGGCTATTTGTATATTTTCTTTGGAGAGATGTCTGTTCAGATCCTTTGCCCATTATTTAAACTGGGTTATTTGTCTTTTCATTGTTGAGTTGTTAATGTTCTTTACATATTTGAGAAAGAAGTTCCTTGTATTTGCAAATATTTTTTTCCCCTTCTGGGCTGTCTTTTCATTCTTTGTTGTATCCTTTGAGGCACAAAAGATTTTGGATGAAGCCAATGTGTTTGCTGTTGTTCGTGCCTTTTGGTATCATACCGAACAATTGTCAAATTCAAAGTCATGAATATTTACCCTTACATTTTCTAGGAGCTTTCTAACACTAGCTCTCATTTTTAGATCTTTGATCCATTTGCATATGGTATGAAGTAAGGGTCCAACTTAATTCTTTTGCATGCGGCTATCCTAGGATTGTTTTCACAAAGAGCACTTTAGCATTATAATAAACAGCTCTATGAAGAAAACTTTGTGTTTTTCAAGGAGATGTGCTTGGTAACAGTGTCCACTACATCACAAAAGTATCCTTTTCGGAGACTACAAAGGAGATTTTTCTCAGGCCTTGGTTCTAGGAAACTTTATTCCCATAGACTGGAACACTTTTTTCTTTGGCAGCTGAGAAAACTCAGATACAAAGGTGCTGCCCATCTCTAGTAATACTGATGTTTAGGGTAGACATTTTAGGTATGGCATTAACTCTGATTTCATCTTCTTTTCCTAGCTTTATATTCCTCTGATTTCCTCATCTGTTTTATTTTCACGCTGTTGTATTACATGTATCCCTGGAGTCACCCCCAGCTCATTTTTGAAACCAAAAGAGATAGAAACAAGTAAAAAAAATGTTCAAAAGAAACTCTGGCATCCTTTGGTATTTCTTGAATTTTGTCTTATACTGTGGCTCCTTGTTAATGTACCCAAGTTCCATACCAGAATTCATCAGTAAATATAAAATCTTTTTCACCTTAGGTGCCTTCCCCCAGTTCAATTCCCTAAAAGAGTATGTATTTAAATTATATCTATTAAATGATTTACTGAATGAATGAGTGAATAGGTGAGTGAATGAATGAAAAGTAGAATGAACAGTTGAGGAATAAATTTGGCCTAGCTGGAGGCAGATTAAGATTTCCTCTCCTCTTTCTTCAAAGTGAGTATAGACAGAATGTACCTTAATATAACAAAGGCCATGTATGACAAGCCCACAGCTAACATCATACTCAAAGATGCAAAGTTGAAAGCTTTTCCTTTAAGATCGGGAACAAGACAAGGATGCCCATTCTCACCACTTTTATCCAATGTAATGTTGGAAGTTCTAGACAGAGCAATTAGGCAGGAAAAATAAATAAAAGGCATCCATACTGGGAAAGAAATTAAAATGTCACTATTTGCAGATAACATGATTTTATATATAAAAAACCCTAAGGACTCTACCAAAAAACTGTTAGGTCTAATAACTGAATTCAGTAAAGTTGCAGGATTCAAAATCAGCATACAAAAATCTGTTCCAGTTTTATACATTAATAATGAACCATCAGGAAGAGAAAGTAAGAAATCAATCCCATTTAGAACTGCATCAAAAAGAATTAAATACTGAGGAACAAGCTTAGCAAAGGAAGGGAAAGACCTGTGCTCTGAAAAGCATAAGACATTGATGAAAGAAATGGAAGAAGACACAAAAAATGAAAAGATATTCCATGCTCATGGATTGGAAAAGTTAATCCTGTTAAAATGTCAAAACCACACAAAGCAATATAAGATTCAAGGCAGTCTCTATCAAAATTCAATGAAATTTTTCACAGAAATTTTTTTTTAATCCTAAAATTGTATGGAACCACACACACAAAAAAATCCCAAATAGCCAGAGCAATATTGAGAAAACAGAACAAAATCCTCTGTTCTGACATCACACAGGTATCACACTCCCTGGTTTCAACCTATATTACAAAGCTATAGTAATCAGACCAGTATAGCAATGGCATTAAAAACAGACACATGGATCAATGAAACAGAGTAAAGAGCCCAGAAATAAACCCACACATATCTGGAGAATTAATTTATAACAAAGGAGGCAAAACTACACAGTGAGGAAAGGACAGTCTCTTCAATACATAGTGTTGGGGAAACTGGACAGCCACATACAAAAGAATGAGACCGGAAGACTATGTTGCACCATACACAAAATTAACTCGAAATAGATAACTGACTTGAATGTCAGACCAGAAACCGTAAAACTCTTAGAAGAAAACATGGGCAGTGAGCCACCTGACATCAGTCTTGGCAACATTTTTTGGCTCTGAGTCCAAAGGCAACGGCAACTAAAGGGAAAATAAACAAGTGGGACAAGGTCCAACCAAAAAGCTTCTGCTCAGTGAAGGAGGCCGTCCACAGACGGAAAGGCAGCCCACTGGGTGGGAGAAGATATTTGCAAATCATAGATCTGATAAAGGGTGTAATATCCAAAATATATAAAGAACTTGTAGAACTCAGTAACAACAAAAATAAGTCCAATTAAAAAATGGGCAGAGGATCTGAACAGGCATTTTTCCAAAGAAGACATATAAATGGCCAACAGGCACATGGAAGGATGTTCAACTTCATTAACCACCAGGGAAATGCAAATCAAAACCACAATGAGGTATCAGCGCACACGTTAGGATGGCTACTATCCAAAAGACAAGAAATAGCAAGTGTTTCTTGAGGATGTGGAGAAAAGGGAACCCTTGTGCACTGTTGGTGGGAATGTAAATTGGTGCAGCCACTATGCAGAACTGTTCAGAGGTTCCTCAAAAATTAAAAATAGAACTGCCGTAGGACACAGTAATTCTGCTTGTGATGATTTAACCAAAGAAAACAAAAACTGATTTAAAAAGATATATGCACCCATGTTTATTGCAGCATTATTTATAGTAGACAAGTTATAGAAACAAGCTTAATGTTTGTTGATGGATAAATGGATAAAGAAGACGTGAGATAGATAGATGTGAGATATATATATGTATGTATATATATGTATTTATGCATAGGTGTGTGTGTGTGCATGAATACTACTCAGCCATAAAAAAGAGTGAAATCTTGCCATTTGTGACAACCTGGGTGGACCTTGAGGATATTATGCTAAGTGAAGTAAATCAGAGAAAGACAAATACCATATGATTTCACTTTTATCTGGATCTAAAAAACAGAACAAATGATGAATAAATGAATCAAAAGGAGAAATTCATAGAGAACAGAACAGTGGTTGCCAGAGGGGAGGGTGATTGGAAGGTGGGCAAAATGGGTGAGGGGGATCAAGAGATAGAAACTTCCAGTCATAAAATAAATAAGGCATGTGATGTAACGTACAGCATGCTGGCTATAGTCAATAATATCCTAGTGCAAATTTGAAAGATGCTAAGAAAGTAAATCCTAAGGGTTCCCACCCCCCAAAAAACATTTTTTGACTTTGTAAGGTAACTAGACTTACTTGGTGATCATTTCACAATATATACAAATGCGGAATCATTATGTTGTGCACCAGAAACTCATATAATGTTATAAGTCAATTATACTTAAAAAAAAAAAAAAGAGCCTTCTCACTGGTTCCATTTTAGGACCCACAGGAAAAAGCCCAATATTCAATATGATAATATCCAGCTGCCCACCAGGTAGTATTTACAACCCTGTCCACCTGAGCTTCTTCCCATTCTGTGTGTGGTTCTCTGTCCCTGCATCAGGATCACCTGAGGTGTTTATTAATAATGTAGATTCCTGCACCTCCCCCAGGAAGGTGGAGACAAGAGCTGCATTTTAACAAAGATGCTTTTGCACTCTAAAATTTAAGAAATATCGCCTTGAGGTGATAATAGCCGAGAGGGGAAACATTTTAAATGGCTATTGGCGCTCTGTGACCTGGTGTGGGTGGTCTGCATGGGACAGCACAGAGGACCCCAGAAACACCAATGCAAGAATATCCCAAGACATGTTTTCTCTTTTTCAAAACTTTGGCAAGGGTTAGTTTTGTAGGGAAATAAACACGATCTAGTTCAGAGGTTTCTATAGGCTTGAAGATCCAGGTGAGATAGCTTATATTTATTATAAATTCCATGAATTTTGTTGGCTTATAATCAGGGACAGTTATGCTGTAAGAAATATGACACAAAAACAATTTTCATAGGCAAAGGTTAATTTTAGCAATCCCTCTGTATATAGATTCAAGATGAATGCTTTGCTTTGAAACGTGGATGAAAGGGTTATTTTGGCAGCCTTCTCTGGTACCAGTCCTAAACAGTGTCTGCCCGGAGGCCTGTACTAAGGTGCAGAATTGAAGAGAAATACCAGGCAGGTGGCCAAAGCTTTGTGATTGGACAGAAAGTAATTCTTTTCCTTCGGACTTGGGACAGTGAAACCGAATGATCTCTTCTGCATTTGAAGACATATTTTTGGCATACTTTTACAGTACTAGTAAACAACACTTTTTTAACTGGAAAACCCCCAAAACAATCACATAGAAACCAAACCCTGTAATCTTTATTCTTTCCTTATGTCAGCCTAGGTTATTCATGTTTTGAAAGCGACTTCAGCAAAATCCCCGGGTTTCAATTTTATTAAGATCACTGTTTCATTCATTCTGTCTGATAATACTGTTCTAAGCGAGGCTCATTTACCCAATCCCGGCTGTGTATCCAGAGATAGTGGTTCCCTTGGGCCCCAGCTGGATAGACATGCATCTCAGAATGCAAAGTACTAAAAAAATATGAAATACATATCTTTCAGAACCTCTGTGGTGAAACTTGCTTGAACTTTCTGAGATGTAGAAAAAGATTAGTTAACTTAGTAAAGCTGAATTTTAAATAATAAAAGCTGAATACAATATGCCAACTATAATAAGAAGAAAATGGAAGCAATTTAAATGTCCAATGATGGGAACGTGATTAAGTAAACTGTTTTATCCGAATGGTAAATATTATGCAGTCATTAATTTTTCAAAGAATTTTTAACAACTTGAATATTTGCCTATGACAGATACAATGTTAGGAGAAAGAACATAGAGAGTATGACCCCAATTATATAAATATATTGGGATTTGAATACTGAAAAAGACTGAAAGGAAGTAGCCAAAATAGCAATGGGGATTTTCTCTAGTGGCAGAATTTTCTTTTAATTTCATTGTCTTCTTTGTACTTTCTTAAATTTCCTAATTTTTTTCCAAAAATAATCCCATCAAACTATTGGTTATTTTATTTCTTGGTGTTTTGTTTGCTAATCATTTTTAGTAAATGTGCTAGCAAAGCAACGTTACATTATAATATCTTTCAGTTATGATTTCCTGACTTAACACCAGTCCCCGCCAGTCTCTGACTCTTACTCTGATTAGGATTGCCCCATCATAGTGCAGTAAGCATCACGTGGCACACCCCACCCAGCCCCGGGGCAGGAATTAATCAAATCATCTGGAGCAGGACCAGGAACCTGCACTTTCAACTTGCATGCCCAGTGATTTGATGTAGGGGGTGAGCAGCCTTGATATTTGCTACCCTAAAATGTCCTAATCCCCTCCCCACATCTCTGTTTTCTCTCTACTTATTGTGCCAATCATAAATTTTTTATCCTAGAGTGGGGCGTGATTTTATGCCAGCTCTAATCTCCGCTGAGCAACGGTGCTAGAGATTCCTGATGGGAACCCGGCTCACTGCAGCCCCATGAGGAGGTCGTGTGTCAGGGAGTCACTTTCCCTGCCTACCCTCTTTGTTCAATCGCTACCCATTCCTCACTCTGCACCCCATTTATGAAACAGGTTCCTCTTTGGAAGCTGCATATAGGAGTTCCTTTCCTGTGACTGAGCCACTAGCTGAATGGCTGTAAAGAAGTAATCTAATCTTGCTAGTCAACTGCCTCATCTGAAAAGGATCTTATTTGGATGTAGGGAAGTTAAGGAATAATATAAGCAAAATACTACCACAGAATGAGCCCTCCAAAGACAATAATTATTAGTTCACAGGGATGCGGTTTCTTGATGTGGGAAACTAACTCAAATTATAGTTTAATGTTATTGCCTTGAGCCCACCAAAAAAAAAACAGTGTCTGAATATGCAAACAAGAGTTACTCTGAGTATTGGACTCCTCATATCAAAGAACATGTAACTGTCATGTTATTTTTCAAAAAGAAATGAATCCTATTGAGCTCAATCAAAATATGCTAAGAAAAAATGTCCATGGCAGTGGGGTATGAAACATAATTAACTCCTTTTGTGAGTGGTTAAACATCCAAATGATGCTGAGATACTTTGGTCAGCAGAGACGTAACGATGGTGAGGGCCTGCGGACGCCAAAGGCCTTGTCGCTGACACGTGACAAGGGAAAGTCAACACACCATGAAAGGAGAGGGGGAAATGGTGTTTTTTTCTGTGTGACAGTAGAGATGGGGCTGGGAATGGAATACACACACACACCCCGAAGTGACCTCAGTGACCTTCTGAAGCATGTTCAGGTGTGCTGGCACCATGCTGCGTCATCACTGTGCCGAGTACACTTGACTCATCAGGCCGTGGATACTCTGAGCCTTCACAGCAGGCTGTCCTGCCCGATCCGTCCAGCAGTCAGACAGCAACACTTGAAAGGACCAATACCAAAAATACAAATGAAAAGGCAAGTGAGCAGAAATCGACCACTACACGGGGAGAAAAAAAAGCAGGTGAAAGAAAGAACCACAATTAAGGAAAGAAAATGAAAGGAGGTACTACTAATTAAAAACAAACAGTACTGATTAACACTATAATATGATGCATTCATTCAAAAATTTCTGTTAAGTATCGACTGCATGCTTGGCAATGTCAGGGATGGAAGGATGCAGTGGGTACAGGCCCTGCCCCACATTTACTATTGAGTGGGAGACAGAGGTGACACCTCAATGTATTATCGGAGGCATTAGTTTATTCAGTCAACAATCACTTGAACACCCCTGATAAGCCAAGCTCTGTGCTAAGCATTGATGCATATGCATAAAAACATGGGAATACAAAAATGACATGAATTCAGAAGAGATAGGGCACTTAAGGGATGATATCAGATGACAAATTAATATCAACATAAATAGATATGAATGAGTATTCTAATGATGTCTTTCAATCGGAACTCAGGCAAATACAATATCTCTAATGCAAGCATCTTGACTTACATTAGATACTTAACAGATGCCAGGCTACCTTAAGTCAGAGACATAAAATTTATTTAAAAATAGGAAGGGAAGCATATTCCCGATCTCCAAACATCTACTTTAATAAAGAAATTAGAACTTTGCCATACTGATACTTGAATTTTTAATGCTGTTTCCACTGTTTATGATAAATTTTTATTTGAAACCAGAAGTCACAACTCAGTGCTCTGTCCTAATAACCTTCTCAGGGGTTATCTGTGGTTGCCAACAGGCTAGGCTTGTTTGTTTTATATTACAAGTGTTCTAATGTATAACCCTTCCTAATTTGTGGGTCTACCTTGACTACTGCAATTCAAGGATGTAACCCATTAATTGGAATGACCATAAACTGCCCCGCAATAACTGGAAGTGTCATCAGGCACTCCGTCTCTCTCCTCTCAGCTCTTTCCCGAATCTTCTCTAAGCCTCTCCCACATTCTCTCACTCCCGCCGCCTCCATCAAGTCTTCTCCCCTTTGCTTCCTGTCCTCTGTGAGCAGAGACCTTATTCAATGACATTTAAAGAAAGCCCATTACTCCCTTTAAGCCACCCTTGGAGGGCCCCTGAGTCTGTGAAGGGATCCAGGCTGTCACCTTCCCCCTGCGTCTTTCATACACAGGGGATTTTCCTCTAGCCCCTTCCCCTCACACCCCCTGGCAAAGGATCACCCATCACTGGGGGGATGACAATGGGCTACGCGACCCATCCTCCCTGCGCACTGCTTCCTTTAGGAAGAAGACATCCATCCACCTGAGCAGAAGTCGGATCTGGCAGATGATGGGTTCACAGTGTCTCAGCTGTAACCCTGGCTCCAGGCCACCCCGTCACCCAGCCTCCCCTATGGGGCACCTGACACGCACTCTCTCAGCCTCCTGCACTTCTCTGAAGCACTTCCCACACACTTGTATTTAAAACTTATGCTGTAATTAGCTGTTTAATATCTATCTCCTCAGAATTAAGCCCCACAGCTGGTTATTGGCTGCACCCAGGGTCTGGCACAAAGCAGAAGCTCAATAAATAATATTGAATGAGCGACTGTAACTGAATGAGGCGAAGACTCGGCAGACTTTCCCGCTCGGTCATGCCCTTCTCTAGGCGGTTCCGTGATCTCATTAAATGCTATTGTTGTCATACATTAAATACATTGAATATCAGTAATACTGACACTGTACTTAAGTAATTATGTTAAATAATTACACTTACTTAGAAACTATGCACTAGAGTAACATTTAGAGAATCACGACAACGTAGGTACGTGCATCCTTGCTGATCTTAACGGCTACTTGTCTTTCCCACATTTCCCCTCAAGCTTGAGTAGAAAGCATCATACTTAAGATCTCAAGCCTGCAACCTCAACTGGTTTCAAGAATTATCAGAAGCATCTTGGCTGAGATTTAAAGGATTTGAGTCTTTTCTATGTACCAGGTACAGCGTGCGGGACGCTTTCTAAATGCAGCTCCCCTTTGGCTTGATTTCTGTGAGGTGTTGAATTGCCTTCATAAAGTTTCCAAGCAGCTCTTTGAACCTGCAGGTTTCTCCTATGTTGCGTGCATCCAGGAAATTGAGGTTTAAAAGTATCTTAAACAACATTTGAATTAAAAAGTTAAATATTCATCAAATCATGAAAAACCCACATGTATCTATCATTTCTTTGGAAGAATGATAGTTTCCTAAGATTTAGAGAAGTGTAGGGAAAAAAAAAATCACAGAAGATAGTAGAGTCCAAAGAGAATAGACATTTAAAACCCTTAAAAAACTAAAATGAAACTGGGGAAAATGTCTCAAATACGGTAAGAAAGACCTTACTATTAATGTGCATATGCCACCATCAGTGGTAATACATTTAACATTGGGATGGTCTGCATCCTCCAGAAAGGCAGACTTTATGCATTACTTTCTCTTTGAATGTCCTCAAATACATTGGCACACGTATGTGTGTGCACACGTGTGCATACATACCCCATGTATGTGCACGCACACTCACATTCACCTAGCAGAGAAGGCATCTGCTTTCAAAAACTGTAGTAAGCTGACCTAAATTATTTTAGTCTCTAATTTGAAAAGATATCATTATATATTGCACATGAAATAAACTATGAAAAATTACTTTTTATTTTATATAGATGTGAAAATAGATGCTGAGATGGGGAAGGGGTATGCCTTGGTGTTAGAGCTGACGTAAGACACAGAACTTCTTAAGGGGTTGTTTTTCCCACCAAATCATGTCTCTCTGTTATCACTAACACAAATATTTCAGTTTATCTATCTAGAACCATTAGAACCATTAGAAAATGGTTACAAATAAGTTCAAATGGGAAAGCTTTGGGCACGTTTGATCAATCTTCTTGTGTGATAATTCTGTACTCTCTTGTCCCTGAGATAAAATAGTCAATATTCTAGAATGGAAAGAAGGTGCCTCGGTCACTGTAAGGCTGGAGGAGTGTGGGGGGGCCTTTTCCCCTGTTTCCCTTCACGGAGATTCCATCAAGTCATGTAATTCCCACTCTGAGAACGGACCGCCACGCTGTTTTGTTTTTAGAGGGCAGACCCCCCAGATCTGTTTTAATTCGAGGACAACCAAGGCTCCTGCCCCATGTTTCATCTTCTGCACCCCTTGGGTCCCCTCTGTGCTTATCGCAGTACTGAAAGCAGACCATTCAGGCCAGACCTCTTGCTGCTTTTTACTAAAGAGTGTGTCCTAAGATACGGAGAATAAAGAGTTAAAATTAACTACCAAGGAGAAGAACAGGATATGGTTAAAAAATTTGGTGATTTTTTAAAATAGAAAATTAATACTTGGTGATATAAAAAAATTTTAATTGTTTAACCTGATTAATTACATAAAAGAAAAATACAACCAATAGATTTTGCTCTACAGTACCTCAAATAGCTTTAGCTCTTATTTTTGAAGTGACCCACTGTTTAAAATCCTAATGTTACACACATAGCTGTATCAGACAATTTTTTTAAAGTGGTGGTCATTAAATTCGAAGGCCATTTGATTGATGTCCTGGGCAGGACACGGAACCAGAAGCCAAAGGGACGGCAGAGATGAGGGCAGCTTGCCCTTGCTCTTAAAAATGTAAAGTATAATAAATAATGACATGGAAATAGCTGAAATTCAAGCACAATTTTCAAATTGTAAGTGAGCACCAGCGCGATGGGGTACAAGGGGCAGGCAGGACGGTCCTGTGGAAGAGGCGCCCCTGCCACTGGACCTTGGGGATCAGCAAGACTTTGACAGGCAGGATATTCCAGGCACCAGGAACTAAATAACATCCGTGGAAAAATCAATACAGTCCACGCCTGTGCTCACATTTCTGTTCTCAACTGAGTGGCCACTTCAGTTACCTGAAGACCCTTAACCTAAGGTTGTCCTTCTGAGCAGGGCTATTTTTATTCCAGAAGTATCACCTCCCAAACTAGAAATTGGTCTGTCATTGAATTATAGCCTAACGACTTCTCATGGGACTAGCCCTGGGTGAGCTGGAGATCTATGGAGAATCTAAAGTCTGTAAATTCTCAGAAATTAAAAGAGTTTGGAAATCTAGTCAATCACGCTGATTCGGCATAAGGTCTCCCGTGCAGAGGTCCGAGAAGAGAGGACTGGGACCTGGCTATGTACTCACATTTAACCTCGTTCAAATTCATTATCCTTTCGGAAACTTTCATCAACTCTTCTTAGTGCCGTAGGCTGTCAGTGCCCAACACATAGTAGGTGCTCAATAAAAGCTAACAACAGACTTCTTTTACATGACTTTTGTGCCCACTTTCCATGTAATAAAAGCTGTTCAAATATTATATAAAAAGTACCTCTCTGTTAGCCAGAGACGGGTAAGATGCCTCAAGGGAGGAACAACCTAAGACAGGCACAGTTGCAGGGGGGCCATCAGGTGAGAAATCGGGGAACAACAGTGGTGAAGCTTAGAACCTCACCACCCCCCCTGTTTTGAGAGAAATCTTCTGCATCCGTGGATGTATTATTGCCCTTGTCTAGCTCGGATTAGCACATAGTCTACAGGCACACACCTGATCATCTACATTTGCTCTCTTACAACACTAAACTATGTTTTCTACCTTTATCTTGCATCTATCTACCACTTCAGCATTTTATTAAAAATAAAAATAATAATAATAATAAAGGGAGAAATGTGGGATCCACATATATATCAAGTATAAAAATCAAACGAATATTCATATTTGACCTGGTTGTTTATAGTTCATAATGCGTGATCAAAACCGAAAGTTTCTGTGATGAATGCCCTTGCACTGTTCACCATGTAAGAACTTACTCACTATGTAAGAATTTGTTCTCCATGTGAGAACTTGTTCGTTATGCTTCAGAAGATTGGAGACTGATGAGAATTAGGCTTGAGATGGATTAATGATTGTGCATTGAGCATTGACCCCCCTATACAGAATTTTATTGTTGTTAACAACCATTTGATCAATAAATATGAGAGATGCCCTCCCAAAAAAAAAAAATCATAAGGTAAAACTTCGTGCATAAAAAAAAAAAAAACTTCTTCCTTACCTTAAAGTCAGAAAGATATTCTTATTCCAAAAATATTAAATATTTGCCTTTCATATTGAGGTCTTTTAATCACTTAGAATGTGTTTTTGTGTTTGGTGTTAAGTAGTGATGTAATTTTATTTTTCTCTAACATCGTTTGGTGAATAGTTAATCCTTCCTCTGCTGATTGTAATATTACTTCTGCAAATATTAAGGTTTCAAATATGCATGAGTTACTTTAAGTCTTATTCTATGTTCTCCTGGCCTATTCACCCATCCCCATGCTATGATTACTTTATAAATAAAACATGCTTGAATGTGGTAGGATTTGCCTTAAAAAATGTCTTTCTTACTATTCTTGACCCTTTGCTCTTGCACATGAATTGTACAATCATCTTATAAAGTTCCCAAGAACAGATACTATGATTTGTATTGAAATTGTAATGAATTTACAGATTGTTTTGGAGCATTGATTTCTTTATGACATCAAATTTTCCTAGTCATGAATATGTAGCATTTCTCCTTTATGCTTACAATTCCCTTACCTAAAAAATTTTATTTTAGAAAGCTCCTTTATTCCCTCACCTCTTTTGATCTCTGCTCAAATGTCACCTCATCAAAGATGCCTTCACTGAATAAAGGCTTTTCATTGCAAAAAAAAAAAAAGTACCTCTCTGAACACTCAATTCTATGTTTATTTAGTGTCTTTTATGGCCAAAGCACATTTATGTTCAAACCTCTTCAGACTGCAGAATGCTTTTTTATACAGTATCTTATTTAATCTTTATAACAATCCAAAGGGATTAGTATGGCAAAAACCATTACTCCTTCTTTACAGGAACCACTGAGATTCACCGGGGTCAGGAGACTTGTCCAAGGTCGGAGAATAAACCTTGGCTTGAACTTAGATTTGCCCTCAGTCTCCCGGCCGCAATGGCGCACGGCTTCTGTACGTTAGCCCTTCTGCTAGTCCTGATTGGTACTTCTTGCATACATCATATTAGTGCGGCTTGATTTATGTAACAACTAATTATTACTTTCTATAGCTACCTACCTATTCATCTATCAAAAGAGGGCTATGTATAAAGTATAAAAGCAGTTGTACTTAATTTCCAAATATAAAAACAAAATTTTTAATAGAAAATTCTAATGAGAAAGCAGTAATTTAAGCTTCATATTATGGTAATACTTATGAATATATGTCTGAACAGTTTGAAAAAAATCTCTAGCTAGTACCTTAGGATCTTCAGAAATCACTTCTAATCATTGCTCGAACTGGCTCAATGACTTATTTCTGTGCATAAAAGACATGCAGTTCTAATTGTATCCACTAAAATGTTCTCGAGTTTTCTTTGGCCAGTGGACTAAGAGTGAGGAGCCTGCCTTACATTTTACAAGCCTAAATAATAATTGGGTAGTTAGCTCATTACAGGGAATGTGGTGGTGTAAAATAACTATAGTACATCTATTCTGAAATTTTAGGGTTTCTATAGAATCCTTCCATGATTTGTTTATGATGTAGAGATGATTGACTCTGTCAGTTACTAATAAATGGTAAATAAAAAAGTAACCTGTGATATTAAAGTACTACATTAGCTACATTGTGATTAAATTACAGTAACACCACCAGCTATAAACCTTTATAGAATCTTCTCAACCGTGCAGTAATTCCCCTAACTATACTATTATGTAGAGCACAAATATTTCTTTGTAAGCCCAAAGCAATACATCAGGGAAGCGTTTACTGCTGAAGCTAGATTGAGAGTAAATGAATCTTGGGTTGCTATGAATAAAAGCTCTAGCTTCTCATTACTTTATGACAAGACACAGAAATTCACTTTACTTTTCATTTAAGCTTTTCGGCTTCCGTTTACAGATGTATGCCTTCACGCTTTTAGTCCCTTGCCTCAGCCGTACGTAATAAATGATTATAAATTTTCACATTTGACCACCTCTCTGCTAGTCTCATGCTTAATGCACAAAGTTAGGAAGCTGCAGGTAAAATTTCACAAACACTTTTATTTATGATGTTGTCCTTGGTAACAGAAATTTCAATGTACTGAAATGAAAAGTATGATTAAAGGGATACGACATCCTGACAAGGATAGTAGAGGGCAGCCTTCCATTTCCTACTGAAAATATATAATACTTTTTTGACATCAATTTCATAGAGAATAGACATGGGTTAGTCATGGGAAAAAGACACAAAGATGCTTCTAACTTCAGTATTCTTGAATTTTTACTTGTATAACTTAAATTAGAAATACATTCTCTATGTTGATGAGCTTACGATTTGAAGATTATTTTATCTCAACTAAAACTTAATATCAAGGACTGAACAAAAATTGAGGAGAAATAGAATTTGGAATGAAAGAATTCCTTTTCCTGGAAGACAATATATAAATGGAAATGTACTGATTTTTCCTAACTGCTTTAATTATTTCAATAATTGATTTTGTTATTTTTAGATCTCTATGTGGGGGAAAGAGGTAATCAAAAAAAGTTGGAAAACCTAGAAACATTCATAAAGCCATATAATTAGTTAGCTTGTTATGTGTTTCCCCAAAACTACCATTAAGGAAATGAAATGCAAGGAACGTGTGTCTACTATTTATTATAAGGGTAAATGTGTTTGAGCAATTGTGGCTGAGTTATCCGTTCTTAAAATTGAAGGGAGAAAAGACTAAATGCTTGGTAAAACCTCACCTAGTAAAGTCACTCCTCAAATAAAATTCTGTTGCTTGAAAGTAGTTTCTGTGCCTGGAAATTAAGTTGCTTGAGATACACCGATTTCATCACAAGGCTTATTCTGGTCTCCAGCCAGTTAATAAAATGTGTTATCAGTAGATCTGAGTTCCAGGATCATTATAACTCCCTCGGCCTTGTACTGCCACGGCAGGGTGTGAGAGCTATGTCCCCCCACCCAAGGAAGGAAGACACAACATCTTGATTTCAAATCTCTTGAAATAAGATATTGTGGAAATCTAAAAATATATATCCTCTTGATTTCTTATCTGTGGAAATAAGAAACTGGAAACTTACTTTGAATAGCTGCAGAGTTAGTCAGAGCTGTGGCCAATCTCTGGCCATTCATTATTGGATTCTCTTTAGGATGGTCCACATCTCCGGCTTACATGTCACTAATTCGCTCAGAGCGCATTGACTGAATTTCCGCCCTGGGCAGCGAGCGCGGTGCCGCGCCTGCAGGAGGCAGGGAGACGCGCAAAGAGCTTCAGGCACGCCTCCTGTTGTCCAGGAGCTTACAGTCTGGCAAGGAAGGTAAGACTTGCAGGCAAATAACTAAAATTACAAGTCAGCAGATAATCAGAGCCATATGAGCAGGGGGTCAATTTCATGAAATCGCATTGCGCTGGAAGGACCGGGCGTCACTGCCACCCGGTAGCGGCAGGGAGTTTGGGTGGTCTGGGCATCCATCTCAGTTCAGGGCTCGGGCAGAGGTCAGGGAATTCAGCAGGCTGAGCAGTGCCTGTAAAGGACCAAGAGCTAACGACCCTCCAGCATGGGTGCCACAGAGAGTTCCAGAGCACAGACCGAAGAGGAGAGAGGCGAAGCGGGGAGGCAGGGGGAGAGGGGCGCTGGGTCCAGAGAACAGGGAGGCCACCGGGAAAGATGTGCTTGGAAACATCCTCAAAAGATACCTCGCCTTTTGCACTGATGAAAATAAGAGGCTTTTAAAAGCCTCGGCAGAGGGCTGGCTGTGTGACACATGTCCGCAGTCATTACATTTTTAGGAAAGTATTCTACTGATGTAGGGACTAAAAAATTCTGCCTGTGCAGCATTTCAACAGCCTCACAGCTTTCTTCAATAACTGTTCCTACAAATATTTTCTGACAGCTTCCATTTGCTGCTCAGCTATTGCAGAACCCTGAAAAATATATTATGTCTCATGTCAGTTATAAAAATAACACCACAAATTATAACCAAAACAAAATTACCCAGTAATTATCATTTAGATGTCCATTTGAATCCTTTTCAGCGTTACTGTTACTTTCCTCTGCCATTATGAGCCAGACAATTTAACACAAGGCATGCTAGAGGGTTTTATTTAAATCTCTCTCCTCTACCACGTGCTACAGTAATATCTGAAATCTACCCTCCGAGCACTCTGTGAGAGCCTTAATCTCAAGATCACTTCTAAATACCTTCAATACTTACAGCCTTAAATTTGACAAAAATAGGCATAGTAAACATGTGGTGTCAATTATGGCAAAAAAATGAACAAAGGTTAGAGGACTAAGAACAGAGCTCACACTTTCTTTTAACTTGTTAATGTCTCTGACCCTTTTGTAGGAAAATCACTTTAATCAACATTATATACATTTCATTCTGGCCTTACCATTTAACAGCCTGTGAAACATGTTTGGCTATCAATTATACACATCAAGTTGATAATCTGCAGGACTGGGGGTCATTTACGCCCACAATTAAATCTGAGAGGGCTTCAGGGGACCCACATGCTCAGCACGCCTTCCTGTCTCCACCCCACTCAGCCCTTTCAGAGCTGGAAGAGATGGGGAAGCTTAAAGGTATCCAAGATCTCTTTTTTCACCCCAGGAATTGAAAAGCCTTATCATGGGTCTAGTGAGCTTCAAACCGAGGTCCCTCTTTCCCCTCATCGCCCTGCCCCCTCTCCCACTGTACTCACACAGCCTAGTCACACACAGCATGCGTACGTGTGAACACGCAACACACAAGCACACACACCCATAAATTTTAGTCAAATAAATTTAAAAATTGATCCTTGACTTGCTTTGAGTCTCATCCGAGCCTCAGTGCAGCGTGGACGTCTCTGGCACTGGCACGGGGTTCAGGTCAGCACACCTAAGTGCCCCCCCCCCACAGTCACAGACCAGGCGATGACACAGCTCGGCTTGCGTCCTCTGCATCTGATGTGCATGCTGATGGGATGCACCACCGAAAACGATCAGATTCTCAATCAAGTGGGCTTGAACTGGTGTGGATTCAGACCCAGCTCAACAACACAAAGTCAACTTTAAAAGTCCACACAGTGAAGGAAAACTGTCTCGTGAGCAGCAGTAAGCTAACAGGTGTTTTACACAGGACTTTGTGTACATCTGAAGCTAGGCGAGGGCCCCAGAGCAGGTAAATACTTAACTTCTCTTATTTAACTTCATGGATGCCTCCCTTCCCTGTCTTCTTTCTCTCCAGCCTCGCACTCTCAGGTACAAGGACCTTTGAAATCCTGAAGAATCTGGATTTCAAAGCATATTTTAAAAGGCTGCCCCAACGTTCATTCAACAAACATTTAATGAGTGTCTACCATGGGTAGCGCACTATGCTAAGTGTTGGCTTCAATTTATTACTAATGCTTTTTGAATATATATGGTGTGTTGGAGTCAAATTCATCTTTATGTGATTTGATACCTAATCCCCAAAGAACTCCACTTTAGATTGAGCGGTCACAGGAATTAGGGAAAAATAATCCAAATACCAGTTAGGCACAGGTCTCCGACTTTATAGGGGGTGGGGACAGTAGGAGATTTTGATGTTCCCAAGCACATTAATGCATAATTTTCAATGCCATGGCGTGGCTGACGCACGGGCAGTAGGAATGTTTTGAACCTGTGTGTTGCAGGCAAGGAGCATCTATTTTAATTGATGCATTTTGAGGGAAACCACCTACTGTGTGGTCTCCTCCTCTACATGTTAGCGTGTTGCACTGCATAGTGGTGTGCGTAGCAAGGGAAGGACAGAAAACCATACAGAGAGATCATCCATAATATCGCACTAGTTTATGACGTCAGCACCTTTGGCTTTTCTCCTGAAAGCATATTTTCTTCTCATGCTTGTTTTTGAGGCACTTTTCAATATACTGATCAAATGAATAAGCTCCTTACTGGAAGATTTTGTACAGATGAATTGGAAATACTCCCTGCTACCTCTAAATCTAATTGTGTGTATCTCAGGAAGGTAAATGCCCACATGGATCAATTTCCCATTAAAAATGGGCATTTCATTTGTTTTAAGGAAGTTTTATCATTTCTTGTTATGGACCCAAATTTTTTTAGGTTTTTGTTTTTACTGTCAGCATAGAGGAATATAATAGTCTCACGTAGTTGTAGCCTCCCAGCCATAGCCTCACGGGATAAAAATATGTCTGTGCATCCCCCAAAGTGTTGAAGTAAATGGGGAAAACTGACAAATAAATTAGCATGTCTGTATTCCATTTTAATATCAATTATTTTTTATGTTCAATTTAGTTGAGATCCATAAATATTTAACTTGCAAACAAAATGCAGTAGTCACAAATTCATTGATTAGATTTTATTACACACAATACACCATGGTTTTGCACAAGAAACTGTTAAAAATTGCCTACAAATGTACTTGGAATATTTCATCTGGTTTCAAAAGAGCTAAAAGGAGTAAAGTCTCGATTAGCTTTAAGAACCTGAACAATACGAGGCCCTAGAAACAAGGAAGAAAAGGAAAAGTTCTTTTTTCTACTTCAGGAGAGATGAAGCATATGCCTGAGTTATTACGAAGCATTGATCTGACTCCAACCTGAAGTTACCAAGGTTTTATAAGGCCGCAATAAAGCTTTCTTTGCGTTAACCAGCCAAGCACATAAACATTTTAATGAACTGTTTTTACATGGTTCATTGGGCAGCTACCAGGCTACTATAATACAAATCACCACTCCACCACATCGAGCTTTCTCAAGATGGCTGTACTTTTTCAGTTTACCAAATGCAAATTGAATATCACAGCGATGAAACTTAATCAAATACTTGACTATTCGAGCATGGGAAATTCTTAGCCTGGAATCTACTGTGTTCTGGGATACTCATTCAAAGGACCGAATCTCAGAGAATTTCAGCTCCCAAGCTTCGAGACCAGAAGTGAAGTTTATCATGATAGCTATTGAGATCACTGAAAAATAAATCCCTCAAAGTCACCATTCTGTGTTGAAACAGTTTTAAACAATGAATGACAGTGTTCCCATCAGGAGCAAGGAGCTGAAGCATCACTAATCGTGAAGCCATGGGATCCCCAAACTGATCTTTCTCTTAGTGACCGAAAGGCTAGAATGAATTATTGAGCTCAGTACCAATGCAGATCAAATCCCCGTGGAGTAATTATCATTACTGACAAATACTTGTTTGCATGCTAGTCAACACTTAGAGTAATACTAAATTATTAAATATTTATTACGTCTTCTGAGAGCTTTATGACACTGCATGTATTTTTAGGATTAAAGATTAGCCCAACGCATAATCTAATCATGAATGCAAATTATAAATGAATACTTAACAAACCATACCACATTTTACGTCTTAACATCTCTTCTGCCGCCGATGTGACTGAATGAGAAACGGCTACATGATGTATTGTCCTGCTGCCCGGTGCCCCAGTGAAATCAAGGTGTTTTCACCTTGACATGGCCTTTAAAATAAATTAATTTGTTAACATTTAAAAATGCAGTGTAACCAATGACATAAAACATTTATAAGACAGTTTATGACCCGACCATGTTCTGATCCAATAATATTTATTAAAACATTTTATTTGGCTAATCATTTCATGGTCAAGATTTGGAAATGTTTGTATTTCAAGTTGAGTCAAGGATTTAAATGCTACTAATGGCACCATAAAGATGTTATATGGTGTTAATATCACCTGAGTATTAAAAATATAATGAATTTGCTATTTATGAACCATTAAGTTTTACCTCACCCCCAGAATAAATTTTATATCATTACAGACCTATTAATACACCCTCTCTGTTATTGCATCTTCCTAATTCCATCTACCTTCCCTAAGATATATTTGCAAGCCAAATTCATAAATATGTGAATAAGTCAGAATTTTTTTCTATTGTGGAAAATTTGTATTGAACACAAAGTATGAAGTGATGCTTTCTTCACTCTATATTTTCTTTATGGTTATCACCTCAGTGTTTCTGAGTAATCCAGGAACCACCCCATCAGGCCTGCTTCAGATATGTACATTCACCACATGGAAGTCTTAGCTCTTCTGCTAAACTAAAGCCCAGAAGAAAGCTTTCTTTCTGTTATTGAAAAATCAAAGAACTTAAGATTTCTCTAACTATGCTCACTATCTAACTCAGTGATTCTGGGACTATAAAAATAACACAGAGAAATCCTAGTTATTAAAATATTTGTATGTACAAATATATTTGCCAGCAAAATATTGGAAACATCCTCAAAAGATGAGCTGTGGGGTAACTCAGGACCACGTACTGGATGAAATACTACATAGCCATTAAAAATCTTGTCTTTGAATTATATTTAAGACCATAGCACATGCTAGGTTTAAGATCGAATGCTAAGCGGGAAAAAAGAGTAGAACACAAAATTGAATAATCTGGTGCCCGAGTAGAACTATGTCAAAGTAAAACAGTCCTAAAGGAAGAAAATGACAATAAAAATAGAAAGTATGAGAAGTTACCTATTATTCATTGTCAGTGAGATAACATATGTAGTATACGAAGTCATTTGAAAACATTTTTTTGAAATGAAACAAAGAGTCTGAATTAATACTGTAGTTTATAACATGCATCGCCCTGTGCCCTTCCCACAGCATTTGGAAATAGTCTGAATTTACTCATGGCGCTTCCATGTTACTGTTCTTCAGGGAATTCTGTCATTGTTATTACATCTTTTATTATTACATCATTTAATACCACATCATTATTGTTGCATCTGTCCCAAAATGAAAGTCGGGAAATCACTCTAATACAGAGAATGACAAGTCAGCTAGACAGACATCATCCTAAAGATAATCTTCATCGCCCTGAAATGGCTCATTTTGAGGCCACACTCGCTGCCCTTTGGCCCTCCCGGCAGCCACGCTGCTGCCTTCTCCTCGCTTCAGATTTGCTCATTCCTTCTGCAAGCTCATGATGGGAACTGTGGTTTCAGGGGATTTTTCAGTTTACATCATCTGTCTTCAAGATTTTCCTCGGGTTCCCCCCAACACTCTCCCTCGGCTTCTAAAGCAGCGGGCAGTGCGGGCCGAAGGGCGGGCAGGCTGCAGGGGTCGCTCAGATCTTTCTTAAGCAGGGGAAGTAGAAGCCTTGGGACAGCCGCACGGTTAGGCTCGGTGCACACACAGGAACCAAAACCTCGCGGACTCTTGTAAGAATTCAGGGCGGTGATATGAAGACAGCACTCAGCACAAGGCTGGCCGCCCAGTACGTGCTCAGCGGGCATCGTCGGCATCCCCCGCACAGACACCGGCACGGGCGGCGGCTGCTTGTCAGAGGGCGATGTCAGGCTGACCCCAAAATGCGAGAATTCTCACTAACGCTTTATGTCATCACTCTGTTTCCTCTTTAAAGCTCGAACCACTCTCACCACGGAATTCCACGCTTTAAAAACCAAGCTAAGGGGAGCCAAGATGGCGGCGTGAGTAGAGCAGTGGAAATCTCCTCCCAAAAACACATAGAGCTATGAAAATATAACAAAGAAAAATCTTCCTAAAATAGAGACCACAGGACACAGGACAACATCCAGACCACATCCACACCTGCAAGAACCCAGCGCCTTGTGAAGGGGGTAAGATACAAGCCCCGGCCCGGCGGGACCCGAGCACCCCTCCCCCCGGCTCCCGGAGGGTGGAGAGAAACCGGAGCAGTTTTTTTTTTTGGCGAGCGCTTTTTGGAAGCCTTAGAGGGACGGGCCCCCGTTGCTGGGGAGGCAGGGTGGCGGGACCGGTGAGGAGGTGCCTGGGAACAGCGCCGGAGGACAAAGAATATCCCGCGTTTCTCCCTGCGAGACCTGGGGGCGGGTGCCTGAGACCGGTGCCTGAGGACGGAGGAGGTCGCGCGTTTTTCCCCTTTTTTTTTTTCTCTTTTTGGCAAGCGCTTTTTGGAAGCCTTGAAGGGACGGGGACCCCAGTGCTAGGGAGGCACGGTGGCGGGACTGGTGAGCGGGTGGCTGGGACCGGCGCCTGAGGACAAAGAATATCCCCCGTTTTTCCCTGCGGGACCGGTGGGCGGGTGCCTGAGACCGGCACTTGAGGACAGAGGAAATCGCGCGTTTTTCCCCTTTTTTTTTTCTCTTTTCTGCGAGTGCTTTTTGGAAGCCTAAAAGGGACAGGGACCCCGGTGCTAGGGAGGCAGGGCGGCGGGACTGGTGAGCGGGTGCCTGGGACCGGCACCTGAGGACAAAGAATATCCCGCATTTTTCCCTGTGGGACCGGTGGGTGGGTGCCTGAGACCAGCACCTGAGGACGGAAGAAATCGCGCGTTTTTCCCCTTTTTTTCTCTCTTTTTGCCAAGTGCTTTTTGGAAGCCTTGAAGGGACAGGGACCCCGGTGCTAGGGAGGCAGGGCGGCAGGACTGGTGAGCGGGTGCGTGGGACCAGTGCCTGAGGACAAAGAATATTGAGCGTTCCTTCCCTGCGGGACCGGTGGGTGGGTGCTTTTTGGAAGCCTTGAAAGGACAGGGACCCTGGTGCTAGGGAGACAGGGCAGCAGGACCAGTGCGCGGGTGCCTGGGACCGGCACCTGAGGAAAAAAAAAAAAATCGCGTGTTTTTTCTTTTTTTTTTCCTTTCTGTTCCCTCTCTCATTGTTGCTGTTGTTGTTTTGGTTTGGAGAGTGCTTTTTGGAAATCTTAAAGGGGCAGGACAGGTCACTTAGACCAGAAGCAGGGAATCTGGGGATCTCTGGGCACTCTAACCCCCTGGGCAGCAGGGAGCACAGAGGCCCCTTACGGAGATAAATAGTCTCCTGGCTGCTCCCCCTCTAACGGGGCTCCACCATTTTGGAGGAACAGCCCCAGCCAGGCCAAGCCCATAGCAACAGTGGAGATAAACCCCAAAGCAACTGGGCAGGAAGCAGAAGCCCTGTCTGCGCACAGCTGCCCAGCACAAGCCACTAGAGGTCGCTATTCTCCCAGGAAAAGGCTACAAACCAACAAGAAGGGAAGCTCTTCCAGCGGTCACTTGTACCAGCTCTGCAGACTATCTCTATCACCATGAAAAGGCAAAACTACAGGCAGACAAAGATCACAGAGACAACACCTGAGAAGGAGACAGACCTAACTAGTCCTCCTGAAAAAGAATTCAAAATAAAAATCATGAACATGCTGACAGAGATGCAGAAAAAAATGCAAGAGCAATGGGATGAGATGCAGAGAAAAATGCAAGAGCAATGGGATGAGATGCAGAGAAAAATGCAAGAGCAGTGGGATGAAGTCCGGAAGGAGATCACAGATGTCAGGAAAGAGATCACAGAAGTGAAACAATCCCTGGAAGGATTTATAAGCAGAATGGATAAGATGCAAGAGGCCATTGAAGGAATAGAAGCCAGAGAACAGGAACGTATAGAAGCTGACATAGAGAGAGATAAAAGGATCTCCAGGAATGAAACAACACTAAGAGAAATATGTGACCAATACAAAAGGAAAAACATTCGTATTATAGGGATACCAGAAGAGGAAGAAAGAGGAAAAGGGATAGAAAGGGTCTTTGAAGAAATAATTGCTGAAAACTTCCCCAAACTGGGGGAGGAAATAATCGAACAGACCATGGAATTATACAGAACCCCCAACAGAAAGGATCCAAGGAGGACAACACCAAGACACATAATAATTAAAATGGCAAGGATCAAGGACAAGGAAAGAGTTTTAAAGGCAGCTAGAGAGAAAAAGGTCACCTATAAAGGAAAACCAATCAGGCTAACATCAGACTTCTCAACAGAAACCCTACAGGCCAGAAGAGAATGGCATGATATACTTAATGCAATGAAACAGAAGGGCCTTGAACCAAGGATACTGTATCCAGCACGACTATCATTTAAATATGATGGTGGGATCAAACAATTCCCAGACAAGCAAAAGCTGAGGGAATTTGCTTCCCACAAACCACCTCTACAGGGCATCCTACAGGGACTGCTCTAGATGGGAGCACCCCTAAAAAGAGCACAGAACAAAACACACAACATATGAAGAAGGGAGGAGGAGGAATAAGAAGGGAGAGAAGAAAAGACTCTCCAGACAGTGTATATAACAGCTCAATAAGCGAGCTAAGTTAGGCAGTAAGATACTAAAGAAGCTAACCTTGAACCTTTGGTAACCACGAATCTAAAGCCTGCAATGGCAATAAGTACATATCTTTCAATAGTCACCCTAAATGTAAATGGACTTAATGCACCAATCAAAAGACATAGAGTAATAGAATGGATAAAAAAGCAAGACCCATCTATATGCTGCTTACAAGAAACTCACCTTAAACCCAAAGATAAGCATAGACTAAAAGTCAAGGGATGGAAAAACATATTTCAGGCAAACAACAGTGAGAAGAAAGCAGGGGTTGCAGTACTAATATCAGACAAAATAGACTTCAAAACAAAGAAAGTAACAAGAGATAAAGAAGGCCACTACATAATGATAAAGGGCTTAGTCCAACAAGAGGATATAACCATTCTAAATATATATGCACCCAATACAGGAGCACCAGCATATGTGAAGCAAATACTAACAGAACTAAAGAGGGAAATAGACTGCAATGCATTCATTGTAGGAGACTTCAACACACCACTCACCCCAAAGGATAGATCCACCGGGCAGAAAATAAGTAAAGACACACAGGCACTGAACAACACACTAGAACAGATGGACCTAATAGACATCTATAGAACTTTACATCCAAAAGCAACAGGATATACATTCTTCTCAAGTGCACATGGAACATTCTCCAGAATAGACCACATACTAGCTCACAAAAAGAGCCTCAGTAAATTCCACAATATTGAAATTCTACCAACCAATTTTTCAGACCACAAAGGTATGAAAGTAGAAATAAATTCTACAAAGAAAACAAAAAGGCTCACAAACACATGGAGGCTTAACAACATGCTACTAAATAATCAATGGATCAATGAACAAATCAAAATAGAGATCAAGGAATATATAGAAACAAATGACAACAACAACACTAAGCCCCAACTTCTGTGGGATGCAGCGAAAGCAGTCTTAAGAGGAAAGTATATAGCAATCCAGGCACACTTGAAGAAGGAAGAACAATCCCAAATGAATAGTCTAACATCACAATTATTAAAACTGGAAAAAGAAGAACAAATGAGGCCTAAAGTCAGCAGAAGGAGGGACATAATAAAGATCAGAGAAGAAATAAACAAAATTGAGAAGAATAAAACAATAGCAAAAATCAACGAAACCAAGAGCTGGTTCTTTGAGAAAATAAACAAAATAGATAAGCCTCTAGCCCAACTTATTAAGAGAAAAAGAGAGTCAACACAAATCAACATAATCAGAAATGAGAATGGAAAAATCACGACAGACTCCACAGAAATACAAAGAATTATTAAAGACTACTATGAAAACCTATATGCCAACAAGCTGGAAAACCTAGAAGAAATGGACAACTTCCTAGAAAAATACAACCTCCCAAGACTGACCAAGGAAGAAACACAAAAGTTAAACAAACCAATTACAAGCAAAGAAATTGAAACAGTAATCAAAAAACTACCCAAGAACAAAACCCCGGGGCCGGACGGATTTACCTCGGAATTTTATCAGACACACAGAGAAGACATAATACCCATTCTCCTTAAAGTGTTCCACAAAATAGAAGAAGAGGGAATACTCCCAAACTCATTCTATGAAGCCAACATCACCCTAATACCAAAACTAGGCAAAGACCCCACCAAAAAAGAAAATTACAGACCAATATCCCTGATGAACGTAGATGCAAAAATACTCAATAAAATATTAGCAAACAGAATTCAACAGTATATCAAAAGGATCATACACCATGACCAAGTGGGGTTCATCCCAGGGATGCAAGGATGGTACAACATTCGAAAATCCATCAACATCATCCACCACATCAACAAAAAGAAAGACAAAAACCACATGATCATCTCCATAGATGCTGAAAAAGCATTTGACAAAATTCAACATCCATTCATGATAAAAACTCTCAGCAAAATGGGAATAGAGGGCAAGTACCTCAACATAATAAAGGCCATATATGATAAACCCACAGCCAGCATTATACTGAACAGCGAGAAGCTGAAAGCATTTCCACTGAGATCGGGAACCAGACAGGGATGCCCACTCTCCCCACTGTTATTTAACATAGTACTGGAGGTCCTAGCCACGGCAATCAGACAAAACAAAGAAATACAAGGAATCCAGATTGGTAAAGAAGAAGTTAAACTGTCACTATTTGCAGATGATATGATACTGTACATAAAAAACCCTAAAGACTCCACTCCAAAACTACTAGAACTGATATCGGAATACAGCAAAGTTGCAGGATACAAAATCAACACACAGAAATCTGTAGCTTTCCTATACACTAACAACGAATCAATAGAAAGAGAAATCAGGAAAACAATTCCATTCACCATTGCATCAAAAAGAATAAAATACCTAGGAATAAACCTAACCAAGGAAGTGAAAGACTTATACTCTGAAAACTACAAGTCACTCTTAAGAGAAATTAAAGGGGACACTAATAAATGGAAACTCATCCCATGCTCATGGCTAGGAAGAATTAATATCGTCAAAATGGCCATCCTGCCAAAAGCAATATACAAATTTGATGCAATCCCTCTCAAATTACCAGCAACATTCTTCAATGAATTGGAACAAATAATTCAAAAATTCATATGGAAACACCAAAGACCCCGAATAGCCAAAGCAATCCTGAAAAAGAAGAATAAAGTAGGGGGGATCTCACTCCCCAACTTCAAGCTCTACTACAAAGCCATAGTAATCAAGACAATTTGGTACTGGCACAAGAACAGAGCCACAGACCAGTGGAACAGATTAGAGACCCCAGAAATTAACCCAAACATATATGGTCAATTAATATTTGATAAAGGAGCCATGGACATACAATGGCAAAATGACAGTCTCTTCAACAGATGGTGCTGGCAAAACTGGACAGCTACATGTAGGAGAATGAAACTGGACCATTGTCTAACCCCATATACAAAGGTAAACTCAAAATGGATCAAAGACCTGAATGTAAGTCACGAAACCATTAAACTCTTGGAAAAAAACATAGGCAAAAACCTCTTAGATATAAACATGAGTGATCTCTTCTTGAACATATCTCCCCGGGCAAGGAAAACAACAGCAAAAATGAGCAAGTGGGACTACATTAAGCTGAAAAGCTTCTGTACAGCGAAAGACACCATCAATAGAACAAAAAGGAACCCTACAGTATGGGAGAATATATTTGAAAATGACAGATCTGATAAAGGCTTGACGTCCAGAATATATAAAGAGCTCACACGCCTCAACAAACAAAAAACAAATAACCCAATTAAAAAATGGGCAGAGGAACTGAACAGACAGTTCTCCAAAAAAGAAATACAGATGGCCAAGAGACACATGAAAAGATGCTCCACATCGCTAATTATCAGAGAAATGCAAATTAAAACTACAATGAGGTATCACCTCACACCAGTAAGGATAGCTGCCATCCAAAAGACAAACAACAACAAATGTTGGCGAGGCTGTGGAGAAAGGGGAACCCTCCTACACTGCTGGTGGGAATGTAAATTAGTTCAACCATTGTGGAAAGCAGTATGGAGGTGCATCAAAATGCTCAAAACAGACCTACCATTTGACCCAGGAATTCCACTCCTAGGAATTTACCCTAAGAACGCAGCAATCAAGTTTGAGAAAGACAGATGCACCCCTATGTTTATCGCAGCACTATTTACAATAGCCAAGAATTGGAAGCAACCTAAATGTCCATCTGTAGATGAATGGATAAAGAAGATGTGGTACATATACACAATGGAATACTACTCAGCCATAAGAAGTGGAAAAATCCAACCATTTGCAGCAACATGGATGGAGCTGGAGAGTATTATGCTCAGTGAAATAAGCCAAGCGGAGAAAGAGAAATACCAAATGATTTCACTCATCTGAGGAGTATAGGAACAAAGGAAAAACTGAAGAAACAAAACAGCAGCAGAATTACAGAACCCAAAAATGGACTAACAGGTACCAAAGGGAAAGGAACTGGGGAGGATGGGTGGGCAGGGAGGGATAAGGGGGGGGAAGAAGAAGGGGGGTATTAAGATTAGCATGCATGGGGGGGAGGGAGAAAGGGGAGGGTGGGCTGCACAACACAGAGAGGACAAGTAGTGACTCTACCACATTTTGCTAAGCTGATGGACAGTAACCGTAATGTGGTTGTTAGGGGGGACCTGATATAGGGGAGAGCATAGTAAACATAGTATTCTTCAGGTAAGTATAGATTAAAAATTTTAAAAAAAAAAGAAAGAAAGAAAGAAAAGGGGGATTACTCCTTAACAGGATAAAACTATTGGTAAATCAAAGATCAACGCATGCTTTAAATATCCTTAATGTTGATCACTTAAAGGATGTCAGATGATCAGCTATGGAGGTACTCTTTTCTGATAATATTCCTTTCTCTTAATTAAAAAAAAAAAAAAAAAGCAGTTACTGTGTGCTGACCTCCAATGAGTTCTGCACAGTGGTATAGAGGGCATGTCAAAGTGTGGGCAAAGGGTCTGTTTGTTTCTATGCAGAAGATCAAGGCCTAGCTTGGATACCCAGAAAATGAACTAAGATACGATATGAGGAGGAGCTTCCGGCATCAGCACTCTCTGGAGGACTCGTGCCGGGGGATGATCATCAAAAAGCCTCCACAGGGATCCGGACGATGCTGCGGTTGTGGCTGCATCCAGCCCACCGTCTCCTGGACTTGCCATAAGAAGGAGGAGGGAGATGTCTAGGCTGGCATGTGCATACAGTGAGACAACGAATTTGACTGGATCTGTACTGTTGGAACTCAACCAGGAGTTGGGAGGGGTGCAAGTTGTAGCACCCCAAAATCTCATGACTATAGACTATCTATGGTTAAAAGAACATATGGGATGTGAACAGATCCCAGAAATGGGCTGCTTTAATTTGTCTGATGGTTCAAGTACAGTTGGACAATATCCATCATATCATAGATAAATTTTCACAAATGCCTAGGGTGCCTAAATGGTTTTCTTGGCTTCACTGGAGATGGATGGTAATTATAGATTTGCTTTGTTTATGTCACCGTATTCCTATTATGTTAATATGTGTGTGCAAATTAGTTAGTAGTTTAAAACCTATACATACTTAAGGTACTATACAAGAAGATATGTCAAAGAAATAATCAATCCTCCCAAGTTTCCTTCATATGCTACATCTATAGCTTTTCTTCTTCCTTCCTAATTACAAACCTTAAATAGAATTCGTGCCTCATATCGAATTTACCGAGTATCATAATTCCTCCAGGTGGTAAAGATACCTCGAGACAAGTGCTGGGCATAGAAGCCACAGGGCATAAATCTGCAAAGAAGTAAAAAGCTAACCTTTGCAAACAATATGGCTTCTCTCTCACTTACCAACTTTACATTTCCCTGTATGGCCCCGGAAGATGACTGGTTAGCCAGAGACGGGTAAGATTCCTCAAGGGAGGAACAACCTAAGACAGGCACAGTCGCAGGGGGGCCATCAGGTGAGAATTTGGGGATCAACAGAGGTGAGGCTCAGAACCTCACCCCCCCTGCTTTGAGAGAAATCTTCTGCATCCGTGGATGTTTTGCTGCCCTTGTCTAGCCTGGATTAATACTTAGTCCATAGGCACACACCTGATCATCTGATCATCTACATTTGCCTTCTTACAGCACTAAACTATGTTTTCTACCTTTATCTTGCATCTACCTACCACTTCAGCATTTTATTAAAAATAAAAATAATAATAATAATAGGAGAAATGTGGGATCAACATATAAATCAAGTACAAAAATCAAATGAATATTCATATTTGACCTGATGGTTTATAGGTCATATTGCATGATCAAAACCGAAAGTTTCTGTGATGACTGCCCTTGTACTGTTCACCATGTAAGAATTTATTCACTCTGTAAAAATTCGTTCACCATGTAAGAACTTGTTCGTTATGCTTCAGAAGATTGGAGACTGACGAGAATTAGGCTTGAGATGGATTAATGATTGTACATTGAGCATTGACCCCCCTATACTGAATTTTATTGTTGTTAACAACCATTTGATCAATAAATATGAGAGATGCCCTATAAAAAAAAAAAAAAAAAGTGAAAAAAAAAAAAAAAAAAAAAAAAAAAACCAAGCTAAGGAGGCAGCTTTTAGGGACCAGAGTTCCTAACGTTTGGATCCTTTTCCAGAAGTGCTTATGACATGGGTGATCGAGGGGAATGGGTGAAGTCTCAATAGAAGATGTTATTATCCCATTTGGGAAGATCCAGTGATAGGTTTGCTCAGGACTTCGGCAGACAGAAGCCTGGGTAACGTCCACGGCACCCTCGGCCCAAGGAGAGGAACGCCCCGTGGGTGAGAACAGCGCTGAATCCGGGCCTTACTTCCTCCGCTTCAATAACCATACCTGCTCGTGTTGGGGCCGTTACTTCCTAAGGCTGCCCACCCAGGATCTATTTTGCACCTTGCAATAGGTCCACACAAGGGACCCGGGCAGGTCTGGCAGGAGAGAGGATCCCCAACGAAACGCCTGCCCTCAGGAAAGGGATGCTTGCCAAGTTTAAAGTCAGCGGGGTCTGGCAGAGGAAGCCCGTTTCCACGAGGGGTAGGGGTGGAAGTCACACGAGGGTGGTGTCAGTCCCAGGGTGTGAGAGCTGCATTGAAGCCAAGTTTCTCTGCTGTCTCAGAAGCCACCTAGGAAGTAGACAAATCCAACATGTCCCCTTGCTAGTCAGCAGACTTTCTAAGTGCTATTCAACTGCGCCTGCATTTGGCATCCTCTTCTATACGGTCGGCCTGGACCACCTATAATGCGGAAGCCACCAGGCTGTACAGAGGCCTGTATGAGCATCTTTACAATTGCCTGTCTCCTTCCAGCCCCCCTTAGCTCACCGCCTGGAACGTGGTCTACACACTTGCTGCTCTATAAACATCAAACATTTTCCACTTGCAATCATAACCAAGATTTGAACATTAAAATCCTCAGTTTCATTCTAAGAGTCGCCTCACGTCCTTTAAACCATATTCAGTGACAGTTCCTTTTCTGCTCTTCAGCATGGAGGCGGGAGCAGAGGAGGGAATCACCACAGACACGTGACAGAGTTCCTGTGGGGAAGACCCAGCGAACTCTGTGGACCAGACTCGGCTCCTTGGACTGCAGGACAGTGGGCACACTGGCGAGTCACACAGCTGCTCCCCTAGAAGCTCCCGTGAGTCCTGTCCTTTCACATGAGACTCCAGGAACAAGGAGAAACAAAACCAATCCCCCCCAAAGGTACAAAGAAGAGCGCCCTCCCAGGGGAGCTCGTGATGAGTGGGCACGGAGAACGTGGCTGTGATCAGTCAGAGAGGCAGGCGAGTTATTAGCTTAGCCCTGAACCTCCTACTTAATGTAGGACCGGGGCTGATGGTTGACAGAGCCTGGCTGCGGTGACAAGCCTGAGACCTGCGCGAGGAAATCCAATTGAAAAGCATCCAAGAGGAACAAGAAGCTAGAAACAGATGTTCCGGCCACCAGGATGTGCACACATTTAACCTGAATGTGTAGCTGGGGTGGAATTGGGAACATACGTTTCTAAATACAGTGATTTCACCTCTTCTACCATACAGATATTGTCAAGTTCAATGAGAGCTGTCCACATTAGTTTTGTCAAATTTTCAGCAATTTCTGTAAAATAAGAAGACGTCAACATCACAACAGCTATTACGGGAACTCAGAATACTGATTTATCTCCCAAGTTTTACTAAAACATTTCAGCCAAGTCATACTCCGTTAAATTCTTGTCTCACAGTAATTGAAAATTATGTTTTAAAAAACTGCCTGAATTTCATTCAGGCAGTTCATGGAATTATCAGATGTAATGCTGACACTTGGGTAAAATATCCTTAAAGGAGATGTATTTCCATTTGTCCCTTTTTTAGGCCCTTCTGGTCACCCAGTAGGGGGGTTTACGCTGTCGGAGGCGTGGTGGCAGGCCAGCAGGAATGAGGGTGCACACCTGCCCAAGTCAGCTGACTAGACCTGAAAGGCAGTTGAGGCTGCTGAGTCACAGCGCAATGTCATGTGCATTAGGAAGCATTCTCTTCCACATCTACACAAGCCTGGTTTTCTCTAATGGGTTTATAAGAGGAGAGAGACCATCAATGTGTGGATTTTTCTAAAGAAAAAAAAAAATCAATACTCTCAATAGATTTTAAGTGGATCTAATGTAGCCCCGCAATAGGCTCATAAGAAGATTAATATATGTAAAAGATTTTAAAATGTGAATAAATGCATGCCACACTTAGGCCAGATCTTATCCCCAAGTTCATGCTGCTATTATGTGTATCTAAAGCAAACAATAGTGGCAGAGTATTTTCTCTGATAACACTTCGTTTTTTCATTGGTAGGTTTTAATATGATACATTTTTGGGGTCACTGAATCTTATTTGCTTTAGAATCCCTGATTATATCATCCTGTAAAGGAGCAAAGAAGGTACTGAAGGTGCTAAAATTTATTGAAGGTATTTATGAAGAGGGTGATCTTGAGGAATGCAAGCTTTTAAAATCCAAGAACCCAGCAGCAAAAAGAAATTAATCAGGAATCCATCACTAATTTATACATGAATCATTTACAAGGAAGGTAAAACGGTTCAGTAAATTATGGATTTACAAATAAACTGGATTCGAGGACCTTGGAAAATACTTTGATTGGAATATAGATCCATTTTTCCTAAAAACAATTTTCAGTTCAACTTCAGAGAGAAGGGACATAAAACCAATCCCCCATCACCCTCACCATGAAAATTCAAGGGGAACTCCGCTGGGAACTCGAGGAATCAGTGGCAGAGGTTCAGAGGATTCCTCTGCTCTCTACAAACGCAGGGGTGGGGCCTGGCGATCGTTTTTCTAACTCATTCCCCTGAATTCTAAATTGTCAACACCTAAGGTTAATGATACCTGTCTTCCTGCTGTCATAAACAGTGAGGGTGGTTTGGCAAGAGATAAATCAGCCTCCCAGAGGGACGCGCTATTGTTCTCTTCAAACAAAGGACAAGGCTTATTTTTACATAAATTTTAAACATTGTTATAAGGGAACAGATTTATTTTTTTCTTTATGCTCACATGAAATCCTTAGTCCGCAACACATTTCTTTCTTGATTAGGAACATCTTTTCTTTAAAGTGTGCAGAGTAATAATGAAGAGTTTCTATGCATGATGCATCACTCTAATCTCAAAATGCACACAAGATTTTTTTTAGGACTGCATAGTAGGAAAAGTCAGCCATCCTTACGATTATTAGATAAGCAGCACCTTGCTCTGCAACATGCTCCACTCAATTGAGGAGGACACTTTTAGCCACTAAATGAACACCCTGAGATGAAGCAGGGGGGAGGGACGTGCCACGAGTGAGCAGCAAGTCCATGTGAGCAAACATTCTTCTCATCCAAAGCATTTTATTAAAGAAAATACAAACTATGTTTTCACCCAGCCAAATCTTCAATAACGTGTTCCTTTCCTGAAAACAGTCCTGATATGATTCAACAGGCACACTACTCGTTTTAGCATGCAGTCATTTATGCTATATTGTAAAGTTGGAAATATTTTATATTAAATGATTTTAATACACAGTAGGTACATGTTAAATACAATCTGTATCAGTACATAGTTAAACATATTAGGTACTTCATTAGCTTCATTTAAAATGAAATAAGGCCAAGAGTTTAGCAACAAAATAATGCGCTTGGAGATAATTCGACAATTTTAATGGAGAACGTCCTTGAGCTATAGGAACAATCGGGAGACAGTAAGAGATGTTGGCGGTAAGTCAGCCACTCCTGCTACAAATACATCTCAATGAAAGCTATACTGCACCCTAAGAAAACTGCCAAAGGTAGCAAATGGAAACTTACCTATGATTTCCCTTATCATCCCCCCACCACTCACACACACCAACACTTTCTGTGATTCTGTTTATTTTTAGTATGACACATGTGCTTAGCCAGCTCCATGATCCAGCGGTGAGGCGCCTCCCCTCCGTCTAGCCCTCCATGCACACACACGTGCACACTTAGCCATGTGCACACCACAGATTCTGCCACGTCACATCTTTATTTTAAATGTTTTCATCCTTGGCAGGCATTGCAACTAAAAGGGTATTTGCTGCGTAATCTAAGCCATCTCTTTGGGTGGCTGCCTAAGCCTGTATTACCGGCTTCACACGTTTTTATGCTTCAGGTCAGTGCAAACGGAAGGGTGTCAGAGACCGCCTACCAACTCATCCTGCAAGCAGAGCTCCAGTGGGACCACACCCCAGGCCGCACAGCTGGGCAGCGGCAAGGGCCGGACTGGAATCCGGAGCTCCGCATGCCTCATGCCTCACCCGTTACCTCTGGCCTCGAGGAGGTGGCCTGGGGGAAAGCAGCAGTTTACAGCGTTTTACTAGGTTGTCGTCTATCGGCACACAGTCCACGCTCAGTGAGCACCTAGTGGCAGTTTTACAGAGGAAACTGTCAAGTCCAGTGTGCAGACTTGACGACTCTCCCCCATCTTGGTCTACCTGGGCAGATGGAGTCCCGGTTGGTGCAGAGGGGCTGTGCTTTATAGCCAAGAGAGTCCTGCCAGGCCCCAGGCCAAATCTAGGACCTCAGCACCTGCAAGGCACCCCCAGTGGGAGTGACTGTGATTCTGAGGGACCCCTCATGATACTGAGCCACTCCATAGTCATCCACCTGGTCGGGAGTCCCCTACGTTTTCAGAAACAAGAAGACACAGCCAATGCTGAGAGGCTACAAATATTGCTCATCTCAGGCCAAGGGGAATGTTTTTGTTTTGTTTTGCTTTGTTTTATTTGGGGTGTTTTGCATTTGTTTTTGATGTCTGTCATGCGGAAATACTCATCATCAAAAAGTCCTTCTACATTACGGACTATTTATCCCTCCACTTCTTTTACAGTTTCCTGCATTTCCCAAATATTCTGTGATGAAGATGCATTGCTTTCACAATCACGAAAAAAAATTTTAAACTGTTAAAGGAGCCCCACACAGCAATATAAAATTCTTCACAACTTAGTGAGTGCTGGAACTCTGAGTGGCTGGTTTTTCTTCATTCCATCTATTTCCAGGTTATCTAGAATCAACATATACTGTTTTAGACCCGTACACTGAGGTCAGCCGTAAACAGCTCTTGAAGAGCAGCTCCCAGATGGTAAGCAGGGTGAACGCTCACAGGGTGAAAGTGATACAGAAAACCCGTAAAAGCCAAGACAGGAGGAAACAGACTGAAATGGCAACTACTTATTAGCCCACATTGCACCCTAAGAAAATTACCAAAAATAGCAAGTGAAAATTTACCTATGATCACATAAATGGCTTTTCCCGTGCTCTCCCCCCAGGCCACCTCCTCAAGGCCAGAGGTAGCGAACGAGGTCGTGCGAGGCGTGAGGCAATCAGAGCTCCAGATTCCAGTCGGGCCCTGCGGCTGCCCAGCTGTGCAGCCCGGGGCGCGGTGACCCCCCTGGAGCTCTGCTCGCCTGCCCGCAGGGTGAGTTGGTGGGACGGTCTCCACCCGTCCGTTTACACTGACCTGAAGCGCAAGAACGTGTGAAGCCAGCAGTGCAGGCCCAGGGCCCCGCTCTCCTCCAAGTCTCCACCTCCACCTGAGGTTTACGATCCATGGACTCCAGCCGTCATGGACCACGGCTCTGTGGTTCCACACACGGCTCTGTGGTTCCACTATCTGGATTATTTATCCAGACGCAAAGCCTACAATTACTGAAATGGTACAACTACAGGAAACAAAGGCTGTGTTATGTCAAAATGTGTCTGTCTACACTCCCACTGGGTTATTTCATGCCGTGTAGACCTGCCACTAAGCATTCTCCATAGCTGAGAGAGCCAGACACAGCGAGAGAGAGAGAGAAATTATGGTTAAATGAGGGCACCACACCATTAACGTGCAGAGACGGTGCTCCCGGAGGGTGGTCGCTGCTTTCCACCTGATGTTCACTTTCCATCTTGCAAGCTGTGAATTCACTGCGGGGCCTGTGTGCTGCTCCTTCGGAGGATCTGCTTGCACAAGCGTAACATCTCTGCGGCTCTCCGAGCAGCAGGCAACCACACTGGGCTGACTGCTGATTTGGCTCCGTGGAGTCGCCCGTTCCCGAGGACTCGGGGCAGGTGCTCTGCGGGATGTCTCCATGTTTCTGTCCATTCACGTCCCCCTGTCTTAGTGAGTCCCTCTCCCGTGCACTGACCTTCCTAGCCGCTGTGAGGGACACACAGATGGCTGGCACAGGGGCCTTGCTTTAGAGAGGCTCCTCCCCTCACAGCGGGTACGGCAGAGAAGAGCTGTTGGGGAAGGACGTCCCAGGCAGAGGGAATGGCAAATGGCAAGTGCAAAAGCCCTGAGGAAGGAATGAGCAAGAATCCTGGGGCTGCGAAGGGACAAGCGGAGACGGGGATGCAGGCGGGTACACAAGGCCTTGTAAGGCTGGAGGGGCTTGTGCTTTGTTCTGAGTGTGAGGAGGAACTGGCAGAAAGCTTTGAGCAAGACACCGTTGGCATCTGACTTTTTGTACTGCTCCTCCTGGCTGTAAGGAGAACAGGCCGCACAGAGCTTAAAGCAGAAGCGAGGAGAGAACTAGGCTAGGCTGGAGGTCTAGGCTGGAGAAGACGGTCACCTGCACTGGGGGACAGCATGAAGGTCACTGAGGGTCACGGAGGCAGAAGTCACAGGGCCCAAAGATTCCCGATTTTTCCCCCAGATTATCACGAGGCACTTGAACGTGCCTGGCAAATATCAGTAAATAGGCATTGAATCAAGGTGTGGTCAAATGAGAAGAACCACTCCCAAATGAGGGATCTGGGAGCTCATGCCTCCCAGATCTGGGGGCTCCGGCCTCCGAAAGGCCATGCTGGTTTTTGGCTGACCTGGTTCGGCTCCATCTGATACTCTTCCCTTCCACCCAGAGATTTTCATGGGTCTATGATTCCAAAACAGAATGGCTTCCGGGCAAGGGAGCGCACAGAAGAGGCCGCTTGATACCATAATCAAGATCCCTTATTCACCAGCATTCTTTGGAAGCAGCAATAATTGGGGCTCTGCCGTAGCTTCTGAAAAAGTTCTCCAGTGCATTCGAAGCTCCTGACTGCAGTTTGTCTGTCTTAAGAATGTTGAATGATAAAAGTTGTGTGTCTGCATCGGTGGTTCTCCACCCTGGCTGCACACAGAAAGCACCTGGGGAGTCATTAAAATACACCCACACTCAGGTCCCACCCCAGGCCAATTCCATCAGAATTTCTGGCCTGAGGCCCCGGCATCTGTCACTTTTAAAAGCTCCCAAGTGACTCGACCGTCAGAGGCCGTTTGTGGTGAGTCACTTTGCTATCTGGCCTTCACGGCCAGACACAGGTAATCCCAGAAACAGGTCAGAGCTGGTGACTCAGGGTCCTGCCTATTACGTGGAGTATAAACGCACACATTCCCTTTTACTTACTTGCAAGAATTACTCAGAAAACATATAATACAAATATACAAATAAATTTAAGGCTTAGGAGTGGACAGCCTGGAAGAGGCAGCCCAGGCCTCCGTCCCCACACCTCACTTGCCCTTTCTTCTCTCTCTCTCTCTCTCTGATTCTGCTCCTTCTCCTGGCCCCAGGTGGCCCCTCCACTCTCTCCCAGCCTCCTGGACACCTGCACTAGGCACCCAAGTGCTTCACTGCTTTGGAAAACAGTCTGGCAGCTCTTCAATAGGTTAAACGTGGAGTTATCATGTGTCCTACCAATGCCACACCTACGCATATACCTGAGAGAAATGAAAATACATACCTGCGCAGACACATGCACACACAGCAGCAATATGCATAACAGCCAACAAGTGGAGACAATGCGAATGCCCATCCGCTCCTGAATGGATGGACGCAACGCGGAGCAACTGTGCAGCGCAATGTAACCACACATCACAGATTTGCAGCCGCACGCATTGTTCATCCCTGAAAAAGAATGAAGTTCTGATACCAGAGCTTGGATGAGCCTGGGGGACATCTGCTGAGTGACAGAAGGTCCACAGACGGTGGGCCTCCATCTACACGGAGTGTCCAGAGAGGTAAACCTGCACAGACAGGAGCTCAGGGACTGCCAGGGGCTGGGGGCGAAGGCGGGGGGCACAGCCACTCCCGGGTGATGGGAAGGCTCCAAAATCAGCTGTGGCGATGGGCGCACAAGTGCACAGACACCCAAAAGCACTGGATTAGAGTTTCAAAGGGTGAATCGTGTGAATTACGTATCAAAGAGCTGCTAAAAATATGCACTTCGACAGAAAACTATGAAGGCTGAAATGATCACTTTTGTAAAAGATTGTGTAGATCCTGAGAGTGTCACCTGGAAGATTATAGTCGGAGCAGTCAGCATATAACACCCAGGGGAATGACCTATCCCCTCTCAAAATGCTTTCCTTAATTCTGGAACGTTCTGTGACCTTTGCCTGCACTGTTGGTGCATCCTGCAAACTCCTCCGAGTCTCGCGGGCTCCCCATTGCTACAGTGGCCCCTCTTCTCCGTGAGTCATTCCTCCGCCTGTCCTACTGCTTTCACGGCCGTCATGTACTGGCGCTGGTGGAGGTTTTAGCCTCTCCTCTGGAGGACAGCAGGGTTTTATGTTTTAAAGACCCTGCTCCCAGGACAGGGGCGACCCCGGTCCCCACGAGTACGCACCCAGCCCATGCACCCAGCCCCTCTCCGTGCCCCCAGCCCGACCCGAGGGCTCAAGACTGAACCCCACAGCTTCGCTAGGCTTCTCCCTCAGCACATCCTCGCCCTCACCGGCCCCCCGGGGCGCCCCTATTCCAAGTCAGCTCCCCAGCATCAAGTTTTCCCAAGTCATTCCACGAGCTCCGTGGCCTACAGCAGCCACTCCACCTCCAGGCACCCCTGGGACTAAGAGGTTTCCCAGGAGCCTCAGTTTCTCCCCAGATTTCTTCTTTGCCGGGCGCCCGCTGGCCCCCACCAGCTCCACGTCCCAGCACCTCACACTCGCGGCCCTCGGGGGTCCGCTGGGGGCAGCTCCCGGGGTCATCGCCCAGGGTCGCACAGGTAGGAAACGTGGCATAAGGGCCCCACCGCGCGCCGAGCTCCCCGCGCCGGGCCCTGGGCCGAGCGCTCTGCGAACGTTCCCGACGCGCGCCTCACGTGCCCCCATCAGGGAGGACCCGCCGGGGCGCAGGACGGGCTGGCAAAGCGGGTCCCCTGCGCTTGTCACGGGGTCGGGAAACAGGACTCGGTTATCAGAAACACTTAGCGGATCCCGGCCGAGCCCAGGGCGCTGCCCCAGAACCGGAACACGCCCACCGCCCCCCCACAGGGCAGCCTTCGCTCCTGGCCACGTGGGAGTTCCAGCTCGGCCTTTTGGGGGTGGGGATGCTCGCCGGCGCCCTGCGGACGGGGCGCCGGTCTGAAGGCCACCAGGTGGGTGTCACGGGTCAGGTGGTGTCACGGGGCAGGTGGTGTCACGGGGCAGGTGGTGTCACAGGGCAGGTGGGTGTCACGGGGCAGGTGGTGTCACGGGGCAGGTGGTGTCACGGGGCAGGTGGGTGTCACGGGGCAGGTGGTGTCACGGGGCAGGTGGGTGTCACGGGGCAGGTGGTGTCACGGGGCAGGTGTTGTCACGGGGCAGGTGGGTGTCACGGGGCAGGTGGTGTCACGGGGCAGGTGGTGTCACGGGGCAGGTGGGTGTCACGGGGCAGGTGGTGTCACGGGGTAGGTGGTGTCACAGGGCAGGTGGTGTCACAGGGCAGGTGGGTGTCACGGGGCAGGCGGAATTGACCTGAAGGGGGAGACAGGCAGCCCCCAGGGGCGGGGGTCCGAGACAGGCACCCACCGGCCCCTCCTCCTCCGAGGGCCCGAGGCTCGGCGCCGACAGTCTAGGGGCTCCCTCTGCTCCTGCGTCCCGACCAGCTGCCGTCGGCCGATCCTCGGAACACCTGCCCTCGCCAGTCACCTCGGCCTCCGGGTGGACGGGGCGGGCACCGCCGAGGGCTTGCCGGCTGCCTCGCCCCACGGCCTTTACATCGGTCCCTGAACACCCCCTGGCGGAGGCCGTGGCCACTCGAAGGCGGCAGAACAGGGATTTGCCTGACGCACAGACTGGACGAGCCGTGAGGACCTAAGAGCCGTGAGGACCTAGGAGGAGGCCGGCTCTGCAGCTTACCCCCCACCCCCCTTCCCTGGGTCCTCTTCTGAGCAGCTTATCCCAACCCCCTCCTCCCCCCACGGTGCTGTTCGCACCACAGCGATGCCATCAACTGGCTGGTTGAAGGAATGAATGAATGCGTGGAAGCACCTGTTACAGGGGGAGAGAAAGGCGCGCGCTAACAGGGCCAGGGCGGGTCCTGAGCTGGGTAGGCAGGTGAGAGGGATCAAGAGGTACAAACTTCCTGTTATAAAATGAATCAGTCATGGAGATAGAAGGCAGAGCACGGGAAAGATAGTAGTATCGCCATAACCGTGTATGGAACTGCCCCTATCGTGGTGAGCATTTCATAACATGCGTGACTGTCAAATCCCTACGCTGCACACCTGGAATAATATAATGTTATATATCAAGACTACTTCAATAAAAAAGCTTTAGAAATTATGAGGGAGTAGTTGTCTATGTAAATAGTTCAGCCATTTGCCTAGTTAAACATTTTGAATGCCTAGCCCAGTAAACTCGCTGCTCACATAGGTATTTCTTTGTATAAATGCAATAATTCTGCAAAAGTAGCTTTCCTGACATCGCGCTGCTGAAATATAATTTTCACTGACTCCATTATATATGGACACAAGGACAAACGTGCTAATTGCATCTGATGTTTCATTTGCCTTTATATTTTAGCAACAAAAAATGAGAATTTGATAAAAAAAATTTGCTTAGGAAAATAAAGTACAGAATACTTTATGGAATGTTCTCTACTTTGGCTGCAGATTCCTGACCCAGGCGAGGTCTGATCAAATCAAGAGACTAATAACACTGTAGTCAATTTGTGATGTGTAAGAATGACAGAGTAAATGTGCTTTCAAATTTATATCCATAGTGAGCAGCAGTTGTTAACATTAATGTGAATGTATACTTTTCTTGCAGAGATTCAGGGAGGAATACTCTTTATTTTAAAGCTATCTGTTCACATGAGTACATAAATCAGCTCTTTATTAAACTTAGTCTGTTGGCCTAACTCTCTGGAGTTGTGCATTTGACTTATATTTAAAGTTATCAAATGCAAATCAGGGGGAAATTATATATTCAGAAAATTACAGAAACATATTTCTAATCCAGCATATATACCTACTACATACATACTCATCTTCAAGCACACATGTGCCTATAGGGAAGAGAAATGCATTTTTCTTGCAAATTACTGGTATGTTTAAAGTTCAAAGTTGATTGACACATGCTTTCACTTAATGAAGGTAATTACAAAGAATAACAACTCCAAACAGATCTGTTCAGTGTAACCATCCGTCCTGCCATGCAGATTACACTGAGAGCCGTCACATATGCCATGTTACTGCCAATAATGCGTAAGCACATTTGTAAGACAAGAAACAGATTAATAAGCATCAACACTTTCCCCTAAACACTTGCTGAAAGGAGTAGAAGCCCCTGGCACTGACGGAAATGATACCGCGGTGGAAGTGCTCTCTACCCAGCCCCCCAAAACTAACCCTGCGTGACTCACAGGGAGAACCGGGGTCCGCGCCGACCGCGAGGCCGGCTGCTCTGTGCGAGGAGAAGATCACACAGCTCCCCTTTCCCTAGTGTGCTGTTTTACCTACCAGGCTGAGCATGTATCACCGCTTTTACTAAAAAAATCTCTACTGAACGCTTTGGAGGAGTAACAGCCCAACAGAAGGTTTATTTCTGCTCCAGAGAGTTAACACTTACTGGGTATTTACTATCTGGTAAAGACTAGTCTCGTTAAACATCAAGTGGTACTGGGTCTGATTGATTATATATTTAGATGTAGACTATTTCCCAGGCCTTGTCTGGGAAACATGAGGACATATGGAAAAGGTCTGTGATTACAATCACACGGCAAGGCAGGTTTAATTCCAACTTCAAACACCAGGATTACAGAAGAGAGTTCCATTGTATTTACTTTTATCCTGCCGAACATGTTGGGTAAATGAGTATTGGGTCTAAAATACCAAAGGGTGGATTTTCCACTTGACTTTTTCCTACCACATACAAATAGCTGGTAACATGAAAATGGATGGGCAAACAGCATTGAAACAATCAAATTGTATATAACATGAACTCTGTTACTATAGCATAATTGTGGCGCCTTTTATTCCAAAGCTGGTTAGGATTTAGGGTCATGTTTTTTATAGCAAGGGGGCATAGAAGTATAGCCAGTCAGTTATATGATCTCAGCCTAGTCATTAATGCAACGTGACTGTGTTTGCTTTTGTGTGACACAAGGCATCACGAGACACTGCCGACATGCCAGATAATGGCAAAATAAATAAACGCTAGAAGTTTAAGACAAAAGCTCTCCAGTCACACTGCTTTCAGGAATACACATTTTACATTTAAAAATAAAGGGAAACTTTTTGTTCCCTACTGAGAAGCGGGGAAAATGTCTCTTTAAAAATGAACTTTCTCCCATGGAAAATACCTTTCTGCGATCCTGTTTGAATGAGGGAGTGGGTTTGTAAGTCCCCCCAACATTGCTCAGAAAAATGATCTGCTGGTCTGGCAGAGAGGAACCTCCGGAGAGGGCGCAGGGGGCTCAGGGGCCTGGAGTAGGGTCCTGTTTGCACAGCACGAACTCCACTGAGGAGCGTTTCCTTGAAAATGTTTGATTGCTTAGTTTTGCTCCAACCTCTGAATCTGCTGTAAAAAGAATCACGAACTCTGAACGTCCTGAAATGCCACTGTATTGTTCCCCTTATTTACGTGGAATTTCTTATTAAGCCACATTTCGATGCAATAAGAGCAAATAATGCCAAACATCTCCTTCTGTTCTGACTCAAGGGTGTATAACTCCCCCTACGAATGAACAGGCCCACCCAGCCAGGCGCAGCCTTGCAGACCAGGCTGCCCCAGACCGTCACCCCAATCTGAGAAGCCAGCTCCCCTATTTCAGAATCAGACTTACAGAACACAGGAGCTGGAGGAGAACTCATAATTGTCAGGAGTTATTCCGTGGTTTTTAAAAGAAAAAGAAAGTATCAGTGTGATGAGGTAGAAAGAAACCAGCAGGAAGACTCAGAAGATCCGGGTCCAGGACTTATTTTAGTTCCGTTATTCATCATCTCTGTGAGCCTCGCTTTCCTGTCCATCAAATGGGAATAGCAATTCCTGTTGGGCTGACATGGCAGACATGCCATGTACTGCGGTTGTCATTGTCCCTGAACCCCACCCACACTTTGCCCCTCGGGACCACTGGGGAGCTCTGATCACGTGCCAGCCTCTGGCTTCTCCCTCAGCCAGCCTGACTCATTCTTGAGGAGGTAAGGACGACCCTTCCCGGCCTGCTGGGAAAGAAGGCGTGTTCCACATCCCTGTGTCGCGGGGGATCCAGGTACCTGACATGGAGTAACAGGCCACCCAAGTGTACGTGGAAGTGGTGATGCATTCCTGCAATGGAAAAGTTAACTCAGACACCACATCACACCTGGCAATTCACTCTGTAGCAGGAAGTTCAGAAAGCACGGACACGTCTCAGCTGTCAGCCACCTGAGAACGCATTTCAGAAAAGAAATCATGTACAACATCCCCCTACTAACCACAAACTTGACTTTTGCAACCGGACTCACTCGCTGCCTCTCCCCAGTTAGGGTGCACGTGCTCCCTGGCACACCTGCGGAGCTCAGGCACTGGGAATTGCTGACACAATACTCTGGGGGCCACACAAACATGTGCTTCTGACCAAGTTCGCAGAGCCAGCTGCTTCTATGGCATCTTGGCATCTGAGAAAATAATTTACAGAAATTCCACAGATAGGAGGTGCTGTACATGCTGCGTGGGAGCGCGGTGGGGCTGGAAGGGTGAGGGGCACAGCTGTGACAGCTGGGGTCAGGGGCCACCACCGAGCTGCTTCCCTGCTGCTCACTCAGCACCCCCGCTCCCAGCAGGGGCTACCCTCTCGCCTCGCCTTCCAGAGCCCGACTGTTGGCCTGGGGCCTCCCTGAAACCTTGTCCTCTGAAGGACCCCTCCTAGGCACGCTACAGAGCTCACTGGATCAAAGTATTTAAATTTCATATGGAGAGATGGAATGAAAGAGAACTCGCTGTTAGCAAGCCTTCTCTTAAATTTCCCCCACGCGTAGGGCCTCTACCCTTTACAGGGTATTTGAATTAGGTCTTGGGGCTAGAAATGTGCCATTGTATACCAGCTGCTCTGTACTTTTTAAGGTAAGTTTACCTTAACCACAGTAAATAATGCATACATTTTTCAGGTTAAAGAACTCCTCACCAGAAATATATTATAAAATTGTAGGCAATGAAACCCATTGACCACATCAAACTGCACTTAGCTTATGCCACTTGGGAAGGAGATGGCAGAGGTAACAGCTTCTGAAATTCCAGAGAGATTCACTAAGTAGTAATAGTGGGAATAGTCACGATTTACTGGGGTGTAGTTACAGTCACAGCTTAATGGGGGTGTAGTGTGGGCCAGACATTTAAAGACAATCAGCTCATTTAAGTGGTACAATCCCCTATGAAGTATTACTATTACTTTTACTTCTATGTATGGATGACATTTTGTAGTGCATTTTTAAATGTAAGTTCAAGTTCCTGAAATTTCGCCATTTGACTAGAGGGATAAGCTCATAATTAAAAATGCAAAAGCCCCTGAGTGTAGAAAAGTTGTTTTATCTGACTTATTTACGTGTGAACTACCAAGGTAAGGATGCTGAATGACTCACTCATCTCCCAGTGGACAGACAGCTTGCAAGATTTTAGAATATTGCAAACCATTTAGTATTTTTCTCAGAAAACACTGGAGTATTTACCTAAATTGCCATAAATAAGCAGGACGTTGTCTAAAAGAAAAAAACCTTTACGTATTTCGACAAAATCTACATCCTGTCAAAGGTCATAGAAGGGCGTTATTTGGTTTATTTACATTTTGCCTAGAATGTGGTCTCTCTGGGTAGCAGGTGAAAGAGTTAGTGATCACACAGAACAGGCCCTGTTTTGAGCAATTACAGAGGGAAAAATAAAATCCCATATCCTTCACATACTCATGGGCCAATGAGAACTGCCCTTTCTTGAGAATAAGATCGACAGTCCCTAGAAGGGCCTCAGAAAGCCTCTGGTCTCATTTTGCACTGGGGCAGCTTCTGGTATCAGATTGATGACCCTGAACAGAGAGATTATTGGTGATTTGTCATTAAAACCATAAAAATACTGCATCTCAACAAATCTAAGATGCCATGGTAAAGCGCCTCTTAAGTTCACGTACCCCTAAGAGCAAAGCCTGACAATCGTTTGATGCATTCCGAGCCAGATATGCTACGATGCTCAGATGTGCACACCTTAGAACCAAGGAAATGAACCCCTCTGACTTACGGCACAGAAACAAGGAGTCTTTTGCAGTAATTTGCAGTCTGAAACGATCGCATGTGCATGCCTGCTCGTCCAGGTGTGTTCACTGAGCCCTGGCATCCTCGCCTCTCGGATTGCCTTCTGCCCTGTCGGTCCTGCAGCCTCGTCTCACCTGTCAGTCACGGCCGTGTCACAGACATCTACGAAAGCCTTCTGACTGGTCTCCAGGCCCCTGATTTCAGTCCCTGTGCATATAACACACCCGTCTGAGTGTATTACTCACCTCCATATGGAGCGCCCTTCTCCAGGCCCAGCCTCCTCGGAAACCCCTGTGCTCCAACCAACCTTCTCAAACCAAGATAAGGGGCCTCCGGGAGAGTGTGACAAGGTCCTCAAAACCTGGATGAATACAGCACATCTTCCTGAAGCCTTAATTTCATGCAATGGTAAGTAATTTAAGATATTTGTTATTTTCACTGAAAAAACATCATGGAGTAGCATGAGCTCGCTGTGGTTTGTGACACAGCTGCTCGTAGGAGTAGCATCCCTTTCAGGGGCATCACCGTCTCCTGCCGTCTGCATGGAAGGAACAGTTCCAGAAGCTCTACCTGCAGGATGAGCCCAAGTCCCCACCTTTTGAGTCTCATCCCCTCCCTCTGCTCCTGAACACAAACTCCTCTCCTGCCGAGACACCTTCTCACCGTTTTCCCCAAATGCCCAGCTTTGCTTCGGAGATTGTGATGCTCGCTGGACCTGATCCACGCTCAAGACCAGGTCGCCTCCCGCCTTCCTGCCCCAGAAGCCAGCTTTCCTCTCCTTACCCAAAGGCGCTTCCAGAGATTCCGCGGGCAGGCGTTGGCAGACCACGGCCCAGGGCCCAGTACTGCCCGCTGCCGTCCGGTGGCCCGCAGGGTGCGGCAGAGGCGAGGAGGCCATCTGCTGCCTGGCCTTTTATGGAAGATGTTCGCCAGCACCCAATCTGGGTCCTTACTACACTTTCTAACACAAAAATTCCATTTTCTCATTATATATTATCTTAATATATGTATATAAAAAGTTAATTAACTATATATATTTTATACATATGAACTACCATAACTACATATACTTTAATACATAAAAGTTAAATTTCTTTACATCCCATTCCCTAAATGTGACCACAAGCCCCTTACAGGCCCGGACAGTCCCGTCCTTAGTCCCTGTGCTTCATCTGGAACATCGCTGAGTGACAGACTGTCAAAGCGCCACTTCAGTGAACTATCAAACACACGTGCTTTCTCGTTGATAATGTGACTGCTTGGTGCACAGTATGTCCGTCAGTCAGTCAATTATCAAATGCTTGTTTAACATCTACGCTGCCCTGGATCCCAGGCAGTGAGAGAACAGCCACATAAGAAAAATGGAATCTCTCCCTATCCTCCCAGACTTGACCATCTCCTTGGGACAAAATCAGAACATGCGACAGAGGGGCCGACAGGACGCAGCGCACACGCAGGGGCAAGGCAAGCAGCGTGATGCCTGACTTCACAGGGAAAGGCAAAACCGGCCCAGCCTGAAGGCGAGGAGGGAGCACCGGACCCCTCAGCACCCAGGCTCTGTGCACCCGCGAAAGGGAAACTAGGGAATGAAGTTTGGTCGTCGGTATGTGGATTATACAAAGCAGTTCCCACCTTACCAGAGACCCGTCTGCAGGAAACAGTAGCTGCACACTTAGTACAATGAGCAGACATCCTGGGTGTGAGCTCTGCAGGAGAAGAGGACGGAAATGCTCCCTAGTTCACAATTACGTTTGATATTCATGTCGATTTGAGTATCTATAACTCACCTTTCTTGCAGAACTAAAAAGAATTTGAAGCAGCCTGAAACACATTTATTCATCAAACATTCAACAAATACTTACGGTGTACCTGCTACATGCCACTCGTCTAGGCTCTAGGAACAGAGGCGACTGAGACCGCCCCGGCCCTGGAATGCTTATATTCAGCAGTGAGCACGGCCAGCAGATAAACAGATCAATACAGACGGTGATAAATGCTCTGCAGGCGATGCGCGTGGTGGCTGGGCCAGGGCAGCTGGCGCTGAACGGGGGAAGGTCAGGGAGGCCTCCTGGAGGCCTGACGGGTGCGGGGGGGTGGGGGCGGGGAGCTGAGGGCGCAGTGCCGGAGCAACAGCGAGCACAAAGCCCCAGGCAGTTCTGAGCGTGGTATGTGTCTGTGGAAAGCACGTCGCAGTCGGGGGAACGGTAAGACGGGACACTGGGAAGCTGGTCAGGGGCCAGGCTGATGGGGAGCCTGCAGGCCCCCATGAGGACTCCGGCTTTGAGTCCATGGGAAAAGACATGGCAATATAATTGGAACAAAACCAGGAAATCTGGGTAGAGGATATCCAAGGTCAACAGCCGTGCTGCCTCTAAGGGTAACGGGTGTCACGCCTGGGCTTCGGATCTGCTTATGACGACCAGAGCCAGAGAGGGTTTTCCGGGTCACAAGCTTCCAGTGACCAGAAAGTGTAGCAATTCCTGCATCGATCCTGCAAAGGTTTCCCTGGAGTCTTACACTCAGGACCTTGAGGAACATAACAGTCAGTCTCTAGAAAATGATCATACAGCAAACAAGAATGGATTTTCTCTGGTGACTGCAGCTCTGGGGCTGAAAGGCAACGTGGTGAGGTCTGAACTCATTCTTTGGTGCCTTGGGTCTGGCCTCGTGGTCCTCAAATAGGATTCAAAATTTTCTAGAGCAATGTCTTAATTTCTAATTATACCTAGACAGACCCTAGACAATGTGTGAGAAAGGTAACGTTTACTCCTATGTCCCTGCCCCCGGTGTTGCCCCTGGGCGGCTGAGGGTGCCCTGGTATGAACCCAGAGTCCTTATTTCTACCCAGTGGGCTGTGTGTGGGACTCGGACCTCCTCTGTGGCCGCTGGTCAGCAACAAGATGGCTCGTGGTCTTTGAAACCAGACCCAGACAAGTCTTACATCACACAGGTGTGTAGTTTTTAGGAAGTTACTTAACTTCTAGAAGCTTCCATTTCCCCATCCAGCAAGATGAAGGGAAACATCTGAAAAGTGCCTGGGCACCTCATTAGCTGCCTCCCACCTTCAGTGACAGTAGTTGAGAAATGAGTGCCAGTTAGCTAATGAGGCGTTGGGTGCTTTTAGTCAGTTACAAATGCATATATTTCTAAAAGGCTTTTCAAAAAGTACTAAATCATTACAATTTTAAAAGCTAAGTAGTATGTGATAACCGAGAACATTTTTACCAATACTGAAATGTATGAAGTGAAAAGTGAAAATTTTCCCTCACTGCCTCTTGGCCTCCCACTCTGCAGCATGTGAAGAAAGTTTATAATTAAATACTCTTTGCTGTTATTAAAACAATAGATTTGTGCAAGCTGGCTAGCAGCCTTCCAGACCTTTCCATAACATGGTATGTGTGTTTGTATTTATGTGCTGCATATATTAATATTGTTCAATGCACTTTTTCACTTGCTGAAATGGTCACCATTTCCTGTTTATATGGACAGATCTGCCTCATTTACAGTTGTCTTAGAATATTCCCTTTATCTATGCATTCATTTCTTCATTTAACAAATATGTATCAAGTGCCTGTGATCTATATTTAGGTTACCTCTAATTTTTTACTACTATAATAAATATCTTTATGCACACATTTTTGTGTACTGGGTAAATGTGCATGCATTCCAAATGTGATAGGTACTGATGAACTGCCCTCCAGAAAAGGCCACGTCAGCTCATACTCCAACCAGCAGCTTATGCCAGCACCGGTTTCCCAGTCCGACAGGTAAAAAAAGCTGCCGTGGTGCAGTTCATCTTCCCCTGGTCAAGCATGGAGATGAAGTTTGTCCATATGTTTATCAGCCAATTCTATGAATTCATCTGTGAAAATCTTCTCATGGCCTTGACCCATTTTCTAGAAGGAGTTCAGGGGCTCCTAATCTTGTCAGTTGCAAGTCAGTTCGGAGGCATTTGGCACCTCCACAAAGCCCACAAAGGCGCCTACCTGCTTAGGGCCGACCTGAGACACACCATCGACCTTCTGAGAAGTGGGGAGTTCTTTTATCCATTCCTGATTTTCTTATTAGGACACAAGTCACCTGCAGTTATGTCAAAGTTCCACTCTGTCCGAATGCCTCAACAAGCCTGGAGTCAAAGTGGAAAGCAGGTGGGCACGTGGGTAGGAGGCAGTTGGTGCTTCTCTCGGACCCTCCCCGGGGTCCTCTCGGGCACCTCACTGCTTCTCATCCGTAAGGATGACGAACAGTCGCTGGGTCTCCCCTCTTCACCACCCCGTTGGAGACGGTGCCCTCACCCCGACGCTCTCCAGCACGGCGAGCCCTCTGCTACTTGGTTTTTCTCCATGGCACCCCCTGCCACGGGCCACCATTCACAGCCTGGGTTTATTCCGCCTCTCCCACTGCAGCGTCAGCCCCAGCGAACCGGTGTTGAGTCAGTGAACAGATCTCTGAGTTATGGAAGAGCTTCTACGTATATGTCATCTCATCTGTCCCACAGCCTGTGACGTAGGTATGACCGTTCACACAGATGGAAACAAGTGGGCAGCAAATCAAGAGACATGCCCAAGGGAGGGGCTGCAGGCTCCGTGCGTCCATGGCGCTGACACTAATGAGCAAAACTGAAGGCCCCCACGCAGATTTTAGTTAATATGAATGTAGCCATTTCCAAAACAGTCATGAAAACAGCGTTTAATTAGTACTTTATTAATACATTTTAGTTTCCATATATCTACATACCCAAGTCTGCCTATTTAACTAGTTCCTAGAAATGATGACTTAAGATACAAGTCTATTTGGAGAAAGGGGGTGGGGCACCTTGATCCAGTGCTGACGATAATAAGTCTTGCTAAACTCTAGGGGTCTGTTTTATTCCTTTTTGAGATACAGCATCCACAGCAAATAGCATTTTGTGGGCAGTCAAATCTGTGTGGAAAGGAATTGAGTTTCTGAAGGAATGGGTGAGAGCAATTAAAACTTCAATTTCAAAACAGCAGAGGGTTCTCCCTTCGTAACCTGAATTTCACATGGTAGTGAACCTTGACCCCCAGTGGAATCACCTGGGAGACTTCACAAAGCATTGACGCCCAGGCCTCACATGCAGAGGTGACCTGAACAGGTCTGTGGTGCCACTTGGGCTTGGGGATTTTTAAAAGCTCCCCTGGTGATTCTAAAGTACAGCCAGGGATGAGAGACACCAGTTGATAGGTTTCTCAAATGAAGAGTTTGTGTCCTTGTTGAAAGGTAATATGTAGGAAAACAAAAACCACTGAACAGAATTCTTCAAGGAGACCGCCACCCAACCGGAAGAACACCGGGAGTAAAATCAGACAGGACCAGGCTCAGAGGGACCCGTTGCGCAAAGATATGCCTGGACATGAAAGAATTGCAAAGCTTTTTGGGGACTTGCACTCTGAGAAACTACGTGCAAACAAAGAGTCATCATAATGTTTTTCTAGAACAAGAGTAGGCGAACTTTCTCTGCAAAGGGCCAGACAGTAAATATTTCAGGCTTTGCAAGCCACGTGCTCTTTGTGGCATCCATGCACTCTGCCCCCCTCATGGAAAAGCAGCCATAGATGGTGCATAGGTGAGCGTGACTATATTCCAGTAAAACTCTACTTCATGGACATTAAAATTGGCACTTCACATAATTTCCTATGATGAAATATTATTCTCTTGATCATTTCTTCAACCATTTAAAAATGTGAAAACAATTCTTAGCTTAGGGACCACATAAAAAAAACAATGGGTCCGGATTTGGCAGATGAGCCATTATTTGCTAACACCTGCTCTCAAACATGTATTAAAAACAAATATAGGAGCAAATGAACACTATTAATAAATACATTTATATAGTAAAAGACATTCTTCAGGCAGAACTGCTGGAATTCAACCCATAGTTAATTCTTGCCCTCACGGAGACCCAAACGGGAACTATTTTCTCAAACTGCAAGTGTACTTGAAATTCCAGGGTATTTCAGGGAAGAGCTTGCCTGTCTTTTTGAGCCTTTCTCACAGGGAAATTACCAGCTGCAGGAGATGTGCAACACATCAGGGATGGATCTAACAAGAATTTAATAACTCAGTCACAAAACTTGTGGCTGCCCTATGTGGAAGCTGCTTTTACTGTCCTGCAAGTCATAAAATATACCAGCTCCAGGTTCCAAGTGAATGGTTTGTGGGCATTGATTTACACAAACACAGGTATATTCAATATGAGCTCAAAAGATTTGGGGAATTCAGAGATGAGAGATGTGGAAACGAGTTTGGAGATGAAGTGAGTTCTGCATCCAGAAGGTAAGAGAGAAATTTCCCTGCAGGGGTTGGTGATGGGGCCCAGGGACAGAGGGTGCTTCACAGAGGCCACGGGGTGGGAGTGTGGGGAGGCTGGACTGTGTCCTTGCTTCCTGAGCTAATCTTTCTCAGTTGCTTAATTTATCAGTGCACATGATCATGCTTATCCATCACATGCCACATTCAATAATGGAAACATTATATATGGGAAATAAATGTCCTCTGGTGAATTTTCCCCAAACATTAGAGATCATAGAGAGAAGAGATTTGTTTATAGTGGATGAGAAGAGGGAAACTACATTTGGAGATGGCTTCTCCTTGTCTTTGGTGAAAAGAAAAGAAGACAAGCAGGACAGAGGAGGAGGGGTGAGTGTGGAAGGAGGTGGGCCTGGCAGGTGGGCATATGAGGGGCCTCGCAGCCTGGGGACTTGCAGGGGTGCCCCTATTCTGGGCTATCCTGGGCGGCCGCCAGCTCCGCCACTGCAGCCATCGTGAAGGTGTTTTATGTTTGTGCTGCCCGCGCAGTCTCCCCCTCCCCCGGCTGTTTCCGCCTCCTAATAGTACAGGGCAAAGACCCACATCTGACCAGAGCAATGAGCAGAATGACCAGCCTGACCCTCACCTCTCTGATGGGCTTCACTTTTCAAAGCTTGCCCGATTCTATAGGCTGGACCAAGAGCCCATTTTGTAGCGACATTGGTGCTTTTCCCCAGGCTCGCAGGGGAATTGTCCAATTACACACACACACAAATAAAACCCCACACCTGACAGCAGTGGAGAGAGGTCCCAGAACTGCGGTGAAATGCCACAGGCTGCTTCTCATTAAATGGAGAGCTGATAGAAGCAGGTGGATGCTGAGACCTCTGGAGTGCTTATCTCCCTGAGACAAGGCAGAACCGTCGTGAGAGCCCCAATCGCTCCTTGACTTGACTTGGTAAAGCCCGCACCCTTCACCACCACGTCCATCTGTCCTCTCCCCACCCCTGGGGCCTCCCCCTGACCACTCTGCCCCTTGAGGCCCACGCTCTTCTCTGGACTCCTAGAGCACACGTGGGCCCTGGGCTGGCCCTCCTGGGGCAGCTTGGCACCAACTTCCCAGCTGGATGGCAGCCTCTCAACACCTTCCCTGTGGTCCTGGTATCGGTATAAACCACAAAGATTCTTGATCATGTTGATTTATTAAGACCAATAAAAAATGTGATGAGCAGTTTTTACCTTTATATGACTTCATATAAATGAGTTAACAAATCAGGAAAAGTAGCCTCCTCTAGATCGTGTGACTTTCTTTGTATTCTGAAGACGTGATCACAGGAAGTTTCTCATTTAATCATGCGGGAGCACCTGCTGTGTATCAGGCACCTTTCTGGGTGCAACAAACACAATAGGAACCCTCAGCATGGCCCTGACGGAGCTCTGAGGGGACACAGTGCATTCAATGCCACTGAAGCACGGGACCTGCAGAATGCAGCTGGCAGAATGAGGCGGTTGTGGGGGAGGTGCCAGGTCTCCCTGCAGCCCATTCACTGCCCTCGCTAGGTCTGGGGTGTCTTAGGAGCAACCGGAAGCCTTGGGAAGGTGCTAAGCACCCGTGGCTGATGACAATCACAGGAGTGTCTAGTCTCAGGCAAGCAGTCCCTCGAAAATGCAAATGCTCTTCCATCCCACAGTGAGAGGATTTTTACAATTTCATTGTTTTACTTCCTTCAACTATGGATCAATATTTTTAACACACTATCTAGAATCTTTGGTGACTATAGAAGTGAACTTTGACTTGAGGGAGGAGTGGTAGAGTGTTAACATGGCATTAATAGAAACTGTCCTCTAATATATTAAAGATCTCAGGGAGGACTTCAACAAAGAGACACAAGAGCCAATGAGTACAGTAACTGAAACGAAACATACAACGGAGAGAATGAATAACAGACCGCTGCAAGTAGAGGAGGCGGTCAGTGAGATGGAAACGAGAGCACAGAACACAACGAAACAACATCTGCAAAACAGGAGGAGAGAGAGACAAAGGGGTAGAAAGTCTCTCTGAGGAAATAACTGCTGAAAACTTCCCCAGTCAGGAAATAGACATGCAGGTCATGGAGGCACAGAGAACCCCTAACAAGAGGAACCCCAGGAAGACACCAAGACATAAGATGACTAGAAAGGCAAAGATTAAGGATAAGTAGAGAATATTGGAAGCAGCCAGGGAAAGAAAAAAGATCACTTGTAAGAGAAACCCCATAAGGCTGTCAGCAGACTTCTCAGCAGAGACTTTACAGGCCAGAAGAGAGTGACATGAAAAATTTAATGTTCTGAAACAGAAGGACCTTCAGCAAAGAATGCTCTACCCGGCAAGATTATCATTTAAATTTGAAGCAGGGATTAAACAATTTCCAGATAAATGAAGGCTCAAAGAATTTGTAACAGAAAAAATCAACATTACAGGATATCTTAAGGGACTTCTGTAGATGAAAGTATTCCTAAGGCTAAATAGTTTTGATTATGGCATCTACTATGTAAAGTGTGGAGGAGGAAGAAGAAGAAAAGAAGTATTTTTAGATTGTGTTTGAAATAGAGCGATCAGCAACTTGACACAGACTGTTCTATAGTCAGGAGGCTATCCTTGAACCTTTGGTAACCACAAACCTACAGCATGTGATAGATATACAAAAAATTATGAAAGAGAAATCTAACCACAACACTAAAGAAAATCATCAAATAACAAGAGTGTAAGAGAGGAAGAAAGGAACACAGAGGAACTATAAAAACAACCAGAAAACAGTTAATAAAATGGCAATAAGTACATACCTATCAACAATTACCTTAAATGTAAATGGACTGAATGCACCAATCAAAAGACACCGAGTGGCACAAAGCATAAAGAAACAAGACCATCTATATGCTGCCTACGAGAGACTCATTTCAGACCCAAAGACATACACAGACTGAAAGTGAAGGGACGGAAAAAGACATTTCATGCAAATAATAGGGAGAGAAAAGCAGGAGTAGCGGTACTTTTATCATATAAAATAGACTTTAAAACAAAGAAAGTAACAAGAGACAAAGAAGGACGTTACATAATGATAAAGGGGTCAGACCCACAAGAGGATAGAACCTTAGACGTATCTATTATGTACCCACCATTGAAGCACCTAAATATGTAAAGCAAATACTAACAGAATTAAAGGGGGAAATAGAATGCAGCAAATTTTTATTAGGAGCCTTTAACACACCTCTCACATCAATAGATCGACCAGAGAGAAAATAATAAGGAAACAGAGGCACTGAACAACACATTAGATCAGATGGACTTAACAGACATCTACAGAACATTCCACCCAAAAGCAGCATGATACACATTTTTCTCAAGTGTACCTGGAACATTCTCCAGAATAGATCACACACTGGGCCACAGAAAGAGCCTCAATAAATTCAGAAAGACTGAAACTGTATCAAGCAACTTCTCAGACCACAAAGGCATGAAATTGGAAATACATTACACAAAGAAAACAAAAAAGCTTACAAGCACTTGGAGGCTAAACAACATGCCTCTTAATAATCAATGGATCAATGACCAAAATAAAATAGAAATAAAGCAATAAATGGAGATAAATGAAAACAGAAATACAACAGTCCAATATTTGTGGGAATGCCACAAAGGCCATTCTGCAAGGGAAGTACACAGCGATACAAACCTACCTCAAGAAACAAGAACAATCTCAAATAAACAGCCTAAACTCACAATTAAAGAAACTAGAAAAAGAAAAACAAATGAAACCCAAAGTTAGTAGAGGAGAGACATAATAAAGATCAAAGCAGAACTAAATAACGTAGAGAAGAATAAAACAATAGCAAAAAATGAAACTAAGAGCTAATTCTTCAAGAAAATAGATTAACACTTAGCCAGGCTTATCAAGAACAAAACCAGAAACAAAGAAGGAATAGTTGAAACAGATACCACATAAATACAAAGAATTATTAGAGAATATTATGAAAAATTTTATGCCAAAAAATTGGACAACCTTGGAGAAATGGAAAACTTCCTAGAAAAACACAACCTGCCAAGACTGACCCAGGATGAAACAGAAAATCTCAGCACTCCAATTACCAGCAATGAAATCGAACTGGTTATCAAAAAACTCCCCAAAAATGAAAATTCCAGATCCAAGTGGCTTCACAGCTGAATTCTACCAAACATCTAAAGAGCTAATACCCATCCTTCTTAAAGGATTCCAAAAAGTATTCCAAAAGAGGAGGGAATAGTCCCAAACTCATTCTATGAGACCAGCATCACTCTAATACCGAAACCAAAGACACTACAAAAAAGGAAAATTACAGACCAATATCCCTGATAAACAGAGATGCAAAAATCCTTAACAAAATGTTAGCAAACCAAATTGAGAAATACATCAAAAGAATCATCTATTATAACCAACTGGGATTTGTTCCAGGGATAGAAGGATGGTATAATATTCATAAATAAATCAATATCATACATCACATTAACAAAAAGAAAGATAAAAACCACATGATCATCTCAATGGATGCTGAAAAAGCATTTGACAAAATTCAACATCCATTCATGGTTAAAACTCTCAACAAAATGGGCATAGAGGGTACGTATCTCAACATAATAAAGACCATATATGACAAGCCCACAGCTAACATCATAGTTAATGGTGAAAAGCAAAAAGCCTTTCCTCTAAGATCAGGAACAAGACAAGAATGCCCGCTCCCACCACTTTTATTCAACACAGTATGGGAGGTCCTAGCCACAGCAATCAGACAAGACAAAGAGATAAAAGGCACCCCAGCTGGTAAGGAGGAAGTTGAACTGTTGCAGATGACATGATATCAAACATAGAAAACCCTAAAGACTCCACCAAAAAACTATTAGAACTAATAACAGGATTCAACAAAGTTGCAGGCTACAAAATTAATGCACAGAAATCTGTTGCATTCCTATATACTAAAAACAAACTAGCAGAAGGAGAAATCAGGAAAAAGAATAAAGTACCTAGGAATAAACCTAACCAAGAAAGTGAAAGACCTATATTTTGAAAACTGTGAAATACTCATGAGAGAAAATAAAGAAGACAGAAGTGAGTGAAAAATCTATCCTGTGCTCCTGGATAGGAAGAATTAATATTGTCAAATTGGCCATCTTGCCTAAAGCAATTTTTGATTCAATGCAATCTGTATCAAAATTCCAACAGCATTCTTCAATGAACTAGAACAAATAGTTCTAAAATTCATATGGAACCACAAAAGATCCTGAATAGCCAAAGAAATCCTGAGAAAGAAGAACAAAGCTGGCGGGATTATGCTTTCTGACTTCAAGCTCTTCTATAAAGCTACAGTAATCAAAACAGTTTGATACTGGCACAAGACCAGACCCATAGATCAATGGAACAGAATAGAGAGCCCAGATATACACCCACGCATATGTGGTCAATTAATATATGATAAAGGAGCCATGGACATACAATGGGATAAAAAACAGCCTCTTCAATAACTGGCGTTGAGAAAACTGGACAGCTGCATGCAAAAGAATCAACCTGGATTATTGTCTAATTCCATACACAAGAGTCAACTTGAAATGGATCAAAGATCTGAATGTAAGACATAAAACCATAAAAGTCTTGGAAGAAAACATGGGCAAAAATCTCTTGAACATAAATATAAGCAATTTTTTCCTGGACACATCTCCTCAGGCAAGGGAAACAAAAGCAAAAATGAACACACATGGGACTACATCAAACTAAAAAGCTTCTGTACAGCAAAGGACACCGTCAGCAAAACAAAAAGGCATCCTACAGTATGGGAGAATTTATTTGTAAATGACTTATTTGAAAAGGGGTTAACATCCAAAATATGTAAAGAACTCACATGCCTCAACACCAAAAAAACAAATAATCTGATTAAAAAATGGGCAGAGGACTTTAACAGACACTTCTCTGAAGAAGAAATGCAAATGGCCAACAGGCACATGAAAAGATGCTCCACATCGCTAATCATCAGGGAAATGCACATTAAAACCACAATGAGGTATCACCTCACACCAGTTAGGGTGGCCAGCATCCAAAAGATAAGAAATAACAAGTGTTGGAGAGGATGCAGAGAAAAGGGAAGCATCTAAATCTGTTGGTGGGAATGTCAATTGGTGCAGCCATTGTGGGAAGCAGTATGGAGGTTCCTCAAAACACTAAAAATAGAAATACCATTCGACCCCAAAATTCCATTTCTAGGAATTTACCTAAGGAAACAAAATCCCTGATTCAAAAAGACATATGCACCCCTATGTTTATCACAGCACTGTTTACAATAATAGCCAAGATATGCATGCAACCTAAGTGTCCACCAGTAGATGAATGAAGAAGATGTGGTAAACATACACAATGGAATATTATTCAGCCTAAAAAGAAAAGAAATCCTGCCATTTGCAACAACATGGATGGATCTAGAGGGTATTATGCTCAGTGAAATAAGCCAGGCAGAGAAAGATAAATGTCATATGATTTCACTTATTTGTGGAATATAAATACAAAACAAAACAGAATGAACAGCAGTAGACTCATAGACACTGAGAAAGGACTGGTGGTTACCACGGTGGGGGGCGGGATGGGGTGATAAAGGGGCACAAAAGTTCTCAATCATAATGCAGGTTGGTCACAGGGACGGCAGCACAGCATGCAGAATACAGCCGATGGTTCTGTAACATCTCCCTTTGTTGACAGATGGTAACCACACTAGAGGGGGTGAGGATTTAATAATATGGGGAACTGTTGAACCACTGTGTTGTGTACTTGAAACTAAAATCAGACTAATTATCAGTAAAAAAGAAAAACCTGTCCTCTGGAAGTGAACCCCCGACGAAGGACATGCAAATATACAGACAAAGCCTAGAGTTTAAAAGAGGAGTAAAATGTGACGTATAAGAAAAACAAGGGCTCAATTTTTTTTGTGATTGACTCTGGAGTCAGATAAACCTACATTCAAGTCCTGAGTCTACCATTTAATAGCTTTGTGACCTTAGACAAGTTATGGGAACTTTCTTTGCCTCAGTTTCCTCACCTGCAAATTAAGTGTCTTCTGTTTGTAGCCAGCTTGAGTGAGAATTAAAGGAGACAATGACATATGAAACCATGAGAATGGTGACCGACACAGCGTTATCTCAATGAATGTCAGGTTCTGTCCTTACTACTTTTAGCGAGGTTTTCTTATAAGGCATCCTCCCCGTCCGTGTCTGTTGAATTGCCCCTCAATATTTACTTCTCTGGGAAAACCATATAGATACAACCAAACTAAATTCAAACTAAACCATAAATAAATCATTACCTGGCTTCCACTCCAGACTGGCCAGTCTCATGATCACCTCAAGGATAAAAAACAGCCACAACTCCCCATTAGCTTTTAATGTCTCTGGATGTCTTCAAGTGAATATCTTTCTTTACTTTTCTTTTCACCAGGGAAAAATAAGAATTTATATCACCCACCTCGATCAAGACCAGCTCCCCAGTGTGCACAGGAAGTCAAGAATAGAAATCAAGCTCAAAGGGCCCTGAGAAAGCTCCACAAGTCACATATTACACACCCAGTGTTCAGACAATGACTGCATTATTTCTCTTGGGCTCTAGATGCAAAAAATGCATATAAAATGTCACAAGAGAACTTTCTGAGAGTTTTTAGATATTTCTTTTCACAGTATGAACAAAAATTTTTTGACATTTTTTACCAAATCTTTCAACTCTCGTTGATTCCCAGCAAGTGGCCCCACTAGCCACAGCAACTTCCCCATATTCCTGGGAGACACTGCCATCTTGTGGTCACTGTGAGCACTACAGGGCACGACTAGCCACCCCCCCTACCCCTTTGTCTCAGTTCTGCGTTCTATTTGTTAAACTCGAGTTACTTTTCTCCAATACTCCCTCTAATTATACTGACGATATCCTCAAATAAGTACTTTTCTTTTCTCACTATGAAGAATACAAATGAGCCATAATAAAACCCATGAACTATTTAGGCTGAAGGACTTTTTTTTAATCTGTGGATAAATAGGTAGAAAGAAAATCAAGCCTTTAATTGTAAACCTTGACAGTATTAGTACAAACCCACTATTCTGAGGTTCGAGAGGAAAGCACAAGCTGTGTGAATTCTGTGCCTTCAGTAACACCTCCCAATCAGTACTGAAGACACATTAGGTGGTGACACCTAACAGGTCGCGCGGCATGTATGGGAAGCACGATAGGGGATCTACCTACGTTAGCTCGTGCAGTCGTGAGAAAAGCACGGTCACTGCGATCCGCACAGCTTCCCGGGTGGATTCAGAGCCAGCACTACCTTCTCCCAAGGGCAGACACCCCTGCGATCCTGCGGCGGGCTGTCTTCCACAGACAGTGTCCAGCATATAGCAGCTCTTCAGCAAACACCCGTGAATGAATGCATGCAAGAGTAAAGGGATGAGCCTGCGGCGAACGCTGCCCGCGCTCACTAGTGTCTGGGCTCCTCTCTTCTTTCCGGGCACATGACTGGGTTGCATTTCCCACTTTCCTTTGCAGTTAGGTGTGGCCATGGGACTTAAGTCTGGTCACTGGAACCACGATGCCCTGGCCTGGCTTATTAAAACTTCCTCTATGGGATCCTCCTTTATTTTCCCCACCTGCCAGCTGAGATGAAAAGACTCCAATAACCTAAAGGAGGACGTATTGGCCACAGGGTAGGAGTTGGGATCCCTGAATCGCTACATGGAGCAGAGTCCACCCGCCCCCACGACCCTCGTTAGATTGCAACACAAGTGAACAATACAGTGTATTGTGTTAAGTCACTCAATATGATGGCTGTTTGTAAAGCACTCAGTCCGCCCAGACTATTAAAATTCCAAAACAGTCCTCTTGAAATTATGAACACTGCTTTTTCTGTACGAGAAAGACATCCTACGTTGCTGCCATCTTAACTTAAAGCTCTGCACAACCAAACAAAGAACTTTTAGCTTCACTTTTGTAATTAGTTCCTATCCTCACTGGAGAGTCTTGAATTAGAGACCTTAAAGGGAATTTAGTCCCACTCTTTTTTTTCTTAAGTTTCCACTGAGGCTGAATTAGCCCAAAGGAGAAAGAATTTTCTCCAGGGTGGCTTAATATGCTAAAGTTTCCATCAGTGTTTAGTATTGCCTGTAAGATGGCATGTTTCATAGAATCAAGCTAAATCTGCTCTCCAGCACATCTATTTTTAAGATTCCCGTGGTATCTGAGCGTGACTCCGCGGGATGAATCCTGCCTGACTCCTTTGCCGGCACAGAAACCCACAGAATGGGCTGGGGTGGGGCAGGCGGTTGGGGGGACGCAATGATGGCTGTTGGCCGTGCTTAGACCGACCTGAGGTCTCCCCTACCCAACACAGGGAGCCCTCCGGGTTATCAAAGAAGCGCAGGCGTACATAGCGTGTGGCGGTTCTCGGGTGTAATGTATTTGCAGTTAAAGCCACTTTGACTCCTTAACATCCATGGGCATGCAACTTCCACTTCTGATATCACCCACTTAACTCCCTAGGCATCCACTGATTGCTTTTCCCTTGTTTAATTGTTCTGCCACGGAAATACGTAATGTTCAATACGGGTCACCCAGGAGAGCTATTATCTGCTTCTGATCTTCCTCTTTGCCATCTGCCAGGGACTTCTAGGGGCCTCCTCGGGGTGAGTTACAATTAGGAACACACCTGAGAGGAGAGGCAGAGAGGACTGCTTTACTTCAATTAATGTACAGGCTTAGAAAATTCAAACACAATACCACCCTTAAAATGTGACAAAATTATTTCAACATTCAACTGTCAGAAATAATAGGCAGTTAAGAAGAGTCAGGACATTTTGACAGAGAAGAATAATGAAGGAGTATTTGCCTCACCAGATACTACAACTGACTTAAGGCCACATTAATTAGAACAATGTGGTAAATGACATGAGAATAAATAAATAGATCTATGGAATTAAAAAATGGTTATAAAATGGGCCCTAGAATACTTAAGATTTTTAGGATATTATATTTGTTTTTTAAAATCACAAGTCAAGGAGGATGGGATAGCATATGTGACAAACATGTGTTTAAAAAAATGGATATTTGGGGGGAAATCCTTCCCTCTTATCATGTAGCAAAATAAATCCCAAATGCATGAAAGAATCTAAAGTGAAAGCTTTGCAAGATCTAGAAAAATATGACAGTGACTATTTTACACACTCTGAGGATGGGAAAAGATTTTCTGGGCAAAAAATTTATGGAAAGAAACAATGGAATAAAATATTGATCCATTTTGACCCCATAAAATTTTGTTACTGAATTTCAAAAACATTATGATCAAAATTAAAAGACAAATAGATGCTGAAAAATATTTGCAATACATATAAAAGTTTAATATCCTTATAAATTCATGAAAGACTGAAATAAAAACCAAAAACAAAGAATTTTTTAAAAACCTACAATAACTTAACAGAAGAGTGAGAAAAAAGTATAAACAATTTATTCACAAAAGAAAATATACAAATGGTTAATTCATGCATGGGGAAAATGTTCACTAATAACTGACACAAATTAAATCAAAAGCAAGGTGTCATTTTTGCCTATCACATGGCTTAAACTTTTTAAAGATAATAATACCCATTGTTAGTAAGGTTATGTTAAGACTGACACTTTCCTATCCTGGTGGTGAGGGTGTACATTTGTCAATACTTAACTTCTTTATAAATTCCTTACCCATGGACATTGTAATCCCACTTCTGTGAATATTTCCTAGAGAAATAATCAGAGATGCAAGTATTTATGTTCCAAAATGCTTGCTGAAGCACTATCTGTAACAGTGTAGAATTGGAAAAAACACAAATCTCTCTTGCTAGAATGGTTACATAAATTATGGTGCATTCATAGAAATGGATTTATGCAATCATTAAAATAATAGTGTAAAAGAATATTGGATGCTATGAGAAAATGCTAATACATTAAGAAAAGCAGGGTACATGTTATCTATGTATATGCACATATATATTACATTTAACACTCTCCAAAATAGAAGAAAATTTCTAAATATTAATGTCATTTCCCTCAGGAGGTAGAAGTGTGGATTATTGTCTTGTTCTTTTTACTTTTCTACATTACCATTGTTGATTGAATTAATAATTTAATTATTAAAAATAGAAAAAAATATTTAAAGACTATCGGTATCTATGTGGTTATCACTCTTTCAACATCTACTTGAAATGATCTTTGAGATCATTTGAGTAGTGGAGTTCAAACTTCTAGAAATTCTTTTGCAGATGATTCTTATTTAAAAACATCCAAATGGCATTTTCAGAAAAATCCTGTCCATTGTTTAGGTGAAATCTGCAGGACACAAGAAATTTTTTTTCAGCTTTACTGACATATAATCGACAAATATATGCATAAATTTAAAGTGTACCACGTGATGATTTTACACACACACACACACACACACACACACACACACACACACACACACACACACTTGAAATGACTACCACAATCCAGTTACTTAGCACATTCATCACCTCATGTGGTTACCCCTCTGCTGTAGATCCCTGGGGCCACTGGCCAGGCCCTGAGTTCTTCTCAGCTGCACTCCCAACTGGTCCCGAGAGGCCAGACTCCCCTCCTGTCCGTCCACACTCGAGGTCAGCCTACTCAGTGCATCAGTGACTTAATCCTGGCTCTGGCCTCACCCCTGCCCTGCTCACGTCTGACTCCCAGCAGCTGGAAGACCAACAACTTACCTTCCCAGCCTTGCGTGCCACAGCCCCTTACAGCACTTTCACGCTCTTTCTGGCTAGGTAGCACCCTCCCCACTCACTCTGGGCTCCGCTTGTTCTGTTCCTTCGGCCTGGAGGGAACAGGGCCTGGGATTCCCTAACGTGGATCGTACCTGGGAGGTCCTCCCTCCTCCAGGCCTGCTTCCCTCTGGGAAGTCCACTCAGAGCTGCTCAACCGCAGCTCTTCCTCTCGTTAGGCGGTAGGAACCTGGAGGGCAGAGGCGGGCACAGGCCTCAGTCAGGCGGGCTGTTAGTCAAGGCTGTCTGGGGGAGGGAGAGAAGGCAGGCAGGGCGGGAAGCAGGTAAGAGGGGAGGAAACACAGCTGACTCAGCTGGGGGCCCCAGTTCCTTCTGGGGCTAAAGACAGGACTCGAGCATCTAAACTCCATGTCTAGGATGTTCGCTAAAATACAAGAAAATGGGTTTAGTGAGGGGAAAGGATAGAAGAGAAGCTCTTGGATAATGAAACTACCTAAGGCAACGGCGTTGTACCCATTTAAGGTGATCAGAGAGCAGACAGAGCTGAGCCCTTGACTTCAATGCCCTCTACAATCCACAATTTACCTCACTGGCTACACCCACTGGGGGAGGTTAATTTTGTTTTCACTGGCTTGAGGAGGGTAGCGTCGTTCGAGAACACCTTGGGCGAGAAGCAAGCGGATGTTCGCTAAGACCGCGGGGATGTCCCTCAGCAGCCAGCATCACGTCCCCGTGGGCCCGGCCTGGGCGCCTCTGCTGTTCTAGATGAAATACGGAATCTCAGGTGGCAGGTCTGCTCTGAGGTGCTGCCTTCACTTCTCTTTGCATTCCTGTTGGGCCCGATCCGGGCCATGCTTACAAACCCATATACTGCATTCGTTTTGGAAGTATGGCTTCCTACTCATATCAACATGAAACTCTATTGAACTTGACTTATCCCCGTCCCTTTCAAGTTTTCAAACCCATTTAGTGAGATTCAAAAGCATATATTATTAGTCCCTCATACATACAGAATGACATACTTATCATTATTCACTGAAGTGTTGTTTGTAATAGCATAAGACTGAAAAACAACTAAATGTCAATTAAAAAGGGATTGATTGAATTATGGTTCAAAAAGTGGAATACCATGCAGCTATAAAACAGTGAGAAGCTCTTGGTGAACTGACTTTGAAATGACTTCCCAGATACTGGTATGTGAAGAAAGCAAGGTAGAGAACAACGTATATAGAATGCCCTGTTCAATTAAAAAGGAGAACAAATTAAAATGAGTATTTATTTGCTTACAAATGTGTGACCTGTCAATGGAAGAACACATAAGAAACTGAGCAGCTGGGGGGGGTGAGGGGGGCAGGGATGGAGGGCAGGCTTTTTTATTGGACATTCTTTTGTGCCTTTGGGATCTGGGGTGAGGTGAATGCATTACCTTTTCAAGAAACAAATGAATTTAAGCCTCCTATTAGGTGACATTGTGAGGAACTGTACAGAGTATTTACACAGATGCGACCCCTGCCTGCTAGGACCCGGGGACAGAATCAAATCCGGACACGGGAGAGGCCCCAGCAAGAGCGGCCAAGAGCAGCCGGTGACGAGCAGCCGAGCCGCAGGGTCCAGGCCGTGCCCCCCAGGCCTCCAGGCCTCCAGCCCCTGCTGCCCGGGATGCTGAACGCCGCCCGCCTCACTTCTCCCTTTGGGCTCCAGGGTGTTCATGTGTCCTGTACTTCAGGTTTATTTTTGTTCAATTAAAACTTGACCTGTTCTAATTTAAACTTCCAAAAGGAATGTAGTGTATGAGTTTGTAAGCATGGCCCGGATCAGGCCCAACAGGAATGCAAAGAGAAGTGAAGGCAGCACCTCAGAGCAGACCTGCCACCTGAGATTCTGTATTTCATCTAGAACAGCAGAGGCGCCCAGGCCAGGCCCACGGGGACGTGATGATGGCCGCCCAGGGACATCCCCGCGGTCTTAGCGAACATCTGCTTGCTTCTCGCCCAAGGTGTTCTCAAACGATTCTACCCTCCTCAAGCCTGGAAGAAAACTGAGATTAACTAGGATTTTCATTCCATTCTAGTAACGGGGGGGATCTCATTAGTATGAGAAATGGTTTATTAAATAGGATATTAAAATACACTCAACTTTTCATTTGCGTTTTGCTGACACTTCCTTTCCAGCCGGGTCACCTACCCTTTTACATCACCAATGAAACTTAACATTCTGCATGGTGAGTGCCGGACCCCACGAGGTCCAAACCACCAAAGAGAGACCTGCTCGGGTACATGCATGAGAAGACATTTTAATCATATTTTTACAAATACTTAGTGAACTGGAAAGTGTTCAGGAAATATAAAATATTAAATGAGAAAAGCCAAGACGCAGCATGATGCCAAACCTGTGTGTGTGTGTGTGTGTGTGTGTGAAAAAGACAAAGGTAAATGGTATTTTAGAGGTTTTTCTGTGCAGTAAGGACTATCACTGATATTTATTTTCTTCTTTAATTTCTCCACTTTCTTTAGTTTTAAAAATGAGCTTTTTAATGTTTTCATAATCAGACCAAAACAATCTGAGTTTTAGAAAATGTCATTTGCATTCGTACACTCTAAGGCGTGGAGTGGGAGTGACAAAGTTTAGCAAGATTTTCAGCGACCCCAAAGGGTTGAAACAAAAACATTCAGTCAGTCAGACGGCTCTCCCCACCCACTTGTGAATTGAGAGTCCCTGGGACTCTCCTGTTTGAACATTTCCGTGAGGAACACAATTTGCTGCACAGATTTCGTGAGCACCTGGGGTCGCAGCTCCCCAACCACAACCTCCCGCGAGGCATGACCAGGGGCCACACTTCTCCCCAGGAAAGGTCATGCGGCACTTCTGGGGCCTGACCCCTCTGCTGGGCTCAGACCTGCCAGGGGACCATTAGTGGGATGAAGCTGATGAATAATAAATTGCGCATTTACACAGCCCCTGCCATCCCAAAAGATGGTAAAGTGCCTTATAAACTAACAGATAAATCACATGCTGGGAACACAAGCTCCACCCTGACATGCTTGAGGCCCCTCCTGGGGAGAAAGGGACATTGTTAAACGGTGACCCATCCAAATGGACAGGAAGCCAGGAGCTGCCCATTATGTTGATTTCACCAGCAGACTGGGGATGGAAAACAACCAATCCCTGGGCAGCTGAGGAAAAAGGCATCCAACCCTTAGCGAATGGGGGAGAGTGGGAAGAACCACCGTGGCCTTCCGGAAGAGCCGGAGCCCAGACACCCCACCGGGCATCCCCCCAGAGCCTGCGGTCAAGGAATGTAGCTTCTCAGTCAGCCAGGACCACTGGCCTTTGCTGGGACTTCCCCCACCGCCCGAGCCTCGGTTTCCTGACCTGTAAAACGAGCAGGGTAACAATAGCAATACCACCTGCGGCAGGTGTGCTGCAAGGATCAAGCAAAACCACCCAGCAGCACCACCGCCCACAGTGCGGGTCCAGGGAGGCAGCCGGGGCCATGGTTCCTCCCTCCTCCCCTTTTCCTAAGTCTCACATGGCTCTCCAGTCGGTGTAAATACGGAGAAAGTTTCTAGAAAAGAAAAACTTTCCTTTTTAACCACCAGTAGATGTGAATGGGGAAATCACCAGGAGAATTTTTTGAGCCCCGTGGGGGCTGCCAGTTTCGGCGTGTATTTATCATTCTGTCAGAGCAGAAGGAAGCCGAGTCTTCCAGAGCAATGTCCAACAGACTGGAAATTTAGGGCAAATCTTAAGGAAAATTCGTATTTCCTCCCGTCTCCACAGGTGTCCTGCTCAGTACCTAGTGGAAATGGTGGACTTGTGTGCCCGTGGTATGGGATTATCCCAAGCTCTCAGGCCTTACAGAACATTAGATATGATACACCTTACCCCCTCCCAAGAGCAGAGGTCATGGAAAGGCACAAAGAAAAATCCTTCCAGAAATACAGTCACGAGAGCCCTCACTCTTAAGGGGCGCCTGGAGGGAGTTCCTCAAAAAAGATTCATGCTATCACTTTCCTTGGGGTTGCAAAATACGTCATAGTTCGTGGTGGGGGTGAGAGATCTACCTGGAAGCCATTCCCTAGACCAAAATGAGAGTAAGGCTATTTTGAATATTACTGTTCCTAACAGTCACCACCTCCCGGGCGCCGGTCCCTGCTGACCCGCAGTGTAGACCTGGCTTCCCAGTGGGGTCCCCAGGCCAACCGCATCGCCATCACCCGGGGCTCGGAGAGACACAGGCTCCAGCCCAGGCCCAGGCTGGTCGATTCAGAGTCTGATTTTAACAAGACCTGCAGGTGACTCATGTGCACCTACAGGCACCCACCAGGCAACCTCACCGAGGGGCCCCCACGGTGCTCCACAGCCTCATCTCAGGGGACCGACAGTGGAGGTGGAATTCCATGTGACCAAGAGGACAAATGATTTGCCCCGACTGGCACAGAGCTGGAGCAAAGCTCGCCGACTCCCTCTCAGGGGGTTTCAGTTCGTGTCCGGATCTGGGCTGCCCTTTGCCCCAGGCACAGGGGGACACGGCGCGAAAGGCCCCGCGTCCTCTGCCTCTCCAGACAGGAGCCCTGTAGCCAGGTAAACAGCTGCTGATTCATCAACGAACTCAGCAGAACCTTCCAGGGCTTCCTCTAACTTCTTGCTGCCCCTCCATATCCCCTTAGCAGCACGTGGGCCCCAGACCACCTGGGGGGGGCAACAGACAAGGCTGAGCGAGGGGAGACCCGGAAGCCTCCCCTGGGGCCCTATCCTAGGGGCTGTGGGGAGCCAGGCAGAGGGGCTGCCTTTAAGAAGGAAAAAGTTTGGGAAGGGGAGGATAGAGACAAAATAGTACAAAACTGAAGAAAAGCTTGGACTTTTCTGTACTTCAGCATCTGCTTATGTACCCTTTAATTCTGTACAAAACTTGACAATTTGGAAAGTTCCAGGAGTCTATGAAACAAGATAGAATAATACCCCCTCCTGGATACATGACTCTTCCCACCTCAGTGCCCCATCTGACAGCTGCCTCGACTGTGGACCTGAATTTTGACTCAAGGGCCTGGCTAATGGTGAAAATCCCAGCACCAAAGGAGACCACTTAGAGATCGGGGGAGAAGGAGGCCTTCCCAAGCCCCCCGCAGTCACAAGGCGCAGGAATGAGGCCTCTCTTTGGAAGCCAGCCCCTAGCTGCAGCGGGACGCACCCGCCAAGAGGCTATCATTTTTGAACTTGGGAAGCTAGAGGTGAGAATTCTACAACAACCGCAGGAAGGGCAGGGAGACCCCACATGGACAGGGTCTTTGACAGGGGAGAGACGGACACGCCGGACCTGCCCAGGACAGCACTGGCTACCTCTGACTGGGGCCTCATGAACGAGGGCCTGCCTTTTCTCTCTGCAAATCTGTTCTGAAGTTAGCTTTAGAGACAACAAAGAAAGAAAAACGGAGAAAAAAAGGAATGAACTCATTTGGAGCTCTCTGGTTCCCATCCTTTGCTCTTTTAAGTAAAGGGCTTCCCTATTGTGCCAAAAATCACCGCAGAGATCGCTTCCCCGACTTCTTCTCCAAATGCTTTTATAATACTGTGTGCTTACGGCTCGAGGGATGTCCAGGGACCAAGTCTCTTTGCATAAATCACAAGGAACTTTAAAGGAGACCATTCCTACTCTGAGGATTTAGAAAATTCCTAGCAAGGGAAAAACCTATTACGTCACAGTGCATGCATTTTCCAACAATTATTACTGGGATTAGGTTTTGGGGCTGGTAGATTAAAATGTGTCACCCTTAATACTTCAACTTCTAAAGAACAAGGCAAGAAAACCAGTCACTGAAAAGTCAGCGTCCTATCTGCTGAGTGAACTGCATTAACATCACTGTGCTTATTTTAAATCCTTCTGTGATACAATGCAAAGCAAAATGAAGAAGGAATAAAACCACAGAAACATGAACTGTTACTGTTCTAGAAACCAGTGAACTTTCTGATAATTGCATGTATACTTCAGAGGCAAAGAGGATACACTAGAAAATTCTAAGCATATGCAAAATAGGGCACGACCCTTTGGGACGTACTCCTGTGTTTCTGACTATGCCAGCTGACTGACCCCATGGCCACAGGGTCCACATTTATGTAGGTGAGACCAGAAACCTGGTAGCTTTGCTTCCTGACCGCGCTCCTTGGAAATATCAGCATGGGCTGTAATTAAGTTTGGCACTTTGTATGTATTTCCCAGCAGTGTTTTCTGAGTGGTGGGCCATGGATACAAAACACGAAGCTTCCACAGCTCTTCAGGACCAAAGTGGCAAGGAGTTTGCCAGGGTCATCTGCTCAAGGTTTTAGGCCTGCAGGGGAGAAATTCTTACAAATACCAGAATATCCTTAGAACGGTCTACAGAAAATATGTGAAAAAGCATTCCTCATCTCTGTGGGTTGCAGAAGGCCCAGCCCCCTGTAGGACAGCACTACAGGGCCCAGGCACACATTCATGCCTGCAGCGGGTGCCAGAGAGGAAGGGTTGGAGGTGCATTTGCAACAGAAGGGCAGTGGAGCATCCCTCTGCCCACCCAAGAGCTGAAGGGCTGGGCTGCGCTTGTGCCAAGTACCCATCATCCGGGCACCTGCTGGCAACTGGCAGAAGTGCACGTGTGAATGAGCCAGGGGTCTGGGGAGGCACTGGGCCCCCTCAGCTCTGACCACCTGTACCTCCACTCCAGCCCAGAAGCAAGGCCTCCACGTGTCCTTGGGTCCACAGGGACTGAGGAAGGGACCTCACCTCTCCACAGAAAACTCCCTAAATGAATATTCTTCCTAAGACAAGACGCCTGCAGAGTTGTGCCCCATTCAGTCCCCACACCGGCTGCCACGTTTGTTTCGTGGCCCAGCTGAAGACCCGCCCCAGCCCACAGCCCTCTCCTCCTGGGATGACTGGCTCGGGTAAACGGGACAGAGCTCAGAGAAGGGACGCCCAGCCATCCATGCCCCCACTCCGGGGCTTCTGGAGCCTGGCAGTGGGTGGCACACCACACCACACAGGGCCCTGCTCCGTTACAGAGCTGCTGGTCTCTGCCCAGTCTGATGGCCACACACGGGTCCTGGCGAGCCCCTCAGCAAGCTGCCCAAGGCCATCCTCCGCCATCTGTTAGAGCGCCCTTCATTATTAGTAATGGACACCTAATTGCCTCAAGTAACTGAAAAGTCCAGAAGAACAAACACCATCTTCAGGCACAGCTGGATCCAGGAGCTCGATTGAAATAATCAGGCCTCTGCTGCTTCTCCTCTCCCCTGGGTCAGGCCTAGGTCATGTGACCATTCTTAGGGCCAAAGACAGGGCGCTACAATGGGCCACCCCACCACAATCATGTGACTTAGAAGAGGGAAGAAGCAGTTTCCCAACACATCAGGGTTGCTGGACGGGCAGAAAAACAAACAGCCTCACTACAAGACCCCGGGGGGCTTCTCAGACCAAGACGCCCCTCTGTCAGCTACCCTGACCAGCCGCGAGCAGTCTGAGGGAAAGTGCCAACGGGACGCCAGGATGGTGGGCACACCGACGCTATCTGGCGGGCCGCCGACTGCATTTTATGCAGCTACTCTCCCGAGGATCAGCTGTTGGGGACACCGCTCTCTGCAGCACCCCCTGAAGGCACTCTGATTTCCCATGTTGCTTCTCGCAGAACACAGCGCTCACAGCCAGCCGTGAGAGCACCTACCACGCCAGGCTCAGCCCCCACCCTGCTGCGGGGCGCTGGGAACTCTAAGATGCATGCATGGAGCACGCTCCCTTCAAGCTCTATGACCATCATTCCTGCATGTCACGTGGTGTAAGTCACCCCCGTTTTTGCCCCAAGAACTGGGATGATGCGGTCTTGAACCGGCTGAGTGTTCAGACTGCATTTGCACTTAGCGGAGGTTAAAAGGGCCCTCCAGGCACCCACACCCAAACGGGTTCACCCCAATCACTGCCGGGTCTGTGCCCAGGTCATACTGAGCACCGTCGTCCCAGCCCTGCACACCCCCTGCGCAGCCCTTGCCCCGGGTACTGGGAAGCCCTTCAAACGGACGCCAGGACAGGGCAGGGAATAAGCCTCCCCAAAGTCCAAAAGGGGGGAAGTGCCGAGTCCCTTTGAGAAACAGCAAGTGAGCAGATACCCCGATTTTAAAAGTCTGACTTCCTGACCTGAAGACTGAGGGGACTGGGTGTGAGGCTCTCCCATGCACACCCGGCCTCGAGGAGGCCGCCGGAGGGCCGGGCCCACCGACGTGTGCTTGGGGCGGCTCGGGTAAAGCCAGCCGCATTTGCAGGCGCCTGTGTGTGTTTGTTCTGAACCGAATGGTGAGGTGGCCCGATTTCTTAGGCAATTATGGAAGGAAACGTAAAGGTATGAAAACTTGCTCAAAGTTGCCTGCATGGTTTTATATGAAACAGTGTAACTTGATTCTTTTATATTCAATCCGCCTGGAATCGCGCGCGACCTGCAGTTTCTGAAGCTGCTGAGCCCGGGACTCGCGGGTCGAGGGCAGCTACTATTTCAACCCGAGATTCAAGCGGGCGGGAAGGGGGCAGCGAGGACCCGAAGGACCCCGGCCGGCCCCTCCCCCCACCCCTCCCGGGCGCGAGGCTGGCTCTCCGCGGGGGGCACGGGGCCCTGCGTCCGCCCGACCCGAGACCGTCCCGCGTCCGCAGCCCGCACCCGACCCCGGCCCCCGGCCCCCCGCCTGCCCCGCTGCAGGAGGACGAGGGCGCCGCCCAGAGGCGGCGGGCAGGCGGCGGTCGCTCTCCGGGGCCCCGGCGCCCGGCCTGGGGCGTTGACGCCCCCCCACCCCGCCCGGCCACGCGCCCCCTCCGGACCCCGCGGCCGGGCGCCCCCGGGGCCCGCCTCCCGGCCCTGCACCGCCCTCCCCGAGGCACCGCTTCGGGCACCGGCTGGGCCTCCGCCGGCCCCTCCCCGACACCCCCCAGGACGCGGCCCCGGGGTCCCCGGAACGGCCCGCAGCGCCTACCCCCGCTCCTCCTCGGGCCAGGGCACGTGTCCCCTTCCCCGGTTCCTTACAGAGCCTGCGCTTCTCTGTGCCCAGCGGGCACCGCGGCCAATGCCCTTCCCAACTCGGGGGTCCTTCTGACGTAGGAAGGCGGACCCGGCCCGGGAGCGGGACGGGGACCCCGGGCTCAGAGCAGGGTGGGGGCTCCGGACGACAGCGCGGTGCCCCACCACGGGGCTCGCTCTGGCCTGCGGGCGCCCCGCTTGTTTTTCTGACTTCACCCAGGTGCTGCTTTTCTCCCTCCAGCCCTAAACAAATGATTTGCAACCTGGGCAGTGTAGCCAGCAAGCCCACAACGACGTGGTAAAAATAGGAAGGCCGCCCTCTGGAAAATCAGACTGCATTTTAAAACCCAATTTGTTAAAAAGTAACTTCCGTAACATACCCTTAAACAAACAGACAAGAACCCAGCCCACCCTGGGAGCAAAGCAGGCGGCCCTGCGGGATGTGCTCCCTGACCAGGAAGCTGCCATCCTGGGAGGGAATCAGAGTGGGAAAATTCTTGTAAATAACCAGCAAGACTAATAATAAACTTAATGGCTCTTCAAAGATAAACATTTTGGGACTACTTAGCCGGTCTGCGTCCCCAGCCCCTTGTCTCCCCACTGCCTACAAAACCCTAGGCAGCGCACCACCCCGGGGCTCTCTCGTCCCCTCCTGGCCTGACCCGGGAGCGCTGTCCCCCTTGCTTTCTCTGTAAGTAAAAGCCTCTGCCCCGCTCTCCTACCTCGGGTGTTTGCGAAGTTCATTCTTGGGCGCTGCGAACAAGAACCCGGCGTCAGGAGGAGCGGGGAGGGGGCTTTCCCTGCACACCCGCTCCCCCCCTCCCCCCACCAGGTTACAGGCCCTCAGCGGCTCAGCTCACCCCCTTCTGCCCCGCCGGCTGCTGGGCAGGCGACCCACACGACCACACTATGGGCTCCCCGGCCCTCGAGCTTCCTGGGAGGACTGGGCAGGGGGGGCAGCTACCTGCCCAGCTGGGTTGGGGGGGGAACCTCCGGGAGGCTGGGAGCTGACCCAAGGGACTCCCGTTGGGTAGCACTCCTCACACAGTATCATTGCCTTAAAAAAAATGTAAGGTATAATCAATCCATGCTTCCTGTGGGGATTTGTCATACTCATAAGACATTTTTTAAGGTGGTAAGGAGAAATACGTACTCATCTTTAAGCTCACCCACTCGGGCGCCACGGGGCGCCTTGCTGCCCTGGGCCGGGCCCAGCCGGTTCCCTCTACTCTCAGCCAGAATCTGCAGAGCCCCCTTCCCCGATTCTTGCGGGTGTCTGCTCACCTTACCAGTGAGGTTGTCCTTCACCTTAAGGAGCCCGGTAGCCTCGCCGCTTACAGGCCTGGCCCTCATCCTCACGGCATTTATGACCTGCTGCAATAGAGGACACACAGCTGTTATGAAATTAAGATTGCATGGACATTTTCGATTTATTCTTTTTTAAAAGCTTATCTGTTTCAGTTTCCAGAATTGTACATACGAATATCATAGTCTCATTCAGCATTTAAATGTTAATGACGTCAAGAGCTTTGGGCTAAAATCAAGTGTTATCCAGAACATTGCACAATCCCTATTAGCGTAAAAGTTTAAAGGTCAGCCTCAGGTGATTTCACGTGCTTATCCTATATGAGAGGACATTAATGTGTTAGTCTAAACCATCGCACTGTGAGAATATTAATTCATACCTCATTAAGTGAAAAGCCCTGGCAAGAATGGTGGTTTCCTGATTTCCATTGCAAATGCCAAATGGATGTGTGGAGGAGCTGGTCTTGAGCCATTTCCCATTCGGCCTGTAGCGCAGACCTGAGCCCTCAGCCAGGCAGTAAACACTAGAACACAGGCGGCATTAAGAGTCCCGGGGCACAGGGACCAGTGGGCACACAGACGGAAGGACGCGCTCACCGAGGCCCAGGCTCTGCCCCAGCTGCCAGGAATGAGAGAACACGAGCTCTGCTTGTCTCGGCTGGAATGAACCGTGAAAGGCATCTCAGCTGAAACATGATACCCATTGCCTTTGAGATAAGGAGTTATTTTTTACATCTGAAAATTGTTGTTAGGTTTAAAAGCAAGACCTTCCTACTTTAAAAAGGGACCATGAGTTGTATGAGGTCCCGTGTGACAGCTGCACGCTAACATCTTAACGTAGGCAGCACGGGGGAATGCTGAGTGCGTCCAGGACAGCGGCTGCACCTCTGCAGGCACAGCTGTGAGGCAATTCGGCCCTCCTCCCAGGCGGCACCTCTTCAGCCCCCCAGCCCCTGAATGCTTTGTGCCTCTGCTGCTAACTGGACAGTGACTTCTGCTCTTTTTTGGTGCAGTTGCACTGAAATATCATAAGTCCCTTTTATTGAAAGGTACTGGGTTAGTGGTTCTTACTTTAGCCTGCACAGTAGAAACATCTAGGAAGCTTTAAAAACATACTATGGACCATCCCCAACCCACACCAATTAAATACAAACCTCTGGAGCCAGGGCTTAATGTTGATATTTTTAAAAACCTCCCCAGGTGGTACTCATGTACAAGCAGGTTTGAGACTCTGTTCTCCCGGTGGTCAAGAGCAGAATGTCTGGAACCAGATCACTTGTGTTCATATCATCTTCTTCATTTACCAGCTGTGTGACTTGGGGTATGTCACTCGACCTTTCTGTGCTTCACTTTTCTCAACTTTTAGAAATAATAATGCCTAACTCATGAAGCTATTATGAGGAGTAGATGAAATCTGTAAGTAATAAGAATTGCCTATCATTGTGTTTAGATTTAAGAAAGTAGTGGACAACTTAGGAGAGTCACCAGAAAATTCTTTCCATGTCTAGTCCAATGCTGTCAGGTGTGTCTGTGGGACGGAACAGAGCCTCCTCTCTCCTAAGCAATAAAGGCTGTGTGTCCCCTGACTTGGGTCCTAATGTATTTGAACCACGTATTGGCATCTGGCCGTTGTACTTTCTGCACCCCTATTCCTCGGCCTAAAGGTGACAGTTCTTCTGATCTCCCAAGTCTTATAGAAAATGCTAACAGTTTACGCATAGCAGCTGATGCTCCATTATTTAAACATTAGGCCAAGAGCAAAACCCTCTGAGAACGCAGCTCCCACCAACCGGAACGAATGGCAGCTGAGCCTTCAAGGGCTGCACTCCCCTCATATTTATTTACCTGGCAGGCAGCAGAATGCGCCCGTTTTGTTTTATGTCTAAAACTTTCCTTTCAAGCCCATTTTCTGGTGCCCCCGATGACATATCACAAAATGAAATAAAAGTATCAAGAACAGTAATTTATTCCTGAAATACATCTTCCAAGAGCTACAGATATCCACCATGTCGACCTCTCTTATCCTGAACCCAAGCTGTCACCTACATTAAATTACTTTCTAAATCAGAGGTAAACTTTATATCATAAAACACCATTCATAGCCACATCAATCCACCCTGAAATCTGCATTACTCTCTTGACCTGAACTCCGAGATATCCACAATTCACAGATCGACCAGCTCTGCTCTATCAATATGCCTCACTCTGATGGTGTATTACACTAATAGATTCCTGGAGCTGCAATTCACTTTGTTGATGTATAAGAGCAATATGTTAGGAAGGCCCCTGCTCACCTGGACGATGTGCAGCCAAAGTGGGCATCCGGGGGAAGCAGGCTGGTGATGTATGACCCCATCAAGGGCACCAACTGGGACAGAGCAAGTTCAGAGCGGGTTTGGTTTAGCTGCAGAGGAAAAGAGAAGCCCAGCTTGGATTCCACCAAGAAACCGCGTTCCCACTGTCCTCACAAGGCCTCATTTTGCAGGACAAGTAAGCGGCTGCACATGCAGTTGAAAGCTGTGCTTAACTACTTTTGCCTGAAGACTGTTTGTTTGCAAGTAATATGAATCCCTCCAGAGGCTTGGATGAAAACAAAGACATAAAGATATTGCTTTTACTCTTGGGGTATAGAATATATATCATAAAATTGTTCAAGGAAATTGCATGAGAAACTTCCTTCTATTAATTTCTAAAATATTGAGCAATTTGGGTAACTGTAGATGTGTGCACCAAAAAGGGGTTTTAAGAATGTTCATATCAACTTCACTGTAATACCCCAAACCAGGAATAAAACAAATGTCCATTGCTTAGACATGGCATGGTAGAATGGAGTGTCATTAGCTATGGACACATAGTCCCCATGGCATACAGCAATAGCTCATGATTCTGTGGCCTGCTGGTCCAGGCTGGGCTCTGACATGTTGGAGGGGAAGCATAGCATCATATGTTGGTCATTCTCTGCCTAGGACCAGCCAGCACATGCTTGTCCCATGGCAGGGGCAGAGACCCAACTGCTAACAGGCCCAGTTTTCAAAGCTTTTTCAAGCCTGTTTGCACCCCTTCTCCCCATGTCCTCTTGGCCAAAGACCTGATAAGCAATCACACTACAGCCCACAGAGGAAAGGCATTGAAAAATAACAGGACTAGGATAACATAACTAGTATTAACACAACTAGGAGAACATAACTAGTATGGATCCAGGGAGGGTGGTCAGTATGCAATTTTTCCACAGGTGGGTAAATAAATTGTGATATAGTCAGTCATATGGTGGAGTACTATACAGCAATGAGAATGAATGAATGGCTGCTATACACTACATCATAAACCGCACAGATACAACCAAGCAAAAGAAATTAGACCAAAAGAATGCATAGGTAGAATTCCACTTATATAAGCTCAAAAACAGGCACAACTAATGAAGGGGTTAGATGCCAGGGTAGGGGCCAACTTTCGGGGGCAATGACTAAGCAGGCATGAGGGGGATTCCGCGGGTCTGTACCGATCTGTTTCTTTATCCAGGTAGCTAACAGGCGCTACCTTGATAGGTTCGTTCACATAGTGGCAATTCTTGCAGGCCACATGATATGTGCATCTTAGGCATTTGTTATGCTTTGATTAAAAAGTTGGTTTAAAGAAAATTGAGCACAGCAGGTTACCACCTGCCCAGGTGTCATGCCTAGGGCAGATAATAAAAGTATGACATTCAAGAATAAGAAGACATCTAAGACATGAACGTCTTAAAGTTCGTGACTTCATGATGTTTTTCCACAAGCAGCTACTTAGGGGGGCCCAGAAAGACAGCTTCCCGCACGGAGATAAAGCAGTCCTGCCACCTACAGTCTTTAAAAGAAAAAAAAATTCCTTGCTAATTATAGACTCAGTGGAACTCAAGGAGTTGAGTCTGGGAGTGGCAGGCACTGCGTCAGTCAGCATGGAGACCCAGAATCCTCAGACAGACGTGGCTTTTCAGCTGGCTTCCCCTTACTGCCCACGTGAACCCTCACAGAATCGTTCACACCCCCACCCCAGCCTGGGTGTCTCTAACCAGGCCTGTGGGGATGGGCAACAGCATCTCCCACAGAGGGTCGTTAGGTGAGGAAATGAGCAGGTGTGTATACACCGCTTGGTCTGGGGACCACCGCAGGGAGCTCCTGTCGCCGTCCGTCTGCGCACCGGCCCCCGGGTCCCCCGTGGCCGGCCACACGTGCGCAGGTCCCCACATCCTCCTGCCGCCCGTCCTTCCCTCCATCATCCAGCTCTCCCCTCCCCCTCTGTCCCCCCCACCAACATCTATGAAGTGTGCTGTTTGGAGTTTATAAACCTGTCCTCGCAGCCTAGTTCCAGTGAGTTCTCCCTGCGGGTTCAAATCCTCTACAGGTTTTGTTTGTTCCATAAATGGGGGGAGAGGACTCCTTGCGTCAGTGAGCTTCCCGGGAACTAAACGGCTCCTTGGCCTCCTCCCAGGAACATGTCTACTCACTGGAGGGACAAGGTCTCTGTGAACAAGGACGGGACACCCCGCAGCGTGGAGACGGGAGCCCCACAGGGCGGCGCCCCCCGCCCCGGGCCCCCTCTCCCCGCCCCATCTTTCTTGGCCCCCCTCTCACCAGGTCGCGCCCAGTTTCCCTCCTGAATATTTCCTGGACGCACGCCCTTGTCTCCCTCCGCACCAGCACGGCCCCGGCTCCGGCCTCCTAGCGAGCTCTGCCCAGCTGCCCTCTGCCCTCCCTTGCTGTCTACTTTTTATTTTGCTTCCAGGGGAATTTCCCACTCTCGGAGCCGTGCGGGCATCGCCTGACCTCGTAAGCTCTTGGCAAGTTTCCGGTCACAGATTCTGGGCTTGTGTGGACCTGGCAGCGGAAATGCTGTCTACGTTCCGCAGTCCCTTGGCCTGATGAGGAACTGGGGACACGAGGTCCCACGGGGTTAGGAGGGTGTGGGCACTGAGAAATGAAAAAGGAGAGATCTCTACATAGGCAAAAATTTCAGACTAGCACTAAACTGTCGTGTTATTTTAAGGGTTCTGCAAAACTGTACTCCTCCTTCTAAAATGTAATTGGGATAGGGGAGGGGACAGGAGCCAGGCTTGAACATAATGTAAATGGTAAACAGTGGCAATATCAGGTGGAAAGAGGCAGAGAACACAGACTTCAGTGATCAGCAGACCAGAGTTCCAGTCCTTGTGCCTCCTGAGCTGTGTGATCTTGTGCTAATTACTTAACATCTCTGAGCCTTAATTTTGTTATCTGTAAAGCAGTAGCATTAATGCCATGTATCTTTTACTGGGAATGTTAAATGAGATCATGCTTGTGAAACACTGAGCTCAGTGTAAGTGTCCAATAAAGTTAGTGTCAGTAACCATAAAAAATGATTGTTAGGGAAGGCCTACAGCCAGAAGGTAAATGCCACTGATGTGTGATGCCAAGAGAGGGCAATGTGATGATGCCCCCTGGACCTTCCAGACTGAACCAGGCTGGTAAGTCACCAGAGGTTTTAAGAACTCAGAAGGCTTTTTCTGGGTTAAAAAGGTGTGAAAAACAGTGGATTCAGAATTGAGAGATGGTGGTTTGGTCCTGCCAGGAACTCAAGCCCCCGTCTGGCTGGCCTGAGGTTCCCATGTGCCAGCCGCTGGGTACCACTGCCCTGTGCCCCTCCCTGGTGGTGTTGCTACAGGTGTGTGTCCCTTCCGGCTCTCCATCTCTTCCTGCCACTCCTCCAGCTGTTTGAGCAGCAGGGGCTCTGCTCCAGACTTCTCGTGTCCATTTTAGCTTCTCCCCACCTCGTGTTTTCAGTTGTCACCCAGAACCCCTTGCAATGTCAAAGCAACATCTCAAATTGAATAAGCATGCCTCACTTTGATTTCAAAGTTGCTGCCAGCAAAGAGGCTTTTGAGTAGGTCAGCTCAGAGTCCTTTTAGATGAAGAGAGTTTGTAGGAATGAGGGTGGTCAGAGGGTCACTGGGTTTTGCAAAATAAAAGTCTAGTTAGAGTGTTTGGTCACTAGTGTCCCAGAAGTTCATAATCCCATTTTGTTCCAGCTGAACATTGCACAAGCATTTTATCAGGAAAGTGAATTCCCTCCCAGGTGGAGGTCGTGAATTGCTTCATGGAAGAAAGTTGGCCCTAGACTAGGTTTGGGACAGTCTTCTTTCATCATACTTAAGTTCCTTCATTGTCCATTTGAACTAGCTTGTGACTTCTCAATTATGTCGCAGGGGGCAAGGGCCTGGTTTCAGAGAAGAAAGTAGGAAAAGACTAGGAGTTCAAGTCTAGGAGCTCCGAGGGGCCTGTCTTCCTTCTATTCCCGAGGAGTAACAGGTGAGGAGGCTCATCTCAGACCCCTCAAGGGTCTCCCGCCGGGGCCACCTGGAGGTACGGAAGGTGCCATGTGGAACGCTCTCGGAAGCAGAGGTTCTGCGCTGCAACCCGGAGGGACCGCGGAGGTCGGGATGGGAGGCTCCGCTGGGGCCGGTGGGCGCCGCCCGTGGGCAGAGGGCTTGCGGGGAAGGCGAGAACATGGTCCCGCTGCAGGGGCGTGGATATGCCAGCCTGGGGGGCTAGAGGAAATCAGGAACAGACATGACTTGCAAAATCTGGAGGAAAAACGATGCAAGAAGAGCCCCTTCCACATCCTGAAAGTTGAGCTTGAGCTAAGTCCCAAACCAAAATACAGAGACCATGAGACCCCCCCGCCCCCGAGCAGAGAGCAGACCCGCAAAGAACCCGCGTGCCCTCGGCAGGGAGGGGTAGGTGAGCTCCGGGGCTGGGGGCTGAAGGCCGAGACAAACGCGTCTGTTGGGGTAGAAACCATCCCCTCATTTTTGAAATGGGACCCACCTGACAGGGCCGCGGCTATGAGGTCTGGGAGAGAACAGCAGCGCCCCAGTACGCAGCGCGGGACCCCTGAAGCACGAGAACTCAAGAGGGAGCAATTTTAACCACCACTTACGGGCTGATGCTCTTAAATTTACATTTCCTTCTCTTGGGCTGTCTTATCCAACTTTTCCTAGTGGTACTACATGCACCTTAAATTTAAATGTACCTAAAAAATTCAACCCTCACCCTGTATGTCCACAGGCAAGCTCTGGAGACACTGCAGGTTTGGGCTCCAGGTACCGCAATAAAGCAAATGCGGCAGTCAAGTGACTCAATGAATGTCTGGGCTCCCCCATGCCTGTAAGTGTTTACACCTACTGTGACCTATCAAGTGTGTAATAATAAATAGTATTATGTCTAAAGACAATGTACCTACCTTAGTTTAAAAATACTATATAGCTAAAAAAAACACTGTCTTCTGAGCTTTCGGGGATTCATAATCACTGATCATGGATCACCATTACAAAACAGTAATGAAAAAGTTTTAAATATGGCAAGAACTACCAAAAGTTGACAGAGGGACATGAAGGAGATGCTGTTGGAAAAGTGGTGCTAGGATGCTCGATGCAGGGTTGCACAAACCTTCAATTTGTAAAAAAATGCTGTATCTGTGAAGGGCAATAATGTCAAGTGTAATAAAACAAAGCATGCGTGTTATTCTTCCTGTGGTTCTTCTGTTTGTGGAAAGTGCCACCACCCACTAAGTCCTCTGGGGCAAAGATCTTAAGCTCATCACGTACCTCCTGCTTGCGTTAAGGAAGGCGGCAGGAAGGTGGGGACTGACTGGCAAGGCCCCTGGAAGCCATGCCCTCAACAGCCATGCCATTCAGCCGTTGTCCTCAGGGAGAAGCCGACTTGGAAAAGGTCACTGGGCACAGGATCTTTGGTGACCAACATTTCAAAGACTAGGTGGGAGACGGGACATGCATGGAGATGAGGGGAGAGCAGAAAGGCAGAAGAACCAGACATTTGATGTTGTGGGAGACACGGGAGGAAAGAATTTCTAAAGAAAGGGAGCAATCAAGAGAACAACTGAGAAACCGCTTTGGGTTCAAAAATGAGATCGCTGATGACCTTAGCAAGAGTGGTTTCGGCAGAGTGGGGTGGGGGCAGCGGGCTGTGGCGTTGCTGGGAGAGGAGTAAGGAGAAGGCACCTGCCAGCATCCCCAGCAGGAGCCTAAGGACAGAAAAGAAGGAGGATCATGGGAAATGATACCCACGTTCAAAATTTCATCTGCATCTTAGCGGACAGCCCTGTCTGTTCATCTTGACAGTGAGGCCCCAGGGCACACATGTGATAGAGTGCACAAATTCGAGGTTTACACTGAAAATTAGAGAAATGGAAGCATGAGTCATTCTTTAAAAAGCCTGTGAATTTCCTGACAATAGCTCTTTAATTCTTAAAAATCTATGATCATCTGAGCTCTGGGCCATTGGGCAGCAAGAAATGTGAACAGTCTTTAGGGGCCATCTACTTAATCCATTTACTTCTGCTTTCCTGAATAAATCAGTAACACTCCGGTAATTCTTGGCTCCAGCGTAGTGTGTTTGAAGGTCTTTACACTTTACACTGAGAAAGTGTGACATCGTGAGAGGGGATCCAGCAAATCGGGTCTTTCACAAGTCTGTGATCTGAGGCAACCTGTTTTTCACGTATCTACGACTTTGGACTAAAAGCACGCCTGGTGAATCACTATGTTGCATACGTGAAACCAACATAATATTGTTTATCAGGTGTACATCAATGAAAAAAAATTTTTTGAAAAGCATGCCTACCCTTAATTGTTGGAATGAGATGAACCAGCTGTCCGTATTAAAACTAGATGCCCATACCCCACTTCTTAAAAGTCCATAGAACTAGTAATAAAGGAAGATGAAGAAAGTTCAGTCTTGACTGTATCATGCCATGGCTAAGTTGCAAATTCCAGAGCACAAGCCTACCCGAGTCCTGCAAAGGAAACTGAGTGTATCGACCTTCTTTTCAAGAATGAATTAGTGACCTTTCCCCCTCATCTGTGATAAATGAATTCTTACCTTCCATATTTAGGTAGAACCTCAAAATAGTTATTGGCATTGAGTTAGGCACTGCTAATTAGTTAACTAAACTGAACCATATTTTGCTAAAAATTCCAGGCGGGCCTCGTGAAGGACACACCGTCACCACACTATGCCTTCCTCAAGGGCAGGAGGCGCGGTTCTCTTGGTTTCCATGGAAACCAATGCCATGTTATTTTCACAGATGCCGCGTTGAGAGGACTGCAGTAGATTTAGTACCTTGGGAATGTTCTGAATGACAGAGCTTTGCACCAAGCAGGATCGTGTGTGTGCAAGGACAAGGGTTTTGCAGCTCATAATGGGGAGGAAGAGACGCTAACATTTACCAACCATCTACTTGCCAGGAGTTATTCCCGTGCTTTTCCCACTCATGTTCGGACAGCCCACAAGGTGGGTACTGCTTCTCCGTCTGCAGACGAGGAAATAAGCACCCAGTCCACGTCCACAGAGGTAGAGGAGCCTGGTGGGGATTCTCTCCAGATGTGTGAAAGTGGGTCAAACTCCAAAGCTCTCGCTCTTTCTACTCCAGCACATGGGGATAAATCTACTCCAGACACAACTGAAAAAAGGCCATGTTTACAAAATACCTAAGAAGTCATCATAATAATATTAATATTTAATGTTTCCTAATCATGTTTGATTTGTAACACTTGTATAGCTATCACCAAGGCAAAGCTATTACAGTAATTTTGAGGGAGGAATAAGTATATGAACAAAATCAATAAAATAAAAAAACCTTAGACCAAGAGACAATTCTGAAGCTGCTGACAGGATTTATTAAAGGCATTTCTTTTATTTTTTATTAGTACAGTTGATTCTAATAGCAAATATATTTTTCACCAAATACTGTATAACAAAGTAGTATAAATATATATAATATATATATACAGAATTTTACAAAGACACTAAAAGATTTCTGACTAATGACGTATGAGCTTAGGAAGCAGAAAGTAAAGATTAAATACCAAACATTAAGGTGAAAACACTACCACATGGTACTTTACAAGTTCTTCAAAGAAGTACAACCTTTAGGAGAAGTTCTCAGATGTCCATTTACGCTTCATAAACCTTGGTAGCAAAAGTGCCACTTGGCAGAGCATTGACTGTGAAAAATACATGTAGAACTTTAGGAAGAATACAAGCTCAAATGTCAAAAAGAAAAGAAAAAAAAAGAAAACAAATCTGCTACACTGCACAGCATCCATGTGGAACCGCCAGGTACCGTTTCAAATTACACGTGTGTGAGGTCAAAGGTCAAACTAGTTCCTTTGCGGAAGATCTCATGAGTAGAATATTACTTTATTATTTGATTGTGGATAAAGGCTTTTAAATTGTGATATATAAGGCTCTTTAATCTTTATCAAATTATGTACAAACTCCTGCATTACAGCTTTAACAAAACAAGCATTATTAAGAAAATGTCCAGCCCGATTTCCCAACCCCACCCGATCTGTGTGATTCTGGCAACATTTACTTGGTTTTTAAATTATACAGCCCCATGATGGAGCAGAGATAATAAAGCAAATCATTTGTAAAAGAAAACCATATTAATATATAATTATACTATATTTCAGTAGCCACTTAGAATTTGGAAAGAAACAGGAAACTATGCCCTTGAGCACACTATTCAAAATGGCAACCAGTTAACCCAACGAAAGTTTGGGATTTAACAATGCAAGTTCAGCTGCCTTAGTTAAACCTTTATTGGTAACTTCACCATAAACCTCACCAGGGCTACTTAGAGAGGAAAGGAGGCTCACACACCAAGGTGACTGATCGTTCCGGTTTCCACTCCTGAGAAAACAACTTATCAAAATCATAATAACCGTTTTCTAACAGGCTGAAGAGCCAAGTAGATACAGCATATCGGTGTAAACACACACATTTAAAATCCAAGGCAATGAGAAACTAGAGAAATGACCATTTACTTGTATTTAAAGTCCTAATTTCATTCTGCTGCCACAATGCGCCAATACAGCAAATACCTATCTAAGATCGTCCACTGAGAAACTGCCGAGTGCACACGAGGCGTCCTGAAGTAGGATCCCACGGCGCTCGTATCGTCCACACCCAGGGCAAGGCCACGGCCACGGCCAGGACGCCCTTGAAATCTTCACGCAGATTTCTTGCTCTTCATGGGCTCCTGCGTGTAAGGATGTCGCCTGCCCCATGTCGTTGCTGCTGTGTGTGGTCATACAGTGCCTGCACGTCACAGTTCACACCCACTGGATCCTACTGGGCACGCACCCCTCGGGGACCACGGCTGCGGCTGAGCCATGGAGTCCGTGGATGTGCTTTGCTCCCTTGTCACTCCTACCGGCGTCAGTCCTGCTTGACTTAGATTGCTGTCCCCCTTCTCTCGTGCTCTGATTACAAGCTTCCCAGGGTTTCAACAAATCAGGTCTCTCTTCAGAGTCAAAACACAGGAGGAGCGCCTGGACCAGAGAGTCGAGGTCCCTGTGGCCGCCCCGAGGCGTTCTCTGCTCACAGCCACCGACAGAGTGCGCACTCAGGTCGCTGTGCAAGTCCCTGGCCACGCTGCAAAGACTGTCAGCACAAGTCTTGAGAAGATTTATGTCGCTGTGGCATCCTGGCAAGGAGATGAAAAGGTTAACCTTCCCATTTATCATCAGGTATTTATTACTGACTCTAGATGTCTTGTCAGTCAAAGTGACCCTATCAAGATAGTTCCAAACTACTTAAGATTATTCAGCTTATCTGCTAAATAAGCACCTGGTTGTCTAATAATGTGAAATCTGATTATTTTGGTAGAAATACTTATAAATATTAAGTGGGAATTCAATCACAACAATTTCTATACTGGTAATTAATGTCAGTGAAGGAGCATTAATTAGGCTTTAGTTGATGACTTAGACTAGAAATGAAAAGATGTCTGAGAGTCAATCTATAAAATCCTCATTAACTAGAAATTTCATTTGGCATATATACCTCTCAGTGCAGAAATGATAACATGAATGGTTTGCTCCAGGCAATGTTTTAACTTCAAGAATTCTGGTGCAAGGTTAACCATCTTCTTCAAATCTTGGTATCCAGAATCTTCTTCTTGTACTTGAATTCTGAAACTCTGCTGTATAAATAAAGTTAATATTTAAAAAAATACATAATAGGCTACATGGAAGTGAGGCGTAATCAGTATAATTCTAATTGTCAGAATATTATCTTCAAGAAAGAAAATGAGCTTAATTTCTTCATCACTGCTTAACTTTATTTCTACAAGAAAGACAAATATTATTACCAATTACTGTTTACAAAAGAATTTAAAATCAAAGTCCAATTATCCTATTACATGGGAATAAAAAAAAACAACACAATATCATAAAGATAAATTTATTTAATATTTAAGAGTTCAACTTTATATCTTCTTTTAATTTTATTTAAATAATTTTAAGCTATAAAATGTTCTTTCCTTTTTAAAGGAAAGACACTGACTATATACTCAGTTTCTTTTTTCCATTTACCTGTGACATGGGAATAAAATAATTTGTCTAATTCACCTGTATTTAAAATACTGAGTATACTGATTATTAAACACAATTTTTTAGCCTATAATGACTATCCCAGCAAAAGCTGAGTTAATAAACCAGTAGCAGTAAAAACAGATAAAATACATTAATATTAATCAATTCCTATGCAGTATCTTATCCATTACTAAAACTGGTAAGTTATGATATTCAAGAGGAAGCAGCTCAAGAGCTATTATTATACATGCTTCAAATAAAGATGCACAAAGGAATTATCTAGCTAAGGATTAAAACCTGAAATAAACATACTGTATCTGTACTTAAACAAAGTGAAATGATAAAAATACACCAAACCAACTTCAACATAAAAGCAACTTACAGTTTCTTTTACTGTTTTACATTCAGCAAAGATGTTTTCGAGAGCCCCGATCAGTCCCACGGCGAGGGTCTTCATCTGTGTGGTGGCCTGTGCAGAATGCACAAATATTTTATTATACAAATAATTAGAGGCATAAAAGTCCTAGAACTCTATGGGATCAGATCGGGAAAAGAGTTCAAGTCTAGAAAGTTAAAAGACTGCCGGTGAAGAAAGAGGGTCCAGAGCAGTGAGTGACTTGATCAGCGACGGCTGGAAGTGACAGGGCCAGGCTGTAAACACAGGTCTTCCAACGTCAAAACCCAGCCTTTCCCCACGTGCCTCCCCGAAAACAGCACAGGTTTTATGCTTGAACGTCAGTTGCCGGGGGAGCGGGGAGGAGGCATATTGTAGGAAGTCACTCAATCTTCATTGGTTCTATATCTTGATATGAAGTAATTGACGTGAATGTCCTGGCAAAATACCTAGTTCAAGATACTGGATCAATAAACGGTAGTTTCCATTAAGTGGAGAAGTAGAGCCTAGAGAGAGGCGGGAGGCGGCAAGCGGAAGTGAGCGGCCAGGTGCCCGCCTCGCTCCACTCGGCCCCGGAGCCACGTGCCCGCCTCGCTCCACTCGGCCCCGGAGCGCCGCCGCGCCTGCTTCTCGCCGACAGCAGCCATGGCAGGTCTGGCAAACCAGTGGTGATAACAGAGGCTGCGGAAACCCCGGGGGAGCTGGGGAAAATGCCACGGTGACAGGACGACAGCATCAGCCTTTTGAATAAAAAGTAATTCGATACATGAAAATACATAAATTCATAAAAATCTAATTCACTGAGCTAAACTACTTTTAAAAACCGACCATACACACTACCCAGCGCTACACAGCACACCCTTTCTCCCCTTACCTGGCTCGGAGTGCGCTGCTGGAAGACTTCACGCCGGAGTTCCTCTGCTTTTTCTAGTCCAGAATCTAATAGCATCTTCATTCCCAAGCCCACGCCGTCACAGACAGCACCCAGGAAATCCTCCTAGAAAAGGTTTGAAGCATTAGCTGGCAAATTCAGATTTAAATATTTGATAAAATCCTCAAATACTTGAGTTATATAATCTGCTTATGGTAGGATTGTAATGCATTCCAAGATTATTAAATTCGACTAAAACTGGAATAAGAACAGTCTGAGAGGAAGGGACGCCAGAACACAGTAACATTCTAGTCATACTATGTTTTCAACAGCATGAATAACTAAAGCAAATAAATACAAACTCCCTGGAATTGCAGGCTCCTCACGAGTGACCGACTGAGCAGACCTTCCACAGCAGGTGGCTATCACGAAGCCAATGGTCCAAATGGTCTGTGAGGATTCTAAAATTATCCAGCACATTTAACCAACTTAGATTAACAGTTTTAAATCTTATTGCTAAGTTATTGGAAGTACGAGCTATTTTAAAATAAAAACAACTTATCATTTTTAGTGATATTATTATCAGAAATTGCTACTGTTCCCTCACCTCAAGTCTTTTGAAAACTAATGTTGCTAAATTACCTGGACACTGGCAGCCGTATTGTCACCGATTTCCAGAAAATGAAGCTTGCTCCCTTTGAGAACTGCTAACTGTCCCACATACTTTACAGCTTGCTGTACAATCTGGATTTCTTTCTTTTGAGCCTCTTTTACCATTGATGAAATATCCGAGCAGCAACCCTGTTAGATAAAAATGGACCAGTATATACATAAAAAACCCTAAAGACTCCACTCCAAAACTACTAGAACTGATATCGGAATACAGCAAAATTGCAGGATACAAAATTAACACACAGAAATCCGTAGCTTTCCTATACACTAACAATGAACCAATAGAAAGAGAAATCAGGAAAACAATTCCATTCACAATTGCATCAAAAAGAATAAAATACCTAGGAATAAACCTAACCAAAGAAGTGAAAGACTTATACTCCGAAAACTACAAGTCACTCTTAAGAGAAATTAAAGGGGACACTAACAAATGGAAACTCATCCCATGCTCATGGCTGGGAAGAATTAATATCGTCAAAATGGCCATCCTGCCCAAAGCAATATACAGATTTGATGCAATCCCTATCAAATTACCAGCAACATTCTTCAATGAACTGGAACAAATAATTTAAAAATTCATATGGAAACACCAAAGACCCCGAATAGCCAAAGCAATCCTGAAAAAGAAGAATAAAGTAGGGGGGATCTCACTCCCCAACTTCAAGCTCTACTCCAAAGCCATAGTAATCAAGACAATTTGGTACTGGCACAAGAACAGAGCCACAGACCAGTGGAACACATTAGAGACTCCAGAAATTAACCCAAACATATATGGTCAATTAATATTTGATAAAGGAGCCATGGACATACAATGGCAAAATGATAGTCTCTTCAACAGATGGTGCTGGCAAAACTGGACAGCTACATGTAGGAGAATGAAACTGGACCTTTGTCTAACCCCATACACAAAGGTAAACTCAAAATGGATCAAAGACCTGAATGTAAGTCATGAAACCATTAAACTCTTGGAAAAAAACATAGGCAAAAACCTCTTAGACATAAACATGAGTGACCTCTTCTTGAACATATCTCCCCAGGCAAGGAAAACAACAGCAAAAATGAGACAGTGGGACTACATTAAGCTGAAAAGCTTCTGTACAGCAAAGAACACCATCAATAGAACAAAAAGGAACCCTACAGTATGGGAGAATATATTTGAAAATGACAGATCCGATAAAGGCTTGACGTCCAGAATATATAAAGAGCTCACAGGCCTCAACAAACAAAAAACAAATAACCCAATTAAAAAATGGGCAGAGGCACTGAACAGACAGTTCTCTAAAAAAGAAATACAGATGGCCAACAGACACATGAAAAGATGCTCCACATCGCTAATTATCAGAGAAATGCAAATTAAAACTACAATGATGTATTACCTCACACCAGTAAGGATGGCTGCCATCCAAAAGACAAACAACAACAAATGTTGGCGAGGCTGTGGAGAAAGGGGAACCCTCCTACACTGCTGGTGGGAATGTAAGCTAGTTCAACCATTGTGGAAAGCAGTATGGAGGTTCATCAAAATGCTCAAAACAGACCTACCATTTGACCCAGGAATTCCACTCCTAGGAATTTACCCTAGGAACGCAGCAATCAAGTTTGAGAAAGACAGATGCACCCCTTTGTTTATCGCAGCACTATTTACAATAGCCAAGAATTGGAAGCAACCTAAATGTCCATCGGTAGATGAATGGATAAAGAAGATGTGGTACATATACACAATGGAATACTACTCAGCCATAAGAAGAGAGAAAATCCTACCATTTGCAGCAACATGGATGGAGCTGGAGGGTATTATGCTCAGTGAAATAAGCCAAGCGGAGAAAGAGAAATACCAAATGACTTCACTCATCTGAGGAGTATAGGAACAAAGGAAAAATTGAAGGTACAAAACAGCAGCAGAATTACAGAACCCAAAAATGGACTAACAGGTACCAAAGGGAAAGGGACTGGGGAGGATGGGTGGGCAGGGAGGGATAAGGGGGGGGGAGAAGAAAGGGGATATTAAGATTAGCATGCATGGGGGGAGGGAGAAAGGGGAGGGATGGCTGTATAACACAGAGAGGACAAGTAGTGATTCTACAACATTTTGCTATGCTCATGGACAGTGACTGTAATGTGGTTTTTAGGGGGGATCTGGTATAGGGGAGAGCATAGTAAACATAGTATTCTTCATGTAAGTGTAGATTAAAGATTAAAAAAAAAAAGAAAGAAAGAAAGAAAGAAAAGGGGGATTACTCCTTGATAGGATAAAACTATTGGTAAATCAAAGATCAACGCATGCTTTAAATATCCTTAATGTTGATCACTTAAAGGGTGTCAGATGATCAGCTATGGAGGTACCCTTTTCTGATATTATTCCTTTCTCTTAATAAAAATTAAAAAAAATAAAAATTAAATAAAAATTTTAAAAAAAAAAGCAGTTCCTGTGTGCTGACCTCCAATGAGTTCTGCACAGTGGTATAGAGGGCATGTCAAAGTGTGGGCAAAGGGTCTGTTTGTTTTTATGCAGAAGATCAAGGCCTAGCTTGGCTACCCAGAAAATGAACTAAGATACGATATGAGGAGGAGCTTCCGGCATCAGCACTCTCTGGGGGACTCGTGCCGGGGGATGATCATCAAAAAGCCTCCACAGGGATCCGGACAATGCTGCGGTTGTGGCTGCATCCAGCCCACCGTCTCCTGGACTTGCCATAGGAATGAGGAGGGAGATGTCTAGGCTGGCATGTGCATACAGTGAGACAACGAATTTGACCGGATCTGTACTGTTGGAACTCAACCAGGAGTTGGGAGGGGTGCAAGGTGTAGCACTCCAAAATCTTACGACTATAGACTATCTACGGTTAAAAGAACATATGGGATGTGAACAGATCCCAGAAATAGGTTGCTTTGTCTGATTTCTCTCAGACTGTTCAAGTACAGTTGGACAATATCCATCACATCATAGACAAATATTCACAAATGCCTAGGGTGCCTAAATGGTTTTCTTGGCTTCACTGGAGATGGCTGGTAATTATAGATTTGCTTTGTTTATGTCACTGTATTCCTATTATGTTAATATGTGTGCGCAAGTTAGTTGGTAGTTTAAAACCTATACATGCTTAAGGTACTCTACAAGAAGATATGTCAAAGAAATAATCCTCCCATGTTTTCTTCCGTCTGCTACCTCTATAGCTTTTCTTCTTCCTTCCTAATTACAACCCTTAAATAGAATTCGTGCCTCATATCGAATTTACCGAGTATCATAATTCCTCCAGGTGGTAAAGATACCTCGAGACAAGTGCTGGGCATAGAAGCCACAGGGCATAAATCTGCAAAGAAGTAAAAAGCTAACCTTTTCAAACAATATAGCTTCTCTCTCACTTACCAACTTTACATTTCCCTGTATGGCCCCGGAAGATGACTGGTTAGCCAGAGACGGGTAAGATTCCTCAAGGGAGGAACAACCTAAGACAGGCACAGTCGCAGGGGGGGCCATCAGGTGAGAAATTGGGGAACAACAGTGGTGAAGCTTAGAACCTCACCCCCCCCCTGTTTTGAGAGAAAGCTTCTGCATCCGTGGATGTTTTATTGCCCTTGTCTAGCTTGGATTAGCACATAGTCTACAGGCACACACCTGATCATCTACAATTGCTCTCTTACAACACTAAACTATGTTTTCTACCTTTATCTTGCATCTACCTACCACTTCAGCATTTTATTAAAAATAAAAATAATAATAATAATAATAAAGGGAGAAATGTGGGATCCACATATAAATCAAGTATAAAAATCAAACGAAGATTCATATTTGACCTGATTGTTTATAGTTCATGATGCGTGATCAAAACCGAAAGTTTCTGTGATGACTGCCCTTGCACTGTTCACCATGTAAGAACTTATTCACTATGTAAGAATTCGTTCACCATGTAAGAGCTTGTTCGTTATGCTTCAGAAGATTGGAGACTGACGAGAATTAGGCTTGAGATGGATTAATGATTGTGCACTGAGCATTGACCCCCCTATACTGAATTTTATTGTTGTTAACAACAACAACAACCATTTGATCAATAAATATGAGAGATGCCCTCTCAAAAAAAAAAAAAAATGGACCAGTATATCAGATACATGGGGCTACAAGGGGAGGTAAAGAACAGACAAGAAAAACATTCTGGAGAAAATTAATTGTGCAGATACAGTGGCTCTGCTCCCTGAAAGTCTCGGTCAGACCCTGCGGCTAACGGAGTCAGAGCGACTAGGGTGCAGTCTCTGCCTCCCAAGACCTTACACACGGACAGAGACGTGGGCAAGCGCGCGGAATTGGTAAGCGAATGCCAAAAGAAAGGGACAAAATGGTGACTTGGAACTTTTCTGCCCTGACAGCCATCTAACAGATGGTTAATAAATATTTTATCAAGAGAGAAGGAAAAGGAGAGAGAGGAGAGGGAAGGGAAGTGGGGAAAAAATGACCCTTCAAACAAACGGCTCCTTCGGCCCCAGAGTAACATACACGAGGATTGGGAGGCGTCTCCTTAGCTGTTCCTGTTCATGTTCCGCGCCGACTGCGGCGCCTGCAGAATACTTCGGTGGCCTGCTCTGGCCGGGGACCTGCTCATCACATCGCTACACGGTCGGAGTTCTCAGACCACACCTGGCAAATGTCACTAAAGCTGGTTTCGCCAGCTTGACCCGAGTCCCTGCTGAGCGCGGCCTGCCGCTCCCCAAACCACGGTGCTCTGGCCCTTGCTCCCGTACGTGAGAGGGGCTCAAAGGACCAAGGCCACAGCCTCTACGTCAGATTCAAAGTGTTCTTCCTAGAGGCGGCCAAGAAGAAAAGGCCCAGAGCCGTCACTCAGTCCATCCGATTCCCCCAGCACCCACCCCTGCCCGACAAGCACCGCTCTGTTCGCTTCTAGGGGAGAAAATGGGAGACCCAAGAAGCTGAGCAGTTTGCCCAGGGACAGACAACTAATGGAGCTCGGCTCACACCCCGGGCTTGCCGATGCCAGAAGCCAAGTCTTTGGTTTTGTTTTTTCACTGTTCCTGTACTGCCTCTAAATCTGACAGCCAACCACAAGTGTCTCACACTCTGGTTTCCACCACAGGCCACCCTCCAACCTCCCCCAGGCTCAGACCAGTCAGAGCCTCAGGTTCTCACTGTCCAGCTTTGCTCTCTGCCAACCCCCCACTATGTCCACGGCCCTCTGCTGTCAGTGCGTCCCCTGCATCTGTTACCTCACCCACACGCTTGCAGTCTGCCCTTCTTAGCCATTTCCCCTCACTAACTGTATCCCAAGTGACCCTTTATTTAGTGTGACCTTATGATTTAATAACTCAGTAACAAGTATCCAACTGAACACCTATGACATAAGTCCTTGTGAAAAAAAAAGACACCCACGGTCCCTCTACCTGCCCAGAACTTACTGTCCATTGAGATGTAAATAATATGGCATATTAAAAGGTCCTATGGGTGAAGTACAGGGTTATCAGAAAAACCAAGAAAAAAGCCTGACCAATTCTTGGGGAGACCCAGAAAGACCACCTGGGTGAGAATAATGAGCAATTAAAAGTGAACCTTTGATTTTAATTTGACTAGTCAGATTAGTCAATCAAATAAAGATTTCCAAATCCTCGCAAGTAAATAGCCCCCCAGGAAGTATTAGATTCAACTGAATTTGTATGATAATAATAGGATGTGGAAAGTTTCTTGGGGCTCCAGAACATAAGATTTGTCCAAATAGGCTAGAACATTTTGTTGTGAAGCCCAATTAACCCATTTTAAAAGTGAAACCTATTCCTTTTGGTATTTTCTTTTCTCCTCCCCTCGTGTGTGTAAGGACTCCTTACGAAGCTGCCCCCTGCCATGGCTGACAACGAGGTATTCTCCGGCACCGATTCCCCACTTCCTCCACAGGAATACACCTCCTGGTTTTTCGCTTGGCACACAGCTGTCCAGAATCAAAAATACTTTTCCCGATAATACTTGTAGCTAGATGTGGTCATGTGATGAAGTTCTGGCCAAAAACGTATCAATAGAAATGTTCTTTGGAAATTCCCAGGAAGTTCCCTTAAAAGCCTGGGCCCTTCCTTCTTTGTCACGTCTCCCATCCTGTTGCGCTGAGCTCCGAGCTCCCCCGCAGGCTGGACCATGACACGAGGGGCCGTGCTTTAGCTCTGGCAGAATGGCAGTGGGACCCGGACCTGGAGGACTTTGGGGGCACAGCCACCGTGCCCACCTCCAGATTTTATTGGACCGAAACTAGGCTTTTATTTTACTTTTTCCTCACAGCCAAGCCTAATCTTACTGCATACAAGGTAAACAAGAAAAAAAAATGACTTCCTTGGTCTGTGTCAGCAAACAAACTGAAACACAATCCATCGCCAGAACAGGACTTGGCGCTTCTTCCCAGAAGCCCTTACTGAGGCCCCAGAGAGTGTGAGCGGGAAGAGCCTGGACTCTGGGCCCAGTCTGGCTCGGGCGCAAATCCAAGCTCTGTCACTTGCTGGCTATACAGCACGATAGGCGACTTGCCCTGCCTGTGTCTCCACTTCCCCATCTATAAAATGGTGATAGTAACAGTACCTGCTTCTGGGGTTGTTAGGAGGATTGATTGACTGAGTTAATATTTATAAAGCCCTTAGTACTCCTAGTACCTGGCACATAGAAAACTGCTGTTCAATACATTAATTACAGATATCCACAGTCTTAGGATTTCAGAACAGAAGTCACTTCTGAAAATCCTATGAGAGCTAATTGTAGGGGAGAAGCAGATAGTAAGTCAATAAATACTCACTGAATGAATGAACTCTTCAAATGATAATCAGCACAGCAATTTACCTGCACAAACAGCTGTAAGTAGCCTCCCAGTTTTCTGACTTCTTGTCTCAATTCATCTCCCAGGTTTGCTGGGCTGGCCCCCGGCAAAGCGTCGCTCAGCCAGTGTCGGAGAAGCACCACGAGCTGCTCGAACGCACACGTGGCCTGGATGGCGAGTGCCTGGGTCGTCCGGTCCGCAGAGAACACTGGAACAGAGGGAAGCGTGTGGAAGGCCCAACCTCCAAACAGGAGCCCGCCGCGGCCACGAGGGCACCTAACAGTCAGAAAAGGCATGCCACCCGTAGCACCCCTGCGAGTGAAGGCACAGGAGACAACCGCCCGCGTGAGCCCGTGAAGACAGTGAGCCTGCTTACAGTTATCCTGACTTTCTTCATCTTGTTCTTCATGAGCTTTGGAAATGGCAAATAGCCCATGATGGATTTTAAGAAAATTACTAATCAGGCTGTCAGCTATAGACGTTTCTTCATCATAACTCTGTTCAAGAAAATCCAATGATGAACCAATCAATTCTTTGCAAATTCCAGGCAGAAATGATTCTGTTGAATTTGAGCAAATAGTGCTTGATTTCTCCATTAAGCCTATATGGACAGAAAACAGCCAGAGTAAGCCTAGTTCTCAGGCACAACACTTCCAAATAAATGAATTAACACAAGCATATTACAGAATAATTTGTCAATAAACTCAAAGTAGGCTATTCTTATTTCAATACATACTTTAATGCACAGTGAAAATACAGTCCCAGGAATGGATCGGGTGCCCTCTCGGCAGCATCGATCCACAGGGTAGTAGCTCCCCGACAGCAATATGGGGGAGAATGCAAGTTACCTGGGCAACTAGGAGCTGAGCTGGTGAAAACAACATCAGTTACATAGAATAATATAAATACAACATAAATACCATAATCAGAGAAGATTAAATGCCTAAGCTGGAAAAGCAGGCAATCACAGAGCAAATGACATTGAGAGGACTGTCTCGGTAGCCCTCCTCTGTGACGGTTCCTTCTCCGGAAGGCTGCCACCCAAAGGCCAATGCCAGTGGAGTCTGGAGCTGACACACCCCACCTCCGGGAGGCAGACTTTCAGCACAACTTGCTAAGCACTGTCCAAACCCGCAGGAAATGGGAAGCTTGAAAGAGCTCATTTGGAGCCTCTGGAAATAACTTGATTCTGGAACGTTAACACATGAGAATAATGATTCTTATTTAATAAACAGGATTATTTTTCCCATCCAATTCATAGGCAAGTAGAAACAGCAAACTAGAAGGAAGAGAGCATAAAGGCACACAGTAGGGACCACCAAGAGTCTAGAACAAAGATAAGGGCTTGATTTGGGAAGACAAAAAGAAAGACTAACACCCAAAGCTCAGTCACTACAGGGTAACAGCCACCGTCATGATGACGGTAACTATATTCCAGTCGCCGCAGATAGCTAACTGAATGCTCTCTGTTTAGGAAGGTGACTGTATGAACGCACTCTAAAACCCAGCATCAACGTTTTGGAATGACTTGCAAAAATCCTATTAGAAATACGGCCCTTAAGGTAAGAAATTAAGATGCCTGCCTGAACCCCCAAGGCTGGGAAGTGCAGCCTCCCCGCTTCCCATGCTCAGTCTGCAGGGCCGGGTCTTCCTTACACAGCCTCACAGCTGCTCATGCAGCAGGTTCATACTGAACACACACGTGGGTCTCCGCATCGCTCTTTGAAAACTGAAACAAGCAAAACCCTCTTATATTTCTAACTTTCCCTTAATATCTTAATTTTTTTTAATAGTCCTTTAAAAAATAACCCTTGAAGAAACAGCTTTAATTATCTGGAAAAATTACTTTTGTAACACATCCTGCTCTCCAGTGACACTGACTAAATAAGTCACCACCACAGATAAACAGCCTTTTGTTTCACTGACAAGCAAAGAGCCTATTTTGTTCTAACTGAAATTAAACTAGTAGTAGAATGATTATCACAAAAGATGATTTTATGATTTAAAAAGGAAACCCTAACTTCTTTATTTTAAAGTCAAGATGAGATACTGCTTCTACAGCTACTTATAATCTATTAGTACTTTTATCAGATTACTATATTACGTAGTAATTTAAAAATTTTGTTTACTAAGGTATAATTTATATTCTGCAAAGTATGCATATCTTAAGTGTACAGATTTTTTTACATATGTGTGCATCAGTGTAACCCCCACTTAGCTCAAAATATGCACCATTTCCAAGACCCTGTTCCAGAAGATTCCCTCTTGCGCCATTCTATTCTGAACTAGTCTAGCTTCAGTACCATAGATTAGTTTTGCCTGTTTTTGAACTTTATATAAAATACTCATACAGTCTGTACTGTTTATTACCTGAACTGTTTATTCACTGAACATAATGTTTTTGGGATTCATCCAGATTGCTGTGTGAATCAGTTGTTTGTCCTTTTTAATTGTTGTGCAGTGGTCCATTGTTACCAGGTAGTAATTTTAATTATTACAGGTAGTTACACATACAAATTTGCAGTGTATCTCCTCTTTTTGTAGGAAAACTAACATTATAATCAATGTGCATATAAAATAATTATTCAGTGGAAAAATTTCTGTAACTTTTTCTTTTAGACATTTTTTAAAGTAATTTTGGAATAGACGATACATGTACAAAGTTCAGAAGGAACTAAAGGGGTGCAGCGAAAAGGAGACTTTCCTTCCTGCCCTGTTCCCCACCTCCCGTGCTCCCACGGACAACCAGCATTTTCAAGCTATGATATAATTTTCCAGAGATATCTTCTTCATTGATAAGCATATATGTATTTATCTTTTTTCTCCTCACACAAATGACAGTATATAATACATAATCTTCAGCACTTGGCTTTTTTCACTTATAAGAAAACAATAATGTTCTTACATTTCTGAACATAAATGTCTTCTACATTTGAATTAGCCACTGCACTGACAGGCTTGGAAATAAATCACACAGCATAGAATTTTAGACTTGGAAGACGTAAGTCCACTTATTTTACAAAATAAATGGAAACTTCTAGATGAAACGATTTGCACAAGGACACGGAACGAGGTGGTGGTCAAGCCAGGACTTGATGCTCCTCCTCAGGATACAAGAAAATTTGGTGAAAAAATTACCTGATGTATGTGAAGAATGAAAATTCTGACTTGGGTGGGCTTGTATGTCATGTAAACAACCAGAAATTCTTCTATTCTTCATCAAACTCCTACTTCTGAAAAAAGATAAACCATAAGATTTACTATATGGAATAGTAAAAGGAACATTCATTCTAAAGAAAATGGACGTGCTTGTGTGTGTTCCATGGAAACACTTTTATCAAGGGTTAATCAAATTCCTTTGGTTCACTGAGCAAGAATTTTACTATTTACAGGTACTATTCTAAGCATACAATTAGTTAATTAAATAGAATAAATATTTACGGAGTACCACTATTCACAAGCTCTGGATACTATGGTGAAACACAGCAAACATGGCTTCGGGGCCAGCTGAGCTTAAGGTCGACGGGAAAAGAGAGAAATAAGGCAAATAATCACAATAGAGTGAGAGTCATGAGTGCACAGAGCGTTGGGGTGCACTCTGGAGAAGGACCTGACCTGGAGCAAGGAGTCGGGGGGCCTCCCAGAGCCCTGCCCCAAGGGTGAGCGTTATCCAAACAGGGAGCAGGCTCGGGAAGTAGGGAAAGTGTTTCAGACACAGACCCGGGCGGTTGGAAGGCCTGTGATCGAAGAAGGAACTGCACATGCAAAGAACCGGAAGGGGTCCAGGGGGCCTGCGGTGCAGGACACCAGGGAGGCAGGGGCTGAGGCCAGCGGGTGCGCAGGGGCTGGCTTCAGGCTGACCTAAGGTGCCAATCAAGGATGCCGGGGTGTCAGTCTGAGCAAAGTGTCCTGGGAAGGATCTGAAACAGGGAAATGATCTAGGTAGGTGAACACAAGTAATTTTGCTACACCGCGTGAAAAGCATGCTGGTGACCAGCAGCCTTAACAGACGGAGATGATTGTGTCTTCAGTGGCTCTTCGTGCTGCCCCTTCCTCAGCCTATAAAAACAGCCAATCTCCAAGGAGTGTGACTGGCTGCTTAGCTGTGACTCCTTCTAACTGCTTCTGGAAAAAGCAGCGTGCTCCCACATTGCCATTCATTTATCAATTTTCTGAACTCCAACTTCAGCCTCCATTACGTTAGTGAAACTACTCAAGCTATGATCTAGATCTAAATCTAGGGGCCCTTTTAAGTCTTTTTCCTAACAGAACTCTATAGTCCCACTGGCCACGCAAAGAAAAATACTACCTTTTGAAAAGATCGGTAAACAAAAGCATTCTATCTGTAACAGTCTAAATGTTTCAAATGTAAGTTTTTCCGGTGAATTCCTACAAGAAAGATACAGAAATATGACTGATAATAGGGAGAGGAAATAAAAATTCTCAGCAATTACACTTTTCTGTACTTAGAAGTGAAAGAAAAGGTACTTTATTACAGTAAGTCTAAACTAGGAAAATCTTTCAATACTATCACAGCTAAACAATATTTAAACAGAAATAAAGAAAATGCTTGTCACATTCCTTTCAAAGAATTGTTACTTAACCTCAGGGGAAGTTTTACTTTTAACTATCAACAGTATATATCAAAATTTATAGGCAGCCAAACCCATTTATTTTATTGCAGGATAACCATGGCATATCATTGCCTGGGAGCAGTTCCATAATTAAGAATCTCTGTCAGTGTTTTCATTACCTGCAGGTATTCTTGGAGTTTGCGATTCTGTCATAAACATTCTTACAAGGCTGAAATTTCATATACAAGGTCTCTAACCAAGAGCAATTCTTTTTTTTTAAATATATTTTTTAATTACTGAAGTTCTCAAAAACATTTTTTGCCAAATGCAAACACCTAATTTCAAAATCTTAGAAAATATTGAGAAATTTTTTCAGTAACAATTTAAACTGTTGATCCCCTAATTATTAACCTAGAAATCAGCAGGAAATAAGATATAAATCATCAACTTTCAATAGGCTAAAATTTTAATGTTCATTAATTATTAATGCTCATGTTGTGATCTACAATTCTAAGTACACAAAGTATATACTTATTTCTAATCAAAATACACTAAGAAAGCAGAAATTCTAAAATCTAACTTACAAGACACCCTCCGATAACTCTGTAATTATGGTTTGAGTTTTGGGGATGTTGCTAAAACTCTTGGCTGGCCTAAGCACCCCACGCCCTGTCCACCCAGTTCACCCAAGGGCCATTGCAAGCTCACTGGAGTGTCTGCCGCACTGAAGTCCTCACAACAAATTAATTATCTGAAGATGCGTTATCTGTTTATTGGCATTCGATTAGAAATCATGTCCTCTCTATATTCCAAGATTTAATCTTAATTACATATTAAGCACCCAGTAAGAGCTGCCATGTATTGACTAGCCATCTGCTGTAACAGCAGTTTTACATACACTACCTCTGATCCTCATAACAACACACAAGTAGCAGGAGAAGCTGCTGCTTTATATCTGACCTCACTTAATCCTGGTGATAAGCTCTGCAGATACGTATCACTGCCTCCATTTTATAGGTAAGAAAGCTGAAGCCTACAGATGGAATGTCACCTCCCCGGGACTACCCCTGCACAGACTGAGACCCAGGCCAATGATAGGAGCCTGAGACTTTCTGACTGCACTACACTGCAGAGGGTGCAGAGACACTCCCTGTGCCCAAGGAACTCCGAATCTGTCTAAAGCACATGTTGTGTATTTCTTTCAGCTTGAAATATAGAGTTGTTGTGTACATAAGGCAATACACATGTACAGACTGTTAATCCTTTACTGTTCTGTATCTCCACAGCTTGGCCCTGGCATGTAACAAAGCAGACGTAACAGGGCAAAGGTTGCTATAAAGTAGTTCCCTCTGAGATTTTATAAATGAGTTTAAAATAAGCATAGTCAAAATAAGAAAGACCTAAACAGTTCAGGAAATCCAAATGGATTCTGAGCTGCAGCTGAAGGTGATGAAGTCAAAAAAAAAAAAAAAAGAATTGAACCCAAAAGGCACTGTTTCTTCACATGCAGCAGAAAGGCAGGAAGGCACCACAGAAAGAAACCCAGGGCCTCTGGAGTCACTCAGACCTGGACTTGAGGACCTGCTCTTCCCTCACGGGCTCTGTGGGTTTGCACAGGTCACCCACCCTCTTCACACCCTCGGTCTGTTCATCTGTAAAAGGAGGGTCAAGACAGCACCGACCTCCCTAGGCTGGCGGTAAGCACAGGAGGTAATGCTTAGCAAGCATTCAGGGCAGAGTCCCTCCGTGATGACGCCTCTGTGGGATGAATGCCACCGGCCTTTACATCCTGAAAATCTCCAAATTCCTCCTTCAAGTTCCAGACTGAATATAGACATGGATGCACCCTGAGAACTTGAAGCGCACCATGTTCACGAACAAACTCACCTCACCCTCCACCTCTGGGAACCCTGTTTGCATAGGGTGCATTATCTGAGTGAAAACCAGGATTTGTCCCTGAGCCCTTCACCCCGGGACCCCACACCCAGAGAAGTCCTTACCGGTTCTTCCCCCTGACCATACAAAAGCCGAGTCTCCTCTCCAGTCCTTCTGCCTGACCTTGGCCAAGACTATCAACTGTTCCCCTAGTTTCCCCAGTTCCTGGTCCCTGAGGACAAGGGGTCTTTTTTATTCATCTTTGTATCCTCAGGACATGGCAGACAGTTTAACAGCTAAACTAACAAGTATTTATTTAAAAAGGAATGTTTATTGAAAAACCAAACAAAGCAGCTAACCTAGTCCCAAGACCAAGGCTTTTCTGTTGAACCATCTTGCCTCTCTGTAAGCTAAGCATCTGAGGTCCAAGCAGAACTAGTTTTTCCTTGAAAAGCGTCTATTCACTGTGGAAGTCTTGTGTGTTCTAGTTAATAAGCGTCACTTGTCACATACAGAAGTTCTCTATCACCATGATTTACTCTTCTGCAGTGCTGAACTTGACTGCATTTAAAATTCTTTAACTTACAATAAAATATCATAGAATATGCCAAGTTCTTCAGAAAGGATAACTTAAAGTAATAAACACTGTTCATTTTGATAGGAAATTAGATTTATGCTATTCTAAGTTGCTCCTAGACTGATATGATGAAATACTGAACAATTTTGTTCCTATTCTGACTGGTAAACAATTTAATGCCCCAAGTGCTGTACTGGGATCAGTAACATACTGTTTCTTTTATATTATGAGGTTCCCTTCACAGTCATATCCATTATAACAATAGATAGTTCTTTTAAAATGAGGAAATGATTTATATATATCCCAAACAAGAAAACCAATAACAACAATGTCTTTACCTCCTTCTGGAAAATGAAGAAACTGGCACATTTGTAATGTCAGGTTCCCACTCATCTTCAGGATCGCAAAACACATCTTCACTCCTGTTACTATTACTCTAAGAAAAATAGAATATATGGCTTCTATTAACTATGGGTTAAAAATATTTAGTATTAGGAAAAAAGTCTAAATACTTTCTTACATTAAAAATATAAAATTAACAAAAACAAGATAATCTGATAAAAGTCTTTAAAAAAATCATATTCCTGATAAAATAATCAATCACATATGCTAGGAATTATATTAAAAGAGATCCATTAATAAAGCAACAAAAATCATTAAATAACTCAGAAATAACAAATTTGGGATATAGAAGATACAGGAAAATCCTCAACAGAGAAATAAAAGAATAATCTTACAAAGTTAAGATTTAATCACTTCCTGATTGAATGTATTGATCATGATAATAATCTATATTTTAATTTAAATATTTAAAGCACTACTAAAGTTCTAGCAAAATACTATATAGAGGTGATTCAGAAATAGTATAATTATATGGAAAAATAAGTAATGAATATTGCAGTGAACAGGTAAAAGTGGAAAGTAAGGTGACAATGAGGGTAGGTCACGTCCCAGATTCCAATGTATATGTCACAGCAAGGATGATCACATGACCCCAATACAGGTTTTTGTTGTTCTAATTACTAAAGCAATCCACATTCACTGTAGGAAATTTGGAAATGATCAATACCTATAAACACACACGAAGCTAACCGCTCGCTAGCCCGTCGCTTAGAAACACTGGCAGCGCTCTCAGCCCTCGGATTTTCCAGGATCACTGCGCCCTGCACCCCCGGGACTGACCGCCCCTGGCCGCCTACACGTCTTCTTTGAATACATCTTTGGGTCTGATTTGCTAACATTTCGTCCAGGATTTCCCTAGCTGTGCTCACAGTAAGACTGGGCCCCAGTTCTCGCCTCGATCACCTTTTCAGTTTTAGTGGTTTGTACTTGTTTTGATTTTAATCAATTATTCGAATATCATAACTGTGACACTTGCTACATTTGCTATGTTCTAGAACAGTTTAAACAGTGAGATTTATCTGTTCTTTGGAGGGTGAAAAGAGCTTACCCATAAATCTGACTGGGACCAGCACCTCTTTTTTTCCCCCAGTTGTTTTGTTTTGTTTTGCTGGGGCTAGTTTGTTGGCAACCTTCTCGATTTATTGTATGCTAATTCATTTATTAAGTCAACTTCCATGATTTACCTTTTTCTAGAAAGTCTTTTCTAGAAAATTACCTAATCCATTACCATAAAACTGTAGACATAAAATAATTTAAAACTGCCTTTGTTATCTTTATTTAAATGTCATTGCTTATTCCTAAAATCATGTTCTTTTCAAAGAACCAGAGCTTGAGTTTATAATTTCTAATTCATCAATTATTGCTTTTATTTTTAATCATTTCTTCCTTTGCTTTCCTTTGTTTTATTATTTTCTAGATTTAGTTAACTATTTATTTTCATTTTTCCATTAAACACTTCAGGCATTAAGGCTATCATTTGGCGGCAGCATCTAAGTTTTTACATATTATGTCTTCATTATTATTATTAAGCATAAAATATAAACTCACATTATTTAAATGCGAGATATTTGACATATAGTAAATAATTTAATACATGTTGCAACTACTTATTAAATGTTTACAGAAAATAAGATGGAGAAAAATTAACCTTATATTCATATCTCTCATAATATATCATAGTAAATCCTGTGGCTCAAAGATGTAAATGTTCACAAAAGTGCAAAGAAAATGCAGAGAAATGGACAATGTTTCATTAAGATATCTAGATTAATAGACTCAAATAAACCAAATTAAAAATGCCTGTATAATAAAATGAAAGCAAGAAAAAATCAATATACTTGGGGGAAAATATATATTATGAAAATAAAATAAAGCTTTATTATCAAAGCAAGAACTTGTATAGATACATTCATTCATCACCCACCCTTCACTCGCCAACACACTCAAAGGACATGAACACATCCTTTACCTCGAAGGAAAGAGTCAAATCCTCAGATTCCCTAGTTATTAAATATGAATTAAAACAAACTGGTAACATTGGTGAACGGCAGAATTTCTGGCAAGCAAATTGTCAGTGAGCATCAAGTACAATTTTAAAAAATCATATTATTGGTACCATTTTAGAAAACAAAAGATGAGCCAGTAAGATTAAAAATACATGCACAGATGTTTTTAGTTTTGACTATTAAACAGAAACAGGTGGAAACACCCAATAGCACAGCAATGAGAAAATGTCATGTAATCATGTAAAATGCACATTAGGCATTGAAGATAATCACAAATGACACAAACCACTTTGTGTCTTATCAAATTTCTTCTCCCATAAGCATAAATGTAAAATTTTAAAGACGCAGTCATATATGAATAGCCAGCACAAAATTTCTCTATTACAGTTAAAACAAGATTAAAACAAACCAATAAACCCCATCTACAGGCAAAAGTAAAGTATATATAATTTACAATGATATTAATAATAAAATTGGTTGGTTAAAGCAATGAGGATTTTTCCCTTTGCCAAATTTTCTTTACTGAGAACATGTCACTTTTATATTTTTTATTTCAAGTTTATAGAGATTTTAATAATATTCCAAACCTCATAAAGTTCTTTCATCGCTGCAAGCTTAGATTCAAACTTTTCTAGACTCCAGAAAGCTGAGATGCCTAGTTGCAGGTTACGAACCCGAACACAGATGTCAGAACTGCCGCCTTTATCTGAGACATCATGTCTGAAAGAAAAGCCAAAGAAAGACACTTATCCTAACACACGCATTCCCGTTCATACTGAGTTTCCTCAACTAGAACTCCTGCAAAATTCAGCCCGTTGATTAAATCTTTCCATAGTTAAGCATTTTTATCATAGTAAAAAATCACATCTAGTATATAGTATTAAAAATTTCTCACCTAAAAATTCTCAAAAATCAAAGAAATGCTAATAAGATATATTCCTTTTATGTGGAATACTAATACATTTTCAACTCAAAAGGAAATCAGTAAATTCCTAAACATCTCCCATTATTCTCTTCATAAAATGTACTGGGTCAGTCACAGAGTCTGTCACTCCAGGGCGACTCTGGAAGGGTCACCAGGGATGCGGCCACCGCTCTTTCCTAGACGGGCCCCAGAGAACACCACGTCTTTAGAGAGATCATTCGGGGTCCCCCAGTTGCAAACAAAGAATTACTGTATAGTTAGAACAATTACTCACCTGCCAAAAACATAGCATTTCTTGAACTTGTTGCTGATGGCATTGGCTTCCTGAAGCATCACGGAGAGCCTCATGGAGCTCCAGCTCGTCCGAACTAACAGGGAAGCACAGGGGGGATTCAAAATGCCTACCTGGGCCCGACACGTATCGCCAGGCAGCGGTTCCTAAAACAACGGTTGATTGTAAATGAACGGTTTTAACTATGTTTTGCAGAAGGTAAGGGCAATATTTTATTAACTCGTCTTCAACCCTGAAACAAAAGAGTCTTCATATAAAATGGGGTCTTTCATTTCAGTTTCAAGAAAACTGAAGTTGACACAGAAAGCATAATGATTTTGTAACAGGAAATGTCAAAGACAGTGCCTTTCCTTCTATTATCATTAAAGAGCTCCTTTTCTGCCTGATTTTTACTTTATGTAAAGTATTAGGTAAAGTATACTACAGCCTTGCTTATATAAACCAGACTTTTGTTTTGGCCTGAAAATTAAACACACACATATTTCAGGACATACAAACAAAAAAGGAAAACAATTTAGTCCACATTCCCATTTTCCTCATTTATAGTTAAGATTTTATCATAATATTTTCTATATTGTTCAAACTTTAACCAATATTCCACTAAAACACTTTTCTGGAAGGAAAATTTCATTATTCACATGAATAAAAAAAAAAGTATTCATTGCAAGGCATTGTTTTAGGCCCTAGAAGGAATAAAAAGATGTATTAATACAATGTATTTATTTATCTCTTGCAACAGATATAAAAAACAATAGCTTCAAAGTTATTTAAAAAAGAAGTTATAGAAAATATGTAACACAACTACCGGGCATACTTGTTAAAATACTGAGCCTGCATCTGAGAGGCCTGTAGAAATACCTAACACGTTACAGGGAACACAGGGAAAGAGGAACCTGTTAAGCAGCTCCACGGAGATTCATTCAGCAAAGTCCAGAATCTGGAAAACTCTACAGGGCAAATATCCTGGTTTCTTCAGCAAATGAATTACAAGGGGAAAGGGAGAGGAACAAGAAAAGCGAATTACAGATGAAGAGAGACTTAAAAGGCATACCTACCAAACACGATGTGTGGATCATGTTTGTCTTCTGATTCGGACACAACAAATACTAAAAAAATGTATGAAATAATCCAGGAAATCTGAATATACTGAATGAGTGTAAGAAGTTATTATTTTTAGTTTTGATAACAATATCATGGTTATATTTAAAAAAGAGACAGAAAGAAGAGAGAAGAGAGTCCTTATCTAATCTGGAGATTCATAGTCCACGGAGGCAGGAAGACCAAGAATAGTCGAAACAAGACTCAACATGTGTTGATAATTGATGAAATTGGGTAAGTACATAGGGTTTACTGTAGAAATTTGTCAACTTTAAGTTTGATTTTTCTATAATTAAACAAGTTTACATTAAAAACTTGATTGTTTACATAGTAGTGCATAAATGTAAAAATAACATCCAAGAGAAAAAAGAAAAAAATTAAGTACCCAATGATTAAACATAATTACATCTAAGAATTAAGGATTAAAATAAGATACCATATTTTTAAAAACATGTTAGACGTAAAACTTGGTTTTGTTTACTATATATATATTTGCTTGTAGTCTAAAACCTGAATATGCTAAAAACAATAATTCATACTAACTTATTTAGACCAGAAAATTCAGCGGTGTCTCAAATAAAACATTTTTAATATTCAAAGCAACTAATTCTAACCTTTTCATAATTATATGAACTAACATTCACAACATCAGAAATCACTGCCTAAAATCAGCATATACTCACTTGTAAGAGTTTTATCCTTATTACTCCGCTGTTGCTGTAGTATTTGTACTTCTTTAGCAATTTTTTGCTTCTCGGTTTCTAAAGCTTCCAGAATTCTTGCATGGCGGATGCTGTGGTCTTCTAAAGCCTAATTGAAACGAATATTTGTGCTCATTGACCCACACATGAGAATATAAAAGAGGGAAGTTATAAACAGATTGATAATGGCAAGACACTAATTAAACCTCATTTTACAGTACACGTTTTATTAAGCATATGTTTCATTAAGCATAAAAAGCTTTTACAAATGATTTTTCCCCTACAACAAAATTGTTAGGAATTTTTTATGACAGATTCATCTTTTTTTCCCATTGATGGGAAGTATAAAAGAAAAGTCTTTAAGGAGAAAAAGAGAAAAAGATACTCCAAAAAACACACATTCAAGAACATTTGTTGACTAAATAAAAAGTTAAAAAGACACCCAAAACCTCCTGTGACCCAAGGAAGCCTTACAACAGCCCGCAAACGACAACCGTTGTCAGGATTTACAGCCGCACCCCTCCTGAGGGGGTCCCCGGCCACTCGGAATCCTAGGGCTGACTGGTAACGTAGTGCACCACGTGACAGTATTGGGGCACTGGGGTGTCCAGAGCTACTTTCTTCCACCCCCATCCCCACCATGAACTTGAAAGAGAAATAAAATCCCATTCGAGGCTGATATTGAGATTAAGACACAAGGAATCAAAGCAGAGGTTAAAACCGTGGCTCTCAAACTTCATCAGCACCCCCGGCAGGGCTGCTGAAACAGACGCAGGGCCACCCCGAGGCTCTGACGCGTTGCTCTGGGCTGGCACCTGAGAGCGGGCGTTTCTAGCAGGCGGTGCTGACGGTGCTGGTCTAGGGGTCATACTTTGGGAACCGCTAATGCAAAGGGAAAGAACAGCCCGAAGGGTTGATAGAAAGAAGACTGACGGTATTAGCAGGCCGGCCTCACAGCCCAGCCCCGAGACCGTGGGTACCGTGAGTCAGCCCCGAAATCTGCCTCCACCCCCAGTGGGAGGACAAGCCAGTGCCTGGGCCCCGAGGCCTGGGGAGACGAGCGCCCTGCGGTGGGTCCTTCCAGGGGCCCCTCGGGCAGGTGGCCTGCCGGCACCTCCCTCCACGGGCAGGGGGCAGTGGGGGCGAGCCGGTGTGGGCGCTGAGCCCCTCTTCTTTCACGGGTTGGGCTCTTGCTCCGTTCCGCTCACTGACATCACGTGGCACGCGTGGCACACTGACCGCAGGACTATCGGGGATGCATGAGGAGAAAACACTGGGATGAACTAGCTGGAAATAGGGCTCTGGCCCTTCTGAGGTATTTGTGGGCGCAGAGCTGTGCCAGGCCGCAGGGTTTCAGGAAAGAAGTGCCCTTCTCATTTGGAGACCTGGACTCGCCCAACCCTGTCAAGGCACCGCTGTGTTCTTTGAAAAAACCAACCCAGCTTCTCCTTAGGGCAGGGCCAACTAGCTATGAAATGAAGTTACCTGTTTTGTAGCCAAAGTCTCCATTTCTAATCGTTTTCTGTTGACATGTATTTCCTGCTCAAGACGTTGTTTTGCCTTTTCTAATTCCTCAATTTTGTGATTAGCCTTTTGGTTATTTATTTCCTGCATTTTCTTCCTTTGAGACTCCTCCTCCTTTAAAGAACAATAAAAAGTAACTAGGACAAAAATACAAAGCCTTTTCTCAAAAATGATACAAAAAAAGTACAAAAGTCCCGGTTTTTAATGCACAAGAAATGGATTCACTGATAGAAAAGTTGCCCTGTAGCTTCTCCGCCTCATTCAGGTTGACTGATCTGGCGGCAAATAAGCATCCCCGGCGAAGCCTTTAGAGCGCTCTCCTCTGGAGGGGGTTCGGGGAGGCAGGACTGCCGGGGGGCGGGGGGGGAGGCTGGAGGGCAGAAGCTTCTCTGCTTTTCCTCCCCGGCAGCCATTTGCCTACCACCTACTTGCTCTGTGAGGTGGAATTAAAGGCCAAGGCTGGCTGTGGCCCCGGCCCCCCGCTCGCTGACCGGCCCCGGCCACCCCTACCAGCTCGGCCTCCAGGGCCTGTATTCTGCCTTCGAACGCGGCCCTCTGGGAGGAGAGCTGGTGCCGCGCCAGCTCCTCTGCCACCTGGATGCCCTGCATCGCCTCCTCCCGGGCCCGCAGCCGCGCCTCTTTTATTTCTGCTTCGAGTCTACAAGGAAGCAAAGCAGTCGCAGGGCACACCGTCAACGACTCTCCACATACTGTGAGAGTTCTGAACCATATAAAAATGTTTTCCATTAAACACACATTTAAATCTCCGAACTTAATTTCTGACATTCTGTCAACAGTGTTCTTAAATTTTTATCATTTTTAGAATTGTTTACACAGGGAAAACATAAAATGAAACTTTGCTTATTCTAACTTAGTTACTACTTTACATACCTGTTATTTAAGTAAATATATTGTCTAAAGCTTAAAGGGAAAGAAGTTACATAAAAATATGATGCTATAGAGGGCACTACAGTAAATATAGTGAACATTTAGTAAATGCTAAATAAGGGCATTTTACCCGTTGTTAAACTAATGAAGGTTAACACTGGTAAACTAATAATGGTTAGAGGAAAAATTACAGTTCATACATCAGTATCTTTTGATTAATGGTTAGGTCATAGATTAGGAAAATACTGAAATGACTAAAAGCATATGATACAAGAGCTAATAAAGCAGAGATTGTGCCATCTATTTTCAACAATTTATAATAATCTGACATTTTGCTAAGTCAAAACATTAAGTGAGCTGTCCCCTTTCAATATACAGGGGGAAAAGCATTCGTGATGATAGAAAACTAAAAGCTTCCTTCTTCTTGACAAAATCAACATTTTAGCAAGTGCACTATATAGAAACTTCCATTCCCAATTTTACTGAAAACAGAATAAGAATTATGGAAGCAAAGAGGGCTAGTGGTTACTGGGCGTGGGTGGGCGGGGGAGCCAGCGTCTCAGTGTGTACCGGGCGGGGAGGAGCAGGTCGGGGGAAGAGTCCTGTGATGGACGGCGTGATGGGTGCACAGTGTGTGGATGTACTTAGCACCACGGAGCGGTACTTAAAAATGACTAAAATGATGACTTATGCTACATATACTGTACCAGAGCTTTAAAAATCAAGAGGGCAAAAGCCAGTTCAGACTTTTTGCAGGTAACAAAGCAGGATCAGGCCAGCCCGGGCCAGTCCTTCCGCCTCCTCCTTCCTTCACCCCCGGTCACCACGCCTTGTGGACTCTGCCTCGGCGCCTCTCCTACCAACCACACCGTCCTTATCTCACTGCACTGGGCTCTCAACTGCATCTGCAGCCTGCAGTCTTGCTCTGCCCCTAACCCATTCTCCAGCCTCTCTCTAAAAGTGTGATTCTGACCATGACTGTCTCATGTCAGCTTAAACTTCTTTAATGATTCCATATCCTTTAAGATAAAGTCCAAATCCTTAACATTTTATTCGTGCATAATTTACCATTTAGTTTACAAGGATCCTGCTTAAATCAGAAATCCTACAGTGTGGCACGAGCCAGAGGAGGGACAGAAGCAGAAGAGCAAAGCAAAGGCGCGCTGCTCTGGGCAACTTCTCCCAGCCTCTGGGGACACCACGCCCGTGGGACACCTCCGCTGACCCCTGCTTGGGGCCAGGGCTCAGCCCATAAGCTTCACACAGTGCCGAACTTGGATGGGAGACTCTGTCACAACTGTCTGTCTGTCTGTCAGCCCAAGGAGATGATGAATTCTCCAGCGGAGGAGCTAAGTTTCCGTTTTTCCTTCTATTCCCAGTACCTAGTACAGTGACAGATACAAAATATCTGCTCAGTAAGTGTTTGCTGAATGAATGAACTGAACAAAGAGAAAATGTTACATCCCTAGAAGCCAGCACCCAGGGTTGACACTGTGATGACCATCTCTGCAGTCCCCGCCGCATACTTACTGTTTCACACCAACCACAATACTTACTGTGACCTCTGTGCCATGAGCAACTCATTTTTGGCAAACTCAAAGTCTTTTGGACCCTCGCCGATAAGAGTATCTCCGCCGGACGGTCTTTTCCCTTTCTGGACTTCTACTGGGTGATTAAATCTAAAGTAATGATCTCCACCAAGAATCAACCGATCACCCTAAAGCACACAAAAAGTACTATTGAGGTAAGTCTGAACCAAAATATGACATGGGACAAGTTATTATGCTCAACAATTCAATATAATTTAGTATTACTAATGAGAAACAAAAATCATGGCTAACATTTATTAATACTCTCTGTATACCAAGAATGGCAAAAACTTGACCTATACGTTATCTCATTTCTGTCTCAGAACAACTCAGTGGGACACTATCATCATCCTGATTTTAGGAATGAGGAAACTAAAGAGCACAGAGCTTAATAATCACAATAAGCATTCACTGAGCTTACTCTTTGCAGACACTGTGTTAAAAACTGCACACAAATCATTTCACTGAATCCTCCCCTACTGATGAAAGGCAGGATATATATATGAAGTGAGCATGTATCTTGGTTTGCCTGCAACAGACTGGCTTATTCCTGTTTTCCTCAGGTAATTATTGGAAATGCTCTTAACTGTCCTGACATGGGCGATATAAAATCACCCTAATAAAATAACGTTTCAGAGGCAGGGCCCGGGCGTCAATCCTGTCCTGCGCGACTCGGAAGCCCAGTCCTCCACGGGACGTAGAGCGGTGCGGTCAGAGGTCGGGTCTTTGGGCTCTGGCTCATGGACAGGCGACTTCTCTTTGCACAGAGGAAGGCAATCAATGGATATAAAAAAAAAGAGAATTTTAGGGCTGGAAAGTCTGTAATCTGGTTCACTGCCTTACCTTACAGAGGAGAAAACTGGGACTCATACAAATTAAACATCTTGTCCAAAGTCAAACAATCTTCTATTTTAGCACGAGCCAACTTACATGATGTAATACTGTGGGTTCCGAGATATGTTTTCCATTTACATAGGTCTTTGCTTCCCCAACTGGGATGACACTCACTGTCCCATCAAAATGTCTGATAGTGCTGTTAAGATAGGAAGCACATGTTATGGTCACAGGACAGACTGAAAAGTGAGGAAAAGGCGATTCAGGAAACCCTGCTTGGGCCACTCCTTCGATGTCAGGGTTCACAGCAATTCGTGACAACAATAACTTAAAACTCTCTTATTTTCTCCAACCAGACTGAAGTTTGAGTGAAAAAGCCTGTCCTCTCGAGCAAGTCTATCCATCCGTGGTGGGACGAATTGTCATTGTATGTATGTTGATTATAATTACTTTTCATTAAAAAATAAATAAAACCAACCTCTCGCCCCAAAAAATATACAGAAAAAACTCAAGGAAAAAACATTAAAATACTGACAATCATGTACCTATGAATGGAACAGTTTTAAATGCTTTCATTTTTTACTTCTCTGACTTTGTTTTTATACATGAATTTTAATAATAGAATGGACTGCAAACATCTCTCCTGTGGACAGGGGTGAACACAAGGGGGGAGGGCGAGGGGTGTTACGTAAGGACTTTATGTGAAAAAACTTCAAGACCTACAGACTGTTTAGGAGTACATCTCTAGGACCTCAGTGTGGGAAGGATTCTTAAACAAGGCACAAAACCTGTCAATCATACAAGAAAAGACTGGTTTATGTGCTGCGTCACAGCTAAGAACTAGGGTCCATCAAAAGGCACCATCAGAGTGAAAAGATGAGCCACACACTGGAAAACAGATTTTCACAACAGAAAACTCACAGAGGCTTGGCAACCAGAATTTATAAAGAATTCCTACAAATCATGAAGAAGAAAAACAATCCAAGTGAAAAATGGATAAAAGGCATGAACAGGCAAGTCACAGAGAAGAGCAAACAGAATAGGACAATCAACATAATATGAGGAAAGCATCAGTCAGAGAAATGCCACCCAGCCGGCAAGGGTGTGGAGCAACAGGTGCCCTCGATGCGGATGGGAGCAGAAAGTGATAATCATTTTGGAAAAAACCTTGAAATTATCTAGTAAAGTTGAATATGCATGTTTTCTACAACCTAATCTCTCTGCTCTTAGAGACATACAATCTAAGAGTGCTTCCCAAAATTATTATTATAAGATAACTAGAAAATTCTATTTTTACCGTGCTTGGGGTAAATGGAAAGGTCTGACCTCCCAAGTTCCTACCAGCTGCCCTGAGGGCCCATATCTCAGTTTATCATCAGGGAAATTCATGCAAGGAGACTTTACATTTGTTCCAGGAGACAAGTATAAGAATACTCACAGCAATATGGGGTAGCAAAACTTAGAAACAACCAAAGTATCTATCAACAAAATAGTGTAATAGAAAAGATTCACACAATAGAATACAAAGGTGCAAATGAAAGGCATCAACATGGATGAATCCTGACATTACAAAGTGGGGCCAAACAGTTTATATTTATGATCATCACAATTTATACAGCATCACTCAATTCATAGGAAAAAAATTTAAATGAAATAACATTTTTTAAATTTGTCAGTCCAACCAAAAATCTTGCCATGTAAGATGGACAGAAATTTAGTGTCATGCTATGATTATAATTCCAAGAAAAGAAATCCCTCAGCCAACATATCACATCACTTACACCAAAAATATAGCATATTTTACATTATATCCCATATGGAGAATAATTACCTATGGTCCTTACAAAACACTCAAAAGTGTCTTTTTTTCTGGCTCACAGGTCCATCTGCAGAATTACGGGAAAGAACGAGTGTAAGGAATGCCCCGCGTGAGGGAAACCCCGTGGCATCAAGGTAAGGAAGCTGAGGGGCGAACAGGCGCCTTTTTGTCTCTGCAAGATGAACATACCAGTGGTCGTCGGCGATCAGTACCCCCGACAACCGGATGTCATGGCTTGAGTCCGGCTTACGCTTGCCGACTGCAGTTGTTCCTTCTTTTATCATGTACAGCAGCATCTCTGACAGCTGAGGGTCCTCATTGAGATTGACAAGGTTTGGCAAACGGTTGTCCATTTGAAATGTAATTCCTGCTTTCTAGGAGTCGGAAGAAAATTTAACCTCAACCATAAGCATGAAAGTGTTAATTAAATTCACCTGAAATGAATAGTGAGTGTTAAACACTAAAATCCCTCCATGTGTGATTCAATAAAGGCTTATTAGAATCTCTCCTTCACGAGTTCCACCTAACCGTCACCACCCTACTTCTTAGACTTGGGGTCACGCTGACCCTCCATGTCCTCCAGTCCTCAGCCCACCTGTGCACCGATTCACCACCACCCAGCGAGCCCAGTCCGCCGCCTTTACAGAGGGTCAGCGGCTGCTCTGCACTCTTCACTGCCGCCACCTTACCTGCGACTGTCACCGACCCGAACCTGAACTCCCGCGGCAGCCTCCTGATTGCCCGCCAACAGTTCCTAGTATTCTCAGTCCATCTTGCCTCCTACACCAAACTGACTGTCCTGACAGGGTATTATTCTCAAAATGCCAATTCCCCGGTGAAATACTCTCAGTGACTTCCCACGTCCCACAGTATAAAACTAAAATTCCTTGGCTTGGAAATCAAGCCCATCATAAATGAACCATAACATATCCTTCCAATTTTACCCCCGTATGGCCTTACACAAACTGCTTGCTCCAATAAAACTGATCCACACACCCAATTCAGAGCATCCCTATCTTTCCCTCCTGTACTTTCAAACAATTTCCCCTTCTAGAATGTACTCTGCCTTTTCTCTGCTTATCCAAATCTCACCTCCCCTGTGAGGAGGGCCTGGCCACTCCCAAGGAATTGGCCCCCTTCCTCTGGATTCTCACAGGCCCCCCTCCAATCATTTGTATACACTGCCAACACCTTCTAGTTTCCTTTAGATTGTCACTCCTTTAAGGAGCTTTGATTCCTATAAAAATGTCACACCTCTTCTAGCCTTTAAAGAAAAACAAAACAAAGAAACAAACTTCCCCCCAATCTCACAGCCCCTCTGACCCCTGCATTCCTCACCTAAGGTTTTCAAAGTTTGTATGTATCACTGTTTCTTTATCTCTTAGTCATTCCTCAACCCACTGTCACCCAACTTTTTTTTAAGTACCATTTATATACAATCTTATGAAGGGTTCACATGAGCAACACTGTGATTTCAACATTCACCCATATTATCAAGTCCTCACCCCCCCATTGCAGTCACTGTCCCTCAGCGTAGTGAGATGCTATAGAGTCATTATTTGTCTTGTTCATGCTGCATCGCCTCCCTGGTGACCTACCTATATTGTGATTGCTAATTATAGTGCCCCTTAATCCCCTTCTCCCTCTCCACTCACCCTCCCAACCCCTCCCCTTTGGTAACCACTAGTCCCTTCTTGGAGTCTGTGAGTCTGCTGCTGTTTTATTCCTTCAGTTTTGCTTCGTTGTTATACTCCACAAATAAGTGAAATCATTTGGTACTTGTCTTTCTCCCCCTGGCTTATTTCACTGAGCATAATACCCTCCAGCTCCATCCATGTTGTTGCAAATGGTAGGATTTTTCTTCTTATCGTTGAATAATATTCCATTGTGTATATGTACCACATCTTCTTTATCCATTCATCTACTGATGGACACTTAGATTGCTTCCGTATCTTGGCTATTGTAAATAGTGCTGTGATAAATATAGGGGTGCATATGGCTTTTTGAATCAGGGATTTGTTTTCTTTGGGTAAATTCCTAGGAGTGGAATTCCTGGGTCAAATGGTATTTCTATTTTGTTTTTTGAGGAACCTCCATACTGCTTCCCACAATGGTTGAGCTAATTTACATTCTACCAGCAGTGTAGGGGGGTTCCCCTTTCTCCACAACCTCACCAACATTTGCTGTTTCTTGTCTTTTGGATGTTGGCCATCCTTACTGGTGTGAGGTGATGTCTCATTGTGGTTTCAATTTGCATTTCCCTGATGATTAGCGATAAAGAGCATCTTTCCATGTGCCTGCTGACCACCCGTATTTCTTTGGAGAAGTGTCTGTTCAGATTAACTGCCCATTTTTTAATCAGGTTATTTGTTTTTAGGGTGTTGAGGCATGTGAGTTCTTTATATCTCTTGTATGTTAATTCCTTATCAGATAAATCATTTACAAATATATTCTCCCATACTGTAGGTGCCTTTTTGTTCTGCTGATGGTGTCCTTTGCTGTACACAGAAGCTTTTTAGTTTGATGTAGTCCCATGTGTTTATTTTTTATTTTGTTTCCCTTGCGCAAGATGTGTTCAGGAAAATGTTGCTCGTGTTTATATTCTACATATTTTTGCCTGTTTTCTTCTAAGAGTTTTATGGTTTCGTGACTTACTTTCAGGTCTTTGATCCATTTCTAGTTTACTTTTGTGAATGGGGTTAGACAATAACCCAGTTTCATTCTCTTGCATGTAGCTGTCCAGTTTTGCCAACACCAGTTGTTGAAGAGGCTGTCATTTCCCTATTGTATATCCAGGCTCCTTTATCACATATTAATTGGCCATATATGTGCAGGTTTATATCTGGGTGCTCCATGCTTTTCCATTGATTTATGCCAGCACCAAACTGTCTTGATTACTGTGGCTTTGCAGTAAAGCTTGAAGTTGGTGCGCATAATCCCCCAGCTTTGTTCTTCCTTCTCAGGATTGCTTTAGATATTTGGGCTTCTGTGGTTCCATGTGAATTTTAGAACTATTTGCTCTAGTTCATTGAAGAATGCTATTGGCATTCTGATAGGGATTGCACTGAATCTGTAGATTGCTTTAGGCAGGATGGCCATTTTGACAATATTACTTCGTCCTCTCTATAAGCACAGGATATATTTCCATTTATTGCTGTCTTCTTTAATTTCTCTCATGGGTATCTTGTACTTTTCAGAGTATAGGTCTTTGACCTCCTTGGTTAGGTTTATTGCTAGGCATTTTATTCTTTTTGATGCAATTGTAAATGGAATTGTTTTCCTGATTTCTCTTTCTGCTAGTTCACTGTTAGTATACAGGAATGCAACAAATTTTGTATCCTGAAACTTTGCTGAATTCAGTTATTCTAACAGTTTTTTTGGAGTCTTTAGGGTTTTCTATGTATATAACATTGTCTGCAAAGAGTGACAGTTTAACTGCTTTCTTACCAATCTGGATGGCTTTTATTTCTTTGTGTTGTGTGATTGCCATGGCGAGGACCTCCAGTACTATGCTGAATAAAAGTAGGGAGAGAGCACATCCTTGTCTTGTTCCCGATCTTAGCAGAAAAGCTTTTAGCTTTTTGCTGTTAAGTATGATGCTGGCTGTGGGTTTGTCATATATGGCCTTTATTATGTTGAGGTACTTGCCCTCTATACCCATTTTGTTGAGTTTTTATCATGAATGGATGTTGAATTTTGTCAAATGCTTTTTCAGCATCTATGGAGATGATCATTGATTTCTGTCCTTCTTTGTTGAAGTCACCTAGCTTCTTTGACCACTACAATACCTCACAATTTCACAATGCAATGCACATTTCAGAAACTTAGACATCATTCTCCACTTTTCCGTTTCTCTGAACACACATAACAGATAAAACCTGCCGATCCGACCGGTTTCGCCCCTTTCTACCTCGCCTCCACCTCTTCCACCCGCCATTCCCGCCGCCACTGTCCTCCCCCAGGCCCTCATCCCCTCTTGCCTCAACCACAGCAACGGCCTCCTAAACGTGAGTGACTTCCCCAGACTGTCATCAGCTTCCTCCCTCAAATGCATCTTTCACACGATTACAAAAAAATGTGTATTTCAGACACACGCCTGCTCATGCCACTGCCCTCCAGGTAAGACCCTTCAGAGGCTCCAGTCACCTAAGGTCAAGTTTCTCCCCAGGTCACGACCTGCATCTTGCATCTCTCAGTCTCATCTGTCACCAGCATTCCTTTCCACCGCCTTAATTCTCCGGACACCCAAGCTGTGTTCTCCCTCCCATGCTTCTGAACATGGCGTTTCTCTGCCTAGAAGTTCTGACTTTGGTGGCCTGACAAGTTCCTGTTCATCTGACATAACATTGCTCAGTCGCCCCTTTCTCTCTGAAGTGCTCCCTAATAACCACCTCATCAAAGTTAATTACCCTCTCCTATCTCCTACCTTCTACCTTTTATTCACTGTTTGCTTCATTAGGATTGAACCGTATGACACTGCCAGGATTCCATCCTTTTTTCCCTAAAAAATGGCAGTTGTCACATGGCTCCACTGAGCATTTCAGCCATCTATTTTCATTTTGTGAACTTCCCTCTGGATCCCCAGCTGGGAGCCAAAACTACACTTTATTCACCCGGTTCATGTCGCCTGGCACATCATGAACATTTAATATTTGTGAACAGAACTAGACAGTTTGTCTTTCTTATAACTTGCCGACTAGCTATGGCCTCTAAGCGATCACCACCGTGATGTACGCTCTCTTACTAATACTCTTCGCGGCATCACTTTGTCCAGGTCGCTCAGGATGCAGTATCTGCATATCCCCGGGCATATGTCTTTAATTCCCGCCTCGATTCAGAGAGTTGAAGTGGTACCTGTAGTTCCTTTGTTTCTTGAAGTTTTCTTTTTTCAGCCTGTTCAAATTTTTCTTTCCACGCTCTTTTCAAAAACAAACAAAATAACAGTGTTTAAAATATCCAAATACGTAAGACTGAGAATCAAGAGACAGTCAACAGATATTAGGACGCCACTTAGGAATATTTAAAATGTGAGTCTGGGAATGGGCTGCTCTGCCCACTGAAGGTGGGAGGCAGACCCAGATGCCGCTCAAGCCTGTCCCTCTCCCTCCCCGCGCCCCATGCCAGTCCAGCCAGGCCAGCCACACACTGAATATCTGAAGTATCGGCTATACTCCACCTCTGCATTTCCGCCATGTCTCTCTCCTGCTGATGCAGTTTCATTCTTAACGATGTTATCTCCTGCCGGCACAGCCTGTATCGTTCAGGATCAATATTTCGACTGTTTTTTTGAGCAGCTTTTAGTTTTTCAATTTCTGCTTTCAATTCTAAATATATGCAAAAAGATGCATAAGATTTGATGTATAATAATTTCCAAAGTAGACATGATCCTCTAATCTTCTGTTTTAAGTTTCAAATATTACTAAATAGAGAATTTGCAGAAATCAATTTTACTCTACTTATTTTACCTATAAATCTCTACCTAGCCTTAATCTGAAAAAGAGCTCTCACATTTAATGAATTTTTCCTCCCCTCCTCAGCAGGATGGCCATGTAATACACTGCCCAAAGCAGAACACTTTTCAGAAAGAAAAGGGGGCATTATTAACTACACCGGCCTACAATCACAGCAGCCATAAACTAGATTGTCCCAGGCAGACCTTACTTATAGACATGTAGGATAAAGAGCAAAGAGTTTTCAGGCTGAAATTCAGAGTATTTATTTTTAATGAAATTAAATATTTTAATGAAACAAGCCCTTTTATAAAAGAGCGGGGACCCAAAAGGGAGACATGAACCAACACACAGCAAATTCACTCTTCTCTGGCCCACGCCCTGAGGTGTCTATTCACCCTCTGATGCTGAAGAGGCCAGAGGACAGAGTGTGCCAAGATGGGAGTCTCACATAAGCAAAGAGAAAACTGTACAAATCAAGGTTCCTTACAGGTATTCAAGTCTATCCTAAGCAGGTGATTACCAAAAGATACATAGAAAAAAGTAGCATAAATGAAGTCAGGCATAAGCTAAAAACTCAAGATCAAAAGCCCCTGCATCAATGAACTAAGAGTAGAGCCGATGAACAGATGACAATGGAGAAAAGGTCAGCAGAGGAAAAAAATGACCGTCTTGTCCTTCTGCTGCACACATCTATGCCTCGGTCTATAAAATTATTTTTCTGTGCTGCCATTTCCCTTTTACCCACACTATTTTCTATGCTCTCTTTCTGATTATTTTCCCCTTACTACTTAGTTTCTTTCCCACTGTCCTTCATTCTACCCTCTTCCATCACTGTAGAATCATGACCAGAATCTATTATAAATAGGCATGGAAGAAAAATCTTTCATTTTCTTAAATTGCATATTTTCTTGACTGAAATTAGTATTTGAACGAAACTGCTGCAAAATAATTCTTAAAAAATGTTTAGAAAAATATTCACCTCTAATTAACTTAGCATTCATATCTTCATTGACCTTGGCGATATTGACTATCATGCGGGCTTGGCTGGCGTATCTAAGTGTGCTTAACGTTTCTTCAATGTTACTGGCCGCGGGACTGATCGTGGCAATCATTGCAGTTTTTGAATTTCCACCCAGACTTTCTTTTAACAGCCTTCAAGGAAAATAAGTGCTAATTACACTTCATTGCTACAGCAAGCTAATACTAGTAATTACCCAGAAAGCACAAAACAAACTGATAGGGTATATATAATATGGTGTTACACTGTTCAAATGCCATTTAGAACTTTTTAAGTATTTGTAACTATTTTTTTATCTCATGAATGCTTTATTTTCTCTTATACTTTTTATGTTGTTTCATGAAGCAATAATCTGGGCGGATATTTCAACATATGGTTAACCCTCAATAATTAGTAGGATAGCCCTCCCTGGACTAGACTGTGAGCTACCTCAGGAAAGGGGCTCTGTGTCTTGGCCATCTTTGTATTTCCAGTCACCGCAACCTTTTGAGGCAGGTGTTCATATATAAATGTTGAAAGTGGTGGACATATAAGTAAAAATTTTGTTTTCTACTATATGCAAAAAAAGCCTTATTTAAGAGGAAAGAGAGTAGAAGACTAAAGAGTCAATATTAATGCAGAATGAATTTTACTACTCTCAATTTTCAAAAGGCATTTAAAAAAAAAAACATATCTGCCCTTATAGGTGTTGAGCTGACAATTATAATAACCAATTACAAACACACTGCTGTCAAGCAGAGATGTTCTTATCAGAACTTTCTATCAATGCTTATCAGAATTGCATATTAAATCTATACAGCTGTAATGTGAATGTAGTGTGTCTGAAATTAAATACATATTCATTAATGAAAACACTCACTGAACACTTGTATGCCAGTACGCAGTAAGCAGACAAAACTACTCGATTTCACCTCACATGCAGGAATATGTGTGGTGATACCACGTATGCTCAAACACTAGGCACTGGTAACTAACAGCTGCTCACAGTGACACAGCACACCCTGGGTATTAAGAGTGGTACATTAATCATTAGTTCTCACTATGACCCTAAAAGATAGATACTGATATTATCCCCATTTTACAGATTTAGAAACAGCTAGAGTATTAAGCGACTTATTTGGCCAGAGTCACACAGCTCATAGGGTACCAGGCTGAGACTCAAATCTTAGCTCTAGAATTCAGACCCCTTCTTCTCTGTGCAAAGGTTTGAGGAAGTCAGTCTATGGCTCTTTTCCCACAGTATCCACCACATCTTATGCAACGCTTCCCACTTCAAGATACTTGCCACGTGAGAACAGATTCACGATAAGGAATAAAAACTCTCTTTCGGTTTGCTTGCTGAGAGAGTGCAGATATGACTTTTCCCAAAGTCAGCAAGGACTTGTTAATACTCACACCTTCCTGTATACAAGAGGAAAAAAAATTTAACTGCTCAGCAATAAGTGTATTTCACAGAATATATTTCTTCCCTCATAAGTAAATACTTTCCCCATACACCACCAACTTCCTTATGACTCAACTTTAATGTCCTTTGAAAAAGTAACCATCACCAGAAAATATGGCTTCTCTCTTTAAACCTCAATAATGCAGTCTATAAACTAGATATTTTTGGGGTTTTTTTGGTTAAATATATTTAATTTGTAATGTCTTAAAAATAATGCCTGGAGGAATAAGTTTCATCAAAATAGGAAAAGCACCACATTCACCTTCAGTCGGTCTCCACTACTTTGAGCTGTGCAGCAGCGTTCGCTGCCGGCCAGGTCAATGAGGTTTATGCGGCTTGTGATACTATGATCATGTTCTTCCCCTTCCACAAATTCTGTCTGTAGCAAAATGATATTGAAATAATATATCATAAGTTCTTTGCTGACTTGCTATCAATATGTCTTCAAAAGGGAAAGTTACACAAGATTACAAACCCCTCATTTATTTTTGAAACTACCCCTCTTGAATCAGTGATAATCTATAATGCACAAATATTCAAGAAAACATTGAGCAGTACTTGCCAAAATAAATGACTTTAAAGGGTTTACAAACCCACAACTACTCACTTATATTAAGGAAACAGTTGTAAGTAGAGAAAAAGATGTTGTTTATCCCACAGTAAAGTAGCAAAGTATTTAAATGCAATGTAAATGTCTAAAACAGTAGAGAAAAACTTGAGGAATTATAATAGTCAACAGAGTATCATGTAGCTGTGAAAAATGATATTTTGCAAAGAATTTTAATAGCATAAAATTATTGCAGAGTTGAAGTATGATTGTAAAACAACTAAAAGATTATACACCAAAATATTTAGAGCAGTTTTATTTGAGTAGTAGAAACTCTGGCTAAATTTAAAAAAATTTTTTACTTCCTCATGTTTCTCCAAATATTGTATAATTACCATATATTATTGATAACATATTATATTTGATAAATCAGTATTGATTTTTAAAAGTCAGAAAAAACATTCTGCCATATACACCGAAAGTCAGAGTTATTGTGTATGTTTCCCAAAATCCAATTATGTTACATATTTATATGACTGTCCTTTCACCTCTGACTTTAAGAAGAAAATAAGGAAAACATCAAACTTGAATATGTTTTACTATGTTACCTACGAAAACAATGGGCAAAAAGCGTACCTTGGTCTGGGTCATCACCAGGGTGAGCACCGAGTGAGACCGGGAGCTCTTATCGTTCATGCCGGTGGCGGCGGTGGCTCTTTGCTTGTTACCCAGCTCCAGCCAGCTCTAGGGGGGACAGAGGGCGGTCAGGCCTGCCGACGGGAGTTCATGGGAGCAGGTGAAAGAACAACGGACCTGGGTACGCACATATGGTGTCACACACACCACGATTAGTCTACAACATGAAAGTATTGTTAATTTAATGATACATTCCGTTTTCTATTTTTTTCTGTCACAGAAATCTGAAACAGGAAATCATACCTTTAAAAGGCTGCTTCTACAACTCTAAGCTGACATGATGCCCAATTTTTATTTTTAATTCAGAAGAGTAATTCTTTTGATTAAAGTTTAACAAAAAAATCAGTTCAAGATAAACTGACAAGATAGTAAGATTAACCTTTTATTTATGCAAACAGCAATTAAGGAGAAATATTCTTATATTTATGATTATGTATTTTCTATATAGTGGAAAGAAGACTAACTATAATCAATCTTACCTGGATATCAGAGTAAGAACTGACAACGTTCCTATTTTCAAAAAGTAAAAAGACAAAATCGATTTTACTGATGATTACACTCTTGTTCTTATAAAATAATAACCTTTTAATTACATAATTACTTTCTAAATGCCATAGTGGAATAATTCATAGATACTATTATACTGATTTTCACAGAATGTTTTATTTCCTCAATTATTAAAGGTAGGAAATAATGATCTAATTTTACCAAAAAGTAACATTTTTCATAACATAATGAAGCACCTTAACATTAGAACATTCAAGTCCAAATCAGAAGACCACAAGATATACTTTGACACATATGTTCATGCATAGGTACACCTGTGTGTACACGTGGGTGTGGGTAAGTTGGTGTGTCTGGGTCTCAGCACAATCCAAGAGTTATCAGATGGAGCTGAATCCACAGCCAATCAGTTTTCCTTGCCTTTAAGAAAAGCATTTGGAGTGTTTGACTCTTAGTCTGTTTCAAATTAACACTGAATTCATCTTAGCACGTTCTCTCCTCTACAGCTTAAAGTAATAGATACAAAAGGGAAGGCTTCACTCGGTGGGGAAAGCAGGAGGTGAAAGGGAGGAATCTCAAGTATTTCATACTCAGTATAACTAATACTGTACAGGTGCTGTAAAGATATAAACAAATATAAAATCAAGCAGCTAATACTCTATTTGGAAAGACAAGGAAAATTTAATTGGATAATACTAGGGGTAGAAGCCTAAACAGTCACCCAGGGTTCCAAAGCTGGGGAGGCAAAGGAGAACAACACTCAGTCCAGTCACTGGTTTTCTCCTCCCCGCTCTTCCCGCGGAGCCCAGCACTTACGTGGACAGGGCTTCCACGTACGGTCCGGTGAGCGGATGCTCCCTGACTCTCAGCTAGCAGCGGCAAACATGAACATCATTAAGAGCATGGCAAATATTTCATATAAAGTAATTGAAATGATTTTTTTCTACATTTCGAATTTAAGGTAAAGAAATTTGTCTTTACCCAGAAATAAATATAAAGATTCTCACAAAAGCAAATCTGTAAGGCATAAAACTGCTTGTTTCTATATGACCAACCATCTATATCTGTACAATATGCAACCGTCTACCACGGCATCAAATATCTTACTGGATTTTTATTCTTAAGTCCTGCAGTAGCTATTATTTATATGCTTTTAGATCTCTCTCTAAAATATGTTCAATGAATTTCAGTTAAATTCTTTTCAGTTTTATACAAACTTTGTGACCAGAAATTTTAAAACACATTGAAGTCATAGAAGAAAATGTCAAGTTTTGTTTAAGTTTCTAATTACCAATATTAAACTGTACGACCTTGGGCAAGTTAAGTGACTTCTTTAGATCTTAGTTTTGTGCTCACCAAGGCCCTTTCCAAAATTTTACATTTTAATAGTAGTTTTTAAAAAGCTTATGTATTTGTGAAACTTACTACTTCATGGAAAATATTATCTTTAAGGTGTCAATTTGTTAAGTAACCCAGTGAAATATATATCTATAATAACAATACAATTTTTAAATTTTTTATTGCTTTATGGCTTTATAGACTTTTAGGGATTTGGTATTTGACTTGAGAGGTCCGAGTAAAATTTTGGAACAAATATTTTATCTTTAACTTTTACACAATACTTGCTTAAAACAAAAAGAAGCCACATTTAATAACTAATTTAATTTCTGCTAACAATAATGTTCAGCTTATTTACTAGATAACAGAGTGGTTAGACTATAGATTCCAAGTACCTACCAAATAATTATCATATAATAGCATTTTAGCAAAAATTTAAGCCATATCATCTTGAGACAATTCCATGCATTTATAAAAACAAATTAAAAATAAATAATAAATAGGTTTAATCTTACTGGTTGTCTTCTCTGCCCATTTTCACCTTTACAAACCAGAAGATCATGAATTTTTTCATTATATACTTCAAAGAAGCTCATTTCAACGTGATAGGTGACCTAGTTGGAGGAATAGAAGTCATAGATTTATTATAACAGAATTTATTATTTATTATAATAAAAGCATGTTATTTATTTTTAAGAGTCCTTGCATTTTTTGCAAACCATGTATCTGATAAGGGTCTAATATCCAGAATATGTAAAGAACTCTTACAACTCAACAACCCAAAGACAAGCAACCCAATTAAAAATGGGCAAAGGACCTGGGGGGACACTTCTCCAAAGAAGACATACAGACATACAAATAGCCAACAAGCACAGGTGAAGGTGCTCCACATCACTAGTCCGTAGGGAAATGCACCGAAAGCACAAGGAGAAACCACTTCACACCCACTGGGATAACTGTAATCAAAGAAATGGAAACAACAAATGTTGAAAATGTGGAGAAACTGGAACCCTCCTTCATTGCTGGTAGGGATGTAAAATGATGCAGCCATGGTGGAAAAAGTTGGCAGTTCCTCAAAAGTTTAAACAGAATTACCAAATGACCCAGCAATTTCACTTCTATCTACCCAAAAGAACTGAATATAAATTCAACAAGCAGTTATTCAGATAGTAAAATTCCACCTAATGTTCACAGCTACATTATTCACAATCGCCAAGACAGAAACAACTTAATGTCCATCAACTGACGAATGAACAGACAAAACTGATGTAGCCATCCCGTGGAATATTATTTGGCCATGAAAAGGAATGAAGTATTGCTGCATGCTATTAACACTGATGAACCTCCAACAGACTATGTGAGTAAAAGCAGCCTGATATAAAGGTCACATACCACATACTTCATTTATATGACAAGAGGCAAAACTGTACAGACAGAAAGCAGATTCATGGTTACCGGGGGTCGTGGGAAGGTGAATGGGCTGTAAATGTTTAATGACTAAAAGGTCTCCTTTGAGGAGCATGAAAATGTTTTGGAACCAGATAGAGGTGGTCTTAGCACAACATTATGAATGTGCTAAATTACACTAAATTTTACACTTTAAGTTGGTTGATTTTATCTCAACAAATATTTTAAATTTGAACAACCATAGTTCTTGCATTTCTTACTAACTTCTAGGTAGGGTCTAGTTCAATCCGATGAGTACCTGCCCACTATGCGCATGGCTGTAGGCTATGGTCTGAAGGACACCACGTGCAAGACAGGTTCTTGACCATGACGTTCCATCTCAGAGAATGTAATGTGATGTGCCCGCTCATAAATAAGACAGAGCGATTGAAAATTAAGAACCAAAATGAAAGATCATGACTATAAATAAAATAATCAAAAAGGGAGAACTAAGACATACAAATAGCCAACAAGCTCAGGAAAAGGTGCTCCGCATCACTAGTCAGTGGGGAAATGCAAATCAAAAGCACAAGGAGACAGAGGATGTGAGGCATGAGAGACGGAGCGGACTGCGTCCCGTGTGTTGACATTTCATCTTACATTGGGATCTTAAATTAGTGATCCTTGACTGGGGCAGAAAGCAGTCATCAGACAATGCAGAGCTGAGCGTCTCCTCCTTGTGGCTTGGAAAGACAGAGTACAAAGGCCAGAAAGAGGAACATTTGCTTCCAGATAGCTTTTTCGAGAGGGCATGGTTTCCTTATTAGAGAAATTAATTTCTTCCAGTAATAACAGAACCGGAAGCTTGAAGAGAGCCTCTAAGAGATTTAGGTTCAATTCACAAATTATTTATTGGCCCACACCAGGCACAAAGCACCCTCTAGGTGTTGTGGGAGAATCTGAGATGAGCCGGATATAGTCTTCATCCTCAAAGAACGCACAGTCTAATCAGAGATGAAGTCCAGTACATGAGGGACACAAGACAGAGGACATGTCAGTGGCATGGGAGAAAAACAAAGCGCTTCCAGATAAAGAGACTGGACTGTGCTCTGGGGGCTCCAGGGAGTCTTAGAGATAAAAATATAAGGGGAGATGAGCTGGAAAAGCTGTTTAGGTACACACGGTAAAGGACCATACTTTCTCTTCTGCTCTGAGGCTCCTGCCGTCTGCTGGCTACACCACCTTCTATCACCCCCACCCATACACTATTACCCTCTACCTCCTGCCATCTGCTGGCTACACCACCTTCTATCACCCACATCCACACTATTACCCTCTACCACCCTGAATAATTCCAGAGTTGACACAATCACAATCACTGAGTTGGGCCCACTAGGTACCAAGTGCTATTCAGAACCTTTTACATAAACTTCAACCATTTAGTCCTCACAATGAGCCTCTGAGAAAGGTATCATCACCATCTTCCTTATTTTCCGTGCTGAGGCCTGGAGAGAAGTGTTGAAGGTCACGCTTCTACTAAAATGATGGAGTTTGGATTCAAACTGTCTTTCTCTGACGTCCACACTCCATCGTGTGCCCCTTGTTCAGCCCTACTGCCATTACCTTAGTCCCGGTCCTGGCCACGCCTTCCCCAAGTGGCCTACAAATCCCACACTGGTCTCCCTGCTTCCAGCTCTGCTTCCCCTCAATCCATTCTCCACACTGCAGCCAGAGCACCGTTTTTCTTTCTAAGAGCGAGTATGATCACTTTACTTCCCTGCTTAAAATCCTTCCCTAGCCTGCTGGATTCCTGGAAGCATGGTTCATGAAGCCCTTCACGCCGAGTTCTGCCTGCCTCCCAGGTTCATCTCTCATCACCCTCCACCCTCAAATTCCAAGCTTAAAGCAAAGCAAACAATTCACAGATTCCCAAAGGCTCCTGACTTTCTTGCTTTCGAATCTTTGCACATGCTCTTCTCCAAGCTAGTAACTGTTGTTTCCTTCAAAAATAAGACAAGTTGAAAAAAATAAATAAGCTGAGTTGTTCCCTTCTCTAAGAAAATCTGTCTCCTACCAAGCTTACATATCTCACAGCATGCTGTTCTTATTCTATCACTGTATTTAATTTATGTAACACGTAATTGATTGCACTCGGCTATTTACTGCCCCATTTCTCCATTACAATCTCTTAACTACAGGGACTGAGGCTTTTGACCCCATACTCCCAAATCTAGCACAATATTTCCCCAACTTCCCTTATCATAAGAATTCCTAGGGGAAAGTATGAAAATTATATATTCCCAGGCTCTACCCTAGACCAACTGAATCACAATCTCCAGAAGAGATTTTTAGCAAGTACATGTATGTACACACACACACAGAGCCTCTGACACATTACTGTTGATTCTTATAATCAAGCAAGTTTGGGGAGAAGTGGTCTAACAGAGCCTGGCAGACAGCAGACGCTCACCAAATACTTGCTGAATGTCTGATTAAGTGAGAAGGGAAACCAGCAGAGACATTTCAGTGAGAAGAGAGTAGCTTCTGAAGTCAAATCTGGTTCAAACTCCTGCCTCGCCCGTCTCTCTCTGCCTCATGTTGTCCTGAGGTTCACACCTACTGTCTTTAGGTAACCTGTGTGCCTGCCTGACCACGCAGACGCATGGAACGGTGCTTAACAACCAGCCGGAGCCACTGCTCAGACATCAAACAAGGCAGAGAAAGCTGGGGAAGACAGAAGAGATGACCCCGCCATTCTGAACAGTCATGAATTTAGGATCCCCACCCTCTCTCCATATCCCACTGTTCTGCAGGGAAGTGGTCTAGAAATTGGAACCACATCTTCCACTGAGTACTTTCCGAGCGGCCATGACTGATTTTAATTTGATTTGACTGGTTTCTGGTCTAATGTAAAGACTTGCAGATACAATGAGAACATACCTCTTGCGTTTGCTTTCTGGCTACCTTAGCACAAAGATCTTCACAAAATCTTGGAATTATTCCTGGTTCTTCATTAAATCCCATCATCCTGGAAAATACATTATGAATGGGGAAAGTAAAACCAGTTTTTTGTAATTCTTTTCTGGGAATTGGGTTAGGGAGGAAATGGGGAACAAGCTAATTAAATGTCATCATCAATATCTAAGAACCTGGGGTCTGGAGTCAATCTGCCCTGAAGTCAAATCTTGATTTCGCTACTTATTAGCTCTGTGACCTAGGGCAAGATACTTACCCCAGTAAACCTCAATTTCCTCTTCTGTAAAACAGGAATAAATAAGAACATTGAATTCAGAGGGTGGTTGTGCAAAAGTACAAGCTGAGCCTTAGCACAGTGCCTGAACTATAGTAAGAACTCCGTGAATGTCAGCTGCTATGAAACCTCTGAGTGTCTCCCTCTAGGACAAGGATTAGTACCATAGCATTTATTAGATGACCCACTTTTCATTCTCACAATAATACTTACAAAACCTCTCTGGGCTTCATTTACACAAGAAATATAATTTACAGTAAAATGAACTAATGATACCTAAAAGGTAAACAGGACCTTATGCATAAACTGAAGCCCAGAGGTTAAGCAACTTGCTCAAGTTTGCAGAACTAGCACGTAAAACGGATGAGATTTGAGCCCAGATATGTGAGGCTTCAAAATTACATTCTTTCTATCAAGCCATGCTGCTTCTCACAAAAGATTCAAGCATTGCTGAGTAATTGTCATTTGTCATAAAACTTACGTGTACGATTTTCCAGAGCCAGTCTGACCATAGGCAAAGAGACAGGTATTGTAGCCTTCAAAGGCTCGTTCTAGGAGGGGGGCTGCGAGAGTCTCATAAACGGTCGTCTGGCCAGCATAGTGAGGGTGACGTTCATCGAAAGACCAGAATGAAACATCGTAGGTAAAACCGTAAACTTGTTTCATGTCAGGATGCTCCACAGCTACTTCTTCCCCGTTCAGGAAGACCGCCTGGAGGGCTTTGGCAATCTTCTCTCTTTAAAAAGAAACACAAAGAAAAATAACAAGTTGCCTTAAGAGTATTATTACCATAGAACATAATAAGGACCTCCCAACCAGTTCACTGTAACATCCCTCCAGAGCAACATAACCTTTAGTGGGAAATGTCCATCAGCGAACATAATTATAGTGGGTTTCCAAAATATAGTTCCTGTTCTCCAGTGCCGCCACGCAGAGGAAACATTGAGCTCCAGGCTGCTTGTCCAGAAGACCTACCCTATTTTTACAGGATTTTCTATTTTCCTTTTTCTCTTGAGCTCTACCTTTTCCCATCCCACCTATTATAATCCACCTATATATACATTTTTTAGTTCAAATCTGGAAACTTATTGTTAATGTAAAGAAATTTTGGAGGTACACATCTACATAAAAATGACATAAAATGCAAATACAATTTCAACAAACTCAGTTAAACATACTTTTGAACCATAAGTCTCTTGGTTACTAGCTATTGTTACTGTTAATCCGCAAGACCCTCCTTGCTTTAGATTCTCTCTCTGAAAATCACGGAGCTACACGTCCACCCACCTCCCATCTCACACTCTGGCAGAAATCTTTCACTTACTGCAGATCTGCAGAAAAACACTCAGTCCTGGTCTGGCGCCAGACCTCTCTGCCCCAGCGCTGCTTCAGAGCAGAATTCATCCTGGAAACCACCGCCCTCCTCAGGCCGGCCAGAGGCGCGCACCCCGGTCCAGCTCACCAGGCGTGGAGGCGGGTCTGGGGCCGGGCACCGGGTCCCCCACTGCATTCTCGTCAGGGTCGCCGCTCACCACGGGTCCGGCCCCAGCAGCTGTTCTGTCACCCCTCTTCCCACCACGGTTCTTGAGCCTTTCCTGTTAGGTCTCCCCACTCGCCCAACCAACTCAGCCCGAATTCTCCCTTCATCACTAACCCGACATTTTCACTAAAAGGCTTTATAGCACTGTAGAATTCGCCTGGTTCAAGGAAACCTAGTTAAACCAAGCCTTCAGATTCAAACTACCGGTTCCTGCCCGCACTGCGGTGTCACCATATGCCCTTCTAACTTGCCTAGATACACAATGAAGTTAAAAACTATTGACTCAGGTTTTTTAGTCATCCTATAAAATACTTTCAAATAATTAGGTATCACATTCCCATTTTGTCATGTCCAGCTTTTTCAACCCTACCCATAATCTGTGACTGTCTCACCCACAATCATTTTGGAGATTATTTTGCCATCAACCCCCAATCTAATCAATTACTGCATTTATAACCACCGTGTATCAGAGATGAGGGTGAGGCTGCCCACCACTCCGGAAAGGGTTTTGGAAGAACCTCTTTGGGGCACGAGTGACCTGTTAGGGTTCTTTTCAAGGGGGAAAGTAGAAGACACCACCGTACACTGCAGATTTGAAAGACTGCATTAGAGACTTAAGTCATTTAGACTTTTCAAAAGCAGCTTATCCAGAGAAATTTACATCTGCAAAATATGATTTCAATTTTTAAATTTTATAGACAATCATCAAAAATAATCAACATACTACAGCTAAACCTGGAAGTTCTCACTACCTAAGAACATCACCAACAGGTTTCTAGATGCATGAATACACCGGCTTTCCAAAGCAGGCAGGAATTAGACGTGTTACATGGCACGAACTTGGCATTAGAATTTAAAGAGGTGTGACCTACCTCTTGCTGAAAGGCCTTACGCGAACTGCCACTCTCACTTGACTGTTGTCTACTTTTAAGGGGTCTGCTCCTGGGCAGGGGCTCTGAACTGCAGTTCCTTCATCAGGAGGACATGCATTTGCCGGGGACCCTCCCCGTCCACTTGCAAGAACAGTGCTTCTTGGCTTCCGAGTGACCTGAGGGCGAGGCGCCCTCCCTCTCGGTGTTGGTGCAGCTGGGCTCCTAAGCTGAGACAGGCCGCGCTTTGGTGTCAGTTTGGGTTCTGTGAGGCATTTTGTAGGTGTTCTTTTGTCTAAGCCTTCAAATTTTTTAAAAATTTTCACATCTTTCCCCAAACTCCTATGGTTTAAGTTTCCTGTTCCTGACGCTTTGATGCCCAACTTGCTCTGAATGGATTTTGTTGCCAAGGGTCCTGACCTGACCACTGCACCCCGACTCTGGGAACCAGTGGGTGCTCTGCTGTACTTCACTGTGACAGTCTCATTTGTCCCACTGAGGGCAGGAGCTGTTTCTTTATATTTTTCATTAGCCACCATTTCAATGTCCTTTGGGTTTTCAGCTAAAGGTACAGAAGATGGAACAAAAGACTTATCATTTCCAGTCTTTACACTGGTACTAGTTTCCCGTGCAGCACAATCATCTTCTGTTCCACCTCCCACATTCTGTGTTGTTTTCCACTTGTCCAGAAAATCTATGTGAGCACGACGCTGTAACGTAAGACGTGCTTCTGCTGCTTTTTCAGTTGTGTCTCCCAACTCACTACCAAGCAAAGACGATTCTTTGTTCCTTGTGACTCTTCTCTGAAGTGTCAATCTACCTATGGGGTTTGGGGTAAGGGGCATATCTCCTGTTTTTTTACAGGCAGAAATGACATAAGTACTATTTATGTCTCTGATTTTACTTGCAGATCGCAGTAATGGATCATCATTCTCACATTCTGACATGTCTGATTTCGAATGCAGCGTAAGCCTGCTGCTGTGGGAAGGACGTTCAGCGCGAACTCTGCTGGGAAGACGGAACTCCGAGGCTATCGTTGTTATTCCTGTTACTTGCAGGATATACTGACATTGTGGCAGCAGTTATTTTTAAACAGAATTTGTTGAAGAACCTAAGCTCTTCTTTGGATGTTTATTTGACTTCCAGCCATTTTGTATGTTATCAGTTTCCAAATTACCTAAACTACAAAAAAAAAAAAATTAGATTGCACAAACTACAGACTTCAAAAATATGAAAACCTTGTGAGTTATTTCACTGAAAGCAGCTTCTCAGAGGACTATGTCAGAACAAATCACAAAGCTCCAGCTCAGATACTGTTCGCAAGCAAACCAGACAAATCTCCGCCCCAGAGAGCTTAGTCTTCACGCAGTAAATACTTACTGAGTCCCCAGCATGTGCAACCCCTCTGATTGATTATATTGGACTCAAAGACAAGACCGCTTGCTGTTCCCATTTCCTAAGTCTAGAAGGAACACACAGATAACTCTTATCAGGCCAAATGTGCCAAATGACTTACAAGATGTAAAAAGTGCACGTCGTAGAAGATGTATGGTCAACAGCACAAAAAGATGCTGCACATCACTAATCATTAAGGAAAAGCAAATAAAAACTACGAGATACACATCACAGCCATTAAGATGGCTACTATTAAAAAAACTAGAAGTGTTGGAAAGGACGTGGAGAAGGTGGAGCCCTGTGCACTACTGGGAATGCCAAACGGCTCAGCTGCTGCGGTAAACAGTCTGGAAGCTCCTTTAAAAATTAAAATTAGCATTACCGTATGACCCAGCAACTCCACTTCTGGGTATTTAACCAAAAGAACTGAAAGGAGGGTCAGGAAGGGATTATTTGTGCGACCATATTCATTCAGCATTACTCACAACAGCTAAAACATGGAAGCAACCCAAGTGCCCATCTACTGATGAACAGCTTACCAATATTCCTACAATGAAATATTCAGCCTTAAAAAGGAAAGAAATTCTTCAATATGCGACAACAGGGCTGAGCATTGAGAACATTAGGCTAAGTAATATAATCCAGTCACAAAAAGTCAAATACTATGACTCCACCTACACAAGGTACTTAGAATAGTTAAAATCATAAAGACAGAAAGTATAATGGTGGTTACCAGGGGCTGGAGGGGAAGGCAAAATGACAACTTATTATTTAACAGGTATTGGGTTTCAGATTTAAAGATGACAAGAATTATGGGATGGTCGGTGGTGATGGCTGCACAGCCATGCGAGTGTATTTAAGATGCATGCTTACAAAAATGTACACTTAAAGATGGTCAAGATGGTAAATGCTATGTGGATTTTAACACACATTTTGTTAAGTGCACAGATTTTCTTTTTTAAGTACCCCAGCAGGGGGAGTAGGGAGAGGGACTAACAGAAATCCGAGCATCTAAATGGAAGACTGGAGTAAAGCGTGTTTATTATAATGTTGAATATATGTTAAATACGGGAATGCCTCAAGGAAATTAGTTTGAGAGGTGTCACAAGGCAATTTATTCCCCAGTAACTACCAGAGACAATGAATATGGTAAGTACTGTAAATGAGTTGCCTGTGCAGAGAAAAACTATGCAAGACTAGATAAGCAGACAGTCTACCCTTTAGCAGTTAGACAAGGTAGACAGGTGTGTGTGTAAATACGTCAACAACATCTATCAGCATTGATGCTTAAAACGAAGAGAACCTGCGACCGCCACGAGGCCGGGCTTCCAGCCCTCTCGGCATCACACCGGTTGTAGTCATGTAAACAAGTCTTTTAATTTGCATGCCTGCTTCCGCCCTGTAAAATGACGCTCGCCGACTCTTCTAAAGATCACAGCTATCAAGGAGCAAAGAGAACTTAATTTTTAAGTAGTCTCTTAACGTTTAAATAAGTAACAATCATTACCAAGCATTCATCAGGATCTAACATCTCCCGCCAGCCGTTTAACTCCAAGTAGAGCGTCTTCTTACGGAAATGCCCTAAAGGCAAGAAAGGACTCTGGAAACTGCAGCTCAAAGCTACCTGCTAGAGGGACACACCGAGGCGGCTGCTGGTCAGGCCGTTTGGCTGTGGGGCCGGGAGAGCCCGGGACGGCCGAGGGATAGGTCGCCGCCCACTGTGCCCGCCACGGCCAACCGACGGGGCGGGGCCTCGGCGGCTGCGGCCAAGACCCTGGCGTCCGGCGTTCCCGTCCCGCGCCCTCCTTCCGGGAACCCGTTCGCCGACCCGGACCCCGGGGCCAGCGTGGCCGCGGGGCTCAGACCGCCCGCCCGCACCTCCCGACGGCGGGGACGACCGCCCGCACACACCGCCCAGCAGCCACACGTCGCCCCGCGGGGCTCCCCGGCCTCGGAGCCCCTAGCGGTCGTCCCCACGCCACTCACCTGCCCCACCGCCGGCTCCTGCGGCCGCCGCGTTTTGAATGGGCGCCCTGCCTCCTGATTGGCTGCTGGGCGTCGCGTCGGGAGCCGCGCACTCGCTTCCTCCCGCCCCCCGGAAACTCGGTTCGTGGGGTCGCGGGTAGTCGGAACGCGAAACCCGCCCCGCCCCCGTCTCCCAGGCAACAGGCCCCGCCCCTCCCGGGCTGGGTTACCCGAGTAGCTCTGGCCCTACAGTTCGACCCAGGAGGGCGGGTCTGGCCGCAGCCGGCAGCCGCGAAAACGGGTCAGGAGAGTGACCGTGACTCGGTGGGAAAAAGAAGAGTCCGTCCGCCTCACGTCGAAGACTTCGCGTTGTAAAAATAGTTGCTTGCGCCCAAGCTAATTACAATATTTATCACTTTTCTAGTATTTCTTACGCAAAACGTGGACGTGGCAATTGCACTGAATATCTTATTTTCCTTTAATCCTGAAGATCTGATGAGCTGAATGGTAATAGTATCCTCAGTTTACAGATAACCGAGGCTTAGAGTTCAACTTGGGAAAGATGAGACAACTAGCAAGTGGCGCGACTGGAATTCCAAAGACCATGGCATTAAGGTTTGACCCGGTTTCAGTAAATATTCCAAAAAGATTTTGAAACATGAAAAAGTAACAAAAATACATCCTGACAAATAACCAGATCAATGAGAGGGATTCTAGTCAAACAGGTAAAGCAACAATGTTTTTTTAAATGGCAAGAAGTACAAATAGAAATGTATTCAGTGAGAGAAGCTGAAGGTTGCTCCAATTATATAGGAAAACTGAATGGATGATACTCTAAAATTCACTCTAATCATTCTAAAAATCATTCTAAAATTTAAAGTTAAGTTATAGAGAAACCACCAGAAAAAAAAGAATATAGTATTTACCAGATCAATGCAAAAAGGACCATTCAGTTTAGAAACAAATGAAGACACAGCAAAGGAAAAGACTGACATCTCAAATACATAAAAATTTTAAACTTATGTATAATTCAAAATAATAAGATGTAAGATAACTAGAAAAATACATTGACTATGACAGATGTAAAGAACTCTTTCAATTTTATAAGGAGAATAGGTTTATACACAGAATAGAAAGTAAATATAAAAATGGGCAATGGTATTTCATACAAAAAGTTCACATACACACAAAAATAATTCATATAAAAATAGAATGTAAACACCCCACCATTAAATGCCAAGTGTAAGAAAAAATGTAAGCACAAATTTTTTTAAAAAAATTTTAATCTTGGTGCTGGTGAGTTTACATTAAAATTAAAAGTATACATTTCTAGCGACATAAATTGATAAGCTTTTTGAGGGCAGGAACCATATCTGTTCATAGTATCCTTAGTGCCTACTATAGGTCTGATACACAGCAGATGCTTACTAAATATTTCTTGAGTAAATAAACCCTTCTTGAAAATAAAATTGTAATGTATTGGAATAACTATAAAGATACTCATACTCTCTAACCTAGTAACTGCACTAGAAAAATTTATTCTAAGAAAATATTTCAGTAGAAACCAAAAAGTATGCAGGAAAATGGTCAATCCATATTGGCTCCAAAATGGAAAAAGTTGCAATGCCCTAACATGAGAGAATGCGTTAAATGGTTACAATTGAGGGAAAAAATAATAAATTCTATCACAATGATTCAGTGTCCATTAAGATTATAATTATGAATTATCTAGGACCAGACAGCATGCGGCCTACAGACCAAACCGTCATCTGCGCTGAGGCTGTGAGCCCGGCTGGAGCAGCACCTTCCCTGTCTCACTCTTGCCTCCCCAGTGCCCGGCACAGAGCCATCAGAGGACCTTTCTGTACCACTAGACATAGCTCCCTCTTCTCGTTCATTCTCTGTTAGGAGCTTCCTCCTAACAGGTTAGTACCTCACAGAGTCAAGAGCCACCTGTGAGTCACTCCAATTTACACAGGAGGGATTTCGATCTTTACGTATGACACTGAGGTGGCATTTCTCTCTTCACATCCTGTCCATGGTTGCACAGAAGAGAGTCATTTATCCTCTGGGTACCTCATCTGGAAACTGCAGGTGATAACGCTACCTCCCCTGAAGAGTTAGAATGAGGATTAAATTAGATAATATATGCAAAGTGCTGAGCATAGAGCCTGACACAGGATTAATGCTCAATAAATGTAAGCTGCTAGGTTGCATAACCTGATAAAACTCTCCAAAACCCTGGAAAGCCCTATTCAAAGCTAGTGATGAAGAACTGGAATTATGCAATGTTAGGGGTTCTCTGTTATCATACTAATGACATAGTTTATGAAGGATGAGGATTATGATTTAATCCCTAGAAATAAGCACAAGATGAAATTCAGAATCCTTCGGTAATGGGCTCATGTACTGTATTAAAAACAGAAGAAAGCAATGAAAACCTGTCTCTAAGATGGGAGCACTACCAATCTCCATTTTGCTTCAACTTGATGACTTTTTAAGAGAAAACCAGCAAAAGGAATCTAGAAGATACAGACTCAGCACAGAGTTCGTAGGGTGAGCAACAGGAAGGGACCCCATTTCATTTCGAGCCTCAGTTCCTCTGAGTCGGCAGCTAGCATCCCGCCTGATGGGGGACACGGCCCCCTCTCCAACCCCCAGAAGCGGCTGACCTTCTTTCTCTAGTTCAGGAGGAAGGAGTGCTTTTTTACTGCCTAAACAGCAGCTGTTTAAAATATCCTGTATTTTTTTTTTATCCTGAGTCAGGCTTTTTTTTTTAAGGTTTCACAAGAAAACAGTTTGGTTTCTACATTCACCCATATTATCGAGTCCCCCCACATACCCCATTGCAGTCACTGTCCATCAGTGTAGTAAGATGCCACACAGTCACTACTTGTCTTCTCTGTGCCACACTGTCTTCCCCGTGACCCTCCCCCCCACACACACCATGTGCACTAATCATAATACCCCTCAGTCCCCTTCTCCCTCCCTTCCTCCCCACCCGCCCTCCCCACCCCTCCCCTTTGGTAACCGCTAGTCCCTTGGAGTCTGTGAGTCTGCTGCTGTTTTGTTCCTTCAGTTTTGCTTCGTTGTTATACTCCACAAATGAAAATGTCCTGTATTTTCAAAGCGGTTTTCCAATTTGCCTCATGTAAGTTACTTTGGGAGATTAAAGTAATAAAACCTGCGTGTCCCTCGAATTCCCTCTCTCTGAGCTTTGGCTTCTCCACCTGGGAAGGGAGGCGACGTCTAGACTGCTAGAGGCAGTGATCGCCAGGGAAATCCAATTAGACGGTACATGGGAAACTATCTGAAAAATGTGACACACTACTGTGTGTAAATTTAAATGAATATATGGTTTAAGTATATACAGTTACTTGTCAAATATGTGTGAGAATTAAGTAGATAATGTAAATGAAATTGCAAGCACATTGCATGGAACATAAGGTCTCCACAAAGGTGAACTAAATCAGAATCAGCTGCATCTTTAGTCATTGAAATGAATGCTGTTGTTATTTTTTCTTAGATGCAGATCTTATTTGCCACCTGCTGCAAACTTTCCCTCCTTTAGGCCCTAGTTTAACATGGCCTCAGAGAAATAGGTGTCCCTGCTGATGCACAGGGCCAGGCCCACAGCTGTATGCTGCATTCATCTCCATCTCCCTGGGGGCCACCCTGCGTCACATACCCCGGCCCCCCACCCTCCCTCCATCTGCAGCATCTCTCTCATCTGAGAAAAAAGTAAGGTGCCCCACCCCCACCCGCTCCTCGCTCTCTGGCCCCTTTTCTAGTTCTCCACCCCTCTTTCCAGGCTTCCTCGGCGAGGGCATCACAGGTGCAGACGGGTGCGAGGCTCATGGGATTCACGTGGCAGAGGCTGCGTCAGGCCGGGCTGTCAGCCTGGCAGCTGCAAGTGGTAGAAGCCAGGAGAACGCAAGACTGTGTGTCCTGAACAAAACACTGAGAAGTTAAGACTGTCATTAAAGCCAAGGGGGAAGCAGGGGCCATTAAGGCCCCCAAATAATCAATCAGGTTTTCGGTGAGCACAGCGGTGGAACTGAAGGAGAACCAAGAAGTGAATAAGAGAGTCGGGGGCCTGTCCACGAACCTGCTGAGACGCCCACAGCTGCCCCTGACTGAGGCTAACCACAGATGTGCGGGCAGGGCAGCCATGGCAGGCATGGCACAGGATGCCCTTCTGCCCCTGTGAGCTTCTCAGAGGCTCACTTTCTCTACTTCCTCACCCCTCCTTCACGTCTCAGTTCACTGCCAGCTACCTTGTACCCAATATCCCCCATTATCATCACAGTAAGAGGCAAGAAAGGTGCAGTTCTGGCCCCTGAGCCTCAATTAAACAGGGCTCTGCTTTTTCAAAAAACTACAGACGCCCCTCACCAAGGTCACCAGTCACCTTACTGCCCTATTCAAAGCCCTATTACCGCCCGCTCTAATAAATGCCGCTCTTCAGACCTTGTGGGACTTGAGCCCTCGGAAGTGCTTAGTATTGTCAGGACTTCATTTTAAATCACTCTTCTGTGTTGTCTGAACTCTCTCTGCTCAGCTCCCAAGTCTCCTACGCCTCCTTCTCAGTCTCATTTCATTGCTCTTTATTCAGTGAAATAGGCAGCTAAAGAACAAAAGGGAAGAACTGTTTGGGGACTAGAAATCAGTTTCTTTTCTGGGAAAACTGAGCGTGAAGAACCAATGCAGATTTTCGATTGGATAAATGCATACAATGGTTGGAGCTCTGGCAGCCTCTGTGGACCATGAGGTATGGAGCGGTAGGAATGGGAAGGAGCCTGGATCGCTGATGACAGGGAATTCCATATCAAACCCTGGACTGCCTACTTCCTGGCTTCTTTCACATAGACAAATATAAACTTCTGTTTTTTAAAAGCCATTTATTTGAGTTTTCTGTTTTTGCAGTCTAATCCTAATTAATACAACTTCCATTACCTACAAAATAAGATTCAAGCATAACTTAAAAGGCCCTGTGATTGGTCCCTGCTCACCATTCCTTCCACCTGATCTCTTACTACAGCCTTCACCCCAATCTCGTCTTGATTCTCAGCTACGTCTAACCACATGTAGTTCTCGGAAGACGCCTTTGTGTCTTGCGTGCGCTTCTTAGTGCTCACATAGCTATCGGGGAGCACATGCCCTTGGCCTACTTCCACCCTCCCCGGGTCAGAGCCTCTGCAAGGACTCAAGTCCAGGCGACAGTTTTCTGAGTTCTCCAACATAAACCAGGCTGACAACGGATGAACTGTTGGGCAAAACCTATCCCAAATAATCCGTAGTTATTCTGAAAATAAAAGCAAGTATTTTTTTAAAAATCCACCAGAGGGAGACAAACTGAAAGAAAACACGTAGAAGGCTTTCAGAAGTAAAGCAAGGTCATTGAAGCCTTCTAGATTATAAACTGTACAGAAAAATGCTTAATTCCTAATCGATGGTCTTTTAGGATACATATCTATCATACTCCAACCAATTTCATTATACTGTAATTATTAAAACATGGGCTGTATACATGTAAAAACATGTATTTACCTGCTTTGTAGGTATTCACATGCATGTGGGGTCCACAGCAAAAAAAGGTATGAAACAATTACTGGATCAAATACTCCTAGGTAGCAATTACTGAATCTCTTCTTTGTGCAAGATGCATACATTATCTCATTTAATCTCCACAACCCATAAAGCAGGGATTGTTATTGTGAGTATGGCTGTTTGACAGACCAGGGAAACTAAGCTTCCTGGAGGTTAAATAACCTGCCTGACATTTTATGACTCAAGTTGCAGGGCCAGGGTCAGAACTTGGAAAACTGGACACCACTGCCTGGTACTGCCCCGCTACTCCGATCTGCTCTTGTACAGAGATTCTGTCTGGGTCTCAGATTTCTGTGACTGCATGATAAGCCCAAGCATTAGACAAACATAAAGGCCATTTAGAGTTGGTCACATTTTGTATTTTTTTCCTAAATTCTAACACGTATCAGCCCAAGAACATTGGAAGTATGTACAATCACATGCTTGTACTTTTGGACGTGGTCTGGTTGACAAAATCTGTGAATTTGGCTGTGATCACACTGTGACACACTCTGAATAGATTTAGCAATACTACCCGTAATTTAAGAAGAAACAATTATTTTGTTAGTAATCCTTTTTTAGTTTAAAAAGAAAACAACTGAGAGAGTATTAAATGTTCCAGATGCTTTTTTCTCTTTGAATCATGCTGGTTTCATTCCAGAGAAGATTAGTGAGACTTAAAAACCATTGCCAGCCTCAACGCCTACTGGGTAACCTATTTTTACATAAAGGAAGCTCTAGGGTTCACTTAGGAAAAACAGTTTTTCAAAAAGCCCAAGTTTGTCCTTCAGTACGTCGTCTCCTTCCCACTGTGATTTGCCAACTCGGCCCAAGGTCATTCTTCACATCTTGTTGAAAATGTTGCCAACTCTCCCAAGAAGCTGTTTTCCTAAAGGGAAGAATGAAAGGTAAGGCTGACTGACCTTCCAACAAGTACACGGTGAGGTATTAGATGCTCTCAGTGAGGATGCTGAATGTGTATAAATAACTCAGCTGTCCATATTAACCCCCAAATACTTCATAATCTCATTTATTGGCAAATTTCAATACTAGTAGTGATCAGGCTGTCTAGAATTGTCTAAAGTGTTTTTATAATCACTTTTTTGTTTGTGTTCATATAAATCAGTATTCTCATTTTCAAAAACTGCATAAAAAAGAGTGTGCCAAGCGGCTGCATCTCCTATTTGTGTTTTTAAAAGCACAGCTGCCAAGCGAGAAGCCACTGGATTGAGAATCAGACATCCTGTCAGTCTTTCCAGCAGGAAGGAAAGGGGGTGCTTCCCCAGGCTTGTGGCTTCATGAATGATTCCACACCCGTCCACATGCCTGTACTCGTTTGCATAAAGCTTGATTTTTTTTTTTTTTTTGGTTTAGACTACAGTCTGTGCTCTGACTCACTCAGGAAAAAAAATAAATACACCCTCAGAAAGAGTTCGGCATTTTGTTCCCAGACACAACTATCTGGGGCGCAACACAGAGTTTAGTGTTCTACTTGGATTAATATTTGCTCAGTTTCCACCAGCACGCAAAGATGAGTAAATGATGGTATTTTTCTGTCTTCTGTGATGAACGGTGCTTCCACAAGCCCTGGTGGAATAAACTTGATGTGTTTAATTATTATGAAATTATGCCCAAAGAAATGTTGTGCATCGTATCCTTTATTTCTCCCAGCTGCATTTCTTAGATATTAAATTTCTGTACCACAGGCTTTCCCTGGACCCAGACATCCACCCCGAATGACAACCGTTGGGCCCAAGCAGTTTGAGATTATATTCCTATGAGGACACCCCTAGTTTATCAGTTTGCCCACACTTCCTGAAAGTTAACAAGTGAATAACAAAGGGCTACCCTAGAAATCTGCTCCACTGTTTGAAAGCCAGGCCATCCAAAATAATGTAAGCTACAGGTGAATTTTTTCTATTTTTATTTTTTATGAAGGTACATATAATAAAATGCACAAAGCTTAGGGTACAACTCAACGAGCTGTGACATGCGTACATACTCATGCAACCACCACCCAGAGCAAGATGTCAAACGTGAATTTTAAATCCTCTGGTAACCATAGAATTACAAAAAGTGTAATTCATTTTAATAATGTATTTTTTTAACCAAACAGATTAGAAATACTTCAATACACAGTCCACATAAAAATTATTAATGAGGTATTTATGTCCTTTCGGCCACATTTTCGTGCCTAGAGCCACAGTGCCAGACAGCGCAGGTCTAAGGGAACTCCTTGTCCCTTTCGCGGGGTGTAGCGATGACAGAGCAGGGTTTCCGGGTGGGGCTCATGTTTTTGTAGTCCGCCCGGAGAGAACTGCGTCCCACCCGGACAGAGAGACGGAATTCTGCAGCTCGGGTCCAGGGCCACATGCTCGCGCCTCCCTGCACCTCTCTGGTCCGTTGGCTCCCGCTGGCGGCCGGTCTGCGGTGTGAGTCTGACTTCTAAGCTCCTATGTACCCAGTGGTACTCAATTCATGCCAACTTCAAAGTTATTCCATTTTCTTCCCCCTGCCACTCTCCTTACCTCAGAAATACACAACAGAAAAGAAGTGCCACGTCAACAAAGGCATGAAAGGATTGCGTGGGCCCCTCTCCAAAACTGGGGACACCTGAGCCCGCATTTAAAGCTGCTTGCAGGACTTAGCTCAAGTAGAGAGTGGAAAACGCCTTAAAAAAAATATTCCCGCGCAGGCCTGGCCTCCAGATCGGCCTTCCTTTTGTTTCTTTTGCTCGCCACTCCCCACCCCCACCTTTTTTTTTTAACGCAACACTTAGTTTCTGGGTAGCTGCAAGCCAGGATTGCCCCCGGGATTGTAAACGGGGTGTGAGGAACTCTCAGCACAGAGGAACCGTTCCTTCCTCTGCCCTCTCAGGAAGCCCCTGTTGGCAGCTGGGCTCTTGATGACATGATTACGCAGCCCTAGGGCTCCTACCTCATTATTTTTAGCAATTCTTTCTATTAAGGCTCCATTTAAATGTGTTATGGATTCTACTTTCATGCACGACCTTCCAGCTTTGTGAGACTGAATTTCATTAGCCTTGTTTCCATCCATTTCCCTGAACAGTTTAAATCTTTGGTAATCTGGCCCATTCCTGGCATGTAGTAACTGGTACTCCTTCGTCACAAGGTCACCTGTAAATTTACCTTGTTACCTGAGGACAAAAGGAACTCCTTTCTCCCTTTGTACTACAGGTACTCAGCCTGGGGTAATTAGGTGTCCACCCATGGGATCATTAGGGTCCCGCTTCCTGGGGTGGTGGCCCCCCACCCCCCCGAGCTGAGCCCCCTTACTCCGCCCACTCTGCTCCTTGGAGTCCGGAGGGGAGACTGGCTGTCACATCCATAGTTTTCTCTCCTTTCCCCTCTTCCTGCCCTGCCATAGCCCTCGGCTCTGGCTCAAGGTCCATTTCTAGGGATGGGAGAGGTTTTCATGGAGAAATGAAATAGGCAGAGGATGTGGGGTTCCCTTCCTCTCCACCATGTCCCCCACTTCTTCCGGGCTCTCCCCTCTCCTCCCAAACTGCTCAGAGCAGCGATAGAACCGCGGGCTCCTCAGGGCGGCTTCTGACTCTCTGAATTTGCCCTGCTTGCCCGGGGCTCCAGGCCGACCCTTCCCACTGGGTGCCCCGTGTTGGGCTTCCACCCGGTGCCAGGCTCACCCTACCCATTTTATGTTTAACCACAAAGACTGTGTCTGTTTAGTGACAGAATGGTAAAACTGGTATTTGAATACAGGCCTGTATACCCCAGGTTTGTGTCAAGATGAAAACCAGGCTTCAAGGAGGATGAAAGGCAACAGTGGGTGACTGTAACAACTAGGGGAGCGTGGGGAAGGGGAGACGGAGGCAGGGAGGCCAGGTGAGGCCACTGTATGGGTTTGCAGGTGAGGTGATACACAGCCTGGTTGACACTGGGGGCAGACACAAGTGTGATGGACACTTGGAGGTTGAGGATCAACATAATTTGGTGACCAATTAGATGGTGAGCAGTGGGAAAGGGCTGCGAATGGCTGACACTTTAAGATCCGGGAACAAGTTGTCAGGAGATGTCAGGAGGCCCGACCAAATCAGTTAAGCCTCTTTGATTCTGTTTCCTCATTTATAAACCGACGAGGTTGAACAAAATAATCTCTCGGTTACCTTCTAGGGCTAGAGCTCTTTCTCCTTGACTTCAAGAGATGTCTGCCTGTCTGTGCGCTCCTCAAGGAGTAAGTGAGGATGAAGTGATGCCCGTTAAGTGGTGTCTGTTTTTGTTTTGTTCTCGAGACGCTGGCCAGACTGCAGAGCAGCGTGCAGCCAAGGGAGCCCCCGCGGAAGCACCCATGGCCCAGGAGCTCTCGCCTCTTTCATAGCGGATGTAGGGAGGGGAGCTCTAAAGCTGCAGAGACCCAAGCAACCTGATTAGCTTCTCTATGCCTCAGTTTCCCCATCTGTAAACAGTAACACTAACAACCGTATCAGGTTGTTACAGGAATTAGATGACATAGTACATTTGCCTGGCACTTAGCAGTCAGTACATTTAGCTACTATCATATTTCTTGGCTCCTGAAATCCCACCATTTATAGTTCATCCAAATAGGACATTTAATTGTTTCTTCAAGGATAAAGAAAAAAAAAAAGAAGAAATGAAGTAAGCCACGTTCCCCAAACCACAGTGTGAATGAGCTCCTCAGGGTCCCGAGGGGAGTGAGAGCAGAGTTGGGTCACCAGGCAGTTGGAAGGACAGGCGTGCGGCACTGGAGTAAATGAAGAAAAGCAGGAGGTGGTTTGGGGTTTGGGTAGCTAGGGGGCGGCAGGAGGGCACCCGCCTGGAGTGGGAGGGCGGGAGTGGCTCTCTGTACAGGGCGAGAAGGGCTCAGTGTTGGGCGGGGTAGGGTGCCGGGTGCCTCCACACCCCACCTGCCAGCCAGGGATAAGGTGGGCAGAGAAACGGTCACAGCTCTTGGAAAGCCAGGGCCTCTGATGCCTGCCACCCCCTTCCTTTACTCTGCCCGTAGGATGGGGCAGTGTGGAGCGGAACCAGACCAGTTCTCTGGCTGTAAGGAAACAGAGAAACCAGCAAAGGCAGCAAAGGGGACAACAGAAGAAAGAGCCAGTGTGGCCAAGGGTTCTGACGGCTGTGCACCCACCTTCTACCTCTCCACCAAAATTAAGCAGGAACAGGTTGAGCAGCGAACGCTACGCCCCAGCCCACCTCTGGCCTTCCCAGTGAAACCGCCATGACTTATAAGGACACAACGTGCCTGTCTCAGGCTTTGTCAACCGGAGCACCTGGGCCGTCCTCTGACCCAAGGCCTCCTGGGTGAACAAGAGAGCTATGTACAGCTTGTCACAACACCTGCAGAACAGTGCAAGCCTTGAGCTCCATGTTCCTAGAAACCTGGGAACAGTCCTTCCAGATTCATTCAGTGTTTAATAGTGTCCAATAAGGAACAAGTCATCTCCTTGGATACAGCTGGTGTCCGAATTTGAGCCTGTGTCAGTATGCCATGAGTCTCTGCTCTTATGGTTTTTATATTAAACATACATGGAATCACATGTTCCATCTTCTCTTGGGTATTGTTTTCCTTTTAAAATGTTCTATTGTTGAGATAGTAATTGTCTTTTGTGTATTATTTTTAATGTTTTTTACTTTGAAAAGCCTCATTCTATACCTGGGATTTTAAAAAATGCAATAATATATGAGGCAGTAGTGAAAAAAAGCCCCAAGTTTTATCATCATATACACCAAGGGGGTTACACCCGTGCTTCAGTATATTAGCGGTGTGGCCTTGGAGAAGTTACTTGGCCCCTCAGTACTTACATCTCCTCATCTGTAAAATGAAATAGTAACAGTTCCCACCCCATGGGGCTGTTGTAAGAATGATATGGGATTAAATTACTATAATCAGCTGCACATCGTAGGTCATGAGTACATTTCCTTTGTGACTTTTTCTACCACCGTAAGGATTTCAACTGCAGTCAGATTTCTGCTGCAGTAATGCTGCCCTAACAATCCAACATGTCAGTGACCTAACAGCCGTTCCGTGTCTTCCTCATAGACCTGCATGTCGCTTGGGCGGCTCTGCTTCAGGTTGCTGGTGAGGCTCAGGTCCGCTTGCGTCTCTGGCGGTGGACTGAAGGGGAAGGAGCTGTCTGGGTAAGCGCTTCTTAGGCTGCATAGCAGGACCACGAGACGGCAAGTCAAGCCATGCAAGCACATTTAAAACCTCTGCCCTTGTCAATCTGCTCTCATTCCATTGGCCAAACTAAGTCACGGGGCCCCGCCCAAAGGCCCCGGGCAGGGAGGTCCGCGCTCCCCGCAGGGGGACGGGGACGGCTGTTTGCTGAACAGCAATCTAATCCAACACAACCGGGGATTTCATTTTCATAAATGTCTGAATTATTCAGAAACAAATAAAGAGAACTAGAGCACCTACATCAAGTTTCCAGAACTATTCTCCGCCTAACATTTTAGGAGAAAAAAAAATCAATCCAGAATACATATTAAAACAATTCAATTTACTTGTTAACATTAATATACAAGGAAATTTTGTAAATTGTAAAACAGTACAAATATGAAAGGATTCGTTTTCTGATTTATCTCATGATAGTTACTCAATTGTACGGATGCTTTCTATAAATTGCCAAGCATTATAGAATTCAGTTTTCCTTTTGATGACCATAAATCCATACTTTTTTTAAAAGGTAGAAAAACTAGACCTATTTTAAATATTGTATCTATTTTTAGTATAAATAAGTGTTAATAATAAATTTTACATGTTTTATTTTAAGTTATACATCATATAAAGACTTGTCTGGGCACGCATGAGAGTCCAGCATCGTGCAGTTCCAGCGGCCCTGGGCACTGAGGGGCGGGCAGAGCGTCGTCATGGGGGAGGTCAGAAGGCTCCCCTGACCTCTGCGCCTAGCCCTCCAGCAGGCCGCGGACATCCACACTTCCCCTCCCCGGAGGGGTGACCGTGAACTAAGGAGCGGTCACCCAGGTGGTCTCTCTGGCTGCAAATGTTTTGCTGAGGATACGGACCCTGCTTTGAACTCCCAAGGCCCAGAGGAGGGAAGATGTGTTTTGCAGGCACACCGCCTGGGTTTGCGCCCAGTTCTGTGCACAGGTGCCGGGCCGCACCGCCTGGGTTTGAGCCCTGGCTCTACTGCTTACTTTGAGCACCTTAGGTAATAACCCCTCTGAACATCCATAAAATGTTGATTAAAAATAGTAGCTACCTCAAAAGGCATTTGTGAGGATTAAATGAGTTAATCGTCGATAGTAGTTAGAACACCACCTAATACTAATGCAATATTAATTCTCTGTGCCTTTGCCAACAGTTTAAAGGTTTGTGCTTTTATTTTGTTCCTTACAGAATCAATAAATAATTTTTAATCTTCCTTTTCATTTGTCAGAGAAACAGTGCCTATTATCTGGTTGAAAAGGAATTTTATTATCTCAGAAGTAATTTCTTAGCATACCCAGTAGCATTAAACTGGGGACAATGACCAGGGTCTGTTTAAGAGAGTGACATCACCTCATCCTCCTTGAGTCCCTTACAGGACCTTCTAGGCTCTGCGTTTGTTTTTCCCTCCCTACTATAAAAAAATCAGTCAAGAATATCAATCATTCTTACTCGGTTCATTTCACCACCTTATAGTCTCCCCTTTCTTGACCTTTATTTCTTCATTCACCTTCTACTTTTATTAACCACAGCATTCAAAAAATTATCATTGGTTTCGCTTGATATTATTAAAAGCTTAGAAATTAGTCACCTAAATACTTGACAATTACTTGCTACTTTTAACAATCATATTAAATCCACAGATCCATTTTTGTAACTGCCATATTACTTTTTAGCATGCTCCTTTTAAATGCAATAATGTAATGAAACAGGGTTCCCCCAGTACAGCATAAAATGTTACAGTTAGGTAGCCACTTTCTTGCTCCTTCAACCAAATGAAACACTGTCTTCATATTTATTTATGAGGATTCTGCTTCCTCTCATAAAATAGAACCTATATGCACAAAGTCAAGCCTTGATGCTCATGAAATCATGATAAACTTGTTCGGTTTTTTTCCTAAGTTGTTGTGAAATCACCGCGGCCCTTCTCATGCACGCCCACGCCCACCACCAGCTGCAGGGAATCACCAAAGTTCTGTGCGGTGCTCGGTGTGCCCGGATGTCCGTGCCATGAATCCTAACCGGTGAAGTATACAGCTCTGCAACCAAGGAGCTCAGAAAGGCTGTGAGGAGGCACGGGGCCTAATTACAGCTGCTGTCGCTTCTAGCCAGGGCATTGCTACCCACCAAGCCAAACGCTGCGAGGGGTTAGCTGCTCCCACAACTTTCACCAAAGCTAAGACAGACACCCTAAAATTCAGTCACCTTGTTGTGCAACTCAGAGGGCACTATTCACATCATCGTGCTGCCCAGCAGCGCTATGAACTTGCTCTCATTCGTCCAACCAGGCTGGCTTTGTAGGGACTGAAAAAAAATGAATGCAGTGAACTAATCCCCGCCCCCCAAGTACCAGCATTTTTTTCAGATTAGAGAAGCTGTTAGTGAAAGCTCCAGCAAGCCTCAGAGACATGGTCTCTGCTGTCAGAAGCTATTGGTCTGAAGCTTTCAGATCTATAAAGAAGCATTTACATATGCTAATCATGTCCAGTAGGATAATAACGTCTAGAATACCACAGGATGTCACCATCACGGTTTGCAGACACACGTCCTGTGCAGCAGTCAGATGGTCTGGATTTCTGGAACCTTAATGAAGGCATAACTAATATGGTTGATTTTAACCAGTGCAAGACTGACCGTATAAAATGCACTTTGACATTACAAATAAAATTTGTGAGACTGTGTCCATATTTTGGTATGGGAAAAAAGTGGTTATCATAAGCATATATCTGATTTTGTGTTTGTTTTTAAAAACCATATATCTAGTGCGTTCATTAGTGTCCCAAAGACCAGGCCTTCAGTTACTGAATAAAACTGGAAAAAGCAGTATTTTTGCAGAACAGAATGGAGATGAATAATTAGTTCTTTGAGAATACTATGTATATAATATTGAAACAACACTCGAAAAATAATTAAGAAAAGCTATGGAAGTTTCAATTACACATAAAGTAAATTGAAATCCCAAGAATCCCATTTTATAGATTTTTAAAAGGGGAGTATACACCTCAACTAGATCCTACTATCAACTCCAGTGCACACCAAATGCAAGAAGACTGTAGAAAATTCAAAGCTATTTGTCCTTCAGCTTGAAGTTATGATGGATTCCTCGGTTCCTGGATTTATAAACCCAGGGCACTTTTAGTCTGGGTATTTCTTTAAAACCTGTATGAATTTCCCTTGAATCATTTACAATGATCTCTTACTAAAAAAAAAAAGTCCTAAATGCATCCCACCCAATAATATTTCCAACAGCACTAACCAAATTATTTGCTAGTAGTTTGAATGAATTATACGTTTTATGTACAATTTAGTATCTACTAGTAAGAGTTAAGTATATAAACTATTTAATTTCTTAACACAATAGTGCATTTCCCCATAAAAAATTGAAATGTATTACTTACAAAACACACACACACACACAAACTCCACACTTCCCCTCTACCCACAAACCCATAAGAATTCAAAATGAAATCATATAGCCATTTCCCATAAAGAAACAATATAAAGTCTGCACTTTTTAAAAGAAGACAGAGTGAAAATTTCTCAGCTACCTTCTCCTCATAGACTTACATATTTGCCTTAATATTCTGCCACTTTGTCTGTAAACACATGCTTGCACACAACACACACATTCGCGTGAAATGTTATTTTCAATTGGGAATTCCCTACATCTTTCATATTTTTGCATTCATAAAAGTCATAAACAGTTATAATTGCATGAAATGTCTTAAAAATCATAACAATGGTTTACAAACGGCCTAATTACCTTTTTCTAAAGTACCCCATTTAACTAAATGCACTCCGTTGCCTAACACATCCCAGCAGCTTTACATCTCTAAAATGCTGCCCTGGTTTCAGAATTTTTGCTTTACTATTATTTGCTGATTCCAATCACTTAAGATTCTTTGTAATTCCCATGTAAATATCACCAGGTTTCAAAATAGGGAAAAAAAATGCTAAATACATTCCCTCCCTAGTTAAAACCGTCCCTCTGTTAGCAGAGCCTACGTTTCCTTTACTTACGCTGGATGACAGAGCTCACCAGGGCACACCAGGTCTCACTGCCAGCAGTTAATTAATGTGCTCACAGAAGTTCTGATGAACTGTTTAATCCTTCAGCAAGGGTGTTCGGTACTGTTCCAGTCTGCAGAGTGGGCACAGCAGATGGCTCAGGCTGGGAACCGTGGGAAGAAAGCGCTAAGCGGACTTGATGAAGGTGGGGCTCGGACACCAGCCAGAACTCAGACTTGAAGTTGCTGCCCACAGGGAACTGCCGACGGCCTCTGAGCCGGAACATCGGAGCAGCAGTGAAATCACACTCCAAAAACATTTTCCTGCTCTGGGTTGGAGGGATGTTAGGTGATGGGGTCTCAGAATGAGAAGGGCCAATTCAGAAGCTCTAGTATACTAAACGTACATTTGAGGTGATGGAGTCCTGGCTTCTGTGGCATAAAGATGTGGACATTTTGAAAGAATAACAGGCAGGACCTGGTGACTAAGCAGATTTGAAGACTGGGGAGAGAAATCCAGTCGGCGATGACACCACGATTTTGAATGTGACTGCACGGGGGGGTGGGGGAGGGGTGGCACCATAAGCAATAGGGAAGTCAGGAAGAGAAAATTAGACTTTTTGTAAGGAAGACGATAATTTGGCTCTAGACAGGTCAAATTCAAGCCGAAAGGTTCAGTGGTAAGTTGAAGACATATAATTATAGCACAAGTCAAAAGATAGGATTGGAGATGTTATAAATGTACATATATTTTTATTATGGAATATTTCAGATACATCAAATGTAGACTAAATAATAATGAACTTCTATGTACCCACTGCTGGCTTCAATCATGATCAATTGCTGGCCAACCTTATTTCATCCAGTCTCCCCACCCCATATCATTCTGAAGCACATTCTAGAAAGGGAGAGAGGGATTTAAAAGGATGAAGCACAGAAAATACAGATTTGGGAAGGTTTAGAGAAGTTTGAAGCAAACATCGTCTTACAGATGAGCAAATTAAAGAATAAAGAATTTCCCCTAATTAAAAAAAAACAACTAATAGAGCTTAACTGGAACCCAGTTATTTGCAAACAGTTCTGCCAAGTTTTCATCTTTCTGAGATAAAATGAAAAAAATAAGGATACGCAAATTTTTCAGAAAGCTAAAATTCAAATTTTAAAATTGTGAGCACTTTATGAATTACTTTATAAACATATTTAAAAAGCAAACATTATTCCATTGATTAACACCACATATGCCACATATTATAAAAAGTAACTATAAAATAGGTTCTCATATTAACTGTACAACAAGAGAACTGTGTTTACTTGATTATCATTGGGGGGTTTTCACACTGTGGCCCAAGAGCCTCTGGGGTCACTCTAAGCACGGCTTGCAGACAACAAGAGTCCTGTCTGTCTGGAGTCAATTTACCTGTGGCTGCCAGGAAAGTCACCTTGAATGACATGTCACCTCTTGTTCCAAACCTACTCACATTTATGGGGCAAACTTTGTGTTGATTGTGGTGAGTAGAAAATATAATAAGGCGAGAAGAGGAGTGGTGGTATTAATTCCATAGACACAACCTGAATAATATTCAGCCTGCCAAAAAGAAATAGTATCCTTTTATCAGAAAATAGGGCAGTTCACGGGCCCCACTGAAAAGTAAATTAACCAGGGAGAGTTATACTTCAAGCATGTGGCAATGTTTTGTAAAGATCTTATGAAACCACACACATAACAAAACTGGCTTTATGAAAAAAATTCTTATTTAAAAAACTTGTATTAGAAATACTAATAGGATGACACTGGAAGAATGTTACAAGGTGGCACTCTATACTGCAGAGTCTAAAAGTTACTTGTAGTTTCAGGCATTCAGGGGTTTGATATATGAAAGATGCTTGCTTCAATAAAAAGCAATTAAGAAGTAATTAAAAGTCCTGGGCACTTTGCTCCTGCAATGACATTTAACCCCACAGTGAGGCTGTGAGGAGGACTCTGCCCCCCAGTATCTTGTCCACCAGCTGCCGTAAGGAAGTGAGTCTCAAAGAGGGTGGCCGGCAATGCCCAATGTGGTTCAAAAGCTTCAGTTGAGAGCAGGCAGGTTGTGCAGTTGTAAGAAGGTGACCGGAGATAACTGAAGGATCGGTGTGTGCGGTGCTGGCAACGGAAGCCAGACTGCCAGCAAATGAAGCTGACCAGGGAGGTGGCATTATAGCCCAGGGTCATTTATTTTTGTTTAAATACGGTCTCCTACAAATGCTGATTTGCAAAGCCATCTTATTTTTATGGCCATACTGCTTATATTATAAAAGTTTGAGTCTAGTGAGAAACTTCCCTTTCTTTGGCTACCACTGCCCACAGTTCTGAGGCCCTTGGTACCCGTCAAGCATTGTGTGAATGCCTTGGTTTCAGCCTCTCAGTGCACCTCTGCGACAGCGCCCTGGGACCTGCACGGCCCCCACATCCTGCCCCCCTGCAACTGGACAGCTCACCACCCAACAGTTCGCAGATGTACAGAAACAGAGAGAGCCAGAGCCATGAGGTTCATGCATCCTCGGGAGCCTCCTACCCCAGGCTTTGCTTCGGGTGGAGCAAACACCAGGAAGCTGCCTGCACCGGGAGCTAAAGCGCTACTGAACCCCCTGGGGAAGATGCTGACGATTGAAAGCATAAGCATCAAATTTATGTAGCACATGATCTGAATCCACCCACTAAACTGGTCCTGGGGGTTTTTAAAGGAATCAAAGTATTGATGTATCAAAGCAAAACACCTATCCTTCCTTCCGGTATTTAATATCAACTGAATTAGCAAAGTGACATTAACATAAAACTGTAATTGCAAAGAATATGAAGGTAACATTATTTTGATAAGCAACCCAAATTAAATATAAACTTATGTTTGCCAAACTGAAGGGAAAACAAGTGAGAATAAAAATAGTATTTCATCCCTAATCTTTTAAAAGGAGCACCGACCTAGACTCATAGACACTGAGGAGTGACTGGTGGTCACCGAGGGGGAGGGGCTGGTGGTATGGGGAAGGGGATAAAGGGGCACAATAATTTGCAATCACAATATAAGTCGGTCACAGGGACAGTAGGTGCAGCATGGAGAATATAGTCAGTGACTGTAACATCTTCCTACATTGACAGATAGTAACTGCACTGAGGGGGTGAGGATTTTATAACATGGGTAACTGTTGAACCACTGTGCTGTATACTTAAAATCAACATATGATTGTATATTGAAGATACTTTAACAAAATTAATTAATTTTAAAAAAAGGAGCATTGACCATTTCTTCTAGTTTCGATCATTTACTTTCTTCTGAACATTCACTTACTCATCAGTGACCCGGGGGCCCATGTGCTCAGAGCACTGGGGGGACCGGAAGCAAAGAATCACTGTTGTCAGACTCCATGCGCACGTCCGGTTCTGATAGTTGCTCCGGGGAATTTTTTTTTTTTTAAAGAAAGACTATTTTTATTTAATTTAATAAAACTGTATTTATTTAGCGATTCACTTTCTCATACTGTTTTTAATTTATGAGAATTAAAGGGGGAAATAAATACTATGTTGCTGTATAAATTTGATATTCTATTAAAAATTTTCAAATCACGTTAATTTTTGTTTCTTGTACATGTTCTGTTCACTCAAATAATACAGGAATAATATACAGAATCTCACTGACAATACACAATCAAAAACTATTTGAAGTGGCCTAAGTGAGTCATTTTTGAGAGTGACTTTTATCATGTTTTCTAATGAGGTCCATCAGATCAGCCCCCGTGACCAGGCGGTTCTGCGCCTGCTTGGCTCTCTGCCGCTCCCTTCTCTTCTGTTCCTGCAGGTACGGGGAGTTCAGTAACTGCGGGGGGAGGAGGGAGCCTGTGGGTTTCACTCTTTTTGCGATATCCCAGAAGAGTCTTTTTGAATTGTTATTGATGAACGTAATCGCTGTTCCATTCTGACCTAGTCTGCCCGCTCTTCCAACCTGAAATGAAATGCGAAGGATATTTTTCAAAATGTTCATATGAAATCTTAAAGTCATGTGAAAGAAAATTAAGGCTACAATTTAAAGAGGCTTTTCTAAGACGAACATTGAGAGAGCATTTCTTTGACTTTCGTATCTCAGTGTATTTGGGAAATCAATTTGGTGGGCTGCCACCAGTGTATTCTTAGTGAAACAGCCGAAAGTGATTATATATAAAATAAGTCAGCACTGGTTGTGAAACTTCTATTTCAATTACAGACATGTGTGCTGGGGGCAGGTAATGAGGTAAAGCTGTGTCTCATTGTGGATGGGCTAAGGTGAAACTTCTCAAAGCCACTGCATTGACAGCAAAAGGACTATCTGCCTGAGTATGTAAGTGCCTTGAAATTTGAGATTTCAGCAAATTCATTTCTGCATAAAGTTATTTCTGGTTTTAATATAACTAAATGGACACAAATTTGTGGAGAACCATAATAAGAAATAAATGTACTTGTGTCCAAATGTGCTGAGAAACTCTTCAGAAGAGAGGGAAAAACACACAGTCAAGGTCATTTTCTGCTCTTTAATTGAAATGTAGAACTTGAAGCCTATATTCAGAGTACTTAAACCAATAGATGGTTCCTGCCAATATATAGGACATTTTTAATGCTGCAAAGGAAAAAAGCCTCTAAAAAGTTGAAAGGGGTGACCTCTAGGAAATGAGACTGGGAGAAGTAGGGAAGGAAATGCTGTTTTTCAGTAACAACTTTTATCTTCACCTGATTTATTTAAGTTGCTGAACTGTTGCATTAAAACTAAAAACTAATGTATTTAGTTTTTAGTTTTAATGCAGCTCACAACATGGATGAATCTAGAGGGTATTATGCTCAGTGAAATAAACCAGAGAAAGACAAATACCGTATGAATTCACTTATCTGTGGAAAACACAGCAAAAACAGAAGGAACAAAACAGCAGCACACTCACAGCCAAGGAGAAGGGACTAGTGGTGACCAAGGGGGAGGAGTTGGGGCAGGTGGGTGGGGAGGGGGATAAAGGGGCACAAAAATTCACAATCGCAATATAAGTTGGTCACGGGGATGGTAGTACAGCATGAAGAATATAGCCAATGATCCTGTAACATCTTCCTATGTTGACAGTGACCACACTAGAAAGGAATTGTTTCACATGGTTTTAAAATACCGTAATTGGACTATATATCCCTAGTGGAATACACCTGAATTTTTAAAAATTGATATTTAATAATAATCTTGGCATTGTTATTCTAAAACTACTGTATATATTAAAATAAATAATTATGTTAGTATTCCTAGAAACCAAGATTTTCAGTATCAAAGTGATACCAATATCCAATCAAAAAGTTCAATAAAAATGTTACAATTCTAAATTTGAATTGAATGAACACATGGTGTTTTTTAATCCTAAGAAAGAAAGAAAGAAGAGAACAAGGACTTACTGCGAAGGGATTAGTGGTTTTAGGGGGAGGGGCTGGGGAAGAGGGTGGGGAGATGAGGATAAAGGGGCACAATAATCCGCAGTCACAATATAAGTTGGTCCCCGGACGGCAGTACAGCATGGAGAATACAGTTAGTTAGTGATTCTGTAACATCTTCCTATGAGGATTTAATAATACAGGTAACCGGTACAACCACTGTGTTGTATGTCCAAAACCAACATAAGATTATATACCGATGATACTTCAATTAAAAAAAAAAAAAACAGCTGCAACTCACAGAATGGGAGAAAATATTTGCAAATCATTTATCTATGGTCTTCTAGAATATATAAAGAACTTTTACAACTCAATAATAAAAGGACAACCCAATTAAAAAATGGGCAAAGGATTTAAGCAGAAATTTCTACAAAGGAGATATGAAAATGGCCATTAAGTACATGAAAGGATATTCAACATCATTAGTCATTAGGGAAATGCAAATAAAAAACACAAGGAGGTGTCATCTTATACCCACAAGCATGGCTCTGGTTAAAAAGATACATAACATGAGCTTTGATGAGGATGTTGGAGATACTGGAACCCTCATATATTGCTGGTAGGAATGTGAAATAGTGAGGCCACACTGGAAAACAGTCTGGTGGTTCCTCAAAATTTTAAACACAGAGTTATCAGCAACTCCTTTCCTAGGTGTATGGCCAGGAGAAATGGAACGTATGTCCACACAGAAACTTGTACATGATGTTCACAGAAGCATGGCTCACAGTAGCCAAAAAGTAGAAATAACCTAAATGTCTAGCAACTGAATGGATTAACAAAGGTGGTATATACTGAAATATTACTTAGCAATGAAAAAATGATACATTAATATATGTTACAATACAGGTGAACCCTGAAAACACTATGCTAAGTGAAAGAAGTCACAGAAGACTACCTACAGTATGAGCCCATTTATATGAAATGTCCAGAAGAGAGAAACCTACAGAGAAGTTACTTCAGTTGAGGGTGTATGTGTGATGTGTGTGGATGTGATGGGCACGGGTTTTTCTCAGGGGGATGAAGATGTTCTAACATTGATGGTAGTAAAGGTTGCATAACTCTGTGAATATACTAAAAGCCATTGAATTGTACACTTTAAATTGGTGAATTGAATAGCATTTTACTTATATCTATTATGACATAATTTATATTAGAGATTTTTATACTAAAATAAAAAGCTGTTAAAAAAAAGTCTACTATCTCCAAACTCTAAAAGACAGCGGATGGTAACAAATAAAAAGCTATTTCCCCATCCCCAAAATTAAAAAGCAGATACATGGGATACCTATTAGAATTTTAAATACAGGAGGGATCCTTTGACCTAGCAAGTCTCCTGCAGGAATTTATCTTACAAGACACAGTTGCATGAGTGGCACAAAGCTACATATGTGGATGTTCACTGCAGTATTACTTAATAACAAAGTACTGGAAACATTTGAATGCCCATTAGTAAAGGTTTGGTAAGTAAATCATCGGACATCCAATCAATACATTACCATGCAGCTATTAGAATGGAACAAACCAGGTTAAGCAAGTAAAAACATTTAATGAGCCTAGAACAGTGCCTGGCCGTACAGTAAGTGCTTAATACATATAAACATTTGTTACATGGTCCCTATTATGTGTGCCAGTATGGAAAGATGTCTAGGATATATTCAATGAAGCAAGGCACAGAACAGATGGTATAATAGGGTCCCACTGATGTAAAAAGTACAACAGGGTATGCACACACAGGTGTGTATATATGCATATGTATGCACTTATATTTGTGTACTGTTAACTGTGGTACCCACTTAAAGGTAGGAGGGCTACTTACAAAGATTTACTTTTCAATTTATATCTTTCATTATTTGCATTATTGTTGTGTGTATGTGTACTTCAATTATTGAAACAAACAAACAAAAAACACCCAGATACAGAACTAGAAAAGTAGCTCTGTGGTCATTCTAAATCGAGGTAAGGACCCCTACACACTTCAGCACCCCAAGGCCACTGCTGTATGGCAGGCAGCATGGTCACTGCCGATAACTGACAGCTATGGGGTTGATGCTGGGCCAAAGAGAAAAGGTTAAATGGCGATCAGCACACTCTAGCGAAGAAGCAGAGAAACAAAGGAATACTTAAGTATCTTAATATTTTAGAAAGTGGTCCATCCAAAATTATTAAATTAAAATTTTGAAAGAAAATCGACTTTTGTTTGAATAATCAATTCCTGTGGAATACTTGATTCCCTGACACACGGGCAAATGAGGTGGTGTCACAGAGAGAGAAGTACTGCTGTGTCATTAAATCTAAGTAAACGTAAAGCAACAATGCATTGTGGCACTAAAAGTGTTTCGGCGGGTGGCCCAAGCACACGCGGCACTCAGAGGTGACCCTGAGAACATCACAGAAAGGCTTTACTTGAAGAGCTTGTAAGGGATGCCGGAGAAGGAAGACAGGTAGTTGTCGGTGAGATAACGTGCCTTAAGAGAAGGCTCTATTTCTGCTAGAAACAAGAGCGACTGTTATCTTTGGCAGCAAAGGAAAGGAATGAAACTTAAAAGGTGAAAGACGAGAATAAATGAGGATATGAAGAGAAGATGAAGACGAGATTCCTAGCAAAACAAATACTTGCACGGATCAATTTTATTTTGGCCAGACATATCAACTGAAAACAAAGACTTTTTATTTTTCAATTATAAAAGCCATTTAATATGCTCATTGAAGAAAATAATAAATAAAATTAAACCAAAAATCAACTATTTAAAAAATTTTAAACTAGCTTTTTAGGTTACTGCTTCCAATTATTTTTTAATGAGTTCTAGGAACATATAAACTTCTTTAAAAACAAAATTTAGTTTATAAGCATATGTTTTTAAAACAGAAATATATAGTTTATGTTCATCATATAGCTTTTTTCCTTTTTTACACTTACCATTATACTGACAATACCTTGCCCAAGAAAACTGACGGGGGCATGCATACACTGTGCCTACCTGGTGCACGTACTCGTCCATACTCGAAGGCATATCGAAATTGACGACCAGCTTGACGCTGACCAAGTCCAGGCCTCGCCCCAGGACGCCAGTGCTCACCACGACGTCATAGTCTCCTTCGAGTAAGCCCTTCACAAAAAAGCAGCTAAGTTCATTATGCAGAATGTATCTTCTGTGGTTTCATGTAATTCAGGCACCTTTTCTTTTTTCAGTATTTTGCGAGGGCAGTGCCTTCTCAGTAAGCAAAGGTCTTACGAACCAAGAAAATGTATAGGGCTTAAGTTCCTCCCAACCCTCCCAGTCCAATTTTTCTATTTTTTAAAGATTTTACTCAGGCAAACATTTTTCAACGGTGAGCAACTGCCCTGCCCCCGTCCGAACTGACCTGATCTCAGAAATGGTAGGATTCTGAATTAGTAATCTAGTTGGGAGATAATCCCCAGGGGACAGGCTTCCTCCCCCTGCAGAAGAAGACACTTAACTTCACAGGCACTCGCCTGCCTGAAGTTCTCAGTCATTTATAAAAGGGCTGGTTTAAAAACCAGCTGGTCATATGGTGTGTCTTGAAAATGAGGCAAAGCAGATTTCAGGGAAGAAAGGAAAACAGGATGCTAAGTGGCAGACCTTCAGTGTGTTTTTCCTTTCTATCTGAGGCTTCTCTGAATGTATGGACGTGCTGTTGAGACCTGTGATTTTCTGAACGGCCTCGCTCAGCAGATCTGCTCCTAGTTTGTGGTCCACAAATACTAACACTGGTGGCCTGAAGAGTTTCTTATCCTGAAAGATTAAACATGTGTTATTTAAAATTATTCATATAATACACAGTGAGAAGTTTTTCTGAAAGCATTAGTATCAGCAAGTTACCAATGGGTTTATAAAAATTAAGGAGGAAAAATGGCATATTCTGTTTAAAATGAATGTTTTCCTTAAAATATGCACAAACTGCAGCCAGTCATCTGCCCTTCGCATTTCTCCATCACATTATTAATATTACAAAAACAATTTAAAAATTCAAGTGCAATTTGAAATGTTAAATACTATTCATAAGTCAACACAAACCATATTTTAACTTAATACTGTATTTTTAAGTAACTATGCTTGCATGTATCACCCACTTAACAAATTTCTGTTTAAGCTAGTTACCATAAAAAAATTATATTTCTCTAGGACATAACAGACAAGAAAGTACATCTTTACCTTATCTATAAAACTACTAGGAACTTTTGAAACAAAAAAAAAATTACTTAGAAACAATCTTGGTATTTACATTTTTTCTGTAATAAGGAAAAAAAACCCAACCCTGCATCTATTCAGCATGTTGTCATACATAAAAACGTAATTTGATACCCACAGAATTCTGAAGTGAAGCAATTATTAAATACCAAGTTCTCCGAAATCTGTATCTAGAAATCGTTGTGTTAAGAACTGAAAAATGCAAACGCCATCTACAAAAGAGAGTTGACGCTCTACTACTCACGTTTAAGATCTCAAATAATTTCTTCTTTTTGGCCGGCTCTTCCACCCACAGGATGATCTGGCGCACGCTGGGGCAGGGCAGGCCCTTCTCTCCGATGAGGATTCTCACGGGGTTCTGCAGAAGCCGGCTGGCTAGCTGTTCTGTGCCATCTGGGATTGTGGCTGAGACCAGAATGGTCTGGCAGTCATTAGGCACCTTTTCCAAAATGTCCAGTACTTGCTGTTGAAAGCCCATCTTTAACATGGTATCTACCTAAAATAAAATCATTTTAAAGTTAGTCCTACTTGACATTAAATCCCAGAACCACTCAAGAAAAAACTGGTATCATTAAGACAAAAATTTTAAAATGTCTGCCCTGAAAAATATACCAGATTGTCAATAGCTAAAGGGTCAACTGGGAAAAATATATAAGTATGTAAATATTTTTTATTTATATGTAAATAAAATTTAAGGGGACTATTTGGTGACTAGTTCCTCCCTGCCCCCACCTAAGAGGGATGTTAGCAAATTAAAATGTGAAAAAAAAAGTACTTGAGAAAAGGTCAGAATTAAAAGTACTACATAAATGCAGGCTGTTTCCAATATTAGAACTACTCACAATTAAAACAAAGCTACTCAGAAAATGCAAGAGTCCACAGTGTGGGGAAGGACAACACTCAGAAACAGAGTGAGAGGTATTGACAGGGCAGGGGGTAAACACAGGTGTCCCCTAATCAAAAACCAGCTTCGCCAAATTTACCGGCAAGTGTTCTATTTTCAGTGTTGCCCACATTTCTTCATCAGCTGCTCACGAGGTCCTTGACCCCTGACACTCTGGCTTCCATCTCTCCCTGAACTCCACCACTGAGGGTCGCCAGGGCTCACCACTCACTCACTCACCGGACCTTAACTGCCGGCAGCTGACACCCACATGCTGAGCGTTCACAGCCAGGCACCTTTCAGGAGCCGCACACGTGCTCCTAACACTCTCATGATGTCGGCACCGTTACGACCCGGTTTCACAGGCGAGGAACTCGCGTGAACTACGTCGTGATCCCTGAGGCGGTGGGACTGGGACATGGACCCTGGCTACCTGGCTCCGAATCTATGTCAAAAACACCAAGTAAACTGCTGTGTGCTCGGTGGTGAAGACACACGAAGAGACCCTGCCTTTAAAGAGCTTACGGTCTAGAAGGAAAACAGATGGGTCAACCCAAACCACAAGTCACATACTTGAAGTATTATCAGTCTAAATCACAGTACATGGCATGCTGACCGTCCCTCCCTCAAGTCCTTTTCTTCCCCCCTGGCCACGGCTTTGAGAGCCCTCTCCCCTCCGATCAGTCCCCACGTGGTGGACAGCCTCTGTGTGTCCGTGAGCCCACGGGCTGTGTCCTGAGCCCCCTTCTTGTCCCCATCTACGCTCTCCAAGTAAGCTCAACAGGTTCTACGGCTCTGGACTCACATGTACACCAAAGACTCCCCAAATCTTATCTCTGGCCTGGACTCTAGTGGCAGAATCTAACTGCCAACTCAGCGTCTCCACTTGGATCTCACAGTCCGCTCAAATTTCACTGTTTAAAACAGAATTCCGCATGTTCTCCTTGCCAAGCCTACACTCAGTACATGTCCCAGGCCAGGGCACCGCCTGGACCACCGTCTCTTCATCAGCCTGCATCGGATCCACTCCGTCCAGCTGACACGAATGTGCCCCAGATCCAGCCACTTCCCTGCAGCTGGCAAGGGGCACACCTGTCCTGTCACCCCCACACCAGACCCTGTGCCCCTCAGGCGGCCGGATCCGTTCCTCCTCGGCATAAACCCTCCATGACTTCCCATCACTTAGAACAAAACCCACCTCCTAACTCCAGCCTGGAAGCTCTGGAGCCTCCCACCCCCCCGCCCACTTCCCTGACCCCATCTCCTGTCTCCACGGCCCTGCCACACCAGCCGTCTTTCTGTCCCCGACGACTCCCCGCTCATCCCCCTTTCGCTCCTCCGAGCCGGCTATTCTGCCCACGACCGTCTTTCCTCCCGATGCATCTTCGCCTGGCCGGCCCCTTCCCACCCGGCCCTCAGCACAAAACTCCCCTGAGCCCCCTCTGCCCAGCACCGGGATAACCCCCCGTGTTCTCAGTCGCATGACCTCATGTGCATACACCTGTGACAGCTCACCTCACTTTCCACTGTCTCCTCAAAACCAAGAACAGCGCCTAGTACACAAAAGCCCTAAAAACGGATTTGACTCGTAGGTAAGCATTTAGTTCTAAGCACTGAATGAGCACAGACTCGCGGTCAGGCAGCTGGCTGGTCAGTGTGTTCCAGACTCCCTCAAGATAAGATTCCCCAGGACAAGTTTTTAAGGTCTCGGACTCCAGCTCGGCGCTGCTGGGTCGGAATACCCACGTAAGAGGCCTGTCTCCTCCTGCAGTCATCGGGCACACCAGGTGGGGCCCAACACAAGGGAGACCTGAGCCAACACCGTGCGTGATTCCTGGGAAACAGCAGGGCTCAGAGTGGGGAGTCTGTACCCAGGTCACGGGCAGCGGGGAGAGAAGCCTGCGGCCGGCCCGGGGCCGTGAGGAAAGGTTCAGAGTCAGCCACAGGAGGGAAGAGCAGGTGGATGGGGTGGGGAAGGTTCTAGGCCGAAGCCCGGGCGCCCAGGGGACGCAGCAGGGAGACCGAGAGTTTCTGACTCCAGAGGGACCCCCTCAGTTCCCACGCCTGGCCGCTCCTGGGTCCTCGCCCTTCCCCTCAAACAGCAGCCACTCTCTTCTCAGGGACACTATGTGCTCGCAGTTCATTCCTGGTCTCTGACTACTGCTATTTACTGACTCACCGTCAAACCGCACCAGACCCTCCGCCCAGGCTTGTCTCTGATGCCCTCCCTTAGGGAAGCCGGGGTGTGTCACCCAATCCCAATGCATGTTTCTGCTCGCGGCTGAGTATTTCCCCTGTGCCCACCACTCTCATGGAAACCAGCATTTCCAGTGCCACACTCACATCACCATGCCGCATGCTGACCTGCCTGCTCTCCTAAGATTAAGGGCACCACCACGATCTGTGAAGGCACCTCGACCACCTGCTTCTTCCTCCCCCCACTCAGGCCTCACGGGACTCAGAAACGGTTTGCGGGGACTTTCAGCTGTAGCCGGGACTCTCCGGCCTCCGCGCGGTCCCTGAACCTCCTCTCCCGGCCGCCAGCTGTCTGTCCCACTGACCCTTCTTCAGTGCCTCTGCGTGAAGCAGGGTAACCTCGTGAACCACTACCTCCAGAGTCCCGCCCTGACGCAGCCCCTACTGCCCACATCAAACCCAAATTCCTCTGCCACCGTTCCAGGGCCCTCTGTAACCTGACCCCACCCCTAAGTACCCTCTTCCCATTACTTCCTGTTACTTTTCAGGAAGCGGACAATGCTGGTGGGTCTCTTTTCTGGCCTCTCTGCACAGGCGCTCAGATCTTCTGGAATATCTGACACATCCTCCCATTCTTTAAACCCTTTTCCATCTTTGGACTCCCAGGTCACATCCATCGCCTCTGAGAAGCTGTTTTTCACAGGGCCAGTTCACTCCCACCCCCACTTCTTCTGACCTCGTGTGTCCTGAACGGTTAACATACCACGCACAGCCCTATCACCTCACCACAGCTCGCATCAGGGGTCAGCACACAGCTGCCTGCCGAGACAGGTCCGGACCTGCACCCGTGTCCACGAACAGGGTTTCATGGGAAGGGCCACCCCACTCAGTACCATCCCCCGCACTGGGCGGCTGCCGCAGACACCAGGGACCCCCGTGTTCACTCTCGGGGCCTCCACAGAAAGAATTTGCCCTTCCCTGGCCTGCAGCAAACACGTTAGTACTTTTGTATTTGAGTACATATGATGATGTTTTTGTCTTCATTTTCAGTGTGTCTTTTCCTCAAGACTTCAGCACTTTCTAAACTTGAATAGTGATCAAAATCTTAGTGATGCCAGGGGTGGTTAGTTTGTACTTAAACAGCACTTCCACACAGATGTCAGTTTCGATCACATTATTTACCAACTTAGTTCCCCTCTAGGCCACACAGAAACCATATTCCTTGAGAGTCAAGGAGCCGGGGCATGGCACAGAGCGGGCACCCAGCACGTTTGCGGAGTGAGTGCTTCCTTTGTGCCGCAGCACCCAGCGCAGCCCTGAGGAGCCCCGTGAAGCCTCGTTAACTGAAGAGGAAGAGGCTGTGAGATGCAGGGAGAGGCAGGGAACCTGGCATCGGCTCTGTACAGTCATCACTTCTCAGGCTCATAAAGAGCGGGCACCTATGAACACGGGCTTGTCAACAAAAGGAAGCCCCGTCATACGGCCAGGGCAGCGTAACTGATGATAATCAGATGCGATAAAAAAGCCACATTCCACCAAAGAGCCATGCCAGGAAAATGCCGACCTAGCAGAGCTTTTAAAAGGCCTGAACAACATTTCACATGTACACAGGACGAATGTCTGCGGGCCATTTTCACGCTCATCACTTCATCCTTGCCACGACTCGGGAAGATGGACTGACTGGCCCGATCTCACGGCGGGTGGAGTAAAGGCTCCTCCGGGATCCTACAGCTACTTGGTGGTACTCACAGAGGGCAGGCCAGGGCGCCCCCACTGGGCAGTGCCCAGCACCCCACATGTCTGACCACTGCCCTGGGACACGAGGGAGGGGAGATCACTCTAGGAATGCAGTGCAGGAATGGAACACGCCTGGGCTGGGCTGGCACATGCTGGAATGTCACCGAGTAGTAATACATGTGCCTCAGTGTATGAAGCCAGAAGTGGGAAAATGCCTATACACTCTACATAACACAGAAAATCACCACAGATGTCTACGTCCACATAGAAAACAGGTCATCCAACTAAACATTACTGGCAACTTCCAAAATCCTTATGAATAGTTACTTGTCACTGATTCTGTTATTTTTTTAGACAAATGATAGCCAGCATCAAACATTTCCAAAAAACTTACCACTAAGAATATAGTACCTGATGAATTTGTGTCTTCTATTAATTAGGAAAAGACAGCTACGATTTTACGTTAGTGCCTGATACCTTAGTTTAGCTGCTTGTTATACAGAAACCAATACTGCAATTAAAAAAAAGAATATCCCTGATTTTTTTTCCTTTGGGGAGAAAATGCTTGAATAAACAGAGAAATTATATATTTTCATAAATTATATAAAATTATGTGATTAATGTTTCTAAACACACTACTTACTTCATCTATTACTACAATTTTTATACCACAGAGTTCTACAGAGTTCTGTTTAATTATATCCAGGAGTCGCCCAGGAGTTGCTATGATAACCTGAATAAAAGAGAAAAAGCAAATTAAAAAACTAGATAATATTCATTTACTCATTCTTTCTTTCATTCTTTCTATACTTACTGAGTGGCTAATAGGTGCCAGACACTGTTAAGTCCTTGGAATTCAATGATGAATGAGTCAGACACAGTCTCTGCACTCCTGAAACTCATAATACAAAGGAAGAAACAGAAAGAGATGCTCATGGTGAGCTCAGCATAGGATGCAATGAATGGGACGGCTATCCAGTCTTGGCTGACATACAACTAACACCTAAAAGGAAGAACAGCGGGAGTGAGCGAGGTGTGGAGAGGTTCAGGTGGAACAGAAGGCATCCATGGATGACCTGATGCTGGGAGGCCATCGAGGCTTAGAAGGGTGAGGGAGGGAAGCATGGCCCAGGCCCAGGCCGGAGAACAGGGCAGGGACCAGACCAGGAAGAGCCTCGCAGGCAGGCTGACTGCTAGTTGGCTCTGTGAACAAGTGCAAATTTCTTAACTTCTTTGGATCTATTTCATTTTTAAGTTAAGGGGTTGGCCATGCTGACTTCTAAAGTTCTTCAAGTTCTTAGTAGTCTTATAATCATTAGTTGTAGTAGTGGTTAAAAGTAGGGGTTCTTTAGCAAACAAACTTCCGTAGGCATCTCAGCTCCAGCATTACTAACGGTGTGAGTCTTTGTTTTCTTCCATAAAATCGAAGTGATAACGATTATTGTGAGGACTGAGTAAGACAGTGCTGGCATAAAATACAGGCGCAGAAGAATGACAAACGAGCTGCCGAGTTCAGCTGTACCTCACTTCTCAGGTACACACTGACACACAACGGTAAGCCCGCTGACAGAGACGGAAGTTCAGGGTTCTGAGGGTCCGTGGCCAGACTGGTAGGGTTCTGCTTCGGTGCTTCAGAAATCCCATAAATATAAAAATCAGTTTTGATATTTTGAATGGTATTCACCCCTTTTATTCCATTTTTCCCCTCTGCTGGTTTGGAAGTCAGGAACTTTTTTCATTCTTTCAGTGCTTTCCTTCGAATTTTACCAAACATAAATAACTTAATAAAATCTAAAGTTAATCGACATTTTACCTTTTTTCCTGAACAATCCAGAGCTAAGGCTTTAACACAGTCACGTCCCTCCCGCACTTCTATGCTACTGTTGGTCAGTGTTTTACTTTTCTTTTTAAAGCCCGATTGTTCATTACTATTACTGTTACCGAGTCAATGTTTGTTCGCATTCACCCACATGCTCACCCTTTTCTTTCCTCAGCACTCCGTCTCCCACCCGACCCCTTCCTTCCTAGACTCCCGCCTTCAGAGGCAGGTCAGCACTGTTTGGAGGTTCCTCAGATGGTGCACTGGTCATGCACGCTGTTTTGTTTATCTGAAAAGGTCTGTTTTGCCCTCACTCTTTACAGATTGTTGAGCAGACAGATGCTTCCATTTCTTCCCAGGGGGTGTCTGGAGCGCCAGGGCCTGTCCTGGGGAGTGGGAGGGGCAGCAAGGGGAGGAGGGGGCCTCCGCGGAGAGGCAGGCCTGCAGAGGGGGCTGCAGCAGAAGGAGGCCAAGAGGTGCCGGGTAGAATCGAGTGAGAGGTGTCGCTGTGGGGCAGTGTGGGGGACGGTGGTGAGGACAGAAAATTGGTCACATACAGGAGGACTGAGCAAAGAAATACAGGAAGGATAAAGGGTAGCAGGGTTGATTGTCAGAGTTACAAAGATGGAAACAGAGAACCTAAAATGAATTTTGGTCTGTGGAATTACAGTTGGAAATATCAACATGAGCTCATGGTCTCATATAAGTGTAGATACAAAAACACACACACTCAGAGATATTCCTTCCCTCTATTTGCTGAGAGGTCCCAGATGCAATTACAGCTCAGTGCCCACGAGCCCAATCTAGAACCCAGACTTTGGTTTCTGAACCCTCTTCTCTACTGAAAGGAACCAGGGCTCCCTGGAGAAGGGCACGAGTCCAGGCTGCGGTGAGGAGAGAACAACGGGAGCGCTGAAATCCTCTGTAGATAAAAAGGGAGACAGTGCTCAAGGGATGATGCGGGTAAGTATGATAAAAGGACACAGAAGCCACTTGAAGGTGCTTCCACTGGTCAAACTGGGCACAATCAGAGTGTCAAAATAATGATACTATCATATAACCCCTTAAATGCAATGGGAAACCATGAGTCTGTACTGATGGAAAAAAAAATGAGTATGTTGGAAGTCTGGTGAAATGCAAGAAATTCACAGTCTGAAAGTAACCAGACCCCCAAATATTTCCCAATCCAAAGGGAAAAAATAAACTTTACATTTTTCTTTTCAGATAATATCACCATTAAAAGGACAAACTGAAATTGTATGTCATCTAAAAGGATGCAACGAAAAGCACAAAGCGCCTCTTCTTTGTCAAAGATACATAACTTGAATCTGATCAACTGAGGGATGTTCTCCAAAGTAAGTGGTTTATAATTCTTAAAAGTGTCAAGATCATGAAAAAAAAAAAAGGAAAGACTGAGCAACTGTGACAAACCGAAGGAGATCAAAGAAACATGACAAGAAATGCAAATTATGATTCAGCCTGGGTTCTTGTGCTATATTCTTGTGGGACAATTAGTAAAACATGAATGGGGTCTAAGGAGTAGATGGCAGCAATTTTAACTCCTGATGCACTCCAATGTATCGCTGTTAAGCTCCTGATTGTGTAAATGTACTATGGCTAAGGAGGACAATGTCTTTGTAAGACTCACAGCAGAAGTATATTAGCTGTGGATCCTTAGCTAAGTCTCATCTTTCTGAGATTCAACTCAACCAGAAGAAATGGGATATGCCAACCCATCCTCCTCCATGAACAAATGTGATGATTAAATGAATGATGCACTTAAGAACATCCCACAGCATTTGATGTACAAAAGGCACTCAGTATATTAACTGTGTTCCTTTCCTTCCTATACAAAAGAAACTTCAAAAATTAGGGCTTACTTAGCAAGGTTACCTAAAATCACATTCCTAAGTTCCTCAAGGAAAAGAAAAATTAGTTCCCATACTGCTTACAATACTTCTCAAAGGCATTCTATCAAGTCGGCGCTCACCTTCACGTGTTGCCGCAGACGGTACAGCTGGGGCGGCAGGGGCAGGCCGCCTATGAGCAGGGCCGTCTTCGTGCGCGGCAGGCCGCTCAGCAGTTCCTTGGCCTGTCTCTCTATCTGAATGGCCAGCTCCCTCGCGGGTGTCAGAATGAGCGCAGATGGAGTTTTGCTCTGCAAAGATACAGAAAAACGAGTCTAAAAACACCAGCAGTTAATTCCTGGGTTGATAGAGACTCATCTTCAAAGTGATTCTAGGAGCATTTTCCTCTTGAAAAATGTTCCCATCGATCCAAATGCATAGGAACCCTCCAGCCTTTTCTCAATGATTTTTTTTCCTCCAAAATCAGTATAAAGTGAACCAACCCATTGCTTATACAACAGAAATAGATACATGATGAAAGATCAAAACGGGGGCCAGGCAGAGGCGTCCTCACTGACTCAGGTGGGAAAATTGGAAGTCCGCTCCTAGTCAGTGGGAATCTGCGCTCTCCAGCCACCCGTCGCCAGGAAGGTCTGGGAGGTCTGGGGGGAGCCCGCATCCCAACGGGACGGTTTCCCTCTCGGCTCCCTGCTGACTCCCATCTTTCACACACGCGTCTTTCACTGCCTCCTTCATTTTGGTCCTCCAGTAAGTTTTACCTATATTTTGGACATCTGGTGCTTTACTTTTTTTTCCCTCACGTTATTTTCTACTACTCTTTGGTTTTCCAAATGTTCGTCCGTTTGCGCTCCTCTTTGCCGGCATTTTTCCCTTGTCCCCCTCCCTGCCGAACTTCTCCCCCGACAAAATGTCTGTTACACTAATCATGTATGGAAGTACTTTATACACTTCTTAAACTAACAAGTAAGGTAAGGTTATAGTATTTTAAGATGAACCAGAGATCACTTTTAAGGGTCTATTTTGACCTCTACAATAGTTTCAACTTTGGTATTACCAGCTTTTCTCAGAACACAATATCCAAGGAGGCTAAAATGACACAAAAATTGCAACTCATTCTTGTCAGCAGGATTCCATCCCCACCCCCAACAAATCAAAAGCTTATTTCTTGAATAGAAAATTTGTTAAGTTTTGTAAAGAATGCAATTTTTTTAGGCCTTCAGTAAAAAGATCTCTGGTTCATTATAATAAAACGATATTCCCTAAAATTGTCTTTTTCTTAGGAACTATCCAGAAGCCAAATCAGTAGGTGCTCTAGTGATGAAAATTCTAAATAGTTTCGGTTTGCAGTTTTAACCTAAAGATGAAACTCGGTCAAGGGCTCCCTTGTTTCTGACAATACTTGTGAACCCTGACTTGCCTCGAGGAAAGCTCGCGTGACCACCGGAAGGAGAAAAGCGGCTGTTTTCCCTGAGCCGGTGTCGGCACTGGCCAGGATGTCCCTTCCCAGAAGCCCCACGGGGATCATTTGCATCTGAATGGGGGTTGGAACTTCATAGCCTGATTCCTTCAAGTTGCGATTTAAGGCCTCAGGGAACCCGCAGTGCTCGAAGTCAATAATGGGCCTGGGGACGCGCTGCCCTTCCACTGCAATTCCCAGCTGCTGCTTGAGATTTTCAATCTGGTCTTCCTGAAGGCCCGAAATGAAAGGGTGCTCTTTATACACATAGGAATTAAGTGCTGAATCCAGCTCGGAATCAGCTTGCTGTGGATTGCTGAGTTTTAGTTTCTCCTCCTTTTCCTTGACTTGGAGAAGATGTTTTGCTTTGCACTCCAAGCTACACACATCTTCATCTGTCTTATCACAGATGTACTCCCCGTAACGACCACAGACGACACAGACGGGCTCCCCAGGTTCTGCCCAGCGCTGCGTTTTGGAAAATGACTTAACAGGCTCTTCAAGAAGTCTGCGATCCTCTGCACCCTGCTCAGATCCGACCAAACAAACCTCAGCCAGCTGGCCGGCTGGACTGGGGAAGGGGCCGGGTTCCGCACTGTGCGTGTCTGCTGTGGCCATTTCTTTTGTAACTAAAGCATCAACTGTATCATCTCGGCCTTCATTCGGCTGAAGGTCGTCTGCTTCTGGTTTGATTTTCTTAGCCGTACAACCTTGGGTATCATCATTAGCATTCCTCTTGATTTTTAGAGATCTTGGAACAAACATCCTTTAATATTCTGGTAAGGAAATTATATGATGAGTTTTACTTTACCCTTGATAAAGTTCACAGAAGAAGTGCTATACAGTTATCTGGAGGCAGCCGGGTGTCCCTGGGCTTTGCCTGAAAGGAAAAGAAAGGGCATCATGAACTACGTACATAAAGCTTTCCCCCCATTCACCAGCTTCCTCCTGGGGACAGACGGAACCCTTTCTTCGTACTCAGGGGTGGTGGACAATGCACACTGCCTACTTCTGTTTACGATTTGCACTTGGAAATAGCAGATATGGCAAATTCTAGAGTAAATCCTTCTATTATATTTTCACAGAAGACAACAGGAGGGATACTTTACAAGTAGAATCGTTAAAATCAAAACCACAAAGGAAAAATACTCTTTTGTAACGTGTGTAACTATTAAGTAACAGATACCGCGCTCCCTGTGTTCCACGCACAGTACTTGGCGCTTCACGTTAACCTGATTCCCACATACCTGTAAATAAAGTAGGTTAATTCTACTCCCCAGAGATACACGTTTTATTATGCTGTATTATGTATCATAATAATAGACTCACTTTCCACACGAGGTACTCAGGGACTTGTCCAAGCTCCCTATTCTAGGTAGAACCCAAGCACTCTGGCACCGCAGTGCAAGCTCTCAACCCACAGCCTGGCCTACTAGCACCAAAAATATATTTTTTCAAAACCACGGTGACTGGGAAAGACTTTTAACCTAATTTGGGGATTATCAAATACACTAAAAAACATTTTTCCCAAAAATTCCTTAGGATACACTGCCAGATCCCATATGTCCAGAAAAATTCCAACAAAAATTTAACTGGGGGTCCAGAAGACCCCAAAAACGTCCCGGGGTGGGGGTGGGGTGGGAACGGGTGGTAGCGCGAGAGCAGGAAGGGCCTGAAACTCCCAAGTCCCCAGAAGGCCCCCGACGGACCCGGCCCCGCAGCCCCCGCGCCCCGCGCCCAGCCCCTGCCCGGGCGTCGCCCTCACCCGCCCGCGGCTGCGCGCCCAGAGGCGCGGGCACGTCACGGCGCTGCCAGGAGACGGGCGGCGGGCCCGGGCGGCTGCACGACGCGGGAGGCGGACTGCCCCGGGCAGGGCCCGTCCTACCGCCGCGGCCGAGCGCCCCGGGTCCCGCAGGGGAGGAGCGGCACGGGAAGGAGGCCCAGCGTGAGGCCGCGTCCGCTCCCGCTCGGGGCCGCCTTCCCCTCCGAGCGCCGGGCCGTTGGGGCCACACTGCGGCGGGGGCGGCGGGCGCGGAGCGCAGAATCCACTTCTCCGGGTTTTGGCAGGGGGCGCGGCGCGAGTCGGCGCGACACTGCGCGACGGGGAGGCGGAGCCGGGGCGGGGTAGGGGCGGGGCTCCGCGCGTTTCCCCGCCCCCGCCCCGCCCCTGCTCCCGGCCGGGCCCAAATCTCGCAGCCTCGCGGCGGCTGGGCGGCTTCCACAAGGCGGGGCGGGTCTGGGATCCTCTCGGCCGACTTTGCTTGACGGGCTGGGCTGGCCTGGACCGGCGGGCGAGCGTCGGACGTCCAGGAAAGGCGGAAGGGGCTGCCGCGGGGCCGGGACACCCAGGCGGTTCCAGGTCTGAGTGTGAGAGGGGAGACGGAGCCCCGGGGCTGGAAAACCCTTCCTGCTTTCGCTGGCCGACCGGATAACGCTTCCGCCCCTGGCACTAGAAAGAAAACAACACGAGCCCCGCTCCTTGTCCCTGCCCTGCAGGTTGCCCTTTCTCTGCTTTGCCAGCCTCTCGAGCCACATGCCCCGAGCAGCTTGTGGCTGAGAGAGATCGAGATGGGGACGGAGCAGGGGCGCCGGAAGGAGGAAAGCAGAGGCTGATGACTTTAATATTAGTTTTCGGGTTTCAAACTCACCATGAAGCTAATGGAATTTGAGCTTCAGAGCCCCTCACTCCACAGGTGCCTTCCGTAGCCTAGAAGAGGAGGCTTAGCAGTGTGTTAACACGGTCATATAGTCTTGTAAAATCTGCAAAAGAAGGATATGTAAACCTTAGAGATTTTTCAGTATTTTGTATGATATTTGATGCATACAAAATAATATGTTGAGAAAATATGTAAATTGTAAGGCATCCTACTAAAAACAAGTCTGATTCCATCACATTATCCACATTAAGCCCCCGTCCATCTGTGCATCTCCTGGATTCTACCCCTTGCCTTTTCCCTCATCCACCAATATCTTGAATTTTGACTCTCCTCGCCATTGTTAGTAGTTCCATCACACCTGGATGTGTTCCTGATGTATAGTTTCGTTTTTCTTCTTCTCCAGCTTTACAATAGCTTTGTAGAATTTGCATTTATCGTTCAGCATTTGTTTCTTTGACCCATCTAAATTGTTAAGTGTGAGAAAATAGTAGAATATTCATCTTCATGCTGTAATTTCTTAGTTTATGTATAGTTTATCCATTTTTCTGTGGACACTTGAGTTATCGTCAGTTTTTTGTTATTAGAGGCAAATTTACCATGAAGCCAATGAACTTTGAGCTTCAGGGCCACTACCTTCCACAGCCTAGGCAAGGAGCCTTAGCAATGTGCTGACACGATCATCTATTTTCGTAAAATCTGCAAAAGAACAATATTTAAACCACAATGGGTTAAGACCACTTTCTCTTTACACTCCAGCTTCCCCTCCTTCAGCCCCTCTGAAGCTGTGTGGTGGTGGACGGCTGGAGGTATTCAAGGCTGAGCCAAGGTGCATTGAGTTGGGGACACATTTCCTTTGAGTTCAGTGGAATGTCTTTGTGAGGTCTGCAGTCTGGTAAGGTTAGGTCATTGCTTTTTTCCCCAGGGTAAGAAGTGTCAATAAGAAATGCTAAGAATACGTGCTGTTCGAAAGTGCCCAGCCTTAGCACTCCATTTATCTAAAACAAAGACCTGATTTATCATCTGTAGGGCCAACATTGTACATCTGAGTAGTTTTACAGAATTACTTGTGCCTAGGTAATGATCAAAGAAATACGCTATACAATCAATTTCTGTATGTCCTAATCTGTAGAACCAGCTATTGACATCATGACCTACATCCTTTGTCAGCGTATATATCCTTATAAGGAAGCTCTCCTCTCCAGAGCACTTTCTTCTTCAGAAGGACTGTTTCTTGGGTAGCTGTCCTAAATCTGAGCTCAAATAAAACTCGGAACTCTTTTCTGGACTTTTACTTTTTTTTGGAATTTTACTCTGGATTTTCTTTTCACCAACAGAATTTATAGGAACAGATGTCCTATCAGGTTGTGAATGTGTCCTACAGCATCTGACGTGGGAAGTATGTGCATGTGGGGGGAGAAATAGTTTGAAATGTAGGGACCACGAAGCTAGTCAGTAACATTTCATTAGATGCGGTAAAATTGTCAGCAGAGGGTCCAGTTCTGACCAATGCCTAGTCATGTGGAAGTTCTCTCCCATCAGGAGTGTATTCATCTTGAGATGGTTATAAATGCACTTACAGTTTTTTAAATTGATGGAAATCAAAGTAAAATTGATCAGACTCCATGAGTTTATAGGTCACAAACTTGTAACAGAACCACAGTGACTGTCTGGATGTGAAGACGTGTTTGTTATATTCTGAATATTAGTAGTAAAAGAAGTTCAATGAACCATGCTGAAAATGACAATCTTCTTATCCTGTCTGCAGAAACAGTATCACAGGAACCACTGCCACATGAAGGGTGAATCGAAGAGCGTGCAGCCAGCAAAACGGAGAAAGGAGGTATAGACGTATGTGAGACAGTTAATCAAAAAAATAATAGGATACTTTCCTGAATTTTGTCACATTCGTAATTTGTCATGTGTTTTCTCCAGTTACATAAGCTCATGCCGCACAAAACCGCACACCTTCTTGCGCACACCTGTAGACATTTCTGAGTCTCGTTTAAACCTGGGAGTAGGTCGCCTGGGCCAGAAGGGATGGGATGCTCAGCTTTGCAAGATAATGCCAAAATGCTTTCAAATGGTGGTACCAATATGTCTGGCACCGATCCTGTTTTTCCTGTTTGCTGTTATTCCACATTCTCTCCAAATCTTGTATTGTCAGATGTCTTAATTTTTGCTAGTCTACTAAAAATAACCCGGTATCATAAGGTTGGGCAATTTTTCATATGTTGTTCATTCCTGTTTCTCTTCCCCACCTAAGGGTTTTTTTTTTAATGTTCTTGATATCAATCTTTTGTCAATTGTGTGTATCACAAATATTTTCTCTCTGTTTGTAGCATGTTTTTTCACATTTTAAAACATTTTTACTTTATTTTGGAAAAAAATCAAACTTTGAGAAAAGAGACTAGCACAATGAACTGTATACATACCCTTCATGTACATTCACGGTTTGCTATACTTGTGTGTAAGAAGACAATATATGGACATTATTTCTGCTGATCCATTTGAGAGCAAGTTGCAACGTCGACTTAAACATTTCTGCAAAGCATGGACTTATTAATCATCTCCAACAACAAAGATATTCTATTGTGTACCCACAGAACCATTTTCAAATGTAGGTATTTTAATACTGATATATTAATACCTGATATACAGTCCATATTGAACTTTGGCCAGTTGTTACAGTAATGTCTTTTAGAGCAGTTTTTCCCCCTAATCCAGTATCCAGTCCAAGATCTTCTCCCTTTCTTTATGGTGTCTTTTGATTAAAAATTCTTAAGTTCAGTGTAGTTAAATTTGTCAGTCTTTTCATGTGTAATTAGCAGCTTTGGCATCTAGGCAATCCATGCCCAGCCAGGGGCTGGAGGGAGGGAAGGATGAATAGATGAAGCAAGGAAGATTTTTAGAGCAGTGAAACTATTTTGCATGATACTATAAGGGCGCATGCCTGTCATGACACATTTGTCCAAACCATAGAATGTATGACACCAAGTGGCCCCTAATATAAACTATAGATATGGGGTGATAATGCAGATCCATCAACTGCAGCAAACGTACCCTCTTGTGGGGGGTGTTGAGAATGAGGGAAGAGGACATACAGAAAATCTCTGTACCTTCTCAATTTTGCTGTGAATCTAAAACTGCTCTAAAAAGGACTTTAAAAAAAATTCCATGCCCATCTTAACATCAGAAAGATATTTCCAGAATTCTGGGGGAAACTTTTAAAGTTTTGCCTTTCCCATTTGAATCACTAATCCAGGCGGAACTGGTTTCTGTCTGTTGTGAAGCAGGGATCCGTTTCCTTGTTTTCAGAATGGCCAGCGAATGATCCAAATACCATGTATCGATGACAGCCCTTTTCTCGGGGATGGGCAGTGCCATCTCTGGTCATATATCCAGGTTGCATAATGCCCAGGCTGCTTCTGGACTAACTCTTCTCTCCCAAGTGGGCTCTCCTCGGGCAGCACCATTCTGCTTTAATTACCTCGCCTTTATAGGTTTCGCTCTCTGGTCGAGCGAGCTTCCTTCAGCAGCGCCTCGGCCCTTTGCGCTTGCAAATACACTGTCCGATCAACTTGTCGCCTTCCACAAAAAAGTCCTGATGTGATGATGACTGGAAACACATTAATTCTATAGATCAATCTGAGGGAAGAATTGACATTTTCACAATATCCTATATATCTCTAGTATTTAGGTTTTCTTTAAGGATTTCCACCAAAATTTCTAATTTTCTCCAGAGACGCTGATCTGCCTTTGGTCAGATTTATTCCTGGATTCATTATAGTTAGTATTACTATTGTAAATGGTCTCCTTTTAAACACTTAGTCTTTGAATTGTTTGCTGGTTTATGAAAGTGAAGTTTTATATACCAGATATTTTCTGTTACCATTTTGTTTAGGATTTTTAAATTTATGTTTAAAAGTGAGATTGGCCTCTAATTTTCCTTTCTCAGTTAATGGCTGTATGGGCACCAGAGAATGAATTGGGGAATATTTCTCGACATTCACACACACACGTTCTCTGGAATACTTTATATAAGAGAGAAATGATAGGTCTGCTGAAAATTTGGCAGAGCCCTCTCTAAAATTACCTGGGCCTGGATTTTTTGTGTGGTGTGTAGAAAGATTTTAATCTTTAGATTTATTGTCTTTAATAGTCATGGGACAAGTTCAGCCTTTCTCAAGGAGTTTTCAAAAATTCTTCAGTTTTGCTAAGTTTTATATACATATATATAATTAAAGTATCATTGATATATAATCTTATGAAAGCTTCACTTGAATACATTGTGGTTTCTACATCCACCCATATTATCAAGTCCTCACCCCTCTACTGCACATTCCATACGTGTAGTAAGATGCTATAGAGTCATTACTTGTCTTCTCCCTCCCATACTACCTTCCCCGTGACCCCCCTACATTATGTGTGCTAATCATAATACCCCTCAATCCCCTTCTCCCTCCCTCCCCACCTGCCCTCCCACACCCCTCCCCTTTGGTAACAGCTAGTCCCCTCTTGGAGTCTGTGAGTCTGCTGCTGTTTTGTTCCTTCAGTTTTGCTTCGTTGTTATACTCCACAAATGAGGGAAATCATTCAGTGCTTGTCTTTCTCTGCCTGACTTATTTCACTGAGCATAATACCCTCCAGCTCCATCCATGTTGATGCAAATGGGAGGATTTGTTTGCTTTTTATGGCTGAATGCTATTCCATTGTGTATATGTACCACATCTTCTTTATCCATTCATCTACTGATGGACACTTAGGTTGCTTCCATATCTTGGCTATTGTAAATAGTGCTGCGATAAACAGGGGTGCACATGTCTTTTCAAATCAGGGATCTTGTTTTCTTCGGGTAAATTCCTAGGAGTGGAATTCCTGGGTCAAATGGTATTTCTATTTTTAGTTTTTTTGAGGAAACTCCATATTGCTTTCCATAATGGTAGAGCCAATTTGCATTCCCACCAATAGCGTAGGAGGGTTCCCCTTTCTCTGCATCCTCGCCAGCACTTGTTTTTGCTAAGTTATACTTTTTAAGGTTCTTTTCAAATGTTTTCATATGGGCTTTCATAAAGTTGGGCATTTTATCTGTTTTTATCCTTTAAAATATTTGTTTTATATTTAATTTGCCTCTTTTTCATTCCTAATGCTTACTGGACCTTTCTCTCATTTTTTTCTTAATCAGTCTCACCAGGAAGCTTGTTTTATCATGTAATGGTTTTTAAGAATCAACTTTCAACCTGATTGATCCTTTTTATTGTATATTTGCTTTCCTTCTCACTGTTTCTGTTCCTTTTTTTTCTGTTTCTCTTCTACTGTCTTCACATTATTCTGTTATCCTTTTTATAATATCTCTCAATTAATGATTTAATACATTCATGTTTAACTTTTTTACTTGTGTAAACATTTATTGCTCTCAGTTTTCCTCAAATTACTTTTTCTGCATCCCACAAGTTTCAATACATAGAATTTTTATTTCATTCTGGTATTTTAAAGTCTCCATTATTATTTCTTCCGCTATTTATGCCAACACTTAGTGTTTTAAATTCAAATATATGTATATTTCTACTTTTTTTACATATACTTTTTTTGCATTGTGACCAGAAACTAACCACGATATTGATTCTTCAAAGTTACTTGAGACTCACCCTATGAGCTAGTCCATGGTCAATTTTTATAAATGTTCTAAGCCAGAGAAGAATGTTTATTTCATCAATAAATAGATGCAGCAATATGTATCAAATAAATCAAGTGTGGTCCTTGAAATTCTTTGCATCTCTGCTAATGTCCATGTTCGCACATGTCCATCAGTATGCCTCTCACCCATTAGCAGATGAAAGAGATCAATCTCCCACTAAATGATGGCTTTGTCACCTGGACTTCCAGCGATGTGGGAGCCATTTTATTTTAGCATCTATATTTGTAAAGCACTTCAAGCAATAGTACGTTGCAGAATCTTCGATGAGTCCAGTCACCAGCCCTGGCAGCCTCCGTGTCACAGCGCCCTGCCACAGGACCAGCCGACTTACTGAAAGCTCGCAGGGACAGTGAGCATCTACCTTCCAGCCCAGACCAGTTCTTCCTTGGAGATCGCCGCTTGATTTTAATTATGACTTAATTAGATTCTCTCTGAGGCCAAGCATTGTGCAAAACATTTTATGAACATTGTCATGTTGAATTTTCAGTGAATCTTACAAAGTAGATATTTTATCCCCATTGTGCTAATGAAGACACAGGGTAATTAAGCAATTTTGCAAGGTGACCAAGATAGTAGTGAAACAGCAAGAGCTTAAGCCCAGGTCTGTCTTCTAAATACACTGGAATACACCCCCAAGTTCTCTATATTAGATCTAAAACCATGTTGCTTTACCTTTCAATCGAAGGACCTGGTTCTAACCACCACTTTTAGCGTTCCCAGCATTTCCCAATCCTTTGGAAACTTCAGGAATAAGTCAAGCTAATATGTATTCTGTAACCCTGCCCAACTTTGATCAGTTTTCTTGTAGGAGCTTTGGATCTTTGCCATATGCATTCATATTCTAATTGTTACTTTCAGAGTAATAAGAAGTAACTAGTCTAATGATTCTGTAGCATCTTACTACACTGATGGACAGTGACTGTAACGTGGTATGTGGGGGGGACTTGATAATGGGGGGAGTCTAGTAACCATAATGTTCAAGTAATTGTACATTAATGATATCAAAATTAAAAAATTAAAAAAAAAGAAGTAACTAGTCAATCTTGCATGTGGGATGCCTCATTCTTAATGTACAGCTAACTGAGTTTCCACTCATTTCTACATGTGAGTCAAGCATGCTGGAAGAAGCCTGACACTTAACATCAAGCCCTTCCTTTTTCAGGGTTAATAAGTAAAACCTCAGAACTACGCAGGCCTCATATGTGACAGTCACACTGTATGATCTTTAAAACAAGCTCAGATTCAGAGCTCCCTTTAGGTCTCACTAGCACAGTCTAGTTAACCTGAGCTGCTGTATCTGTTTTCTTCACAAAACATCTTCACTGACTTGGTTTTATGATGTTCTTTTAATTGTGGAGCCTAGGAAAGGCTTACTTATAGTTCACATGGAAATCACAAAAGGGCATTACTCATGCGTTCCTATTACGCATCATGCTTTATGGCAGGGAGGGACAGGAAAGGATCCAGGGTGAGTCGGTTAGACAAGAGTTGTGGAGCGCCTGCATCCTGCATAAGCGTTCTATGGTTTACCTTAAGCTGTGTCTCAGAACAGGAAATGCCTCCTTGATGTGAGCCTACCTGTGAGTTATTCTCGTGCACTGTTGAGACATGCACTCTGCCTATCATCCTGTCATCTGCGGAGCCTTCCGTCTCATACCTGCTAGTTTATAGCTCATCCTTCCTCTTTTATTATGTGAGGCTTGGAAGACCTGTGTAACTTCACATCAACGTGAAGACGGGACAGCACAGGCTGATAGCATTTCACTGCCACTGATTTTTTTCAGTTGTATCATCACAGTGAATTAGACCACCACGTGGCCCGTGGCCCTACTACTTTCTGCCTTGGGTAGTTTCTCCTGATAAGTACTATGACAAAGCCTTCAAGTTCTGAAAATTCAATTCTTAGCTCATTCAACGTATTTATGGCGTCCACCTTGTGGCAGGCCTGGGAGTATAACAGTGACCAGGAAACACAAGAGTCTCTGCCATCATCCAGCTCGCAGTGGAGGAGGGGGACACTTACAACAGGAAGCGTTAAGGGAGGGGAAGTCCAGGACCACATAGGAATGTATAGGATGGGCCACCAGCTAGACGTGGGGATCAGGAGAAGCTTTCCAGCGGAAATGACATCTAAACTGAGATCTGAAGGCTGAATAAGAATAAGAATTGGGACCATTAAAACAGAAAAGAGAAGGGGAGGGAAAGGCCTAAACTGAGAGCGTGGTACGTCTGCAGAACTGCAGCAAGTTAGATGTTGGTCTGCTAAGGTCAGGTTTTGCTGCAGTGACAAATGAGCCCCAGATCTCAGTGGGATGTAACAACAAAGGTTTATTTCACATTCAGGCTGCAGTGTGGAGGAAAGATTGTAGGGGTGCCATAATGTGGAGAAAAGATTGAAGAGTGGCAGAACGGAGGTGGAAAGCTGAGGCAGTAGTTCAGGCCAGAGAAGGTGGTGGCCGGAACCGAGGGGGAGCCAGTGGGGATACGGAGAGGGGGGCAGAGTCAGGATACACGTAGAAAGTAGAGTGAACAGCTCTTCCTGATTGGTCAGACCCAGAGGGTGAAAGAGAAGGAGTCCCGGCTGGTACTCAAGTTCAGTAAATACCGTGTCCTAACCACAAAACATAACAGGAAAATAAAAGCTTTCGTGGAGTTGAATTTAGTACACACAATAGCATGATGAATATCTTATTGTTAATAATTTTAGAAATGTCTTCAGATGCATCACTGAGTTTATGATCTCAGTGATCAATGGCACTCTCTCTGCCCAAACTCCTGGCACAGATGTATTCACAGAAGCACATAATTCTTGACAGTGAAGCTTCTGGGATGTCAAATTTGGAGATGCCTTGTTAAAAGTATGTCTGTTTTACAACTCTACATTCATCCTAAAACTTGAACTTACAATGACGTCATTCGCTGATTAGAAAAATAGACCGGTACTGATCTAGGAAGTCTACTTCTGCAAACCTTGGCAAAGAGAGCGCGAACGAGTCACACTAGACTCGACGCTGTGAGGCTGACATGCTCTGCGGACCCACGTGAGAGCTGTGATCGTCACAGCACTTAAAAACTTGTTGCCAATATGCATTCGTTCTCCAGAGGAAAAAGGCTGTGCTGGATTCTCCCTTTCCAGATGAGTCACGTTGCTGGGACACTAAATTCTCAACAGATGAAGAGAGCATCTCAGGTTTTTCCAAAGCAACTCCAAATTCCTCAGCAGTGTGCACGCTGAGAGCGCCCGTTCAGCTTGTATTCTTTTGTCTGGCCACAGCCTCCTTTCCTTCCAGTTTTACTTGTCCAACTTCTCCCACTGTGATATTTTTCAGCCACACTGGCACCAATTGCCTTTTAATTTCTCTGTTTTGTCCGACCATGTCTCCCATTTTCTGTCTTTCTTTTCCATCTTCTCCAACTTAGATTCTGTGCTGTGAAGGTTAACGCTTAGCCTGCCTGTGGTAAGCCTGAGCTTCTTCCCTGGAATCACACACTTTCCAGAATTACAGAGTCCTGTGAAGGTGTGAACGCACTGGTTAATAGTGTCACTTTGTAACCAACTCTGAGAGGTTGGTGCCCTAGCACCCTCCAAAGGTGACCCCATCAGGATCTGGTTTTTAACAACCTCTATGAAAGCAAAGATTTTAATGTACAAAATGCACTTCAGTATATACCACGAATTATTCTTTCTGAAGCTGACATGCTCCGTCTTTCATGCCGGCTCCCGGGTCCTTCACACACAACCCCAAGTGCCTTTCATAGTTTCTTTTGCTTTCTGGTATGACAAGAGTCTTGTTCAAACTCATACTTATTTTTGCCCTAGACCAACAATCGACCATTTGTGCCAGCAGCCTGGGGTTCTGGGCTCCCTTTAACAGAGAATGGAATTAAAATCCAGTCTAGGCATTAGGGAAGCTAATTGCTATTAAACGGGTTATTGTTTATGAGCCTTTTTAGTGGACAGAGAGCTAAGACCTTCTCCTTTTTTTCGTCTCTTTTTTTAAATTAAAGTATCATTGATATACTATCTTATGTTGGTTTCAAATATACTACACAGTGGTTCAGCAGTTACCCATATTATTGAGTCCTCACCCCTCTAATGCGGTCACTATATATCAACATAGGAAGATGTTACAGAATCACTAACTAACTGTATTCTCCATGCTGTACTGCCGTCCGGGGACCAACTTATATTGTGACTGCGGATTATTGTGCCCCTTTATCCTCATCTCCCCACCCTCTTCCCCAGCCCCTCCCCCTAAAACCACTAATCCCTTCGCAGTAAGTCCTTGTTCTCTTCTTTCTTTCTTTCTTAGGATTAAAAAACACCATGTGTTCATTCAATTCAAATTTAGAATTGTAACATTTTTATTGAACTTTTTGATTGGATATTGGTATCACTTTGATACTGAAAATCTTGGTTTCTAGGAATACTAACATAATTATTTATTTTAATATATACAGTAGTTTTAGAATAACAATGCCAAGATTATTATTAAATATCAATTTTTAAAAATTCAGGTGTATTCCACTAGGGATATATAGTCCAATTACGGTATTTTAAAACCATGTGAAACAATTCCCTTCTGTGTGGTTAAGACACTAAAATCAGTACAGGGTGGGACTTGTTCATTTCATTTTTCTTTTGATTTATAGGAATTGCTTTTCTTTTACATTTTGATTTAATATTATTTTATAACTACATCAAACGTTTACACGGCTTGAAATCAAATCTAAAAACAATATATATTCTGGAAAGGTTAGCTTTTATCCCTGGTCCTTCTGCCCTATTCCTGCCCTCCTCACAGGCTACTTTAGAAAAATTTTTTAGAAGTTGGACCTATCCTTCCATTTAAAAAAAATATAAGCCAATATTTTCATATGTGCACAAATATATACATCCACCTTTTAGATACACAGAAGCACACCACAGACACTTTTCTCTGCTTCTTTTTTCACTTAGTAACACACCTTGGAGATTATATAGCAGTGCACAGAGATGTGCTTCGTGCCTTTCCAGGACTCCACTGGGTGTTGTGCTGTAGCTCCAGTCTCCTGTTGGTAAATATTTGAGTTGTTTTCAGTTCGTTGCTATTAAACGTAGTGCTTTGGGGTATAGCCTTCCAAATAGTTTATTAAGCTTTTACGAGTGCGATCATATTCCATTGAATCTGAAATGCCATTGATCACAAGATGCACCATTACTTGACGTAACTCCAAGAAAGGAAAGCGTCCCGTCAGTTAGTAAGTGCTGCTGCACTTCTTACCAACCACACGACCTGCCTGCACCCGCACGGATCCTCAGCTCCTTCTCGGTGCCAGTGTCCCACCAGACTGAGCCCCCCTCTGGGCCTTTGCATCCTATCCCTCCTGCCTCCCCAGAACCTGAGCACTAGTAGTTTTCTACTGTGCGAATTCAACCTGTATCTGTCAGCAGTAAGCTTGGCTGCATAAGGAAGATCCCAATTGATTGTGACTTAAACAAGGAAGAAATTTATTTCTCGGTCATGTATTTATTTGAATGTCTATTTATCTGAATATGTAGTAGTTATTGTATAAAAATTAAAAGGTACAAGTTGGTGCGCAGTTAAAAGGTGGTCTTCCTCCCACCCTTCCTCGGCCTCTCGCAAGGTTGGAAATGGAATTTAAAGCCACGGAAATGGAAACGGCCACTTGGGAGCATGTGTACCGAGAGGGAAGAGGACCCCAGGACGGGGACCCCTGGGACTCCAGCCTTTAACAGCTGAGCAGGAGGAGAAGCTGCAAGAGTCTGGGAATAAATGTCATCGAGGAAGAAGGGAAACCCAGAGATTGTTTGGCCCCAGAAGCCAAAAGAAGGAAGCATTTTAAGAAAAAGAGTGTGTCTAATGCTGCTCGACAGTTCAAGTTAGGTGAGAGCAGGAAGTGAGGGGGATGTGTGGCAGCAGGACAGGCCTGAGGGACCTGCCCAGGTGGCATCTCAGGGGAAACGGACTGAGGAGAAAAGATGAGCAACAGTCCGGTCAGCGATCACGGCAAAGGGGGCCGGAGAGACTGGACCGAGGCTGAAGGCGACGTGGAAGGGACAGAGCGTTTCACTCAGAGGCGCTGTTAGGACATTGTTCGCTGGTGGAAATAAACCATTAGGAAGGGGGAAAACGGACAATTTAGGCAAGAGAGGGAACACTTGCTGGAGCGAAGTCCTTGAAGAGGCGAGAATGGCATGGGATCCGTGACCCAGGCGGAAGCCCTGGCCTGCCACTTCAGAGGCCCAGGACCTGGGAGGCCAAGCATCAGATGGACCATCTGACTGAAAGCTGAAATCACTAAGAAACAGGGAGAGAAGGCGGGAGAGGGATGAGCCCTCGCTGAGGACCGGTCATGCCTTCCCCCAAGGCGGCCAGACGCACCCTCTGTGGCCTTGCGGGGAAGGTGTTTCCAATAAAGAAGAGAGCAGGGGTGAAACCCAACATGAAAGGAAAAGGCCGAGAAATTTTGTCCCAATCGAGCCCTCCAGCTTGGCAGTCTGCTTGTGGACTTTCAAATGCATGTTACTCTTAACCGAAATCTGAGCATCCTTCCTCTAGAAGGGCAAAAAAGTCAAACAAAATAAAGAGAGCCAAGCCATGGTGAGAAAAGGCAACTCTTAGCCCATAAAACTATCCACATGTACATATGGGTTTTCTCTTCCAAACCTCTGCCGCCTGCTACAATGGCCCATGGATTTTATTAGGTTCTCAAAATGGGCATAACCCCAAGAGGTCACAAGCCACCTCAAAGATCAGAACATGTTCCCAATAAAGGGAAGACGAGAACAAAGCCAAGCCCCTTGTACTATGCCAATAGTGCTGATGTCATAATGATAACAGTGCTAATAGTGGCTTCCTGTGTGCCAGGCCTCAGGCAGGGAGAGCATGCCCTCGGCAAGCATCCTGAGCCGTCTGGTCTGTTCCTGTGAGGTGACCCTGCAATTCAGAAACGGGCATTTCATGTGAGCTGGTTATCATGAATCATGTTACCAGAGACCGATCAACCCCGAGGATACTAATCAAGTTGACTTTCTGGACATACCCAGCTAACCTCACCTGGGCGACCACATCAATGTACAGTAATCGAGTTGGGCCCCGCAGGAGCCATCACCATCTCTGCAAGTCTATACGCCATAGTGGTTGCTTAAGTGAGTACTTCATTTGAAATGTTTCCTTCCAGTAGTAGTTTACTTTGTGAAGGAAAATAAATCAGTACTTCATAGAGGAAATAAAAAGAACCAGAAACTTTGAGATGTTTGAGACATGGAGAAAGGTTGATTATAAGACTTTCAATCTATCAAAAATTACTTGGTTTAAGATTTCCTCTTCTTGTAAGTCCATGATGAAATGTGAATTCAAAATTGGTCAAGATTTCAAAATGATAATATGTATCTTTAGTAAGGGTGTGTGGAACCTGATGCACTTGTACATGGCTGCATTGTGCATCAGTAGGATGACAGTATGTATCAAATGCTTAAAAATATTTGTATCTAGCAATTCCCATTCTAGAGTTTTTTCTTTTAAAGTAATACTGGTAAAAGTAAAGGTGTGTTTTGGGGGTGCTTATCACATTACCTGAAAACAGTATTATCCTGGGGAGAGCCTAAATATTCAACAAAAAGGAATGAAACTAATTATTGTCCATCTGTACAATGCAAGATAATGCAACCATTAGAAATCATGTGGAATATTTAAAAGCATGAAGTCAGTTGATTTTAAATAAGGGTGCCAATAATTCAATAAAGGAAAGAATAATCTTTCCAAGAAATAGTACTGGAACAACTAGTTAGCCACATACAAAATAATGAAATTAGATCCCTACTTCACATCATACACAAAAATTTAACTCAAAATAGATAGATTCAAATGTAAGAGCTAAAGTTTTCAAACTCTTGGAAGAAAATGTATGAGTAATCTTCATGACTTTGGATTAAGCAAAACCTTCACAGATATGACACCAAAAGCACAAGAGACAAAAGAAAAAATAGATAAATTTGAAACTTTGTGCTACAAATGTCATCAAGAAAGTGAAAAGGTGATCCACAGAATGGGAGGAATGACTTGTCATTCATATATCTGAAAAGGGACTTATACCCAGAAAGTATAAAGTCTTACAATTCAACAGTAAAAAAAACAAATGTATTAAACCCAACTTTTAAAAGGGCAAAAATTTGAATGGACTTTTCTCTATATAAGATATACAAATCCAAAAAACATATGAAAAGATGTTCAACACATTAATTATTAGGGAGATGCCAATCGAAAGCACAAAGAGATTCTACTTCATACCAACTAAGGTGACTAAGACAGCATTAAAAAAAGACAAGACAGACAATAACAAGCATTGACAAGCATGTGGAGACATTGGAACCTTCACATGTTGCTGATGAGAATGTAAAGTGGTGCACAGCCATTCTGGAAAACAATCTGGCAGTTACCAAATAGCTATATAAACATGTGGTTACCTTATGATCCAGAAATTCTACTCCAAGAATCCAAGAGAATTGAAAACAAGTGTTCAAACAAAAACCTGTACATAAATATTCATAGCAGCCTATTTATGACAGTCAGAATGTAGAAACAACCCAATATCCATTATAAATGGATCAATAAAATGTATTTCACACAATGGAATATTATTCAGCAATAAAAAATTAAGTACTGATATATGCTACAACTTGGATGAATCTTGAAAACATTATGTAAGGGGTCAGTCACAGAAGACTGTCTATTGTGATTCCATTTATGTGAAATGTCTAGAATTAGACATCTATTATAGAGAAAGCAGATTAGTGATTGCTAAGGGTGGGCAGGGGGGATGTGTGGTTGGGAAAATGGGAAATGACTGCTGATGGGTTTCTTTTAGAGCCGATGAAAGTTCTAAAAGTACAGTGTGTTGATAGTTGTACAACGCAGTAAATATACTAAAAAACTGAACTATACACTTAAAATGGAAGAATGATGTGGCATGTGAATCTCAATAAAGCTTTTTAAAAATGTTTATAGTAACTATTTCTGGATGGTGGGATTATGTTGCTTTTTACCTTTTTTGGTCATCTATATCTTCTACAGACAACATGTGTTTCTAGTTGCAAGAAAAAAGAAACAAGGTTATTAGTTTAAAAGGTTTATCTAAACAAGGTAACTTGATTGAGTTAAGTACAGAAGCTCATGGATTCAGACCATTCTTGTTAAATCCTTGTGTCTAGAAGAAAACCGCTCTGTTCTTCAGGCCATTTCTCACATCTTATTGTTCACTACTGTAAAATAGAGGAAATTTTATTTTCCTTCAAATAACGGAATCTGTGGGCGTTTCTAATTTTTTCATTTTTGCATGGTGATTCACCTCAGGCTGAAAATGCCTTTCCATTTTTGACTTTTCATTGTTTGCTCCATCACAAGAACCTTCTGCACTTTAAAATCTTAATTTGGATGGTAATACATTCAGTGTGGTTTCACAAATTGAGTTAAATACTTTAATCTGCTTTAGCAAATTCCATTCTTGTTCCTTCCTTACCCCATGACTGGTTATTATTTGGTCACAATCCCTTAACAGTAATAAATGTAAGCAACAGTGAATGCATGTTGCAAAAAAATAATCTTAAATTTCAATTTGACAGTATTATAATGTACTGTGGGAATGAAAATGATTGTATTAAAATAGATTAGAAATAGCCTGAAAGATTATATAGAGGTATATTGAAGAACAAAGGATTTTCTGTTTATTATTACAGAAGTTAATATTTGATTAATTACTCTATTATGGGTGGTGGGTCAATCAGTGTCAGGTGATAGCTGGGCTTAACAAAAATAACTGTCAGTTTATACTTGCTTAAAAGAGATCTACTCAGTTGAAAGGCAATACTGCTTAAACAGTGAGAAAATTCATGAATAAGTTACAATATAAAATGTTCCTCTTAGACATAGACCATGAATGAGAAATGGCTACATTAAAATTGGAGGGACATAGACCACAAAGACTGAGAATAGAAAGCACTTCCAAAAGTTTAAAGCATTATAAAATAATGATATAAAATAAGATACTATTATTATCATCTGAAGCAAGAAAATATATGTTCTCAAAGAGCATGAACATAAGCCTTTGCAATAAACTTCAAGTTTAAGATTTTTGCTCATGCTTTGTTTTTTATCCTTGACATCAATGTTCTTCTGAAAAACAGCAGTTCAGTAGAGGTGCTTGGAAATCAGGAATGGGGATAGCAGCCTTTATTATTACACTAAGGAGTGATTTCATATAAGCACAGGTCTGGAATTAAAAAAAAAAAGTTTGGAAGCCAGCGCTGGTTTTTGTGACCACTTGTGCAAATGTTGAAATCTTTTCAATATTAATTGCTTAATTGTGAGCTGTTCCTGAATTCTAAGGGGGGAAGGTGAAGGCCCTTATATGAGGATGCAGGTAGCCCCGTAGCAGGGCTAGAAACCTTGTCTGGAGCATTAACTATATAATGGCCCAGGTGGGTCAGAGCCTCGGATGGATGCTCTGGCAAATGGCTTGGATGCAGCCGGCGTCTGGGGTTGGGGGGAGTGCCGTTAGAGTCAAACGCGAGGTGCATGTTGTCACTCAGGGTTGTTATGTAATGATTACTTTGGAGGGAAAAGCATCCCACGGAGGCTGTATCAGAAGAGCCCTTGAGTAGACCGCCTGCCTGTGTGCTGTCGCCTCCTCTCCTGCTCTAACTCCTTGAGGGGAGAGACCCTGGATTTTTACCTTTGCATCACCACCACCTTCGTACTACTTGGCACGTCAAAAATATTTGAACGACTTACAAGGATTGAATAATCTGGCAAGTTGCTAACTAAGCAGTAGAGATTTACTTCCTCACTTAAGGTCATCGGTGATTCTCATAGTAGAGAAAGCTGCTCGCAGGTGCCAGTCACAGATTCTCTTTGGGTAAGAAAACAACCAAAGAGAGTTCCTGGCCCCTAATTTCTGCCTCTTAAACATTCTTGTCTCTACACGTAGAGTTTCTGTACTTTTTATAGGGTTGAGTCATCCAAAGCTCATACTGCAAGCCTGGCTGGCCTGTTTCTCTGGAAGGAAACAGAGACGTGTGCCTTTTGGATTATTCCTAACAATAACACCTCAGAAAAGCATCACAAATATTTCTGGATTAGGATTAGATTTTGAAAAATGTGAAGCGGCAGTGTTTCCTGAGTCAGATAAAATTTTACTATGAATATGGCTGATGTGTCTTCTCCTCACTTGCTTTCTGTAATTGGTAAATATCGCTTTGTATGTAATTTCTGAATTTAAAATTTTCATCTTGTTAGTAAAAAAAAAATCAGTATGTTGTTTACCTTTCAATAAAAAAAACACATATGTTATAATCTGAATGTTTGTGTCGCCCCAAAATCCAATGTGTTAAAATCCTCGTGCCCCATGTGATAGTACTAGGAGGTGGGGCTTCTGGGAGGGGCTTGCTCCTAAGTGTGGAGCCTTTAGGAAGGGGCTTAGTGTCTTATGAAAAGGGGGCCCCTTTCCATCCGGCATGTGAGGATACAGGAGAAGGAGCGGTCTATGAATCAGGCGGTGGACCCTTGCCAGACGCCCACTCTGCCAGCATGAAGATTCTCAGACTTCGCGGCCTCCAGAACTGTGGGACACAAATGTCCCTTGCTGATAGGTTTCCCAGTCTGTGGAATTGTGTTACAGGAGCCAGGAGGGACTACGACACCACAGGAGCTTAAATGTGTGAGACAGTAGGATATGGAATTGATTTCCTTTTACAATGTAAAAATTGAAAAATAAGTATAGTACATAATAACTTTACCTCACTTTGCTCATGTTCATCTTACATGTGATGACGACAGAGAAAGAGTGAAACTCTAGGAACAGCAACATAATAAGAAATATTTATCTGGTCTCTGCCCCCGGTTCCTGGCACAGAGATCCTAAAACCCCTGGGCTTGCCTGAGTGATGGGGTGAGAGAAGCGTCTTGTTTAGGATGAGCCCCTCTTGACCACACCTGAGTTTAAGCTAATGAGGGTGACTGAAAAGCTTGAAAGGATGGGATTCAGGGGGATTGGCTGTCAGGGGAACCAGCCAGGCGATTAGAAAAGACCTTTCGGCCCCACCCCCTGACCTCTATGGACGGGAGAGGGGCTGCAGATGGGCTTAATCACCACTGGCCAGTAGTTTAATCAATTATGTCTAGGAAATACAGCCTCCCGAAAACCCCTGAGCGACAGGAGCCGAGAACTTCTGGGTTGGTGGACACATCAGCGTTCTGGGAGGGTGGCACGCCTACGGGGGACACGGCTGTCCACGCCCCTCCCCACACCTTGCCCTGCGCGTCTCTGGTCTCTGCCGTTTGCTGCTCCCGGGTGGCGCTCTCTAACACGCTGGTGATGGTAAGTGCTTCCCTCGGCTCTGCGAGCTGCTACGGCGAACCATCAAGCCTGCAGACAGAGCTGAGGGGACCCTAGATTGACAGCCGCTTGGTCAGAAGTACAAACACCTGGAGTTGCGACCAGCATCTGAACTTGGGGGCATTCTCACCGGGCTGAGCCTGTGAGTAGCCTGCACTGACTCTGGGTAGTTCGTGTCAAAATGACTTAATGTGGGGGAAAAACCCACACATTTGGCCTCAGAAGGGTTGTGAGCAGAGAGAAATACTAGTGTTTTTCTTTTGGGGACCAACTTATAATTCTAAAAACTTGTATATAAAAGAAAGAATCAAACAATGTTTGATTTTTGTCTTTCCTGTACAAACTGTACCTAAGGGTAACCATTAGTTGATGCAGTAAAGTTCCCTTCTAGAGAGATATTTCAGCTAATGAGTGAAGGAGGCAAAATAGAGTATCACTGGGCTGCCATCTCTAATGAAATAATGAATGCAAGCAGAGACCATCAGCGGCTGCTACATGCCTTAGGTAAGAACTGACCGGGGATTTTATGGCGCGTGATTCCGCCTGGCATTGCCTGAATCCACTGATCAATCTTAGCATCACAGAAAGAGATGACCAGATATTTTGTGCCTGTGACTTTTGTGTTGCTGGAATTACACAAAGCCACTTACAAAGTATTCATGCCAAAAAACTGAACCTAAATCTGTCTAAGCCTCTAGATGTATCAATGCACAGAAACCGTAAGAAATAGAGGAGCCTTAACAACATCAGTGGAATGCAATTAGCAAAATTCAGACTGTGGAAAAACTTACAGGAAAAATACATTTCAAGGGAAAGAAAGTGACAGTCACTGGAACACAGGAGAAACCCACAGTTTAAAAGAGACATGTAAACGCAATGTGCTCCGTGACCCTTCTTCGGCTCTTGGTTTAAACAAACTAATTATGTTAAAAAAAAAAAAAACATAAAAAAACACCAAGAAGCCTCTCCCTACAAAAGGTAACCACAAGATCACAAATCCCACCCACTCCCATTGATTTTTGTTGACGTAAACCCTATAATTAAAGGGGTGTACCTCTCGGTTAAGCCTTTTTGTTCTGAATGCTCCTAAAAGTCAACACAGCTCATCAATCACTGATTTTCAAACTTAACTGAGTTTATGAGCTCGTTTCCCAGGGGCAGGTGTCAGTGAAGAACCTAAATCTTGAAGATGATGGTTTTGTTGAAAAGTCCCCAGAAAGGGGGAGATGATGCCGAGAAAGGGGAAAAACTCAGAAATCAAGTCTCACCCTCTCCTGAATTTACTGAGCTCCTGGTCTTGGCACGTGTGGTTTTCCTGGAGTCAGAGGCAGACAGTAAGCCAGTGGAGGGAACTACAGCCCAGCTTGGTGGAAATGGTGACATTTCAGCTCTTTGCTTTGCCGTTGCAGTTTTTCACCCCTGTATGTTTGAATATGAATGACTGCGAGTTTAGAAGACCAAATATTCCAGGCGAAACCACGAAGCCAGGTTGTGTGCTTCCACGCCGAAGGAACGAGACAGCCTCCTGGCCTCCCAGCTCCCCATTCCCCAGGGTCGCTTTCGAATCAGTGAGAATGCTGAAGTCCAGATCTGGGGAGGAAAGGCATGCATCCCTTCAACAACGTCCCCGATGAGTAACCACTCCGTTTAAACACCTTCAGCCATAGGAGATCTCAGGCACATTCCGTGTCTGGCCAGTGATCATTGTCACGAAGCTTTCCTGCTGTTGTTCGGGGAACAAGTCCGCCCGTTCCCCACGACGGTGATTCGGTTCTCGAAGCTGGCTCTCTTCTTTCCTCTAAGATGCCGATTCTTACCTGAAGGGCAGGGAATGTGGAGGGCAGAATGAGGGGCAACACTCCTGCGGGACAATCTTGGAGCAGGAGAGGCTGCTGGTTCGGAGAACCCCCGGCTGCTCCTCAGACGCCGGATGCCCTCCTAGCTCATTCCGGGGCGACCGACAACAGACACGGCAGTCTTTACACAGTCGCCTTAAAACCACTCTCTCCTTCCCTCCTTCCTCTTTACCACCACTACTCCTACAATTGTGAAACATGAAAAATTGGTCACAATAAAAACAGTGATCATTATTTTTATAAAAACCCAGTCTTAAATCTTCTCTTCCTCTAAACATTTCTTACTCTATGAGATATTGATAACATGTATTAATTATATGTTTTAATATGTAATATTTAATGAAGTATACATTACATGTTGATGCCGGGGTTCTTGTTTGTGGAGTCGAAGAATGAACTTAGCAAACAGTCAAGGTCGGAGAGCCAGGGAGAGGCTTCTACGGAGAGATGCATTGAGAGCACAGACAGAGCTCCTGGCTCACGCCGGGAGGGGGGACGAGAGAGACCGGGGTGGTGCGTTGTCTAGGGGGTTTATAGGCAGTTGAGGACTTTTGGGAACTGAGGGCTTATGGTGTGGACTTGTACCACCTGCCCTGCCCTCAAGGTGGGCTGGGTTGTTGTCTGTCTGCTAGGGCTGTTGACAGTGAAATCATGGGGTATGCTGATACCCTTGAGGAATGCTCAAACATTCCAGGCCAAGTTGCCCCTGACCTTTTGACCTTTAACTGATCTCACTGAAGATGTCTATATTCCTAGTCTAGTATCTTTACCCTCGAGAATTAGTGTGACCTTGACTTTGAATAATGCTGAACATAGAGTTTCAATAGGGACTTTACATTGTTACATTGCTTTGACTGTAAATACCCTGCCCTGCTTTTTCCGGAGGCCCCCACCCTACTCTGACTACACCCACGGTCCCTGTCTCAATGTTTTTATTAAAATATATATTACTATGTATATTGTATGTAATAATATATGTTATAATTACTATTAATAGTATATTATTGTTAACATATTATTATATGTTATAATATAAACAAGTAGCTTAACCCACTTTCCTTTTCAGGATACAAGTTGAAAATTGCATACTCACCTCTCATTGGTTAGGACTTTGCCATATGGCTACACCTACCCGTGAGGGAATTGGAAATGTAGTGCTTATTTCTTCTCTAGCCACATGCCTGGATAAAAAACCCCTTCCTCTGGAAGAGGGGAGAAGGCACAGTGGGGGACTACTGACAGTCTTTCCCACAAGAACCTAAATAGAAACTACACAAAAATATATAATGAGGGTAAGAGTTCCACTGAAATACCCCAGTGCAAGTAATATATATGTGATGGACATTTATCCTTAGCTGCCTAATGTCTGTGCACTCTACTTCCACTAACAGCTCTGGCTGTTATTTGGGAACCCATTCTTCCTCTCCGTTCACAGGGTTCTGGGGTGTACCTCATCCCCGAATCCAGAGGTGCTGTGGAACCTACCCCAGCTTGTCGGAACAGGACATTCCTTAGACAGCGGCCGCAGGTTCCGGGTGGGCCGTGACTTCATTTCAGTGACTAGAAAAGCAGACAGTCCTTTCATTCTGCAGTCATCTTGCTCCATGGAGTATGACAACAAAATAATTTTTTTTTAGCCCAGAATCCAGCTGTGTTTGGAGACTGCTGCACGCTGAGGCTTCTTAGCCATGTGATCAGGCAACTCCTCATCTGTTTTTCTTGTGTTTTGCTCTTTACATTAGGTTGTAGTGGGTTTGCCGTAACTTGTAATAGAAAGAATCTTAATACATTTGAGACTATTTCTAAATCTCTGAAATATAAAATTAGACAATAAGGAATTAAAATAATTTTTAAAAACCAAGTAAAATATCTGACTAGTTCATATATTTCAATGAAAGGGCTATTATCACATAGCAAAGATACACAAGGCGTCACTGGTCCACGTTGTACTTCCAGAATTCAAGAGCTTAAAAATTTGGTCATTATTTCTGGAATGAGAGGGGAGTACAAATAAGTTTTAAAAGGCACCAAGCCATTTCTTTCTCTTGCTAATAGGTTCTTTTCTAGGAAGTCCAGCTCTCCTTTCAGACAGACTTTATATTCTCATCCTGTGGTTCTTCAAAAGCATCAGCGACACTTCTTCCTACCGCTTAGAGTGAATAAATAATTCAGAGTAACAGAAGGCCAGATGCAGTATAAACAAACCACACTTCTTTCAAGTCCAAAGAAAATACTGAAGGACAATTTTATGGATTCCTGGATTGTTTCTAATAATGTCAAAATAATAACAAACACTCATACTTCATGTTATCTGTTTAGAAAAGTCCTGTTTGATCGGCGGGGTGGTGTCTGGTGTTCGGTCACATGCAGGAAGCCTCCTGGGCCCCTGCGCTGTGCGGGATACACGAACACAGGCTGAAGGGGCCAGAGGGTCTTCAAGGACATCTTCTCTGCAGAAGGATTATATCCAGATCACCCTGGAAACAAGCGGCTTATCTCTTTTCAAAGAGGAGGAAGAGGGAATTCCGTTCCTTTTTAGTAACCGTGTTAGTGCATAACAAGCCTCACAAAAGTTAATCAACTACATTTTATCCAAATCCTTTGGGCTGAAATTCTTCAGTTTTCTGTGGAAAAAGAGAGCTGCAGGCGGCTGCCATCAGTGTGAGAGCCCTTCATGTATTTGGACACTGATCAAGTCTTCTCTGTGTTGAGTGTGTCAATGCCTTTAACTCAGCCGGGGGTGTATTCACACCCTGGGGGACATTGGGCAAGGATGCAGACATTTTTCAGTTGTCACACCTGGAGAGGAAACGCTACTGACATCAATCTAGTGGACAGAGGCCACTTTACACATCCCACAGTGTTTACACACACACAATTATCACCAAATGCTAATAGTCCCATGTTGATAAACTCTGCTACCTTTCCTAATACAGTCTTATTTTCCAGACGTTTAATAATCATTTTAATTTTCTTTGAACCTCTTCTCAAACTGACATCATCCCAGTTAGATTCGGAGCTGTGAAGTACACGTGGGCCTGAACACCACTGAAAACCAAGGACAGGTTCCTTCGTAATCGCTCCAACCCACAACTCTTTAAAAGAATAACTTGAAGTGACATGTCCTGTGCGAAGGTTACAGACCCAGAACTTCCCCGGGAACCCAAAGGCTCCACTTCCAATGCCCGTGGGGTTTGGACGCACTCCAAGGGCGCAGCCAGACTTCCACTCACATAAGATCATCAGAATATGTGAGCCTGCTGGGGAAAGGGGAGGGCTGAGGGTGGGAAGCAGGAAAAGGAGGCCTGGGAGCTGTGGCCAGGTGGGGGGGGGGGGGCAGAGCAGTGAGAGGAAGGGGCGAGGGCGGGTTCCCAAGGCTTCGCTGTTACAAGTCGCAATGCAAGCTACCAAGAAAGGGGCTGAGTAAGGCCCCCTGGCCTCAGGTATATTTTACTGTGGCCTAGGGACACGTATTTAAGATAACTTTTGGTGAATTCTTAAGCTTCTGTAACTTTTCCAATGTTTGTTTCTAATCCCCTGTTTCTCAAGAATGTGGAGTCGTGAAGACCCTGAAATGAAAAGATGTTGGCTGGCTTCAAAAACAGCAGGAGTAGTTCCCTTTGACATTAACCTTGGCAAAGAAAAGGGTTTCCAGAAGAAAAACCACACTGGTCACAGCTAAGAGGAGAAGCAATCTAGGAAGAAAGAACGTCTAAAGCTAGAGTTGGAAAAAGAGCTTCAAGTTTTCAGCAATGCATGCTGAATTCTGTGTTACACGGAGCCTCCCTCATGAGAGGCTTTCATACATGGTTTTCTGATTTTGATTAGCATTTTGCTCCTAACTACTGCTCTTAAATTCAAATTACAGCTTTCCAGAGGATAAAATAAAAAAAGGAGAAGAAATATGCTGAGGTTTGCATGGAGATCAAATAACCATTCCATTCTAAAACCATAGATTCTGCCATTTGTTGAGTTTTTAAATTAATAAAAATATAAAAAAAATTAATAATTAAAAATTAAAAAAAAAATATAATTTAAAAAAAATAAAAAATTAAAAAATAGAATTAAAAAAAAAATTAATTTAATAAATAAATAAAAATTATAAATTATATAATTTTAATAATTAAAAAAAATAAAAAATATAAAATTTATTAAATAATTAAAAAATTAAAAAATAATAAATTAAATTAAATAAATATAATAATAAAATTAAAAAATAAAATATAAAATTATAAAATAAATTATAATTAAAAAAAAATAAATTAAATTTTAAAAAAAAAAAATAAAAAAAAAAAAAAATAATTATATTAAAATAAAAAAAAATAAAATTAAAATTATATAAAAAAAAAATAATATTTAAAATAAAAAATTTAAAAAATAAATAAAAAATTTAAAAAATAAAATATTAAATTAAATAATAAATTAAAAAAATAAAAAAAAATTAAATATATAAAAAAATTATAAAAATTAATAATTAATAAAAAATTATAAAAATAAGAAATATTAAAAGATAAAAAAAATTAATTAAAAAAAATAATATAAAAAAAAAAAATAAAAAATAAATAAAAAATAGTATAATAAAATTTAAATAAAAATAAAAAAATTAAAATAATTAAAAATAAAAAAAATAAATATAAAATAAAATAATAAAAAAAAATAATAAATTAATAAAAATATAAAAAATAAAAAAAAAATATAAATTAAAAAAATAAAAAATTAAAAAAAATAATAATATAAATAAATATAAAAAAAAATTATAAAAAAAATAAATAATTAAAAAATATTAATAAAAAAAGTAAAAAAAAAATATAAAAAAAAAAATTAAAAAAAAAATAAAATTAAAATATAAAAAAATTAAAATAAAAATTAATATTAATTAATTAAAAAAATTAAAAAATTAAATTAAATAAAAAATTAAAAAAAAAATATAAAAATAATTTTAATAAAAAATAATAATAATAAAAGAAAATAAATAAAAAAAGATTAAATAAAAAAAATAAAAAATAATATAAAAAATTAACGTTGGATTTGACATTTCTCCTACTTGATGTCTACATACAAATATTCACCTTGGAGAGTTTGAACAAAAATCATCTGGTTGGTTTGAGTTCTGCAAGGAATATGTAAAATGTTCCTTAAAATCTTAGTTCCAAGTTTGTTTTTATATTTGGATGACTCACAAAGACTTTATTTGCACACTCCATTTAGGATGAAAGATGATCTGGATGAATATGAAAAAATAATTTGTTGCAAATTTATGCACGAGGAAGACGGCAGCTTAGAGGAAAATGTTTCTCCCATTCCCTCCATGTCTCACTCCAAATGCATTCCAGCTTCTCTGCTGGGTCCGGGAGTTGGCAGAAGAGACCTGGGGGGTGAGAAGCACGGACTTAACGTGATGCTTTCTTCACTGTGGGCAGGACAGGAGCTTGGAGGGCAGAGTGGGATAGCTCTGGTGCAGGACCTGAGAATAGCGGTCCCTCGGAGTTGGCCCCCCTGATGGTGCCATGACAGTCGGCCTGCCAGCAGGTTGCTTTCTGCCCTGTGTTAGTGTACATATTGTCCTTGAGCCCAAGTTGCTGGGGAGGAGCCACACTGAGGCCAGGAGGGCTTGAGATCAGGGAGCAGGGGGCTTCCTTTCCTCTTGAGGACCTGTCTGCCGCTGTGCCATCAGACAAGCAGAGACCACTGTTCTTCCGCCCTCCAAGGACCACTGAGAGTCAAGCTACATCAAAGAAACCCACACCCAGAAAGAGAAAGAGCAAATCAAACAATCAGACTGAGTCCCTCATGAAACAGAGCTGCCAGAAGAGTCGGATAACAACTTGTACAGAAGGAAAAAAATGAGAACACCAAGGAGCTCTAAGTGCAGCATGAAAGAGACTCTGGAGATGAGCCATGATATTCAGACTAAAAAGGTACCAAAGCGAAGGCTATTGTTGAGACTCAAATTAGAAGCCTGAAAAATTCAGTGGAAGAAATACCTCAAATGACAGAACAAAAAAACAGAGAGAAATCATAATAAACAAGCAAACAAAAAAGATAAGAGATTTGGAAGATAGACTTAGAGGATAGGTTCTGGAGGAAAAGAAGAAGATGGAGGAGAGATAATAACAGGAGAAAATATTTTTGTGTAAAAGGAAAACCAGAGCCTAAAAATTCAAAAGGCTAAGTGCCAGGCATGATTAATGAGGAACATAGGCACATACTGATAAAGTTCTTGAACGTCAAGATAAAGAGAAAATCATGCAAGTTTCCAGGGGAAAAAAATGAGTAAACTACAAAGAAAAAGAACCAGATGGGCATGTGATTTATCTGCAACTTTGGAGGTTAAAAGAACAATGGAGCAAATTGCAAAGGACTAGAGATAATGTCTGAAATCCAAGAATCCTATACCCAGGCAAGTTATTATTAATCTTTCAGTCGAATGAAAGATATTTATAAATATATAAGGATTCAGAGAATATATCATAGACATACCACCAGTTGAGGAAAAAAGACTTGAGAAAGGGTGCTAAATAACAAATTGATCTAAACAGAGCATATACATTGTGTTAGTTATCTATGACTACGTAATGAATTACCCCAAGTTTTGGGGTAATTCATTACGTAGTCATAGATAGGAGGCTCTGCCTTAAAGTCTCTTAAAAAGATGAATTCATGATGTGGGCCAGGGCTGCAGCCATTTGAAGGCTTAACTGGGGCTGTGGGATCTGTACCCAAGGTGGGTCACTCACGGGGTGGGCAAGTTGGTGGCTATGGCCAGAGACCTCAGGTCCTCTGTATGTGGGCCCCCGAGGGCTGCTTGAGTGTCCTCATGACATGGTGGCTGGCTGGCTTCCCCAGAGCCAGCTATCCTCCCTCAAAAGACAGCCACATGGAGCCTTGGAAGTCACACAGGATTATTCTATTTCTTAGAAGCAAGTCACTACATCCAGTCCACGTTCAAGGAGATGGAAATTAGAAGTGTCAAAACATTTGTGAATGTATTTTAAAACCACAACATAGATAAAATAAAAGCTAATAGAATTGCAAGGAAAGCCTAATAGAAATTCAATTATGTTGAGAAATTTCAACATACCTTTTTCAGACTTGGACAAACTAAACAGAAGTAAGTAAGAAAATATGAGGAAGTGAATCAATACACTAGACTTAATGAACAGACATAGAGCCTTACATTCCTCAAAAAAGGGACACACATCCCTTAATCCTTGAAAGAAAAAAAGAAAAAAGCGACTCAATGTAAAAATATCTACTATATATGCAGATACCGTTTAAAACTTTAACATGTCAGGTGTTCTACCCATGTTATATGTAACAATTCATTTAAGTCTCATAATAACCCACAAAGTAGAGTTGCGTTAACTACTTGGGTTTGAATAAAACACCAACACACCCCTAGATTATCTTTGGTCCAAAGAGGGAATAAAAGGTGAAATAATAAATGGGAGTGGATATTCATCAATGTGCACTGATACAGCTACACTGACATTAATGGCTACCATCCATCCTGACTGCTAGGTGTTCACAAATACTGGTTTTAAATATTTTTAAAAGCAATACCACTCCTATTACAAACTATATAAAACACTCAGAAAAGAACACTGAATATTTAAGGAATACAGCAAAAAGCTGAACTCACAGGAAAACTAAATGTCATCATTATTAAAGAAAAGAAACAAAAATGAAAGAGAAAAATTAGAATTAAGAAATTCTAACTCATTCATTATTTAAAAATTAGCTAAGAAGTTAGAATAACAACTAAATAAACCAGAAAGTAAAAAGATGGGATTAATATAAAGATAAAAGCTGAACTTAGCGAAATAGAAAATAAATATAGTAGAAAGGATAAACAAATTCAAAAGCTGGGCTTTTAAAAGAATACTAAAGCAAATAAATTCCTCGTAGAGCTTGATTAAAGAAAAACTATAATAGGCCAAATGAGGCGTGAGAAAGAAAAATTTGCTATTTTTAGAGAAGAGATAAAAGTAAATTTGAGGTAATATAACCCAAATTAACCCCAAAAGAAACTGAAGGTCACCAGAGGAGACAGGAAAAGTAATCAAAGAGTTACCATTTAAAAGAGCTGAATTTTACAAATGTTAAAGAATAGATAAATACAATGTTATTTAAACCATTCCAGACAATAAAGAAGATGAAAATCTTCCCAATTCATTTTTTAAGCTGGCATAACTTTAATATCAAACCTAATTAAGATGTTGCAATAAAAAAAACAATTTATCAATATTACTATAAATTTAGCAATTTTTCATCAAGTGAGGTTTAATTTGGGAATATAAGGGTAACTCAGTTGGTCAAAAATGTATTAATATATACTTCTTTGCATCCATAAATTAAAAGGAAAAAATATAACTAGTTGCTGAAAAGGCATAAAATACATGAGCCATTTGTAATAAAACTTTAAAGAAGGTAGAACTGGAAGGATTTGATTACATAATGAAGACTAACCCAAACTAACAACTATTACCTAAAGTGTGAAATACTAAAACCATGTTGATTACAATCAGAATCCAGACCCGGATGCGCCCAATGTCAAGTACCATTTGATGTTTTCTTCGAGGCACTAATCAATAAAAAAAAATAGTTATAAATATTGGGAAAGACATGATAAAATTGTTTTTAGTGACTTGATTACAAACCTAAGAAATCCAAAATAATCTTGTTTAAAAAAAACTATTAGAATTAGTAAGAGCATTTGGTACATTATTTGAACAATTAGCAACTTTCCTCAATAGTACTAATGTATGCAAGAAAATGGAAATAGGAAAAAAATGTCCTTCACAATAATAACTTCATAAAATAACTAGCAATTGAGTTAAAAGAAACACACCCACTCTCAGGAACTGATAGAACTACCAGACGGAAAATCAGGAAGGGTATAGAGGATCTGAGCAACACAATCAACCAACCAACAGGAGCTGATTGAAATTCACAGAATATTCCACCCAATAACAGGAACACTCACCCAGATAGACCATATCTTGGGCCATAAAACAAACCTTAGGCAACTTCAAATAAATGAAATCACAGAGAATATATTCTTTTATCATCTTCGACTCCAGTTAGAAATCAGTAGCAGAAAGACAACAGGTAAACCTATAAACCGGGAAATTAAGTCACAGACTTCTAAATGACCCATGGATCAGAGAGGAAGTCTCAATAGGAAAATTTAAAAATACAAACAATGGAAAGAAAGTAAAAATAACATCAAAATATGTGGGATGAAGCTAAAGCAGAACTAAGAGGGAAATTTATAGCACACAATGCTCACATTAGAAGCAAAGAAAAGTCTTAAATCTGTTACCTAAGTTTCTACCTTAAGAAACTAAAAAGAGAAGAGCAAAATAAGTCCCAAACAAGCAGAAGGAAAATAAAAAAAAAAAAAAACAAGAATTAGTGAAATTGAAAGTAGGAAAGCAGAGAAATGCAATTTAAAAAAGCTGGTTCTTCCCCATCTCCTTGAGAAAGGGAAACAAAAGCAAAAATGAATTCATGGGACTACATCAAACTAAAAAGTTTTTGTACGGAAAAGGACACCATCAACAAAACAAAAAAGCATCCTACAGTATGGGCGAAGATATTTGTAAATGACATATCTGTCAAGGGGTTAACATCCAAAATATATGAAGAACTTACACCCCTCAACACCCAAAAAGCAAATAACCCGATTAACAAATGGGCAGAGGATATGAAGAGACGGTTCTCCAAAGAAGAAATTCAGATGGCCAGCAGACACATGAAAAGATGCTCCACATCACTAATCACCAGGGAAATGCAAATTAAAACCACAATGAGCTATCGCCTCACACCAGTAAGGATGGCCAGCATCGAAAAGACTAAGAACAGCAAATGCTGGGGAGGATGCAGAGAAAGGGGAGCCCTCCTACACTGCTGGTGGGAATGTAAGCTAGTTCAACCATTGTGGAAAGCAATATGGAGGTTCCTCAAAAAATTAAAAATAGAAATACCATTTGACCCTGGAATCCCACTTCTTGGAATTTACCCAAAGAATACAACTTCTCAGATTCAAAAAGACATATGCACTCCTATGTTCATCACAGCACTTTTTACAATAGCCAAGCTATGGAAGCAACCTAAGTGTCCATCAGTAGATGAATGGATAAAGAAGATGTGGTACATATACACAATGGAATACTATTCAGCCATAAGAAGAAAACAAATCCTACCATTTGCAACAACATGAATGGAGCTGGAGGATATTATGCTCAGTAAAATAAGCCAGGTAGAGAAAGACAAATGCCAAATGATTTTCCTCATTTGTGGAGTATAACAATGAAGCAAAACTGAAGGAACAAAATGGCAGCAGACTCAGAGACTCCAAGAATGACCTAGTGGTTACCAAAGGCGAGGGGTGTGGGGGGGTGGGGAGGGAGGGAGAAGGGGACTGAGGGGTATCATGTTTAGTACACATGGTGTGGGGGATCACGGGGAGAACAGTGTATCACAGAGAAGGGACATAGTGGATCTCTGGCAACTTGCTGCACTGATAGACAGTGACTGCACTGGGGTGTGGGTGGGGACTTGATAATATGGGTAAATGTAGTAACGACATTGTTTCTTCATGTGAAACCTTCATAAGAGTGTATATCAATCATACCTTAATAAAAAATTACTTTAAAAAAAGCTGGTCTTCAAAAGAAAAATCAACCCAATCAATCATCTCCAGCAAGACATACAAAGATAAAAAGAAATGACACAAAACAGAATATCAAGGATGTCACTATAAATCCTGCAGAAAATACCTTTATGTTCATAAATTTGACAACTTAAAAGAAAAATTTAAAAACCACAGCTATCAAAACTCAATCAAGGTGAAATAGACAAACTGAATCATTATATGATCATTAAGAAGATTGAATTTGTAATTTAAAGGTACCCCCCAAATAAATCTCCAGGCCCAGATGGCTTCACTGGAGAGTGTTAACAAACATTTAAAGAAGAATTAACACCAGTTTTACACAGCCTCTTCCAGAAAAGAGAAACAGAGGGAGTTCTTCCCAACTAGTGTTATGAGACCAGTATTACTTTGATATAAAACCAAGAGAATAACACAAAAGAAAACTGCCCACTAATGTCTTTCATGAACTTAGACACAAAAATTTCAACAATATATTGGCAAGTTGTATCCAACATAGTATTTAAAAAATTATATACCATGACCAAGTGGGATTTATTCCAGGTATGCAAGGCTAGCTCAACATTTGGGAATCAATTAGCATAATCCACTGTATTAACACGCTAAAGAAGAAAAACCATATGATCATTATGACCACATAATTGACAAAAAAAAGAAATTTGACAAAATCCAACACCCATTCATGATTTAAAAAAAAAACACACACACAAGAAACAATTCCCAGCAACACAGGAATATCGGAGAATTACCTCAGCCTAATAATCTACAAAATCAGATGGCTAAAATGATACTTAATGGTGAAAGTCTAAATGCTTTCTCCTACGATTAGGAACAAGGCCAGGATGTCCACTCCTGCTGCTATGATTCAACACAGCACAGGGAGGTCTAGTCACTGCTAAAGTGCAAGAAAAAGCATACGAACTAGAAAGGAAGAAATAAAACTACCCCTGTTTGCAGGTAACATGATTATCTACATAGGAATCCCAAAGGATCTACAAAAAAACGACAAAAAAAACCCTAGTTAGAACTGAGTTGAACAAAATCATGAGATACAAGACCAGTACACACCAAAAATCTCAAATGTGTTTCTACATGTTAGCAGTGAAAACATGGACAATGGCATTTGAAACACAATATAATTTACAATCAATTTTACATACACAATACAATTTCCAAAGAAAATTAAACTCTTAGGTATATAACAAAACATATATATGATCTGTATTCTGAGTTTTTTCAGCATTTCAAAGGGCATTGAATATAAAAGAAATTAATGCCATTTGTTATTGGAGCTATGTAGCCACATATTTTTAAAAAGGCATAGGACCTAAATGAAGAAAAGTAAAAATCTTACCGAAGGACGTAAAACATGATCTGAACAAGTGGAACAATTTACCATGTTCTTGGATAGGAAGACATTTTTTAAATGACAGAGCTCTCAAACTGAAGATGTAAAGTCAACGCAATTCCAATTAAAATTTTAACCATATTTGATTTTTAAAAAGCGGGGGGGAAATGTTGTATCAAAATATCTTAGAACTCATATGGAAGAATAAAGCTCAAGAACATAAAAGGCATATAAAAATGAATGGTGACAGAGAATATGCTTCAGGAGATAGCAGAAGGCAAACATAAGGCCACTATGATCAACTCTCTGTGACTCTGGTCTGGGATGAGACAGTCAGGTCTACAGGACATATCAGAACCCAGAAACAGACCCCAGGACATATGTGAATTTAATATAAGACAAAGGGGGTATTTCCATTTGGAAGAAAAGAATAGTTTATCACCATATGGTACTGGCATGACTGGTTATCCATCTGGAAAAAAACATAGCCATACTCTGTGTCATACCACATAAATTATAAAACAATAAAAATCTTACAAGAATAGCTAGGCGACAACATATGAACTTAGAGTGAAAGACTTTCTCAACTAAGAGGAGATCCAGATGCCAGTTTTCATAAAGACATATTTGGCAATGTAAAAAATTAAAAACATTTGAAGGGCAAATTATACCAAATCCAAATTCAACAAATAAGTGATGAAAGAGGAAAACATATTCACAGTGCTTGTGACAAGAAAAGGGAAAATATTCACAATACAGAAAGAACTACAACAACTTGCTATGGTTGAAACCACCACCATATTCACAAAGCCCCCAAAAGGGCAGAATATGTTGCATTTATAGAAGAGCAAATGCAAAATGTCAAAAAATATATGCAAGGATGCTTAGACTCACTAGTGGTCGGGGAAATGCAAATTAAAATAACAATAAAGTACTCACTTTGTTCATTAGATGGTCAAAAGTTTAAAGAGGTGATAACACCTATTTCTGATTAGAACTAGGGGAAAGAATTACTCTCATAAATTTCCGGTGGTAATGTGAAGTCTTTTGGAAAAGAATCTGGCAATATTCATTAAACATAAAACTATGCACATGTCTTAAACCCTATAATCCTTGTGGGAATCTATTTCCTAGAAATAAAATTCCCAGGGTATATGTATAATGATGTTCATTGCAGTATCATTCATAGTGAAAACAACAATTTGAACTGAAATGAATACCCACTAAGAGAGGCACAGGTGAGTATATTAAATGCCTCCACGCTGTGAAATATTATGTAGCCACAAAGAAGACTGTGTGTGCCAGTCAACACAAAGCAATTTCAATGAAGTTTTATTGCATGAGAAAACTAAGTATGAGAGCAGGGTATAAAATATAATTTCATTTTTATAAATCAAACAAGAAAAGGAGGAAAACATGAAAAAATATTCATCGTGTTGTTCATACAAGTTCCCTGGAGGAGAAAAGGGTAGGGCAGATGAATAGGGGAGAAGGGGAAGAGAGAGGGAGAGGATGCAAATAAATTTAAAAAATGGAAAGTCTAAGCAAAATGAACATTCCCAAGTATTCACAGAATGAACTCTTCTATGTAAAATAATGTGTGTGTGAGAGAGAGTGAGATTATGTACAAAGAAATTAAAAAATAGTGTTATAGATATGTATCCTAACTTGCAGAGAAGTCTATGATAAACTGTCAATTGAAAAAAGTAAGTTGAAATGCTTTGACTGAGAATATTTAAAAGAAAATCAGGACACAGTATGGAATCCTCAAAAACCTGGAACTGTACAGAACATGGTTATATTTATATGATAACAGATTAACAAATCCCCAACATATCTGAATATGTATTTGTATATGTGCTAACAAGATATAACAGGGGAGCAACAGTAAATGGATGGTATTGGGACAGAGGTGGGGTAATTAGCTTTGTCTTTTATGTATGTTTGTTCCATAGTACTGCTTGTTATGTACAAGCATGGGCTAGTGCTGTAATGAAAATATCAAATAAAGAATTTTTTAAAAACATAAGCTCCAGGATTTCCCACATGACATCTCAAAGGTTTGCCACAATGTGCACAAAGAGCATATATCAAAGAGGAATACACTAAATGGTCATTTTGGAGGTAGCATACAGGCATTATCATCTTGAAATGGATTTCCTTTAAGGGACATAACTTAGAGGAGAAAATAACACCCAGATTTAGGTGCTAAATATTTAAGCTCATTTTGAAAGAATACTAGACAGGAACTGATAGAAAACAAAGTATCTCTAATACAAAACAGGAAAGAGGTAAACTGACTTAGTGGGGCTGCAAATCCACTACCGACGATACAAAGAGACAAAGCTCCCTCATTAGGGCCCGTCAGCACCAGCTCCAGGTCAGTTCAGGCAGCCAGAGTCCAAACAAGCCAGGAAGCCAAAGTCACCACTGAAGATTGTTTGCAGGGGCTCAGGCAGACCCTAGAGTCCTAGGCAAATTGTGCAGAAAAATGTAAGTGTATTCCCCTTCTTCATGTCTTCCTCCTCCTCAGACTACGTTGCCTACGTCACAGGATGTGGGATGAGATTGTCTCAGATTTTCAGCCAAAGCCTCCAAGCTGTGGACAATGGGTGATAAATAATGCACTTCTGTTTAGGAAAGATGCCAAACACATCCATGCAGGACTAAGAGAGGATCGAACTGATCTACGGACAATCACTACCATCCCCCATTTCCAACCTTTATAAGAGAAGAAGAGACTCATTAATGAGATTCTTGGTAGTAAGAGAATTCATGTGTGTAGGAAGTCTTGTCCCGCGCCTCCCCTTCCACCTCCAAACCAAACCAATGTATCCCAGTTGACCCACCAATGGCGATTGGTGCTCTTTGCAAGAAGGGAGATAGGTATTCCATTTTCCAGCTGGAAGTTCTGCTACCACAGTGAAACATAACATTTTGGTGAGAAAACGTCTGCGGGAAATTAGGTCATACAGGATGAAATTAAAGACTAGTGCCTAACTGTCCCCTGGAAAGCTCAGGATGGAGAGAGTAGCGGGAGTTGCTTACAGGCAGAGCCAGGAGACAAGGCAGCGGTGGGAGCGGTCCGCTGAGCCCCGGGCAGTCGCCCAGTTCTACACTAAGGATGGGCCGTGTTTCCTGTGGACCAAGCAGAGATCAGGTGAGTATTTGGGACAGGACTGCCTTAAAAGTACTCCACGAGAATACAGCTGATTCTGTAGCATCTGACTCTGCCGATGGACAGGGACCGCACTGGAGGGGGTAAGGACTTGATGATATGGGTAAATGTTGAACCACTGTGTTATGTATTTGAAACCAGCATAATATTATATATCGATGATACTTTAATTTAAAAAAAAGAGAAAGAGAGAAAATACTCTAAGAAAACTGGCTGCCTGGCTGGGAAGATCCCAGCAGCAAGAGGCTGTGGGTGACCCACCAGAGGATGGAGCTGATACAGGCCGGGGAGCAGGGCCGTGTCAGGACGCCCGCGGAGTTCCAAGGACCTCATCGCTGCGCGCTGTGGAACAGTCGGCGTTTGGGTGCCTGCCATGATTAGGTAGCCAAAAGAAAACCACAACCACCGGCAGATGCGAGAAACAGCCTTTGCCTCTCTCTCTCTCACCCTTCGCCGCCGTCTGCAGCCCCAAGGCAGCCAAGAGCGCGGGCGGGCGGCGGCAGAGCCAATGCGGACCAGACCCCCCTCCCGGCTGCTGCCCACACCACAGGCCGGGCCCCAGCTGCCGGCAGGAGAGGAGCTCTAAACGGGACGAGGGATCAGACTTTGTTTAGATGTAGTGAAAGCCCTAAATTTGCCCCCAAAACTATGGACCCTGCTCAGAAAGTAACATAAGGGGCGGAGAAAAGAAATCTTATTGACAATGTGTTTTTAGAAAGTGGTGGTAAATAAAATCATTCCAAGTTTCACTCATCCAAGGGCAGCCTATTCAACAGCCAGATCTCACCCAGAAAGCCCTCTCCCCCCACCCCCCAGCACTTACGCACTCCTAGTAATTACTTCTGCCCACTATTCCAGCGGGCATCGCGGGCGGCCTCCTGCGCCCGCAGCCCCGCCCAGGCGGAGCGCCCTCCCCACCCCCTTCCTGCGCCCCGGGCGCCGGGGGCCTCTGCACGCCCCGCCTTCGCCCTCAAGCCCCACCTTCTCCACAAGGCCTAGCAACCAGCCCAGCTTCTTAAGTCACTCTTCCGTCTCAGCGACACACTGCTGGCTGGCAATATGCCATTCGGTCCCCATAAGTACCTTTGGACTGCACGAGCTCATTTTCATTGGAAAAATGTGGTCACCCTACACGTAGCCTTGCTACTTTAGGCTGTCGCTTACTTTCATGTGTATGTCCCACATGTCATGATGAGCTCGAGGGCATCACTCCTGTCACTGATTTGTTTGTTTTGGTCCCATTATGTCTCCAGACGGCAGGTAGCAGGTTCCCGAGAATGTCTGCTGGAAGTATTTATGCTGATGGTCCAGGACTTGCCTGCTTGCTTTTCTACCGTCCCCACCTCCTGGAGGCTGCCCTTAACTTACCGTCGGGACTACTCAACTCCGAAATACCCCAGCGGACGCCAGAAACAAGGATCAGTCATTTCACAACCATTTCCAAGAGGCTAGGATGATGAGACTATTTCTAATGAAGGAATTCCCCCAGCTGAGAGCATCAAGCGTTTCAACACAGAAGGAGACCAGAAAGCAGGAGGGCAGCGCACGAGGCCACGGGAGGCAGGGCAGAGCCCTGTATCCTCAGGGAACTGGGGACCACACGGTGGGAGCGTTTCCTGTTCAGCCAGTGATCTGTGGACCAGATTTCTGAAAGGGCTTTGTGCCACTTTCTCTGCTTTGGAAACGGGAGCGACCGTTGGTTTCCCTCTTCATGATTCCTAAGTATGTTAGTAGAATCAAATGAGATGATGTGAACTGCTTTGCTCTGTAAGTCTGAAGATCTGTCATTAGCCCTTTGCAAAATTATTTCTGGAAAGATACAGAAATAACTGATGTAAAAGGATACTGGCTTCTCAAAGACTTTCTTTTTTGTATTGTTGTCAATTTAGAAGTCAAGGCTTCGGTTCTTTGGGAATAAAATGGCTGGGCCATAAATCAATCATGATTCATTTCAAAGATTTAAAAAATGTAAAGAAAGGCTTTACACAAAAGCTCCTCATCCTTTAAAGGTTGAAAGTTGTGTCCTTACTTCTGTTCTCCAGTTTTTTCTCCACTAGTTGTAAGGAGCCTTCAATGCCCCATGAAAGCACAGGGCAGTTTGAGCACAGGCTCAACATTTGCTCCCCAAAGAAGCAAATAGCTGTAATTTATCTTGAGAAACTACCACTGTATGGAGAAAAATGAAAGAGGATGAGATTTCCTGATGGGTTTTTAATTGCTATGTTAATTCTCCGGATAATTCAGGAAAACAAGCCCAGAGCTGAATTGTCTAGATTGTCTGTAATCATCTGAATCTGAATTTGCTAATTTTACAGATAAGTCAGCCAGCACTTCATTTTCCCCTGGGTTGTTTAAAACTACTTGGGAGTGTTTAAAGCAACACATCTAACATCTGATCTTTCTTCCCTGATGGTGCAGAGGCCAGGCCCTGACCTCAGCTAGGATTTGGGTGGTGGGGGCAAAGTCAGGTGTTAAGAGTGAGCAGAACGGCCTGGGGTGCAAATGAAGATATTTATACAATGAAATATCATTAAGTCACACACACAAAAAATTAAATCTTGCCATTTGTGACAACATGGGTGGACTTTAAGGACATTATGCTAAGTACCATAAATCAGACAGGACAGACAAATACCATTTGGTCTCACATGTAGAATCTAAAAAAAAAACAAAACTCATAGATACAGAGAACAGACTGGCAGTTGCCAGAGGCAGGGGATGGAGGTGGGCAACATGGGGGAAGAGGGTCAAGAGGTATGAACTTCTAGTTATAAAGTAAGTCTTGGTGCGTGGTGACTATAGTTAATAATGCTGTGTTACATATTTGAAAGTTGCTGAGAGATCTTAAAAAAGTTCTCATCACAACAAAACATTTTTCTGTAACTATATAGGATGATAGATATGACTAGATTTGTGGTGGTGATCATTCCACAATGTATATAAATATTAAATCATGCCATACAACTGAAATTAATATAACATGGTATGTCAGTTATACCTCAATTACTTTTTAAAGTTAAGAAAGAGATTATCACCGATCTCATAATTGTTCAGTCCCTCTGGATCATTTCTGTCCTCATTTCACTTGACCGCTTTGTCGTACAGAAAACCTCTGACTGTTTTCTTCTTGAAATTGTCTCCTTGCTTAGCTTCTTAAGGGGCACTACAAACAGGGAAATGGTAAGAAGGTAGGCTCTGGAGCCAGACTGTCAGGTTGTGAATCCTGGCTCCAGACCTTACTAGCCCTGTGACCTGAATCGAGATGATTTAAGCTTTCTCTGGCTCCATTTCATCGTCTTATAATGGAGCTGATAATAATGCCTACCGCACAGGGCTGTGTAAGATGTAATGAATACAGGTAAGATACCTAAAATAGCATTGGTACAGAGTAAATAGTATGTGTTTGCTATGATTCATTTATTCATGCTTTGCTTCATCTCTGAATTCCTGGTTTGACCCCAGTTGTCTTTGCAGGCTCCTCCTCTTTTTTCCCAGTTCCCCCAGGTTTTTGTTCCCAGCCATTCTCTGCTAGTTTCCTTCTCACTCTGGACACTTTTCAAAGTAAGGGCAATTGCATCTTTATTTCAGATTAAAAGAGCATTTACAAGCTGATGCTCCTGAGCCTTATCAGCCACCCTGACCTCTTTCTGGGAGAGGCACATTTTTTAACTGATTACCTAACAGCTGTACCCACAGGTTTCCGTGGACACCTCAGATACATTAGTCAAAGAGTGAATTAATTCCCTTCTCACCTCCAGCCTGCCAAGCCTTCCCACATTTCCAGAGCTGATGGAAACACCTGTGAATTCAGGCAGGGCGCTCTTCCTGGTTAGTTCAATAGAAGAGGGTATTGCAATGGTAAGCCCGGTCAGAAGGACGGGGCACAGGTGCTGTTCCGGTTGTTTCAGTGGTAGAAATACTCACTCCTGATGGACCTTAGGAAAGGTTTTGGAACAAGATGTGTGCGTCTTCAAGACGAGTTTTGAGATACTCAGGGAAAGAGCCTATTGCCGTCCAGAATGGGAGCCTTAACTCTCTCCCCTCCCCTCCCCCCATGAGCTGAGGCTCGCTCTGCTCTGTAGCCAACAGGAGAATCCAGACAAAGAAAGAAGGACTTGCCTGGGAGGACACATCAAGGCTTTGCAATTTGCTACACAGATGAGAAAACTTGATTTTTTTTTTAGGAGGAAGTGATGCATTCTAGAAAATGGGAAGGAACTAAAGACAATCAGGGGGGGAAAGGGTTAAAATAGAGAGGGCTTGTGGGGAGAGAGAAAGAAGCAGAGTCCCCTTAGGACAGGTGGACATTTTCAACCAGGGACACTGAAGATCTGAGCAGGGAAGCCTGTGCTCTTCCTGCCTGAATGGGGCTCATGGAAACGGGTCAGGAGCGCAAAGCCTGTTTTTCTACCCTCTGACCCTGTATGGTTTGGATTTATCAGTGGTGGCTTTGTGTAAAGAACTATTTAATCATTCTTTAGAGTTTAGTGCTTGTTAACTTTAGGAAGCAATTCTCTAAAACATTGAGCATCTGGAGAAAGGAGGGGGCTGGCCCCCTTTCTACTCGTTCCCAGCAGCAGGGCTGTGTTTACCACGCAGGTAATGCAGCTTCAGCTTAAGGACGCTCATTCACATGAACCCTGGCCAGGGCCCTTGCAGACGCAACACACGCACCTGGTCAAATGTGTTTATAAATTTGAACGAGAAACATGTTTTTACATTCTTTTTCTATGAAGCCTTCCGCACTCCCCACTCCTGTAAAATTGGAGAAGCTTTAAGCTACGTAAACCCTGAATCTGACTCTCCCTATTGCCCCAAACCAGCAGGTTTGAAAACACCTCCAATATGGACCAAAGAAATAACAAATTGCCTAAGAGAAACAATAACAGTAATCGCTAAGAACAGTTCCCTTCCGAAAGAAGGACTTACCGATACATCTCTCTTACAGATACAAAACACCTGCTCATCCCATGGGGTTCACCGATACCGGTTAATGATATCTCCCCGCAAGGCCCTCTTCTGTACCCCACTGCGCCCACCGTTCGGTAAGTCTGATGAGTGGTGGCTGAGCAGCACCCGAGATGACCGGCGCCGTCCCCATCAGGCTGGCACGATCGGAGCTGGCGCCCGCGCTCATCGTTTTCCCAGTGCCACTATGTTGCCATGTCGTCTTCTTGTTTTCAGAATCAACGCCTTGGTACTCCATTCTCGAACATGATCTCTTTCTCTAATAAGATCTTTCCAGGAGACACATCAAATTATATTACTTTTTTTGCTGAAAAACGTGACTTCCATTATCCGCAGGTCAACCTCATTGGCTGCTCTTCTAAAGGGAGCTATGCCTCAGCCAATCCCAGGACGTCGCAGGTACATGTAGATGACAACAGATGATTTTAATCAGCTGTCACATGGATGAATTATTTCATTTTAATAATCATTTTAATGTGTGCCAGGAAAACAAAACTAGCACATCGGTCCAGGATTCCACGGACACTACCGCGCACAGTGACGCTTACGCAGGCAGCACCGCGGTAGCTTGCCCATCACAGACATCACGAATCACAGACCTGGTGCATGGGTGCCAGGTATTAAAGCTTTTACATCAGAGGAAAATGAATGTTCTCACTGTTTTATACACATAGATGCATTTACCAAAACCTCCCTGTAAGATACGCAAGACAACCTAAGAGACGTATGTCACATAACTGCTCAAGTTGGCTGTAACATTAAGAGATGAGGGCTGAGAACTATCACTAATAGTGAAAGACATGAACCCTCAGATTTGGGATCACAAAATGTCCTAAGATGGTTAAATAAAAATCCACAGAGACACGTGGTTGTATAATGCAACACATTATTGACAAAGAAAAGATGTCCAAGGCAACTGAAGGAAAAAAAGAAATAATACACAAGGATGGAAATTAGACTAACTGCCAATATCTTAACAGCAGCAAAGGAAGCCACACGGCAGTGCACCAATTTTCAAGCTGCTGCAAAGAACAGTCAACCTAAAATTCTACATCCAGGTAACTACTGTTGGAGTGTGAGGGTGAAGTAAAGTTTTTTACTTTCTCAAACAAAAATAGAGAGAATCTATCACTCCATGAACCTCACTGAAAAATCTGTTATTAAGGAATGTCCATAAGGCCAAAGGAAAATAATCCCAGAATGAAGATCTCCAGTGCACAAACGCATGGCAAGCAAAGACAGTGGTAAACAATGGGTTTAGTCTAAAGAAATGTTGTTTTATAAAGACAACAACAGTAATAAGAATAATAAAGAATAATTAATTTGGGAGAATAAAACAATGTAGAGATGAGATCTTTAACAACATAGGATGTTAGATGGGAAAGATGATCGTAGTTCATAGATTCTAAGGTGCCTATATTCAGAATACTAGATATATGTGTTACTGTCAGATTTTTTTTTTTTGAGGGACTCAAAGTCACTAAAATTTAATGATTTTTTTTACCCTTAGATTTTGTTATGTAAAGTATGTATGTTGAAATTTATATGTTAATTGTCAGTTATGTTGAAACTGTAACTACTTAAATAAAAGAAATAATATGTATGTCTCAAAACAGTAGAAGGGTAAAAGGAAATAATGTACCCTCAACCAACTCAAAATAAAACATAAAACTAGGGTTTCTGTGCTGCAATCCTCAAAAGGAAAAGTCTAAGAATAAAGACAACTCAAAAGTAAAATGGGCAGAAGATATGGACAGGCAAGGCACAGGAGAAAGTCAGCTAACATGAAACAAAAATGTTCAAACTCACTTGTAATAGGAGAAATGCAAATTGTAACCAAGAGGAGCTGGTATTTTTCCACATAGCAGATCAGGACAAAATGTGGAAGTCTGATGATGTCAGACTCTGGTACGAATGTGAGCAGGGGAAACTCAAACATTGCTAGTGCAAGCTTAAACTGGCACGCTTTTGAGAGCAATATACAAATACATATTTAGGTTGAAGATGTGCATCTTTATAACCCTCAGCAACTCTCACATATGTGCCCGAGCAAATAGGTACAAGAATATTTTTCTAGAACCATTTGCAACAACAAACAATTAAAAACCACCTAAATATCCACTGGTTGTAAAATGGATAAGTAAATTGTAGTCTATCCATACAAAAAAATGCTGTTATACAACAATCAAAATGAATGCACTTGGGCTGTGTGTCAACATGGGTATATCTCGACACTGATTGAAAGATGGTATGATATCATTAATATAAAATTTAGAAACATATGTCAGTACTGCATCTTATCTATTACACATTCATATGTAATAAAAGTATAAAACGATGCAAGGAGAAAACACTTGGTGTGCAATGGTGCTTGCTTGGGAGGCAGAGGGTGAGGAGTGGGGTAGGGAAGAGTATACAGAACGTTTTAACTCCATCTGCAACATTTTATTTTTAAAAACTTGAAGCCAAATATAGCAAAATATTCAGATTTGACAAAGATCAGTGGTCAGTCCTTATTTTCTGAAAGCCTAAAAAATGTTTTAATTAAAAAATTTTAACATAGTGAAACCCATTCTGCCTGATTCATACCTTCAAATAGTTGCATTAGTCACTTAATATACCTACATATTGCATGATGTTAAAAATAACATTCTAACATTTTGAACTTGAGTAAAGATGTCGTATGTGCATTGATTTAATAACAGCATTTTCTACTTGTAACACAGCAAATGAAGAAATCATTTAAAATCAAGCAGCGGCTTCTCAGATCGCTACACTGGGGTGAGAGTGAAGAGCAGTACCTAATGAAAGTGAGGGACGGATGAGGGGAAAGTGAAATCGGCTAAGGGTGGAGTATAGGGACAGAGAGAGGAACACTGCCAGGGAAACAAGAGGAGGCAGGAATTGGAGGAAAAAGGAAAAGGATTAAAAATAATACGTGGCCAAAACCAACAAAAAGGGAGTAAACTGAACACTAATAGAGTGGGTCATCTTCATGCAATTATAGAAGCTATTTGAAAAGGCGGACATATAGATGCTCAACATGATTTAATGTGACATAGGCCATAGAGTTTTATAGTTGCCAATGTCTGCTTCCAAATCCTTGTTCCAAAATGAGGGAAGCAGGTCCCAGTCAAGTGCGTTGGCCTGTGGTTAAGTGAAGAGCTGGAGACAGAACCCCTCCCGAGGACACCTGCATGCGAGGACCTTTCTAGGTCACTGCATTTCTGGTATCCATCACCTGGGGCTCCTCGGGCCTTGAGAGGGAGGGAGGGGAGCGAGACGGGAGCAGCCTGCAAGAGAGAGAAGTGCAGGGGCCTCGGCCAGGGCAGGAGAACTCCAGACCCTGGCGGCAGTGCAGAGACACGAACAGTGAGTTAACTTTTGATGCCTTTACGGTCTTCCTCCTATGTCTTTACGCCTTTTTTAAAAAGGCTCATGGGACATGCTTCTTCCGTTGTAGGAAATTTAATAGACAAATATCATAGGGAAGTAAATGTGGGGAGTGGAAAACCGTTGTCCGAATCCATTCTTACACTATTTTCATTTCTGCTTTTCCAGAAGACCATTCTCGGTAACACCTTCTTAAAATCCAGCACAGAAAGTACCCCAGAGGTATATCTTCTCTAATTAAGCCCTAAAATGAGACCATAACCCACAAAGGAGGAGTTCCATCATGATTGCTGGCATTTCCTCTTACTTTTTTCTTTTTTTAAGTGAATTATATCAAATTTAAATGGTAAACCGTGGTTTTTTAATGGTTGTTTGATTTTCTACTTAGGAGGTGGTTAATGGCTTTAAGACAGAAGATGAAATTAAAGAAAACAAGCCAAACCAAAGAGGTCGAGCAATACACTGAGCTTAAAGTTCATTGAACTATAAAAGCACATTATTACCTAATGAAATGTAGGTGCCAAAATAATATTTGATTTTTCCAGATGAACTTCACCGACATCTCCAGGAACCTTATGTCTAGCTGGTGACGCACTGGAGCGTCAGGAAGCTGAGAAGGCTCATGAGAACTCTGCTCCCCCAGAGTGGTGCTGTGGTGAGGACGCCATCCTGCTCAACGTGTGCCATTTAAATCTCCCTCTGCTGCGATTTATAACTTGGCTGGGACACTGTATTCATCATACAACTTTGTGTCAGGGGACTTTTTTTTTAAACAAATTCTGAAAACAACACACACTAAGTAAAACAAACCCCACGTTGTATGTAGAGCCTGATTTTTTTTCCCTCCGTAAGTTGTGCTCTCACTTTTTATTTTAAGGCTTTTTGGGGAAAAGATGCAATTAGGAAAGCGGGTGTTTCTGTAAGACCTTTGATCGATCACACTCTTGGCATAGGTTTGCTACATAATGTAGTCTTAGTTCCATGTGGAGTCTAGAAAGAGCTAAGACATTTGCTCGGAAGAAGTGTGGTAATTTGTTTTCTTTTAGAGAATTTTCCTCTTAGAGAAAGTACCTGGGATCCTTCCTACATAATCAGTTAAAAAAACAACTAGTAAAAGAAAGAAAGAAAAGGGGGATTACTCCTTAACAGGATAAAACTATTGGTAAATCAAAGATCAACACATGCTTTAAATATCCTTAATGTTGATCACTTAAAGGGTGTCAGATGATCAGCTATGGAGGTACTCTTTTCTGATAATATTCCTTTCTCTTAATTAAAAAAAAAAAAAAAGCAGTTACTGTGTGCTGACCTCCAATGAGTTCTGCACAGTGGTATAGAGGGCATGTCAAAGTGTGGGCAAAGGGTCTGTTTGTTTCTATGCAGAAGATCAAGGCCTAGCTTGGATACCCAGAAAATGAACTAAGATACGATATGAGGAGGAGCTTCCGGCATCAGCACTCTCTGGAGGACTCGTGCCGGGGGATGATCATCAAAAAGCCTCCACAGGGATCCGGACATGCTGCGGTTGTGGCTGCATCCAGCCCACCGTCTCCTGGACTTGCCATAAGAAGGAGGAGGGAGATGTCTAGGCTGGCATGTGCATACAGTGAGACAACGAATTTGACTGGATCTGTACTGTTGGAACTCAACCAGGAGTTGGGAGGGGTGCAAGGTGTAGCACCCCAAAATCTCATGACTATAGACTATCTATGGTTAAAAAAACATATGGGATGTGAACAGATCCCAGAAATGGGCTGCTTTAATTTGTCTGATGGTTCAAGTACAGTTGGACAATATCCATCATATCATAGATAAATTTTCACAAATGCCTAGGGTGCCTAAATGGTTTTCTTGGCTTCACTGGAGATGGATGGTAATTATAGATTTGCTTTGTTTATGTCACCGTATTCCTATTATGTTAATATGTGTGTGCAAATTAGTTAGTAGTTTAAAACCCATACATACTTAAGGTACTATACAAGAAGATATGTCAAAGAAATAATCAATCCTCCCATGTTTCCTTCATATGCTACATCTATAGCTTTTCTTCTTCCTTCCTAATTACAACCCTTAAATAGAATTCGTGCCTCATATCGAATTTACCGAGTATCATAATTCCTCCAGGTGGTAAAGATACCTCGACACAAGTGCTGGGCATAGAAGCCACAAGGCATAAATCTGCAAAGAAGTAAAAAGCTAACCTTTGCAAACAATATGGCTTCTCTCTCACTTACCAACTTTACATTTCCCTGTATGGCCCCGGAAGATGACTGGTTAGCCAGAGACGGGTAAGATTCCTCAAGGGAGGAACAACCTAAGACAGGCACAGTCGCAGGGGGGCCATCAGGTGAGAATTTGGGGATCAACAGAGGTGAGGCTCAGAACCTCACCCCCCCTGCTTTGAGAGAAATCTTCTGCATCCGTGGAGGTCTTGCTGCCCTTGTCTAGCCTGGATTAATACTTAGTCCACAGGCACACACCTGATCATCTGATCATCTACATTTGCCTTCTTACAGCACTAAACTATGTTTTCTACCTTTATCTTGCATCTACCTACCACTTCAGCATTTTATTAAAAATAAAAAAAATAATAATAATAGGAGAAATGTGGGATCAACATATAAATCAAGTACAAAAATCAAACGAATATTCATATTTGACCTGATGGTTTATAGGTCATATTGCATGATCAAAACCGAAAGTTTCTGTGATGACTGCCCTTGTACTGTTCACCATGTAAGAATTTATTCCCTATGTAAGAATTTGTTCACCATGTAAGAACTTGTTCGTTATGCTTCAGAAGATTGGAGACTGTTGAGAATTAGCCTTGGGGTTGATTAATGATTGTGCATTGAGTCCCCTATACAGAATTTTATTGTTGTTAACAACCATTTGATCAATAAATATGAGAGATGCCCTCTCAAAAAAAAAAAAAACAAAAAAACAACTAGTAGTGAAAAACACATAAAGCTGTTCCAAACTACCATAATTAATGTATTTTTTTAAAAAACAGCAAAACAATTTTTTTTAAGTTCCATGCAATTGTGAGCAACCTCAGAAGTGTCACAGGACTGAAGGATTGAACGAGGGCCTTGAGGGCACTTGGCCCATCTTTCTCCAGGCAGGACTGCCCCCTTCATTGTTTTTTCAGCGTTTCATCCTGTCCCCCTGGAATGTCTGAGGCGACATAACACAGTCCTTTGAACTACAATGGCTATCCTGGCATTTCATCGACTGGAGCAATGCTGAGTGGGAATAATTTTCCTAAATTGAATGCTATCCCTAATCTTCATTAGGAGATTTAAAATTAAGGGAGTGATACTCTTTTTTTTATGTTGGAATTCTGTTTGGGGATGGGTGTCAGCGTGGTCTGCACCTTACAGACTAGCATGAGTTCAGACACTGACTGTAATTACATATTTTGTTTCAGAAGAGGTAGTTCTGTGTAGAGTCACGCTGTCACGAGGTCCGAGGATAACTCATCATATTTTAAGGTTTAATTGCTTTCTCAAACACAATTATTCCATGAGATGGTGAAGTATCCACTTAGATGACCCTTTGGAAGTGTCTGGTGGAAAACAGTTCACTGAAGGAGAGAAATTACCTCAAGACACAAAACATATTATAGCTGATGGAGCTCAGAGAATGTTTGCCAAGAAATCTAGTTTAAAAAAGTAAGAGGCAACTGAAATGCCTCGTATTTGTGTGAGTGACAGGAATGAATTAAGACATTGAAAATCTGATTATTATACACATTACAAATGCATCCTCTGTCTTTTACAGCCATTGCTCTCTCTGGGGTCACTTGCTCCAGGCAAATCCTGCTGCCATTTGTGAGGACCCTCTAAGCAGCCTGTGGAGAGGCCCACTTGGTAAAGAACGGAGGCCAGGAGACTTCTGAGTAAAATGGATGATTCTGTGAATAATTTCACCACAACAGATGCAAATTTTTTGAAAAGCAGTACAAATAGGCTTTACTTCTGTGTTTCCAGTTGTCCCTCCTATCTCTCAGCAAATTTTCCTCTGGACCAAAGACACTTAGGGCTTGTGGGTCCATTCTTTGAATTCTGTTCATCAATAAAAACCAAGTATCTAATTTGACTATTTAAGACCACTGTGTTGATATTGAAGCTAACTTCAAACATTCCCTAAGTGATACATCAAATAGTTCTTTCCCAAACTATCCTTTGAAACCCTGTGGTGCCCACCCTCAGTGGGCCCAAAATGGGTGAACATTTTAGGAGGATTGGGAGGAGGAGTGTGGAGTATCTGTCATATAAATATGACTCATGGAAGTGAACATTTTTTAAAGGGGGTAACGTGTAATCATCAAGGCTGCTTCCTTCTTACCAAAAATTGAGAATCGTTTATACAACCCTTCCCGTTGCTATCTAACTGGGAGGAGAAAAGGAGAGAGAGAGAGAATGGGGGTGGGGGGCAAGATAAGGCCAGGAAGGTAGAAAGGGGAGGTTGAAAGGAGTGTGGCACGGGCGCTAGAGCATCAGCAGAGGGAGGGCATTGGCTGTGGCATTAGTGATGGACGGCAATTCACAGCCCAGGTGCCCTCTCCGGGAATTCTTTACTGACTCCCCCCCACAACTCTTTATCATATCTTCTTTACTGTTGCTGCATAACAAATTCACCCAAAACGATCACACGTTTCTGAGGGGCAGGAACCCAGGAGCGGTTGGGCTGAGTCCCTGTAGCTCAGCGCCCCGTGAGGCTGTCGGCTTCTTCCCCAGGCTTGCCAGGGCCTGGAGGATCTGCCTTCCAAGAGGGCTCAGTCCCACGCCTGCTGGCAGGTGGCCTCAGTTCTTCACCGAGCGGGCGTCTCCATAAGCTACTTGCGCACCTTACAACACGGCGGCAGGATTTCCCCAGAACAAGTGATCCCGGAGAGAGCAAGCAGAAAGCTGCACGCTTTTTATGGCTAGTTTATGGGTGCTGCCCCTTGTGCATTTTCCTGTTCTTCATAGAGTGCAGTCTCTTTATTCCAGCCCACACTCAAGGGAGGACGAACCAAGCTCTATCATTTGAGGGGAATATCAAATAATTTGTGGACATATTTTACATGGCCTCATCACTTACCCTCCCTGGGCTGGCAAAGGGGTCGTACTCTCTGCTGCCCTGTGTGATACGGTAGCATATTGCACCTACATTGGTTGTCAGTCCATATCAACGTTTTATCCAATTGATAATGATAATTACTAGTAGGAACAATCCACATTACATTAAACAAGACAACGGCCCGGACTGCATACAGTTGAAGTTGTAATAGATAAAAAAGTTGCTTGGAGAATCACATCATTTTGACAAAATTAGAGGTGTAACAGTGTGACTCAAGAAAATTGAACTTGTTATCAATAATGGCTGCAAAAGAAAACCTACGAGAGCAGTTTGCTGTTAGAATTTGATGTGGACAAAATGTCTCACAAAAAAAAAATCTTGGTTGTAAATTTACATTAAAAAGGGCTAATCATAATAAAAATAATCTCAGTAAAATAGCAAAATAAAAATTTAAAAACTACGAATAGTTTAACTGCAGAGAGGAGAAAATCAATCAAAGAAATGAGTGAGCCTAATGGTGCTCACTGTGAAAACTATCCCCACCGCCAACATTGTTGGCATGATTATGAGTAAAATGCTTATGTTAGTACATAGACTAAATTGTTCTTGAGATGAAAATAGTGGAGTTTCAATAGCTCTGCAGACAAAACACCTGTGATAGTTCATTTATTAATTCATATATGTATTTATATAACCTTTTAGGTGGGGCGGTAGTGGAAGAATGGCTTTTTTAAGTTTAACACCTAAGGCAAAAACTGGAAAAGAAAAGATTGATGGAGTTGACTATAGAAAAACAAATTCATCAAAAAATGCTATAATTAATATTAAAAGACAAATGATAAATTTGGAAAAATGTATTTGATAGACAAATATATTTATGTCTCTTATGAATTAGTAAGAGAGGATATATACACCCTAATAAACAGGAAACTAGTCTTATAACAGAAAAAAATTCAATTTTGAAGAGAAGCTTACTATCATTAGTTATCAATTAAAGCAATACAAATTTAAAGAAACAATCTATCCTCTCACACATTGCTGATATGCATGAAAATTGGTACACCTTCTCTGAAGGGCAGTACAGCATGTGTATCAAAAGGCTTACAAAAATGACTGGCAATTCACATTTAAAAATTTATCCATATCTAAGAATAATTAGCAAGGTAGGCAAAGGTGTATGTCCTTGGGTATTCCTTACAGCGTTATTCATAAAGACAAAAGTATTGAAATAACAAAATATCCTACAACAGGGGCTTGGTTAAAAATAAGAAAATACATCCATACAATAAAATTATATTATGCTTCAAACTGATGTTTTAGATGAATATTTACTAATATTAAAAAGGCTATTAATAATACTATTATGTGAAAGAGACAAGTTATAAATGGGATGTACAATATGATCTCATTTTGGTACAAAATGAATGGAAGGATATGGAAAGTATATCTATAGATGGTGAAATTATAGGTGTTTATTCCTTCTATTTGCCTTTCTGTATTGTCTAAATTAAAGAAATGAATATGGCTTGCTTTAATCATGAGAAAAAGATTGTGAGTTTTAAATATAAAAAATATACTCATTGCAATTAGAAGAACTTTTCTAATTTATTTTTATAGTATTGATGTAAGCTGCCTTAAGTTATTTGTACTGTTCTCAGTCTTGTAATGAAAAAAAAAATTACATACTTTTTTATCCCCCAGGGCTTGAGACTTACCATTTCATTATTTTTCTTCCTCAGAGTCTTCATGTAGAAAATGGGGGCACTGGGCCCTAATATCTATGATGTTCTGGTTGCAGTGCTTAGGGAAATACCAAATGAAACTGCTCTGAGTAGGTGGCAACTCAAGAGTCAAAACTGACCTGTGTCCTACATGGGAATTGATTGATTGACTGTTGAGTTAATTGGCATATAGTTAGTATACAATATTATATTGGTTTCAGGTGTACAACATAGTGATTCAACAATTATCTACATTATTAAAATAACATACTTAAAAATAAGTACTGGCCAAGATTTGGGAACAGGCTGTAGCTACAATATCACCTCCTTCCAATCCTGTCCCTACACCTGTTCGCTTTGCCCACTCCCACCCTCACCCTACAAAGTTAACTAACTAGCTAAGGGGCCCACGGAAAGCAAACAATAAAATTAATTTGAAGTGAAATAAAAAATTAAATGACTTACAGGTATCTGATCTGCCTGACCCAACTTCCCTGTGGGAATGTTAATGTGGATGTATGAGATTCAGTGAGGAGATAATGGTTTTTATTTGCACGTAACCAAATGGTTCTTAGCATTTCCTATTTTATTTACAAACAAATAAAATCTCTTAATTTTATTTACAAATTCTCTTATTATTCTCAACTGTGGTTATTGTTATTCTGAATTGTGTCTACTAATGTAATATAATCAAGTGTTTCAAAATACACTAAGAAATAGGGTTAAGCAGGTTTCAATGGGTCTGTAAAAGACCCAGAGTATTTCCTTTATTTTGGAACCGAGGACTGTCTCAGCACATGTTTAGCCCACTAGGCCATTTGCTGCTTTTCTTTCCTTTCCAATTCCAGCTTTCATTCTGAATAACCTGAAAGTAATGTGTTTCTCACATGGCAAAAATAACATTCTGAGTTAATCTAAGTTCCATAAAGAATATCATTTTGGATGCTACCAACTTTTGCCTTTTCCGATTCTCAACGCCAAGCTATAATTTTCCTCTTCAAGTTTTATCCAGAAACGAAACAGGAAGTTACATTTCTCTGATCTAGAAAATTAGGAGGAAGATGGGAAACAGATGAGAAAGCTACGTCAGGGGAAGGAAGCCACCATATTTTGTTTCAGTTAATCAAAATCATATATCCAAAACCCTCCTAGTAGCCGGGCCAGAAAATCAAACATCAGAAGGAAGTGCGAGTATTTTTCCAGCTGTCTGTTGGTCATAATGAAAGGAACAACCGTGTCTCAGACCCGGTGGCAGTTCAGCGTCTATTTAGAAAAAGGCCCACAAAATTTTAAGCATAGCTCTTAACTAGTGATTTAAAGACGATTTGATTTATATTTTTAGTGACTAAAAAGAAGGAAAAGTTAGCCATAGGCTATGACTTGTTCGAATACCAACATATTTGAAACTAATGACTGTTTCCATAGTAAATATGATACACAAAAATAACAGAGTTCTGCTGTTTTTCCGAATGCTATTTGGAGCCGGTTTTATTTAAGGAGCGGATCTGGACTCACTCAGTCCAGCTGATTAGAGCCGTGGCTTCCAGACTTGGGGATTTCACAAAGCAGCTAAGTTTTCCAACTGAAAGAATAAATTAATAAACTGGAGAGGAGTGAACACAGGGTCATCGACTTTTCATTTTACCAAAAGAGGAAACGTACAAGCTCAGCCGTCACTGATGATCGCCATTATTTCATAAGAGAAAGGACATTTTAACAGAAAAAAAAAAAGCAGGAAGGGAATATTCTCAAAATAAAAAATAGTCCTTAAGAGGAAAAGAAATTAGTTTTATAAAAAAAAATCACTACCTTTTCTCTGCATAAATTCTAATAAAACATAATTACATAGACTACTGTTTAGGAACCACTGGGAACTACTTAGTATAGTATTAAGGAAGTCAACTTTCTTTTTTTAACTCTTTTATAAGCTAGTTAAGTTATATTGCTCTGTTTCATGGCCCTAGAATGTGTGTTAATGTGTATTTTTTTGTTACCGGTTAATTCACTGATTCTTTCATTTATTCAACAAACATTTCCTATATATTAGGTACTGATGGAGATTATGAAATAGATTAAGATTGTCTCTTCTCTTAGGGTGCATGGAAAAAATTATAATTCAAGACAAAACATACCTTAAGAGGGCACAGATAGATCAGGGAAGTCAAGGGTGGGGCTGGAAAAGCTTCATGGAGGGGGAGGCATTTGAGGTGGATATTGAATGAGAAGATTTCAGTAGCTCCGTGGAGGGCGTACGGAGAAAATTTAATAGAACTACCCAAACCATTAAGCTTTAGAAAGGGTTAAATATGTTCAAGGTCTTCAGAGAGATTTGGCTCGATATGTATAGGACAGTACCAGGGAAATATGAATGTCAAGACAGGCCACTTTGCAAAGGGTTTTCAAAGTCAAGGCCAGTGTTTAGACCACCTCCGGGAAGCCAGGCATAGCCACCAAGCAGGTAAGCGGGGATGCAAGGATTCCTGAACTTGAAATCGGGAGCCACGACTCTGAGTGTCAACTCTACTCTTCCCATGAAGCCTCGAGGACTCCTCTTAATCTTTGAGTATCCATTTTCCATAGTAAAATGGGATCAATACCTTTGTGACATGTTATTTTATAATTAAATCAAATAAAATGCAGTCTGTGAAAGGTGTAGTACAGTATTTGACATACTCTGATATGTTTGCTGATTGGATATTTGTTGAATCATTAAAATTCAGGTTTAGAAAGATTATTTAAAAAGAGAGAAACTGCATGGGAGTAAATGAGAGGAAACGAGAAGTTTGTGGGAATGGAAAGGAAAGACATTTGGACTTGGATGGAGGGGGTCGAGAGAGGAGGAGGCTCAAGGATGACGGCACATCTCAAGCCAAGGACGATGTCGTCAGCAATGCTGGGAAGACAAGGACCAGAGCCCAGGGAGGGGGAAACGCGGCGAGTTTGTCTTTGACCGTGTTGACTTTGAAGTCCTGGGGCTGTATCTGGGTGGAACTGCCCAGCAGGTTTTGGGAAGTCACTCAGGAGACAGTCAGAGGCTGGGATACACATTAGGCAGTGCCCTTGTCGGGGTGCGAGCGGAAGCCGTAAAGACTGCGGTGGGACGCCGAGGAATGCAGAGCAAGCGGGGAGTAGCCCCTCCACTGGGCAGGTCAGCGAACCAGGGAGGCCAGGAGGGCCGCAGAGACGGGCTTCGGAAAGTAAGACAGAGCCTGGTGTCCCCGCGAGGGCCTCAGAACCTGGGAGGGAAGACAGTTTTAGGAACAAAGGGGAATTCATAACTGCCACATGCCACAGAGGCCAAAGAAACAAGAGCGTAAGCGTCACAACAAGAAACTCATTAGGGACACTTGTGAGGACAGATTCAGTAGTAGGAAGTCACATTGCCAGGAAATTGAAGAGGTTAGTTTAAAATACATATTAATTTATATTTTGAGTAAGTAAAGATTCCTAATGATCAAAAGCTATCAAAGCATATAAAAAGAAGACTGTGTCTCTCCTACTCCTCTAGTTTCTTGTGCGTCCTTCCAGGGGTATTCCACAAATACATGTTTTTAAATTATGCTCAAACACACTGCTCAGTACCTCCCTTTTTTTACTTGGCCATATGATGTCTTAGTGATGTCTCCATATGATGCAATAGATCCCCATGTGCACTGTAATTTATTTGGCGGGTCCCGTCCTCTACTGGGACATGTGGGTTGTTTCCATCAAGAAGTTGATAAGGACAAAGTCTTCCTGGTTGACTAGGTGGCCCTCTAACTGTAGTGCTTCATGACCTAAGTAGAAGGTCTACTGTGCTTACCAACGAACAGCGGCATCTGTCCCCCTCTCCCTGAGGCCTTCCATGTGGGATGGGGTTGTTGACCTCACTGAGGGTCCCATTTCCTGCCCTGACACCTTCCCTAGGCTTTCTGCACCGTCCCATCACAAAGTTTCCTGGAAATAAAAAAAGTCAGTCTTCTCTAGAGATTTAAGGCCTGAATGCTAGGCAGCTGACTGACTTGACCTTCAGTTAGGACCTGTAAGAGTCTATGGATGTCACCCTCTCCCTGTAGACTTGCCATTGGAAGCAGCTCAGAAGTTGCCGAGCTCCCCCCTCTTGTTTTACATCAGTGGAAACCAGCAAGCTGAGAAGTGACATGTTCTCCCTCAATTCGTGTGGCAGAACCTGCTGGGCCCAGGGTCCTCCCCAGGCCAGGGCTCTTTCTGTTACCTCCCAACATCCTTGCTTGCCTTTAATGTTATAAATGGCGGGAGCTGTGCCCGTTATTGGAAACTCAGGGCTTTTGTTTTGGGGGGGGACCTAAGAAAGGAAAAGTGTTTTAGGGATCTGGGAAGATGCCGTGCGTACCTGGGAATCTGAGGGACGGGAGTCACTTTTGGTTACGACGCTGACTCACAGTGTAACTCTGGGAAGTGATGTGGCCTCCCCATGTTTCTGTTGGTCCAGACACAATTTGACATTGTACCACACAGGCCTTGCTGGAATTGTTGTGAAGGCTGTGAGGTAATCCTCATAAAATTCTGTGAACTCTTCAGATGAAAGCTGCAACTGTGTCTAGAGTGACAGAGTGACAGACGAGCAGCACAGACTCTTCCGTCCTGTATCGGCGTATCAGACGCTGCTACACTTCAGCCAACTCAACAGCTTGACATCAGTTAACTAAGCATTTCCCACCCATTCCTAACTTGGTTGATTCACCGTTTACTTATTCTAGTTCCTTGAGTTTCAAAATAACGTAAGGTCTTCGCCCCTTTAGTCCTCTGTACCTTGGTCTCTACACTTGCCAAATGCGGATAATAGGGTTCTGGTGAGGATTTAATAAATTAATGTAGGTAGACCAGGGTCTGATACACAGGAGGTCATAGTAAGTGTTAGTTACTATTAGTGTAACTGAAGTGGATGATAGTGTGTATACACACACACACACACACACACACATACACATTCAATTTAAAAAAATATGAAGACAAGTAGTAACTCCATAGCATCTTTTTTTAAATTTTGGTATCATTAACCTGCAATTACATGAGCAACATTATGCTTACTAGGCTTCCCCCATCATCAAGTCCCCACCACATACCCCATTACAGTCACTCCATAGCATCTACTACACTGATGGACAATGATTACAATGGGGTGTGTGTGGGGGGGACTTGGTAATATGGGTGAATGTTGTACCACAATGCTGCTCGTGTGAAACCTTCATAAGATTGTATATCAATGATACCTTAATTAAAAATAATAATAATTAATAAAATAAAACAAAATAACTTGAGATCTTATGGTAGTACTCAATGATTTAGTGTTTCTTTGTTTCTGAGGGGAAGCTGAGGATTTCTACAGGTGAAGTAACAAGGCCCCCAGCCTGTGGAGGCAGGGGCATGGCAGTGGAGAGCTGGGCGGTCGGGCCCCAGGATCTCTAAATCCGCATTACAGATTTGCTTCCGCAGCTGTCTTGTTCAACAATGCGTCCCCAGCACCCAGGTGCTCAATCAATATTGAATGAATCAATGTTGAATAACTCAATAATGAATGAATGAATACATTTATGAATGTATGCAAAGACAGAGAAATAGAGGATGGCCGCAAGGAAGGAAGTCTGGCTGATACTGTGGATTTTCTAGGAAAAGGAGAGAAACCTTTAAAGTAGAAGAAGGATTATATATGTAGACATAGTGTAACTGTTCCTTGATGGATAGATTCTAAGCCCGGAGAGACAGAAGATAGTGATGGCTTTGTAGTGGGACGAGCTGGCCCAAAGAATCACCGGGCTTTGTTTTGTTTTTTAACAAAGTCAGGTATCTTAAGAAGGCAATGAAGGGCATTTCTTTTGTACAGTGGTATTCTGCAGAGATTTCCACTTTTTAAAAGGGAGCATTTTAAAGGTGTCACAAAGAATACCCTATTAGAGTGTCTGTCTCCCTGAAAATGAATCCTTCCTCTTTGTCCTCAGGGCATTTCTCTGGTACTAATACCCTCCTACTGTGACCCCAAGTTTTATCGCCTCTCTGAAAGTAAAAGCTGCTCTTTGTGTAGGCACTTTTCCCCGTTCCTAAACACACTCCTCCCCAACCCAGATCATGGTAATGCTGTTGCCACTAAATGCATCACCACTGAATTAAAGGCCAAGTCAGAGCAACTCTCTTTGTTGCCTTCTCTTCATCATGTTTTAGGTTGAAATAGCTTTCAATGAAAGTCAACGAGCATTTGCTCAGCACTCCTTGTGCGCAAAGCACCACGCTAGACCCCGTAACAGAGCGTCAAGGTTCCGTGCCATCCCTGGCCTCGAGAATCTTGTATTGGCTTACAGATTATTGTACTGATGGGTGAGATGTTTCAGTATCTCTCTCCCACCTTTCCAGGCTGTACATTTCCCTTAATCTGACTTGTTGCTCTAGAATTCAGTTGAAGGTGGATTTGAGTACACCGGAAGTCTCTAAGAAACTTTCCCGCTCTCTCCGCTGGATCTTTTCTCTCCACATCATACCTCTTATAACGCTCGCTTCTTCCACACTGTATGATATTATTGTGCATGTCCACCTCTATAATTTGGAGAGGGAACAGGCACAGGGAAAAGAGTAGGGCCAGAAGCTTGTGCTTGTTTTTGAAACCAGAGTCAGATATGAATCAACAATGAAATCTCGGCAATGCATCTTAAATCTATGACCTTCAGTACTGCATTTAGATTTGGAAAATAATAGTAATGCCTATTTCACAGAATGGATGTGAGAGTTGTGGTAGTTATCACATGAATGTGCTTTGCAAACTATTATCCATATGTTATTTTATTATCCTCTGTGTGATCTAGCAAAGGGCCTTCCTTGTCCATGAGAAACACTTTATTAATATTCATTAAACTATTGAAGGATGACGTCAACCACCCTGTCGTATATTATTCTTCTCACATTCTTTTCCTGCCCACACTGTTAGTAAGGCTTATCTGAGTGGCCCACTATGTTCAGGGTGAAGTATTTGTAGGGATTAAACAGGATCAAAGGAACCTTATGCGGGTGGAGTTACCTTTCAGGCAGTCCTAAGCCTCTTGCTCATGCTTCATATGCCTTGTTTCTATTTAGGGGCAAGTGATACCGGCGGGGTGGGGGTGGGGGGCCCTAGTAGTTAAAACATAGGCTTCTGATTTAGACAGTCCTGGGTTCAAATCTTCGGTCTGCCAGTTTACTAGTTGTGTGATATGGGGTAATTCTTAAAGTTTTCTGAGCTTTAGTTTTCTCATCTGTAAAACGAAGATAACACAGGATTTTACAATGATTATAATGAGCTCACATATTAAGATGAGATATTGTGAGGAGCTAGTGAGTTAAATGAGCTCAATAAGCATTAAGTATGATAATATCCATCCTTAGTCCCTCAACATTATTGAGCAACTGTTAGGAGGGGAGCAGTTCACAGGTGTCGGGGACACACCCTGTAGTCAGTGGGAAAGACAGACGAGTGACTGATGATACAGTGTGGCAAGTGCCTTGACAGAAATAAGGACAGGACGCTCTGCAAACAGTAGGGAGGCACCCATGCGACAGCCCCGACTGGGAGGGTGTCAGAGCTGTCAGGGAAGGCTTCCTGGAGGAAGTGGGAACTGTGAAGCGGCCGACGGCCGAGTAGCCAGGAGGACAGGGGGAGTACAGTGGGTAAGGGTGCTGAGCTCGGGGAACGCAGGACCCTGGGAAGAGCGGACAGCGGCCCTGACAGAATGAAGCCAGAGGTTTGCAGATGCCCCATGATGATGGCGGGTGTCAGCTTGCTTTGTGGAAGAACTTACGCTTCATTTGGATGGGACGGGGAGGCACTGGTGGATGCGCTTCTCGCCTAGAGGGGACGTTTAGGTGGACAGCATGCAGCCAACGCAAAAGCATCTTGATATTGGGAAATAAACACAGCTTGGAGCTGTGCCTTAACGCTGATTAAGCCCATGTACGACTTAACGCATTTCACCCCTGTAATTTCAGGCGTATCCTGCGATAACCTGAGGATCTTGTTTTTGAAATCAGACTCAGACATGAAATAACAATGAAATCTCGGCAATGCAACTTAAATCTATGACCTTCAGTACTGCATTTAGATTTGGAAAATAATAGTAATGCCTATTTCACAGAATGGATGTGAGAGTTGTGGTAGTTGTCACATGAATGTGCTTTGCAAACTATTATCCAAACCTTCGGGTTACTGCGAGTTGTGAAGAGGGTTGTGCACGTCGAGTTCGCAGTAGTGTGCGTGTCGCATCGCAAGCATTTCTGTCAACACCGGTCCTCTCAACCACGGCGTGGCCAGCTCGTGAAAGCTACTGCAGGCCTCTGCCCCGTCCTTCGCTTTGCTCCGTCAGTTGCGTGAGCCGCTGCCGCCCGACGCCGGCGGGGCGGAGGACGCCCACTCTGCCGTGCGCGCCCAGTCCACCACGGCTGAAGGGCGGCCGCTGCGGCCCGGCGCGGAGGGCGCGAGCCGCGCATGTGCAGTGGGCCCACGGCGGCGGCCCGGCGGCGGGGGGCGGGGGCGGGGCCGGAGGGCGCCGGGGCGCATGCTCAGTGCCCGCATCGGCTGTCTCCATCCAGTGCCGCAGCCGGAAAACCGCAGCGGCGGCGGCTGACGGGGAGCGACCGAGCCGGCGGCGAAAGGGGAGGAAATACGAGGGCAGAAGTGATACGGCGCGAGCCGGGAGCCCGGATTCACGGCTCTCGCCGACCACCGCTCCGGCTGTCCGCAGGGAGGAAGCCCGGGCGGCGGCGGCGGCGGCCTGGGAGCCGCAGTGATTCTGACGTTTTCCTGGGCTCCGAGCTCGGCGGCCCCGGGCGGCGCCGCGCCGGGGGGAGGCCCCGCGCCCCGCGCGTCCCTCCACCCACCGGGGCCTGAGGGGCGCCCGCGCCGGGGCCGGGCGGGGGAGGCGGCCTCCCGATGGCGGGGACATTTTCCACAACGTGATTGTTGCCCCCCCTGCAATTCCGGGCCCTTCAGCCCCCACCCTCCCGGGCCCGGCTGACTGAACGCAGACAAAGGGGAGGCGGCCGCGCTCGCACGCGCGCTCGCGGGGCGGGCGGCTCGGAGGGCGCCGGCGAGGGGCGGACGGCCGGGCGGCCGCGGCGCCGCCGCATTCCTATGCCCGGGGGAGGCGGCGGCCCCGGCGGGAGGCGGGCGGCCCGCGGCGCGCGCAGCTGAGCTGCTCCCGCGCCGCCGCCCCGGCGGGCCTCGCCCCGGCCCTCCCAGGCCCCGCGGCGGCGAGGCCGCACCATGTGAAGGGCAGGGCCGTCCGTCCGAGGCGCCGCCGGGAACGATGGGGGATGCAGCCGACCCCAGGGAGGCGAGGAAGACGTTCATTGTTCCAGCCATCAAGCCCTTCGACCACTATGATTTCTCCAGGGCCAAGATCGCCTGCAATCTGGCCTGGCTGGTGGCCAAAGCCTTTGGGACGGGTAGGTGGCCGCTTCCCTCCCCCCGTGCCCCGCCCCGTGGGATGTACGCGTCCCGGTCCTCGGATCCCCCTCCGTGCGTGGCTTCCCGAGGGGGTCCAGGGAGGTGGCGGGAGAGCAGGGAGGGACGCCGGGGAGGGCAAGTAAAGCAGGTTTGTCGGTCTCGAATCAAGGGCCCTCGAATGGTCAGGTGGGGTTTGGCCAGCCTTCTTTCATTAAGGAGAGCAAAAGTGTTTTGTTTTGTTTTTTCGGTGAGCTCTTTTGTCATGTTTTTGCGTAGGGTGATTTTGATTTGTGGTGGTCCCCTCGGTGTGCCGCATACGTTTTCCCCCTCAGTCCCGACTGTGATTTCACCACCAAGAGGTTTGACTTGGTTTCTGTATTATTAGAAGAAGGTGGGCGGCACATAGCACTGTATTGATCTTGACATTTGTAACGATGGCTGCTGTTCAGGCTCCATAGAATATAAGGCGGCCCATGTTGTTGTTGTTATTCTTCAGGCCGGTATCATTCCCATACACCTTTCAGGCTCTGTTAAACCAGTTGTATATTTTGCTTGCTGATGGTAGGGTGTTATTTTCATTTCATATTGTCAGTGAGACATACTCCTCTTTTTCCAAACGTGTTTTGGCTTCTTAAAGTAAGAGAAACAAACACACCCTACTGTGGGATTTTTTTTTTAAAAGAAGAGTTTTTGAGGGCATGTGCTGTTGACATAATTTGTATAGTGCAGTAGCAATTAAACTCTCTCCTGTTACCCAGTCTTTGCAAAATAACAGGAAAAGGGCCTCCTGTTGTAATTCCTTAGCTGTTGCTTTAGAAGCCCATGTTGTGGAACACCGGAAAAATCAGAGAGCTTTTCATCTGAAGGTCCTGCTGGGGTAATGTCATCTAACTTTAAGAATCATTTTGATAGATTTCTGTGCCCTAGCTAACAAATGCTGGATATGTAAGATATTGTTGAAAACTTACTTGGTATTTACAGACTTTTCTCCAGCTGCTAAATATAAGGTTTTTTAAAATTTTGTTTTGTTTTGTTTTGTTTGGTGTTTTGTTGGAGGGAGGATGGCTTATTTCCACTTTTAGAACTGTGAAAATATGTGGGTTAAGGGCTTAATTCATTCTTAATGCTTAAAAATACACAGCTGAATGTTTTCAGGGCTGCACATTTTAGTTAACTAGCAAATGGATCTCTGTGTTTGAAAAACTGAGTTAGTTTTGAGGGAAACTTCATATTAACATGATTTTATGTTTATGACAATTCACTTTATTTAAATTCTCATGCTTTGATATGGAAGTAAAAAGGGGTTAAAGGTTTGAAAACTGCCATCAGGAATAAATATAACTTAAAGTCATTTTGAAACAATTTAAATTTTGAAGATTACTTTGGAACTAAAATGTGTAGAGTAACATAGGAAGCACAACGTGTTAGTGTATTTTTATTTTCTGGCACTACTGATGAGCAGTGAGAAATATAGCTGTGTTTTGTTTTAACATAAGCAACATACTGAAATTAATATCCATTTGGAGGAGAAATGAAAGCTATTTTAAGTATTCAAAAAAGATGGAAAGAGGGAAATTATAGTGTGACCAGTGTGGAAAAGCAATGTGTGCAAAATGGAAGACAGCAGGACTAACAAAAATATTTTCTTTCCTTCTGAGACTGAGGGCATACTTAGAGTACAGACGTCAAAATGTTGCCCTGGATTCACAAAGGTACTAATCAGAAAATGGCCTACTTTCTGGATATATGTCAGGCAGGTTTGCTAGATTCTGTACCACTTGAGGAACACATTTGAACACACTTGAAGAAAAGGGAAAGGGAGAAATTGAAGAAAATAAATGAATGGAATCTATTATCAGTGGAATCTATTGTGTGCCAGGCACTGTGCTAGATGCTTTGCATTAAGTTGTATATTTGGAATTCATAGCAACTCTGTGATCTAGGTAGTGTGTTCCTCATTAAAAAAAAATGGAGAGGCCAGTGCATAGAGAACCTAAACAATTTTCCTACTCTAGCCCCTTCAGTAAGGGCAGAGATGAGTTTTAATTTGCTGCCTAACTCCAAAGGGTATGGCATTGGTGGGGGCAGGGCATCCCTGTTATGTACCCAGTACTTCAAACACATTGCTTCATTTAGTCCTATGGCAACCCTCTAGATAGATATTGTTCTCATTTTGCAGATGAGGGAACAGTTTCAGAGATAATAATTTGCTTGAGATTAAACATCTGGCAAGTGGTGGCTTCTGCATGCCAACTCAGGTCTTGCTGACTCTGAAGTCTGCTCTTTACACCACTCTGCAGAGTAATCCTTTTATCTGCATGTGTGAAAAATGTGCACATAGTACATGTAGAAGGCTTTATATATTTTTTTTCTTTAAAGAGTGGGCAGATCTTAACACACTCTCAGATGGTTTAGATGAGTATTGTTGGTACTTAGTTACATTTGCCTTGGCAACAGTTGGAATGGATAAAAAGATCATATTTAAAGTAGAATGAAAAATTTAGAAGATTGTAAGAGTGACATAGTAACAAGAAATTAATATACATTATTAATATGTTCATACATGTTATGTTTAATCAACAGTCTTTCAAAGTATAAGTTTATATGGAGTGAATAGAAAAAAAGTAAGGTTTCTCTTTTTTGGGGTGTAAATATTCTTGATTTACAGCAGACACTGTTATGCAATTAATGGTAATATCCAAAGCTATTACCTAATGGCACTCAGTTAACATTCAAAAAATTTGCCCAACTTTAAGTTATGATTTGCTAAAACCACTTTAGCAGTGACCTATGAAGTGTTCAGGCACTGATTTACTCTTTTTCCATGAGAAACTTTTAAACTTTTGACATATTAAAAAGTAGTCACTTTTAGAACCATATGTTGGAAAAGTCATTTAAGATGATAGAAATGAATTAGGAGCATAGAATGAAGTTACTGAATGTAAAAAAATCACTAGCATTATAGTAACTAGAAAGTAGATGGAATATTTACTTAATTTGGTCTTGTGTCAGAGGCTTTGAATCATATTCTTTTCTACATTACAAAATATTCCAAATAACCCAAGTCTTAATAATTTATTTTGTGGAAGAATGCAGAGTAAGTTTGTTTAGATGAATTTTAATCAATAAATACTCTAAGCAAATTGCAGAAGAGAGGGAGTTAAACTGTGCTGTCTCTCCTACTGCATTTGAACAGCTTACTCTATTTAAGCAATAATATTGCTGAGTTTGTTTTAAATATTCCGCTCCCTTAAATCTTTCGGGGAAAGTGGTGGGTGTAAAACCTCCTATGATGCTCTTTCTGAATTCTTGAATTTGGAGTTCTTAACATGGAATTTAAGACTCACTTCTAGTGTCTATTTATCATTTCAACTTTATCAACTATCATTCTCCCTTTCATACCCTTTAGTGTAGTGGTAGGAAATTATTTGCCAGTATAAGTACATGTTGTTACATTTCTTTGTGTATTCCAACAGGGTTTGTTGTCAGAATCCCATGTAAGTTCTGACTCTTAGGCATGTGTGAAGGTTGCGATGGCAGTGGGTGGAAAGGTTTTGCAGGAGTCCAGCTGCCCTATCATGAGAGCCTGAAATGGGGTGGGAATGGTGATAAAGCTGCTAGTATTTATTTGAGTACTTAACTGTGTGTCATGCACTTTACATGTATTACCTCATTTTAATGCTCATGACAGCCTTCCAAGGTAGAAACTGTTAATCATTCCAATTTTACTGATGAGGAAAATGAGGCCCAGAGGTTTAGGGACTCATCCAAAGCCACCTAACTCAGGAATGTGGGGTCTGAACCTGGGGAGAAGTCAAGTTAATGGGAAAGAAGCAAAAGATAGAAGATAGTGTTGCAGAGATGTAATCTCTAGTATTTCTAAATGACTGAAATTGGGGTTCATGGGAGTGGCTTAAATACAAAGGTAATGTATAAGGATGAGGTCACCTGAGGTTTTAAGGAGGATGAAGTTACCTGAGCTTTGAGATTTAGTGACTGGGAGGATAAATGGAGGTGTTATTGGCAGAGAGAGAGAGCAGCAAGCTGGAATGGGAAGTCAGCTTTGTTTTTGGAAACCTTGAACTTGTGTCTTGGCCAAATATCTGGGAAATCTAACACAGTAGGTTGCTATAAATGTAGGTATTGAGTATGATAGAGAAGTGAGGCTAGAAATGGCAATTTGGGAATTCTCTGTATAAAGTGTAATGAGACGAGGGAGACGGAATCTGGGGTAGTGAACATTTAGAGTGGTTTTGGTGGGGTGGGGGAAGATGCTGAGGAAAAGAAGGCAGAATTAGAGCAGAGAGTTAGAAAGAAAATTAAGACAGTGTAGTGATACTGAGGCCCTGGAAAGAAAAATTTCAAGGGGAGTGTCCTATTAACAGTGTCAAATGCTACAGGTTTTTAAACCATGCCTTTCATGTAAGAGTTTGTGCTCTAGTAGGGGAGGGAGATAGGATAACTGTGTAACTGTTGTAGTTCAGTAAGTATGTAAGGGCCATGTAATAGACCAGTGATATGTGGAAGGGGCTGGGGGTAGGAGAGGAGGAAAGGGGACACTTTCAGTCTTAGTGATCTGTGAAGGGAAGGCCTCTGCAGTGGAGGTCATAGTTAGACTAGGCCCTGAAGGGAGTTAGCCTGGATGGGAAATAGGCGCTGTGGATGGAGGAAGTGGTTTGTGTGCAGGTGCAGGAGTGGAGTTTTGAAACCTAGGTAGTGTTAGTGAAACCATGACCAGTTGGATTGGAGGAGGTTTAGGTAATAAGGTAGTGGGAGATCTAACGTTACATGTAAATGGGGATGGAATTGTTTTAAGAGCCAGGTCAGAAATTTTATATTGACTTAGTAGATAAATAAATAAATAATCCTAAGCACATCAGATTTTAGAAAAATGCTATGACTAATTTGTTTGAACATGTACTTTGTGTTAAGTACAATTTTGAACATTTTTTCATGCATTTTTTCTTTTAATTCTGAGAACAACCTTATTAAGTAGATGTTACTTCTACAGTTCTAGAGCAGTTTCCCAATTGCAGAGCAAATCGGCTAGATGATTCTTTCTTATGGGGGGCAGTCCTAACATTGCAGGATGTAGCAACAATCCCTGGCCTCTCCCCACTAGTTGATAGTAGTGGTCCTCACCCCGACTTCCACCCAGTTGTGACAACCAAAAACATCTCCAGACCTTGCCAAATGTCTGTATTAGTAGTGACAAGCTTGGTGCTATAGCTAACAGTGTTTTCATTTATCACATTTAGCACTTTCCATCCTCTGCCTTACACAGGTGTTTTTTTTTTTTAATAAACATTAACTCTTTATCAGCGTAACTTTTTTCCATTAAGGTATCATTGATATACAAGCTTATGCTCAGGTTTCACATAAGCAACATTGTGGTTACTACATTCCCCCCTATTATCAAGTCCCCACCACATAGCCCATTACAGTCACTGTCCATCAGTGTAGTAAGATGCTATAGAGTCACCACTTGTCTTCTCTGTGCTATACTTCCTTCCCCATACCCCCCACCCCATATTATGTGCACTAATCATAATACCCCTTAATCCCCTTCTCCCTCCCTTCCCACCTACCTTCCCCAGCCCCTTTCCCTTTGGTAACTGTTAGTCCATTCTTGGGTTCTGTGAGTCTGCTGCTATTTTGTTCCTTCAGTTTTTGCTTTGTTGTTATGCTCCACAGATGAGTGAAATCATTTGGTACTTGTCTTTCTCTGCCTGGCTTATTTTACTGAGCATAATCCCCTCTAGCTCCATCCATGTTGTTGCAAATGGTAGGATTTATTTTCTTCTTATGGCTGAATAATATTCCACTGTGTATATGTACCACATCTTCTTTATCCATTCATCTGTTCATCTGCTGATGGACACTTAGGTTCCTTCCATTTCTTGGGTATTGTAAATAGTGCTGTGATAAACATAGGGGTGCATATGTCTTTTTGAATCTGTGATCCTGTTTTCGTAGGGTGAGTTCCTAGGAGTGGAATTCTTGGGTCAAATGGTATTTCTATTTTTAGTTTTTTGAGGAACCTCCATATTGCTTTCCACAATGGTTGAACTAATTTACATTCCCACCAGCAGTGTAGGAGGGTTCCCCTTTCTCCACATCCTCGCCAGCATTTGTTGTTGTTTGTCTTCTGGATGTTGGCCATCCTAACTGGTGTGAGGTGATATCTCATTGTGGTTTTAATTTGCATTTCCCTGATAATTAGTGATGTGGAGCACTTTTCATGTGCCTGTTGGCCATCTGAATTTCTTCTTTGGAGAAATGTCTGTTCAGATCCTCTGTCTATTTTTTAATCTGGTTATTTGCTTTTTGGGTGTTGAGGCGTGTGAGCTCTTTATATATTTTATATGTCAACCCCTTACCGGATATGTTATTTATGAATATATTCTCCCATACTGTGGGTTGCCTTTTTGTTCTACTGATGGTGTCCTTTGCTGTTCAGAAGCTTTTTAGTTTGATGTAGTCCCATGTGTTCATTTTTGCTTTTGTTTCCCTTACCCGAGGAGATATGTTCATGAAAAAGTTGCTTATGTTTATATTCAAGAGAGTTTTGCCTGTTTTCTTCTAGGAGTTTTATGGTTTCATGACTTACATTCAAGTCTTTGATCCATTTTGAGTTTACTTTTATGTATGAATTTAGACAGTAGTCCAGTTTCATTCTCTTACATGTAGCTGTCCAGTTTTTATCAGCATAACATTTTACACAGTAGTATTTTTCCAGGTCTGCTACCATGTACTCCCGTTTTTCATGGGGCATTTTCCTAAAATACTCTTTGTCTTAGTCCAACTTGCTGAATAAATATTTGTATGCTGCTTTGAGTTTTTTAGATGAAAAAGAGAACTGCTATGAAGATTATAATAATACACCTTCAACTTAAAAGGGCTTTTAGTACATTAGAGTACAAATTAATTATTAGACATCCTGATTTTTACATGTATTCAAATGGAAAATAAGAATTTAGTAAATATGATAGTTTGCCCTTTTTATAAAAGAAAGAACAGGTTTAGAGGGGTTAAATAACTTGCCCTTGGTCATCGTCTTTTGAGTGGTGGAGCCAAAATCAGAGTCTGGGTCTTCGCGATACTGAAATCTGTATTTTAACCTCCATGCCATACACTTCCTATAGTAGTAGAAGCGAAGGCATAAAGACAGCATAAAGACCTTTCAAATGTAAGTCTTAATTTTTTTATGCAAAATTTTAAAGTATGTTTCTCTGCAGCAGACCTACTTAGATTTGATAAGCTAGTATAGAAATAGGAAATGTATTCAGCATCGGTCTGTTGTTCCAGAGCTTCCCCCTCAGATCTAGTTTACCATGTGTTCCAGCTTACAGACTTTTTCTATTGGTAAATTACAAATAATGATATTTAAATTGAATATTACACACATATATTAGTAGTGACAAGCTTTGCGCTTTAGCTAACAGTGTTTTCATTTATCACATTTAGCACTTTCCACCGTCTGCCTTACATAGTTGTTTTTTTTTTAATAAACATTAACTCTTTTTATCAGCGTAACATTGTACACAATAGTATCTTTCCAGTTCTCCTGTTACCACGTACTCCCTTTTCTCAAGGAGAACTTCCTAAAGTATTCTTTGTCTTAGTTTCCCTACTCGATGAAAGTATTTGTATACTGCTTTGAGTTCTTTAGATGAAAAACATAAATTGCAAAGTATTAGAATTTATCAGTGTCACACTTAAGTAAGCTACTTTTGGATATTCTGTTTTTCATTGTGGAATGGGGTTGTATTTCTTACAATATTTCAAATAATTCTTCATATTAAAAATATTTTTCACTACGAACTGGGAAAAAGAAAACAGAGGCTAGGAAAACAGCAATAGGAAGGAAACTGAACCCCCTCTGTTACCCTCATAGTCGCTTCCTGTGATGCCTAGTGATATTTATGAAGTACCTGTATCTTATCTTCTTGAGATTAAAAAAAAAATGGAATTCCAGGTAATTGAATTAAGTGTTCTCCCCACTCCATATTTCACAAACCTAATTTCCTGAAAATGTATGTGTATGACCTTAAAAAGTTATACTGAAACTGCCATGTTCCCCTATTCCCAGCCTTCTCCTTCATACCGTTTTCTATCTCTAAAATGGGAATTGCATGCAGATTTTAAGGACTTTAGGCTCTTGTAATAAAGGACATTGGAAATTTAGAAATATTTTAAAAGACATTTGTCCTTATGTCTTGTCAATGGGTTTCAGCCCCGGGCAAGTTCACTGTGGATTCAATGAGACCAAAGAAATGATAGTAGAATGTTCTTGGGGGTGAAGCGGTTTATACCTAACTTTATTCCCACGGTGGCAGGTCAGTTACTAGAATCCCGTCCACTCAGAGCAAGTCTGCGTGCAGCAAGCCGGTCTCTGCCTCAGGGCCTCTCTGCCCACAGCCGTCTCAGTCTCTGTTCCTGGCGCTGCCACCACTCCAGTCTCTGCTCTCCTGCAGCTGTGCCACCATGTCACCCAGAGCACTGTGCAGAGCTCTTTATATAGAGTCAATAGCAGCGCATTGCCCACACGTATGTAGTGAGCGTGCTGACCAGGGCCAGGTGAGAGTCCTGGCCACAGGAACCTTCACTTTATCCACACCTTAACAAAGGAAAGTTTCAGAATAGATGGTTTCATTTTTTTCTGCTGGTATTTTCCATTACTGTTAGATTCCCTTTTTTCAACTATCTTGTTTTCCCTCCTGTTTTTTTGATGACATTTGTATAAAGAGGTTGCTGACCTTGTAAATTTTTCTCTTATTTGTATGTTTTATAGACTTCTGCACTTTGTTCCAAAAATAGATTTTGAAACATTTTTTTAGCTACCTCCATTTTTTTTACATGGATGCTAGAGGTCTTGATTGTAAGTTCTTGAAAATTTACTTTTTGACACTTAAAAATATTTTTTGAGTAGGTGAGAAAGACACAGATTCAAAACTCAAACTATAAAGATAGATCTAGTGAAAAGTCTCATTCATCTGAACACAGAGCCACTCAGTTTCTGTTATAAGCCAGTTGACATCATCAGTAGTGTGTTTTTCAAAAAAATCTCTTGGAGTATACTTAAAAATGGTTAAAATGGTAAATTTTATGTCATGCATATTTTACCACAATAATAATAAAAATAGATCTCTTGGAAACCATAGAAAATGTGTCGGAGGGAGACCTAGAGTTATGAACGGGAAGAGGACTTGGTCAGAGAACTTGTAGACCAAAATGGGTGTCATCAGTGGGTACCCTATTTAAGGACTCATGAATATTAAGTGTTATGTATAGCCTGTGTTCCTCTTATTTGTTTAGTCTCATGCGTATTTAATTATATATTTAACATATCATGAATATTTTGTGCTGAGGTATCATGAATATGAGGTATCTTTTGTTTTTTCTTTCCCTTTTTATGTTGAACACAACTAAGCTAGTAAGTTCTTCCCTTTATTTAACACATTCTATCAATTCTGTGTATGAAACTTTAGGCTTATAGTATTTATTTATACTTAAAATATCTTAAAAAGGTTTCACCTGTGTTTTATAAACTATAAACTTACGCTTCTTTTAGAATAGAAGTTAATAATCTAGAAAGTCAAAGCACATTACACTGAGGTAAAGGCAAGGTGGGATAAATGCTATGTTCTTGCCCTTCACTGGGGGGAAATTGGACCAAACAAAATGGATCACCAGCCCCCCAAAATCTGAAAAGGTGTGAAGAGTAGTGAGAAAGCATTCTGAGTAGAGTGACCAGAATGTGCCAAGGCAGGGCTGTTGAAGCGGGTATGGGTTCCAGAAACCGAATGTGGTTGGCAGGAACACCCACTGCCAGGAGACAGGCATGGCCAGGGGCACCACTTTCCTCTAGGTCAGAGGAGAGGTTTTACTCCTTAAAGAAGTTGGAAGTCATTGAAAACCCTAGGGTTCGATGGTAGCGTGTGTGACAAGATCAAATTTGCTTGTGGGAGATAAATGGATTCTGGCTAGAGTAGAGAATGGGGTAGACTAGGGATAAGAGTGGAGGTGTGAAGACAAAATTAGGGGCAAATGCAGTAATTCAGATGAAAAGTGCTGATAGCCTGGACAAAAGAGATGAGAGTTGAAATTGTGAGAAGGGTGTGGATTTGGGGGTTAAGGGAGAGGGAGGCATTGATGATGACTCCTAGGTTTCTGGCTTGTGCAACTAGATGGATGGTGATATAGTTCATTGATGTAGGGAACATTGGAAGATGATTAAATTTAGGGGAAAAGATTGATTTGGGGCGTTTAGAGGTTTTTTAACTTGTTCAGCATAGTTTCAAAGATACAATAATAGTACAAAGAACTCCCCAACACCCTTTGTGTCCCATTTGTTTTATCATTCTCTCTCCCTTTACCTCCCTCCCCACAAATACTTGTGGCATACATATATATAACATTTTCTGAACTGTTTGAGAATGCATTAGAGACATTGTGCCCCCTACCTCTAAATGCTTAGGTCTGTCTGCTAAAATGAAGGATAAATCTCTTATGTAATCTCAGTAAAATTATAAAAATCAAGAAATTTAACTTCGATACAATATTATTATCTAATCCACAGTCCATAATCAAATTTGCCAGTTGTCTTAATGTCCATTATTACCCCCTCTTTCCCCCCACCCCCGCCATTCCAAGACCCAAGTCAGAATCATGCATTGCATTTAATTGACTTGTTTCTTTAGTCTCCTTTAACGTGGAATAATTCTTCTGTGTCTGTCTTTGTCTTTCATGATTTTGACACTTTGGAAGACTGAGCACTGGAGCTGCGTGCTGAGTGGGGCATCAGGCGTCCTGCCTTGCACTGTCTTGGCCTTTTCCGAATCTGTCTGTGTGTCCGGGACAAGCAGGCAGCTCTCTGCAGGACCCAGCAGGGCCACCTCCCTCCTGTGTTCCTCTGCCTGCCCTGAGTGGGCCCTCGGTCGGCAGATGTCTCTTTTGGCAGCTAGTCCAGGATGCTGGTGCGATCCTGGCATGGGGGCTGGCAGTGCCCCAGCAGGAGTACCTGGACAGTGTGAAGAAAGCGCACAGACACTTGCCAGAGACAAGAGCTGGTGGGGATTCAGGAACTGGAGACCATTTCCCAACTCCTCCCCCTGCCCTCTGGGGCCACTCCATCTTCTTCAGCTTTCTTCTTTTCTGTCCTTTTCCCTTCTCTTCCTCCCCTCCTTCCTTCCCTCCCTGTTCTCTGGCCACACCACCCATACTCCCTCCCCACCACTACTGCCACTACCACCACCTGGCTTCACCACCAACACAAGTACCATGCTGTCCCCCTGCACAGCACCATCCCTGCGTTCCACAGGCACTTGACAGGAACGCCCTGGAGGCACCCAGAGGCAGGCCAGGCAGCCCCAGAGGAGAGACATTCGGATAGAAGAGAGTTTCCTTTCCCTCTGTTCCTCCCATGATGGGGCAATTTGGCATGCCACTTCTCAGTACCCAAAAAATGCCTGAGCCTATAGTGTTAATTTTTTCCCTTATTAAGATGTATGTTTATCTTATAAAAGCAATAAGCCAAGTTATTTTGTTGAATGTTCCTCAGTTTGCATTTGTCCAGTGTCTTATGGTTAGATTCAAGCTGTGCAAATCTGTCAGAACTGCCACAGAAGAGATGCTGTATCCTCTTTAGTAAACTGCACCAGGAGGCCCGTAATCTTTATTCCAGTGTCGGTGATGTTAACTTTTTCACTTGGCTAAAGTGATATATGTCACTTTTCTCCATTATAAAATTAGTATTACCCCACTTTTAATTAATAAATAACCTACAGGGAGGTAATTTGAAATATCCTTTTCCTCACACTTGTTTTCACAATTTGAGTGTCCAGTGGCGATTCTTCTTTGAGTCAGCTTTCCTGTGGATTATTAGTGTCACTTCCCCCATTTATTAGTTGGTATTCTCCCACAAGGAAGAACTTTTCCTTCTTTTTCTGTTACTTATTTTTTCATTTATTTATTTATAATAATAATGATGGACTTGTTGATTCTTGTTTTATTCAATGGGTTATAATCCTTTATTACTGTTATTTAGTTTGATTTTCAAATCGTCCCAGATTTGGCCAGTGGATCTCCTTTCCGGATCCTGTGTCCTTTTGACACGGCTCTGTCATCTGTTAGCGTTTCCTTACTCTCTGGTGTGCACATACACATGCGTAAATACATACAAATACGTTCTTAGCTCATCTTGTCCTTTTCCTGCTCCAGCCCTGGAAACAGCTATCTCTTCAAGACCCTTGGTTCCTTTTAGTGGGGAGGGTATTAGAAACCAAGATATAGGTCCAGGGCTCTCTAGGCTTCTTGCTGCCGGGTTTAGCAGACAGCTAGGACATGGAGACATGCATATATATGACATACAGCAGCAACTATATATATATATAGAGAGAGAGAGAGAGAGAGAGACAAAGACAGAAAGTGCGTGTGTTCGTGCTGACACTTCCCATTTCAGTCCAGCACCACAGTGTTCCTTCTGGTTTTTCTTCTTTCCGTGTTTGTAACGCCGCTAGTCACTGAGAAACTTGGCTCCCACTTTGAAGTTTGTGACATCAGGTGACGAGTAGATCTGGACCTCAGGAGAGGCGCGTTAGTTTCAGTGGAGTGGGAGGAGTGGGGGAGGCAGTAGCCCAGGAATGCTGTGCAGCACGTGACCTGTCATTTGGTAAGTGGGGGCAAGAGGGAGCTAACTTGCATTTGGCATCTTCTTTGAAGGCAAAGCTTTGTATGGAGATACTTTATGTTCTTCTTAGTAAATATTTGAGTGCCTGCTGTGCTCCAGGCACTGTTCTAGGTGCTAGTGACACAGGATGGGGAAGTATCCGGCTCTTCTTGAAGTTCTGTTACAGTGGGAGGAGGCAGAAATAAGCAGACATAAATATTAAGAGAAAGTAATGACAGTTATATAGAGAATTAAACTAGGAGAGCTGTTTAGGTGGTTAGGGAAGGTATGTCTGAGGAGACGACATTTAACTGAGATCTGAATGGAATGAACCACCCACGTGAGGGTTAAAAGGCGGAATATTAGTGGCGAAAGGAACAGCTAATGCACAGGCTAAAAGGCGTGAACCTGGCATATTGTAGCAGCAGAAAAGACTAGGGCATTTAGAGCATATAGGCGAAGGGGGGTGGTGGTGGCCGGCGGGTAAGCACATCGCAGAGTGGGGGGAAACTTGAACTCGGAGAATATGACTCCTCAGATCCTGCAATAAATAAGTGGTAGAATTAAATTCATCTTTTAAAATCCAAAGCCCTAGTTTTCTATATATGATGCTGCTTCCTAATGGTTTTGAATGTAAGTTAACTGAAAAACTGTTTGATAGTGAGGGTTTTACTTTTTTGCAGAAGTAAAGAGTGGCCTAGGAGAAAATGCTAAATGTTTTTCAAAACATGTACAAGGACTATATGATTACTTGCTCAGAATCTGTGAGTTGAGTGGAAGTTTGAAATCTGGGAGTCCTCTCAGAGCAAGGCTAATGACTAAAAAAAATTTTCAGTAACATTTTCATTTATCAGATACTTATTGAGTGCTTACTGTGTACTAGGCACTAAGGTGCTGGGGATTTATATCACTGAAAAAGAGACATGGTCCTTGCCCTCTGGTCATATGTGAGGGTGCTTATTTTAGTACATCCTCATCAACAGTAGGTTTTAAAAAAATTTGCCAGTCTGATAAGCAGGAATGTTTTCTCATTGTAACTTTCTGTGATTATTCATATTAGGGTTTTTTTTTTCATGTTTTGACCATTTTTATGTCTCTTGGTTCATTTTGAGTTCAAGGTCTATGGCTTACTTTCATTTGGGAGTGTCTGAAACTCATGAATTCTGTCTTAGTAATTGTTATAGAGATAATTTTTTAGGTTTGGAAAATAAGGCAGTGCTTCCATGATTGAGCGTAGTGATATTTCTAAAATGCATTCCTCTCTTATCTCATGACCCTTCATTGTTTTAAAGAAATTTGTATCATTTGCTGGCCTATGGATGCAACTAGTAGCCAACCCAGCTTTATAGAAAATTGCCTTGAAGCAATACTGTCTCTACTCTCTCTACTTGTATCTCAAGCATTTCAGGTGATTGTTGATTTCAAAACTTAGATCTAGTCAGGATTTATAATAACATGATTGAGGTAGGTTCTGTTTAAGTCTTGGTGCACAAGAAAAACTTGTCTCTTTGCAATTCTAGGAGTCGTGTTTCACTCACCCATTGCTTGTGTATTTGTTTTCTTACCTTTTGTGCTCTGAAGGTAAAGGAGAGGACAAGACCTGTTATCTTTAATTTTTGCCTTATATTCTAAATTGCTGTTTCAGTTCATTTGTTTTAAAATGTAACACAATTCCAAACTTAAAAAACTGATAGTCTTGTATTTTGGCAAAGTCTCTTAAGCATATTTAGTTCTTGAAGACTTGTTTTTAAAAGTGACCTATTTTACATTACTCCATATACAGTTTTGCATTCTTTTGGGGGTGGAAAAATCTGTTTTTATCATATTCTTGAAACATTCTTTGACTTGCTGTGGATCCTTTCCCTTTTCCTTGCCCTGGGATCTTTTTAAAATTGACGCTTCCATAACTTAGGCTTGTGAGTAAGCCATAATGAGATGGAAGGTAGTCCCTGAGCTGTATGTCTTCTTTCTATCTAGTCTTGTGGTCCTGGCAAACCATTGTTATTTTTTAATCTGTTTAGCTAGATTGTGAAGAGCTAGGGCTCTGCTTTTATCAACTTTGTACCCATGGGTGAAAGAACCTTTCTGGGGTTCCTTACTAATAAGGTAAAATAAATGGGGACAAGAGGATTGTTACTATTGAATAGCAGAATGCATGTTTGGAATTGTGCCCAACACATAAAGGCCCTTATTATCAGTGTATTCCTAGTATCTTTGTATTTTCTGATTTGCCAGTTTCACCAAGTTGTTATAAAGATCATGTGTGAGAATAGATGTGAAAGCACTTAGTGTACGTGATTATAGAGAATTTCGTAGTCCTGATAATGAGCACTTTTCTTTACACAGCTCATGTTTAGATACCAAGTCACCTATCTTAATCACTTTTTTATTGTTAGAGGAAATAAGACTCTATTATGTATACATATTATAATAATTATCTTAAAACCAAGTAATTTCCCTTTTAGAGTTGTTCTACTAAATAGCTTCTATTTAGTTTCTGTGATGCTAAAATTTAAATGAGTACCAACATCGTTTTCTGTAGTTTACAGCTGAAGTTATGTATCATGCTGAGGCAGCTGTTAAGGCTGGCTCACTGCTGGTCAATGCAGCTATGAAGGAAGGAAAGTGTTTTCAGTTACTAAGTGAGGATGATATTTTTAAACGTCACCTAAATTCACAAATTAATACATCTACTCTTGACCTCTTTCCAGAGTCCTATATCCCCAGCTGCTTTTTGAATATTTCCGCTTGGATATTTTTGCTGTTGTTTCAAACTCAACATCTCTAAAACTGAGTTCACGATCTTGCTTTCAGAATTAGTGCCCTCTCTGATTTTCTTTTTACTATTAATGATACTATCATTTCCTGGGTTGGGCTTGATCATCTTTGATTGATTGCCATTCTGACCCCCTCTCTTTGGTTTATTCCTGGGTCCTTTTGGGCTTCTGTTTAGTAGTCTCTTTTGTCATTCACTTCCTGTTTTCTCTGCTGCCTTCCAACTTCATTTCCTTCGCTCTGTACCCTTCCATCTCTGATTTTTATCACCATATTGAGTACCAGAGTAATGGTCCTCAGACATCATTCTTAATGTGTTACTCTCCTTTAAAACTGTATTTTTAAAGCAATTAAATAAAGCAGTTCCTTTTTAGCTATTATATATAGGCCTCATGTTTAAGAGAGAGCTTTCTTTCAAATGTTGTCACTGACTTCCTCTCCCAGCTTTACCTCTCACATCTCTCCTTCGCTAACCCTTTTCTCCACCCAGTGGTTCAGTGTCGTGTCTCTTCATATTGTCCTTGATCTCCTTCTCTCTTTGTTTAGAAAGCCTCTTTTTTTCCTGCTTATACAAATTCTGCCCATTCTTCCTGTTTCTTTAGCATGAAGTCGCGTCACCCACTGTGATGCTTCCTCCTCTGAACTTAAGGACTTCATTTCTTTAATTTGGCGCTTAATCATTTACTGCTTAGTATTGTTTCCAAATTCTGACTTGCTTAACTTCACTTGTCTGCCTAGTCTTTTTTTAGATTAAGGGCTCCTTGAAGATAAGGATTATTTCTGATTCCTTGAATTTCCCAGAACCATGCTGGTATATAAAAAATGAGCATGCAATAATCACTATAATATTGTTTGATGAGAATATTTTTCTAATAATAGGAGCTTTTCAAAAACATTTAGGTAAAAATTCCTAAGGAATATGTCAATACTTTAGTGATTATATTTTTTAAATGCTGGTTTTTATTAGTACGGTGGCTTACTTTGAGCTTATGTTAAAGCTGCCTGTTCAGCAGACTCCTAAAATCTGTGATGGAGGATGGCTGGCCTCGAAACCTCACTTTACAAAGAGCAGGCAGGTGAGGAGCTGGCTCAGTACTGAGGAGTACTGAGCACTCAGGAGCTGGCTCAGGCCAGCACTGTCAGCTTCTGCGATCGCTGCTCTAGTGAGCTTGTGACTTAGATGTCCCGCCTTGCCTTTTGGGAGACTGACCTTATTCTTGTCCTGGGATTGATGAAAAGCAGAGAGCCCAGGTGAGGGGTAGGGAGGGAGAGGAAGAGATGCAGTAGAAAAGGCAGAGAACCCGTAAAACAGTGAGATGTGTTTTGTTTGATTTAGTAATCTTGCTGCCATCAGATGCAAATCAGCTCTGAGGTTGATGTGGAAGCAGACCTTCTTCAGGGGAAGTGGCTATTAGAGGGGAAACTTGGGAGGATAGTTTGGCTTCCTTCCCATGGCCCATTTGCTCTTTCTGTGTATCCCCTGAATGGACCAGTTGGGCTTTTTGAGGCAGGATGAGGAGTGTTCAGTGGGAAGATGGGGATAACACTGGTTTCCCAGTATAGAAGAGTAGTCCTTTCCTAGACTGGCTCTCACTGCCCCCCGGAAGCTCAGCAGGCTGAGCAGGAAAGGAGGGCCAAGGGCTTGGGCTCGGGAATAGAATGTGTCAGGCAGTTCCTGTTTGGCAAGTGACTAGCCATACAACTTTGGGCTAACACTTTTATACTCTGGTGGCAAGGCCTAGCAATGCCCTGAAATGTGTTTACGGTGCATTTCTTGGTTGACTGCTTGAACATCAGGGGATTCACTGAGACTAGTTTTTAGGAATTTTTTAGCTCATTTTGTGTATTTAAGAATGCATGTGTGGGAATACTTTCCCCAGACTCACTAGACTCAGAGAATTTTTCTCCTTGTTTGCTTTGTAGTTTCTTTTTATAATATACTTAGAGTGTATCATCTGTAAAGGAAAATTCTCTTTCTCATTCCAGATCATCTGCTAGGGACTAATAAATCATCTTTTCAATTGAAGGGTCATTATTATTTTTAGAAGAAATCTTAACGTCTATGATGTAAATAATAATTGTTAAGTTAATTATGTTTCTTTAATAAAATCTTACAAGATTGTCTTTTCCTTTAATTTTTGTAGAAAATGTGCCAGAGGAGCTCGGAGAGCCATTTTACACAGATCAGTATGACCAGGAACACATCAAACCGCCTGTGGTTAATCTGCTGCTGTCGGCTGAGCTGTACTGTCGTGCTGGGAGCCTCATCCTGAAGAGTGATGCTGCAAAACCCCTTTTGGGCCATGATGCTGTGATCCAGGCACTAGCACAGAAAGGTCTTTATGTCACTGACCAAGAAAAGTTGGTAACGGAACGAGATCTGCACAAGAAACCCATACAGATGGTGAGTCTATAGGCCCAAGATTACTGTGAGGTGTGGCTTTTGAGTGTGACTTGTATTGTAAAACAGGGATATACATTTAGAAACTGGATTTTCATCTCTGCCTAGAGTTTAAAAACTATCTTTTTCTTAGAAACCTCACTTCCAAATTAAGAAAGATTTTAATAAAGTATTTTGGGATGTTTGTTGCCGCTCTAATACCTGGAAAAAACAATTACATAATTTTCAACTACTTTAAAATGATTTTATTCAATTTAAAATTATATTTTTTCCATACAGACTAGTAAGAGATGGAAATAAAATTCTTGACCTTATTCTTATTAGGAAAGAGATGAGATTTGTAAGTGTTCATCTGTGTGCTTGAGTGACCTCTTGGTAAATTTCTGCATATCATATCTTTTTAGTTTATTTAATAATATTAATTCATTTTTGTGATAAATACACAATAAGGAACTCAAGGCTGGCCTGGAGCAAGCATTCAGGAACTCAGTCGTGATAGTCTCTGGGGACAAATCTGGATGCACGCTCACTGTGTGCTGCTTCAGCCAGTTGTACTAGTTTAGCTCAAATTCACGAAATGCTGGGCATCCTCCAGAATGGCGCGAGGAAACCAGGTCTGCACACAGCGTTAAATCATGCGCTCATAGGAGGCTAGCTGTCTTAACACGAGAGGAAGCAGAGAGGTGTATGTAGAAAATATTCTGAGATGCCTACTAAATTATGAGATTGAAGAAGGGTGAACAAAATTTACCAGATTTAGTTCTGAGTGAAGCGATGACCTACTCTGCTTTCTGCTCATTATCTTTCTTTAAAAAAGAACAAACCCTACTTTATTACTTTCAAGGAATGGAGGATAATGTCTCAAGAAAAGTTTAGTGACTGAATTTATAGATTTATAATAGAATTATTAAGGATCTAACAATGTTTATTATCAGTTATGAGATTTTCAGCTTTCACTGATGGCTGTTTACCTTATGGCTACCCTCTGATTTTTGTATACCTGCTTTGTGTACGTGTCATACATCTATGTGAACAGTTTGCTGATACCGGGATGGGCAGAATTCTACTTAGGGCTCCAGCAGTCTGATGCCCAGCCTTTCTAGAGTCTCAGCTACTAGTCGGATGCTCCTGCTTTGAGTATTTCCGCTTCCATTATTTCAAGGCCAAGTGGGTAGTTACAAACCACATCAATGACTTTGTGAATCTGTGTGCTAAATAGCTGCTCTTTCAGATACAGATACATGTTACGTAACTGAGTTGTCCTTAGAATAGGTTATCTATTTTATATCCTTCTCAATAAGAATGAAACAACGTGTTTTCCGCATTATTTTTCTGGTGCATTTTATGTGTGTGTGAAGATAAAATATGAAGATACTTGTATTTAAGAACGAGAGGATTGATAGGCTGCTAATTGCATCACAGTCAGGTTTCTTTCCAACAGTACTGATCCTGCTGATGACCATGAATGTATTTAAATCTGATTGTAGAAAACAATATTTAAGGAATGTAAGTTAAGTGATACGGAATTTCTGTTTCTCTGGTTCTGACTACTGTCTTTGGATTGTTAGAACACTGCCTATTTGACTACATCATCTTGACGCTTTGCACTGTCACTTATCGACCTGTTTAATTGTATACTTGCAGTTTTTGTCACAGTTTGATTTAATGTTTTCCAATTGCTATGAAATTTTTGATGATATTGTAATAATACTATTTTTCTAAAACCTATGTGAGTAAAAACTTTGTTCCTTAAGAAACTTTTGTTTGATTTTAGAGTAATAAGAGTAATGAGTATCAGTTTCCTTCTTTATCCTGCTATTTGGGAGGTATAATGAAAAATAGTGTGTTTAACTGTACTGATTATATTGATTCCCTCCCATCCCTCATCTTGATCGTCTAAATTATTTTACTACTTTGGGGATATTTTATTTCTGTATGCTCCCTCTTAGCTTTTTGGGAAAAAAATTATGTAGTGGTAGCAAAAGTATTAAAAGAACAAGGCAAACTTGACTAATCAATTTTTATTATTTTTGGGGTGGGTAAGGATTGAGAGAAATGCCTTTTTTTTTTTCTTTTTAACGTTTCTCAAGTGCTGTTTTTTTTGTTTTGTTTTAATTTTTTTTGTGTGGGTATTATTGATGTACACTCTTATGAAGGTTTCACATGAAAAAACAATGTGGTTTCTACATTTACCCATATTATCAAGTCCCCACCCACACCCCAATGCAGTCACTGTCCATCAGTGCAGCAAGTTGCCAGAGATCCACTATGTCCCTTCTCTGTGATACAGTGTTTTCCCGGTGATCCCCCACACCAGGTGTACTAAACATAATACCCCTCAACCCCCTTCTCCCTCCCTCCCCACCCGCCCTCCCACACCCCTCCCCTTTGGTAACCACTAGGTCATTCTTAGAGTTTCTGAGTCTGCTGCTATTTTATTCCTTCAGTTTTGCTTCTTTGTTATACTCCACAAATGAGTGAAATCATTTGGCACTTGTCTTTCTCTACCTGGCTTATTTTACTGAGCATAATATCCTCCAGCTCCATTCATGTTGTTGCAAATAGTAGGATTTGTTTCTTTCTTATGGCTGAATAGTATTCCATTGTGTATATGTACCACCTCTTCTTTATCCATCCATCTGCTGATGGACACTTAGGTTGCTTCCATATCTTGACTATTGTAAATAGTGCTGCAATAAACATAGGGGTGCATATGTCTTTTTGAATCTGAGAAGTTGTATTCTTTGGGTAAATTCCAAGGAGTGGGATGCCTGGGTCAAATGGTATTTCTATTTTTAGTTTTTTGAGGAACCTCCATATTGCTTTCCACAGTAGTTGAACTAGCTTACATGCCCACCAGCAGTGTAGGAGGGTTCCCTTTTCTCCGCATCCTCGCCAGCATTTGTTTTTCCTAGTCTTTTGGATGGCAGCCATCCTTACTGGTGTGAGGCGATATCTCATTGCGGTTTTAATTTACATTTCCCTGATGATTAGTGATGTGAAGCATCTTTTCATGTGTCTGTTGGCCATCTGAATTTCTTCTTTGGAGAAGTGTCTGTTCAGGTCCTCTGCCCATTTTTTAATCAGGTTATTTGCTTTTTTGGGTGTTGAGTGGTCTAAGTTCTTTATATATTTTGGATGTTAACCCCTTGTCAGATATGTCATTTACAAATATATTCTCCTATACTGTAGGATGCCTTTTTGTTTTGTTGATGGCGTCCTTTGCCGTACAGAAACTTTTTAGTTTGATGTAGTCCCATGAGTTCATTTTTGCTTTTGTTTCCCTTGCTCGAGGAGATGGGTTCAGGAAGAAGTCGCTCATGCTTATATTCAGGAGTTTTTTGCCTATGTTGTCTTCTAAGAGTTTTATGATTTCATGTCTTACATTCAGGTCTTTGATCCATTTCGAGTTTACTTTTGTGTATGGGGTTAAACAGTAATCCAGTTTCATTCTCTCATTCCCTTGCATGTAGCTGTCCAGTTTTGCCAACACCAGCTGTTGAAGAGGCTGTCATTTCCCCATTGTATGTCCATGGCTCCTTTATCATATATTAATTGACCATATATGCTTGGGTTTATATCAGGGCTCTCTGGTCTGTTCCATTGGTATCTATGGGTCTGTTCTTGTGCCAGTACCAAATTGTCTTGATTACTGTGGCTTTGTAGTAGAGCTTGAAGTCGGGGAGCATAATCCTCCTGGCTTGATTCTTCCTTCTCAGGATTGCTTTGGCTATTCGAGGTCTTTTGTGGTTCCATATGAATTTTAGGACGATTATCTCTAGTTCGTTGAAGAATGCTGTTGGTATTTTGATAGGAATTGCATTGAATCTATAGGTTGCTTTAGGCAGAATGGCCATTTTGACAATATTAATTCTTCCTATCCATGAGCATGGGATGTGTTTCCATTTATTGGTGTCTTCTTTAATTTCTCTCATGATTGTCATAGTTTTCAGAGCATAGGTCTTTCACTTCCTTGGTTAGGTTTATTCCTAGGTATTTTATTCTTTTTGATGCAACTGAATGGAATTGTTTTCCTGATTTCTGTCTCTGCTAGTTCATTGTTAGTGTATAAGAATGCCACAGATTTCTGTGTATTAATTTTGTATCCTGCAGCTTTGCTGAATTCAGATATTAGATCTTGTAGTTTTGGAGTGGATTCTTTAGGGTTTTTTATGTACAGTATCACGTCATCTGCAAACAGGGACAATTTAACTTCTTCCTTGCCAATCTGGATGCCTTTTATTTCTTTGTGTTGTCTGATTGCCGTGGCGAGGACCTCCAGTACTATGTTGAATAGAAGTGGGGAGAGTGGGCATCCCTGTCTTTTTCCTGATCTTAAAGGAAAAACTTTCAGCTTCTCATTGTTAAGTATAATGTTGGCTGTGGGTTTGTCATATATGGCCTTTATTATGTTGAGGTGCTTGCCCTCTATACCCATTTTGTTGAGAGTTTTAATCATGAATGGATGTTGAATTTTGTCAAATGCTTTTTCAGCATCTATGTAGATGATCATGTAGTTTTTGCCCTTCATTTTGTTGATGTAGTGGACAATGTTGATGGATTTTCAAATGTTATACCATTCTTGCATCCCTGGAATAAATCCTACTTGATCATGATGGATGATCTTTTTGATGTATTTTTGAATTGAGTTTGCTAATATTTTGTTTAGTATTTTTGCATCTGTGTTCATCAGGGATATTGGTCTGTAATTTTCTTTTTTTGTGGTGTCTTTGCCTGGTTTTGGTATTAGAGTGATGCTGGCCTCATAGGATGAGTTTGGAAGTATTCCCTCTTCTTCTACTCTTTGGAAAACTTTAAGGAGGATAGGTATTAGGTCTTCACTAAATGTTTGATAAAGTTCAGCGGTGAAGCCATCTGGTCCAGGGGTTTTGTTCTTACGTAGGTTTTTGATTACCAGTTCCATTTCGTTGCTGGTAATTGGTCTGTTCAGATATTCTGTTTCTTTCTGGGTCAGCCTTGGAAGGTTGTATTTTTCTAGAAAGTTGTCCATTTCTTCTAGGTTATCCAGTTTGTTAACATATAATATTTCATAGTATTCTCTAATAATTGTTTGTATTTCTGTGGTGTCCGTAGTGGTTTTTCCTTTCTCATTTCTGATTCTGTTTATGTGAGTAGACTCTCTTTTTTTCTTGGTAAGTCTGGCTAAGGGTTTATCTGTTTTGTTTATCTTCTCAAAGAATTAGCTCTTGCTTTCATCGATTCTTTCTACTGTTTCATTCTTCTCGATTTCATTTATTTCTGCTCGAGTCTTTATTATGTCCCTCCTTCTACTGACTTTGGGCCTCATTTGTTCTTCTTTTTCTAGTTTCATTAATTGTGTGTTTAGACTACTCATATGGGATTGTTCTTCTTTCCTGAGGTAGGCCTGTATTGCAATGAAATGCCTTTTTTTTTAATGAGAACACACATTGGAGAATATATGCTTTTTTTTTTAAATCACAGTGCTTTCAAAGACAGATTTTAAAAGTATAACCTTTAAAATGTTTTCATCTATATTTATATCAGTGGAAAAGTATTTTCAGACGCTATGTATTAATTATAATGGACTAAAGTTTATTCAGCGCAGTCACTATTAAGATTTCTAGAAGGCATTGTAATCGTGATCTGCATAATGAATATTACAAGAATGTGAGTAAAGAGCAAATGTAAACAATACACAGTTATAGTGTTAAATGCACACCATTCTGAGAGCTAACATGAAGTATGCTGGAGTCAGCATTCAGGGTGACTAAATGATTACCATAGGAAGAGTTGTATATATAAAATCATAGGGGAGCGTCTTTCAACTGAAAGTTTGTCCTAGCCCAAATCATGTTATCTATCAATTTTTTTGTTGAAATAAATACTTGTATCTAGGATGATGTGAAAACTGAGGTATGTGTAGTCAGTGGAGCCATTTGCTAAAAAAGGTTGCTTAAGAGTACTGAGAAGGTTTTAAACTTTCTTTCCCTAGCAAAATGAAGTTGGGTTTGTAGTGTGTTCAGGTTGGGCTGAGGGATTTGATCAATATCATAAAATCTTAAATACATAGAATTTTATAGCCAGAAAGAGCCTTAAAAATCAGAAACTATGAAGTATGAAACTTCCTAGTTATGAGGAATCTGATGAACATGTGTTCCTGGGAACTTTGAATACAGATTCCCTGGCCCTCTAGTCAGAGCTGCAAGTTAGATCTTTTAGAAGAGGGGTTGGGACATGTATTTTTAAACAAGTGTTCTGGTCAAGTTTTGAGTATAGGAAGTTTCAGTCATTTTATATATGTGATACTTAGAGTTTAGAGAGGTTAAATAATTTTCATGAGGTAACCCTGTATCGTAGCAAAACTAGTTAGAATCTGAATGAATTAGAATTGTAACAATGCTATAATCTGCAGCAAGCTTGCACACTTAAGTATTTATTTAGAATCATGTTTTCCCAGCTGTCTAAACTGCAGACTGGTTACAGATCAGACTCCTCATTGTCAGTCTGCTTTCCAACCATTTTTGCAGACAAAGGAAATAAGAGTTGATATTTGTAAGACTCAATTATTTAAGTAGATGTGTATACATATGAATATAGTACATGATATGGAATTATAAGATTGATTTTCATATATGACTTGTAAAATTATGTTAATTACTTAGCCAAATCTTGTTTTAGAACAATCATGATTATATGACCAAAATATTTGTTTGAAAGTGCTTTCTTTTAATGAGTCTCAAAAACAGATTGAACATTCTGTTTGCTTAATGGAAACTAAAGTGGATTGATAGGTCATTTGATTAGTAAGGCATCAAATGTTCTTTCATGAACTGTATCAGTATTGTTATAATGGATGTTTTTGGATATTCAGAAAACATAACCTAAAAAGTTATTATGCATCTATGCTACTAGCCATTACACTGCTTTATAATTGGAAGGCCAGTGAAGCTGTGGTTATAACACAGAAAGATGATGGAAATACTTTTTTTAACCTCAAGGAGGATAGTCATATAAATAAAGAAGTGTTGTTTCATTTTATCATATTTTGTGGTCTGTTAATTCAGCTGACCACTGACACCTCCACTGGAATGATGTTGAGCTTAGAATCTAGTGAAGACTGGGAAGAAACTAATTAGACAGCATGCAGGAAGTGCTCTAATTGCAAGCTTAAGCAATAGACATTGGGAACGCAGAAGCGGGGTGCTGATTTCTGCTAGGGAAGATCAGGGAAGGCGACACAGTGCAGGATGACTGATGGGGCTTCAGAGGGTAGGAAAAGCTATGGGGTGGGAATGGTGACCCGGCTGAAGAATTTGATTGTTTGACCCAAGTTTGAACTTGGAAGTAGGTTATGTATTACAAGTTGCAGTGTTGACTGCATGGAGGCATAAATGTGAGATGAGGCTAAAATATAGGTCGGGGTTAGATTACGAAGAGGCTATGAAGTAAAGTTAAGGAATTTTAATCATATTATGGGTTACAGGCCATGAAATAAGTTCTTATATTGTTTTCTCAGGGTTTTGTTGCTATTGGTGGTGGTTTGTTGGTTTGTTTTTTCCCTGCCTACATTAAACAAATAAAACATTGCAAAACACTGTAAATGTGTAAATTAATGCAGATTATTAATTATCAGGTCTTCTTGATTTGCTTATATTTATCTGTATACTTGCTCACTTATCAGACTATCTGGTGGCTCTTTTGGTTGAGGTTACTATGTGCCAGGCCGTGTACTTAAACACACACCCTCGCATAATGTAAGTCTTACGACAATCTGAACAGCAAAGTGTATCATCCCTGTTCTCCTGAGGAGGAACTGAGGCTTTGAGACCACAATTAAGGTCACAGAGCCAGCACAGAAAATATTGAGGGCAGGATTCAAATCTTCTCTGCTTTAACTGTAAATCCCATGTTCTTAACCACTGAATTATATTTTTTGTGCCTGCCTGTGTAATAGGAAAATAATAGGACTCTAGGTAATAGGAAAGTGGGGAGTGGAGAGGTCAAAAGAAGTGAAAACGGATGATAATCTTGTAATTTGTTCAGGCTTCTTTGCAAAGTAATTTATTCATTCTGTTCCTGTCTTGAAGGTTATATCAGTTTCCTGTACTAGGGAGTAACTGTAGCTTTTGAGTTCAATGACTGCTAATAGTGGATGAAGCAGAATTGTGATAGAGTTTTTCTGGATAGATGTGAGTTTCTTGATTTTTGAGAATGTGCAAGATAATCCCTAGTTACAATTACCTTTTCTAGGTACGAGAAAGATGTTGAGAACAGAGAAGCTGACCTCAGGAACATTGTGTATCCCTTTTCTCTTTTTCTTCCTCCCTCCTTCCTTTCCAGCATGTTGGTCCAGTTTGGCATCTATTCTTAGGGATTTCCATGGCGCCACCATCTGTTAGAATTCCATGTAATTTACTTATGTAGAAGCTTAAAAAAATCTTTAACCTGTTTATGAAGATTAAAAATTGTACTTTAGAGGAAAAGGAATATATAAATGTAACATTACAGTAGCAGTTGAGGAGATAATTTCTAGTGGCCTTTGCATAATAATGCCTTGCAAATTTAAGAGAAGAACTTGTAAAAAAATTTTACATTCTCATAGTTACTATTGAGTAGGGGTTTTTTCCTCATGTATAGTGCTGAATCTCAGTTTCTTATTCCCACTAATCACTACCTAATTTGGATTCCTTATTTCTAGGTAACATATTACATACACTTCAGTTACAAATTTACATTATCTTTTGATATCTTACAACCATGTTTATTATGTTTGAATCTGTTTATGGATAATAATATATTTATAATTCCAAGTTTACATTCTCATAGAAATAACTTGATGAATGGTGCTTATTTTACCAGATGATCTTCCGGAAAAACCTTTTTTATATTTATAACAAAATAAGGCCATTTATTAATTTATTCAGTATATTTATGGAGTTTCTGCCATCTACTGTGTTATTATCTTTGGTGATTAAAAAGTTTCTATCCTTCGACGTCTCACTCCGCTGGGGATTGTAGGAAAATAACCAAATTATAATACGAATGTTTCAGGTGTATTTTGCTCAATCCTACTTTTAAATGCTGAGTTTGGGAAGATGCAAAGGAGCTTCCCGGGTGGCAGGTGAAGGGCATGTTGTGAGTCGTGTGATCGAGAGCATCGGGCAAGTCGGAAGTGTGAGGGCGCAATACATGCAGCAAAAGCAAGAGATTTGGTCGTGACTTCAGCACCGACACACTAGGGGGTGACGGAAAAAGAAGAGCAGAGAGTTAGATGGGGGCAGGGCATCAGTGACCTTTTATGTCAGGCCAAGTGTGTACTTTATCCTAGAAATGATAGGGAACTACCAGTATAGGGTTTTAAGCCAAAGGGTCGTTATCAGATGTGTGTCACAGAAGGCCGCTTTGGTGGTATTGTGAAAGCGATAACGCTTAGGAGCCAGTTGAAATAGCCAGGCACCTCAGAGGCTGTTGAGATGCAGAAGGGGTTGATTGGGAGAGGCATTTTTGAGGTAGAATTGAGGTGATTTTTTGGCTCATCAGAGTTGGGAAATGAGGAGAATCTGGAGTAAGACTAGCAAAACAACTTTTATCCCTTACATCAAGGTGGTCCACTCTGTTATAACCATAGAAAAAACTAGGTTATTGATTTCACTCCATTCTTCTAGGAGCCTCAGGGTCCAGATGTTAGCCTCCCCATTCTCTGCTGATCAAGGTACTTTTGAACGCTGATATTTTTACCTAATAATGATGAAATAAGTTAGAGTTGCAGCTTTATAGTTTAAAAATCTTGAGCTGATATTATTAAATATCTTATTTTTGATGAGAAGGATAAAGGTGAGTATAAATTTCTCTTTTTAGTACCTATTAAAAAAGAGTTGGTATAAGTGAAAGTGGGTCTTTGTACAAAGAAATGAAATAAGATTGATAATGCATTTTGTTGGTTTTTTTAGTTTATGTTACACTTACATGTTTACTGCAAAGACAGATGGGGATTCATTTGTTTAATAGATAATCAGTTCCTATTGTGTACTCTAGGCTAGGCATCGGTGAGAAAGTAGATGGAATCTGCTCTAATGATGCTCTTGGAAGACTGGGGGGTCGCTTGAGGTTGAAAGAGCTGCAGTGTGGGAACAGGGTAGGACTGAGGAATAAAGAGAATTGAAAGAACTTTACAAATACAAGTTGTTAATGTGATATGTGATACAGGTGGTTGGATACTACGTTGTAGATGAGAAAACTGCCACTCTAAAATGTTAATTAACTTGCCAGGGCCAAACAGATAATAAAGGAGGATTTAGCTTGTATCTGCTGACTCCAGAGCACGTGCCTGTTTCATTTACACCATGGCCTTCCAAAACCCCAGCACAACAAACAAGTGAAAAAAAAGTGAGATCATACGTGGGAATATAAAATATAAAATAAATAAAGCTCACAGATACAAGGACAGTAATCGCCAGAGGTGGGGCGGAAAGGAGGCAAAATGGAGAAGGGGGTCAAAGGTATACATTTGAAGTTATAATATAAAATAAGACATAGGGATATAATGTAAGCATGGTGACTGTAGATAATACTGTGTGGCTTATTTTAAAGTTGCTAAGAAAGCAAATTTTAAAAGTCCTCATTGCAAAAGAAATTTTGCAACTATTTCAGTGATCATTTTGCAACATATAAATACAGAACCATGCTGTTCACCTGGAACTGATATCTTTTTTCTTTTTTCTTTCTTTTTTTAATATGGAACACTTCACAAATTGCATGTCATCCTTGTGCAGGGAACCATACTAATCTTCTCTGTATCCTTCCAATTTTAGTATATGTGCTGCCAAAGCAAGCACTGGAACTGATATATTTTATGTCAGTTATACCTCAGTGTAAACAAAAAACCCCAAACCATACTATTTCTGTAGTGCTTAATAGCTTATGAGCATTTACCCCCCCTTTTTTGTAACAATCATAAAAGATAAATAGGGCAGTTACTGCTGTTTCTTTTGACAAGTAAGAAAAGTTTATAGATGGAATTATTTAATAAATACTTGGTTCCTACTGAAAGAAGTGTAGAAGGAGGAAGTGAACACATGATCATATAACTGGTTAGTAACAAAGCAGGTCTAGTTAGGTCCCAGGTCTTCTGACTCCTGACCCAGTGCTTGTTCTACAAGTACCTTGTACTGTCATTTCTTCTTCCTGTCTTTGTGGATTATGTTCTGCATTGATTCTGGGGAGACTCCCAGAAAACTACTAGCATGAAATAGGATGTCAAAGAGTGAGAGGGTGTGTAGCAGTGAAGGGGAATATGTGAGAGGGGAGCAGAGTGGGAATCCCAAGAATAGGACTAGTGGGGAGAAAAGGGATTGGTTTCGATCACCAGACTAAGGGACTGTCTCAGTCTGCTCAGTCTGCTGTGACAAACACCACAGACTGAGTGACTTACAGTCAGCAGAAATGTATTCCTCACAGTTCTAGAGACTTGGAAGTCCATGGTCAAGGGTCAGCGTGGCCAGGTTCTGGTGAAGGCCTCTTCCAGGTTGCAGCCAGCTTTCACTGTGTCCTCACGTGGCGAAAAGGGTAGGAATCTCTGTGGGGCCTGTTTTATAAAGGCACTAACCCCATTCCTGAGGGCTCTGCTTTCATGACCGCATCACCTACCAAAAGCCCCAGATCCCAATATCATCAAGTTGGTCTTTAGGATAAATTTGAGGGGAGCACAAACAATTAGACAATAGCAGATACTCTTATCTAAGGGGTGTATCTCATTTAGTGACCACTGACATAAAAGACACAGATTTTAAAAAACAATGATTCATATTGCAAAATAGTTTAATTTAAAACATTTTACTTTAGGATTCATTTTCACAACATTGGTATAGAAAAGAATGACTTATAATAATCTTAGTTTTCAAGAACATGTGAAATGAAAAATATGTTCATTATAATATTTAATATAACATTCATTATATTAAAAAGTCTTATTCTTAAATATAATCCACCTTCTCCTTTAGCTATTGAAAACTTTTAATATGTCTCATATTTTTCCCTGGTTTTATTGACAAAGGTATAGATATTTAGGGTGTACAACTTCGTATGTTGATATACATGTACATTGTGTATACTTACCATATTGCTAAATGCCAGGTATTATGCCTGGAACACAGGGCTCCATAAAAAGTATTAATTTCTGGCCACAGAGACTCCTCAGAGACCAGAAGCATACCCTGCTTCTGACCATTGCTGACTTATCTAAGAGTTAAGATACCTGATGTATGGTGGGCTTAGTAGTTTGTTTACTGGGAATCTGAAAACCCTGATGGACGGAGCATTCACCACAATGATGGAAGGTGGTTGGAACCATGCCACCTCGCTGAGGCAGTGCCCTAGCCAGAAGCCCGTGAGCTTCTGCGGCTGAGGTCCCTGGAGCTGCTCAGTTTCTGTCCCTCCTAAGCTGGGTGGTTCAGCTCTTCTGTAGAGTCTGTGAGCTACTTTGGAGTCCTCTCAGTAAGTCCTAGTTTTTGTTTGAATTAGCATAGTTATCTGTCCACTCTGTTATATAGATATCTAATAGACATCCATCTAATAGATAACTATTAGATATAATTATGTAATGAACATCTAATCTATCTGATTCTTTCTGTTGTTGCCATTAAAAGAACTGTAGTTGAGCATTAAAGAAAAAGGCATCCATTGACCTTTTTTTTTTCCAGTTGAGGACAGGTTTAGCCGTAGAAGTAAAGTTTTAGAAATGAAAGAGACTCTAACAATCATCTGTTCTAGAGTTTTAAAATTCCTTTGACTGTGACTCACAGAAATATACTACAAACATATCTACCACACCTAGCTTACCTAGTTACAAAATATATTACAGAAACAAAAGTATTTTTCCTGTAACTTGATTTTTTTTATTCTATTTGGAAAAAATACGGGTTGTGACTAGCTGAACTGACCATATATGACTCATGAATGGATTAGAAACCCACATTTAAACTGATTTGGTTAAATTGCTTTATTTTATAGAGAAGAGTAGCAAATAACAGTGTTGGTACTGAAAACTACCATACCCATGTTTTTCTTAAAAATATTTTTTAATATACGCATTGCCAATACCTTCTGTTTTAATGAAAAGAACAATGGGAATAGAGTTTGTTTGTGGACTTGCCTCCTTAAGACTTATTTTATCTACTCTCTAGGGTATACTGGTGCGAGATTAAATTTCCTAAAGTAATACTATACTTTCATATCTTATTTCTCAATTCAGAAATTTTAACCATTTTATTAGACTTCAGATGCATTGTACACACAGTTTCAGATGCATATTCCTTTTTTAAAAAAATTTGTTTGACTTTTCAGAGCTAGGATCTGAAATATGATGGAAGAATTTGCTTCAAGCTTTGTCTATAAAATAGATAATTTGCTTAAAAATTTTTTTAATTGAGTATAATATATAACATTATATGTATGGTTGATCCTTGAGCAACATGGGTTTGAACTGCATGGGTCCACTTAAATGCAAATTTTTTTTCAATAAATATATTGGAAATTTTTTTGAGATTTGTGGCAATTTGAAAAACTCAAAGATAAACCACATAGCCTAGAAATTTTTAAAAAATTAAGAAAAAGGTAAGTATGCATAAAATATGTTAGATGCTAGTCTATTTTATCATTTACTATCATAAAATACACACAAATCTATTTTTTTTAAGTCAGAATTTATCAACTTCCAGACCATGCATGGTTCCATTCACAATCGAGAGAAATGTAAACAGACGTGAAAATGCAGTATTAAATCAGCTGTGTCCGATTAGCTATCGTGCACCCGGTGCCACTGTGGTAACTTCACAGGGCCTCCTCCTGCTGTCATGGCAAGCGCACATGTTGCTGGTTTCTGCTTAAAACGCCATGTGACGCTTGTCTCTGCGTGTGCAGCATCTCTGCAGTCAGCGACGTACCCAGCAAAAAGTGATCTCTGCGGTTCTCACATATTTTTCCTTGTGTTTAGTACAGTGCCGTAAACATTGAAGAACACCAGGGGGCTGTACAAAGCGCTTCTAGTGTTGCTGGAAATGCTTCCAAGAAACAGAGAAAAGTCATGAAATTACAAGAATAAGTTGAACTGCTTGATAAGTACCATAGATTGAGGTTTGCAGCTGTGGTTGCCCATTTTAAGATAAATGAATCCAGTGTGAGGACCATTGTAGAAAAAAAAGAAAAAAGAATGTGAATCTGTTGTAACAGCTATGTCAGTGGGCATGAAAATCTTGCATTTTTTGTGTGTGAAATATATTTTATTTCATGTTGAAAATGCAGCTTTTATGTGGGTACAGGATTACTATACAAAAGGCACACTTATAGACCCAGTATGATTCGAGAAAAAGCAAAGTCATTAATGCAGACGAGAGTGCCCTATTCTGGGAAAAAATTCCACAAAGGACATGTTTATCAGTAAGGAAGAGAAGCAGGCACCAGGATTTGAGGCAGGAAGGGATAGGCTAACTAATATTTTGTGCAAATGCAGTCAGGTTAGTGATTAGTACTGTCTTTATCTATCAAGCTGCTAAACCCTGACCCTTGAAGGGAAAAGATAAGCACCAGTAGCCAGTCTTGTGGTTGCACAGCGAGAAGGCGTGCACAACAAGAGCCTTTTTTCTGGATTGGTTCCTCAGATGCTTTTTCCCTGAAGTCAGGAAGTACCTTGCCAGTAAGGGACTGCCTCTTAAAGTTCTTTGGATATTGGACAACGCCCCTTGCCACCCAGGACCCCATGAGTTGAACACTGAAGATGTTCAAGTGGTCTTTTTGCTCCCGAAGACAGTGCCTCTAATTCAGCCTCTAGATCAGAGGGGCCTCAGGGCCTTTAAGGCTCATTACTTGCAGTGCACTATGGAAAGGATTGTCAGTGCTGGGGACAGAGAGATGACATGAAAGCCTGGGAGGTTTACACCACTGAAGATGCCATTGTTACAGAAAAGGCTGTGAAAGTAGCAAACCCAAAACAATAAATTCCTGCTGTCACCATACATAGTTACAACATTTTTGTGTGTGTGATGAGGTTTACTTTCAGCAACTTGCAAATATGCAACACCAGTAGTATTAACCAGAGTAACTATGCTGTATATTGTATCCCCATGACTTGTTTTATAACTGTAAGTTTGTACCTTGATCCCTTCACCCATTCTGTCCACTGCATTCCTACCCCTCTCCTGTGGCAATCACCAATCTGTTCTTTGTTGAGCTTGGTTATTTTTAAAGAAATTTATTTTTTAAGTCCCACATATAAGTGAGAGCATATGGTATTTGTCTTTCTGACTTACTTGACCCATCCATCCATTGGCAAGATTTCATTCTTTTTAATGGCTGAATAATATTCCTCTCTGTGTGTATATATATCCATCCACATTTTATTTTTCCATTCATCCATTGGTGAACACTTGGGTTGTTTCTGTATCTTGGCTATTGTAAATAGTGCTGCAGTGAACATGGAGGTGCATGTATCTTTTTGAATTTTTGTTTTTGATAATTCACTTTTGAATAATGAAAATATAGTATTCTTTTGTTTGTAATCTCATCTTCATAATTCATTTAAAATAGCAAAACTGCTAAGATACTTAGGAAATTGTCTGATATTAAAGACCTGCCAGCAGTAATTTTTGATGGCTATTGAAGTTGAATTAAATGTATATTAGCTAGGACTTTTCATCTCTTAAAAAGAGACAAAAGAAATTACATATTCATTGTATGTTACTAAACTTCAATAGATGTTATAGTAGCAGGTTATATGTCTTTATATGTGATATCAGTTACTTATATGTAATTATATAAATATATATAAGTAGAGCAAATGACTGAGATGTTAGCAGGCTTGATATAGAAATGCAGATTTTTCTAATTTGCAGTTATAGTGCAGTGCTATAGACTAGTGACGGTCACAGCAGTTGTCTGTTGAGCAGATGACCCCTCTCCTCACCCCATGATACCAGCCCATTTCTGCAGCTTCGTAGATGGTTGCAGTTTAACAAATTGTTTTTAATTAATGTCAGTGATGTGATTTAAAGAAATAAAATAGATAATAAAAAAAACTTTGTAAAAATTGTTCCATTTGGATGCTTGCCCATATTCAGATACATGGATAAATGAGCTTCTCTAATAGGAAGAAAAGATCTTTATAATACTTAGGTTCCTTCTCAGCCTGTACTGCTTTTTGGCTGAAAGGGGGTTTAATGAGCTATGTTACAAAGCTGTTCCAGGGGCCTGTCTTCTCAGGAAGTTCTTTTGATACACTTGCAGGATGTAAGAATGCTGATTATTGTTTGCCTGACTCTAAAAATTATAGTTGGTGGTAAGCAGTCAAATAAGTAAACAAATAAAAGATAATTTTAGAGAATGGTAAGGAACATAAAGAACATAAAAGGATAAAAGTGATCTGAGGGAATTGTGCACCACTTTATTATAGTTAGAATGGTTAGGGGCAGCCTTACACAAGAGAATATATTTGAGCATGATAAGGAGCCAGTTGGGCAAAGGTAAGGAGAAAGAGTCTTGCTAACAGGGAACAAATACAAAGGCCCTGAATTGGTAGATAATCCACAAAATCAATAAATTTCCTATCTGGATGATAAATTTCTACCAAGAGTTTCCTGGAGGGAACATTTTCAGCAATTTTCAATTTTAGTGTTGCATTTATTTACCATATAATTTGTACAATATAAAGTACTTGATTCATTCCAAGTATTTGTTGAGAATTATTGTGGCCCTAGTTAATGGGATTCAGTAGTGACAGACCAAGCCCTTATTTCACAGAGGTAGTATTTTAATAGCAAAGACAAATAGTAAGAGTTACATCATAACAATTTCAGACAGTGGGAAATGCTCTTGAGTAAATCCCCAAAAGAAAGGGGCTACAGGTAAGGGACCCCATTTTCATAGGAGGGAGTTAGGGAAGGCTTTATAGATACAGGAGGCAGTTAGGGAAGGCCCGTGTAGACACAGGAGGGAGTTAGGGGGAGGCCTGTATAGAGAGTTGGTATCTGAATACCAAGAGGTAGCATGTGACAATCTGGGAAAAGAACATTACAAGCAAGAGGGAACAGCAAGCATAATGGCCTTGATGCAGGAGTGAGTTTGGTATGTTTCAGGGACTGAAAGAAGGCCACTGAGGCTGGTCATGAGCCAGACTGATGGGGAAAGTGGTGTGAGACCTGGTTAAAGAGATGACTACTGGTTCTAGGCCAGCCTAGCTTAGTACAAAAAGAGCCCTTTTACTTGATCCAGTGTAGTTCACCAGAATCCAGTACTCAGGGTTGGAGCTGAACCTGCACTAATACTAAGACATGTTCTTTGTCTTACTCTGCAGGTAGACTAAAGCAGGTAGAACCTTGTAGACCATAAGAAGTTTGAATTATTCTGAGTACAAGGAAATCACTGGAGATTTTAAATAAGGCAATGAGTTTGATCTGGTTTCATTTCAAAATGTGCCTTCAGGTTGCTTTTTAGACAGTGGGTGTAGTATAGGAGGTGAGCATGAGAAGAGGGGTGGGATGAGACTGCTGGAGAATCAAGCATTGTATCTTGGGCATGTTAAGTGCTTTCTAGCTTTTGAGAAACAATGTATGAGTGAAGTTTAGGAGTCCTGTGTAGAGATTTAAATTGGGAGTTATCAACATTTAAAGCCCATGGGCCTGAATGAAAGTATCTAGGAACAAAATGTGGATAGAAAACTATTAAGAGCCATTATAGTAATTACAGCATGGGAGAAAAGCTTCCTTTCTCATAAATGTCAGTATTTTAATATAGTAGCATTGTAATAAGGCAGAACAATTTGAGAAAAGACTGGATGCATGTATGTGATAATGTTAGTAAGTACAGTGCTGTATCAGTATAAAATCACTCTTGCGCGGTGAAGCCAAGAGTTAACATGATTTATAATCCTGATAATGACACTCTAAAGCTTCTTCCTGAATATCAGAAAGTTCTGTCAAGCTTATTCTGAAAAAATTAGTTGTCTTGGGTGTTGAAGATGCAGTGTGAGTTGTGTACTGTCATCTTAGTCCTTGGTCCGGGAGCTCAGGAACATTCCTGTTCTGTGACTCAGCCCTCGGGTTGCCCTGTAGAGAAACACTGGAGAGGGAGCTATGCCTAGAAAAGGCAAGTAAGACAAAGAACAGGTTTTAGTGTTAGGGCAGGTTCGGTTCCAACCCCGAGTACAGGATTCTGGTGAACTACACTGGGTCAAGTAAAAGGGCTCTTTTTGTCCTAAGCTAGGTTGGCCTAGAACCAAGTAGTCGTAAGAGGTTCTTTATTTTCTGTAACAACCACACATAGAACTTACTATTCCAGTAGGGCCGGTGGCCATCCTGCCTGTCTGAGAGGAAGAAGAACCTGAGAGTAAAAGAGGGAGAAGCCTGGGCACAGGTGCAGGGAGGGCAGGAGAAAATGCGGAGAAGTGGTCAGTCGTGAAAAAAAGTGGGAGCAGTTGGGTGAGGAGAGGAAGGAGCCGGAAGAAGAAGACAGTTTGGGGGCAGGTACTGCGTCCAGCCCTAATACTTGGAAAATCTTTAAAGGAGAGAGAGAGAGAAAACTCCGAATTCTTACAGATCCTCTTAATATCTTACTTACTGGTCTTGAGGAAGAGAGAACTAGAGCCGGACAACCTGCCTTTCCTCTGGAGGGAGCAGGTCCTGGCCTCCTGCGCACTATGGGCAGATGGCAGAGAAGAGGTCAGGCCTCAGTGCTGACCTTGAACTCCTCGGAATATAATACCCTTGCAAAGCATGTGGACCCAGTCAGTGTTTCAGAGTCTGTTTCTTACCAACATTTCTCTTCCCTGGATATGGAATAAAGGGAAGGATAGGGGTGCTTAGAAGAATTTCTTTCCCCTTCAGCCAACTTCATGATTAGAAGGATTTAGATTTTTGATTTCTTGTCTATATAATTAAGCTACTTCAGAAAAAACACTTATAACTAATTGGAAGAGACATGGTAAAACATCTTGAATAGTAATCTCAAAGGAAATGGAATATCACATTTATCTCCACTTTTTCTTTTAGTGTTTTCTTTTTGAGATATAAATGCCATATAACATTGAATAGTTTCAGGTGTACAACAGTGATTTAATAAATGTATACATTGTGAAGTGATTACCACAATAAGTTTACTTATATCTCTATTATTAATCTTTTATTTCTTATACATGAGAAGAAAAAAAATGGTACTGATACAAGTATCAAACAACTTTTGTCTATTTTTAAAAGAAATCATTTTTTAGAAAAGCTGCATTATAAATTTCAGCTTATATTTATAAGTTCTTAGTAGGGAAAAAGTGCTGCCTTAGCTGTTCCCCAGGCAAGGTAATAGACAGCATGCTTTTTGTACAGAATCAGCTCTGCCATGTCGGTCATGTTTGCCATATTCCCAGCAAGCTGTCCCAGAGAAAGGGTGAAGGAATAAGAGATGTTGGTGAGTATTTAAATTAAGAATTAAATACATTTTGAAAGAGAAGTCATTCAGAATTCTACTAAGAAAGTGGAGGTTGGATTTTGGTTTTTGTTTTCCTACAGATTAGAGTGAGCTGTAATTATTCATGAAATACATATTTGTTGAGCTTCCAGTATTAGATGTTCAGTGGGAGGCGCCTGAACTCCTGGGGTTTACAATAGAATCTAATTATGTGATTAGTTTGTTAGCTCTCGTCTTTATCACGTTAAGGGAGTAAGTGCCTGTCTACTCCCAGATAACCATGCGGGAGAATGCGCCAGCCTTTGGCTTCAGATAGCTCGTGGCTGCTTGCGGATTCCCTGTCTACCTTTGCTTTTGGCAAGCTGTGTTGCTTAAAATTTAACAATATATGTACATCAAATCACCATGCTGGATACTTTAAATATCTTACACTTTAATATGTCAGTTACACCCCAGTAAAGCTGACATTTAAAAAAAATTAACAGTCTAGCTTTAATAGTATACCTGCATTTTTACCAGTTCATTTCATGGATCATGCTAGAGATATAAATAGGCCTGGTAACCATGGATGTAGTTTGGATATATTTTAGAAACTAAATCCAGTCATTTGGGGTTGTTGATCAAATTCTTTCATTATATAGTTGCATTGTATTGATCTGGAAGTAGCTGAATTATAGAAGTTGTTACAGTTTTATTACATTTGGCCAGAGCCATTTTTTGTTAAAAATCCAAAGAGTAGCTGGTGCTCAGTTGACCTGCACCAATGATGAATGAGGCCAGTCAGACGTTTTGCCTCAGAGATCTGAACAAATCCTGGAAGGAATTTGCATGTTTGCAAATTGGGAAATTAAGCAGAGAGTCATGGGGTAGAGTTAGGGCTGGAGGAGCCACGACTGACTGTGGAGAGTTGTCCAGAAAGGCTTCATAACCATCTTTCCGTATTAGCAAATATAGGTCCACACCATTATTTTTGAAGGCTTCACAATATTCTGTGGTATGAAAATACCCTAATTTCTAGCTTTGGCCAGTGTCTATGTGTAAAGGCCATGAACCAGTTTAGGTAAAGTTGGTCCCTTAGTTCCACCACTGTGGCATGTTAATGTTGCCAACAGGCATTCTCGTAGAAGGAAATGGGTGGCCTTTAGATACTTCTTGGTAGGCTGGAGGGAATGTGTTTGTACTTCTTACTATGCTTTTGAGTTTCTGACATAGTTATGTTTAAATCCTGTGAAACTTCCCCTGCTCTTGTTCAATTTCAAATTGTCTTCGTGCTTTCTAAAAGCCTGGGATGAGCAGTGACCAAGGGAGACATGGCCGCTGTCCTTTTGCTCTTTCCCATACGTAGTGCTTGGGAAATGGGGCCTGAATGGGTAGTGGGGGCAAGTTAAAGAACAGCTATGATTGTGTCATAACCTTGTTTCTTTTCTTTTCTTTCTTTCTTTTTTTTTTTTTTGATAAAGCAAGTACTGTGCAGCCCATTTTTCATACATACCCAGCAGAAAGAAATTTGCTGACTTCCTTTCAGGCAATTTTTTGAGTGTTAAGTGGAGGTTTTACAAATGGTTATTTTTATATGATAAGGCATATTTCAGTGGATTTTATATAACTTGTTTTAGATTTTGAGATTTGAAGCATAATTTTTGGCTCAACATCAGCATATGCCTGGGAAACTTTCAAATCTGGAAAGCTATAAAACACAAACATGCTTTGAAGTATACCATATGTGACTGGTTAAAATACACTAGGAATGTCATATTGGTTAGAAATGAAAGACCATAGCTGTTGTTTTACATTGTTGGCCTGGAGGAGCAGCAATTAGGTGGAGGGATGGTGGACAAACCCAAGCTGCCATATATAAACTGTCATAAAAATACATCTTGCCCAGGTCACTGTGGTCAGGACATTTGGAAAATACATGTATTTTTTACCTAAATCTTGATTTGTTGGATATAGTCATCTACTTTAGTGGGTTTTCGTGAAGCCTGTGTTTTATTATCTTGGTGGTTATTGTTTTTTTCCTCCTTCCAAAAGTGCACACAGACGTTCACGGCTGCTTCATTTGTATCAGCAGGCCAAAATCCGGGAACACCAATACCCATGCACAGGTCAATGAATCAACTATGGTGTTCAGACAATGGGATAATACTAAGCAAAGGAACAAATTACACATATCAGTTGTGTGTGAATATGGATCGGCTTGCTCATTAGCAATTCCATTATTTGTAGGCCAGGCACATGAAAAGTGACAGTAGAGAAATTTGTTAATTTTAATTCCCTAAAGTATTAATTGATACAGCATTTGTTTGAAAAAATATAAAAATAAATGGTTGCAATCAAGTTTGAAGATTATCTTTAGATAATAAACTATTCCATAGGCTAATCCCACACTGACTACATAACGCCTCAAGTAATAGAACCACTGTAAGTCTTTGTATCACTTAAAACTTTTTTGAGTACTTTGATATACATCTCATTATGCTTTATGAGGTAAGAATCAAGTATTAGACCCACTTAACAGAAGAAGATAAAGCCCTGTGAAGGCTGCGTGACTTCCTAAGGTCAGATCTTTCTTTTTAGAAGTCAATTTTGTTATGGCATAATTTAACTAAAATAAACCATGCCTATTTAAAGTAGGTAGTTTGAGTTTTGGCAGATGTATGCACCCATGTAAATACTGCTCCAGTTGCATATAAAACATTTTTAATCACCCCTCAAAATTCCCTTGTGTCTCAGTCCCCATCAGGCATCCATTATATCCTTTCTGTCCTTATATATTAGTTTTGCCTGTTCTAGAATTTCATTTAGATGGAAGCAAAATGTATGAACTCTGTCTTAAATGGATTATTTGCTCACATTTGTGAGATTCATCCATATTCACACACAACTGATATGTGTAATTTGTTCTTTGCTTAGTATCATCCCATCATATGAATACCACAGTTCATTCATTTACATGTGGATGGGTATTGGTGTCCCCAGGTTTTGGGCTGCTGTTACAAATGAAGCAGCCGTGAACATTTGTGTACACTTTTGTGAAGGCATGTATTTTTATTTATTTTGGGTAAATACCTAGGAATTGAATTGGTAAACTCTATATACATAAGCATATGTTTAACTTTTAAGTAGCTGTCAAGCAGTTTCCTGAAGAGGCTGTACTTTTTATTTTGCCACCTACAGTGTATGAGTGTCCCTCATCCTCACCAGCATCTTTGGTATTGTCAGCCTTTTCAATTTTAGCCATTCTTGTGGGCATTACTATTTCCCTGTGGTTTGAATGGGCATTTCCTTCATGACTAATGTAATTTAGTGTTTTTCATGTGTTTATTGGTCATACATACATCTTTTGTGTAAGTATCTGTTTAAATCTTTTTCTCATGTTCTTTTTGGACCTTTTGTTTTCTTATTACTCCAAGTTCTTTATATATTCTGACTATAAGTCCTTCATGAAATATATGTATTGCAAATATTTTCAACTAGTCTGTCATTTGCGTTTTCACTTCTCAGTAGTGTCTTTCAAGGAATTGAAAATTTTTGATGAAGGCCAATAAGTTTTTTTTTATAGGTGGTGCTTTTATGTCCTAAGAAATCTTTGCCTGTGTCATGGTTGTGCAGAATTTTTTCTAGGAGAGGTTTATAGTTTTAGCTTTTATGTTTAGGTCTATGATTCATTTTGGATTTTTATATAATGGGAGGGAAGAGTCAAGGTCTTATTCTTTTTCTTAGTAAGGATGTCTAGTTGTACTAAGCTACATTTGTTGAAGGCTCTTCTTTCCCCACTGGCTGGCTAACTTTGACGTGTGAGTCTGTGTGCCTGATGTGTATGTCTGTCAGGCCAGCACCACACAGTCTCAAATATTGTGGTTTTTATAAGTCCTACAGTGTGGTAGAGTAAGTCATCTCCAACTTTGCTGTTCTTTATCAAAGTTGTTTTAGTTATTCTGGGTTCTTTGCATTTCTGGAGAAATTTTAGAATGATCTGTCAATTTCTACAGAAGTTGCTAGGATTTAGATTGGAGTTGTGTTGAATCTATACATCATTTTGGGAAGAACTGATAGTTTAGCTGTATTTGAGTCTTCAGTGTAAACATGGTAACTTCATTTCAGCAGTGTTTTAGTATGCGAGTCATATACATATTTTGTTAACCTTTATTTCATCATTTTGGTTTTGATTGTAAATAGAATTGATTTTTGAATTTAGTTTCCAGTTCATTGCTAATATGGAGAAGTATCATTGAATTTTGAACTTTGATTTTTGTTTGTTTTTCTTTCTTGTAACTTGCTAACTACATTTATTCCTAGTAGGTTTTGGTGTATTTGTCAGAATTCTGTACATAAACAGTCATGTTGTTTGTGAATAAACATAGTTTTACTCCTGCCTTTTTTTCTTCTCTTACACCACTGCCTATGACTTCCAGAGTTAAACATGGTCAGACCAGACATCCTTGCCTTATTCCTGATCTTATGGGCATTGTTTTAGTTCATGATGTCATTACTTTAGGAATTTTGAAGACATCCTTTATAATGTTTAGGAAGTTCTGTTCCTAGTTTGCTACAAATTGTGTGTGTGTGTTTTAAATCATGATTAGGTGTTTTATTTTGTCAAATGCTTTTTTTGGCCTCTATTGAGATGATCACATGTCTTCTCTCAATTAACCTGTTTATGTGAATTACATTGATTGATTTTCAGATACTAAGCCAATAATTCCTGGAATTAAATCCATTTGGTCATGGTGTATTATTTCTTTTATATATTTATGGATTTACTTTGTTAATATTTTCTCAAGAGTATTTACAGCCATGTTCATGAAAGGTGTTTTTCTTCTAATTTTTTTGTCTCATTTCAGTATCAAGGTAATACTGACTTTATATAACCAAGTACAGTTATCTTTCCTTTTCTGTTTTCTAAAAGACTATTTAAGATTGGCATCATTTCTTCCTTAAATGTTTGATAGAATTCACCAGTGAAGCCATCAAGGTTCGTGTTTCCTTTGTAGGAAAGTTTTTAAATTACAAATTCATTTTTAAAAATAGCTTTTTATGGCTGTAAAAATTTTTCTTTGTGTCAATTTTGGTTATTTTTGTCTTTCTCAAGGAATTTGTCTACTTTGTCTAAATTTACCAAATTTACTGGACTAGGTTGTTCATAATATCCCCTTATTATTCTTTTAGTATCTATAGAGCCTGTAGTGATGTCCTTTCTTTCTTTCCTATGTTAATTTGTATAGAGTTTTATCAGTTCTTTTAATCTTTTATAAGACCTGTCTTTTTGTTTCATTTTTACTATTGTTTTGCTTGTTTTTTAGGTCATTGATTTCTGCTCTTATCTTTATTATTTACTTTCTTCTTACTTTGATTTAATTTGCTCTTTTTATAGCTTCTTAAGGATGGAATCTTGGGTAATTGATTTTAAAATATTCTTTTCTGATATAAACACTTACAGCTGTGAATTGCCCTATAAGATCTGTTACAGCTGTAACCTGCAAATTTTGACATTGTGTCAAACACCAAAAAAATGGTGTTTCACTACCATTCAGTTCAGTTATTTTTAAATTCCCTGACAATTTCTTTTTGACTCATTGATTATTTAGAAATGTCTTATTTAACTTCTAAATAGTTGGATATTTCCCAGGTATGTTTTAATTTTTGATTTCTAATTTACACTGTGGTAGTTACAGAACATAACTTTGTATGACTTCAGTTTTAAAAAATATATTGAGGCTCTGTGGCCCAGCATTGGGTCTATCTTGATGGAAGTTATGTGCCCTTGAAAAGGATGTGTACGCTGTTCTTGTTTGTAGTGTTCTATAAATGTCAGGTCATTTTGCCTGATAATGCTTTTTAGGTCTTTTGTATCCCTTCTGATTTTCTGTCCCCTTATTTTAATAATTCTTGAAAAGGAGTATTGAAAACTCCAACCAATTGTGGAGTCCTCTATTACTCTTTTTAATTGTCCATTTTTCTTGCATTTTGGCTTTTAAGATTTTTTTCTACATTTTTTAAAAACTTTAATATGAGATGCCTATGGGTGGTTTTCTTAATATGTATAACACTAATGATTCACTGAAATTTTTGGCTTGATGGGTTATTTTACTAATTTTGGAGAAGTCTTGGTTTTGGCTACTATCTCTTTATAGATATTTCTGCTGTTGTGTTCTGTCTCTGTTCTCTTTCTGGTACTATCATTACATGTATTTTAGCCCAGCACTGATCAATGGAAATATAATGTGAGTCACTCATGTAATTTTAAATTGTCTAGTACCTACATAAAAAAAGTAAAAACAGGTGAAATCAATTATAAGAATATATTTTATTTAAACCCAAGATATTAAAAATGTGATTTCAAAATTTAATCTAAAAATTAACAAAATAGTTTGTATTCTTATTTTTGTATTGCCTTCAAAATCTAATGTGTATTTTATACTTACAGCACATTGAAATTTAGATGCTTGATTTTCATCAGAAACACTGTATCTGTATTTAGATATTATAAAATTTAGCTTGAAAATTAGTCGCATGTCCAAGTCGTTCCAAACCTAAAAGCTTTCCAGTAATTGAACTGAACACTAGCCTTTTGTTGTTGTTTTATGGTATGTTTCACTTATTTATTCATCTATTATCTATTTATTAATTTATCATGGCAAAATACATGTAAAATTTACCATTTTAAAGTGTACAATTCAGTAGCACTAAGTACATTCACAGTGTTCTTTAATCATCACCATTATTTAGTTCGAGAATTTTTATCACCCCAAACTGAAACCCTGTGCCCATCAGCGATCGCTCCCTGTCTGCCTCTCTCCCACCCTTTGCCAGCAACCATTAGTCTTCTTCCTCTATGGGTTTGTCTATTCTGGATATTTTATATAAATCTTATCATACAATATATGGTCTTTTGGGATAGGCTCCTTACTTTGTATAATACCGCTTTCAAGGTTTTTCGATGTTGTAGCACATAACCATACTTCATTCTTTTTTGTTGCCAAATAGCATTCCATTATGTGGATGTAACGCATTTTATTTATCCATTCATTAATTGATAGACAGCTAGGTTGTTCTTACTTTTTGGCTACCATGAATAATGCTACTATAAACATTCATTTACAAGTTTTTGTTTGAATACCTGTTTTTAGTTCCTTTGGATATATACCTAGGAGTGGAATTACTGGGCCGTAATGATAATTCTATGTTTAGTTAAACATAGAATGTTCCTCACTGAGGAACCACCAAACAGTTGTCAACAGGAGCTGAACCATTTTCCACTCCTACCAGCAATGTTTGAGGGTCCTAATTTATCCACATTCTTGACAACACTGCATATTTCCTGTTAAAAAATTATATACATCATAGTGGGTGTGAATTTTCCTAATGAACTTGTGTATCTTTTCACATGCTGGTTGGTCATTTGTGTCTCTTTTTTGGATAAATGTCTCTTAAAGTCATTTGCCCATTTTTTAATTGGGTTGTTTGTGTTTTTGTTGTAGAGCATCAGTTTTAAATTTAAAAAACTAGAATTTTACTTCCTCCATTGTGCTTTTCATATTTATATGAAGCCACATGTTAATAACCATTGCATTAGATGCTGCAGCTGTAGAATTTCCAGTATACATCTTATGACATTCTACCTTCAGATCATATTTCATATCAATTCATGTGTAATATAAATGCCATCAACAATATTTCTCCCTTTTTTCTTCTGTGTTTTTCTCACATTATATGTTACTTGTGCATATTTTATAAATACCAGAATACTTTTATTTGCTTTTAAATACTCAATTATTGTAAAAAGAGGTTTTAAAAACGAGAGAAGCAAAGTCGTTCATATTTGTGCACATACATACTTTTCTGGGTGTTCTTCAGTCCTTTAACTAAACGTGAGTGTCCATCTGGTATTACTTTCAGCCTGAAGAACTTTCTTTAATATTTTTTGTAATGCACATCTGCTGATGACAACTTTTCTCAGTGTTTGTTTTTCTGAAGATATTTTTATTCTGCCTTTGTTTTTGAAAGATATTTTTGCTAGTTATGGAATTCCCTAACAGTTTCTTTGAGTTCTGTCATATGATTGTTTCCTATGTTACAAATGAAGAAAAGAAGTGCAGAGGTGTTAAGCGCACTCTTCTGAGTCACAAAGCACATCATTGGTGGAGCCAAGGTTGTCGCAAGCAGCTGGACTACAGAGCCTACTCACTTAACTGGAGCTTTGCGTCGCCTCCGTGCTTGGAGCTCTAGTCCTGGAGCATCCGTCTTGAAATAGAATTCCAGGGGCTAACTGAATTAGAGGGGATGTCTAGATGAAACTGGTCAAAAGAGAAATGATCTTCAAGGTGGATGTGAGTTGTGAATGAGGAGGGGCACCAAATGCTAGCAGAGGAGTATCAAATACAAGGCTTGGGAGGATATGGATTAAGCTATTAGTGGGAGACAAGCAAGGTCAAAGATTGCTTCCAAGTACAAGTCAGGGTGACAGAATGGTTCAAGGTGCGAGTGTTGGGAACTGGCTTCTTTGGGGCTGAATATGTGTTATTTCATTCAGCCCTGCTGTGTGTTAAGCCGTATGTAAGCTAAACTGGGCCATGTGGCATTGAGTCTGCCTTCCAGAGAAGCAGAGGGTAGCAAAGGTAGATGAAGAGGGAGCAACATGGTGGATGGAAAAAGATACAAATGAGTTAGATGACATCAGGTAGTGTTAACTGCCATGAGCAAAATGAACCAGCATGATTTCATAAAGAAGAATTGGATTGAGGGGCAGGCACAGTATATGTGGAAGATCTCTCTGAGGAGATGATATTTTGGCTGGGACCAGAAGAAAATAGAAAGAAACAAGCTAGGCATGAAAATATGTGAGGGCAGAAGCCATTCAATCAGGAACCAGCCAGGTACAGAATTCCTGGGTTTAAACAGACTTGTCATAATCTGGGAACAGAAAGAATAACATGGCCCTAATAAACTGGGTGATTGTCTGAATGAGATCTGAGAGAGAGTCAGGGACCAACCAGACTGTGTTGCACCTAATGAATTGTGGTAAGATTTTTATTTCAAGTGCAGTGGGAAGTCATTGGCAGGTGGTTGTTTGTTTGTTTGAATAAAAAAAAAATGGGGATGATGTGATATGATTTGTGTTACAAGAAGATAACTCGGGCTGCTCCAAAGAGGCTGTATGGTAAGAAAATTGAAAGAATAGGGTATTACAGAAGTCTAAGCAAGAGTTGGTACTAGGGTAGCAGAAATGAAGATGACATGAAATGGATGGAATCAACCATATCACAGAGCATTGTTACTTTACTACAGATACATATTGAGCTGAACTATCTTTAGCTACTCATGGGCATAGCTTAGAAGAACTTTTTTTTTAGCAAGGTGACTCTAAAATATTTAAGTCCTCTAGAATTCTGAAAGTGCTAGTATACATGGTAAGGGGATATTAGGCTAAAAAATGACTTGGTTTTAGAGGATTTAGGTAAAATGATGGTATACTCTTTATGTGATGGTAATTGTTTTTAAAAGCATTGTATCAAAGATGCCTAGTTAGAAAACAATAAATAATAGCCACTGTCAAAATGGGTGCCATGGACAAAGATTTAGGATAGTTTTCTGATTGACACTGGACATAGTGTCATGGAAGGACTAGTTTCTAGGTCTTCCAATCAGTGATATGTGTGTGTTTCATTCACATTTATTTACTCAGGAAATACTTACCTATTGATAACAGTATGTGTCAGATATTGAGCTACCCTATGGGGACACAGGCTTTGCCTTCAGGACACTTAAGAGTAAAAGGAGAGAAAAAAAAAAGAGTAAAAGGAGAGAAAAAAAGTGACAGTTACATCGTGGTAATCGAGTCAGAGGTAGGGAGTGGCAGTCAGGAAAAACTTTTTGGGTGAAGTTATAGTTAGTCTAAGAACTACAGAAATGCATAAAAATCATCTTAAAATTTTTCTCATGGGTAAAAGAAGTAATCAACTGATGGATTACACACAAAAGCGGAGAAAAGAAAATGTGCACTTTTTTCACTGCCAGATAAATAGTTGTGAAATCTTCAAATAACAAAGGCTTTTACGCATTGGCGTTTGTGTGTGTGTACATGCACTCATGTACATATGCCTGCGTGCATGTGCTTGCATACTTCATGAATGAGTGTGTCATGCTGACCACTTGGTAGGAGAGGAGTAAAACCTGTATACAAATGTCTCTGAGCAGGCTGCCTCATATTTCCACTTGTTAATAGCTTGAAATATCACTGGGAGTTGAAAACAGAAAAATCTTACATTTCTGGTCTTTTTCCTTTATTCTGGGGTAGCTACCTCATGATTATTATTTACTTTCCTTAAAGACCCTCACAGCCAGTTACTTGTTGTGCGCACTTACTGGGTTAAAAGTTAAATAAATACGGAGCAAAAATAAATTTTCTTACTTTAATTGTGCCATACAACCTGGTTCTTCTTTTTAAGAGTACAAACTGCAATTTAGTTACCATTTTAAACATTCATAAGGAAGATAAGTTAAATTGGGAAAATTTGGCCACCATGATATTAAATAATTTAATATTCAATTTAATATAGTTAGCAGTCTCCTAAAAATATAAGTGGGATAGTTTCTGTTGGCTGTTCAGTGTGTAGGTCAAGCTGATGTGTTTTTGTTTTATAAGTATTGATTATCCTACTCTCAGATAATCAGTGTCTTAAGAGGCTTGTTGGGATACTACTCAGTGATAAAAAGGAACAAAATATCGCTACATGTGACAGCTTAGATGAATCTCTATAGGATCATGCTGAGTAAAAAAAGCCACCCAAAAAGTTCCCCAGTGTTTGATTCCATTTATGTAACTTTCTTGAAATGGCAAAATCATAGAAACAGAGAGCGTGTTGGTGGCTACCAGTGGAGAGCGAAGGCAGGAGGGAAGTGGGTGCGGCTGTAGGAGTGCACCGGGAGGGTCCTTGTGATGACAGTGCTCTCTGGTTGTAGCGACAGTGACACCTGGTTGTGGTACCCTACTAGAGTTTTACAAGGTGTTGCCATTGGGGGAAACTGAGTAAAGGATACATGGGATTTCTGTATTATTTCCTACAATAACATGTGAACCTGTAGTTACCTCAGAAAGTTTAATTTATAAAAATATTTATGAAGAATAGATTTTTTTAAAAAAGGAAATGCTGCAGTTTGGAGCAGAAATGGTTTGTGTCTTTTGGTGAATGCGTCACAGCTAATGAAATCCTGGGTTTGCAACAATTAGCTGTTTGACTTTGGACTAGTTCTAAAACTCTCTAAGCTTCAGTTTTCTCATTAGTCTTAAGAAATGGTAATATTGTCTACCTTCTACAGATTAAATAGAATAGTGCCTGTGAAGCATCTGATGTGGTACCTGAGCTGTAATAAGAGATCAGTGAACTTTAGCACTTATGAATGGTTTCTATTGCCCCACTTACTAGTCCTCCTCTTTTTAAACTGAATGTTAGTATTCAGCTATGTTGCTGTAAAAATGGTTACTTATATATGGTAAAGCAAAATAATAACTAATAGGAATAAAATTTATTTTCAGATCCTAAAACTTCTCAAGAGTGAAGTTGTTTTTGGAAGCGTTGCTGCAAAGAAACCTACATCATTTGGGTGTTATTGATGACAGGATTTTGGTATTTTGACTTAAAAGCACTTGTGTCCTTTTGCTCTGTATACTTAACAATATTATTAAAATGGCTTATATATGCTTTGAAACCCAAATTTGAAGGCATTTATTCTTAAAGCTGTTTTTCTTGATTTTTCTTAACTTTGTTTTTGTTTTTTGCTTATTGAAACCTCAGTTTCTGTATGTGATAGTAGCAGTAGGACTGGCAAGTATTGCTTATTTAGAACTTTCCTGTACCCATCTAATGACATGCTTTTTTAAAAAATAAACATTTGGAATGCATCCTTTATGAGGTGTGGCTTGGGAAGAAAGCCACCAACAATTAAATTAAAAAATTTAAAAAAGTAAACAAACAACTTATTCTTTGGATGTATAAGACAAAAAGGGAAGACTGGAGGGAGAGGGAGAAAATAAAAGCAAATATGGCAAAATATTAGGGTCAAATATTCTTTAACTTTTTAGAATGAGAAGTTTGGGATAATAATTTAGAATTTAGAATTTCTGTCTATACACACACACCCACACACACACACCCACTATTTCAGAATCTTATGAAAAGGACTCTTTTCTTTATGTGTGTAGCAGTATGATCACACCAAGAAATTAAATGTTGTTACGTGTTACCCATAGTCCATATTTTCCCAATTACTGTGCCTAAAATGTTCTTGTTAGTTCCCCCCTTGCCCTTTTCCAGCCAGGAATCAATCAAAGATCATTAATTATTTTTTGTAGTCCTGTCTTTTTGTTCTTTTTAAGCCTAGAACAGTTGCCTCCTCTCACCTTATTTTGTTACAGCTTTATGAAATTGACATTTTGAAGAATGCAAGCAAGTTGGCTTGTAGAATGTACCCTAGTCCTGATTTGTCTGATTGTTTCCTTCCGATTGGATTAATATTTTGGGGGCATGAATGCTTACAGATGATCTGTGTTGAGATTGACTCTCAACAGGATCATGTCAGTTGGTCCCATTGTTGGTAATACTAAGTTTGAGCACTTTTTCCTTTGTACTTAGCATGCATTATGTGGAGGGATGCTTTGGCATTGACTGCATATTCAGTTTCCCAGTGATACTCCACTTAGTGCTTTTAGTATCTTAATGATCTGTGTTAACGAATTAGTTACTGCATTTAGGGGTTGCAATATGATGATAATTTTAAGTTCTATCTTTCCTTTTACATTGCTTACCTGGCATTGTTCTCTAAAGAAGAGCTTTCTCTTCCTTTCTTCCCTAATAATTATCATTGTGGACTCACGGATTCTTTTTTGTTTTAAATTCATTATTGTCATTAATCTTTTTTATACTCTTGGGGGCCCAAATTTGGTCAGTGGGAGCCCCCTTCATCTGGCACCTATATCCTTTTGATATCTCCTCAGCAGTCTGAATGTTTTTTTCTCTCCGGCACAACCACACATTCCAGACCCACTCTGTACTTATGCTGTCTCTGACTTGGAGTCATTTATTTTCAAAAGAGCCATGGGTTTGTTTCAGTGCGGAAATGTTGTCTGGAGCCAAGATCTGGGCCCTGACATATTGCTGCTCTGGTGGTGCTGCTTCAAGTCCCTTTCTCCAGGGTAGGGCTGGGAAATGTGTGTGTGATCATGAGTTGTTACCCACAACCTCCAGTTGCAGACTGACACCACAGGATTCCTCCATATCTGAATCCTAAATGAGCATCGGCCCCCCGGACTCCTTCCAGTCTAACGCATCTCCTGGCTAGAGCCAGCACGCTATCTCAGCCTCCACCAGCCATGCTCTGATAAGAGTGCCAGCAGCATGTTCACACATATTTGTGTGCATTTTTGTGCACTATACACTGTGGCAGCTTCTGGCTAGGCTAAGTTGTTGGGCAGTCCAGGTTACCTCCTGGTTAAAAGGTTGCGTAGCTTTTCAGTGGTGTATCCTAACCCTGTTCTTGGTGTAAACCATGTTATTTTTAGTGCACAAAACACCTTGTACTACAATCATCACCCTGTTTTACAGATGAGGATGTTGAAGCACAGAGAAATCGAGGCCTTTGCCCGAGATCACATAGTAGGTGGTAGAGTCAAGGTTGAACCCAGGCTCTGCTTAAACCATCCTTGCTGTCTATCTGCACCACTTGCGCATGGGGTTTACTTAAAGAAGTAGTGGAAGATGAGACCTGAAAAGCGATTATTTTAAGGTCTTGCAGAACTTCATTCATATATCTGACTTGTTTGGTAGGCCCTGGGGAGTCACTGATGGCTTTAGCTTGTAGAGCCGTGTGAAGGTTGTAGAGTGCACTGTAGAAAGGTTAGTCTCTGGTGGCTGGGAGGGACTGCTGGGAGGGGGTGCTTCCTATGGGAGGAGGGATTCTCACTGGGATGCTGTTGATCTGTGGGTCCCTCTCTAGGGGTCTATTGAAGCACAGTGTCTAAGGTTTGGCGCCAGAGAATCTAATTTTTTGATGATGAGCCAGATTTAGAACCACTGCTGTAAACTATTTCCTTCATTTATTTGGCTACTAGTATTCAGTACCTGTGTGTCCATCCAGTAGAGCCTCATTTAAACATATTTAACTTGCCGTTTGAGGTGGAACTACTGCTCAGGAGACATAGTATCTTTCATTGGTCTGGGACTTGCATTTTAATAGACATTTGGACTGTACTATTTCTTAATTATATTCTATTTGCAATAAAGTTCAATACCAGTTTGGTTCAGTGTTACCTTATAAAAAGTTCTCCTTTGGGTAGTGTGATTGTCAAATTCACCAAATGTAAATGACAAAATAAATCAGATGCTTGTGCTACCCTTACAGAAACAGATTAAAGAGAACTCTCAACCATTTCATTGTGTGTTATATTTGTTAAATTTAGGCAGACAAGTGACAGCTATGTATCATTATGCAGGTAGTTGCACACTAGTGATCATATTTTTTACTTTCTATTCTTTCTTCACCTGTCTAACCAGGGAGGTCTAAATAAAACAAACATACCAGTTCTGTGTGTTCACAGCATATGTCATACTAAGATTTTGAATCTCATGATAGAGGAATTTTGACTCGTGTGGATGTCACCGCCCTTGTTGCACCTGCCATTTTATTCCAGCGTGGTGAGGCAGCCGCGGGGTGCTTGGGTCCTCACTTTGTTTAGGGCAGGTTGGATACATGAGTTTGTCTGGAACAAGTGCCCTAATCCTCTTGTAGGTTACAGTTACAGCCTGCTGGTCACTGTATACCCCTGGCTTGGTTTTTAAGGCCAGCGCTTTTTGCTCCTTAGACAAACCTGCTTTTGATAGGCTGCATTTTTCATAATGCTAAGATTTCCGTATCATCTAAGAGCATAGGCATTGTGATTGGAACAAATTTTTTCTGGGAAGTTTCTCATACCAACCATAGAAATGTATCTGTAAGATTCTAGCTGATAAAATAATTAAGGAATGTCTAAGAAAGATCATAAATTATCTTTAAAAATAAATTATATGCCTTTTATCCAGACTAGCTGGCATCTTAAGAAATTAAATGAAAATCTATGGGAGGAAAATAGAAATAATTTTTCCTATTTACCTATTTTCCAATTTATAGTCAATCCATATGTATATGTTTCCTGCTTGCAGAAATACAAACTTATGTAAATAAGCAAATGTTAATTTATTTTTCATAATATCCAAAATATCCTACTGTCTAGAAAAATTAATGACCCTTCACCTTAAAATACTTATAAAGATACTTTGGAAATACATAGGATAATGGCTAACTACCTTCCTTAAAGCCATAGATGATTTATGAGATAAATATGAAGTATTTACACTGGAATAGTGGGAGCGGAGCATCATAAATTGGTATTTTGGGGTAACATTTTGAAATGTAGTTGGCATACCATGCCATTCACTCACTTGAAGTATACAATGCAGTGGTTTTTAGTATAGTCTGAGTTGTGCGAGCATCACCACAATCAATTTTAGAAAATTTCTATGAACTCAGAAGGAAACCCTACATATACCCTTAGCAGCTGTCACCCTCCTGTCCCCCATCTCCCATCCTCAACTGTAAGCAAACTTACTTTCTATCTCTGTATATTTGCCCATTCTGGACATTTTGTGTAAGTGGAGTAGTTCATGTATGTGTGTCTGGCATCTTTCACTTAGCATGTTTTCAAGGTTTGTCTGTATTTAAGCATATGTCAGCCTTTATTCCATTTTCTTGCTGAATTGCGTTCCTTTGTATGGCTGTATAACATTTTGCTTACCATATAGCAGTTGGGTTGTTACTACCTTTTTGGCTATTATGAATAATGCTACTCTGAGTATTTGTGGATAGACCTTGTGAACATATGTTTTCATTTTTCTTGGGTATACACCCAAAAAAGAGAATTGCTGGGTCAAGTGGTAACTCTTTGTTTCACCTTTTGAGGCCCTGCCATACTGTTCTCCACAGCGGCTGCACTATTTTACATTCCCACTAACAGTGTGTAAGGGGTCAGGGTTCTCTACATCCTTGCCAAGAGTTGTTATTTTTTTTAATTATAGCCTTGCTAGTGGGTGTGTAGTGATACCTCAGTAGGGTTTTAAGTGCAATTTACTTTTATTTCCATGTAGATTAAAGATAGACTTATGGTAAAAGTGTTTAAAAATAAATGATATGTAAAATATCTGGTATAAGAATAAAAGCCATACACTACTAGAAGTTCTTATTCATTTATAAGGTTAATAAACTTCTTACCTATAACACTTACTCTTGTTTATTTAGTAGCTTTAACTTTCATTTCTGATAAAATGTAACTTTTTCTTGTCTATATTGGATACAAAAAAATAGAACCCTTGTAACACATGTATAGAGCCTAATACTGGTCTTTGTATGATACTTGAAGCGCTCAGTAGGTTCCCTGGGACTCTGTCCTTTTATTTTTCATTCCAACTGCTTTTTCTTCCACACCAGTCCTAATACCGCTGTCCTTACACATCCATTCCGCTCTGCCCCCTGGCGGCCTCAGGTCACAACTGCTGCTTCTGTCCTGTGGCTGTTGCCCCCTTCGCCGCCAAGAGTCCGCGTGTGGAATGTGGGGTACATCCGCAGGGCTGGTGCTGGATGCCGTGGACTCTCGAGCAGACTCCCGGCGCTGAATCCCCACATCACTGCATCCTTGCTGTTTAATGAACAGGTTCACAATTTTCTCGTCTGTGAAATAGTTATAATAATAGTGCATCCTGCAGAGTTGTATCGAGTTTAATACAAGTGCTAAAAACATTGCCTGTCACGTAAATACTCAGTGTTAACTGTTTTATTCTGGCTTAATGCTTTTAGGTAAGAAATTAAGTAAGTATTTTATTTAGAGACATAAATCATTCTATATTGGTTGTAGCCTAGTTTATTTTTTAATGTTCTAGATTCATTATGTATATACTTTGTTATACATGATTTTTAAAGTAACACTACCTCATGTTAAAGGTAAAGGGAAAAATGCTAAACTATGAAGGTTCTTAATTTAAAAGTGGGTGACTGTCATATGGAAATTACTTTGAGGTCAGTAGTGAAATTAAAATTTTTTTTCATTTAGAAGGTAATCAATGAAATGAGCTTTGTTCTGAAAATGTACTGCTAATTATATTTAGTGTTTACTATCCTAATATTTGAAGTAAACTATAGGTTTTATATGTTTTTTGCATATTTAACAAAGTAGTTTCTAAGTAAGTTTTACCTTATTCCTTTCCCTTCCTATTTTATATATATTATATGTGTATATATATATACACACACACATATATACGTGTGTGTATCTTGAACCTTATTATAGTATGGTGGTGGGTTTTTTTTCCATTCAGTATTGTATTATGCACATTTTCCCCTATTGTTAAATGATTTAAGATATCATAAATCGCTCCTTGTGGTTATAACATTGTTTCCTTTCTTGCTGTTACATCTAATATTATAGTGGTCACTTTCACTTGTCTAGCTCTTTTGTCCTCAGATTTTATCTGTAGAGTAAATTATGAAGAGAGTCTTGATGAAGAGTACATGAATGATTTTTATAGCTCTTGAAATGTTTTCCCACATTTTTGTTCAAAAAGTTATCCTTCTTAATGCTTTAAATACCAGTTATGAAGCACTTTTCCTCATTAAAACAAAACACTGTGTTGGGAACAAAGATGAAAAGGACAGCCTACTTGCTTCCAAGGGCTAGAGTTTAATATCTAGGACACGTGCAGTAAGTGACTTGAGTGGATAGATGCTAGAATTGCCACAGTGCTGCTATGAGTCTGAAGGAAGCCCTGGGAAATCTAGGCAATTGCAGTCTGGAGAAGACTTCTTGGATGAGGTGGAATATGGAAATAGCATTTGAATTTGAAACACTTATTGATGCTTATTTTTCTTTCTTGCATAGAATGTCTATCATTTCCAAAACATATTTCTTGCCTAACTAAATGACTTAGTTTCTGCCAACTGCATGATACACTAGAAAGAGCACATAGGTTTGGACAAACTATTCAGTTTTCTGAACTTCATCTTCTTCACATATAAAATGTAAATGATACTTCCTTCAGAAAGTTGTGATTGTTATGGAAAGTATGTATTATCTTCAGCCTTATTTCAGAAAAGATTTAAAATAAAAGAGCTAATATATTAAGAAAGTACTTAGCACAGTATTTGGCCTATAAGTTAGATTTACTAAGTAGGAGTCACCATTGCTTTTATGATTGCCATTATTAAGACAAGCTGGTCTGCCACCCCAATCAAAACCCTCGTCCTCAAGCCTCCATTGTAAAGCCAGCCCTTCATTCTTCATTTGGCCATAGACTAGCTTTTCCCGCCCCCCTTCACTTTCTTCAGCCCTTGCTAGTTGCGAGGTCCCATGTTAGGTGTCGGAAATAGGGTGATAACTAAGATAATGTCCGTGTCCTCAGAGTGGCATAAAATGAATGTATTAACTGTAGGTCCTCAATAAATATTTGAATGAGAAATTAATTTGGTTCAGTTGCTCATCTTTAGCATGTACCACTTATGCTTCCTTATTAAGGCTCATCTTCTATAGCCTTTAGTTCTACTGTGTGCTAGGAAATGTTAATATTTTAAAATATGTGAAGAGCAATTTCTAAGTATAACTTTTAAACTGCTGTTGTTTTCTATTTTCAGAGTGCTCATTTGGCCATGATAGATACCCTAATGATGGCTTACACTGTGGAAATGGTCAGTATAGAGAAAGTAATTGCGTGCGCTCAACAGTATTCAGCTTTTTTCCAAGCCACGGATCTGCCCTATGATATTGAGGATGCTGTCATGTACTGGATAAATAAGGTAGGAACATATGCGCTTGAGTGAAAATGGGTGTCATGACTGAAGTGACGTCCTCCATTGTACATTGCCACTCTGCTATAGACGGAATGTTTGTGTGTCCCCCAAATTCATATGTGTTGAAATCTTAACCTCTAGTGTGATGGTATTAGGAGATGGGGCTTCTGGGAGGTGATTAGGAATGGGATTAGCACCCATAAAAAAGACACCCCAGATCTCCTTTGCTGCTTCCACCATGTGAGGTCACAGCAAGAAGGTGGCCACAGAGCAGGCCCTCACCAGACACCACACTTGCCTGTGTTCTGATCCTAAACTTCCAGATTCCAGAACTGTGAGAAATACATTTCTGTTGTTTATAAGCCACCCAGTACATAGTTATTTTTTGTTACAGCAGTCTGAATGGACTAAGACACCTTCCATTACTCTTTCTGTTCTAAATCAAAGTGAAAGCTAAAGTGCAATCTTAAAATTTCCAATTCTCTTTTGGTTAAAAACAAAATACTGGTAAAATGATGAAAATAGATTTCTATATATATTCCTCAATATTTATGCAGTTGACCCTTGAACAGCACAGGTTTGAACTGCATGGGTCCACTTAGATACGGATTTTGTTTAATAAATGTATTGAAAAATTATTTGGAGATCTGTGACAATTTGAAAAAACGTTTTCTTTTCCCCTGCTTGCTTTATGGTAAGATAGAGTATATAATACATATACAAAATATGTGTTGCTGAACTGTTTCGGTAAGGTTTCCAGTAGTAGTTCAGTCCTGGGGGGAGTAAGGTGTTCAACTGCACAAGGGTCAGCACCCTTATTTCCCAGGTTGTTCAAGGGTCAGTTGTAATTTAATAATGATTAATCTAGTTCATATCAGATAATTACAAAATTCAGAGCACTCTGAGTAGGGCATGATACACTGCGGGATGGTCAGTAATTTTTGAATCCAAGAATGAAATGATTTTCTCAATTTCCCAATGTGATGATTCTTAGCTTTGCTTGACTGAGTTGCATAAGCTTATATAGATTATAGATTCCTCTTGGAAATTTTTATGGGGTTGTGATTGGTTATTTAAGCTCTGAAGATGCTTAAATTGTCTTATCACTCCCTTTGCCAATTTGAGTAGTTAATACCTCTCGAATCCCTTTATTTACAACTGTCTTCCCAGAGAAAAGTAAACTTTTTCTGTAAGCAGTCTCTGAACAGATTTAAAAGAAGTTACATCTTCAGTTATCTTTGTGTGGATGCTTCCCTGAAGCTGGTAACAAGAAGCTAAGTGTAAAAACTCCTACATCTGTCATCGTTATCAGAAATATCAACATTAATGTAGAAGACTCATTTAACACTGCGCTGCAGTTCCTTTATTTCTTCATCTTTAGTCATCTTTTTTACACACCTCCTTAGGTATAGAGAATTTTGGTCACATCCTAGCCCTATTTATCATCAGAAACTATGTGACTTCTTTGTCCCATTGCATATCATCTTGAATTTCATCTCATTCTTGAATAATTCTTTCACTTACTCTAATACCCCCTGCTATTAAAAATTTTAATCATGACTGCCAGTCCATTGACGAGCCCTTTTCATTCTTACAACCTCACTTGACTTTACATCTCCTTTTCGAATTCAGATTCTTGCACCATTAGTTCTTCAGCCTCCTTCTCTTTCTCTCTTACTCGCCTGATAAATGCTGGTTGAGCTCAGTTACCCACCTTATCTCTAAGGTGCTTCCTGTGAAGGTGAATGTTGCTGGAATTTACACAAGGAATCTAGTTTCACTTCAAATTCGTAAGCACAGACTTCAGATGGACCCTCAAAACTCAACTGCCAGTGTGACTAGTGTCTCTAAGAAGTTCACTTTCCCACACATAATGGAGTCATCCCTTCTCGAATCCTCAGGCCTTCCCTAACCCTTCTGCTGTAACTGTCAGCTGAGGACCTTGCCACATCCTTTTCTGAGACCAGGAATGGGAAGCCATCGGGTGGCAATTATTTCTTCTTTCTACCAGCTCTGCACACCTTTTGCTTCAGCACCTGCTGTCTGTCTCTCCTGCTGTTACGAGGGAGAATGTTCTTCCCTCCCTGCCAAAGGCACTACTCACTGCTCTAGATCACCTCTTCCCTTTTCACGGGTGTTGGTCCTCTGTTTCGGTTCTTCTTGAACTTTAATATACATAAGAATCGTCTGGAAACTTGCTAAAATACAGGATCTGACTGATAGGCTGCGTTGCTAAGCAACCCCAGGTGATGCCAATGCAGTGATGTGTGGATCACATGCCTCCTCCGTCCCTCTCCTGCAACCCCGATTCTCCTCCGGCTGGGTCAGTCTCCGTAAGAATACAGACTTGCTCTAGCGTCTCCCACCCTGGTAAACAAAACTTCCCCTTCCAGATTCAACCCCATTTCTGTGTACACAGAACTTCCCCACAGAGTCATTCACTCATTCACGAGCCTTCCCTGCTCTGTTTCCCATCCCCGTTCCTTCCCTGAAGTTGCCCGGGTCAGTCATTGCAGGCTTCCATTTTGACAAATCCAGCAACTGCTCTTCTGCGCTCATCTTATATCCGGTCTCTACTTCTGAAGCACATGTGACCCTCTGAAGTTTCAGCGGAAAACCCAAGACGGTTACCAGACGCTGCCTCCTCCACCTCAGTGGGACTTGAGTGCCACACTGTCCCCTGCAGTGGGCAGCTTCTTCAGCTTCCCAGGAGTCGTTTTCCCCCTGGACTCAGGAGTCTCTCTTACACACGCCCAGTTCAGGGCTCAGCCAAGGGTTTGAGGACAGTTTATATGCACATTTGGGGGCTCCCCGCTAATGTTTCCTTCCTACTATGATTCTCCTCCACAACATCCGGCCATTCTGACAGCCTCCTTTCTCTCCTGGTTCCTCAAACGAACAAAAGTAGTTTCTGCTTTGTGTGGGTTGAGGGGAAACCATGCAAACACAGATTTCACTCAGTGTGTGCCTTTCTTTCAAAGGTTGCATCCATTCCCTTTTCTGCCTGCTTTCCGTTGCTCTCCAGCACCTTCAACAGTTGCCTTCTGTGTTTTGTCCAGAGTTTATACTTGTCGCCTCTGGGAAACTGAGGTTGATAACATGCAGTTCCACTATTATCAGAACCAAAACTTTCAGAGTATCTTTTTACTGTTAACTACTTGCATCTTGTCCTTCCTTTGCTGAAACGCTTCTGTGGCTTTATTTTAAAATGAAATGTAGAATTTGTCATGGCCTACGAAGTACGCTCTAACTGACCCCTGTGTACTTCTCCATCTAGGCTCATGGCCAGGGTTCCTCCTCCTCACGTCTCCCCCTGCATCCCAGCCATGCAGCTCACCCTCAGCTTTCAGACGGATGCCTCTGGCTTCTGGGCAGCTTGTCTGCCAGCATTTTGCATGGCTCCTGACCCATCATTTCTCCGTTTAGACAGCACTTTCCCCTTACAACTTTGTCTAAAGCAGACACTATCAGCTCTTGTTTTCCACTATAATACTCTTTCTTGCCTTTATAGCACTTATCAGAGTTTGTGATTATTTTGCTTAATCGTTTGAACAAATGAGAATAATCTGTGTGAGAGCTTTTAGTTCTAATGCCTGCACCAGGGCAGTGTTTGACAAAGGCTTGTTGCTTAATAAGTAAAGAGGTAGTTAAGGCTACAGAATTAAGTGAGGCACTTTAGCACTTGGGAAATTGACAGAAGATAGGAAATCACTTACTTAGAAATGTTTAATGCAGCCATCCCTATTCAATTTTTAGATGAAGTTTATAACCTTTCAGCTCAGTCTAAACCTCAGTGTTTTTTTATTGCTCCATTCTACCAACACAAGCTTCATTATTTATTCTTTAATAACGACTACACCCTGGCCTCTCAGATTAGTATATATGTGCCTTTTGCTCATCCTCACCTAGTTGCCTTTTTTTCTGGATATTACATTCACAAATATAATCTACATTCATGTTGTAAAATGGTGGCAGTGGTTCCAAGTGTCAGACGCAGTACAACGATGTCCAGCAAAGATATGTGGTTTCTGGACACTGATGTTAGCCAGGAAAACCTTCCCCAAAAAGGTGGCCCACGCCAACCCCAGAAAGTTCCTTTGCCTTAGACTGGTACTCATACCTATACCTAAACCACCTTCCAGCAGCAAGAATGAGACCATCATAATTGTTTTAGGCTGCCAGTGGTCCCCGCTCAGTGTGGGGAAGAGGCCTCCTAACTGACCACAGGAAGATGAGTGCCCAGCTGTGGTTCTGACAGCAGGAAATAAAGGGGGAGAGAGCAGCAAATTAACAAAAAGACTAATGCCAGGCCAGTGATGCCTTTCTGGCACCTGGCAGGGAAGTAAATGTTAATTGGCTCTGAAAGTTTGCTTCCACACCAAAGCCAGGGGTCTTCCAGGTGGTTAGGGGAGGGAGAATCTTCTCTGCAGATGCAAAAACTGACAAAAATGATGAAATGCACAGAGAAGTAATCTGGCACATAAAAGAGTCAGTGACCATAACAAATAAGAGTTAAACTCTAATAGCTTCAGACATGAGAATAATCTGAAAAAGACTAGAAAAATAAATGTTTAAATGACTGAAAATAAAACATAGAATAAAAATCATAGGAAAGAATAAGGCACCATTGAAGGCATAATGGGAAAAAAAACAAATATAAGTTTAGAAATGGAAAATTTTACTCACTGAAAACCAAAAGTTTAAACAGAAGATTAGACACAGTTGAAGAAGGAATTAGTTTACTGAGAGGAAATTACCCAGAATGAAGCCAAGAGAAATGAAATGGCATATATGAAATTTAGATTAATAGACATGCCCTTGGGCCTAATTGGAATTCCAAAAAGGGATTAATAAAGAGAAGGGGGGCTAGAGACTATATTTGAAGAGATAATGGGTGAAATTTTCTGGTTTTGGTGAAAGATAACTTTCAAATTCAGGAACCACAATGAGTTCCGACCAGGATAAATGAAAATAAATCCACCTCTATACATATAGTAATGAAAATGCAGACTCCAAAGATCAAAGACAGAGTCTCTTAAAGGAACGGCAGACTGAAGTAGACTTCTCAGCAGTAATGCTTGAAGCCAGAAGGCAGTGCAGCAAAATCTTCCAAGTGCTGAAGAAAAATGACTATGAACCTAGTCATTCAGGATTAAAGGTAAAAATCAAGAGTTGTTCAGATAAAGAAAAGTGGTTTATTACTCAGACCTTTGCAGGAAGAACTATTAAAAGTTACTTCAGGAAGAAACAAATTGATCCTAGAAGAAAAGTAGGATATAGGAAGCAATGATAAAAAAAGAAATTGGTATGCATAGGGTTAAATCTAGGTAAGTGTTATAAAAAATCATCATAGTGTCTAATTTTGCAGCCATAAGAAGAAAGAACTATAATTCTAGGTAAAACAACATGGAAGATGAGAGGAGCATATTTCAAATAAAGCCTTTCTGAGGTTTTTATATTGCTCAGAGGAAAATAAAAGTATTGATGAATTTTAGACTTGTATTAAGGAAGGACATACATTACTAAAATGTATTATAATTGAAAAAAATTTCAAGAAGTAAAAGGTAATATATAATTTAAAATTAATAGATATTTAAAATTTTATGTGTCATTTTAGCCAGTTCATTTTTAACTAATTCACATTGCTAGAGCCAACTGTTTGTTATATTTTTCTCTTAAGTTGTTAGTCCTCAATGCTTGTTCAAGTGGTGAACTAACTCTGAGCCATGGTGAACTCTCTGATACATTCCTTTAACTTTTATCCTTGAGATGAACAAAGAATGAAGTGATTCAACTTTAGTGGTAGAACTTTCTGGCCAGCAGTTCCATACCTATACCTAAACCACCTTCCAGCAGCAAGAATGAGACCATCATAATTGTTTGAGAACCACTAAGCTAATTATTTCACTTATCTGTCCTCTGTACCCAGGTGATTAAATAACTTGAAGTGACCCTGTCTTGTAGTTTTCTTGTATTCTCCCTAGTATGAAAGCTAATGAATTATCAACAAATATAATTTTCTTATAATCATGATGTTGGTATTTTAAGAATGATTTATATCATTATATCAGCTTAAAATGTTTTGATTTGGATTTGTTAAAGCCCTTATAGATATTTAACTTTCTGATACTACTATTATATTGTTTATAAATACCAGCAATAGTTTCTATTTATGACGTATGTGCTTTGTATCATGTACTTTACTTGGTACGTATTATACATTATCTCTTTTATTCTCTGTATTAGTAGCTAGTATAGTATGATAATTATTACAAACTTAGCTGACACTTTTTACTTTGTCAGTGATTTATTTACTTATCTTTAATATCTCAATATTAGCAGTTTCTGTGGGTCAGGAATCCAGGGTTGCTTAGCTTCATCCTCTGTCTCTAAAGTCTCTTACAAGGCTGCAGTGAAGGTGGTGGCCAGGTCTGGAGTCACATGTGAGGGTCTGACAATGGAAGGATCCGCTTCCAAGTTCATGTGGTTGGCAGTGTTCAGTTTCTTACTGGCTGGCAGCTGGAGGCAACCCTCCGCTCCTGCCATGTGGCCCCTCCACAAGGCAGCTCACAGCAGAGCAGCTTGCTTCCTCAGAAAGATGACAAGAAAGCCATAGGGAAAATCAGCTAGCAGAGATGCAAATTACAGTGTTCCATGACATAGCCACAGAAGTGATGTCGCATCACCTCAGTTATGTTCTGTTGGAAGCAAACTGTGTGTCCTGCCCACACTTGCCAGAGATCACTGGGGACCATTTTAGAGCCATAATACCCTAGAGTACTTTGTGAAGTAAGTTTTGTGCAAACTAGCAATTATGGCTCAATGATATCAACAAATTATATAAAACAGCCTGTAAGTGCAAGTTTTGAGGCAGACCCAGGTCTTTTCTAATTCTGCTGTCTCTTAGAGTATCTTATCCAGTCAAATTGACCGTCTCAGAGATTAAGGTATCTTAAAGTGCTATAGCACTATAAATAAATATGCAAAATCAAATTTAGAAAAAATTTAGAATGAAAATTAGAATAAAAAGTCAGAGATATAGAATCAAATAAAATGCCTTGTAAATGTCACAAATAGAGAAGACTCCTAGTAACTTATTAAGTCTATCATAAAATTCTCCAATGATTTTTCTTTCAGCCATTGAATAGAATTTTTGGCAGTAGAAGAATTCAGAAAATTCTTGATTTAGTTTAGAGTAATAGTGGTTGATAATGTCATTAATATTTTCTAGAGTGCCATTATTAATAAATTTGAACTTTTATTATTACTAGAGTGGCCTTAAAAAACTAAAAATAATTTTAACTCAAAAATCCAGACTTGCCTAAACTATTCTCAGGAAGTATTTTTTGTATTAGATAGACTGAGTCCTAAACCTTTTTGGATTGTGGGCTATTTGAATAATCTATTTGAAAGCAAATAAATTAGACCCATCAAAAAAATTCCCATATGCAAACATTTTTCATGTATTTTATTGTGGTTAAGAACCACACTAAAACCCACTCATGATCCAGGAGCACGTCTATGAAATCATAACTTAACAACTTGATTCAAAGTGTTTTCTATCAATATTAATGAAAACATTTATTTTAGGGAAAATAATTTTCATTTACTAGTCCTAAAAGAGATTGTGAAATTTTTACAAAAAGTTTTACTGCTTCCTAACCATTAAAACTAAAGTTACTGAGTACCTTTTATCTCTAGCACTCCAACTCCAAACATATAATAAGAGGCTCAACAGATGTTTGATAAATTATGTATTCATTTTAGAATATCAAGTAAAGCTAAAGCACGTGTAAAGTACTCTTTTCTGGTTGGAAGTTTTCTTCATGTGAGTGGCACTGATATTTGACATCAGAGATCTGACCACAGGCATTTGATTTTAAGGTGCATGTTATTTTATTGTTATATTTGAATGTAAGTTCAAATGTATATTTTTGTATCTTAAGGTCAATGAACACTTGAAAGACATAATGGAACAAGAACAGAAATTGAAAGAACATCACACAGTTGAAGCTCCAGGAGGTCAAAAGGTACATATTTCAAAGGAAAAGAGGTGCCTTTACGAGACTCGGTATATGCTCATGTGTATATATATATATATATATACATATTGCTTTGGGAAATGTTAATAATTGTGTTCATTAATTTTTTTTTTGGTGCTGTTAACTGTACTCTAGAAAGCATGCCATAAACACCAAGTAAGTAGAAGTACAAAGTAAAGGTCAATTGAATGAAAGTTTTTTAGGAAAAATTAATGAGAAGAGCTCAATTTCTTAGGTTCTTTTGGCAAAAATAATGTTTTTTCCTGTGATAAAATGTATCAAAAAAGAAAACAGTTTTCAGTGTATTAGCCTTATAATGACTTGTAATGAGACTAACCTTTAAAATATATTCCAGGAACTGTATGTTATACTTATGGTTATTCTCTAAAGAAAGAAGAAACATTACATGGATTCATTCTTTAAAAATTATTCAATAGGCTTTTAGACTTTTTCTTTGAAAATTTGTATTTGTCATATACTAAGACCAGAAGTATATTTTCTACAATATATCTGAATTTTTAAAAATGTATTATATCTTGTATAGCATTTGAATGTAAGAGAAATTATAATTATTCAGAGACCTTATTTTCTACTTGGATTATTTTAAGTCTCTTTATTATTATACAGTACTTCTATTCATTTGGGGCTAATGCTACTAGTCATTGATACATTTATAAGAGAAAGAGAAAAAAGGAAGGAAAGAGAAAGCTATTTTGTGTGTTATCAACATCAATGGGAATGTTTTGTGGAAGACCACCTAAAATTTTGTCTGAATTTGATGTTTTTGGATCACAGTGATTTCCCTCACTTAGTTTACTGGCTGCTCTTGAAAATACGAAGTGTGCTTCATTCTTCTAACTTTGTTGACATCCCATCCTTTCCCCTGAAGATAAATCAGAATGGGAATCTCTTCCTGTCATCCCAGATTGTGTTCCATTTCCCTGCCTTCAACCAGTTTCTTTCCCTGTCTTTTCCTTCTCACTCCCCCAGCCCTTACCTGTTAGGTATTAGAATCATTCTAAGTTACAACACTAATGGCCTTTTTCCGTAGACATTGTTTATTGTATATAATGATTAAATTGTGTAGTATTGCATATACATCATGAACACAATGGGGATTGATTATATATGCTGACATAGGACCCAGTAAACATTATTTCTGTGAAAAAAATGCCATTTGTTATTCCAAGCAACCAGATAAAGTGACCTTTAGGAAAAACAAACTATATAGAGTCCAGATACTGTTACATCACTTTGATTTTTCATAGCACTTAGCCCCATGCAATTGCACATATTAACCTCACAACCAGTATTTCTCTTGAGTGATTGAATAAATGAATAAATGAATGTGATTCACTTTTAAATATTTGGATTAATATACATTTTTATGTTAACACAAACAACATTTACACCTTCATTTTCAAATGCAGTTTTTTCCCATTAGAATCTCTTTCTGAAAATAAGTATTAATTTCACATAGTCTTACTGCAAAATACAAATGTCGTCATTATGAAGAAACACTGTCACAGCATAAACAAGGGAAAGAAATTTCCACTGTTAGCATAACTATGGGAGTTTTCACATTTTGAACTACTTGATTTGGCTAGAAATATAATCATTCTTGATTTTTATTCCTATAAAGTTAAGATTCTTGATCCTTTTCAGGATGTAAGAGAGAATAACTCACTCTTTCTTATGACTGTGCAGTTGCTCAGGGGTCACCACGCAGTGCACCCACTAAGCTGGCTTGTCCAGTGAGTTGAGCCCAGCTGCCTAGCCCTGCTGTCTGTGACCTGGCCGCTCTAGGTAGAGCCCGTGGTGTTGGATTATAACATCTTAACCTTTTGTCCTTGCCAGCTATTCTCAATTCAGATGTCCAGTAGAATTTATTTTATGAAACTTCTTTTTACAGCCATCTTCTTCGTAAAATCAGTGCTCATGTTGAAGGATACTTGCACTGTATATTACTAGTGATGGACCAAAATTAAAATTCCGAAGGTATTTCTTTAGATTGTTGGATCTTCTGATGATGTATTTCTGCTTGTTGTATCAGTTGGTGTCTTAAGAGGAGGGCATTTCAATAGTGCAGGGTCCTAGGAAAATGTTTTGTTTTAAATAGTTTACTATTATTTTCTTTCTTTTTTTTTCAAGTTCTTTTTGCTTCTAATACTTATTTTGATTTTAAAGTAGAATGCCTAGTTAACTTTGAATTTCAGATAAGCAACAAATAATTTTTTGGCATAAGTTGCATGAGTATCTTGTATTTTTATTTGCTGAATCTGGCAGCCCTACTTTAAAGATCTCTAAAGTTTATAGCCAGGGACATTAAGTCCAGCATTCACCCTTTAAAGAGTTTGTGCGCAGTGCTGTAGAAAATGAACAGTGAGCTTAAAGGCAGAATAGCTCTGCCACCAACTAGCTTCAGGACTTTCACAAAGGCACTTGACCACTCTGGGCCTTGTTTTATCTGTAAAAGTTGAAAGGATTAATGACTCCTAAATTCTGTAACTAAAATGGGTCTTAAATTTCGCCTTCTTAATATATTAATAACTGTAAGGGACTCAAAACGAAAAGCTAATGAAAATAGTAAGTAGTCGGTAATGTGAAAGTTTAATGTAAAGTTTCATATATGTATGTATATATGGTAACTGGGAGTTAGAAATCTAAGAAGGCCTTCTAGAGGATGTGGGACTTGAACAGGGCCTTAGTGGATTTTATGGTATTTGCAGAGGAGGGCACTAGGTCATGAGGAATACATGAATGGTGACATGAAGTTGCAAGTAAAAGGCACTTTTGGGAATTAGTGAGTAGACCATTTCGATCGTTTTTAAAAGAGCTTTGAATTCATGAGTTGTATTCTTAAGTTTACAGTACTAAGCATATAAAGTTTGTTTCTCTCAATATTAAAGATACATGTCTATTCAGTCTAACATTTGTCACTTTTGAAAGAGAAATATTGGTGAGTTATTTTACAGCAGAGGGGTGAGATGAGATGAAGGAGCTGCCTTTGGAGAAAAGACACTGAGCGCTGATTGCTTTTCTTTTAAAGGCATGCTGTCGAATAGACCGCCCTTGCCCCGCGAGGCAGGCGGTGAAGGCCTGCACATCTTCGCTTGATGACCTCGGCCCACGTGAACTTCCGCTTTAGCCAGAGTTCCTTAGCAATTAAAAACTATAACTTACTTTAAAAAAAAACTCCATTTCTTCACACAGTACCTAAAATGCTATTTGAGAAAAGCGTTCTGAAGTCAAATACGTTCGGGAAATGCTGCCTACTCTGCTTTAAGAATCTTGCTCAGTAACGGAGCCTGTCCATAAGTTTACCAAACATGTTTGATCTTTGAACTCTTTTATAACTGATATCAACTAACATCTCACAGAATGAGTGCTCTTTGGAGCGTACTTTGGGAAACATCGATTTGTAACCTGTAACTTTGTGATTAAGCTGTCTATTCTGTACATACATAAATATATAGAACAAGCGTATAGTGTTTCGGTATAGTTGCTCATTCTCAGATGCATCGCTTGGTTTGACTCATTCAGATTTCTCTTGTTTTCTTTTTCATACTATTATTTCAGTTAAATAACTGTGAAGACTTGAACTGCCTAAATTAGATCATTAAAAAAATTTATTTCACCCAAGATTTTGCTGTATAATTGTGTAGATTTTTGTGGTGATGCTCTTTCTTTCTTTACGCCTATTGCCAACATACCTTTTCTCTTCCATAATGATTTGCTCGCCCTTGCTGGTGACATAGCTTCCCAATCTAGAATATGTCCCTGTTGTATTGTCAACTCATTTAGTATTTAAATGAGAAACTTGGCATTTTAAACATTTTTTTCAGTTCCAAGATGGGACCTTGACTTTTTTTTCTCCAAGCAATATTTTATTGGCCTGAAGAGACTTATATATTAGTTAGATGTCTTAATACCATGATTTTAATCCTTGCCTAAGAGTATTATAAAAATGAGATTTCTCCAACAGCTTTGTAGAGTCTTGTGCATTTGGACAAAAGACTCTACAACTATTTGGATGGGTATAGACTCAATATAACTTTTTAAGACCACTTACTTTGAAATAATTTCAAACTTTTAAAAAGTTGTAGATTAGTTTTGAAACAACTCTATATGATCTTTCCCCAGATTCGTCAGTTTAACATTTCGCTACATTTCCTCTCTCTCTCTCTCTCTCTCTCTCTCTCTCTCATCTATAATTATACACAAATGTATATATTGCATACACACATGTAAATTTTTCTGAAACTTTCAAGAGGGTTGCATACTTCATACCCCTTACTTGTTAATGCTTAAATGGATATTTCCTAAGAACAAGGTTGTTTATATAACTATAGTATAATTAATTTAAAGTTAATCTAACATTCTGAATAAACTTAATAGCCTTTATTCCAATTTTGCCAATTGTCCCAATTATATAATATTTGTCTTCCAGTGTAAGATCCAGTCCAAGATCACGTAATGTGTTGAGTTGTCCTATCCTAGCTGTCTTTAAACTGGAGCATTTCCTTAGCTTTTCTTTTTCATTCATCACCTTGCCATTTTTGAAGAATATAGGTCATTTTCATAGAATATCTCTCAACTTGAGTTTTTCTGATATTTACTCATAGACCAAGGTTGTGCTTTTTAGACGGAATAGTATGTAAATTGTGTCCTTCTCACAGTATTATATCCAGAGGTACGTGATACCCATTTGCCCCTACTAGATGAAGTTCATCTTGACTAGTTGGTTAAGACATTGTCTGGTTTCTTGGAAAATACCAATTTTTTTTGAGTAATTGAGAGGAGCTACTTTGATATGTACTTATTTGCTTAATCCTACACTACATATAAAATAGTTTCAGAATATGAAAAAATAAACCTACCAAGGAGTTTAAGATTGGTTTGTAATTGCTTTTTCTTTTTTTTTTCACCCTTTTTATGTTTTTTCCCCATTGTTACTGAGACATAATGGTTCAACCACTTTCCTATGCCATTTAAGTAATTTATAGTATCTTATACTTACAGGTAATGCTACAAAGAATAAATTGTTTATATACTTTTGTATTTTTGGATTTCCAAGGTAAATTCCCTAGAAATTAGATTGCTAGGTTGAAGAGTAAAATGCGTATGTAGTGGTAGCTACTGCCGTAATCTCCCCCAGAAGAGTTTGTACCATCCGACATTCCTGTTGGCAGTTCAGCACTTCTGGACCTACAACAGTGAAGAGATTCTTAGGTCTAAGTGTCAGTAAGGTAACAGATCACAGCTGTGAATGACTCCTTAAAGAATCTTAATGTCGTGAGGTCCGATGAAGGCAGGTCAGATGAGTGTCCTCCTAGAATGGCTCAGGAGCACCTAGAAATTCAGGAATTATCCAAAACCCCAGAGTGATTGTAGCTACCCGGAGGAGACATAGAATTACCTGGAAAATCCTAAAACAGTTAACCAAAATTTAGAGTGAGCCAAAAATGTATGATAAAAACAATGGGAAGGAATACTTGAAATTAGAGCCATTGCAAAAAATCTGAACTGCTCAGGCTGGCCCTGCCATCATGAAGAACTTAATAAAAATTTTCTTACTTACCGTCTATAGGCTTTAAAAACAATCTTTGGTCTTACCTTAAAACAGGATTTAAAATTTTCCCAATTCTTCTCTAGAAACCAGAGGAGGGGCAGTTCCCCTTCACTTCAGAAATACAGTTATCCTTCAGCCAGGAACTCGTGCTACATATTTGAACTTTTTGAGGCATGAGTTTATAAAGCATGTACACTGTAAATATTCGTTCTTTTAATGTATTTCCTTTCTTAAGGTCGTATTTCCTTTAACGAGCCAGTCTTTATGGTGGTTCTTCACCTCTAATAGGATCGCGCTCGCTGATCGAGGTCAGTGGGAGGGCGGGAGAGCCAGCGTGAGCGGCCGGTTGGCGGGAGTCCTGTTGAGTGTTCTGTAGGGGATACGGAGTGACCGAACAAGTAGAGACCCCTTTGCACACCCTGTTTTGACCAGTCCACAATAATTTATTATCATCAGTTTATATATAATGGGTTTTTCTTGTGTCAAAAACAAGAAAACCCCTGTTTTTGACATTTCTGCTCATTAGAACCCCTACCGCGTTCTCAGCGGCTTCCTGCTCTTTGGCCCTGCTCTCACACTTTGTATGCCCCTCTAACTGCAGCTGCCCAAAGCTTCTGCTCAAGTGAGAGATTAAAATTCATGCAACAAAATCATTACAATTATTTTTCCTGATGCACTAAGGAAAAAAAATGTATTGGGAATGTTCTCTCTTTATGGGAAGCTGGTATTTTTCTGATTCTTGAGATGACATTTTTCTGATTCTTGATACCTTCTATTATTTTTCTAATTCTTATTTTTGCTGATAATTTATATAGGAGAAAAGTTGAATATGAATTTTAACTCAGACCCCATTTAGTTTGATTCAATTGAACAAATATTTATTCAGGGCTGCCAGAAATTGTGCTAGGAAATACCGAGCTAAACAATCACAAATTATTAATTCATATTATTTGAAATTATGGGTTTATCGTATTCAACTTTTTAAAAAAGTAAAGTTTTATTCTTTGGGACACCCCAGATAGTAAAATCAAAAATATTTGTATTCTCTTACGTGAATAAGTAGATGTTTGCTTTAGAGACTCTATATAAAGTTTAACTTTGCCAACTAGCTTTTTTCTCAACCCCATTAATTAAAAGAAATTCTTTATATCCAGTTGACCCTTGTACAACATGACTTTGAAATATATGTGTCCAAGCAGACAAGTAGTGATTTTACAGCATCTTACTACACTGATGGACAGTGACTGTGAAGGGGTATGTGTGGGGGACTTGGTGAAGGGGGGAGCCTAGTAAACACAATGTTCTTCATGTAATTGTAAATTAATGATACCAAAATAAAAAAATTTAAAAAAAAAAGAAAAACTGAATGGAAACAACAGAATTAAAAACAGGAAAAAAAAGAAATATATGTGTCCACTTATAGGCAGATTTTTAAAATAAATACATTGGAAAATTTTTGGGAGATTTGTGACAAGTTGGGAAACTTGTCTAGCTTTATTGTAAGAATACAGTATATAATATAAAAAATATGTGTTGTTTATGTTATCACTAAGGCTTCTCTTCAATAGCAGGTTATTAGTAGTTAAGTCTTGGGGGAGTCAGAAGCATATTCTCAGCTGCGTGAACGGTCAGCCCCCTAACACCCGCACCGTCCACGGGTCAGCATAGTCGAAGGAGTGACCCTCTTGCTCGGGCCCGCCTCGCTCATTGCTTTCTTTGTCCATGCACAGCCTTTCTTCTTTCCCCTTTGGGAAGTGATAGCTAACAGTTGTAATGATTGCAGATCCAGCCCTGGAATCTTTCTACTTCCTTTTTGTGGTACAGATTTATTGTGTAATACGTGCGGTTCCAGAACTTGGAAATAAGATTCTTTGCTACCAAAATATGCAGCATATCCTGAGTATCCTAAAAATGAATTTCTGTATTGAGAGAGGAGATGAGGAAAAGAGAAGGTGGTTGTCTCTATCTATATAGTTTAGACTAAAGTATTAACATTTTAAAAAATGTTATGAGAGCTATAAACTTAGAACTCCAGTATCAGCAGCTTTAATGTAACTTGTTAATTGAAAATAATTCTGATGAATTTTCCCTTTACCTTTCACTTTCCTTTTTTTCTGCTGCTTCCTCTGAAGTCTCCTTCCAAATGGTTTTGGAAACTGGTTCCAGTAAGTTTGCTTAGCTACTTCAATTTGCTCTCCAGAATTGTAATTGTAGAATGGTATTGTTTATGTCTTGCTAGCATAGTTGTTTCATATAATTCTGTTAGTCACTGCATAGAGATTGGATCTTAAGGTATTTGATCATAATGTATAAAAAAAATTTTTTTAATCTAGCCTAAAGTTGGATTCGAAGCTTTTATAATTTCAAGTGTAAGCATCCTTTTGCTGATCTTGGGCATGTTCACAGACCATCCCTAATTAGGTTTAAAAAATATATGGATATAGATTCCCATTAGTTTTAATAAGTTTAGGAAAAGTGAACATGAATTGCATATATAAATCATCTTTTTGAAAGAATCATTTCCTTTTCAGCCTGAATTATAGGGGACATTTTTTATGTGATCAAAAAATGACAGATTCTCTGTGTCCTTTCCAGTACCGGACCTATTCTGTATTCATTCAGATTTGACTTGAAAGGTTGATCTTTCAGGATTAAATTTGGGGGTTGGACTACTGAAGAAGTAGTTTTTTACACCTACAGAAATAAAAATATAACAGAAACACACAGTAATATTGAAAGAAAATATGATGCCTCTTTTAAATGCCAAGCTTCTCCATTTGTAGAAAGAACAGGGAATGTTGTCATGCAGTGTTTGTAAAGCATGTGGCATGTTAAAGTATAAAAGATTCTGTAACTTTCATGAACTGCAAATGAACTTTCTGGGAGTTGTACATAACTTCAAGATTAAAAGCTGGTTTACCTGATACATTTTCTGGGATATAATCTTCAGGAAAATGTTTTGGCATGCCACTCATAAATCTCTGATTGTCTATTCTAAAACATAGACATTTATTGCTGAAGCGTTGCAGAGCTCCTTGGGTATGTGTTGTGTGCATGCGCCTTGCACAGAAGTGCTACTTGGCAGAAAGCAGTAGGACAGATCACACGATTCAGTGCTTTGTTCCATGACCCTCGTGCTCAGCTCAGTCCAGTTCAGACTGTAGGCTGAAAACAAGCTAGTCCTAGAGATCCGGGAAGTTTGGGACTAAGCCCGGCCAAGTTAAAGGATTTCCAAGAGGGAGACTCTTTGGTTTTCAGCTGGCCAAAGAAAGGGGTATGAGAATCCGGACCTGTGCCTGCCGAATGTGCCGAAGGGGGCTGGCGGCCAAAAGACGCTACTGGCTGATTTTCTTTTCTTTCTGTCCTTTTCTCCTTTCTGTTCTTTCTAGAGAACTCCCTTCACCTCTCCTCTTTTTTCATGGTTGATTTTTAAACTGCTGGCAGCAATATAAGGAAGTTTTCTGAGGATTAGGTAAAATTCAGTCATCAATTAAAGAATTCATGTAGTGCATGTGTGTAGCTTTTTCTCTGAATATAGGTACTCCCTGAGTTCGGAGCACACCCTTAAACACACAGGTCTGGCCTGCACGGATTGCCGAGAACAAGCTCCTCTGAAAATCTTCAAGAGGAAAAAGTTTCATGAATCTTTTTCTTACATAGCCAGTGAGAGAGAAAAAAAGTAACTATTTCCCTCTTCATTAATGCATATACTTTTCTGAGGGATATCATCTAAAGGAAAGCTAACTTCACCACTAAAACAGTGAACATTTTCTTTTTGGTAAATTATTTTTCTATTTTTTTTTCCTCACAAAAGCATTTTATTTCATAATTAGATCTTAATGATAAAATTAGAGATCACCAGTTTAGATGGACTTAGAAGAAAAATTAGTTTTGATTACTTAAAAAAGCTCTGTATCAGTAACCAATATAATTATAAATTTTGCTGATAAAATAGTATGCATCTTCATTAAGTCTTCAGCATTATTTTTCTTGGCCTTAGGAGTGCTAATAGCTAACAGGAACCTTTAATTACTGTTGCCTGTGTGCCCAGCAGTGTGCATAACACTTAATGGCCATCATCTTATTTAGTCCTCCAGTGGTCCTGTGAAACAGATACTTTCATTATCCCCGTTTTACAGATGGGGAAACTGAGAAATGAGAGTTTAAGTCAACTTGTCCAAGTTCACAGAGCTAATAAGCGGCAGAACCAGGATTCGACCCTAGGTAATCTGACCCAGAACTTGTTCTCGTAATACTGAATTTTTCAATAAGTCTCACTTTTAGGGAACTGTCTTACAAATTTTATCCAGGCACACCAAGTAATCTTTAAAAAACAAGGGTTTCTTCTTTTTTTTCTAAGGAGGAATAGAAACCCTTAAACTTGCTGTTATTGGGTAATGGAAGCTCAATTGGGAGGGATTTTTTCAGTTTCAGAGTTGTTACACTTTATTTGTAGTACCTGAGCATTCAAATGACAAGCCAGGCTATCTTGGTGATAAGATTCCAGTGCTTCAAAGTGATAGTTCTTATTGCCGTATTTCCTTTGAGAATAGTGTCATAATCTACCAGTCCCTGATTTGGGTGGCTCTTACAGTTCTTTCTGCTCCAGGACTCCTGTTTCTCTTCCCATATAAGAACTTGTGGTCTAATTAAGTCTAACATTAAAGTAAATGAAATTTATATCTACAAAAGAGCAGAACTGATGATTTGGATATAAAGTATTCAAAATCCATTTTGTAATCCTTTTATATTTAAATACTTTGGCTAAATGTCATTTCATGTAAATTAGCAATATAATGTTATATGAAGTTCTTAGCTTTGAAACTATAGTGCTGTTGCTCTGTAACTTTGGTGAAGTAATCTCTAGTATTATTTAGAAAAGGATGTTGGTGAGTGGCTCTCATTTCCCTTGACTCATGCTGTATCCAATTTGTTGATACATTGGAATCTGTAATACTGGTTTTTTCCTGTATGTTGTTTTAGTACTTATTCTCATCTCTTTCTTATATTGTAGGCTCGTTACAGGAAGGAGCAAACGTTGCTTAAGCAACTGCCTTGCATTCCATTGGTAGAAAATTTGTTGAAAGATGGTGCAGATGGCTGTGCTTTAGCTGCTCTTATTCACTTCTACTGCCCCGGTGTTGTCAGATTAGAGGGTAAGCGTTCCAGGGGGACGGTTCTGGACTACCAATAAATGCAACGAATATTCAAGTAACAGTATTTGATAAGTAACAAGCAATAGTAGTAAGTTCCTTTTACAAGGAAAATTTATGTAGAATCCTGAGGAAGATAGTTGAGCAAAGCAGTGCTTGGTTTCTAGGTCTTTCTGTGTAATGACCCTGTATGTATATGTGTTCATATGTGTTAAACAGATTCCACATAATTGTGTGTTTGTATTAAGTCACTGATTCTGAAATAGATATGAAACATACATTATCAAATTAACCCAAAGTATCACCTTGCTTTTTCCCATTCGAAGATATTTGTTTGAAAGAAACTATGTCTTTGGCTGATAGCCTGTATAATCTGCAGCTGATTCAGGAATTTTGCCAAGAATATTTGAACCAGTGTTGCCATTTCACCCTGGAAGATATGCTCTATGCTGCTTCATCCATAAAGGTAAATTAAATAACTCTTTCCTTTACTCTAAGTTTGTTGGAAACATATATACATCTAAATGGCTTTGCCACTTTAAGTTTACATATTAGTTATAATATCAGTCAAAAGTGTTTTTGAAAAATATTTTTTGTTTGATTTCCCTTTTGTATTTTTTTTAATACACTATTAGCTACAGGTTTCTTTCACAGAACAAAGCTAAACTTAAAGTCATAGTACAAAATTGATCTGTTGGCCTAATACTAGCAAAATATACAAGGCTAGTAAATGTTTCTGAATTTTACTTAGCTAGATGCTAACAGTATAGTGGGAGCGTGAAGGAAGTACTGACCACTGTCAGCATTGAACAGAACTGTGAAATGTCTGGCAAGAAAGCAGTCCTCGGGTCTCAGAACTTGAGACAAAACCTAGTGAAAGAAAGGAAATATTAAAATAGTCTGGAAATGAATCTTTTAAAAATTAATAGAATTTTATTAGCCATTCCATTTGTCCCTTACTTCAAACTGTCAGGTCTGTTAGCTTTAGGCCACAACTTACTAGCATTCTTTAAAGAAATATTTATCGAGCTCCTCATATTGTTCTGGGTGGTGGTGATACGTAACTGAAGAAAACAAATATCCCTGTCCTTTGAACCAGCTTTCTAGTGGTGACATGTCCCAGGCAAAGCTGTTATTGAGGTGCAAGTTAAAAGCAGCTGCATGTCCCAGAATTTCATGATACAAAGCAATAGCTTGTTATTCCCAGCAGCCCATCACTACAAAATTCCTGTATGTCTCTTACATACCTGCCTAAAGTTTACCTCTTCGTGTCATGTTAGGAAAAAATAATCTTATAATAGGTTTTTGAAAAGTCTTACTGAGAGGAACAGCTTTATATTGGTCCAAATCATGATTCCAGTGCCAGCCTGAAAACAGATTGCTAACAAACCCCTCTCAGAGTAATTCTTGTGACTCTTTACATCCTTATTCTCCAAACCATTTTCCTTCAGCTCTTTCTGGATTACTACAAGGCGGAAGATAGAGCCTTTCTGAAATAAGCCACTACTCCTACTGACTCAAAATAGTGCCTGCTTTCCACCTTGATTAATTTTGAAGGTTGATACCTGCCATTTTCATCAAAATGGAAGTTAGAAAATATTATTTCCATATCTATCTTGTTAATGCCTTTTCGGCACTTTCCTGTTAAAAAATTTAAATATTGTTCCTGAAATCTCAAAGAAAAAATCATCTCAATAAAATACATTGAGATGTAAGATCAGTTGCATTTGTTTAAGTGTACCTTGGACTTCCAATAAATAATATATAACCTTGTTGTTTATTTAGATCTTCTTAGTCTTGGCATGATCCAGATAGATGTTTTCTTAAATGAGGCATATATATTAAAAATAATTGTCTACTGAGAATTGGTCACCTTCTGTATTCTCTGCCAAACTATTAGAACCACAGTTCTAACATCCATTAAATATTTTAAGACTTCCATTCTTTGAGAGGTTGGGTGGTGCCTGGTGCTAGGCACCCTCATTGTCACTGTTAATAACAAGTGTTTATAAGGATGTAGGGAATGAAGGCTTTCTTCCCCTCTTGGTAGAAGTATTAACTGTTATGGTCTTTTTAGAGGGTAATTTGATACTATGTAATCAAATTCAGAATGCATAGAAGGTATGTATAAGGATTGTTCATGGTGGTGAATAGTTGGAAACAATTTATCTTAGGGACGCAATTAAAATGTTTTGTAGTATAGCTGAGCTATTTAAAGGAAGAAGGTAGAGGTATTTTACTGATTCAGAAAGCACTCCAAGACATTATTAAGTGAAAAAAGTACATAGCAAACATAGGTAGCATGATGTAACATACTTTTTAAAAAACTTTTTCTATTTATATGCGAATCTGTACACATACATAGATGCATGGGAAAAGATGTGTAGGAAGATACACAGAAAACTGTTAGCAGTGGTTTCTTCTGAGGGTGGTAGTAGGATTTGGGGGCCAGGGGTTAAAACATACTTTTCCTTTTTATTCTGTGTTCTATGGGTCTCTGTTCTTCTATATTGTTTGCATTGTTTAAGAATGTTAATATATAGCTCCATGACTATCTTAACAAAAAAAAGGAAAGAAAAGCTTTTAAGTGAAACTGATTTGGTATCATTCCTGGAATATGGTAACAGATTTATTGTTGGTTAATCATCACACATTCAGAAAGAAATTATCTTCATAAGCTTTAGTAACTGGAAAAATTATTTCTTATTATGCTGACATCTTGTGGCCAAACACAATACAGTTATGTTATTAGGACAGTTTACCTTACCAAGGTGCTTAAAATATTTTTTGAGATTAAGTGACATATAACATTGTGTAAGTTTAAGGTCTGCACAGTGATTACCATCATAGCATTAGCTAATAACTCAACCATGCCACATAATTATTATTTCTTTTTTGTGGTGAGAACATTTAAGACCTAACGCTTAGAGCAACTTTCAAGTGTCAATAACTGTAAACATTAGATTCCCAGAACTTACTCATCTTATCACCCACATCTCTGTATTTCCCCTGTTGCCCAGTCCCTGGTAGCCACCACCCTACTATTTATGAGAGTTTGGCTTAGACCCCACATAGTGGATTATTTCATACCCAAATTGTCTTTCTCTGTTTGACTTATTGCACTTAGAACAATGTCCTCAAGGTCCATCCATACTGTCGCAAATGGCAGGGTTTCCCTCTTTCTCATGACTGTAAAATTCTGCATTTTATGTATATACCATGTGTTCATCCATTCATCTGTTGACACACCCTTAGGTTGTCTCCATAGCTTGGCTATTGTGAATAATGCTGCAGTGAGCATGGGAGTGCAGACATCTCTTTGAATCCTGTCTTCATTTTCTTTGGACATATACCCAGAAATAGGATTGCTGGGTCATATGGTATTTCTATTTTTTATTTTTTAAAGATCCTCCAACTGTTCTCCATAGTGGCTGCACCAGTTTACATTCCCACCGACAATGTACAGTGTCCCCTTTTCTCCACATCCTTACCAACACTTGTTATTCTTGTGTTTTTTATGCTAGCCATTCTAGCAGGTGTGCAGTGGTATCTCATTGTGATACTGATTTGTATTTCTTTAATGATTAGTGATGTTGAGCACAAAGGTCTTTAAAATAGTTTCCTTTCAACAGACAATTGAGCACTTAAGCAGTGTTTTTCCAAAAGCTATAGATGACCTTCACTTAACTATACTAGTGGAGTGAACCTAGCACCAATACCTTAAATAGTGTTTTATGCTTTAACTTTAGAGTGTACTATAGAGATAAGTATAAAGAAACAATTATAAATCACAGCGAACATATTACCAGAGATTTTCCCCATCAGCAATTTGGTCTTTTGCTAACTGGTCATTTTTGTTACATGTTCATTCATTTATACATTCATTCAATAAATATTTATTGACCGTCTATTACATACCAAGTATTGTTTTATAAACAGATATAATGATGAACCAAAGCTTTGTCCTTCTAGACCTTACATTCTGATGGGTAAGATAAGGAGAATGTGGTGTTAGATGAGAAATTAAATGTATTACATTTAGATGGAGATTAGATGGAGAAATTAAAAAGAAATGTGATCAAGTGCCTTCTTGCAGCCCAAAGTCGTTTCCCAAGAGCAATGGCAAGTGGGAGAAGGGGTGTGGTATCTTGAAAAATTTGGCTTAATGAACCAAAAAGAAAAAAAGAAAGATGTATCTAAACAAGAGATGAAAACAGTTTGAATCAGAGTAGTTTTCATCAGAAGGGAGAGAAGTGAGTGAATCCCAGAAATGTATAGGGTGTAAAACCTGCAGGCTTCGGTGGTAAATTGGATACGGGAGGGAGGGAGAAGGAGACAGCAGGGATGACTGAGATTCCTGGTTTGCACACTGGGGTAATGGTGTCTCTCACTGAGGTAACACTGGAGGCAGATCGGATTGGTAGGGAAGATAATTAGTTGAATCCCGGACGTTTGAAGTGCCTTTGAAATATATGCACGAGAAAATGCTCTCTTGGCCCTATGCTATCAGATGCTGCTGAAAGGCCAGTAAGATGAAGACTGAAAAATCTTCTTGATGTAACAACATAGGTAAAGTCACTCGAGCACATGCTGTTCGAGAGGAACGACGACCTGTATGCCAGAGACCGGAGTGGGTTAGAGCGGGAGGGGGTGAACGGAGGTGGTCAGTCAGCCTGTGCACAGCGGGGCTTGTGGAGAGGAGAGCGGGCGAGGAGACACGGGAAGGTGATGGGTACTGAGTGAAGGCTTCGTTTTGTATTTAATAGAGAGATTTGAGCATGTTTAAAAGCCAAGGAGGAGGGATTAAGTTAGGGAAGAAAAAATATATAGGAGAAAGAAATATAATTAAGAATGTAAAGCTTCTGAGAAGGTACAGGGATGGGATCCAACACACAGTCTTAGAGATTGTAAACATTTTCATTTCTTTTTAAAAAAAAAATCTCAGATTTTAATGACTACTTAAAATAGTATGTATATTAATATGTAAATGTTTGAATATTCTGTGAATTTATAGTTAAAAGCAAATGCTGAAAGTAGGAAACCTACCAAATTCTGCTCGCCGCCATGCATTGTCCTCTGTAGCACCCCAGTACATTGAGCCCCCTACACACTAAGTCCACTTACTCGTCTAATCAGCAACTCAGAGCTGGTGACTCACGGTTCATTCCACTCTTGTCCCAATCATTCCCATTTCGTTACGTGGCGCTGTCGGTCGATGGAGGCAGAACCCGAGTCACCCTTGGTTCTTGTCTCTCCCTTACTTCCTGTACATATGGCAGCCTTCCTGAACCGCCAGTAAGAGATGAGTATTTGGAAGTCACCAGCTTAAGCATTAGAAAACAAAGAGAGTAGATGAACTCTAAGAGGGTGTGTAGATAGAGCCTTGATGATTACTCATAATTAACAGGAGGAAGGCAAGGCATTAGAAAACATTTCCAGTGGTAACTTTGAAAACTGAAATTTAATATGAAATAAGACCTGAGCCATCAAATACTAATCAGTTTGATAGTAACATTATTAAATGCCAAATACCAGAATTTAAAAAGGCATGATTTATTTTAAATGATTATAAAAACAGATTTTATGAAGTGCTCTCTTTTAAAACTTAACAAATGCCAGTTAAAATAATTCATGTTTATAGCTTTTATGATATATGCATCTTAAAATACAAGCTTGCAGCAGAAATGTGCTTTTGAGGACCCTCTTTAATACTTTAAATTTTTAGCCATTTTAAAAATTATTTACATTTTCAAATAAAAATAATAAAAAACAAGGGATTAAGAGGTACAAACTTCCAGTTATAAAATACGTCACAAGAATTTAAAAGTTCAAAATAATAAAAGGCAAATGACATTGTTGATTTATCCATATTAATAATTACAAAAATTAAGTAGTGCTATTAGTTGTATAAATCATGTTTTGTACCTTTATAAATTATCAAGAATTAGCCTTAATAATAATCTGGAGTCTTGGTGTTATTTAGCCACCTGGATTATTGTTGAATTCAGCATTATCAATCACACACATGCGATATTTTTTTAATTAGCTGCCTAATTAGATTTTGGAGAAATTTTTAGTGATCGAGAGATAGCATAAAAATTTTTTATAAATGATAACCCCTCTTAAGAGTGTCGAAGGCAGTTTGAGTTGTTTGTATTGATTTAAGAAGGAAGAGTAGTTTATGATTCTCACAGTTCTGCACAGAGTAAATCGAACTACTATTCTGGGACTGCAGAGCTATTCAGCGAGGAAGCTTTGAACAGTTGTTATAATTGTACCTACGAGTGCTGATATTTTATTCCAGATCTAATAGTCTATAGTAGATGCACTCCGGTGATAAATGAATGAGATGGAAACCTATATATTAGTAGTTAAATAAATAACATTCTGTTTATCATTATTTTCTGGTCAAATCTTCCCTAATTTTTCTTTCAATTTTCTTCACTCCCTTGTGTAGAGTAATTACTTGGTCCTCATGGCAGAACTGTTCTGGTGGTTTGAAGTTGTAAAGCCATCATTTGTACAGCCTCGAGTCGTGCATCCACAAGGCGGTAACCAGTCTTTTTAATTTTGAGTGTTCTGTAAACAAAACGAGTCCGTATAACCTCACCTGGTTATTCTCTTGGAAGGAAGCCTATTGTTTCGTGTCCAGATATTAGCCTTCATAAATTCTGAATTTTTTAATATTTAAAGCCACTAAATTCTCTATGTGTGACAGATGATGTAGAGAAAAAGAAAATGGAGAAAAACTGTATTTGAAGCCTTATGTTGTGGAACTTTGAGCTTTAACTGCCCACTCTCTTCTCTTTGCACCTTTCCCCTGTCCCTACTGTTACTCCCTGTTAGATTCTGAGTTCCTAACACTGTTACCCAGAATCCACTCAAATTATGGTGACACAGCTTTAATCTGTAATTTGAATTAGCCATAAAAAGGTTTGTATATATTTCTAAGCCTAGTGGGCTTGGTGATAATATTACAATATCATGATATATTATTGATTGCACATGAGAAAACTAGTAAGAAATAAAGAGGTTACTAAAAAGAGCCCTAGAAATAAAGAACAAAAAACTTTCCTGCATTTTCTCTAAAGCAAAACAAATTTCCATTGGCTTCCTTTATAAATCCTGAGGTTTATTTCTGTAGGGAAAATGATCCTAAATTTTAAGCTTAGTCCCACTGAAGAATATTCTTCCTGCATAACTGTGGGACCAGTCCTTCCTGCTGCCTGTGGCCACCCTGCCCAGTGGAAACAGGAGTATTGTGCATCCCAACTACTTAGCTGCTCCTGTTGGTTCCAAATCTTGCTGGTTTCCTCACTATTACCCTTATTTCTCTCCATCCCTACTGTTCTTCCCCCCCCAAAAAAACTGAAGAAGAGAAAGAGATCAGACAGGAAGAAAAAATACAGAGTGAAGGGAGGCATACACTTCCATGAGTAGAATGAGCCTACCTGGGCCCACTGCATCTCAGGCAAAATTCCGTAGAATATGCGGTAATGAGTATTTAAATCTGTTCCATCTCTAAAGTGCTTAAGGCATATTCTGAAATATTGAATATTGAGCCATTATATAACAAAGAATAGCAATAAAGAAGTTGAGATTTTTCCCTAAAACCATTAAGTAAAGGCATATGTCTTTAGTAATTATCATAACCAATATTTGCACAACTTTTACAATTAATATAAAATTTTCACATGTACTATTTTCTGTGATTTCATCTGTGAAAGCCACTACCCAGAATTATTCAACAGATGTTACATTAGGCCTCAGAGCCACAAAGTAAATTGAGTCTTCCCCCAGCGTTATTTACAAATATGTAAACTAAGCAGTGGTTTTAGTTATGAATTAAATTCTGTCTTTGATTACCAAAATACTAACTGTTTCATAAAGAAGTGAAGATAGCCATATGTAACATAAGTTATATGAAAGCTTTGGTGAAATTAGACATATTTATTTTTAATATCTGTATTTAGTTTATGTCAGGCCTTCCCCCCTGCCCCCTCCAGTGAGCCTTAATCGAGTTTTTAAACCAGAACATTCTTGTTCAAGAAGAGTGTAAAGAAAATTTTACCTTTTGAAAATCATTTCGAAAGAAAACTTTAAATATGCTGTGATTTTTTTTTCTATGAGTAATAAAGGAAATTGGGATCAAATTTAAGCATCTGTTTATAGTCCAGAATTCTTGAAATAGTGTTGGAAACATGCTAGATATGTAATTCTTAGGTTTTTATCTTTTATTGTAGCTGAATCTGTGGACGATATGCCTTCAGTTCCTGTCTCGAATGCTGCCACAACAAACGTGCTTGACAGTTCCTGTAGTCCTGACTTCACTTCAAGGTAGATTCCAGAGTGGCTCCATTTTCACTGTGTCCTTTCTGTTTACTAATGAAATCAAGAGAAAATTGTATTGTATTAGACTTATTAAAATTTCAGTTGGACTTCGGACTAAGTAAGTTTTAACTAACTTACCCTGTTAAAGTCTATTTTAACTTAAATATAATGGAAATTTATACTGAAATTCATGTTTCATAATAGGATTTTATGAATCACACTGAGAAGTGGAAGAATATTCTAGGGTCTAAAAAACCAGCCTAAGCTCGAACTTGTTGCATAACTTGTTTACAGTTGAGAACTGCTTAGGTAATAGGTAACTCTTAGGCCTCAGGGGGGAGATATTTAAATTCTACTTGGATTTTTAATTTTTCGTAGGATTTTTTAAATCTTTGAGGCAATTTTCCCTGCTATTTTGTTTGTTGGTTACTTTAACTATAGAGTAATCTCAATAGGATATTTATGGTGATACTGAATCTCTAAGGCTTTAGTTCTTAATATCAGGAACTGAATTTAAAACAAAGTAAAAATTTAATATCAAGATAACCCTGACCCAAGTATACAATAGAGACATTAGTTTAAAAATGTTTTCCAGCAGATCCTGTAGTTTTTCATGTGTATTTATTAGAATCTAAAATTTATATTGATTTTGGACTCCCTAATCTGATTTCTTCAAGTTTAAAATCGATGTATTTTGTGGTTTTTTTAGAAGTTCAAGCAGATCCATTAAAAATGAGTAAGAAATTGAAAGTACTTGCTGTGAGTTCTTGACTTTACATGAAAATGTGAACTTGGGCTGAGGTGTCCCCCACTCCTCACATTTAGGAAGCTTCTCTTTCAAGCACTTGCTAAGGAGCATGAAACCGGGGGTGACACGCCTGGTGGTGCTCTCACTGCCATCCGGCTCCCCTTGGCAATTCCTGGTGTCTGTGGAGCATTTCCTTTCCTTACCCTCTGATTTGCTGCTATGCATTTTCTTACTACTTCTGGTAAATTTTCTATTCCATAAGCACAGAGAGATTAATTTAGAATATTACTGATCTAGGAGCTTCTCTCTGTTTCTCTCATGGGAAACTTTTTTCTATTTACTTCCTCAGCACTTTCCTGAGTTGTCTACATAATGACATTTACTTCCTTGAAAATTTAGGAAACACCCAGTGTTCTGGGCTGTAACTCTTACACTGTCAAACCACTAAAAACTCTGAAACTGTCTACTTGAAATGTAGATTATTCTGTAATTCTTACTTCTAGGAACCTGAGTGGACAATCTTCCACATTTCTGACACTGGAAAATGTTGTGAAGTCCTTTGGGAGACTCTTCTCTGTCTCTCAGACACCTGAATGGCTACCTTTTCCCATTTTTCCTAGTAGAACAATTTCTGTAACCCAGGTGGATCTCTAAACTCTTTTCCTTGTGCAGCCACCAGTCCTGGGACCCCAGTGGTCCTCTCATTCCCATAGGCATCTGTGTGGCGCATGGTGGTTCTCCCATTGTAGGACTTTTAAGGTAGGAGTCAGGAATTTCTGCTTCTCCTGAGAATAACGCAGTCACACCTACCGGTGATGTTACACCTGAATAATGACCTTATGAGGGGAAGAAGCAAAGCCTCCGGACACAAGCCTCCTGGCCTACTCGGGCGTCACCCCAGGCCGCAGCCCTCTGTGCAGACATGGGAGTAAAGCGATCAGGAGGAATTCACAACACTAGCCATTATCTGGGAAGAAGAAGAATGTGAATATATTTTAATGACTAACCTGCATGTATTCAGGATTACCCTCCTGTCACAGGTGTGAGGGAAGTGAAGACTGGAAATGGGTTTAGAAGGAGGGATAATAGAAGCGCACATGATGGGGAGCAGTGTGAGCCCTCTGACAAATGACCGCAGATGCAGTGGGGGGAGGTTCCATGTGCAGTTCAGGGGGAAGGGCACGCAAAAGCAGACAGCATTTTCTTGGACAGAGCACAGCCACAGTTTTTTCAGGGATGTTGCTTTTAGAAAAGCTCACTAATTAAGCTTTCGTTCCATCGAATGCATCATCAGTGTTTACTGTGAATTCTTTGGTTGACTGGCTCATTGTCTCAGTTTACATTGACTGAAAGGTACTGTCGTTGACAGAGCTGAAGGGGCTGCTACGCGCATCCCGCTGCCCAAGTTGCTCTCAGCCCACCGCGGGCGGGGATGCTTAGCTTCTTCACTTGGCTACACGGCAGGCCATGAGGCCCAACCCCACACAGAGAAATCAAATTCTGGCCAAATGTCATTAGAATTTGAAAAACAGACTATCTAATCTCCTGCATTAATTGGAATAGGGTGGAGTTAAATGAGAGGAAAGTTTCATATCTCACGGGCATCTCCCAGGTATAGCTCACTGTATTAATCTTAGTGCAACTGTTAAGAGATGTACAGACAGATGTCCACAAAGAGCAAGGCTGCCAGCATCTTCTAACAAGGTTTTTATTACACCGGTGGTTTTTAGAGATTTCAGTTTGACCAAAATATGTCAAACTGACAACTTGCATTTAACTTCTTTGTTTCTCAGTTTTTCTCTTTGTAAAATGAAAAAATGTGCCGTATCTTGCTCTTGCAAGGACATTGAGACGTATATGAAAGTATTTCAGGCTTTTTGGCTAGAAGACATCAAGTACATAGATATCTATATAATCATAGCTGCTCTTTGGTTAAACAATATTTTATGCTCTCTTTTTTTTTATTAAGATGGAAAATCAGAGGTGATAGTGTTGTTTCTGATTTCAGCCATTCTGTGTAAAATTTATATTAAAGAGCTAAAACATAACAATATATATATATATTTTTTTTACATTGCAGTGGGGAAGGAGCCATATTTACACACACTCATCATCATTTGCCTTCTAGACATTCACGTCCCCAGGTTCATTCTTCAGCCTCAGGTAATATATTTGAAAAAGCTTAGGAAATGCTATTTAAATAGGTTAACTGGGAAATGATTGAGAATAATTACAAGTAAAGAAAACTATCCAATCCTTTTTCTGAAATTGTTACATACATACTAAATCTGTTTTTCTGTGCTTGCTTTTCTTAAAATAATCTGTTTCTCCATATGTACCTACTTACTCTTTAGTGTAGTTAATGAATCCTCAAATCTGTAAAATCTGTTAAATTGCTATGTTAAATTTTTTACATGGATTGACTTCTTTTTTGAATTTGAAGGTGGAATTAGACGGTCTTCATCTATGTCTTATGTTGATGGCTTCATAGGGACATGGCCCAAAGAGAAAAGGTAAACAGAGAGTTACTTTCAATATATTCACATTATCAAACAATGCTCATTTTCTCTTTCTTTATTTTAATTGTCAGCCAGCTTACAATAGACTTTCAGGTAGTACCTAGATTTGAATAGGGAAACATAGGCAGATGTCAGGTCAAAGGAGCCAGATGTAAAAGGCAGACTGAGAGCCCGGCCGTCCCTGGAGGGCAGCGTGGTCGTGAGAAATGGAGGAAGCAAGGAAGTATGATCTCAAATATACTGGAATTGTTCAGTAATATAAAAAGTTTCCTTTCTGGGATTATTTAAGGATTTTCTCTTTAAATTTTTTTTAGATCATCAGTTCATGGAGTTTCATTTGATATTTCTTTTGATAAAGAAAATACTGTACAGAAACCCATGCCAAACCGAGGAATCACTCGTTCTATTAGCAATGAAGGACTCACTCTGAACAACAATTGTGTATCTAAAAACATTCGGAAAAATCTGTCCTTCAAACCAGTAAATGGAGAAGAGGAAGCAGAAGGCATCGAGGAGGAGCTGACTGTGGGCTCTCGCGGCGACTTCAGACCCTATGTGCCCCTGAATACGAACGAACTGAACTCTAATGCGAATACTCATTACAAGCTTCCCAATGGAGCTTTACAAAACAGGGTGTTTCTGGATGAGTTTGGCAATCAGATCGAGACACCCAGCATTGAAGAAGCATTGCAGATAATTCATGATACCGAAAAATCTCCCCATACACCCCAGCTAGACCCAATGGCTAATGGCTTCTTTCTTCATAGCCAGGAAATGAGTATCCTGAATTCAAATATCAAGCTAAATCAAGCTAGTCCTGATAACATGACTGATACAAAAGGTGCCTTGAGTCCCATCACTGACAACACTGAAGTAGACACTGGAATTCACGTTCCTTCAGAAGATATTCCTGAAACTATGGATGAAGATTCTTCTTTGAGAGATTATACTGTAAGCTTGGACTCTGACATGGACGATGCATCCAAGTTTCTTCCGGATTACGATCTGCATAGCACCAACCCCAGGGAGGCTTTGAGCCCCTGTCCCAGCACTGTGAGCACCAAGTCTCAGCCGGGTAGCAGTGCGTCCTCTAGTTCTGGGGTTAAGATGACCAGCTTTGCCGAACAGAAATTCAGGAAACTGAATCATACTGATGGAAAGAGCAGTGGAAGCAGCTCTCAGAAAACTACACCAGAGGGCTCTGAACTTAATATTCCTCACATGGTGTCCTGGGCCCAAATTCCAGAAGAAACAGGCCTTCCACAAGGACGGGACACGACCCAGCTGTTGGCCTCAGAGATGGTCCATCTTAGGATGAAACTGGAAGAAAAGAGGCGTGCTATTGAAGCCCAGAAAAAGAAAATGGAAGCTGCTTTTACTAAGCAGAGGCAGAAGATGGGAAGGACAGCATTCCTTACTGTCGTGAAAAAGAAAGGGGATGGGATTTCCCCTCTTCGAGAGGAAGCAGCTGGTGCAGAAGATGAGAAAGTATACACTGAACGGGCAAAAGAAAAGGAGTCACAGAAAGCTAACGGACAGAGGAGCCAGTCTCTGGCAGATCTGAAAGAGAGCGTGGAGAGTCCTCAGGCCAGGTGGCTGAAGTCCCCAGCAGCGCCTGCTGACCCTGAGAAGCAGTGGCACCTCACAAGCCCCTCAGAAGAAACTCTAAATGAAGGGGAGATTTTAGAGTACACAAAATCCATTGAAAAGCTGAATTCGTCTCTGCATTTCCTACAGCAAGAAATGCAGCGCTTGTCCCTTCAGCAGGAGATGTTAATGCAGATGCGAGAGCAGCAGTCCTGGGTGATCTCACCACCCCAGCCCTCTCCCCAGAAGCAGATTCGAGATTTTAGGCCTAGGCAGGCGGGCCCGTCACCGGCCCTTGCACCCTTCTCATCGGACTCCCCTCGTCCTGCTCACCCTTCCCCACAGTCTTTGAACAGGAAGAGCACATCTTTTTCTGTTAAAAATCAAAGGACTCCCAGGCCAAATGAATTAAAAATAACACCGTTGAATCGAACACTGACACCCCCTCGGTCTGTGGATAGTCTTCCTCGGCTACGGAGGTTTTCACCCAGTCAGGTTCCCATTCAGACAAGGTCATTTGTATGTTTTGGGGATGATGGGGAACTTCAGTCAAAGGAACCCAAGCCGAAGGAGGAAGCTAGAAAGGAGGAATTAGAACCCAAAGGGGCTTTGGAACAGCATATACATAATCCAGAAGAAAAGGGGGTCAAGCCTCTCGAGTCCACAGTTTCTGAAGTCCTGTCACAGCCGGTCACAGAGACTGTATGTCTGACACCAAATGAGGACCAGTTGAGCCAACCCACAGAACCTCCTAAGCTTGTTTTCCCACCGACTGCTCCTAAAAACGTGAATCTGATTGAAGTTTCCCTCTCAGATTTGAAACCCCCTGAAAAGGCTGATGTATCTGCTGAAAAATATGATGGAGAAAGTGATAAAGAACAATTAGATGATGACCAGAAAGTATGCTGTGGATTCTTTTTTAAGGTAACACTCGTTGGCATAGTTTTAGGCATCTCTGTTAGTTGGGTTTGCTTTTTAGGTGATAGGCTGCTTCTGGTCAGTCTTTTTTGTTACAAGTCTGCCGTTAATCCTAAAGTATATATTTGGCACATTGTGATTTCCAGAACAGTCCTCCTTCCATCACAGTCATGGTACATGTTTAGAGATGCTGTTTTTGCTCCTGTACCTCTCACTTTCTCAAAAGCCTTGTAAAAGTTAAGCTGTTCAGACTTCTTCAGAGTTACTCAGTTGCCCATTTGTAAAGAGCTCATACTTGGCATTGTGTGTAACTATATTTTAGTTTTTTTAATAATCTTGAACACCTTCCCTTGTATGCTTTGTTTTTTTAAAATATTTTTTAATACCTGGCCAGACAGAATCTTACAAGGTAGAACATTTAAAAACATACATAGTTGGAACCGTTGTCACTGGATTAGCTTTAGAAGTGCTGGCTGAAGGTCTCCATCTAGCGCATGTCTTCTAATCTCAGTATTGGTAGTGGCTGTAATATTTAAGCAATACTGTTGCCAACAAACACAAAAATTGAACAGTATCACCTCTTGATGACGAAGATACTAGGAAAACAAGAAAAGCCTAGTAGTATTTTTTAAATTTTCTCCTAATTATCACCCATTTTCTCAATCTTTCTATTTATATTTTCCAAATTACCTATAGGGAAGAATATGTGTTTTTTTAATAACCAGAAACATATGTAGGTGTTATTCATGTTTCTTTTTTAAATTACGGGACTATAGTAGATCATCTTGGATCTGTATAGCTCCGCAGTTTCGCATAAAGGTAGAAAAGGCAACCCTCAAGAGCAACGATTTATAATTTAAGATTTTAAATTGAAATACACAGCAGTCCTACAGGAGTAAGAACCCAGAATACTGAAGTGATCGCAACTGCTAGTTTTACTTTTGATCATTTAATATTGGAAATTTGTAATTTATTTTGAAGTTGATCTTAGGGTGATTGCCCTTTAGGACATTCCTAATGTTTAGAAATTTGAATGTGAGTCATGTTTTGTCTCTTGACCATGTAAAACTACCATTAAAAAAGAAATAGTATGCTACTATGGACACAGTATAGTTTACTGTTTAATTTGAGAAACCCTTGTTACCTCATTGTACCTCGCAGAGAAAGGAAAACAGGAGAAAAATCCCTTAGCATAGAACAGACAGTATACATCTGTATCTTCATTCCCATCCATTCCGTAGCTTCCCTGCCCCAGTGCTATATAAAGGATAACCCTTATAGTGGCTATAGCTTCTTAACTGGGCTTCCTCCCTCTGCTCATGCCATTCCATCCTTCATTCTGCTACTTGAGATCAGTGTTTCAAGAGCTTAATTCCAGTTGGGTCCTTTTCTAGTCAGAAATCTTAGAGTTGCCTTTTGAATAAAGTTCAAACCCCTTGGCATAATATTGGGGACTTTCACAGACTAACCCAAGCCTATTTGTCTATCCTTTTTCCCATAACTTCTACTTTTGACTGTTCTTTAAGAATAACTTCAAGTTGCATCTGTTTGCTCCAGCTTTCCGTAATCTCTTTAGTAGAAGTTAAGTATTTTCTCATTTGTGTCTCTCATATCCCAAGCAAACTCACAGTAGTACCTGTGACCCAGAGTTTTCAACTGTTTTGTTATGATTTGCTTATGTTGTGATTTCTGTCTTAGACTATAAAGCCCTAGAGGTACTACACCTTTTTGTCCCCAGAGCATAGTAAAGTGCCCGCAGATTGCAAAGTGTATGTAGTTGGTCAGATCCAGAGGTGCATGTTTGGACTGATTGAATGGTATCTTTGGACGTTCTCCATTCAGAGTTAATCTCTCTGAGGTTTCTGTGTAAAGCACCTTGTTCGTACCTCTTCCCCATGTGATCTTTAAGCTCCTTAATGTAAGGTGCTATATCTTTCATATTCTACTGTCTGTATGCCTGGCACTGTGTCATGAATATATTAGACAACCAGGAAATGCTTTTTGAATTAAGTATATTGCAAGGAATCGTTAAGACAATGAACCACTTCTACAGCTTGTTAAGTACCTGAATTCTGAAGGATTTTGGAAGCTCTCTGAGAACTAGGGCTGTCCGTAAGGGTTCAGGTAGAAACTAAAGCAGGTTCATGAACTGCATGTTAGATTGAAAGAACTTTAGGAGATATTACGGCCAACGTCTCTTCCAAGGAAAAATTTCGGTGTAGTTCAGAGCCCACCAAGCAAAGTGTCAGAACCTCAACTTACGAAAACTATAGTAGTGGTTTCATTTATGTGATATAACTTTGGGGAACAAATTTTTTGGTGACTTTACTTGAGTTTTCATTGATCATTTATGTTAAATACAATTTAATATAGAATGGAATGGGAATGAGTGTATGGGAAGGTATGGAATGGAATGGAAATGAAGGTACAGATGTATACTGTCTCTTCTATGCTAAATTGTACTTAACATATTTTAAATAATTTCAATTTCTCAAATTATATCTAAATTGTATTTAGTAGAGCTAAAAAAAAGCTGTGCTTTTTTCCCCTTTTTATGGTTGTTGTTTGCTAATTTCCTAAGAGCTGAAAACAAATAAATTTAAGTGCCCTTTGTTATTTGATGGAATTGTTACCACTGTAATTCATTTCTCCCTTTATAGTTTCTATATGTGATGGGGTCGGAATAAGGTTGAATAGATACTTCACATTTTCAGTTGTAAGGGTAGTCTATATAGCATGACTACAATAACTGGAAATGAGAATATTGTTATCTAACACATTTCATCTCTTTCAATGAAATCATTCTTAGGATGATCAAAAAGCAGAGAATGATATGGCGATGAAACGGGCCGCTTTGTTGGAGAAACGGCTAAGGCGGGAAAAAGAGACTCAACTGCGGAAGCAGCAGCTGGAGGCAGAGATGGAGCACAGGAAAGAGGAGACGAGGTACAGGGTCCCCAGGCCTCCCCGCCTCCCCACTCATGAGGAGCAGGCGTGTGTGGGAAACTCAGCAAGGAGGCAGTTTCTCAGAACTTTATTTTTTTTATTTTTTTTTATTTTGGTATCATTAATCTACACTTACATGAGGAACATTATGTTTACTAGACTCCCCCCATCACCATCACAACTTTTTTATTAATGGGTTTTTCAGACATTAGTGGTATATAAATAGACAACTGAATTAAGGCTGACTTTGGTTCTTTTTAGAAGTTGATTTATGTTCCCAAAATATTTTGTGATTCTATTTTTTTATCCTAAGTTTGAGGCATTTCAAAGGAAAGTTCTCCAACAGTATTAATTTAAAATGACCTCACTGGGTTTTGCACTAACACATAATTTTTTAACGTACCTATTTATTAATGGTATATTTATATACATTTTAATGACCTAAATTACCTCCGGTATATTTTAAATGAACTGTTTTTTCCCAAGGTGCTGAAATACAATAATTCTGCCTTCTCACTTCAAATGCATACTCTCCAAATGTCAGTTTTCTTCAGTACGCAGAATGAGACATTTAACCATTTGGTTTCCTAGGCGTAAAACTGAGGAAGAACGTCAGAAGAAAGAAGATGAGAGAGCACGCAGAGAATTTATTAGGCAAGAATATATGAGGCGAAAACAGCTGAAACTAATGGAAGACATGGATACAGTGATTAAACCCCGTCCTCAGATAGCAAAGCAGAAAAAACAGCGCCCAAAATCTATTCACAGAGATCATATTGAATCCCCCAAAACTCCAGTAAAAGGTCCTCCAGGTAACACAGCTTATTATGAAGAGTCTGTTCATAAAAAAACACCAGCCCGGTTTGTCATGCTAACAGACTGTGCTCTGGTATGCTAAATTGGATACACCACTTGAGATTATGCATGCTTTTTATTTGGAAAACCAAAATGAGCAAATGTAGTTTTTTTTGACTGAAGTGAGTTATGTGTGCATGCATATATTCAGTAGAACAAAAGTGAATGCTAAGAAATCCAACTTAAGTACTAACCTATTAGGGAATTCAGCCCTCAGATATCATCTCCCTGAATTATTAACTACCCTTTCCATACTTGAAAATTCATAATTTAAAGATAAACATACATATGAAGTGTGTAAGAAATACACTGGTGAAGATCAAGAGTTTGAGACCCTCCTTTAAGGGCGAAATGTTCAGAAATCCAAATTTATTATTTTTTGGAGTTGAGAGAATACTTTTTTTTTTTTTGAGAGGGCATCTCTCATATTTATTGATCAAATGGTTGTTAACAACAATAAAATTCTGTATAGGGGACTCAATGCACAATCATTAATCAACCCCAAGCCCAATTCTCGTCAGTCTCCAATCTTCTGAAGCATAACGAACAAGTTCTTAGATGGTGAACAATTCTTACATAGTGAGTAAGTTCTTACATGGTGAACAGTGCAAGGGCAGTCATCACAGAAACTTTCGGTTTTGATCACACACCATGAACTATAAATAATCAAGTCAGATATGATTATTCGTTTGATTTTTATACTTGATTTATATGTGAATCCCACATTTCTCCCTTATTATTATTATTATTTTTAATAAAATGCTGAAGTGGTAGGTAGATGCAAGATAAAGGTAGGGAACATAATTTAGTGCTGTAAGAGGGCAGATGTAGATGATCAGGTGTGAGCCTGTAGACTATGTGCTAATCCAGGCTAGACAAGGGCAGCAAAACATCCACGGATGCAGAAGATTTCTCTCAAAACAGGGGGGGTGAGGTTCTAAGCCTCACCTCTGTTGATCCCCAGTGAGAGATCCCCCATTTTTTAAAATTCAAAACGCAAACTCATTTAAAAAAATTTTTATTTTATTGAAAGTTAACACCATGGATACATTTTAGAGAATTCCATAGTTACTCTAAAACTGAGGAAAAATAAGATAACCCTGAATGTTTCAAGAGAACTCTGCCTTTTTAGTCAGTGAAATTTTTCGATACCCAGCATTGGCTGAAATTAGTAAATTAATTTTCCACCTAGGAATTAGATATGCCTAAATATATTTTCTTCTTTAATTTCTCCTGTTAATTTTATTTCTGTTAACTTTCTCATGATCTCAGTATCATGTCTCATACTACCACTTTCATTTTGGAATAAATCCTAACAGCAGTTAATTTTATTCTTAACAGTATTATTTCTTAACAGTAGGTTCATTGCTACATTTAAATAAATTGTGCATATATGCATGCAAGCATATCATGTGTGTAGATTGAGAGTGAAAACAAAAAGAAGAGAGATGACAGCTCGGTCTTCATATGCTGGTGTTGCCTGATGAACAGACTCTCTTCTAGTTGCTCCTTTTAAATTTCTAATTTTGTTTTTATTCAGGATCACGAATTTATCGTGTTTTTTCAGTCTCTAGCCTTTCTTTGGCATCACTGAACACAGGCGATAACGAGAGTGTGCATTCAGGCAAGAGGACCCCAAGGTAAATCTGTAATATGCACATGTTTCATAGAAAAGGATATTGGTCCCTGCAGTCACTTTGTATTTCATAATGATTGAATCATCACAATTGTTTCTAAGTTTTCTAATTAGGATGGTTTGGGTTTCTGTTAAAAGAAATTTATATATAAAGAGGTCAATTCATCTTGCACTGTTTTTAATCTTTTAGAATTTTAGAATTACTGACATTATGACACAGTATAAAATTTAACAGTAATTGCTAGTACAGTTGTGATAGAATCATAGTCTGTAGAAATAGAAAGTATATCATCTGTGTACTGCCATCCTCGCCAGCTTATTTCCCACCAAAATGTAAAGTTTCTCTCCCCATTAGAATAATTCCTAGGTAGGTTGCCTATGACTTAGGAAAGATCTCTTTTGTACTCTATGTCTAAGATAGAGATTAGAAACTAATAAGAGTCAGTATTTTATTACCTTATGTATAATACCAGCATTAAAAAGATGTTTCTAGTGACAGTCATCAGCCCTGAGCTCTAATCTTTTTATCACTTGCTACCTTACCAACTTTCACATATTTCACATTTAAATTCATACATCTGAGAAAGAAAAGTCAGCGCCATCCTTTTATTTTTAAGCTAGCTCTAGGTTGATCTTGGTTGGTACTCTTAAACATACCCAACTCCCAGATATTCCTTCTCTGTTTGAGACATAAAAAGATATTTTATTTACTCTTTAGATCAGAGTCTGTAGAAGGCTTCTTATCTCCAAGTCGATGTGGCAGTCGGAATGGAGAAAAAGACTGGGAGAATGCATCCACGACTTCTTCAGTGGCTTCTGGGACAGAATACACAGGTTGGTGTCTCTGCATTTTTAGGGAAACATTTTAATTTAACACCAAAGTGAGAATAGATAGAGGCTGTGCTAAAGAAAGCTTCACTGGCTCATCTCTTGGTCTAAACACAGGAGAGTGTGATCAAAAACAGGGGAGTCAGGTGGTCTCTCCCAGGCGGTCAGTCTCGGTGACACAGTTGCACTTGGTGACGGCCCAGATGAACTGGGATGCATTTCTAAACGCGTGAGCAGTACCAGGTACACCTCACACCTCTACTTCTCTCTTAAAACACTGGCCATTTCTGTTCTAGTTTGGGTTTGAAGGAGTGTTAGGGAGGCCCTGCCGGCAGTGAACAGGTCCTGAGCCCGAGGAAAGCTGGGATCAACGTCGCCCCTCTGGTCCCGGAGCTTCAGGCATCCAGAATGCTGTGTCTTTAAAAGGCATTAGGAGGCTTCAGAAGATAAGAATGCAGTGACTTTAGGAGGGCCTCTAGCCTCACGTGCCCTGCAGGCCCTTCTAGCCCTTGCGTGGGCACAGCAATTTGAATAAGAGCGAACTGAAGACCAGAATGTACGTGAAAAGGAGGTGCAGGAGGGGACAGGAGGGGATGTGCGAGCGGCCTTGAAAGGGGAGTGGAAAAGCGCAGGAAGAAGGGAGCCGGAAGAGCGGCGGGCGGCTGCCGCCTCCTGCCCTGCTGACCCCCTGGGAGAGGGAGCCCGAGAAAGCTGCAAGGTCAGAGCTGGTGGCTGCCCTGTGTGTGCCGCACTGGCTTGCTTTCCCCTCTCTGTTCTCTGGCTTTTAATACAGCCGGTCTGACAGCCTTCAGGGCCTGGGGTTGGGCAGTGCTTCCTTGTCTCTCCCTCTGCTTCTCTGCGTTCGCTCAGTCTAACAATCTTTTGCCAGGCACTGTTCCAGCCCTAAACTACGGAACTGCAGTGTTCTGCTGGACCAGCCCTACTGGCTCTTCAGCCCTTGACTGAATTCTCAGGAGTTGTGCCCTTGTAGAACCATTGGTAGCTTAGAATCAGCCATGGTAGGAGTGATTTGTACCACACTATAGGTAAATGCTGCAAATCAGGGCTAATGTTTTTTCTTCCCAAAAAACCAGTTTCTTAGCACCTGCTGAGCCGGCACAGTCCTTGCCTTCCAGGACAGTCTAGTTACTGGGAAGTAGGCAGGACGTTGTACTCTGTGCTTCCCGATTTAGGAAATAGCATGGTGAGAGCAGTACCTGATTTCCAGTACTACACCCCCAGGGCCGCCTAAGGAGGCCCAAGGAGCACCCTCAAGACGTGTCCCTGTGGGGGTCAGACAGTGTTCTGAGTGGGGTACTGCCAGAAGCTGGCTGTACTTCAAGCAACAATGCTCTCATTTCAGCAAAGCAGTATTTCTGATTTAGGAATGTTATTTTTATTATATTATTGTTTTTTAAATTTTTAATATAGGACCAAAGCTCTACAAAGAACCCAGCGCGAAATCCAACAAGCACATAATACAAAATGCTTTAGCTCATTGCTGCTTGGCTGGAAAAGTGAATGAAGGTCAGAAGAAAAAAATACTGGAGGTGAGCCATGTTTCATAAATGTAGAGAACATAATTTTCCTTTTTTTAAATGAAGCTATATTGCAAAGGAGACAGTCAGTGCCTGGCTGTTGATGCTAGAGACAGTTTGAGTAAGATCAAGATTTAGCCAATATTTTATAGCTCTGGAAGTTTCCTACAGGCTGGTAACAGCCACATGAAACTAACAGGACCTCATAGTGAGGTGTTTGCATACATTTCTAATTAAAGTGCTGCTTCTTTATAATAGGCATCTTACTTATATTTTAAATTGTCATAAAATTTGACCAAGAAATGTAAGAGTTATATAAATTTTATTCATCAAAATGTTTAAGGGTTTTTATTCTTTCTGTTTTGTTTTGTTTTCTATTCTAAAGGAAATGGAGAAGTCAGATGCCAACAACTTCTTAATCTTGTTCCGGGATTCAGGCTGCCAGTTCAGGTCTTTGTACACTTATTGCCCAGAAACTGAAGAAATTAATAAACTGACGGGGATAGGCCCTAAATCTATCACTAAAAAAATGATTGAGGGACTTTACAAATATAATTCTGACAGGAAACAGTTTAGCCACATACCTGCTAAAACTTTATCTGCCAGTGTTGACGCCATCACCATTCATAGCCATTTATGGCAGACCAAGAGACCAGTTACACCCAAGAAACTTTTGCCCACTAAAGCATAGGAGATGGGAAATATGTGCTTCAGAATATCTGTGGTAAATTTGCACTTCATCTTTCCTGCCTATAGAAAATGTTTCTAATTGCCAACAAGACTTTCATTAATTGAAACTGATCATTGAGCTCTGTTGTCATAGACAACTGAATGTAAACCACAGTATTTTGGAGTGCAGAAGATTCGCACTTAGTTGGTAAGTCCAAGCGATGAGGAAATGTTTTGATTCACAGACGGAGAAGCATGTCATTGGGTCCAGCTGCTTGGTGCTTGGTACATGGAAGCACTGAATTCTCTGGACAGAGGTGGGCTCATGGCTGAACATGGCTGAGATTACAAATTATGTGTTTTAGTTGTTGTTGTTGTTGTTGTTTTTTTAATGTGCGTGCTTGTCTTCAGATGGTTTATTTTGTTATTTTTTTCTCCTGGGGTTTATTTTAAGATTCCTTTTGTATTTTGTTTCATGTGGAGATCACAAGAGCAGGAAGTCTGCCTTCAGAAACTTGCACCTTTCTTAGGATGCTAAGAGAAACACTAGCGTTTCGTTTTACAGTAACCCTCATGTTTTAATGGTGTTAGAGCATTTGCAAGAATTATTCTGCTAAGTATTTACAGTTCTGTATTTATTATTCACTCAAGTATTAACGTTTCTCTGTTAAGTAAAAGGAGATTTGTAAAGAGCTGCTAGTAAGTTCACTTTAAACCACGCGAGCTTAACCAAGAATATGTTGCAAGAAGTTGCTGATTAAATCAGTGCTATTTTTACACCACTTCTGTCCAATTCAGAGTGATTTAGATTGTTCTTTTAACAAAAAGGCTTTCTATCTCATTTAGAGTAAGTCACTTTGTAAGCTGGCAGAAGTGAACGACACTTTGCGAGGGGTCTTTCCATCTGAAGATGTTAGACTTCCTGCCCCAAGTTCTCAAGAGGTCTTTACAGTAGTATATTTATAACTGATATAAAAATTATATTTAGAATTTTTAAACATGTACAAAGGGCTACATTTTAGTTTTAAAATATCTTCACATTATTTTACTTACATTGAGTTTTTCTTCTTTTTTACCCTTTTCAAGTGGAACAGCTTAGAGTGAGTACACACTTGAAATCCTCCACGTGATCTTTGTTCCTTTATCAGTGTACCAGAGGGTTAGCTGGGGAAAAACTTCATTCTCAGGAAAAGACTTGAATGATCCTGTGACCCTGTTATGTTTCAGTGTTGTGACAAGTGTGTAAACTAGGGGGGAGAGACAGTATCGTATCCTAAATGAGATGTGTAGTTTGTTTTCATTATGGGAAGTAGAGGCTAAAATATATACATTTCTCTAATTGAGTTGTTTAGAGAAATAACTAATATCTCATATGATGTATTTACTTATTTTAAAAAAAGAATAGGAATGAGATATCCCTGAACTGTACTTTTCTATATTATAAGGCCTGTAGGCATCAGTGCATCTGGGTTGTCAACATTTTCTCAAATGCTGTCAATATTTTACTGTAATTTATGTTCTTATATTTATGTATATTTGTTAAAACTGTAAAAAAATTTTACAGATTTTTTTCCAATACCTGTGCAAGATAAATGTGTAGCTTAAAACTATTTGTGATCTACTGTTTGCATGTAAGAGACCAGATTATGTAACTCTTCTATTTTAAGTGCATACATATTGTGTATATAATATATGAGTATTAAAAATGGGGAATTGCACATTTTACCTTTCAGGCAACAGTTTCTATTATGGTTAGAAGGAAATGATTGTCAAATACACATTTTAGATTAAGCCTAATTAAAAAAATAGTAAATGGGTGTAATCAAAACATGGTAAATAATAGTCACAGAATTAATAACCATTTTACATTACTAAATATGTTCTTTTCAGTCAGTCAAATTCCCCTTATCTGAGCAATCTTTCTCACAGTATTACTTGGCCACTGGATTTTTAAAAATTGGATGGAAGACAATGGGGGAACTATTTAAACAGGACCACCCTTTATTCTTAAATTTATGTGTGTCCAACAATGAATGTCAGTAATGTCTAAAGGTAGAATGTGAATATTGCCACAAAAATTCACTGCCCTCAGTATAATTTACTTTATTAACACAGCAGGAATATGGATTTATTTCTTTAAGTCTGCAGATTTTTTATTACAGTGCAGCTTTTTTAAAATTATGTTTTAACAATTATACAAATGAAAATTATGCCATTTCATAAACTCGAGATTTTCATCAACCATATTGAAAGACACTGGTGCTTTTCATCATTGGAGGTCAAATCATTACAACAATTATTTAGTTAAGTTTGCCAAACACTCATCATGGCTTCCAGTGCAGCCTGCCAGGTTCCGCTGTTTGACACAGCTTTGGAAAACTTTCAATTCCTCTCGGCTTTTCGATTTTGTTTCAGAATGACTGTTACATTTGTATCTGGCTGTTTAAAGCCAAAGTGAGCTTTGTAATGAAGGTTTCACAGACACTGTTGGGCGGCGTACGGCGTGTGGTGTGTTTGCCTGTCCACCCAAGAGCGTTGCTGCGGGTTTTATGACGCGTGCTGTAAAATGCTGTCACGTCTGCTATTTCCTGGTACAGTGTAGTTTTTCCCCTTCATTTGAATAAAAGCATGGCACCAAGTGACTCCTTTTGTTTCTTGAATAATATGTGGGTTTTGTAATATTATTCAAACTTGGGCAGAGTTATCTTATAGTTTTGCAATCTCTTAACCTATAAATTCAATGATTTGTATAATCATAAGAGGCAACTTTTAATAATATTAGACACTGAATACTGACTTAACGCAATGTTAAAATGTAAATTTCTGCGCTTAGCTCAATCTACATAGTGGTGTATGAATGTGTTCATCGTACATTAACTTTGTCCATATTAATTCACTTTCTTTTGTTGAATAAGTTGCCAGAATTAACACCCTATACTTTTGCAGTTGAAGCCATGGGAAGCCCATTCCTGACTGTTACTCTGTAAGTTTCACTAGGATTTTGCTGATTCTACTCATTCAGATCAGAGCAATTAAGAAAAAAAGGTATAATAGAAGAACCCCAAAAATCTTCCTAATTCTGCACCTGAAGAGCTGTGTGCAGTTGCTAAGCAGAAGGGCGGTTCTCCACCGCTGCATCCTGTGGTGGACTGGCAGGCTGCAGAACAGAGCTCTGCTGCAGTATTTTCTGATACATCAGTTTTCAAAAATGGGAAGATATTTAACCCATAAGAGTCAGGCGGTATCGGGTAAGTTTACACATGCCCTGATACCCTGCAACCCACCCATTGGAAGTGTGTTCCCCAGTGGGGCTGCTGTTCTGGAGCAGGGCAGAGAAAAACAGTCTTTAGTGAGTAGGAACAGACATTTGTATTCATGACCTGCCCACACAGAGAGCAACACCCATGGAAGAGAACATACGTGGAATGCTAGACCTGGGAATCGGGTATCGGGAAAACACACCTACACGAGCGTGAGATGGCATCGCCCCTCAGAAGTGCACAGATGCTTGAAAAATCTATCTGTATCTCCTTACATGGCAGTTTGTTTTTATAAGCACATGAGAAATGAATTACTCTGCGGTGTTTGGTGGGGATTAGTGATGCTTGCCCGGTGCATCCAAACCGCTCTCCACGTGAGGAGGTCTAGGATCCAGTCTCAGGCACCTGCCTTTTGCATCTGTGGGTGCATGGGCCTTCTTGCCCCTTGGTGTTCATAAAGTTACCTCCATCCTCAGTGGCATAGATCCATGTCAGAAAAATAGAGAAAAATGATTCTGTTGGGGAATAAAAACAAATTAACAAAATTTAAAATTCACTAAGGCTTTTAACACACTGAGTGAAGCCCCTGTGGCACCTGCATGGTCGCTGTACTTTACCCGCTCACCCCCAGTGAGTCACTCCGGGGGTAGGTCTGGGCCTCCCCGTGGCAGTGCCTGGTGGCCGTGAAGTGCCAGGGCACACGGGTGGTGCGTGAGGCCCGGTGCACTCACTGCCGGCGTTCCTTACCCACCTGGCACTCCTGCAGCACTTGCCTGTTCTGGGAGCGAGGACGTGGCTCTCAACCCTAAGCACGTAGGAACTACCCACCTTAACGTTGCTTTATGATTTAAAAGGGGCTTTAAATTGCTCTCTAGGAAGAGGGGAGCAGCACAGTGCTGCGTCTATAGACGGGGGATGCGGCTCTCCGAGGTGAGTGAGTGACTGCCAGGGACAAAGCCAGCTAGCGGCAGCACCCCTGGGCGGGCTCGAGCCTTCTGACCTCAGGCCCACGCGCCACAGGGCGCCTCTTTCACCGCAGGGCATGTGCAGGAATGAAAGGACATGGTCTGCGCACCGCACTGGCTGGCTATTCATTCACCACACAGGAAACAGGGCTGCAGTTAAAATGGCCTTCATTCTTTTATCTAATACTGCAACCAGCATCAACCAGCAGCTAAAACCAGACTGGTGTGCTCTGTACTCTTGGGTAGCTAGATTCACAGGAGTAGAAGGATAGAGAAATTGCAGATGTGGTGGAAATAAACTAAACCTGCTAACAGGTTGGTCAAGTTATCAAGAAAGCACTACTTAGGTGCCAGGAACCAAATCAAAGATCTAGGTTCTCTTCCATCAAGGAACCCACTGTTTTGAGGGGATGTGGTTAGATCTTCATAAACATCTGATAAACTTTATGCTATCACAGAAATGTGGACCAAAAGTAAAGGGCAGGTAAGTCCTTTCCTTGTTAATTGTAAGAGGTTCTTAATTTGTTAAGCAAGCCCAGTTGTAGTAAAACTGAGTAACATAAGACTATCTTACCTTACCAGCCAATAAGATGCCACATCCTAGTTTTCTTCAGACTTGAATTTTCAGTTGCAGAAAAATGAGTTCTGGTGATAGGGCCTTAAAAGTCTACTTTACATACACATTTATTTAACCAGCCAGCTGTTTGGAAACTGCATCGTCTACTTTCTTAGCCAGAGGCAGCTGGACTGGACTGTGGCTGCTGGCCGCCCCTCACTACCGGATGTGAAGGCAGAATAAGCTGCCTGGACTGGACAGAGCCGAGCCAGGGCACGCAGAGCACCGCAGGCAGCCTGTGCCGGGAGGGAGTTCCTGCTCCGAGCCTTGTTCCGCAGGCAGTGCCTGAGCACAGCCGTGTTCAAGAACTGTTTCTCAGGTGAGTAAGTGGAAGGACTTCCTGGTCCTGGTCCCCTATTCACAGTTAGACCTAAGCCTTGGTCTGATTTCTGCTACGATACCTCTAGCTTCCTACTCTAGGTATTTTTGCCCTCAAAATACAACCCCAAGTTGACTTTCCTGGCCTGACTCCCTCTGCACACACTGTTCTGTGGGACCCACATACGTATGGCTTGAAAACCCAGTGACTGCTGACACGATGCCGTGATGTCCCGATTTCTCCCTTTCTCTAGCTCCTCTTCCCCACAAGTCACAGGCCAGTCCCGAGGCCCGATTCTCCTTCATGCCCTTGTCTTCCTCTGCTCTCCCTCCCAGGAGGCCTTCGGTGTCAGCTTGCACTGGCTCCTGTGCGCAGAACCTCCACCCCAGCCCTGACAGCCCCCTCTGGCCCCAGCCGTGCACTGACTGCCATCTCAGCCTTTAACCTGGACGTCGCACTGTCGTCCACAACTCGACCTGTTAGAAACCAATTATCAGCCTCCTAGGAAACCAACTCCTTCCTGTCGTATGCTAACTGCCAGGGCTGGAGCCTTCCTGGGCTCCTTTGTCCAACACAGAAGGCACCTTGCGCCCAGACACCCACCAAGCCCTGCCCAATCTCATACCCCTGATCTGTTCTTCCTCTTCCCCGCCCCCAGCCTGGGGCCCAGGCCCTGACAGCTCATGCTCACTCCGCGGGGCCTCCGGGGAATTCTCCCCAATTCCATTTCGCCCTCCACAGCGTCCTGCCACTTGTCACTCAACTTCCCGAAAGCCCTGATTTCCTGCTGCCGTCCCCGTTAGTGCAAAACTCCTGTGTTGTAAAACTCAAAGGCCTGAGACCAATATTTAAACTCCTCAGAGCCTTGCCCCAAAGTCGGGGCATTGGGAAATACCTGTAGGTACCCCAAAACTAGGAAAAACTGGACAATCCAAGATCAAGTGGTATTGAACAAAACCAGCCGCAAGGATTTTCTTCCGCTCATTTTACAGTTCACTGTTGTTTTGAATTGCAGAAAGGCTGGGGTGTCGAGGTGACCGGAATCTGCTCAGTCGTGTTGCCCTAGGCCTCTTCTTCAGCAAGCTGACCTGCTTTGACTGTGACGCGAGGCAGGACATCACGTCTGCCGTTCATTCTCTCCCCTCCAGCTCCTCGTCCTTGGAAGGAAGCTCCGTGTCACGCTCTGCCCGTCTCGTCACCTGATTCAGCGCTCGCCCCCGGGTAGGAAGGCGCTGTGCACATTCCCTCTGACTGAAGGTCCGCGGAGCTGGTTCCACTGGTCGGTGCAGAACCACAGCACCGCGTGGGCACCTGCACCAACAGGGAGCAACACCAGGTCCCTGGGCAAGTCGCCAGAAACAGCGACCGTGCCGTGAGATGGCTGGAAGGTGAGGCCACAGCCTCCTCCAGAAGTTTCCATGGGCAGAGAGTAATGAGGACAAAGAGAAAATGGGGCTTCCTTTCCAAACAAACCCTAGGGCCGCTTGAGTGCTGCGGGGCTTCCCTGCTGCTGGTCTCTTGCGTGCTGACAGGTTTGGTTTTCCCTTTCAAAATACCTTCGAGCCACGGAAACCTGCAATGGAAGGACAGGAGTCTCGCTTTCCTTGGGAGCCGCCCCGCGCCCAGCCCCGTGCTCCCTGAACCCACGTGAGGTGTGGACACAGGAAGCCAAGACCACTGCACAACGGCGGGCCCCGGGCTTTCGCTCTGAGTCACCGTGCCCAGCGTGGGCCGCAGCCTAAGTGCGCATCTCATCAGACGTGTCCTTTCCCAGCTACCCCACGTTTAGTACCGGAAAGTCTCTAAAATAATTGAACACCAGAAACATTCTGCCTGGCCTCTGGCATCCAGGGTGGGCCCCTCCGTGGCGTTTGCCAGCCACCCACTGGGCCGCGAGGCTGCTGAGCAGGGGCACCGACTGCTGCTGCTTCTCTGCTCCATCGCCTACCTAACACGTGGGCATATGCGCGCGCACACACACACACGCATACGCACGCACCGTGCACACCCACAGGGAGGCTCTGCTCCAGGGCTCAGGGCGTGTGGTTTGTGGGGAACTCCACCCTGGTAGCCAGCCAGTAACAATGAATGAAACAGAGGATGCCCCTATTCCTCTGCAGTACTTGCCAGGAGGCGAAGACTCACCAGGAGACGCGGCTTTGCAAGGCTGCCTCCCACTGGGGACTCAGTTGCTGTTCCCTCCCTGTCAGGGCAGCAGACCTGGCCTAATGCAAGCCAGTCCCATCAGCAGTTCTCCGAAGCCTCCTGTCACCCTGTGCAGTTCACTGGTGACACCAGGCCCAGGTCTTGAAGTCCCCAGATGGGGATGTTTTCTTTGCTAATTCCTAGTGCAATCCCCAAGCCGCGACTGACCACCCATCATGTGCGAAGAGAGCATCGTGTCCTGTGTCCTGCAGGGAAGAGAGGTGGCCAGCGGCTGATGCCCGTGTGCCACTCTTGCGGCCAGCGGAGGCCAAGCGCCGTAGGGCACTGCTCAGCCCCTGCCAGCGCGGCTCCGCTAGGGCGAGTGTGGGACTCACAGCCCCCAGGCAGCCGGAGCTGCCCCCGCGCCCACAGTTGCCAACTCAGAGCCGGTGCTGAAGCCAGACAAGCCGCTGCCCATTGGACCTGTTCTCTCTGTCCTCTGACCAGAAGCAGACGCGACACAGGGGATCCGAAAGCCATAAATCCAACATCACAGCACAGAGAGGAGGGTTTTCTAAAAAATATTTTAAATTTAATGGTGCCGGGATAGTTGGACAGAAATCTGAAAAAAATCATCACACTCCAAGTGGATTAAAAAAGACAACAGAAAAAAAGTTTTTAAGACTAGAATTGACTGTTTTCAGATGGTCAAACAGAAAGTAACATTCTAAACTCTAAAATCACTAAGAGCAACAAATTTGACTACAGGAAAATGTAAAACCTAAAAAAAAAAGTCTGGAAAAACATTTGAATCAAATGGGACAATGGTTTATCTTAAATAAATAGTTCATGCAAAATTATAAGAAACACCTAAGATTATAATAAGTGTATGAATTGATAAATATATGAAGGAACTGGTTCACCTAAGAGGAATTAAATATGGAAAGATTTTTCAATCTTATTTGTGTTCAAGGAAATGTAAATTAAAATGAGTTCCCATTTCACCTCATTACATAATAAAGCAGAAAAAATATATTTTATTGATGTTTATATCTAATAAGACAGTGTTGAGCCCCATGCCTGTATACAATGCCATATGATTACTAATCACTGAAAGCATTTGTATTAAGCCACAAACATTTTCACAGCCTTTAACATTCCCCAGGGCGTTTCCACTATGAAAACCATGTGAAAGAACAAGAAAGTCAAAAGTGCAGTTACTTATCACAAATTTCCATCAACAGCAAAAACTGCTGGAAACAACTAAATGTCCAAAACTAAAGGATTAGAAAATAAAGCAACACAGAAAAATGTGGATTTACGTGACATTGAGAAAAAGACTATACAACCGTGTATGTTCTCGTTAGAAACTGACTCTGACACAGCTGTGTGGAAAAAGTATTTGTGGAGAGAATCTGAAAATGGAATCTGAAAAAACAGAACACCCGTGAATCCTCTACTTCTGCAAACATCCTTCACAGATTGGAAATAAATTCACCCAATTGCTGCGTATGCTTGCATTTTGGCACCAGGCCTGGGGCAACTGTTCTTACTCTGTGGCTCACAATGTGATTATATGGCTTTTATGATGAAAAAAGGCAAATACAGTGCTCAAAATATTTTTTCCAAAGGGTTAAGATCATTTGCACAGAAAAATTAAAATTGGGGGAAAAAGCTGTAAGAGCTTCACTATATAGCCCATAAAGGGACAGAAATAAAACTCCTGCAAGCAGTCTGGTTCAAAGGATTGGATATTTATTAAGTGTATCCTCTGTTCTCAGGCCAGGCATGGTGATGGGTGGAAAGACGTTCCCCTCACCCTAAGATGTCAGGAGCAAGGCCAGGCCCACCCACTGGGTGTGCAAAGAGGAGGGCCTCGTGGGGTGGGGCAGATGGCTCCCGGGGAGCGCTGGGGAAAGAGTGAAGTCCACTCCTGCTTGGCTTTGTTGACACCCGTCAGAGAGTGACCAGGATTCTCAGCTGATCGGGAGGAGTGTCCGCAGTAGCTGACTTGTTTCCAACCCCTTCGGAGCCCCCTGATGGGGAGAAGGAACACCAGTAGCAGGGAACTGGCCTTGGTCATTGCAACCAGGCCAGGTGCCTGGCAGGCCGGGTCCAGGGCAGTGTCCCTGGCTCTGGCCTGTGCTGCTGCCTCCCATCCAGACGAGTTCAGAAAGACCCACAGCATCCAGGCCCCAGAGAGAGAGCCTGCCATGTGCTCGGGGCCTCAGACCTCCCTTGGGTGTGACAGCAGGGCCCCAGGAAGCAAGACTGTGTTTTTAACAAACAGCTGCTTCTCCTCCCCCCTCTGCCCCGCCTGTGTCTGCCTCCTGGTGCCCTTGCCCTAATCTCTCTCCCACCTGGCGGTTTCCTTGCGGGTCATCTCTAGCTTTCAGAATTGCTCACTGTCTGTGCCCCAGCCTGGCCGTGCCAGGAAAGTGAGGTCCGGCAGCAGCGGCCTGTCTGACTGTCCGCAGGCCATGGCAAACAAGAGCGGCCTCTGTGAGCCGTCTAGGGAAGGGGCTGCAGCCCCAGGCCACCCGGCATGTGGGCATCGCTCGCCAGCAAAGTGTGATCAGAATCACTGCTCTGAATCTTCAGCAGCCCCCAGGCTCCCCGATGCGGGTGAGTCTGCAGAGAAAACCAGACCCCGCGGGGGCTGGGATGCCCGTGGAAGGGCAGGCCAGATACCACTCTCCCTGGCCTCTTGTCCTGCCTGCCTTTCTCCATCTTGCAGTTGGCCCGGGAGAAAAATTATTGTCCGGAACAGCCTGGGTACATGCATGTCCAGCTCTCCTTAAGCTTTTCCAGCTCCCCGGGGATCTCGTGGGCCAGAGGGACCTCAGACTAGGGGGACCTTGGTCCCAGTTTGCCCAGAACAGTCCTGGTTTACGACCCTGGTAAATTATGACTCTGTTTCCCTCCCAGAAGTGCCCTCGTTTGGATCATAAATTACTTCCCTGCCCTACCACAAATCAACGCGAAGCAGAGTAGGCACACCCAGCCTCCCTGTGCTCCCGCCCCCCTGGGTAGGATGGCACCCGGAGGGCTCCCACCCAGGGCCTCCGCAGGCCCAGCTTTGCCTCCTCTCCGCAGAGGCCCGTGATGTTACAATGATCCCCGAACAGATCCTCTCCCTCCTGTCCCCACTGTTACCTGTTTCGGACCCTCCCTATCCCCGCACAAACTATTACAGCTGCCCCCTGTGTGGGGGCTCCCTGGCCTGAGCCCCTCTGCCCTCCCACCCACTTCTGTCTGGGATTGTTCCCAAGCAGCTGGGGGCCCAGCCCTACTCAAATGACCAACGGTTCCCCACCACCTACAGAATGAAACCCGAGCCCCTGTGGTCTGGCCCCCACCACCTTTCCTGCTTCCTCCCCTGCCACCCTCTGGCACCCTGGGCCCGTGAACTGCTCTCTAACTCGCCCCGAGCTCCTTCCAGGAGCTGACCTCGAGTGTCACCCGCTGGCAAGCCTTTTCTGATTTACTCCTCCCACCAGGGGCAACTGCTCCCTCCTCTGGGGGCCAAAAGGACTTTACTTTTAGCACTCGCCCAGTGTGACCTTGGCCCCAGGGCCCCTGCACATGCTGCACATGACCCAATGACCCCGCCTAGACAAGGGACATCTGAGGTCCGGAATGGCATCTCTTGCAACTCCTGAAACACTGCCTACCACGTGGACGAGCTCACTCTTAACTGGACTGAACTGAACGCAACCGATAACCTGCCCCAACTTTTTAACACCAGACTGCCCAACCAGCCACTCATTTCTAGTGTCAGTGGGGCATGCTCTGGGCGGGCACACATGTGAAGCGTGGCTCCCACAGAGTCTCACGGGAGGGATGTCCACTAAGCAGAATCTGGACCGGCTGGAGTTGCCTGGAATTGCTGCTGCGCCCACCTTCCGGGGAAGGGGCAAGCTTTCTCCCTTCTCCACGAATCCTTCCGATCCGTCCATAGAGGATCTCGCCCTCCTCTAAGCTCCTGGCCCCTAAGTTAGGACAAAGTACTTCAGGCTAAAGTAGGCACCGTCTGGTGTCATCTTCTGCACTGAGCTGATGTCTGGGTTTGGCTAAACCAGTTTTCCCAGATGAGGGGAGACAAGGAAGAGCTGGGATTCGAATCCCAGGCTCTGCTGCTTTCTGTCTGATTAATCTCACTATACCCTTCCCTCTCCAGTTAAAAACCCTCCTGTGGGGCTCCACGAGGGCCTGAATTGGTCAGAAAAACAATCGTTTGGTTTAAGACATTTAGCCCGGCATCGCAGGAGGCTACCAGCTCAAGTCCTGGCTGGCAGGTGGGCCCCCAAGGCAGCTCCCCCACCCCCCGTGCACCAGCCGGCAGAATCCCTCTTCCTACAGGACAGGTAGGTGGGTGGGCGGCAGGCTGCACCACCCCCCCCCCTTACAAAATCCTCATACGGGTCCTAGCTCTTCACCCCAAAACCAGAAAAACAGCGTGGGGCACGGGCGGGAGTGAGGTGGGGGGTGAGAGCGGGCAGGGCTCTGGGGCACCCGCCACCTCTTGCGGCCTGACCAGCTGCTCCCCCTGGAAGGCACGGCGGGTCTCCAGCTCCGAGGACGTTTCCTCCAACACACAGCGGTGAGGACCCCCTCTGCCCGGTCCCCGCCCTGCCCCTCGGGCCAGCCCCGAGTCCTGGGCCGCCATCTATACCACAGGAGCCTGCCCCTCCCACCCCACACCCTCCTGCTGCCCGCCGCCGCCCCCTTCCTGCCTACCCCTTTGCCCCCGTCCGGACGGCAGGAAGGGAGGTGCAGGGCACCGGCTGTGATGGGCAAACCCCGCCTTGCCCAGAGCCGGCTCCTGCGCCCGGCCCGGGGCCCGTCCATGCAGCCCACCGCGCCCTGGGCCCCCAGCCCGGGGACCACGGCCTGGGACTACTCGGGCGCGGGCGGCCTGGAGCACCTGGAGCTGTGCCCGCCGGCGGACCTGCCCTACAGCCACGCCTACATCCCCGCGCTCTACCTGGCGGCCTTCGCGGTGGGCCTGCTGGGCAACGCCTTCGTGGTGTGGCTGCTGGCCGGGCGGCGCGGCCCGCGGCGGCTCGTGGACACCTTCGTGCTGCACCTGGCGGCCGCCGACCTGGGCCTGGTGCTCACGCTGCCGCTCTGGGCCGCGGCGGCGGCGCGCGGCGGCCGCTGGCCCTTCGGCGAGGGCCTGTGCAAGCTGAGCAGCTTCGCGCTGGCGGGCACGCGCTGCGCGGGCGCGCTGCTACTGGCCGGCCTCAGCGTGGACCGCTACCTGGCGGTGGTGCCCGCGCCGGGCGGGCGGCCGCGGCGCACTCGGCGCTGCGCGCGGGCCGCCTGCTGCGGCGTCTGGGCCGCGGCGTTTCTGGCCGGCCTGCCCGCGCTGGCCTACCGGCGGCTGCAGCCGCTGCCCGGCGGCCCGGGCCGTCAGTGCGGGGAGGACCCCTCGGACGCCGTCCAGGGCCTCGGCCTCCTGCTGCAGCTGCTCACCTTCGTGCTGCCCATGGGCGTCACCGTCGTCTGCTACTGCCGCGTCGCTCGCCGCCTGCGCCGGCCGCCGCACCTGGGCCGCGCCCGCAGGAGCTCGCTGCGCATCATCTGCGCCGTGGAGGGCGCGTTCGTGGGCTGCTGGCTGCCCTTCTGCGCCCTGCGCGCCGTCTTCCACCTGGCGCGCCTGGGGGCCGTGCCGCTGCCCTGCCGCCTGCTGGGGGCGCTGCGCTGGGGCCTCACCGTCGCCACCTGCCTGGCCTTCGTCAACAGCTGCGCCAACCCGCTCATCTACCTCCTGCTGGACCGCTCGTTCCGCGCGCGCGCCCGGCGCGGCGTCTGCGGGCGCGGCCACGGCCTGGCGCGCCGGGCGAGCTCGGCGTCCTCGCTGTCCGGGGACGGCAGCTCGGTGTTCCGGGGCGCGGCCCGCAGTCGGGGGCGAGCCCAGACGGCGAGCACGGCCTCGGCCGGCCCTTAGCCGCCCGGCGGCGCCGCGCCGCGGGCAGACAGGCCGCAGGGGCGCCCGGGCTCCGCACATGTGCCGCTCCGTGGGCCGCAGGCTGCGCCGGCCGCCTCCCCCGCGCCTCCCGCATCAGCTTTCCCAGGACCGCCCCGCCATCCGCGCCGCGCCCCTCCGTTCCCGCAGCCCAGGGGGCCCCTGGCGGATTTTCCCCAGTCCAGTGGAAGGCCCGTGAGATGGAGCAGGCAGACACCTGGGGTCGCGCAGCCCCGCCAGGTAGACGACAGAGAAGTGGGCTTCCTTCTGCGTCGGGAACAGCACTGGCCAGAATTTGCACCGGACCCCCCGCAGACCCCCCTTGGTCCGCTGAATAGACGTTGCCTTCCGAGAAAGACCCTCTCCCAGTCAGACCTTCTGGCCTTCCCACCTCCACGATTTGGGAGTGGCAAGCCCTTCCGTGCCCAGCGTGTCCCCACCCCGCCCCCCCGAGGCTGCAGTGCTCGCCCTGGAAGCCACCCGGCCCTTCCTTCTGCACAGAGGCTCCAGAATCCCTCGGGCGCTCAGTTCCGCGCCTCGGCCCGGGCGTCCAGGGGCTGTGCCAGCTGTGCCTTCTCAATAAATACTTTGCCAGCCCCTCCTAGCAGCTGTGTCTTCACTTGAGCGGTGGGAGCGAAATGAGTGTGTGAGGGGCAGACCGAACACGGGGTCAGACAGACTCCGCCCGGGGGGTGAGGCCGACCTCAGGATTCGGGGAGTCCTTGGGGAGCAACGGCCCCAGTGTGGGTGCGGTGATCCCGTGGTGGGGGGGGCAGCGAATCATCTATGCTTATTATTTTAAAGGACGTTTCATATTTTGAAGGTTACAAAAAGAAAAGATTTAATGTCTGCCAGCCAGGTGTCACTTCAAAGAGGAAATGTGTCATGACTTTCAAATATGTATTTGGCCTGTTTTCCTATCCTTTTTGAGGCTATCCAGTAGAAATGTTTGGGATTATCCATTTTTTGACTGAGTTGACATATCGTTTATGGTTTCTGGAGGGTTTGGAAATTCATTATTCACATTTCCGATTTAAGAGAATTTGGCCTAAAGAAATGCCAGCCCGTTGCAGGGAAATGAATTCAAAACTCTCCTGGAGAAACGCGCTTCCCGCCTCCACCGCCGCCCCAGGCTGATCCCCGCCCCAGGTCAGAGGGCTGCGGGCTTCTGAGCGCGTCTGAGGCCGGATCATCCTTTCTCGGGGGGCCGAGCCCCCATCCAACCCAATGCATTTCCGCTCAGCATTCGGCTGTTGGATTCGAGCAGCCTGAACATGGCAGCCCGCCTCGCCCCCACCCGCAGCGGCCCCTGGTCAGGCTGCTGGGGAGCCCACCTGTGCGCGGTCCTCCCGCACGCCCGAGAGGCAGGCCCTGCGCCCGAGGGGTCACTGCGCCAGACGGGACCCATTTCACATAGGCTCAGGCTTGAACGCCCGGGGGTATCGGGGCCCTCCGGACCCTCACCACCGCTCTCTGGGGCGGGAGACAGCCTGTGTCCCGCGGCCAGGGAGGCCGACCCCGGCTGGGTGTGCGCGCAGCGAGACCTCGGCTCCCGGAGGAATCACCTCGCCCAGTAGTCTGGGCGCCCACCCCTGCCCCCGCCCGCGTGTCCTTCCCGACTTCCTGGCCGAGCTCTCCGAGGACGGCCAGGAGGCAGTCCGTGCACCTCCCCGCGGCAGGAGTTCCCGGCGCTCAGCTCCCGTGGAGAGAGCGCGCCCCTCCTTTGCTGGGGGTGGGTCACTACGTTATCAGCTGCGGGTCTCATGCACATTTTCTCTTAGATTCAGACAAGAATGAAGGAGGACCAAGGAGCTCCCCATTCCTCCCCGGGGAAGAAGAGGCACAGATCCAGCCAGGGGCAGGTTAGGTGGGCGCCCCTCGGATGTTGCTGACAGGAGCACGGACGTATAAGGCGGGTTCTTTCAGGAAGCAGTTTGTCAGTCTACATCCAGATCTTTAAAAATACTCATATCCCATCCCTCCAAAATGTTCATTCCTTTTGACCCTGTAATTTCACTTCTGCCACTCCTTTCTAAGGCCATGGTACTAAATAATAGAAGTTTGATGCACTGAATTATAAAAATTCTTAACGTCTTTAACCTGAAGAAACAGCCTACATGCCCACTGGGCGCACAATGCCTTTATCAGAATCATGAACTGTTATGCAAATCTTAGGATGCCCCCTTATTAAAGAGAGATTGGCAAACCTTGTAAGTTAAGAGAAAAAAAAGGTAGCAAAATTGCTTGTGATAAACCCGCACACATCAAGCCTGGAGGATATAAAATAATCGTCAGCTTACTGGTTTTACTGGAGCAAACACAACATGCTGCAGTCCTTTGGATAAAAACTGTCTCTCTTTTCTTTCTCTCGCACAAGCTTTAAGCATCAATACGGATGTGGTGGTAACTGATGTCATCTATGTCACTCCCTCATTCATTGCTTGTCTCTCAGAATACAAGCTCCAGAAGCGAAAAGAGTGCCCCTTTTACTCCTTGCAGTACCCCGGTGCCCAGAGCAGCAGCTGGCAGGCAGCATGTGCTCTTTAACCACCTGGGGCAGGAATAAGCGCCAGGACCATGCCATGATAGGAGAGCGTATGACATGAGGTGACGCATCAAAGGAAGGCTATGCATGTATGTGTGCTTTACAAAGTGGCACGTGAGAAAACCTGGAAGAGACAGCAAGTGCTGGCAGTGCCTGCGTGAGAGTAAGGGGGTCACAGATCCTTTCTGCCCCCTTCACTTCCTTATTCTTGAAATTTTCTGTGGGCTCCTTTTAAAAGGCCAGTTAGACTGCCAAAGCCCTGGAGCTGCTCAGGCCGGGCTCTGCAGTCTGGGCGTCTCCTCAGCCTCCCTGAGCCTCGCTTTCTTCAGCCTGCTCGGCTGCCTCAGATCAAAGGAAACCATGCTCTTGAAAGTCCTCGGTGAGCTGCGGTGTGCTAGACAGACACACGGGGGCCGGGCCCGGGTGACCCCTCCAGGCCACCCTGGAGAGCGCGTGGGGTGGGCTGCTCTGGGCTTTCAAGGGGCCAGCGTCTGGTGCAGGCTGGGCACCTGGGCCATGTGTGATTCTAATTTCATTCCTGTGACTAATTCTGGGCTTTCTTTTCTCCTCCCACAACCCTGGGGGTCCATTCCCAGGGCCCGTGTGGGAACCTAGGGCCCCGGGGCAATGAGCAATCTGGGGAGGTCACAGAATGGCAGAGCTGGCAGGCTGCACTTGGTGGTATGACTCAGCCCCGGGTCACCCTAGGGTGAGGTAACCACTCTGCACACTTGCCAGGCATCTCGTTTGCCGGGACAGGATCAGGCTGGACCCCTATGGTGGCTGAGTGGCCTTCACCCCGCCCACCCATGGGACCCCAGCCTCAGTCGACTGGGGCAAATGAGGGCGAGACCCCCAGCCAAGGAAGAGGGAACGAGCAGAAGGGAAAGAGGGCGCAAGGCCGCGGAATCACTCTTCGTTAACATCACGTCTCCATGAACGCAGCCGCTGTGGGGAGTCATACTTACACATCACAGGACTTCATGCGTTTTTTAAATCTCACTGATTCTCATGACCCTGTGGCAAGCAGGAATGATTAGCTTCATTTTATTGAAGATGAAACAGGCTCAGAAGTGGCCTCGCCAAGGTCACCGAGGGACAAACAGAGCAGCTGGAACCTGTCTGTCCCCGCCAACCGCATCCCGCCCCTGCCGCCTGCTCCCATGTGATACCCGTCACCTTTTACAATTTTTCATTCTTATGAAACTAACTCTGTGATGAACAGCCTCATACAAAAATCTTTATATTCATTTCTGAATCTTCAAGACAAATTCAAAGATCATGAATAATTTAAGACTTTTGGTACATTGGACAAATTGGTGAAAATGTATATTTTCTCTAGAAGTGTGAGTGTGCCCATTCGCCCCCTTCTTACCAAACAACACCAGGCATTATTATTTTTTTAAGTCGTTTGTAATGACTTTAATTTGATATCTGCCCAACTTTAAGAGAACACATTACTATATTATATTATTTCAAATACCTTTTATATATAATATGTCATTACAACATCCCTCTGAAGTAGGTGTGAAAACAACAGCTAATAATACTTATTGGACACAGACTATATGGAAAGAACTGAGCTAAAGCTTTTGTATGTATCATCTTCTTAATCCTCACATCGACCTTACAGGATATATAATAATATTGCCCAGCAGACAAATGCCTGGGCGCCTCGTGGCCCAGTGGCACGTGAAGTCAATCGCCACAGTGATCTTTTGAGAACAGAAGCAGGGTAATTTCTGTGTGGGGCCAGTAAAGGTGGTCTTCCCCCAGTGTGCCAGTTGGTTCAGTGTTAATTAGTGATAGTTTATATAACTTGCCTAAGTAACATGTATTATCATCCCCATTTCACAGATGGGCACCTACACTGCCAAGAGCTGGGCTGAACTGCCAGGCTCACACACACACAGGTCAGGGCTTAAGGCCCGCGCAACCTGACCCCCAGCCCGACACATCTCCCATCTTCCATTAGCTCACTAGCAACTCGCTTACCCTGTTTACCATGAAGTGGCACTAAACCAAAGGGTGACTGGGGTCAAGGCCACTTTCACTGGTCCTGCGTAGACATGGCCCAGCCTCTACTCCTAAAAGATCGTTGTGATGGTTTATTTTATGTGTCAGCTGGCCACGAGGTGCCCAGACATGTGGCCGAATGTTACTCTGGGTGTGTCTGTGAGGGTGTTTCCGGGTGAGACTGACGTTTACATCAGTAGACTGAGCTGAGCAGATTGTCCTCCCCGGTGTCAGCGGCCCTGTCGGTCCACTGAAGCCCTGCCCAGAACAAGAGCGCTGTGTAAGGCAGGATTCGCTCCCTGCTGGGAGCTGGGACATCAGTCTTCTCCCCACTTTAGACTCAGGCTGGGACTAGAACTCACTTTGCTGATTTCCTGGGCAGCTTGCTGACTGCAGATCTCGTGACTTCTCAGCTCCGTAACTGCATGGGCCAATTTTCTTATAATAAACTTCTTTAGATAGAGAGAGAGATGATAGACACAGAAATGGTACTAGAAACTGCCCAGACTGATAGCCAGGGTCGCCCTTGCTAGGGAGATTTTGGGCATCAGACTGTGAGGGAAAAGGGGCTCTTCCCGGGTGAGCTAGGGAGGGTCTGGTGTCAGAACAGGGAAGAAGCAGTGGGGACACTCCCCTGCTCCTGGACTGAGTGTCCTGGCTGGCAAGCGAGAGAAGTGGGGCCGAGCTTCGACGGCCACAGAGACGCAGACAACGGCTGCCAGTGTCGGGTGGAGACTGTGGCTTGCCCCAGGGGGACGCGCTGGACCCGGGGTGATTAATCTAGCTCAGCCTGCTCTCAGAATGACTGTCTGCATGATGCACATGCTCACTGTCTCCCCTCTGCTCCTGTCTGTCTATTACCTCAACCCCAGACACCCTAAAACAAGAGGCCGTGCTCTGGGCTGTCCCCACACTGGGTCGCATGTGCACATCACAGCATGGGCAGGTCACAACGTTGCCAAATTCGTTCTGTCTCTTTTTCACAAACTCTTTTTATATAACCAAGTGCCCCCAAGTCTTCTCAGGTCTCATTTTCTAAAAATTATTATCTTAATGAGAGGAAATGTAAGATTAAGAGTAAAATAAGTCAAGCCCCCGCACCCTTCCTGCAAGCATTTTCACTTTTGCACACTGTCTTTCCAGCCCTTCTCAGCCATGGTCACATTTTACATCACCGTAATCATGAGATGTTCTGTCTTTTTTGTGTTTGCAGAACGTCCTCTAAACATTTTTCTATGCCACTCTTTAGATTTCACAGCGGTCAGTTTGGAAGGCTCCTCACACGGGTGGGCTGGAATGTAACTCACCAGTCCTCTGTGTGGAGACGTACAATTTGCTCGGGAGATTTTCTTTGAAAAACATGCTGCAGTGAACATCTTTTCCATGTAGTTCAGGACTGCTTTTTAATGTCTGTCCCAATCTAAACAGAACGCCCCCCACCTGTCCCTCCTGCGGGCCCCTCTCCTTCCCACCCATGGGATCCTATCGCCCCAAATCCCCCCTCTCCTACAGAAGACAGCAACCGGCCCAATCGCAGTAACTGCCGACCTGGGAGATCTGCCTTTGCAAAGCACTTTGGAAAGTGGCGCCACACACTAGTGTGACTAAGCGCCTTTCAGTAATTATTCAGGATTATTTTAGACCCCGTGCACTGACTGTGGGAACCAGTAACCAGGAACTAAGCGCACCGTCTGGCACCACTACCTGCGGTCACGTCCCAGCTTTGCTTCTCACTGCCTTTGTTATCTGGGTAAGTTACTCATCTCTTTCCGCTGCACTGTCCTCATCTGGAAAATGGAAATAATACTTTGTGTCTCAAAGGGCATGTGAAAGAGTTCAATGTGTAAATCTGTGAAGTGCTTAGGACTCTGTGACACATGTTAAGCGGTACACATTTGCTATAATTATTGGGAGTAAAATAAACAGAAAACACTACTTGTTAAGCGGAACTGACTTCTTCCATGGGTTTGGATTTCTCTTCTTAAATTCATTGGTTCAATGCATTTTTATTTTGCATTTTCTATGTGCCCATTTGTGTGTGAGGCCACGGGGCTATGGAAATAAAAACGACTCCCAGTTGCCCCACAGAATAACCACCGAAAATCTGAGTCTCCATCCCACACAAAAAAGATGGAAAATGTAGGCTTACTGGCACAAAAGAAGAAAATAAAGGCAATGTGGATCTTTAATTTGGGGTAAAATATTATTTTCCTTTTCATCTTTCCTTTTTCTTGAAACTAAAAATCATACCAAGAATTCTGTACTGCGAGTAAGTTGCTTTTGTACATCATCGACTTCCAGGAAACTGGGGGACTGGCAGCGCCTCTTCAGCGAGAGCCTGTGAGCAGGACGTTTTGTCTCCGGCTGGGAATGTCCGGCAGAGCCCGGTGTTCCCTGGAGTGAGTGGGACCAAGAGCGAAACCGCAGCAGAGCCCTGCCGAGGTGCTGTGCTCGGTGCCAGCCAGGCTGCTGCCCAGGAGACCCCAGCCCTGGGCGGGGTAGGCAGGCCACTCCTGAGGTCCTGTCAGCCCAGGGATCCCACAGCCCCATGACTGTGGGCCCCGCCGGTTCTCCAGAGACTCGCCTCGTTGATTGCTTTGAAAAGATAGTTTAAATATTTTATAAAATGCACCCGTCAAGAGACTAAAAGCAATATCCATCAATTACAAATTAAACAATCAAGGCTGGACAATACCCACACACACAAAGGCAACGGCTCCACCCTGCTGTCCGTTTCTGCGAACAAGCCCATCAACGGGACATCACGGAAAAGAAAAGCAACTACGTCAGGTCTGCGAGTAAAACTTATTGGCCGATCCGCTTAATAAATGCTTTTTGACATTCAGGAGCCTGTTTCTCAGTGGCCCTGCAGCAAGGAATTCGCACACACGTGCTCTGTACCTTCTCACAGGTTAGAGCCTGCCGCGGGCTCCCTGCATGCTGTAGGAATGGGGAAGTTATTTCTAAATATTGTAAATCCACAATGGATGTCTCTTGAGGGTTTTCTTAGATCACAATCTGAATTTGGAAGATAGATCAATAAGGCAATTGCTCTCATCATATGAAGTTACTGCTTCTTAAGAGAAAAAATCATTCTAAATTGAAATTCACCTTTGCAACCTCTAATAAAATCATAGACCATCCTTGGTGCCTGCTGCGTCCACGAGGCGAGAGCTGGTGGGGAGGTGCCACCATGTCACCCTACAGGCTCTTGCCCAGCAGTGAGGGGGATGCTCTGACCATGAAGGGCTGCCACCCCCTGTGCCTACTAAGATCACCAGGAGGGACTGACCAGAGGCTGTGTGCTTCCAGGGGAGGAGGGCGCCGGCCCCAGCGCCACCTGTGAGATGGTGCCCCCAATGGTACACTGGAATCCATGCAAGTCTACACCGCTACCTTCCAGGCGCCAGGATTACAAGGGTTAGGAGCAAGTTAAATGACAACGTGAGCAGATAAAATAGGATGAGTATGCTTTGTAAGAAAACTGGCCCGATGTTAACAAGTCACTGACACAATAAGAAAAAAAATAAATCACGGCCTGTGGAAGGGGACCTGCACAAAATTGAAAGAGCCAAGTGTGACGTGGAGACCTTGTCACACGGAGACCGTGGATCCAGACACAAGCAGACCCATTTTAAAAGACGGTGTTAGGACCACAGGAGAACTTCGAGGATGATTTGGCATTGGGTGACGTTAGGAGCTATTGTGCTAACAGCCACATGATTATGTAAGAAAAATGCCCCATTTTTTTCACAGATGCATTCTGAAACATTTAGAAGTGATATGTCACCATCCCTGGGATTTTCTTTGACATGTTTCACTAAAGAAAAAATAAAAGAAACAGGGAAATGTTAATAATTACTAAGTTGAGGCAATGTATAAATGGGAGTTTACTAGTTTCTGCTTTTATTTATGTTGGAAAGTTTTCATAATAATAAGTTGCAAAATATTCATTTTAATCACAGACATTGCACATAAGCAAGGGGAACACTTTCACAGCAGAGGTTCACATGGAGACGGTGAAGCTCTGACCCTCTCCACCCCCCAGGCCCAAGCCCGGCCCCTTCCCAGATGGCAACGGCTGCTACCATTTGGATGTGTTATTGCTTTGCGATTTCTCAACTGTTCCTGCTGGAATCCCAGCTCTTGACAGTGGGCGAGGATACAGAAGTTACCCACTTTCCAGCATCTAAGACAGGGGGCACCTAGCCATTTTTTTTTTTTTTTGGTATGTCATAAAATGGGCTTTAATGTCTTCCACTTAGGACATGGTAATACTGCTTAAAACTGGGACTGGCACACAGCTCCCAGCACTGGCTTCCTATGAGGAATGAGGCTGGCGTGCCCCTGGCTGCTGTGTAGATGGGCAGCCCCAGGTACAGCTCAGTACAAACTCTGGAGTCCAATTTTCTACTTCTGCTGCAACTCAGCAGCTTTGGAGTTCCTGAACAAATCCATGGCTTCTCCTCACTGATTTTGGCCTCGGGCGCTTCGACCCATCATGAGCACCCAGCCAACCTTTGCTTCAAGACCCTTATCTGCCCCAAACCCTCACGGTGCCTTTCAGCTGCTCTATGGCACAGACCCCTCCCGCGAGCCTCCACCCTGCCCTCACCCACCCAGCTTTTGAAGCACCCAGCACACTTCAGTGCATCTGTTTACGGACAAATGAAAATGCTCTGACCTAAATCAGTCTTGAGGAGCAGGTGTGGGAAGGGGTCGGACTAGTGCCTGGAGGAGACAGGTGTGAAGGGGTCACACAGAGCGGGGTTTATGGACCATTTCAATTGATTTAAGCTGCATCTGACCTCAATTAAGCCATCTTCCCTTCAAGACACACTCCTTTCTCATCACTTTGAATAAAGAGAAGCCAGAGGTGTTTGGCACTAGCGGGTTTCTAGTTCCCCATGCCCAGGCTCCGGCCCAGACCTCCACGGGGAGGAGACGGGCCCTTAGAAGCCTCCTGCGGAGAAACCACAGGAAGTGAAACCTGTTCACCAGTAAACAAGTTCGGACCACTGAAGTGTAATTATCATGCAGAAATTTTATTTTATTTTTCTGAGAGTTGGCTTTGAAGAAACCTTGTTTTTTCTTTTAAGAGTAGGAATGTAGAAAAAACACCTTTAAAAAATCACTACCCTTTTATTGGAGGCTTACTGTGTGCAAAGCACAATGCTCAAGAGCATTTATCCTCATGACTTCATCCCCAGTTTACGGACGAAGAAACTGAGACTGACTCCAAAATATATATTCTTTACCTCTCTCCGTAGTTACGGCCTGAGGTACTACTCCCTGTCCAGCAGCCAGGTGAAATGAGGGACAGGCCCCCGGGGTAGCCCTGCATGAGAGGGCGCCTGCACCCCCAAGCTCTTCACGGCGCCACCCGGCTTCAGGCAGGTGCCGGCTTTCCCTGTGGGAGCCGGGAAGGGGCGGGGAGCTTCGGGCCTGCCGCCCTCGGGGTCCAGGGGTCTCCCCCGCACGCTGGCCGCTGCCATGTCTCAAAGCCCCATAACAATGCCTGCGTCTGTATTTAGCTTACTATCTTTGTAACTGTAACTTTTAACATCATTCACTTTTCTTAACGTTCCAAAGTCTCTGTGGGTCTCCCGAAACCCCAGACGGAATGGCCAGAGAAGCCTGGTCCGACTTAGCGCGTGGGGATCCCTGATCCCCGAGGGGCTGGGCGACAGGCAGGGGCTCGGGGCGGCAGCGAGGAAGGGGCCCCCGGCTGCGGCTAAGAAGCGTCCCGGGCGAGAGGTGAGCTGGCACCCCATCCGGTATCACTTTCACCCCCAGGGTTTTTTTCTCTAGGGCGCACGGCCGACTGCAGGCGCAGACCCACGAGCCACCCACTGGCAACTGCCGCCCCCTGGCGGTCGTGCCGGGGAACGCGGGCCGCCAGGGTGGAGGGCTGGAGGGAAAGGGGCAGGAGGCACGGGAGCAGGCGAAGGAAAAATGAAAGCGGAGAAAGGAGCGAAGGCGAGGAGGGTAAGTGCGGGACCTTGAACTCTGGAGAGGCCCCGGGCCACTTAGAAACCAGCCAAGTGCTGCTGGTCTGAGAATGCTGGGGTGTCTTGGGAAAGCGGGTGCCGTCCGTCTCAGGCAACTGCGGAGTCTGGGCCCCTGCGAGGGGTCTGCCGCCGCACTGCAGGCGGCTCTCAGGCTCAGAGTCCTGGCGCCAGCGGGGGACTCTCACCCCTTGACCCCCTCCGGTGGTTGTGTGCATCTGCATAGCTGCTCACCTGTTTGCCGTCCAGCCTGGCCCAGTCCAGCAGCTTCTGGCAGCTGGAGGCCCACAGGCCCTGCCCGTCCTGCCCCTTCCCCGGCTCCGAGCTGCAGGATGCAGTCAAGAGAGGAAGCAGGGCCTCGGCTCCGAGTCATTCTGGGGTTTCTAAAGAGCTTCTTGCAGAGGGCACCGACAGGGCACGTCTGGGCCACTAAGAATGATCTCACTCTTCTCGGCAGGCCCGGAGCAAGGGGCAAGAGACTGGCAGGGAGGCAAGGCGAGCCTCATCCTCCGCTGGGCCTGAGGGCCCGAGGGTGCTTGCGTCAGCACAGGACCGGGACAGCCCCAGCTGCCAGCAGGTAGAGGTCTAGGGCAGGCCCCAGGAGAAACCTGAGCGCGGGTTTGGTAGGCTCTTTCAATTTGCACCCTCTTCCTGTCCCTCCATAGCCTGGGCCAGTCAGTCCCCGGGGAGTGGCCGCTTTCTGCTCCCAGGACACCTTCCCGGCTCTGGGGAAGCCCTGCCCAAACCTGTTCAGGATCTGCGCTCAGAGGGCCTGGAGTAGCAGCCCGGGGAAGGTAGACACATTATACTTGACCCCTTTGCTTTTTTAATTAAGTAGTCAAAAGTGTGCAAATTGGAAGGTTCCACATAAAAACTGGGATTTCCAGCTTTTATTTTTAAAATAGAAGTTTTTTTTTCTTGTGACAACAGTTGCAGTGATGGTCTCCTTGAAACCGAGGCTGCAGGCTTTGCATCTGCCATTCTTTGCATCCTACTCTTTGGGGCTCTCTCCCTCCTCGGCCACACACACCAAGGCCAGGTGCCGGCCGCAACAGACACCACCATGTTGGAACACCAGAATTCTTACGCCTGACACTCCTCTCTCCCTCACTTTATGTGTCTGATCCTTTCTGTATTTGAAGTTTTTCAACCACAGGTTTAGAACTATGGAATCAGAAGATCTACCTTCCAATCACACACTAGTCACTTCCTGTTTGGTTTTAACCCAACTGTTTAGCTTCTCCCAGTCTCAGTTTACTTGTCTTCAAATGAAGATTATAGTATTGCTGCAAACTTCAAGCTACAAACTGAGGTTTGCAAGGTGTACACCACTTTCTTTCGAATCAATTTGATTTTGTCCTGGGCCCTGCTGGAATGGCAAAAAATGCCATTTCCGCATGCAGAATCCTGAGCCCCTGCCTCAGGGCTGGCATCCTGGTCGCTCTAGCCCCCTGGGCCTCTTGTTTTCTGGGGCTCCTTCTGCCCGGGCATATGCAGTGCAAGAACCTGTCCAGGCCAGAACCCCCGGGCCCAGCGCCCCAACTCCCACCCTGCTCCCGAGGGCACGGCAGGCTGCGGCACTCTGGGCTCCTTCGGCTCTGGACTCGCTCTAATTCCTTCCTGTTCCCAGGCCACCTCACTGTTCACCTGGCCCACAAAGCCACACTCCTGCCCTTGCTCCTTAGAACCCCTGGCATTGTAGGTGCAGAGCTGAGGCCTTCCGGAAGCTTCTTCCGACCCAGAGCAACAGGAGGGGTGCAACCATGGGGAAAGGGATACAAATCAGTATTTCAACAAATGATCCCAGAGCCCTTTTCCCTTGGCCCTTTTCCCATCTTACACACCTTCCCCGGCCGTCTCATCCGGTCTGGAGCTGCCACTCTGTGCTGGCTACCAAGCACCTTCTCCAGCCTGCCTTGTGCTTTGAGCCCCTAGCCAGACCGCTCACTGGACAGGACCATTAGCATCCGAAGGTGAATACACCCCACACTGAACTCTGAAGCTAGAAACGCAGGAGCCCCCACCTCCTCCGCCTCCCTCCCTGCCTCATCTTTGGTCAGTCACAGAGCCAGGCCTTTGACTCACTGTCCCCCGACCCTTCCCCGGCGCCACACGGTGAGTTTAGGCCCCATCCCTCCTTGCCTGGATTATGGACTCCCCAGGGGTTTCTGGTTCCAAACTCCCCACACCAAAGTGATCTTACACGTGAGTTTGCCCACCTCGTGACTGATAGTTTCCAGTACTGTGTGATGGTTAATTTTATGGGTCAGTTTAGCTAGGCCCATCGTACCCAGCTATTTGGTCAAATGTTATTCTAGATGTTTCTGTGAAGGAATATTTTAAATGAGATTAACATATAAATGATAGCAGTCTCTGAGTAGAGCAGGTTACTTTCCATTTTGTGGTGGGCCTCACCCAGTCAGTTGACGGCTTTAATAGGAAAACGGCAGACCTCCTCTGATGAAGAGGGGATGCTGCAGGCAGGCTGCCTTTGGACTCAAAGTGCCGCCGGTCCCTGGGTCTCCCGCCTGCCGGCCCGGCCTGCAGCTCTGCGGTTTGTCAGCCTTCCAGTAGCATGAACCGATTCCTTGAATTCTCTTCTCTTTCCATTCTCTCCTCCTGTTCTGTTTCTCTGGTGGAGCCTGACCGATACAAGTGGTGTCTCCTCAATTTCAGGATAAAAATCTTAAGTCCTTACCTAGTTAGCCTGCACAGTGCTTCAGTCAGCTTAGCTCATATAGTCCCTTTGTACAAATTTTAAAAGCCACAGTCTCTAGGCAGGTGCCACGCTGCCCAGGGCATACAGCTGGGCGGGTGGAGCGCAGGTGTACCCTCCCTTTTGCTATAGTGCACAACCTGGACAACTGCCCAGAGCCACCATGCCTCTCAGGGGCCCTGCTTGACACTGGCCTCGTCGCTCTCCCGTCTCCCGCTCTCTTCCCTCATGTCCCAGCTCCCCACGGCTCCTAGAAGCCGCTGCGCTCTTTGCCGTTATGCTTGTGCACATCCTGTCCCTGCAGCGGGGTTGTGCCTCCCCAGTCCCCCTGGCCCTGCCTCCTCGCGCCCGGCTTCGGGTCGGTCTCCGCTCTCCCGGCCCCAGGGACCTCACTTCACGGATACTCTGGCTGGGTGATGACCTGTCTCGCTCGGGGAAGCCTCCCCCCCCCCCGGGAAGGAACTCGAACTCTGATCCGCGTGCTGGGCGCTAGTGGGGGCCGGGGGCGAGCTCGGGGGGCGAGTGCGGCCGGGCCAGGGCCAGAGCGCGGACGCAAGGACGGGCGGTAGGGGGCGGTAGGGGGCGCTCACCTGGCGCGGGCTCCCTCGCCCTTCCCCGCCCGAGTTCCGCCGCCCGGGCTGCCGGGGAGGCGACGCTGGCTCGCCCCGCGCGGGAGCTCCGCGGCCGGCCGCCGGCGCAGCCCTGGGGGGGCGCCGCGCCCTCCGCCTCCGCGTTCGGCCCCCCACCGGGGTCTCCGGGAGTGCAAACTGCCCCGGCCGGGCCGGAGCGCGCGGACGAGAGGCGGCCCTCGGCCTGCGGGGAGCCGCCTCCCGCCTGGGCTGCGGCACCGGCCGCGCGGGGGGGTCTCGCCACGCGGGCGCCGGGGAGCGGGGGGCGGGCACAGCCTCGCCGCTCCGGCTGGCGTCCCCGCGGGACGGCCGCGCTGCGGGCGCCCCGGCGCCCCAACCCGCGGACCCGCGCCGGCCCTGGGCTCGGGACCCCGGACCGCTTCTGGCGTCTGTCCCCTCTTTCCTCTGGGCCTTGGTATGCCCCAGGGGACAGATGTCTGGGGATCTTTAACATTTGGGATGCTGCAAATGCCGAAGTTAAATGAAATGCCTCCCGGGAGGGAAGGCCGGGGGGCGGGCCGGGCAGGGAGGGGGCGGCCCGGGCGGACAGGTCCCGGCGCCGCGGGGCAGGCGCGGGGGGCGCGGGGGCCGGCGGGCGGCGCCGGAGCTCCGCGGGACAGGTAAGGGGCAGCTCGGGGCCGCGGCGCGGGCGGACCGCGGCGATCGAGCCCCGGGACCCGCCGCCTTCGGCCTTGGCGGAGGGAGTGGGGTAGTTTCCCAAGGGGGCAGGAGCTCCGAGTTCCTACCGAAAAAGCGCCTTTCCGACTCCTCGGCCTTTCTCCCGGGACCTGCCCCACGCCCGTGGACCCCCTGCCCAGGCTCCGGGAAGCCAGAAAGCAGAGACAAAAGGAGCAAAGCCTCGGGCCGCCTGGATGCGGAGGGCGCGTGGGGGAGGGGCGCAGGGCGGACCGGACAAAGGGGCTTTTTAGGGAAAGCCTGGAGGTCTGATTTCAGGGCGCATTCCAGCTGGCGTGGGGTTCCCCGGTCCCAGCGCACCCCACCGTCGCTGCTGGAGGCGAGCGCCTTCGCCAGTGGGAAGCGGGGAGAGGGGAGAAAGAACAGGGCCCCATCTCCCGCCCTCGGTGGCCGGGAGGGTCCCGGGCTATGTCCCTTCTTTTTCCGCGTCTGGCTCCGGCGGCGAACCACTGATGCGTTCATTCATTTGGCGGAAGTTGAGGAAGGCTCTGTCCTCTGCGGGGCGCTGGCGGGGACGTGGGGATGGGAGGGGAGGCCCTTGCTTTAAAGAACTTCCAATCTCCAGGAGAAACTTACGGAACTTTAAAAAATACTGGAGAGTGGATGGCTGCAGGGCATGGAAGATTTTTCTGATTCAGACCTTTTCCTTAGGAAGTGAAAAGCCCAAAGAGATGCAGTTTTTCTCTTTCAAAGATGGAATTCCAAGTACTCCACTAATCTGCATGGAAACCTCTTCCGTCCCAGCTGGTGGCCTTGGTGGTGATGCTCTGGGGTTTGGGGCTGGGGCACCCGTCAGTCCCCCACCTAGACTGGCTGGGAGCGGGGTGCGGAGCCCCAGGTTCCCTTGGCAGGCTGTGTGGAATGACTGGGCAGACAGTGCTATTGACGGGTCTGGGGGCGTCTTTGGAGAATTGTTGGCCAGGCCCATTCCGAACCTCAGATTCTGCTGGGTGGGGAGCGATGTGCCCCTCTGGGGGAGCAAGGAGTCTCTGAGAATTCTGGAGGATCAGGGCACTGAGTTCACCTCTGTACTTCTCTCCCATGAACTCAGTGGGGGATTACCGGAGGGGCTCTTTCACTGGGTCCCTGGGCACCAGAGCATCTGTGGATAGAATTCAGAGGGACTGGACCTTAGATGGGAAAAAACAATCTTTGTTTTACATCAGCCTTTAGCAGCAATTTGGCATTGCCTAAGGTTGGAGGCCACTGGTGGTACCTGCAACTTGGTCACTCGTGGGACCCGTGGGGAGTGTCCCGTCCCACTGCAGCTGGTGTCGCTGGCTCGGAGTATTGTCACACATAGAACCTGTGTGAGATTACCCACTGCAAGTCCTGTTTAATGTGGATAATGAAGAAGCATATATATTACTATGTTTTCTCTTTTTAGAATGGTATTTCAGTGTGATTGGCTCTTTGAGTGATTCCCTTAGTTTTATTTTATGCATTAAGAAATATGCTATGAGCTGATTCTAGAAACTTCCATCACTCCCACCAGGTGCTGGGGGATGGGCAAGGTGGAGGAAGGGTGCCAGTTATGCGGTCCTGTTTGTCCCCGGAAGAATGGGGCAAACGCATGGGGGTTGGGGAGAGAAGAGCAGCTGCTGGTTCTTAGGGAGACCCAGGGCAGGCTCCTCACCACGGAGGGGGGCTGCCCCTGTTGGGGCCCCAGACTCAGCCTGGGGAGAGGAGGAGGTGGTCAGCCTGGAGGAGCTCTGGGGCTCGCACTGTTTGGAGAGAGGGTGTGTGCAGGAATGTGAAGGTGAGCTGGGTGTGTGGAGGGGTGCTGGCGAAGGGGACGGGGCACAGCTCCGCTCCACAGAGCCCGACAGGAGCAGACCTCTTCCATCGCCCCTGTCTGCGGAGTCAGGAGTTAGGGGGTCGTTTGGGGCAGGAGGAGGAAAGCAGAGATATGTTGGGGCCCAGGAGCCCAGAGAGAAGGGGTGTGGTAGGAGGATCAGAGAGTGAGGGAACCGGAGGTGGTGGGGTAAAGCCTCAAGGGGGACAGCCCTTAATCTGCAGTGTATCTCTGTGTTCCCCGGTCTGGGGGGACTGGCTCTTGCTCCCTCCAGTGAAAGAGGCTGAATTCTAGGTAGTTTTTGGTTTATTGAAGGTCAGTGGGGTGGGAGGCCTGGAGGCTTACTTTTTGTAGGGAACAACTTCCATTTTGGTCACTGGTCCCGTGTGTTTGGGGAGTAGGCTGAGAGCCCGAGGTCACAGGGGCCCTCCCATGGAGTAGGGGACGGGACTGGGGTTCAGGTCAGCTTCCACGGACCCTGTTGAGGGATAGATATAAGCAATACCCGGACCGTGATGATCCCTGGGGAAAATGACTGGGATAAAAAGAGAACAGCATGGCGGCCTTCTTTGGGGCCCTACGACCTCCGTGTATGGAGTTCCAGGGTCACTGCCTTGCCTGAAGTTTTTAAAAATCTGGTTTGGGGGAAGACTAAGCTCAGGCCTTGGTCTCCATTTCAGATTCTGGGACAAGCAATGACCTATCCTGGTTAGTTTGTAAATTTCTTGCTGGTAATCCCCAGGGACAGTGGACCTTCACCCTGCTTCCAGGGGCCCTGCATGCCTCAATTTCTGGGAAGGGACGCCGAGGGGTGGGAAGGCACTTGTGCAACTTACAGCTCAGCACGTTACTGAGGGGCCCTTGAAGCCATGACCCCTGTGGCCCTGGGGGTCTTCCGTGGGGAGCCCCCTTTTCTCCCTGCTCCCTCTCTCTGCCCCCGGAAGTGTGGAGGCCCAGGGCAGGAGCTGCCTCCCTGTGCCGGCAGGATTAGTTCAGGGAAGGACTTGCTCACCTGCTCCTCCCCTCTGACTCAAGTCACAACAAGTAACCTGCTCTGGGCGGCAGGCAGCCTGGGAGGGACGGCAGGCGGCAGGCGGGGCCAGAGGCAGGGGCGGCCATCAGCGTGTGGCTGGGGAGCCAGGTCAGAGCGAGCACTGGAGGCCGGGGACCCCAGGAGACAGCACGTGGTGCCCCTCAGCCCCCTGACCTGGGAAAGGGGCTGTTTCCCGGACTCCTGGACTAACACCTAGAAGCAGGTGAGGGCAGGACAGGGTGGAGCAGGTCTTTGGGGCCAAAGGTCAGGTCAGGAGTGGGGGGAGCCCTCCCACAGTGGCTGTCACCCCACCCCTTCTCCTCCGGTCTGGGGCACAGAGATAATGGGGGCAGGCCCTGGTGGCCTAGGTGAGGAGCCCATCTCTATTGTTCTCAGGCTTCAGTTTCCACGGGCGAAGGGGAAAGCAGGTTGGAGAGAGGCCCAGCGCCTGGCTTTGGGGGTCCCTTTGTGATGGAGGCGGGTCCCCAGTGGCTCAGGCTGAGGGACAGCGCATTGGTGTTTCCCATATTCCCTCTAGGACCGTTCCTCCTCCTGTCCCCTCTTCTGGGGACATTCAGTGGCGTGGACCGCTTCTTAGGGCCTGTGTGGGGCTTGCTGCTTGCTGCTTGGGGCTAGGGTCCGCAGGGCAGGGAGGATTCCTGTGCTGGGAAGAGGGGGCGGCTGTTCCCTGAACTGCCTTTATCTCAAAGTATTGTCTGAAACACCTGAGAGAGGCGTCCTGTCCTCCCGGGTGAATGTGGGGCCTGAGCAGAGCCTGTGGGCTCTGGGGCAGGGTCCCCCGGGTGGGCGGCCAAGGTGTGGCGGACGAGGTAGACCACTACACATCTGTGGGGTTCCTGCGCAGCCTGACTTTGTCCAAGAGGTCCAGGGTCAGATGGGAGCTGGGAAGGGCCTTCCTCTGCCAGGCCTGACCTGTGCCTGCGAGGAAGCCCAGCGAGAACACGGCAGCAGCAGAGCCCTCACTGGCTTCAGGTCCTGTTCTCTTTGCCCTGCTTGGGGGCGCGTTCGCCCAGAGCACACCCAGCGTCCGGTGGAGACCGCTGAAAGCCTGTGCCTCCCTCTTGCCCTGGCAGGGAGGGCTGGAGAAGACAAGGTGTGCCCCACCCTTCTGGCCCTGTGGCCCCCACTTGGCAAGTCAAGGAGTCCCTGAGAAGCAGGGGCTGAGTGGTCACAACTTCCCAAGTCACCCCCTTAGTTGTTAATGATTAAATAGCAAGTGTGACTAATTAATGGCTTCCCCTCCCACATCACCTCCTCCCTCATCAGAAGCAAAACCTCACTGCTTCCTGGCCCTGACTGGGCCCTGCCTCTGGCCGAGGTGGGTGGATGCGGGGTCCGTGGCTGCCAGGGTGGGTGCACGGCAGGGCTGGGCGGTGGGAGGAGGTGTGGGCTGCCTGCTCTGTCCTGCCCTGCCCCTGTCCTGATCAGGGTTGGAGGGACAGACTGGGGAGCTAACTCATCCGAAGTGAGCCCGGAACACACGGCCAGTCTCTCTTTTAGGCATGTTTGCAAAGGCCCCACGTACACTTTTTAAAATATCTACCATCCATTCTCTAGACTTCCTTGGAGAATAGATTCCAAAGTGCCGGTCCATGTTGTTTTCATGGGTGTCTGGAGCTGCTGTCGCCCATGGCCCTCTGGTGGGCCGTGTTGTTGGGGGTGGGTCTGTAAAAGGTGCCCTTCCAGAGGTGCTCCTGGGGACATGGCTGCCAGAGTGCCCTCTCTCCTCCTCACCTTATGCTCAGCTTTCACAGGCCCGCTCTTCTCCCCTGCTGGCGGGTGGAGGAGAGGTGGCAGCCCCTCCTCCCGCCTGCAGCCGTGGGACCCGAGGAGACAGGATAAGCTCCAGACAGAAACTCTGAAGGACTTTTGGGTGGTTGCTCAATGGGCTGACTCAGCGAGGAGGTGGCTGGTCTGTCCTTCCAGACCGCCTGCCTGGCTCTGCCTCCTCACCCCTGCTCCAGCCAGCAGCTGCCAGGCCCTGGCCCCTGGGACCCTGACCAGGGGTGTGGGCTTGGAGAGGAGAGGGGGACAAGCAGCAGGTGGTGTTTTAGTGCCTGGTGGGGCCGACACACAGCTGGGATTGCACCCCGGCCACCCAAGTGCTCTCAGGCCCCAGGGAAGCAGAGGAGGGTGTCGTCCCCCCCCACTCCCAGCAGAGTGACCCCCCCTTGGCCCCCACCCCTGGCCTGTCCTGGCTGTGGGGCAGGGATCTGGCCCACTCCCCCTGAGGGGTCTCCTGGGTGTAGTTGGTGGCCCAGGAGGTGTTCTGGGGCCTTGGGACAGCTCTCTGGCACCTGCCTTCAGATGAACACCTGGGTGAATACTTTGGGCTTTGGGGCCCAGAGCCGAGCCTCGCCCCCTGGGTGGTGGGATGGGCCTCCTGCCTCGGGCTCTCAGGCTGAGGACAGGCCGCAGGCCCGCCATCCTTCCTGCTTCCCTTGCCTCCTGGCTCTGCCCTCCCACCCATTTTTCCCCTCTCCTTGTCTTCCTCTTTCCTGTCCTTTTCCTTGATGTCCTTCTCCTGCATTGCAGTGGCCCCTGTGGCACCCCCCTGCTGTCATCCCCCTTGGGCCTAGAGACCTCTGTCTGGGAGGGAGGTGGGGGCCCAGGGAGGCCGCCCCAGAGCAGCACCCCCAGCCTGGTCCTCGCTTCCACTCCCTCTGCCCTCAAACGTCTGATTCTGAAGCTGTTTGGAACCAAGGGCTGTTTGTTACACATGACTTTTTTTATTGTTCTCTTGGAAGCTGGGGAAACTCCAGGCCACCTACACATTCTGGCCCAGGGTGGGAACGGGGCCACCCCATCCTGCTCTGTGCCCCCTCCTCCCGGGAGTCCACCATGGAGAGTAAGGATGAGGCCAGCGACACTGACAGCGGCATCATCCTGCAGTCTGGTGAGTGGCTCAGGAAGCCCGCCGCCTGGGCCCCCAGCCCTGACTCCCTGAGACCCCAGCCTCAGGGCTGGCCAGGCAGAGGTGCCCAAGGGCTAGGGTGGGGGCAGGGTGGGAGGCCCAGGACAGGCCTGGGGGTGGGGGTACTGGAGGCCCGGGAGTTTCCCTTCCTGGAAGGTGCTGGCCTGCGGGTTTGATCCTATCTGGGGCAAGTCTAGGTCACCTTTGGCCCCGGTGACTACCTATCTGTGATGTAAAGGTCCTGTCTCACTGGCCGGCTGGAGCCTGTGGGCCTAGTCTGGCCTCTTCCTGATGCAGAACAAGAGAAAAGGCACGTGTGCGCGCATGACAGGGAGGAGGAGAACGTAGTGGGGAGAAGCTGATGGCCGAGGGCAGAGGGGTGCTTGGAAAGGAGGAGTTGTCCCCGCCTTCCGCCCAGCACAGTCACTCGCGGGCCCGTCCCCGACTGCGCTGCGCTGGTGCCTCCGTGGCAGCGGGGAGGTGTGGTGTTCGTGGTCCCCACACCGGCCACAGCAGCTGGCCTGCAGTCCGGGCAGGCACGAGGCAGTGTGCGTGTGTGCGAGAGCGTGAGGGCGCGCTCCGCTGGGGGTGGTCCCCGAGATCCTGCGAGAAGGCTCTGCTCCCCTGAGAGAGCTCCCTGCTGCTCCCCAGGCCCCGACAGCCCGGTGTCCCCGGTGAAGGAGCTGACGCATGCTGTGCGCAAGCAGCAGAGGGCCCTGGAAGAGCGGCTGGAGGCCTGCCTGGAGGAGCTGCGGAGACTCTGCCTGAGGGAGGCGGTGAGAGCCATGCAGACTTGGGGTTCACTTGGAGCCACATTTTGGGGTGTTGGTGCTGAGGGGCACTTGGCTCCTGGGAGAATTCTGGAAATCAGACTGGGATTTGGTGCTCAGAGTCCCTGTGTGTGCAGCGTTTGACCTCAGGGAGAGGGCGAGCTAGACCTGGGGTGTGAAGTGGGTTCAGGGTAAGGGGCTGCAGGGGGGCTGAGCTGCTGGGGGTGGGGATCGGGACCAGGGTCAACAGGGGCCTGCAGGAGGTGAGCAGGAGGTTTGAGGGGAAAGAGGACGGCCTGCTGCCCGTGCGCCACAGGTGCTGTGAGGCACCCCTGGGTGGTGGTCCGACAGGGTGGGCAGGGGCCTGGGTCAGGCCGCTGAGCGGTGGACGGGGGCCTGCCTGACCTCGCCTCCATGCAGGAGCTGACGGGTGCCTTGCCGGAGGAGTACCCCCTCAGGCCAGGGGAGAAGGCCCCCAAGGTCCGCCGCAGGGTCGGCGCCGCCTACAGACTGGACGAGCGGGCCTTGCACCCGGAGGTGAGTGCGGCGGGAAGCCTCCCTCACTCCCCAGAGGCCGGGCGAGGCCCCGCCCCCGGAGGGAGGGCTGCCAAGGCCCAGGGCCTCCGCCACGCCCGGGAAGAGGGCTCGGCTGGCGGCTGGCGTGGGCAAGGGACACCCGGAAAGGCGTGCCACTGGGACCCGGGAGCTCGAGGGAGGACGCCGGGCTTGGCCTTGCCTGTCCTCAGTGGGCAGAAGATCAGTGCATTGCTCGGCCGCCGGCCCGGAGAGGCACCGGCCTGCTCAGACAGGTTACTCCGGCCCCCGGCTGTCCCCCCGCCTCCGGAGCGCCGGGTCCCTTCCCCGTGGAGCGGAAGGCGGCACGCTTCCCGGGCTCGCCTGCGCAGCCCTGTGGGCTCGGGCGCGGACGTGTCCCGCTCGGCTCCCGCCCTGCCGGGCTCCTCGGACGGGCGGGCGGGTCCGCTTGCCGCCCTCCGGCGACGGGCTCCCGGGGCGCTCCCCGCACCGCCTCCGCCGCGGGCTTGGGGCCGAGGCGCTTCCCGGTGCCGGGGCCCGCCGCTCACCCCGCCGCCCCGCGGCAGGACCCCCTGGGCGGCCTGGAGCGCGAGCTGGCCCTGCAGCTGCAGATCGCAGAGGCGGCCCGGAGGCTGTGCCGCGAGGAGAACATCGGCCGGCAGGCCCGGCGCCAGCGGAAGCGAGCGGTGCTGCAGGAGGAGCTGCGGCTGCAGGAGCTGCAGCGCTGCCTGGGCGAGCGGCGGCGCAGCAGCGGGCCCCCTCCCGCCGCCCTGCCCCTGGGCCGAGGTGAGCCCGCCGCGCATCCCCGTCGGGCCCACCGGCCGCCCGCATCCGTGCGCGCCGCCACGCCACCCCGTTTGCCCCCGGTTAGCCGCCTGCGCGCCCCTCTCCGCTTTGATGTTCCAAATTGTCTGCCAAATTGACATCAGTGTGTCCAACCCGGGTTACTTCCCAACAAGGGCTTCTGAGTCCGTCGGTGTGGCCGCTCTTATTTCCCCTGACCCAAGCCCAGCGTTTCAGGTCAGGCTTGAGTCCTCCCTCCCGGCCCCCAGGGCGCCTCGGCCCTGGCTCACTCGGCTCCAGGCCTTCCGTGGGTCCCAGCTCCCCGGGGCCACGGCTGTCAGAGCCGGAGTGGGGACTGGGGCGGGGCCCTGGGGCAGGACTGGACTCCAAGGCCTAGGGGCGGGGTGTGGAGACCCCTGCCCCTGTCCCTTGGCTTGGCTGTTTGAACATCTGTATAGAACCCCGTGGCTGTGGCCCACCCTTGGGTGGGCAGTCATGGCAGCACGGGTCCCGTGCTCACATATCCCCTCTAATTTAGGGCGGAAAGGGTATGACCAGAGACCTCCCGGTCACCTCCAGTAGCCAGGAGTAGAGGGGGAGAGGGGAGGTGGCTCCATGTGACAGCCGACCCGGTGAACACAGGAGATGGTGGGCCCGACCCAGGGTCAGACGGCCGGGCTTCTCCGTTCAGCTGGCTCTGTCTGGCCTGGCCGCAGGGCAGCACCCTGGTCTCCAGGGCTCTGCTGGGAAGGAAACTCCCCATCCTTCCTTTACTTCAGACAAGGCCCCCTGGACTTGTCCTCCCCGCGAAAGGCAGCTGCCGCCTGGGGCATGAAGGTCCCCAAGGGCTCACTCCCTCTGGGCCCCTGTCCAAGCAGGCTCAGCACCCCTGTGTGCCCTGCAGCCTCGTCTGCCCACAGGTCTGCTCGTGCGGGGGTGGTGCGGGGGTGTCACTCTGCTGCTGCCATTGCAACCGATGACGCTTCGTGTTGGGGGTGGGGAGCAGCAGGCCAGGACATGCCTGGGGCTTTGGGTAGCCCTTTGGGCCAGGCAGGAGGCTGAGCAAGCTTCTGAAACCTCAGGGCACTCAGCCCAGGGGAAGGGAGAGCTGGGGCTTTTCACTCTCCAAATCAGAAAGACCCTGCTCTCTCCACCTTCAGACCCTGACTGCTGGGGTCCTGGGGTCCTGGGTTCTAATGTTCCTCCCAGGAGCACAGGAGGGGGCAGTTCTAGGCAGGTAATGCCTGTTCTCTGGCTCCTCTGCCCAGCGCTGCTCTCCCTGGGAGGAAGTGGAGAGGGATTAATAATTAGTAGCCAAAAGTGTGTTGAAATAAAAAGGGGGAAATAAAGCAAACAAGTGAACCAAAAATAAAACAAGAAATTACTTTCCCAAGTTGAATAAGCCTTGTGTGGGGACCACCCTGTCCCCTTGGCCTCCACATGAGGCTTATTCAGTTTGGGAAAGTAATTATGCCAGGGGAGAGTAATTAGTACTCTGCAGGTAGCAGGGAGCAGTCAGGTGTTGAACTAATTTACAACAGTGAACCTGATGAGAAATACCCACATCACACACCTCTAATGCAACAGGTGCTCAGAACACGTTTGTTGACTGACAATGCCTGCCTTTAGTAATGCTGTCTGGTAGAATTTCCGCAGTGATGGGGATGTCCTATATCTGTGCTGTCCAGTATGGTGACCACTAGCCAGGTGGGGCTGCTGAGCACTTGAGATGTACCTGGTGTGACCAAGGGACTGAATGTTCAGTTCTGCTTCATTTTAGTTAATATAGCCCCATGCAGCTAGTGGCTGCCATGATGGGTGCTCAGAGTGCCTATGATCCCAGTTGTTGCCCCTCCATCTGGGGTGTCCCGGGCCCCGGTGAGGTGGAGCCGGGGCTTGGCAGGGGCCCTGTGGCCGAGGCAGTGAGCAGCCCCCAGGATCTGCTTGCATTTGGCTAATGTGCCCAGTGCACACCCTACCTGTGCCAGGGCAGGGGGTCTCCAGATGCCCCTCCTTGGGTTGTACTTTCTTGGCCCTCTAAACTCTGATCTGCTTGTTTTCATGGAGATTAGGAAAGGTGGGGAATGATGGTTTTCTTCCCAGGCCATATATTCAAGCCAAAACATAAACTAACTCCAGTTCATCATTGGGTCATGAGAGTAACAGCCCTGCAGCTGCTTCAACTTGACCTTTGTGAAAAAGAAAACACTTTATTCTCCAGGTTTTTGTAAAATATCAGAGGCAGGAAGCCAGAACTGAATGAGAGGGTGTCTCCTCAATTGAACCCCAGAGTAAAGGTTAGAGAGCGCCAAGCCAAACACGGGCCGGCCGGCTCCTGGGGAGGTGGTCCAGCCCCTTGCGCAGTATTTAAGCTCTCAAGGTTTAATAACTGCTTTGGGTAAAATTTTATTTCATTTAAGTTGCAGAGCAAAGGCTGACAAGCTTTTATAAAGGCTCAGATAGTGAATATTTTAGGCTTTGTGGGCCATATGGCCTCTGTCACAGTGACCCAACTCTACCATTTTAGCACAAGAGCAGCCAGACATTATGTAAACAAATCTGTACTTTAAATAAAACTTTATTTATAAAAACACTTAACCGGATTTGGCCCACAGGACTGTAGTTTGCCAATCCCTGTTATAAAGGATTTTAAAATGGCTAGAATTGTTTACTTAGAAGCTTCTGGGTCCTGCCCTGTGCATTAGATGCCAGCTAATAGGAGAGCTGATAAATGGTGGTAGTGAAAGGCCAGACTCTGGTCAGCCTGTCTGGGGGTGAACTCTGACCCAGCCGCCTCTCAGAAGATCTACCTAAGCCATGTTGTCAGCTCCCCGAAGCCTTAGTTTCCTCAGCTGGTCCATGGACGTGGTAACAGTATTCACCTTACAGGGTTGTTCTGAGGAGCACATGAATTAGCATATGTTAAGTGCTTAGAAAAGCGCTGGCACAATAGAAATATCAGCTAATATTAATTTTCCCTCATCTTTGACAGTTGAAAATGCTTTGTGAGTTCCATCCTGGTCACTTAGGCATATCCTCAAAATCGGAAGGTCTCGGTTTGTCCGAGGACGATGCGAATAGAAGTTCCTCTGGCTTCCTGGGTGAGAGAAAGTGCTGTCCCAGGCAGCAACGCCACACCCCTTCCTGTGGGTGGCTTCCCGTATCACCCACTGAGGAACCTTCCTTATCCAGCCGGCCAGACCCTCAGTTGCTTTGGCCCCACGACCCCGCAGCTCAGTGCCCCGTACAGCACTGCTCTTGGTGCTGGTAACGTAATGTCGGACTAACCCGATTTGGAATCCTTTGGGTGCAGCTGCACTTGGGGTATCAGAAGACTATAGAAATTATCAGAGTTCTTTTCCTCCCAAGGCCTTTCCACCATGACTCTTTGCCCGTCCTTCCACTGCCAGGAAACCCTGCCAGAGGAAGCCCTGGCTTTTTTTGACAGATGGGGAAACTGAGGCCCCCAGCATTGGAACAGACTATTCAAACTGTCATTCCTAACATCAGGTCTCCTGTCTCCTTACTCTTAACTAATGAATTTTTTTCTACTTGGAGGTAGTAAATTCACAGCCAGGATAGTACTTAGCATGCAGTTGGCATTTCCTGATAAGGGATGCCATCAGTAAGGGGCGGGGCAGGCCTGGGCTGCTGGCACTGCTGGCTTCCGGCTCTGAGGGTGACATCCTCTCCTGCTGTCCCCTTTGGCCTTCCCAGAGCTCAGTGCCTCGGATGACAGCTCCCTGTCGGATGGCCTGCTCCTGGAGGAAGGTGAGAGGGTGGCTTGGGGACGGTTGTCAGGGCTGGGCTCCCACAGCAAGACTCTGGGGCTCTGGCGGAGGTTACCGATGGTTCAAATGGGAGCGGGCCTTCAGTGAGCTAGTGAAGGTGGGCGTGCCAGGCTGGCGGGGTCTCCACTCCTACCTGATTCTGATATATACGTGCCTCCTGCACTTCTCAGCTGACGGTGGAGAAACACTGACCCTTTCCCATTCTGGAAGCTCCCTCGTTTTACAGAAAAGGGAAAAGTGAATTCCAGCAGAAAGCATGGGCCCCAGGCATCCCTGCCTTAGCCCTGGGCTTGATTCCAGGATGCACCTGTCAGAGCCTAAGAGCCCTCTGGCCACAGTCATTCCCCTTTGACAAGACGGCAGACTGGGGGAGGTTCATAGATTGGCCATAGATAAGCCATAGGTTGAGAACCCAGTTTTCAAACACTAAGGGTTGTAAGGGTCAAGCGGACCAGGAGGGCGGCACAGTCCCACCCAGGGAGCCCCCAGGCCAGTAGACACAGTGCACATGGGCACCACATGAAGAACAGAAGGCAAACAGGTCAGCTGCAGACATGGCGCCTGGAGCAAAGGTTGGTTAGAAGGTGGATTAATGAGAACCAAGGGGAGTCAGTCTGGTGGGTGGCGGTGGGGGAGGGTCCTTGAAGGAGACAGGTATAAAATATAGAGCTGTGAGGGAAGACCTAAGTCCCAAAGGAAAAGAAAATATTTTTGAGCATCTGGGACTGGAGCCACGGTCTGGAGTAGCCGGACCAGCAGCCACAGGCAGGCATAGGCCATGGGTTTCTGTGGGACCCGCTCCCTGGCCGCCGCCCTCAGCCGGGTTTCTTTACCCCTGCAGAGGAGTCCCAGGCAGCAAAGCCTCCCCCAGAGGGCCCAGCTCCGCCTCCTCGGCCTCTCCCGCCCCAGAGCCTTGAGGGGCTGCAGCCAGCAGGACCTGAGGCGGGGGGCCTGGAGCGGGCCCCCATCCAGAACAGCCCCTGGAAGGAGACCAGCCTGGACCAGCCCTACGAGAAGCCCAGGAAGTCTTCTGAACCCAATAGCGAGTCCAGGTCAGGGTGGGGAGGAGGAGGGCCGGGAGCAGGTGGGAGCTGCGCTGGGGGTGGGGGGCATGGGCATAGGCATGGCAAGGCCTGGAAGACTGCCCCTCTCCTGAGCTCTGTGATGGTGGGAGGTGGGGGCCCCTTTCCGCTGCGCCCCCCTCCTCTGCCCCACCTGAGCCCCTGAATGGAGGCATTCCTGCCACTCACTAGTCTCTGATCCTTCTGCAGCAGCCCGGCCACCACACCACAGGAGGGGCCCAGTGCCTCCAGCCTGTGGCTGCTGGAGCCTGCCTCCTACCACGTGGTTCCCATCCGCGGTGTTCCTGGCCAGTGGCAGGGCCGCACCAGTGCCCCAGCCACCCCTGAGATGCAGGGGAGGAGGGGGCAGTCGCAGTCTCTGAGGTAAGAGGCCCCAGGGATGCAGGGGGAGGGGAACCCGCCATGGAGAGGAGAGTAGTGGCTTTTAGGGCATAGGTGGGACACCAGTAGTGACACATGTCTAGTGCCAGGGCTTCTCAGGATCCCTCCTTGGGGTAATCTTATTAGAGGCCGCACCACGACCAACCAAGCCAGAGGCAGGTCATTTGGGAAGCACGTTGTTTTCTTCCAGAGACTCCAGCTTCACCTTTGCACAACCTGGTTCAAATTTCCTTGCTTGCCGTATCTCACGGCGAGAGAGTGTGTATCTTTATAGACGCTTCTGTGATTGTGATACTTTCACTGCTGATCACTGACAATGGACAGGTCACTTTTTCAAAAGATGTGCAGTGATTCTCATGATTTGCGGTAGTTTTCTGTCCAGTAAGGTCACCACAAACACTGAATTAGAGAATACTGAGCCATCGCTCCTAGAAGAAATACAGGGCTAGGCTCCTGAGAGCTTCTGATCCCAACATTTTTGTCAGCTGATCAAAGCACAGCCTTACTGAGTTTTGGTTTAAAGACACCTTATTTAATATATATCACTGTTTCCTCAACCTTGAACTCATGGCCAGTAGCTCTCATACAACTCATGCCCCAGTGAAGCTCATCTAATACTATTTTCTCCATAAGGCACTCTCACAGCCTTTGGTGCTTAGGACTCCAGGCCACCCTACAGCCCTATGCTTTGGGGCCCTTCTAAGCAGTGCGGTCACAAACAGAAAGCACAACAATATGAAAAGTGCAACATTAAATAGACTGGAAAGGATGCTTGCTTATAATAAGACCTGGAACAGGAAGACAGAGCCTGGCCTCTTTCAGTCTCAGCTGGGCACATGCCTCCTGGCAACTAAGAATTCTCACCATTCTGCACATGTCTGCACATAACCACAGAAGTCTGTGAGTACTGATTTTGAAGTTAGAAACAAGTTTTAGCTGTGGTACATTTTGCACATACAGAATCTGCAAATAATGAGAATTATATGTTACTTTCCAAGTCCCTGCTACTTGGTAATACTTTAAGGGACCAAGTTAGGACAGGCGGTTAGCTACACCACACAAAAGCCCTGGGCACCATCAAGGCACCCCTGGGTTCTCCTGTCAGTTTAATGTGTCAGTTTGAATGTGCCTGTCCGGCAGGCAGCTCTGGACTGGGTGCAGCTCGGGACAACCACTCTCAATTTTATATTTTTCATATTGCCAGGGCCATTTTACAAACAGCACCTTTGTGCATATCAGTGAAAGGTGCTGCTTCTGGGCAGGCCCCACCCCATGATTAACAGAGTGGGGGCTGGATTTCAGCCCTGCTGGCCCTGTGCTGGCACCCCTGTGGAGGGCCAACCTGCATGCAGCCACCGTGTGTTAGCTGACAGGGCTGCTTCACAAAATGCCACAGACTGGGTGGCTTAAATGACAGAAATGATTGCCTCACAGTCTGGCAGCTGGAAGTCCAAGATCCAGTTGTGGGCAGGGCTGGTTTCTCCCGAGGCCTCGCTCCTTGGCTTGTAGGTGGGGGTCTTCTCCCTTCCCGGTGGTCCTGCCTTGACGCATGCAGCTTTGATATGGGACAATGCCTGTCCGAGCCAATTCTGTGCATGTAATGCCTCTGAACACAGGGTACCTAACATGGCTGAAAATAGCGACATGGATGTAGCATACTTCATACAAACCCAACGTGTGAATGGGAGCAGGAGGATGCGTATGTGCGGGGCAATGTGTTGAATGGTCGGGGCGACCGCAGGCCTCCTGTTTCTTAGGAGAGGTGCGCGACCCCAGCCCCTCGGCTCACCTCCTTTCCCCGCGGCGTCTGGGCCTCCCACACTCAGCGCGTCTCCCTCCCCGCAGGGTGGACCTCTCGCGCCTGGGTCCCGAGGGCCGAGGTCGCAGCGCCTTCCCCCGCCGCCGCCCCACCCACTACACGGTGACCGTGCCCGACTCCTGTTTCCCGGCCGCGCGGCCGCCGCTGCCACGGCCCGCCTACCACTCCTGCTCGGAAGACAGCGGCTCAGACGTGTCCAGCGTGTCCCACGCCCCCTCGCCGGGCCGCAGCAGCCCCGACGTCTCCTTCCTGCGGCCGCTGCGCCCGCCCGAGCCGCCCGCGCCCCGCGGGGCCTGCAGGGAGGCGACGGCGCGGGGCCCCCGGCTGCTGCTGCACGCCGGCTTTGCGGCGCCCGAGTGGGGGCTGAGCCCCGCGGTGCTGGGCGCCGCCCTGGAGGCCGAGGGCGCGGCGCTGCTGCTGCCCCGGCGGGCGCCCCCCGCCGGCCGCCTGGCACGGACGCCCTCCCTGAAGGACGGCCCGGGCGGCCGCGCGCTCAGCAGGGCCGCCGTCTCCGAGGAGCTCAAGTCCTGGCACGAGCGCGCCCGCCTCCGCAGCGCCCGCCCGCACTCGCTGGACCGCCACGGCGCCTTCCGCGTGCGGAGCCTGCCGCCCGGGAGGGAGAGCTGCGGCCGCGCCCTGGCTCCCCGCGCGCAGGTAGGCCCCCCGAGGCTCAGCAGGGCCCCAGCGGCCGGGGGCTGCAGGCCTGGCGGGTCCCCTCCGCCGTGGACGGCGCTGCTGAATGCGGCCTGCCCTGCCAGCTGGGGAGCAGGGGGCCCGCACACCCGGTGGACACTGTCCTCCAAGGCAGCCGGTGCGGCCCCTCCTGGCTCCGCCGATAATCCACAAAGCGGATGAGTCTCTAGCCGTAATCCGAAATCCAGTGTCCAAATTAACCCGCCCCATTTCCCGACTTGAGGGCCCAGGACGAAGGGAGAGCCTGGAAATGTGGTTGCCTGCCCGCGATTGCCTGTGCGCCCACCACCTCTGTCACCGAGGTTAAGTGCACAGACCCTAGGTTAGACTTCCCGTTCACACCTCAGCCCAGCTACTCACGAGCAGTCTGATTGGGCAGGTTAATTAACTCCTCTGAGGCTGTTACTCCCCCTGTAAAATGGGGATAGTAAGGTACCTATCTTACTATATAGTAGGGCCAATAAGAACTTAAAGTAAAAAAACTAGAGCAATACGTCAAAGCACGAGGTCGGTGGTACTGTCCCCGGGAGGCAGGGTGCAGTGCAGAGGCCAGGAACCCGGGTGTGGAGCAGCTTACAGGGTAGAGCATTCTGACACAAGGTAGGGTGGCCCAGTTTCTTTGTTCTGCAAGTGGGGACAGCATGCATGAGTCCTGTCTTTATGCTCCCTCCCTGGTACAGACGTTTCTGCAGGGGCTGTGCTCCTGACTTACCAACAGGCTGTCAGCTTTGAGACCCACGATTCCCAGCAGGCCCAGCTGCATGTCCCTCCCCCGCCCGCCAGGTCTCTGGGCTGCAGCTGGCACCCTGGGCTGGCAGTGCCCTGGCCCAGGCCCAGGCCGCACCCTCCAGCTGACATGCTTGTCCCTGCGAGCTTGGACCTGTTCTTGGCCCAGGCCCAGCCCATCCCGACCTGCCAGACAGGGAGGGTGATGAGACATGAGCCCTGGGAGAGGGTGGGGGAGGAAGTCAGGGTGCCTGTCACACCCCAAAGAAAGCGGAAGTGGAAAATATAGATAAAAGGTGATCCCTGGGGTGAAGAGCCTCCTGGGGAGGCCCAGGCCGAGGGTCGGCCTTGCTGCTGCCAGTCATCATCCTTAAGGGACAAGGAGAGTGTAGCTGTGCTTGCTGTCTGGGAACCCCCACCGGGCTTGCTCACAGCCTCTCCTTCCTGACCCGGCAGGTGCCCACCGTGTGTGTGCTCCGGAGGTCGCCCGAGGGGGTCCCTGTGCAAGTCTTTGTACCTGAGAACGGAGAGATCATCAGCCAGGTGTAACCAAGGCCCGGGGTCATAACCCCGTGCCCCAAAGGCCTCTGCCTGGCCGTCGGGAAAGACTGTTCCACGGCGGGGCGGGGCGAGAACCCCCAGCCTGGCTGCCCTCAGCTGCCTCGTCCCCATCGCAGGTCGATGATCCGGAGTTGAGACTTTTGTTTTTTTACCAGTTTGTATTCAGAAGCCCTTGGCCTGAGGATTTCTATTTGTGGTTAGTCCTTAAGATCCCTGTAATATGATAATACTTCATCCCTCAGAGACCGGTCTACTGGCCCTGAGGCCTGGCCTGTCGGACTGACAGCATCTGTCTCCTTATGACAGACAAGCAGCAGGTGATGGACGAAGCAGGGCCCCGCGGGGCTTCCTCACACACCCCCTGCCCTGGTCTGAGGACTCCCCTGGAGAACAGCTCCTGGCCCTCCCGTCTCTGCAGCTGGAGGCTGGCCATGGTACACTCATGCCCACCGCTCTGCATTTCGCGGCTCTCGGGGTCCGTAGTGGTGCCTGGACAGGGGAAGAATCCCCTTCCCCCTTTATAGCGTGCTCTGTGATGCACACACCAGGTGGTAGGCTAAAGGTCAGTATATCCTGATGGAGGCTCATCTTCCTGGACCAGCTATCTTGCTGACCCCATCAGCCCCCAGTAGGGCCCCCAGTCACCGCGTGCTTTCCGTGCTCTGTGCCCTGGGCACTCCAGCATCTGCCCAGACCTCTAGGCCTTGAGTGTGAGGCCTCACCAGATCGGGACATGAGGAGGGGCTGACCTGTGGTGCTGGTTGGGGGAGACCAGCTGCCTCTTACCACCTTCTCTGGGCATCGAGAGGGCTTGCCATCCCACCGCTCTGTGAAGTCTTCTCATCATAGTCCTCAAAACCACTGTCTTACAAATATTTTGGGGAAGGCACCGCTTGTAGGAGGGATGGGCAGGTCCTGGCTCCTCTGCCCCCCACCCAGCTGTGCTTCTGCTCTGAGCCTGGATTTCCTTGAAAGAGGGCAAGTCCGTATCTACAAATATGGGACTACTCGTAAGGGTGTTAACTGACCCCGCTGCTGAGACCTGAGCTGCCTGGAAGCCATCTGTGCTGCGACCGTCTGAGAGACCCCAGGTTCCTGGCCTGGGGCCTCCCCTGCTGCCAGGTCAGGCACCCAGTTAGGGGTCCTGCTTCAACGAGAGGGCAGCTGAGTTGAGGCTGGGAAGGGTCCTGGTCTGTCCATGCAGAGCCCTTTCCTGTCCGAGTGCCCTGGGCTTGGACAGAGACTACGAATACAGCTCAAGATTCCAAGAACTCTGACACCTGACCCAGAAGAGGCCCGGCTCTCCCCACCAGCCAGAGAGGACTGCACAGGGGTGCTGCGGGAAGGGCAGCCAGAGCCTCCCCCCACTGACGGGGTCAGTGCCCCCCCTTTTATGTCCAAATGCCCTACTTTGGATGCTGTTGTCTTCCAGTTTGTCCCAAGCCCTTTTCCCCAGGGTGTACCACCTGTCTCCCCTCCTGGGGTCCTCCCGGGAGCCCAGAGCTGCTCAGGGTGCTCCACCCACACACCTGAGTGTCCCGTATGCTAACTTATTGGTCCTCCGTGATGCCCGGTGCAGTTGCGAAGTGGCTCATGCTCAGCTCCGGGGCTGGAACTGTGGGTTTTAGAGCCAAATACTTCAATAAAGTCTGTTCTTTGTTGTTGGCCAAGCTGATGAAGGATTCGTCCATGCCAGCTCATTCTCTGCCCAACCCCCAGGATGCTGGGCTCTCCAGCCGGGCTGGCCGGGTCCCCAGGAGCAGGTGACATGGCTGGCCTGGTGGAGGGAGGCTCTCTGGTTCTCTGCTTGCCTGACAGGATGGAAGCAGATGTGATGCCTCTCAAAGCTGCTTAGGTCTCTGGGAGAGGGGACTTTGTGGTGGCCTCAGGAGGTCTGGCTTGTGCTCGGCCGGGCCAGGCAGTGGTAGTGATGAGTGTGGCTAAGAGCTGCTCCTTGAAGCTTCTGGCTCCCGGGTGGAGGCTCTCATGCAAAGAAAGCAGTGCCTTCCCCAAAGCTGGACACCTGGGGAGCCCCCTCCCGGGGGTGAAGAAAGGCCCTCCACCAGGCCTCTACTGCACCTTCCGGCAAGATCTCCCCCAGCCCCATCACACCCAGGGACCCCTGGGGGAGGGAGGAGCTCAACTCGGAGCACCTCCCGCCTGCCCTGCAGGGGCCCCTCCGGGGCCTGGGAGCACAGCGCCCCCTGGAGCCACACGGCCGGGGAGGAGCGTGTGCCCCGGGTCTGAGGCGTCCAGTGTGCCAGGTAAGGGGTGCCTGTGCCCCTCCAGAGCAAAGGCGGGGCAGGGCCTGAAGGCCTGGGCAGGCGGCTGTGGGCGGCTCCAGCCCTGCCTTGGGGCTGTGCTCTGGGACCGTGGGAATCTGGGCCTCGGGGGCCTGGCTTGCTGAGGCCTGCGCCGTTCTGGGTAGAAGTGGGCTGGGCGGGGACAGGACGCCAGGGGACCCTGGAGAACTCGTGGGCGCCCTGACCTCAGACCCAAACATCTTCACTTTCACTGAATCGCAGATAATGCGGCTCTTGATTCTGTATTTTAGACAATTGTGAGGAGTTAGGCCCAGGGGAAGTTTGACCAAATTTGGGAGTTCCTGGGGGGGCTTCCTGTCTGGGGAGAAAGCTGACTAGCTAACAGGACGGGGACACAGAAGGAGGCAGGGGAGGGGCCAGGGTTCAGACTCCTAAGAGCAGCGAGCAATGGCCTAGGCACCAGTTGGGGACCCGGAGTGCAGGGCGGTGCCTGACCTGGGCCAGGCAGGACTTTCCTGGGCCGTGTCTGGGAGGGGAAGACATCCGGGGGCTCTTAGCTCCCAAAACATAGGGCAGAATGGATTCAGGATTGGGGAACAGGGACAGAAGCCTCTGGTACAAGGGGCTGTAGGGTTTTAGAGGTGCGACTCCCAGAGGCAGAGGGATGGACCGCATGGGGAGCTTGATTTTGTATTTTAGACAGTTGGGAGGCCGCCTCTGGGTCTGAACTTTACCCACACAGGGAGAGCCCTGCAAGGAAGACTCGTAGGCGGGTCAGGGTGAAGCGGGGCTCGGCCGAGGGTCCTGTCTCTTCCCAGGGGAGGGAAAGGGAAGCCCACGGTGGGACCCGACATGGTGCTGCTCAGCCGATTCCTCTTCTCGTACTTGGCCAGGGCCTGCCTCCTGCAGCTTCCGCCGTGGGGTGGAGAAGCCGCAGTCCTGGGAAGGAGCACCCCGCACTCGACCTGGGCACTGTTCTCATCGCGAGCTGCGGGCTGCTGCCCTGGGTGTGCAGATGGACCCAGATCCCCGCAAGCAGAAACCACACAGAGTGACCTTTGTGCGGTCAGCTGACCATGACCCTCGGAGTCCTAACTTGATGGGTGAGCGGCTGGCCCCGGCCCTGCCTGTGCTCCAGGGGTCTTGGAGGGGCTGAGCCTGCCACTTGCAGCGTCCCTCCGCAGCTCTATCTCTGCACGCCTGCCCCTTTTCAAACCTGCCTCTGTGAGGAACCGGAGCTGGGCAGGAAGCAGGACCCTGTCTGGGTTTTGGTTACCCCTTGCCCAGCTCACAGCTGCCCGGGAGAGCCCGAGCAGAGCTCCTGGCCCTCCGTATGCCCACGCCCAGGCTGTCTCTGTGCTCCAGCTCCTATCCCTGAATTCCAGACTTAAACCCAGCTGATGGATACCCCCCACCTTAGGAGCCTAGTTGACGTCTCAAACTGAGCATGCCCCAGACTGAGCCCCCAGCTTTGCTTCTCCCCCAAACCTGCTCCCCATCTCAATGAATGCAACTCAATCCTTCTGGACCCTGAGGCCAAAAATCCTGACATCTGCCTTTCTCTCATGCACCTTGCACGTCCCTTTTCCTACCCGGCCTGCCTTCCAAACAGGCACAGCCTCTGACCACAAGCTCTTACCTTCCCTGGTACGAGCCACCACCACCCCTCCCCAGGATTATTCCCAGGCAGCCCTTACCGTGCCCCACCTCCATGCCTCTCTGTTCTCAGCTGGGCAGCCAGAGTGGTCTTGTTGGAAGTCAGATCCCACCGTGCTTCTGCTCAGAGCCCACTCGGGGCCCCCGCCCCATCCAAGCAGAGCCAGGTGCTTGCAGGAGGCCTGACAGAGCCCTGGGGACCTGTCCCGTCCCACCCTGCTTCATCACCTGGCATTCTTTTCTTGCTCCTCCCACTCTAGGTGCCCAGGCCTCTGCTGCCGTGAGCATGCCGGGCATGGTCCCGCCTCGGCCCCTCTGCATGTGCTATTTCTTGGGCCTAGACAGCTCTTTCCCCACCTATCTGTATGACTTGCCCCTCATATCCTTCAAGACCTCTCAGATTCTATCTGAGATTTTCTCTGACCTCCTGTGTATGTCTAAATACAAACCTCTAGGAGCAAACACTAAAAGAATTCCTTTAGAAGGATCCGGGATAGTAGTTCCTGTGCAGACCCCTCGGCGTGGGAGCTCCGCATCTGTAAGCTCTGCCAGAATGCCTTCACATAGAAGGTGCTCAACAAATGTACGCTGACGGGTGAACGGGTCGATTTCCTACCATGTGCCAGGGCTTATTCTAATTTCTTCTGTGACTGAATTAATTTAAACCTCATAACAATAGTAGATACTATGATTATTATCCACATGTTAAGATGACAGAGCTGAAGCTGGGGGCATTTAAGTTTCTTAAGATTGCTCTTGACACGCATTAGTTCCTTCATCCGTCCTGACAGTAACAGACACTATCATCTTCCCATTGTACAGTCGAGGGAGTTCAATTGCTGGAGCCCCCAGGGCTAAAAGGGCAGAAGAGCTGAGCTTTGAACTCAGGTGGCTCGATGTCTGCCTGCCTTGCTGTGGTGAGACGGCCTGGACTCAGGCCTGTGGCCCGCGCTGCTCCAGCCCGAGCGCTGCACGTCTTTATCTTGCTTCATCCCCTCCTGACACCCTTGGGGTGCACAGGCTGTACGCTTAGCCCCACCCCCCAGCCTCAGCATCCACACCTGGGGGCCTCCTCAGGACTATCCCAGCCCAGTCGACAAGGGAGGTTCCAGGGCTGACGTGGGGTTTCACGTCCAGTCACATTCAAGAATGTCGAAGCCTCTCCAGGACGGCTCCGCAGGGGTGGTCGCTGCCCATGACTCACAGTCCTCACTTTCCAGTTGCTCCTCCAGCCCTGGCCGTGCCTGAAGCAGAAGATCTCTTGACTGAGTCCCCACATGATTCCTTTCCACTCAGGCTTCTGAGTCTACACTGGGCCATAGGCCTGGAGACGCTGGTTCTTGGCGCTGGGACACCCCCACCTCCCCAGGCCCCTGATGGGTTCCAAGCCTTCTGGGAAGAAGGCTGAGGGTAAGGTGGCCCCACTTTCCTAGTCCATCTGAGAGAATCGACCAAATTCCATCCCTTTGCAGGACTGCGCCAGTCAGAAAGAGAAGCCTACCAGTTCGTGCAGGAATTTCTAGAACAAGAACAGGTGGTAAGGAAATTCCCTGGAAAGTTTTGAGAGCAGAGGAAGGAAGTAGAGAGAATGACTGTGCATGCCTCCTTGGGTTTTGAAAACCAGCTCCGGCTTGGGGAACACCTGAAAGGCAGCCCTCCCCAGAGGGCCGCAGAGGGGCTGGGACAGTGGCGAGCGTCAGGGGATGAGGGCACTGCGCTGAGGGGACCCAGGGGGCTCTGCGTGCCGGCAGCGCTGAGGCCTGGGCTGCGTCTGCGGGGCAGGGTCTGGGGCGCTGCCTGTGGTGGGAGCCGAGGGCTGAGGCCCGGCTCATGCGCCGGAGCGTATGTGTTCTGTCCTAGTCCGATTCCGACAAGCTGGAGTTCCTGAGGGCTGTGGAAACCTTGAGTGGTGCTGTCCGTGCCCAGGCAAATGGCAGTATGAACGACTACTTTCCCAAAATCATTCTGGCCAAGAAAATTGAGGTGAGAAAGACCTAAATTCTTCTGGGAGTTGGTCGCCCGGATGAAGATGGCAGTCACAGACGGGAGGGCTGGCGTCTCTCTCTGAGGGAATTCTTGCTTCTTCCCGGCCCTCCTAGATCTTAATCCTTGAAGAATCCACCGAGGTCTTGACCAGCTATGTTCATCAGCAAGCCATGCTCTGCGTCGTGGCCCTGAGGTCCCTTCTTGCTGGCCCCTCCTGAGTCTCTGCTGCTGAGGACCTTTGGGTTGGGAGGAAGGGGGAGGGCTGGGGACTCAGTTTTGGGGCGAGAGGCAGGGCCCCATGATTGCCACCACCACATTCTGCGGCAGTGGGCGTATCTCCCAATTCTGCTATTAGAAGCCGATTAGGACCTCCAGGGTGGGGGAAGCTCCCCTAGAAGCCAGGTCCTCCTTCCCTGGCTAGGGGGCCACCAGGACATGTTTTGGGGCTCAGGCCCCTGCTTATCCCTGCGCCCCAGAGAGTGGAGCAGAACAGTCTCTTCCCTAGGAAGCCTAGCCTCCCGCAGATGTCCTCCAAAGTCCTCCGTGGTTCCTCCGTTCTCCCCCCAGCCAGGTGAACCCACCGTTCTGCTCATCCCAGAAGCTGGACCTGGTGAACGCTGGCGTCTCCAGCACGTTCTCCCTGCCACTCATTGTGCCCAGCCTAGACCGGAAGGAGAGTGCCAGTCTCTACATCCAGGTAATCCCCCCCGTGGGCCCCGGCTGGAGCTCTCCGAGGCGACGATAGGTCTTTGGCGGCTTCGTCCTGGCCTCTCTGTCCCCTGCCCCCACCTCAGGAGCCCCTGGCCCCAGAGCCCCGTGCTGCTCAGAGTCCCTTGGGCCCTGTCAGCCTCCTGTCCCCCAGGGAGCAGCCCCTGCTTCCCCCGCCACAGCCTCTCGCCAGGCTCTTGGTTCTCTAGCTCCAAGGCAGCCTCCGTCTTAGGAGGAGAAACCCACAGATCCCATCACATAACTGGCCACAGACAGGCAATCTCCTCCAGAATTTTCAGTTTTAAATAGAGAAGCTTCCTTAATCCAACAGAAGGGGGGGTCCCACAGGGGCCGCGCTCGTTGGCCTAGAGTTTGGGGCTGGTCCTGCTCAGTGAGGTCAGGAAAGGTAGATGGGAGCGGGGCGGCAGGGCTGGACTGTCCCCACTTCCCGTCCCCGTGGGGAGGGTCCAAGGGAGGTGGGGGTTGCCCCAGGGAGCCCTGCCGGCATCGGGCTGTGGTGCTCCTGGGCCCTGGTCTCTTCATCTCCCAGACTGTCCAGGCCTTAGAAGACATGTTACAAGCTCTCATAATGGACGGTGTGTACCCCAACATGGCCCTGCTGCAGCGCGTCCTGGAGGTACGTGGCTGTGGAAACCAGGGAAACCAAAGCCTAGGTGTACCTGCTATGTCAGGAGGAAAGGAAGGAATATTAGCAGAGCATGGGTGTCATTCCAGCCCGAAGCCCAGGTTCTCTGATCTTGGTGTGTGTGACAATAACCCGGAGACAAATTCCTGCATCTCTCTCTGTCATTAGAGCCTTTCAAATATTCTTAGTTATGATAAGTTGTCATTTTCTGGGGGTGAGTTTGAACTGGGGAAATGGCTGAGAGTCACTTGAAACCAACTTTCATGAACAAATTGAAAATTATTAGGGTAATTAATTTTGGATAAAACATTAGGTGTGACTACAAATAAGGAGATAAGATGGCAGAGATAGCTTACAAAAAAGCCTGGACGCGGGCCCTGTCTAGCCAGGAAATGTGTCTGTATTGGGATTCGTGACGTCATTCCTTTGGACTGTACCAATTCTGGTCTGTTTGTTCAGAGGCATTGTGCTGTGTAGACGACTGTGTGTAGGTGTGTCAGAAGATGTGCACTGTCAGGGGAGTTCACGGGAGGGGGGGAGGTGCTGAATTCTGGTCCCGGATCAGGTGGGGTCCTCAGGGAATCCATTACTGGGGTCCTCGTTATCCAAAGATCAATGGCACCCCCCCCAGCCCATACACACACAAATCACCACTTTTATAGAAAATAGTCGGGAAAATTGGTTTATGTGATAAATGAAATTAAACTGATAAAAATAAGATATATTTACATACAATAAAATTTAGATCCTATTTTCTATGTTGAGGTAATTCTCAAGAAAAATCAAGCGTGGGTATTTTTGACATAGATTTTCCTACAGAATTACATGATAGAAGAATAAAAGATCATTTATTTCACATTTGACTTTGCACAGCAGGGTCAGGAAGAGGGTCATCTTTGCAAAAATATGTAAGATCTGAACAGTTTTCCCAAGGGTTCTTCTTCATTTATGTATTTATTTTTGGTCTTTGTATTTTTCATATTTTTATTAAGGTATAATGTACAGGCAGTATCATTCATATTTTCTAGTTAATAACTCTGTGGGTTTTGACAGATGTGTACAGCCATGTAAATACAACCACTATCAAGCTACAGAGCTGTTCTGCCATCCCTCAGCTTTCCCCTCCACCCACCCCAGACCCTGGCTGTCCCTACAGTTTTGCCTTCTCTAAAATGTCCTGTAAATGGAATCATATAGTATAGCTATATATATATATACTATATAGTATATAGAATCATATATATAGTTCATGTCTGTCTTCTTTCATTTAGCAGAGTGTATTTGAGATTCATCCATACTGTTGTATGTATCACTAATTTGTTCCTTTTCGTCACTGTCTGGATGGATCACCGTTTGTATATCCATTCTCCAGCTGAGAAAATTTGGGCCATTTCCAGTTTGGAGTGATTACAAACAAAACTGCTATAAATCCCTGCATATAAGATTTTGTATGAACATAGGTTCTTTATTTCACTTGGGAAAATTCTTAAAGGGGAATTGCTGTGTTGTGTGGCACGTGTTTGTTTAACTTTCTAGGAAAATTCCAAAGGATTTTGCAAACTGGTTCTATAATTTTGCATTCGCACCAGCCATGTATGAGAGTTCTGATCTCTCTGCATCCCTGGTGTCATTAGCATGTTTTATTTCAGTCATTTTTATAGCTGCAGAGTAGTATCTCTTTGTGGTTTTAACTTGCATTTCCTAGAGATTCATGATGGTGAGCTCTTTTTATGGATTAATTTGCCATCTGTATATCTGCTGTGGTAAAATGTCTGTTCAAATCATTTGCCCTTTTTCAAAATTAGGTTGTTATCTAATTTATGAGTTCTGAGAGCTCTTCATATATTCTGGATATGTCTTTTGCCAGTATGAGATTTACAGATATTTTCTCCCATTTTGTGGCTTGTCTTTTTATTCTTTTAATAGTGTCTTTTGATGAGCAGCAGGTATCTGTTTTGATGAAGTCCGAAACTTGGACTTCATCTTATCCAAGAAGTGTTGCCTAACCTAAGGTCTCAAATATTTTCTCCTATTTTCTTCTGGAAGCTTATAGGTTTTAAATTTATGTCTGTCATCAATTCTGAATTGATTTTTGTGTTGGGTGTCAGAAATGTGTGGTGGTTCATTAATTTTAATTTTAATTTTTTTGCACCATCCACGATAGGGTGTAATGCTCTGGCAGCAGGACTGCCTGGAGGGCACCTACCCAGCTATGAAGGCGGGACACACTTTTCCCACTGTTTGCACCGAGCAGGACACAGGCCTCTCCCCACTGGTGGGACCTCAACCTGTGTTATAATAAGAATAATACCTGTGTCATGGAGCTGATGGGAGGATAAAGTGATTTATTATATAGAGAACATGTACCTGTGGTCACCAGGAGTATTGCTATTAATGTCCAGAAATGAATGTTCTGAATCTCAGCCTTTTGATGCCTTCCGCGCTGTCCCTGGCTTTGGGGGAGTTTGCACAGCTATGCAGCCAAGAGAAAGCCCTCTCTCCACCTTACCCCACCCCTCCTCGCCCTCTGCTTTGCAGTTCTACCTCCAAGGTGCAGCACCGGCTTTAAACATTCCTCTTGGGAGAGACTCGGGTGGTAAGAGGTGAAAAGCTAGAGACTGAAACACACTTTGCCAAGTTCACGGGGCTGGCACCCGCTGAGGCCTCCACCTGTTTGTTCCTCGGGGCAAGTGCCACTGAGACAGCACCTGTCATCTCTGGGGCAGTGGGGGGATGTGGACTCAGGCCCCAAAGGAAGGGTCAGTGCGCCCACGCAGGGGTGGGCGGGGTCTCCTCTCCTCTCCAGGTCATCTTGCCTTGGCTAACAGTCTCGGAGAAAGCGCACGAGCAGTCGCGTGCCGCGGGCACCATTTCCAGGATGCTGAGGTTTATCTGCAATTTCCCTGAGCTGTCGGTGAGTCAGGGGGTGGGGGGCGGGGGAGACAGACCCGGCGGGCCCGCTCCTCTGCCCGTGGGGCGCCTGCCAGGGGTAGCTGGAGGGTGGCCCTATCCCACCCCTAAGGGACATCGCCCTTGGCCCAGTGAACTCCAAATGGCTGGACCCATCTCAGCTTTGGGGGGCACCCTGACCTGGTCAGCTGGCTAGCGCGTCTCAGGGGTCTGAGTACGATTCCCTTGCCAGGGCAGCAGGTGGAGCCGGTGAGGTGGGGGGCCACAGCCAGGCCGCTGACCTGGTGTGGTGGGAAGGGCATGCTCAGGGTGCAGAGCTCAGGGTGGGAGTTGCTGCTCCGGGTGATGGAGAAGGAACCAGCTCCCCTCCCGGCAGCGCATGGAGGAGTTCTCTACGAGCGGGACCCTCATGGGCACCCTGGGGCTCTTCTGCATGAACTCCAGCTGCGAGACCAGCGCGGGGGCGTCGGAGGCCTTGCACTACTTGTTCAAAGTCCTTGCGCTTCATAGGAGTGAGTGATGTGAGGCTGGGTGGCCGTGTGGCTGCAGGGTGGGGACCGGAGCAGCACCAGTTGCCGGGGGCCCCCTGGGGCGCAGGGCCCTGGGTACACATGCTTCCTCTGTGAGGGCTCCCCTGTCACTGATGCAGTGCTTCCTTTGAGAAGATTCGATGACATTCTTGGGACAGGGGGCAAGGCCTGCAGCCGTTCTGGAGCGGCCCACGCCCCTGCTGGGTGTCACACTGGGGAAGCGAGCTTCCTTTCTCAGGCACACACAGGAATCCCTGATCTAGACCTTCTCTGCCCCACCAGGAGAAGCAGACACAGACAGCCACTCACACCTGCCGGGCTGCTGCAGGAATTTGCCAGCATCCCCCTAAGGGAGCGTCAGAAAGCTTAGGTTTTTGTGATTCACTGGGACCTGCCCCTGTGAGGGCGTCCCCTCAGCGGAGGGCGGGGGTGCTGGGAACAGTCCGGGTTGGGGGTGCGTCTGGTGCAGGAGCAGCAGCTGCCCGTGGAGTCCCCCTCCTCTGGCCTGGCGCTGGGGACTTTCCCGCTCCGTTGGGGAGGTCCCTGCACCCACTGGAGCCCGGTGCTCTCCAAGGCCTGGAGGGGAAGTCGGGAGGGTGTGCTTCCCACGGAGGCCCTGCCCCTGAATTGTTGTTTTGGGATGGAGGTGAGAAGCCGAAGACCGAGGCCGTCCTGAAGGATTTACAGAAGCATTTCCGCGGGGAGTGGCTTGCCAGCATTCAGGACCTCGCCATGGTATGCTAGCTGTCCCGGGTACGGTGCCCAAGGGGGCTGGCTGGGGGACAGGAGGGCTGAGGAGAGATTGCCAAGGCCTGGCTGGGGCCACAGAGAGGGCCCCGCGCACGGGGGCTGTATCCAGCTCAGGGGCTCCTGGGCTGCTCGCTTGAGGAGTGAGGCCCCTCCCCTAGCTGCGCGGGAGTTGATTGAAGTTTGAGGTCATTGAGAGAGTTTTAAAGGCGTCGTCAGCCCTACTGCCCATGCACATGGCGCCCCTGCACCCTCGCGGGCCTCAGCTTTAACTCCCTACCTCCGCAAAGGCGAACCGCCTCTCAGGTATGGTGTCCGGGGCTCAGCCAACTCCAGTCTCACCAGCCACAAACCCGGCATCGTCCTTTGCTCTTTCCTCCTCCTCGCTGCCCACATCCAGGTCAGTCCCGTACCCGTCCACTCTAGCTCCTAAATAGCTCTTGGCTCCATCCAGTCGGCCCAGCCCCACCAGGGAGGTCCTGGTGCAGTTTGCCACCACCGCTTCCCGGGTCACTGCCCAGCCTCCTCCGACAGCCCCGTTGCCAGCCATGCCCCATGCCCCTTACCTGCATGGCTCCCACTGCACCAGAACCACCTGCTTACCTGCCCCACCTTGGCCGTGAGCTCCTCTAGGGCAGAAGCATCAGGGGCCTTGTGGGTGGGCTTCCCCAGCTCCCGGCAGTGGAGGCGCAGAGCCGGGACCCAGTGCCCCGGGCGAGCAAGCGGTGCTGGTGTGCTCAGACGCGAGGCCCAGCTGATGTGGGCCACAGTGGCCGCTTCTCGCTTTGCATTGCTGTCAACTCACTAAGCATCAGAACTCATTTCCGAATGGAATCACCTCATTGCATTCCAGATTCAGAAGAGAAATGCCTTTCGCGGCGCTCTCTGTACCGTGTTGTCTGGGCCATTGTTCTGCCTGGGGACTTGAGAGCTGGGGACTTCTGGAGCTTGGCCTCACACACGGCATAGCCAGATGCTGGCCACAGACGGCCTCCACAGGACCCTGGTTGCCAGGTCTCTGGAGTCCAGGGCAACCCCAGAGCGGGAAGTGGACATTGCAGAGACCCCTTTGTTCTCTTTTCAGTTCTTCCAGAAATACCTGACCCCCGAGGAGAGGGCAGATCTGATGATGGTGTCAGTGGAGGCCATGAGCAGAGACAGCAGGCATGACGTCTATGCAGCTTCCGAGCTGTTGAGGATGATCCTGAAGTGCTCTGTGCCAGAGATAGGGAAGGTAGGGACTTCACTGTGCAGGGTCAGTTTAAGGATTCCCCCTTTCTGTTCTGTTCTGGATTTTGTCCTGTTTCATTCCCTACTGGTTGGGGTTTAAGGAATCCCGATCCTTTAACTAAACCAGAGCAGGAAACGTTAATGATGGAGTTGTTTGCAGGTGTGTGAAAGACGGTCGGGTAACCACCTGGCTTCCACCTCCCCCGGGAAGGGAAGGGGGTAGAGTCACAGCTATAGCAGGAGCCTGCCGTGGGCCTCCAGGACCAGGCGCCACCTGTCCCCCCTCCTGCCTCCAGATAGTGTCAGGCCCGTGGGCGCCTTCCTCTTCACTCAGGTGGGAGAATGTGCAGCCAAGACGGGGTTTTATATATATGGACTTGGGAGTCCCTGACACAACCAGAGATGGAATACGGAGGCTGTTGTCAGACGTGGGACTGGTTCTCAGGAAAACCGAGACAGCACAGTCTATCCTTATTTGTCCTCATTATGCCATCTGAAAAGATCCTGTGGACCGATGGAGTCGCTCTCATTTTAGTGGCCTAACCGGCTCCAGCCGTCTCTGGATGCCTCCCACAGTAGGTCCGGCTAGCAGTACTGTTCCAGCCTCTCAGGCCTGGAGGGCCATCCGGACGCCTCCGAGCGGACTGGATAAGCCCCTAGAGGCGAAGGGTCCCAGAGGCCAGGCTGCCAACCTCCCACTTGATGACCGGAATCCCTTCTGGAGGGCCTGATCCTCGAGCAGCCAGATTCTGCCGAGAGCTGCTGAGAAGCTCACTGCCAAGCCATCGCTTGTTCTTATTTGTGGACCACTTTCATCATCACCTTAGAGTGGGACAAACTCTCTGAAAGTTCTACCTTACAGTGAACTGAATTCTGCGTTCTCGTAGTTTCCTAGCCCAAGTTTGCTTTCTGGGTGATACAAAATTCAACTGATACTCGGGTTTTACCAATACTAGATGCACGCACTGTGCTAGCCTCAGTCACGTGTTATTTAATTCTTACAATGGGTCTGTGAGGAAGTAACTGATTTCTCTTTAGAAATGGGAAAAAGGCTCAAGGAGGCCATAAGTCTTAATAACGGGTTTATTCAGCACTCGTGTGACAGACACCTTTCTGACCAGTTTAGACGTGCCAACTCTGAACAGCTGGGGTGCATAAAATTGTTCTCGTTTTCTGTATGAATAAATAAAGCATAGAGAGGATGGACATCTTGCCTAAGGCCACACAGCTGGTAAGGAAGGAGGTGAGGCACCCATCGGGGCTGTGTGACTCCAGGGCCCTTGCTGTTCACCGCGCGGCAGCCCCGCCAGGAAGCAGGGAGGGCTGAGCCGCCCCTCCCTCTACGGTGGGCTTCACGCCGCCTGTCCTCCCCTCTCCAGTTACGTGTCCCCAGACTCTTGCTTCATTCTGTGTGACATGGTTCCCACACGTGCCTCCTGTTTCTTTCTCTGCTGGTCTGCATTCTGTCCCTCTTACAATATGGGGGGCAGGACAGCTCCAGCCCTGCCGATGTGGCCTGACCAGGGCAGAGCACAGCCGGCAGGGCCTTCGGTCTGGACGTCCATGTACGCGTCCGTGCGCGGCCCCACGCTTCGTGCGGTGCCTGGTCACGCGGCTCCTGATATGTGGGGTCTAGAGTCAGGAAGAATCTCGCTCCTGTTTTCCCCACTTCAGGTGCCAGAAATCATCCAATACATTTACCACAATATGAGCAGCATCACTGAGCCTACAGCCCAAGAGACCATAAGGAAGGTCCTTCACCTGCTCGCCCAGAGCCACACCGAGGACGTCATCCTGACACTGTTCAGGATGCAGGATCAGTCACAAAGGTGGGTAGCCCTGCAAACCCCAGACTGACAAGCCCTTGATCGTCTTTTAATTTGCTTATTCTTAAAATGTATCCAATTTTTAATTTAAGTTCCTTATTTATTTGGGGTAAGGTGACTATAAAAGTAATGTGGGCTAATTGCAGAAAATTGGAAAGCATACAAAATTTTGGAAACAAAGAAAAATTTAATTCCATTCAAAGTCAAAGGCAACCACTGCTATCACTTGGGTATAATTTGTAATCTGTCTACTTTTAAAAAATGGTTTTTAAAAATGTATAATCAATTTCATACTGTATATACCAATTTGCATATTTTCCCTTTAACATTTTATCATCGTGTTTTCCCAAGTTAAAACCCTTTTTATAAACATAATTTTGGTAGCTGCCTAATGTTAGATTGTATGGGTATGCTACACTATAATTTCCTTTTTGAAACTTAAAAATTTTTAATTTATATGCAGTGAAATTCACCCTTTTGTTATACAGTTCTACAGGTTTTTTCAAATGTATAGTCATAACCATCACAATGTCAATCAAGACACAAAGCATTTCCATCACCCGAAAAAAACCCCTCATGCTGCCCTTTTTTGGAATCAGCTTCTTTCCCTGCTCCAGCCACTGGCAACCACTAGTCTTTTCTCTATTCCTATCGTATCTGCCTTTCCCAGAATGTCATGTAAATAGAATCATACAGTACAATCCATACAGTACAAAATAGAATCATACTTTTGAGTCTGGCTTCTTTCATTTAACATAAGACATTTGGGGTTCACCCAGGTTATTGTGTCAATAGTTCACTCCTCTCATGGCTGAAGAGTGTCCCGCTGAATGGATATACCACAGTGTGTTTATCCCTTTACCTATTTGGTTGTTTCTAATTTTTAGTAATAGTGAAAAACTGCTGCTATAAATATTTGTGTATAGGTTTTTGTGTAAACATTAGCTTTCACTTTTCTTGGCTAAATTCCTAGGGCTCCCATTGCTGGGCAATATGGAAGGTATATGTTTAACTTTAAAAGAAACTGTCAAATATTTTTTCTCAGTTACTATAGCATTTGCATTGCTACCAGCAATATATGAAAGTTCCAGTTGTTCTCATCCTGTCCATACTTGGTATCATCATTGAAAAACATTTAGCCCTTCTGAATGTGTAATGGTATCTCATTGTTTTACTTTGTATTTCCCAAATTTAATTGCAATTAATGATGTTGAGCATGATTTCATATATTTATTTGCCATTTATATGTATTCTCTGGTCAAGAGTCCAGATCTTTTACTCATTTCTTAATTGGGTTGCTTGTTTTCTTATTGTTGAGTTTTGAGAGTTCTTTATATATTCTGGATACAAGTCTTTTGTCATATATATGATCTTTAAATGTTTCTCCCATTTTTTGGATTTTCTTTTCATTCTCTTAAGAGCGTCCTTTGCAAAACAAAGTTTTTGACTTGATAAGGTCCAATTTATCTTGATTTTTCTCTCATAGATTGTGTTTAAGGTCACAGACTTTTTCCTATGTTTTCTTCTAGAAATATCATACTTTTGTGTTTTATATTTAAGTGTATGATTCATTTTTAGTTAATTTTTATAAGGTGTGAGGAATGAATCTAGGTTTAGCTTGTTGCAATAGACATCTGTCCTCCCATTATTTGTTGAACAGACTAGCCTTTCTCCATTGAATTGCCTTTCCACCTTTTATCAAAAATCAAGTGACCCTATTTGTGTGGGTATATTTATGGGCTCTCTGTTTGGTTCCATTGATCTACATTTCAGTTCTTTCATCAATACCACACTCTTGAATAGTGTAACTTTATATTAAGTCTAGAAATCACATAGTATGAATCCTCTAATTTTTTAAACTCTTTTTCAAAATTTGGCTCTTCAATTTCCTTTGCTTTTCCATATAATTTTTAAAATTTATATGCATTGTTACTTCTTTAAAAAATATGCTGATGATATTTTTTTATTGGAATTGTGTTACACCTATAGGTAAGTGTGAGGAGAACTGACTTCTTCACAATATTGACTACTAATCCACAAACATGGTATACATCTCTCCATTTATTTAAGTCTGCTTTGGTTTCTTTTGTCACTCTTCTTGAATCTGATGATGTATGTTTCACACCAAATTTGGGAAGTTTTAGGTCATTATTTCTTCAGATACTTTGTACCAGTACCTTCCTTCTTTTAATGACATGAATGTTAAGCTTTTTGATGGTGTCACAAATCTCCGAAGCTCTGTTAATTTTTTCTGATTTCTTTGTTTTTCTGATTGTATAATATTTTTTTTTGAGAGGGCATCTCTCATATTTATTGATCAAATGGTTGTTAACAACAATAAAATTCTGTATAGGGGGGTCAATGCTCAATGCACAATCATTAATCCATCTCAAGCCTAATTCTCAACAGTCTCCAATCTTCTGAAGCATAACGAACAAGTTCTTACATGGTGAACGAATTCTTACATAGTGAGTAAGTTCTTACATGGTGAACAGTGCAAGGGCAGTCATCACAGAAACTTTCGGTTTTGATCACACATCATGAGCTATAAACAATCAGGTCAAATATGAATCTTCGTTTGATTTTTATACTTGATTTATATGTGGATCCCACATTTCTCCCCTTATTATTATTATTATTATTATTTTAAATAAAATGATTGTATAATTTTTATTGACGTATCTGAAAGTTGACAAACTTTTTCCTCCATCATCTCCACTCTTGTTGATCCCAGTGGACTTTTGTTTCAGATATTGTATTTTTCAAATGTAAAATTTCTATCTGTTTCTCTTTTTTCATAGCTTTTATTTCTCTGCTGAGAACATCTATCTTTTCATTCATCAATCATATTTAAGTCACAGCACATTTTTTTTAATGTCTGCATAAAGTCTTTATTTGAAAAAAAAAAAAAAAGAAGTCTTCAACTGATAATTCCAGCATCTGGAACTGGTATTTGTTGATTATCTTTTCCTTTGAGGATTGATCGCATTTTCTCAGTTACTTTGTATGTCAAGTAAATTTGGGTAGAGTCTGAACATTTTTAATATGATGTTGTAAAACTCTTGGTCCTGTTAAATTCTTCTGGAGAATGTTGATTTTTTTTTTAAACAGACAATCAACCTCATGTGTGATTCAGGCTGTAAGTTCTGTCTCACCTTCTGTTGGGTGTAATTTCAATGTCTGTCAAGTTTCTAAAGTCTTTGCTATGCTGCAAAGGGTCTGTCCTGTGTGTGTGCAGCTCAGCAGTGACCCCAGGCTGTAGGTTTTGACTCATACACAGAATTAAGGGACTTCTTTCTCTAGCTCTCTTTGAGATTTCCCCCACTTTCTGGCTCCCAGGGACCCCTTTTCCAGACCTTCTGTCTAGAAAATTGAACTTTGCTCAGAGTTTACTGCTTGTGCCAATAGAATTACACAACTGGGTCCATCTTTAGGGCAGTAAAGTAGAAGAAAGAGAGAGAAAAAAAAATAAGATTCTTCCCACCCCACACACAACATTGTTTGGGTCCTAAGATCCCTGTTTTAGGCATGTCAGTGCTGCTGTCACTCTGCTGTGCCGTGCAGCTCTGCCACCAGAGCCGTCCTGAGGTCAGGACTGGGAAAGACAGAAGACAGAGAAGGAAAAGACACAGAGAGCCCAGCCGTATTCTCATAGGGACCTGCTTTCCCAGTCCTCCTGCCAGAATGGTGGTTTTACTCAGAGGCTTAGTTTCCTATGCCTGCTGCACAGTTTAGCCCTGGGGCCACCTTCATGTCACAGCTGGGAGATAAAAGAGAAAAAAAATCTGGGAGACCCACCCAGTAGGGCTGCTTTTCAAATTTTGGCTTCCTTCCCCCAAACCCACCTGCTATTAATAATTTTCAGAATCTTTGAGTAGTAGTTGACCGGTGTTCTCAGTGTCAGTCAGTGGGTGGGACAGAGGAACGGGCCTGCCCTCTCTTGGCCAACATAGCGCTCAAGTGTGCACTTTCTTAGGAGAGAAATTAAGATCACTTGTTAATTTCTAATAAATACCCTTTATCATGATTAGGACGTTTTTTTTTTCCCATTCTATACTTGCTGAGTTTTTAAAAAAATCAGTAATAAGACTTTGAATTTCACCTCCAGTGACAAATTTTATAGATTTATAGTTTTTCTTTCTTTAACCTTTTGATTTCCAAGTAGGTTAGATATTTGGGTCATGTACTTACAGCTTTATTGAGTTGTAATTAGAGATCATGATCTAAAATCAGATCTTTTAAAAAGGCACTGAGTGTGTGTGTGTGTGTGTGTGTGTGTGTGTGTGGTGTAGGAAGATTATGGTTATCAGTTTTACTATATGTTTAATGGATATTTGAACTAAATTTGCATTCACTGTTATGTGCAAAATTATCTATTAAATCAGGCTTAATTTTGTTAGTAAATCCTCCATATCTGAATTTATTTTGTGTTTATTTGATCTGTCATATTCTTACTAAGTTGCTGAGTTTCATCCATTTTATAATTAGAGCTGGAGACCATTCTAATCATTTTATAATCTTCCATTGTGTGATTATCACATACTTTATCTTATCCATTCTCTTGTCTCTGGCTATTTGTTTTCAGTTTTTTTGCTGTTATTAATAAAGTTATGAACATTCTTACACTGACAGTGTTTAGATTCACAGGTCCATTTACATTTTATTTGCTCGCTATACCTTCTTGTGTCTCAAACTTTCCTTCTGAAATCATTTTTCTTCTTCCGTGAAGTAAGCCCCGTAGGAGTTTATCCTTAGTGAGAATCTTTTGATCAAAACCTTTCTTTTTGTTTATCCACAAATAAAGTAAATCTCTCTTAAAATGCAGATTTGAGGGGAAACACTGTCGTTGGCACTTATTTTTGTTCAATCCTTGGAAAGCGCATCCTCTGTCTTCCGCTTTCCACTGTTGCTGTAGAGAAGTTGGCCGTCAGTCTAACGTCATTCTTTTGTTGAATACCCATTTCTTTTTGGATTATTTAAATGCCTGTCTGTCCCTGTTCTAGAGCAGCTGCGGTGTCATCCAGCAGAGACCGCCTCTCAGCTTGCCCTTTGCCCCCTCACCTTTCCTTGTTGCTCTCTCCTCCTTTCTCACAAAGGCCATGACTTCTTGAGTACACTAAGCCGATTTGTATAAAATCAAATCATGTTATTTGTAGGAAAAAAGATGAGAAGGGGAGCTATTCCAGGAAAAGGGAAGGATCTAAGTCAAAGTACAGAGGAGAATTCAGTGCATCGCGCCGAGGCTGGAAGGGCATCCCAAGGGGAGGAATGTGGGAAGTGGTGCTGGGTACAGTGGGGGGGGGGGCGTCAGGAAGACTAGCGCCCAGATTCTGGGGCTGGGCAGGTGACGGACGGAGAACTTGAATGAGCTGCGCACAGGAAATCAGTACGAGCTCTCCTCGCTGATGTGAAATGTTGACATCTGGCCAAATTGGCCTCAGGTATCTTCTCATATCAGGTTCATAGGCCAAGTGAACATTTTCAGATATACCTGGAGGTGAAGAAAAGATGAACAGAATAAAAGGAGAAAGAGAGAGGGGGTGGCAAAGGGAGAGGCGGGGAAGGAGCAGGAAGGGAGGGGGCTGGAGCCCTGGGAGAAAGAGCCCAGAGGCGCGCCCCCTGCAGGCATCCAGGGCCCAGGGAGGTGACCTTGCCCGCGGGGCTCTGCCTCTGCAGAGGGGCTTGCAAGCCCTGGGAAATCCTGGCGTCATTCCCCAAAGGCTACGAAATGATCATGGAATATTTGCTGCAGAGGCTGATTGCACACCCGAAATCCAGAGAGCCCAGCAGCAGAAGAGAGATCTCTCCGCTGATTGTATGGAGGGGCCCGCGGAGGGTGCTGGGTGCTGGGGGGGGCTCCTTGGTGCCGTCCTAAGTTCTTGGGCCTCTGCTCCTCACACCTTAGGGTCTGGCCATGTATTCCGATGGCAGAGTCCGGGGTGGGGAGGAGGCAGGCTTCTCCAGCGACTCTGCCTCATAGCGGGACAGAGAACCAGCTTCTAGCTCTTCCCAGCCCCACCTTAACTCTCAGGGACGGTGAGAAGTTAAACAACCACCACAATTATAAGAACCCTTTAAAATGGTAACATTCTAGGAATTGCCCTTTATTTTCCTGGCTCATACTAACTTGGTCCTTACTCGCCTTGGCATCCTGAGTGTTTCTGGGCCAGCCCACCATGGTGACGGGCTCGGGCAGAGATCTGCTGGTGGCAGGACCCAGGAGCTGAAGGCAAAGATGCTAATGCCCCTGCTCACCCCCCAGGCCACCAGGGCCATCCACGAACTCCTGCTGGGACCCAGCCGGCACATAGAGGTGCAGTCTTTCTTCTGCCCGCTGTTCATGGCCCTGCTGCTCCAGGTGTCCTGTCTCGTAGGGGAATGGGGAGCTGACATCATCCAGGAGCAGCGGCTCGGGGCCCAGTGGGTGGACCCTGTCAGGTACCTCTGGTCCCTGGGCTGTGGCTGCTAGTGACCGTGCAGCTCCAGGGCCCCTCCGCTGAGCGCCTGGGCCTTGTCATTCCCTGGCCACTCGTGGGCCCTGGTCCCAGCCTGGTGGCTCCTGACACACCCCTCAGCCCTCCCACCAGGCCCCTGAGGGTGTTCCCCACACAGCCTTCCAAAACGTCTCACTGGGCTTTTTAGAAAAGACTCAAATTCTGGCTCACGAGACTGACACAGAGTCTGTACCAAACTGGTCAGTCCAACAGATGAGACAACACGCCCGCGTCCACACCCCCGGCCGCCATGCCCTCCCTGCAGCCAGCTCCCTGCGTCCCCCTGGGAACAGGCACCTCGCCTGCCACACGGCAGCCTGGTCTCAGGGCTACTGCGTCCCCTGCAGTCCATGGCCCCCAGGGAGTCTGGGAGGCGTGCCAGGGCCGAGGAGCATGGACGCAGGAGGACTCCTGGCTGCCCTTGGCCTCTCCCCAGCTCCGCCGTGGAGGCCCTGAAGGCCCTGATGTACAGCGCCGGCTACTGGGACCATGCGTCTTATGCCCAGCAACTGGGGGGCTGGGAGCTGCTCACCAGCCCTGAAAGACACTCTGAGGGAGTCACTCTGCTGACCAGGTATACGCATGTCCCTGCCCCTGGCCAGAGGCCCTCCAGTCCTGCCAGCGGCCCCTGGGCCCAGGCCTGATCCTGAGGGCCAGGCTCTCGTCAGCAGGGCCATGGTCTCCAAGAACTGTTGGCATAACCGCCCCCTCTTCAGCGTCGCTGTCAGGTTTCTCCAAGAGCTGGACCACGCAAACCACGGGACGACCCTTATGTTCATGACTGAGGTGAGCTGGTCCTGGCAGGACCCCCTGGAGGGCAGGTACCCAAGGGGCGCCTCAGGGAAGGTTGGGTTCCCCTCAGCTGGTTTCCCCACAGAAGGACTGGGGGACGTTGTCAATGACACTTTCAAGGTTACCTTGAGTGGCGGGCTTTGAATGCACCTGGTCTGGTTCCTCCTTGAGGGCAGCACGACTCTGCCCTGACTTGATGGAACACCACCACCTGTTCCTCCAAGGTCTGCATGCAGAGGCTGCAGCTGTCCCGCATCTCGCAGCCCTTCCAGGCCCTGGGCTGTTGCTTGGCTCCGCTTGCCCGTTTCCCTGTGAGGGCCACAAGTGGAAATGTTTAAAACAGGCGGGCTGCGTGCTTTCTGCAGGCTGCTCAGGAGCCAGGGGAGCGCCGTTGCTTTGATTTTCACTGTAACTCTGTGAAAATGTATTATTACCTCCGTTTTGTGGAGGATAAAACTGAGGCCCAGGGAACTTAAGGGTGCTTGCTCGGCTTGGAAGTGAATCAGGTGGGTCTGCCCGACCGCTGCTCAAAGGCAGGCAAAAACTGCCGGGCTGTCCACGAAAACGCCTTTGCTGTTAGGGCCACACATGGAAACAAAGGTATGCACACAAAAGCACGGGCATCTAGTTTAAACGTTTCTGAATCAGCATTTGTCTAATTTAAAGTTTTATTTCGAAAAACACAGATATACCTATTATTTTACATAAATACACAAATGAAATCATGAATGCCATTTTTTTTATTGCAGCCTTTTTGTTCCTTCCCATTTCTGCCTTCTCTTCCCTACCGCCTCTGTCCTTCGCGCGCCTCTTTATCTCCCAGGCATCTCCTACGCAAACAGCCAGATATGGAGCCTTCTGTAGTTTTCTCCATGCTTAAACAGTCACACACAAACATGCATATTTCTTTTTACTTTGCATTTCTTATTTTCATCCCCTACAGCTCCCTTATCAAATACGCCTAAGGAAAACTTGCAGAATGAACGTGTGACTTCTGGAATGGTGGAGTGTGATGTCACCAACTGAGCTTTGGCCTCTTCACCAGTTCCTCCACACCCTTTTGGACATTTTGCTAATAAGTGGGAACCTTGGCTCAAAGTCGCTGAGGGTTCTTCCTCCTTCCCCATTGTTTCAGCCCCTCTCGGTCTCCTTTCGCCAGCTGCTCAGGAGCCCAGAGGTGGCGGTCACTGTGGATGAAGTCGCTGTCCGCGTTCTGGCCCACCGGTTCCAGTGTGAGGAGCCGGCCACCGTGAAGCTGTTGCTGCGGCTGGTGGAGGTCTTCGCAAAGCACAGAGACATGGTGAAACGGGACGGGGGCCAAGAGATGTCATTTGGGGAAGGAACAGAGAGATCTGGAGTTCCCGTGCATCCGGCTGTAGCCGGGCTGGACCATACGCTCAGGGTCAGACAGGAAGTCCTCATGAAGCTGGCCCACTGAGGACAGGGGTCAGGCACTTGAGCCGTGAATGCGTTCTCCCTCCCTGGAAAGGACAGAGGTGGTTTCTCCGTGGGTCATTTCAGGGTGTAGACCAAGCCAGTTCCAGGATCCCTGACCCTCCAGGCCTCCCAGAGACTGACATCAACCCTGGGGCGATAAAGGCCCAGAGAGGGGGATGCGTGCAGGTGGAGGAAGGCGGCGGCCTCCTCTGTCTCCTCCCCTTTCCTCATGAGGCCAGGAGGTCCCTGCCTGAGGGGCCTCCTGGGCAGCATCCTCTGCCTGCCACCCAGTTACCGGACCAGTTCCCTTCCAGGGTAAACAGGAGGTAGTGGGTGTGACCGCGGCCCAGGCCGGGGGTCGTACTGAGCTGGAGTGAGTGTCGCCGACTGGGCCAGAGCTTCTCCGCCTGCACCTCCTTCCTGAGCAGCTGTCCCCCCGCAGGCGAGGCGGCTGCACCCCCTGCAGCACCACGTGCTCAGCTGCTGCTCGTCCTCGGACAGGGACACTGCACTGGAGGCCTTCCGAGTGCTCAGGGGTCTCGCCGAGACCCTCACCTGGCAGCACAACTCCTCGTTCCTCATTCAGCTCACCTTCATGCTGGGGCCCTTCTTGGAGGAGGTGACATCCTCTGGGGGGTCATCTCCTGTCTCTGAGCATCTGCGGACGGAGGGAGAGGGGTGGCACTGCGTCTGTGACGCGGTTCTGTAGGGCCGGGGGCTGATGTCTTCCTGCATTACGGCTGTAGAGGGTGAGAATGGAGGGAGAGCGGACAAGAGCAGCGCGGGAGAACTGTGCTGACACGGCCTCAGAGCAGATCACCTGCAGGAGGGCGGGTGCATGGGGAGCCTGCGGTTGGCGGGGTGGAGCTCGCGGGCCACGGGGCCTGGGGACTGGGCGGAGGCAGAGGTCCATTCCCCGGGTGTGTCTTCTCACCCAGGAGTCAGAGCAGCTGCGCTTGACAGCCTTTGAGGTCTGTGCGAGCCTCTTGGCCAGGGTCAAGAGGAGAAACCTTGTCTTCCCGCTGAGGCACCAGCTCCTCAACCTGACGGTCCCCCTTGTGCTCCACCTGGGGGACGTGAGTGTCAGCGTGGCTCAGGTAAGAGGCCAGCCTTGGCCTGCGTTTGCATGGGAGGAAAATGCAAAGAGGTTGGCAAGCCCTTGGGAAGTGGCCGGGGCAGGCCTGGAAGGTGCTGGAGAGTCGCCCCATCTCTGACCTCGGGGAGTCGCGTGAGAGGCTGGAGATGGCCAGACGCGCACAGCCGGGTTCTCTGCAGCCCCTGGCGCTCCCCAGCTGGTGCCAGTGCACAGAGGACCCTCCGGGGCAGCCGCCTTCTGGCCCCCATTCCTCCGTGGCTTCCAGGCCCTTGACACAGTGGCTTCCCTCCAAGCTGCTGCCTGCGTGCTCCTTTGGCTTTGAATGGAGACGCGGCTACCAGGCCAGGGGGTTCCCACCGGAGGCAGCGTGTGGGCAGAACAGAGCGGGCCCAGCCCATGGTCTGGAATGGGTGGGCCCAGCTCTGAGCCCCAGAGGCCAGGGACATGAACGGCACCTGAGAAAAGTTGCACCTGAGAAGAGGCTGATCTGTTTGTAGCGGGACACTGGGTGTCCACTATCAGGCCGTCCACCCTGTGAGGCCTCGGACAGGCCTGTGAGGTGCTGCCAGCCCAGAGGCTGAACCGGGGTCTTGTCTTCGCGGGGTGGGGTCCCTTCCGGGGGCCTCAGCAGTGACATTCCCGACAGAACCACCCTGACTTAGAGGAGTGGCCGCTTCCGTTGGGAAGCCAGCCCTTCGGGGAGATTGGTTCCACGGGGCCCGTACCGGGTGGTGGGAGATGTCGGACAGGCAGCTTCTTAGCTCTGGGACTCAGCTCAGTGCCATGGCAACTAGGAAAGTCATTATATCCGTAGGTTTTAAGCATCTCATCAGTGGGCAAAGGGGTGTAGCTATAGCCAAGATGCCTAGAAGACCCTGCCTTTCTCCTAACTCCAGGGTCCCTCTGGGTCCCCCGAGTCCTCCACCCTGCCGGCCGGCACTGGCCTCCCTGCTGTCTCTCCCCCAATTTGGGCCCCTCCGTGTCCCTTCCAAGCCCTGCTGCCCCAGCTCCCCACCTGAGCCCCCCTGTCTCCCCAGATCTGTCGGCCTGCCCTCTGCCACGTGGCCACTATACTGGGCTGGTCAAAGCTCAAAGCAGTATTTGCTGAGAAAGACGTGTGGACTATCCTCGGAGCCCTGGTAAGCCTGCAGCGTCCTGCCGATCTGCTCCTGGGCCGGGAGGGTGGCTTCCCACCGTCCTGCGGCTCCCAGCTCTGCACCGGCAGCTCAGCGACGAGATGCTCAGGGAGGGACACCCAGACGTGGTCCCTGCCCTCCACTGCTTCCTGTCTAAGCTGGGGAGCTGGACGCACAAATAGATAATTTCAGGAAACTCTGGTAAGGGCTGAAGGAGAGGAATGCACTTCATAGTTGAAAGGAAGGAGGGCACGCAGCCTTCTCTTGGGAGTTGAAGGAAGGCTTCCTGGAAGAGGTGTCGTCTGGGTGGAGGGGGAAATGGAAGGCACGGTAGCACTCAGGCAAAGGGAAGGGATCAGGAGTTGCCCCCAAGGTGCCGCCTCACTCGGGTGTGGAGCAGAGCTCTCACTGTTCTGGGGCTCTGCACACCTCATCTTACATAGTTTGATCCTGAGAAATAAGGGTACCAGAGCCTGGTGTGGGCAACTAAAAGCGGCTTGGAATCGTTCGAGCAGGGGCAGAAAACTCAAATGCTTACAAGGCCACGTGGGAAATGTTAACCAGAGATGCAGACGGGGTGGGCCTGGAGGAGAAGCAAAGGTCCTGGGGTCCAGCCAAGGTCGCACTTGGCGTGGTGAGGCACAGCACAGCCTTTCATAGCACATCCCAGCCCTCTGCTGTCCTAAAGTGAAATCAGGTGGCAGGAGGATTTCACTGTACAGTTTTCCAAAATAAATAAATATGATGCCCTAACTCCAACCAGACCTAAAAGCAATTTTTAATAAAATAGTATGTATAAATACACATATAGCACCATATAACATGCCGTAGCATGTTGTTACATAATGATATGAATCATATATGGAAGTTCTGGGCCCAGTCCCCTGAGAAGACGTAGAGTCCTTCTCTGTGGAATCCCTGCAGATGCCCAGGTGCCTAAGTAGGGGGGTACAGGCTGTGTGCGGGGACCCAAACCGCAACAGGTGTTCCTCTTGGTGACATGAATTCTGAAGTGACAGGACAGTTTTCAGTGAAGTTCTAAACAAAATGAAGTACAGCGTGTCTTCGGTTTGCATCGTAGATGCATCTCTGGAAAATCCAGAGCACACGCGAGCTGTGAAAAAATCCTCTGCGTTTTTATAAAGGACACAGGCAGGCTCGGGGCCGGCCCTCCCGCAGCCCACGAGGTGATGGGGAGATCGAGGGCTTGAAGCTGAGATGGACATGAACAGTACTGAAAGAATGGGGCTCCCTCCTCTCCTGTTGGGAGTAGGACAGAAAACACTGTTAGTCAAATATTGGGGTGAACCTCAGTTTCATGCCTCCCACAGGGAAAGCGATCCCCGTGGCTCGGTCAGTCCGGGAAGGGTCTCTAGAGAAGACAGGAGCTGGGTGGCAGGGGACGGGTGGAGATGGAGACCATTTTGATAGCTTCTTCCCCGAGGAATGACTCTGGTTCAGTCTGCAGGACGGGCAGGAGAGCTGGCAGTGAGCCCCTCCCCTAACCCAGCACCGCTCTTGCAGCTGAAGCAGGAAGCCAACAAAGGCCCCCAGTTCCTGAAGCAGTGTGTGGCCCTCTTCAAGAGCCCGCAGGTCCCCATCCGCCAGCAGGCAGTGTGGTTTGCAGGTGCGCTTTCTCCCCGGAGCCTGTGTCCCTGTCCTGGGGTCCTTCAGACAGCCCGAGTCCCAGGACCACGCAGGGGCCCCACGGTGCTGTGCTGGGTGGCGGCCCTGTAGGAGCTCCTGGGGGGTTCCGGCCCCCTTCCCACAGCAGGGCGGGTGGTATCCGGGGCCAGCAGTGCCCCCCAGGGTGGGCCATAGTGTGTGGGTGCTGCTCTGTGGGGAAGCTCAGGGACTCGGGGGTCCCAAGGATGAGCATCTTTAGAGCAGAGGGGTCCCCTCCCCCTCACACAGCCCAGGTTGCTCTGACCCTTCAGAGAAGCAGGGGAAGTGACTCTAACGTCCTGGGGAAACCTGGGCCTGTGGCTGCTGACCAAGGCCAGACGTGGGGAGGGAAAGACAGAACAGCGGGGGTGGGGGTGCTTTGGGAAGAGGCGCAGGACAGGAGCAGCTGGGAACATGGTCCTTCGTGGGGCCTCTGTGGAGCTCTGTGTACCCTGTAGGCCAGATCCTCCAGACCCTGAACGTGAAGGAAGCCAAGGAAACGGAAGAGGCGCTTGCAGGTGGGAGGCACCCGGCCACCCGCCTCGCGTTGTCTGCACTGGTGTTGGCGGGGAGGCTCGGAGTGAGGGGAGACGGGCGGCTGGGCCCCCAAACCCCACTGAAGAAGCGAAGAGGTCGCTCGTGTCCAGGCACTGGTCACCCTTCGGCCACCCCAGTTCACTGACCCTCACTCCCACTGAGCTCCAGACCATCCAGCCAGGGCAGCTCCTTGACCTCCAAACAGGCGCGCCCTCCAAGGGACAGGGTTCCAGCCCCTCTGTCCAGAGCCCCCAGAACTGCCCAGTGGCCATCAGGCCACAGGCCCTTGGCCCAGCCCTCTGAGACACAGCGTCCCCCTGCTCCCCTCTTCCTGTCTTGCCTGGCTCCAGCACCACATCTCACCCCTGCTGGGGTCCCAAGTGCTGGCCGAGTCCCTGCAGGGGACTTGGCTCTCAGACATTCCCTGGGCTGGGGGCGGGCAGAGCCACGGAGGTGGAGAGGCCCACGGGGCGGGCTGGGCAGCCGGCTGCGCCTCCCTGAGCCTGTGGCGGTTACATCACCTTCTTCTCACTGCACAGTGTGGGCCCCCAGAAGGAATTCTTGCACATATTTTAGAAGCTGCCAGTCCCATCCCGTTGCTTTACCGCTTTCTGCACAGCCACCTGATGGGCCTCCCAGCAGACCCAGGCCTCCTGCCCGGCCCAGTGGCGTGACTCTGTTCTGTGTTACAGCCCTGCGGGGCATGCGGGAAGACCCCGACCCCATGACCAGCTGCCTCGCCACACAGACCTTCTACATCCTGGACGCTAAGGAGAAGGTGCTGCTCCACACCCCGACCTCCTGCCTCTGCAGTAGGAGACCTCGAAGGGGCTGCTTCTGAGTCTGCATTCTGGGGTCCCAGCCAGGCAAACAAGACCATGACAGTGGGGCCAGAGTCCTGAGCCCTGCCCTAGAAATGGAGGGGTGCCCCTGCAAAGCTTCATAGTAAAAGGAGACAGCACGCACAAACGTGGTGCAGGCGTTTTCTTCTCTTCCCACTCAGTTCTCGGCCATGTGGGGTAAAGCCATCTGTGGTGAGCTGCCGTCTCTGCTGCCAACATCCGGGTGCAGGCTCGCCTCCCCCAGCTCTGCCCCTGTGCCCTTCTCCCACTCAGCCTAGTGATCTGAGGCCAGATCATGCAGAATCTTTTGAACAACCACCTGAACCATGAACTGGGAAGAATGGCACTGGGACAGAGGAGGTGTTCTGAAGTCCATGCACAGGGCCGGGCTCCCTGCGGCCAGCAACAGAGTCCAGTCTGGCTAGTTTAAGCCTGAAGGTAGGTTATTAAAGGGCCTTCCTCAGTCAGCTCATAAGATACCCAGAGAGATCAGAGCGTGCTGCCCAGCAAAAACAGGGCTGCCCTGTAAAAACCACTGTGGCTGCCCCTCGGTGCAGCCCAGTGACCACCCTTTGGCCTGGAAACCAGAAGCTTGGCCACTGTTGCCGTGCAGACCCACACCTTTCCTCCTCCCATGCCAAGAGGTGAGCTGGGTCAACACCTCCTGTCCCCCAGGCTCCTGTTGGAATCAGTCTCCCCCAGGCCCTGTGACAGTCCCTGGAGTCTCAGGGTCTGTGCAGGCTCATCTGCTGCTCGCAGTGCCATCCACTCACCCCTGCCTCCAAACCAGGGAGCCACACCTGACCTTCAGTTACCTGAGCCCTAGGCAAAGCTCTGGTGCAGGAGCAATGACCCAGTGCCCTGAAAGGCAGGCTCCCCCATGGCCAGCCCGGCTCTGACTGGGTGGACCTCTGGCTCTCGTGCCTCAGTGCCTGGCCTCTGTCACCTGCACCCAGGACCTGGGAGCACGTGAGCTCCCTCTTGCTCGCCACCTCCACCCCTGCCTCTTGGGGGTGGCCACGCTCCTCACCTGGGCACGGCAGCTGGAGCTGCTTGGTCACGCTTGCTGACAAACCCCAGGGGCAGCACTAACCTCCGCGCTAATTCTGGGCTGGCCAGGGGCTCATCTCGCCTGCTCCCCGAGGCCGGGTCCCTGGGTTCTCGGCCAGCGGCCCCCAGCTGTCTCCAGGGCCAGGCTGCCACCCAGCCCTGACAGCGATGGGCTCCCATCAGAATCTGAGAAGCGCCGTTCCCTTGAATCTGGGAAAGCTGCCTCGTCAACATATTCTGAACAGGATTTCTCTTCTTCACACTTCTGTTCTCCACATTTTCTATAATAAGCAGACATTACTCTTGTAATTTGGAAAAAAAAAAACAACCCTGTAACATCCCATGTTAAAGGAGTAAAAAATAATATCCCTTCACCGGGTGTTCCCGCCTCCCTACCCCACGTGGCACAGCATCTTCAGGACCGGGGCCACCTGAGTTTGGGGAAACCTCTGTTCATGACAAACCCTCTGGGGGCCGGGGGGGGCACAGTGGCAGGAAGAACCTGTTGGCTGGAGCGCCCCGATTGGCAGCTGCCCCGCCCGTGTCCTTGGGCTTACTCCCCCTCAACGGGCCTGCAGCTGGCCACGCCCCGTTGCCACCCCCCACGGTCAGCAGTGGGCTCTGTTCCACAGGGCGAGTGGTGAGGCTCGTCAGCCAACTGGAAACTATGTGCCACCTCCCAGATCCGGGTGGGGTGGTGGGGATAAGGGTTAGGGAGGTTCCCGCGCTGCCAGAGGGCTTCCGGGAGGCGTGGCAGCTCTGCCCCTCACATCTCCCCCAGTGGCTCAGGGTCCCGGTCACTTGCCAGGGCCCTTCCATTGGAGGGGCAGCAGCCTCCCGCTCCGACCCACTCTGCCTCCTACAGACGCTCCGATCTCACTGGCTGACCTGTCGAAGCTGCAGGTCAATGGGGGCAGCAGGGACTGTGCGCTGACAAAGCACCTAGTTTTCTATTTGGAAAACAAAGCAGAGGCCCTATTGACTTCACAATACAAAACCCAGAAAGTCAAGCTTTCAATGGTCTTGGCTGGTGATAAAGATGCGGGTTGTTCCCCAGAGGCCTCTAAGCCTGGGAGGTGGGCCAGAATCCCCAGGGCCCGGCCATTTGCGGCCGCCCAAAGGGGAACAGGTGCAGGTACGTGATGACATTTCATCACTCGATCCTCCGAAATCACCTATTCCTTCTTTACATCAGTTTCTTTCGCTTATTAAATACTTGCTCGGCATCAGGGGCCACAAGGCGCTGAGAGGGAGTACAGGGATAGACAAACCCATTACCAAAAAAGGGGTGAATTTATGGTATGTGTGGAATTTATGGTAAAAGTGTTACAAAGAATGCTTTTTTAAAGAGCGAAACCTGACAAAGCTAATGGAGGGCCAGTGCGCCATGCGGCTTCAGAAACTGAATTCTGAGGCACAATCTAAAATTACGTGCGTCCTTGATTCCTGAAAACCAGGGTCAACAGACAAAATATACCAAGTTACAAGCAGGAGAGCAGCTCAATTTTAGAGAAACAACACTGTGTCTTCCAGGGCAGAGAACACGTTAGGGGCTTGTTTGCTGCCTCAGACTTAAGATGTTTTCACGTTAAGGATAACAGGACACACAGGCAGAACACAGAGCATTTCTAAGGCAGTGGCAAAAAGGGAATATGGGTTTTTAAAAACTGAAAAGAACTGATCTTGGCCCACAAATCAAGCCCACCGTGGAGCTGTTTTCTTATGTGAACCCTTCATATTCCACCTTTGTAAATGGCAAGGGGAGGACATGTCGGCACACACCTGTCCGCAGGCCCTGGGGAGGTACTGGATGCTGCGGCGGGCGGGCCTTACCGGCCTGATCCTGGACAGGTCACTTCCTCTCAGAGATTTTCCTCATTTCAGAACAAATGAGAACACTAGCCTGTCACACGGAGTCGTGCGGAGCCGGTGAAACATGCCTGGAACTGCCTGGGATGTGGTAGGTGCCCGCTAAGGCCAGTGCCCTCTCTTCGCCTATTACACCTGTCCCAGGGGGCAGCATATGGCGTCGGGAGGCGCCCTTAAATGCAGAGAGCCCCAAGCTCACAGCTTGGGAGATGCCCGTGAGCCTGGGCCCTGCCACAGGCCTCCCACCCCAGAGAAGGGAAACCAGCCAGATGCCGACAGCCCCCAAGGGCCCTCCCACCACACAACGATAGTCATTCAGGTTTTATTTATGACAACTTCTTAGAACACACACAGTCTAGGAACAGAAATGTACAACATGAGGCTTAAATAACTTTCAAACACTATGTACAGTCATCGGCAGAGGTACAAAAGATATGTACACCTTGAGTGAGCCCCAAAGCGAGGAGGGCTTGAGCCAAAGGGGCCCTGCAGCCTGGGCTGGCGGCGGGCAGGGCAGGGCCCCAGTTCAGGGCAAGGGTCTCCTCTGGCCCTCGGCTCTTCAGGGAGCCATTCTCACTTCCCTGCAAGGCCCTTCGGACATGGGTTCAGTGGACGGGACCGGGACCGGGGGTCTGGGGGTCCTCTGAGGTGGGCAGTGGGTGGGGGTAGAACAAGATGTCATAGAAGCAGAACTTTCCCTGTACATTCTGCCCTCGCACACAGAGGGCAGTGAGGGGTCCGGGGTCAGAAGAGGAGGGCCAGGCCCAGGACGGCCTGTGGGGTCACTGGCAAGCACCGGCTCCTGAGACCGGACCGGGAGGCCGAGAGAGCAGCCAGCAGCTTCCCGTTTGGGAGGGCAAAGGACGCACGCCACAGGCGTGGGCCAGGGACAGGGAAGGAGCTCACTGGTCTCACAGCACAGCCAGCACAGGGCACGGGCAGGGGCCGACCGAGCGCGCAGTACCGGCCCAGCCAGGCCGCGCCAGGAAGCCCCCAGGAGTCGGCACAGTGTGCGGTGGAAGGGAGCAGGCCACCTCTGACTCAGCAGCCACCCGTCTGCGTCTGCCCCACACCGGGCAGCCTGAGGAAGGCCCGGACGGCAGCCTCCTGAGGGCACTTCTGTGCTTTGAGCTGCCCGCTGGCCATTCCAGGGGGAGGTTCTCTAGTTTAAAGCTGCGGTGAGGGCTGGTGGGCAGGGAGCCCACTCCCAGATCCACAGATGTCCCTTTCCAAGGGGTAGATGGTGGTACGCTGACCCCTTCAAATGCTGGGGTGTGCCATCTTCTGCCTCTTAGCCATTCCTCCTTCCTTGGCAGTTTCCAAAGGCATCTCCAGATGCCGCCTTGGACGAGTCAGTCGCTCAAATGAAAGCAAATACTGGCCTGGGGATGCCAACAACCGGGCTTCTGCACAGGACTGCTAGAGCCACGCAGGTGGCGTGGTGGAAAACCCCTTCCAGCCAGGGAGCTCCCCGATCGGCTTCAGAAGCGCTTGTGGGGCTCAGCCCAGAGTACAGGGATTGTGGGTTCAGGATCTTTAGGCTCAAGAAGACTGGGACTGAGGCTGGGCTCAGGCATTCGGAGATTTAGGGCATGGGGTGGAGAGAGGGCATGACTCCTGGCCCACGGCACTCTGATGTGGCCTGGCCTGCAGCGGCACAGACTCAAGTCTTCAGACGGGCAAAGATTAAGAAGTAATAGGCACATCCCAGAATTAGGACCTGGGCGGCGCCCTGGTCTGAGCGAGGGCAGGCACCCCGGACTTGGGCATCCTCACCCTAACTTTGGACAGAGCCAAGCTGGAAGAGCCTCCTGGGCCCAGGCTTGCCTGGCTGCCCACCACGAGCCCTGCAATTGTGCTCAATCACAACCATTTTGTGCTTCCAACATTTAAGATCCTGGGGGCCTGCCCCCTAACCGTGTACCTGCAGCATCACTGAAGGAGCTCCAGAGACCCTGGCCCTCCTGGAGCACAGCTCTTGGGCGGCTCAGGGCTGCTGAGGGACTTCAAGTTCAGAGTCAGTGCACTCACCAGGGCAGCAGAGCCGGCCTGCCCCGAGGTAGCTGGCCCGCCAGACACAGCAGGAAATGGGCACTGATGCCGAGCACCTCTTGCATGCAGGCCGCCAGGTCATGTCTCGTGCAAAAGCAGGCCTCCCGGCTACAGGGCGGCTGTCCCGGGCTGGAGACCCCGGGCCCACAGCGGGAGTGCAGTCTTCTGTTTCTACAGTTCATAAACAGTCATGCAAGATTCTTTCTTATGAAGTTGCAGGGTTGAGGCTGTCTGTCCAGGCAGGGAGAGAGACGGGGAGGGCCAGAGACTTGTACTCGCTTTGGAGGGGTTGAGGGGCTTGCCCAGCACCCAGGGATGGCCAGAGGAGGGGGGCTTCCCCTGGGGTCCCTCCTGTGCATAATCCCGTGGGCGGTGACCTCACTGCAGAGTCCACAGCGGCCAAGCACAGCAGGGCGGCCTTCCAAGCCTGGGGGACAGCTCTGGGCAGGGCGGGGTGGGTGGTGGTGGCCACACCTGGGTCTCAGCAGGTGTTTTCCCTCTCACAGCCGAGCCGCCCCCTCTGCCCTGGGTGCTGGCACACTCCACAGGGGCCCGCACAGCCCTGGCCACATGGGGAAAGGACAGCAATGCCAAGACACCTCCAGAAGGTCCAGAAGTCACTGTCCTTTGAACAGAGTCGGGGCTCCAGGCCCCCAGACTGAGGCTAAAAAGCACAGGACCAGTTAAGCATCAGAAAAACTGTGTGGACAGGTTGGGGGTGGGGGATGGGGCAGGACCCTTTCCCAGGGCCCAGTCCTGTAACTTCAGAGGTGCCCCAACAGGGGACCCCGGAATGTGGATTTAACCACATCTGGAGCTGGGAGGCCACAGCCCCAAGGAGAAGAGAAGTTCCACCTTCACTGCTAGTCACCTAAAAGGTAGGGCTCCTTGCCGCATGCCGGTTTTAAGGCTTGAAGTGTGTCTCCTGAATAACTAGGGAGCAAGAAGCTGGAGGGGCTCCTGCCCGGTCGGGGGGAGATGCGCATGGACTGGGGAGGGCCAGGCAGCCTCACCGTCCAAGCCCTCTGGGCCACTTCCTCCATGGCCCGCTCAGGACTCTGGGCATGGAGGGGTGGGGGGGTGCTCCCCCACCCTCCGGGGACAGCCTCAGGTGGCTGGAGGTCAGGGGTGTGCTTGCACGGCCAGGGGCAGTGTGGGGGGCAGGCCGCGCTGAGCTGCAGTCACGGGGGGCGCTTCCCTCTTCTGTAAAGCAAACAGGGGAGGTTCCCTTTGGGATTCCCGGCCCCCAGGAGCTGAGGGTAAGAACGTGTGGGAAGAAACTTCAAGTCAGTTTCCAGGAGGCGATAGCAAAAAATAAAAATAAAACAATAAATTAAATAGCTGACGTATTTCTGAATCTTCCTAGCAGCTCCACCCTGGCCCCATCAGAAAGGGACCCTAAGGAATTACTGGGGTCACCGAGGAATAGCCATTGGTGGCCAAGGGCTAAGGGTCAGCTGCAGGGTCCGGCTGCCTACACCTGGTTTCCATGGTTACCTGAGGACTAGCTTTTTGGGCTCAGAGGCAGGTGCAGTGGCTCCAGAGGCTGGGCTGGGGCTACCTGGGGAGGCCCCCTCACAGTACAGGGGGGCGGCGCATGGCAGGGCTGTCCCCCCTACAGGGCCCCACCGCAGGCCAGAGGCAGTGTGGCCAGTGGGGGAGGGAGGCCAAGGGGCTGCAGGGGGAGAAGTGAGGGGGGAAAATGCCCTTTGGCTTCACAGCTTGTTTCCCTCCCCACCTGTCTCCCCTGGAGGCAGGGAGGGACAGGGAACAGCATCCATCAGGTCAAGGGGGAGGAGGGGCCCCGCCCACTGCCCACACCCTCTGTCCCCAGGGCGGTGGGCCCAGGGCCGTGTCTCTGCTGTCCTCTGCCGCGTGCTCCTACAGGGGGCTGCCAGCTACCCGCCGTGCACTCCAGAGCTTCACTGTCAGGTCACTGGGGAGGTGGACAGAAGGGATGGTCGGCTCAGGAATGGGCCCAGCTGGCTACCCCCAAAAGCAAAGGATGGCCAGGCTCCCCACGCTCCCCAAATGTGGCCGGGCCAAGGGGCAAGCACCGCTCAGGCTGAGGGTAGACTGCAGGGCGGGCGAGGGGTGCTGGGCTGAGGGAGAGGGTCTGTGGTTGCAAAGGATTCTTATCCCGGGCCCCCTTCGGTGTTGTCTAGGCTTGGACGCTCCTGTCTCACTCTCTGCTACCTGGCCCTGGTCTCCTGGGCGTCTGCCCACTGTTCGTGCTCGGAGGGAGGGTGGGAGCAGAGGGGCAGGCGGGGGCGAGCCCTGGCTGGGCACGTCTGAGGGCAGAGGAGGTGGAGGAGTAAAACAAGCTCATACCGTGACGAAGCCGCTCAGACCGAAGTGGAGAAAGAGAAGGAAGAGGAAAGAGGTGGGGGGTGAGAGGGGCTGGGCGGGGAGTCAGGGCAGGGTGGTGGCCCGGCCCTTTATGGCCAGGACTCGTCGAGGAAGGCAGGGGGTGAGTCCAGGGATGTAATTCCACAACTTTACCCGGCAGTCACTGTGTGGGGAGAGAGGCGGGGAGGCGGAGGGACAGCAGGAGAGGAAGGGGGGGGAAGAAGAGAAGGGACATGGTCGGAACAGGGGGGAGAGGCCCCTCTGTGTGGCTCCCCGTGGGCCAGAGGGCCTGGCACCCCCCGGACGGGGGCCAGAGCTGGGCTGAGACACCTGCACAGGGTGATGACAGCTGTGCTGGGGACTGCTGGGAGGGGCAGGAGAGGCCTGCAGACAAGGGGGTGAGTCCTGGCCTGGGGCCCGGCGCCTTCCTGCTCCCCTGCCCCTGGTGGGCACTGCGTGAAGGCTGGCACAGGCGGGCTGTGGGCCTGCCCTGGGAGCTGAGCCTGCCAGGAGAGCTGAGGGGCTCTGAGGCCCATGAGCCTGCCCTGCCCACACAGGGAGGGGGTGGGGAGCACAGGCAGGCCGCAGTGCCCAGCACCCACCTGGAGGCGGTGAAGATGTGCTTGGCGTTGGTGCACACGGCATTGATGGGGCTGTCATGGCCCTTGATCTCACCAAGGGGCGAGAAGTTGTCCACGTTCCAGACCTTGATGACGCCCGCGCGGCAGGCGCTCAGCAGCATGGGGCGGCCGGGGACGAAGGCCAGGGCGCACACCCAGTCTTTGTGCGCGTTGGGGATTTGCTGCAGGGGGAGCCGGCGGGTGAGGGCTGGGGGGGTGGGGTGCCAAGGAAGGAGAAGCAAGGAGAGGACCCTGCAGGCATAGGGCGGCCCCGGGCTCCCTTCTGCCACTAGAAGCCCCAGGTCCCAGGAGCCAGGCCTGGCCACCCATGCTGGGAACTGCAGGGACCCAGACGAGGGTCCTGTGGTCCCCCCACTCAGGTTCAAACCTAAGAACCTTCGCTGAGAGAGCCCTTCAGCCCTCAGACGGGTGAAGGCAAATGTGAAAGGTCCCAGAGAGGGATCCTGTTGGCGGAGCGCCCCAGCCCAGCCCTGGGCCAGGAGCAGCGGCATGGGCCGTGGGCCCGGGGGTGTCAGGAGAGGCCGCAGGCGGCAGGGGGAGGACAGACAGGGCGCCCGGGTTCCTGGGCGCGGCCCGGGATGGGAGCCCCCTCCCCACCCCTCCCCCACCTGGATGAGCTCCTGCCGCTCCAGGTCCCACTTCTTGATGCCGTTATCCCGGGAGCCGCTGAACAGGGTGCCCCCCTGGATGGCGAGACACTCGATGCCGTCGTAGTGCGGGGGCTCAAAGTTGTGGGTGGGGCTGATGGTGCCTGTCACACACTCACCCAACTCGAACATCTGGGGGGTGATGGGTGGGTCGCGAGAGCCCGAGAGAGGAGGGCGAGGGCAGGGCCGCCCACCCACTCGGGACAAGCAGCAGGGTGCCTAGGAGCCAGCAGGGCTGCCCTGGGGGGGACAGTGTCCCCAAGGGAGGGCCTGGGGACACCCCACAGCTCAGCAGACAGCTGCTAACGGAGAAAGCTGGGTTTGGGGTGTGAACCTCCCCCTAAAATTCTTTTATTTTCTAATAAATAAATATAACACTACTTGTGCTTTAAATTAAAAGTCCTCATGATCCCACCACCGTCCTTTTCCCTATTCATAGACAGCCTTCCAGTTTCCGACCCCATCCCTGCGGTTTCCAGTGACGTAACCAGGAAGCGAACAAGGCCGTGTGGCTTTGCGCCCCCGTGTCTTGTTTTATATTCGTCACCGTGCCCGTCACATTGCATTTCGCCCGGTGGGCTTTCCCTAGTTCACCTCACTGTATTCTACCCTGAGACATTAAGGTTGTTTCTACTTTTTCACTGTTTATAAAACACCGCTGCCGTGACGGCCTGCACACCTTGCTTCCCCAGGGTGGTTTCCCAGCAGCCTCCCTACTTCCCACGAGTGCGCCCAAGGCCACAGAGGGCGGAGGAGGGACAGCGAGCGAGAGCCCTCCGGGGGCGCCCCCCCGCCCAGGCCCCAGAGCGGAGGCCCCCTCAGGTACCTTGACATAATGGTCCTTGGAGCCCGTCACCACCAGGTCGTGCTGGCTGGCGGTCTGGGTGACGGTCAGGCACATCACGGGGCCAATGTGGCCGGTCAGCTTGCCCACGGGCTGGAACCTGTGGTGGGGAGAGGCCCGGTGGGGGCTGGGGGTCAGCGGGAACCCTGGGCTGGGCTGAGGGTTTGCCCCAGGATGAACAGGCCTGGTTGGGGCACACTCTTCCTTAAAGCCAGATCAAGAACCTAGACATGAGCTGCCCTGTACCAGGAGGAAGTGGGTCCTGTATCTCAGAGGGGGGCACAAGCCCAGCCCCATGGGGGTACAGAGGGGCAGCTGAGGTCCCGTCCGCCGGGGGGAGCAGCCCACACCGACACCCACTGGGCCACTGCAGGCCCTCTGCCCCTCCCCAGGCCTCCCCCTGACCTGCTGAGTTCCCAGATGCGCACGGTATTGCCCGAGGCGGCGTATAGCATGGTGCCCGAAGGGCTGAGGGCGATCTGGTTGATGTGGTGCTCCCCCTGAGTGCTGGTGACGGCCCGGGTGGATGAGGCCGCGCAGGCGTCACCCAAGATGGCCTGGCCTGAGGACCTGCCGTGAGGAAGACAGGCAAGGATGGAGACCAGAGTGACCGAGCCACAGGGACAGAGGCCATCAAATCCCTCTCGGTCGGGGCCTGATCACCCACTTCTCCCAGGAAGCCTTCCCTGACTGATGGAAAAGCAATGGCTTCTCCTGGAAGTTTCTGGTCTGATGAGGGCGGGACCGGGGGTGACAGCCCCACTCTGCCACCTGCAGAAGGCACGTCCCTGCATCTGCCCTGCACCCGGCCCTGGCGGACCATCACCTACCCTCTCTGAGTCCCAGTTTCCTCCTCTGTGAAGAGAGGTGACAAACCCATTCTCTTTACTCTGCACATTTTTTGTTGCTGTTTTTTTATAAAAAGATTATTTTTTAGCACAATTTTAGATGCACAACAGACTTGAGAGGAGGGTTTGGAGGTTTCCCCACACCCCAGCCCCAGGGCATTATTACATGTTCCCCTGCTGCACCCCAACCCCACCAGACGGTGCCCTCATCACAGCTGAGAACCCCCAGTCCACAGCTGACACCAGGGTCACCCTACTATAGATAAATCTGTAATGACCCGCATCCACGGTGGTAGTGACATTTAGTGCACTTTCACTGGCCTCAGAATCCAGCGTTTACTCTTTCTTGAGGATTGGATTAAGGAATGGATGATAGCTGACGATGTGTGCACAGGAACGACGCGTGACTTTTGCTAGGAAACAGTCTCATTTTGAAGAAGCCCTTGTGTTTGTGCCCTGTGTGTCTGTCTGCCAGAGGCTGTCAGGGCCAGGCCCCATAAGGGGACTCACTGCAGACAGGTGATGGTGCTGGGGGCCACAGCCTGCAGGTCTCACCTGCTCCCCAGCTCCGCTTTCCGACTCATAGGGTGATGTCCAGCTCACCCCAGAAGGGGCTTAGGAGGCTGGGGCAAGGGTGGGGCCACGCAGGCCAAAGGCCCGTGCATGCTGAAGCCACGGGCCTTCGGGTCTCTGTGCTCACGTACCTGAGCTGGGCTGTGCCACTGCGAGCTTGACATCGGGTACTTACGTGAGGGTCCGAATGCACTTGGCTGAGTCCCGGATGTCCCACACTTTGATATAGGAGGTGGACACGGAGAACACAAGCCCCGAGTGGCTGCAGTACTTGATGGAGACCACGTTGTTGGGGTGGCCCTTTAGCGCCGCAATCTCTTGCCCCGTAACCAAGTTCCACATCTTACAGCTACGGTCTGTGAGAGGCAGAAGGGGAGGGCCCCGTGTGGGGGAGAGATGTCAGTCACCTCCCCCTCCTAGGGGCTGGGAGGTTGGGGGAGGGAGTCCAGAGAGATCTGGAGGAAGAAGCGTCTGGTCTGACGAAGAGAAAGACATGCTCACGTGTCCTCATAGGACGCGTGCATGTGAAAGCTCACGAGGGACATCGGTCAGAACTCCAGCAAGGCTTCCCAAGCAGACTTTCTGCCACCACTGGAGCTCTGTACACACTGTCAGTGTCCTGAGCTGAAATAAAATCTTAAACCTTTGGTGCCCAGCCCTACAACTGCTAATAGATGACAAAATTAATGAACAAATGGCAAGCAAATCTCATGGGAGTAGCTTGGAATGAATTGATTGCACCTAGATTGACAAATCCGCCCCCTCCCACCATGCAGAGTGCGCTCTCTCTCAACTATCGACCTGCCTATCTACGTGTGTGTGTGTGTGTGTAGACCTATGTGTCGACATCTCCATGTACATGTGGACATGCACTCATCTGTTGGCATGTCTCCTCAGAGCTGTTCTTTCTGCTGGTACCATTTCTCTGGTTTTGTCATGGAGACTCTGTGGCTCCCTGCTGCCGAGATCACAGAACTGCCTGGATGTAAGTGCTGGGATAGGCAGACGGGCTGGGGCACCTGAGAGGCTTCCAGGAGTCTGAGAAGTCTGGAGGGAAGAGCTGCACAAAGCCCCCAGGGGCGGCTCCGCGGGGAGGCGTGGCCGGGGACGCCTGGGATGGGGAGCCCTGAGCCAAGGCCAGAGGTAGGAGACATGGCAGTGAGCAGGCTGGGGCCAAGGGGAGACCCTAACCCTACCTGGCCAGTGCAGGGAGCACCCACCTTTGGACCCTGTGAAGAGCAGCTCGTCCGTGGTGTCCAGACAGAGGACAGGCTTGGTGTGGCCCTCGGCCATGGAGACACACTGCAGCGGGGCTGTGCGCGCACCCTTGGCCCCTCCAACAGGGGTGATGATGCCCCTTCCAGGAGAGAGAGGAGAGGGTGTGCCCATCAGCCAGGGCGACTGGGGCCAGCTGAGGGGCATGTAGGGAGAGGGTGCAGGGCCCTGGGACAGAGACTCTGGAGAGGCCAGCCCAGTGCCACCAAGGTCTGGGGCTGCGCGGTGGGGGCGGGCCTGCCTCACGGGGACCTGCCCGCTGCACTTCTGAGGGGCCTAGCCCTCCACCTCCGGCGCAGCTGGGAGGGGAAGGCCCTGCCCTCAGGCGTTCCCATCTGATGCCTGCCTGACCCAGATCCAGAGATGGTAAATGCACCCAGGCCCCAGCTGGGCAGGGTAGAGGCCCCAGGGCCAGGATGGCTCCAGAGCTCCCACCACTCCTGCAGCTGCTTCAGTTAACCCAGGGTGAGGTTGGGGTGCAGGGGGGATGCTCAGGCCAACACCCCAAGCACCTGGGTCCCAGCATGCGTGCACGTGTGCATCCCTGGGGCCCCTTGACTAGCACAGTCAGCCCTGCCACTGTCACCTGTGCATCCTTGGGGCCCCTTGACTAGCACAGTCAGCCCTGCCACTGTCACTTGCAGAGGCCTAAACCCTTGAGGAAACCCCCACTCAGCTCTGGGTTAGAATTCTGGAACCTTCGGGGGATTGCAGCACGTGGACCTGGGGTGGCACCTTCTGGCTCTGGGGAACACGCTGGGGGAGAGGAGGAGGCTTATCCTGGGCAGAGCAGCTTCTGCAACAGCCTCCCGGGGGTCCTGAGAGGAAGGGCTTTTTCTCAGTGAGGGTCTTTGTAACGAGGCCCTGGCTGAGTCATGGGCAGGTCTGATAACAGGTCCTAGCTCTTCTCCAGAGAGGCAGCTGCATCTGACGGCAGCGCTGGGGCCGGGGCACACTGACATGGCAAGTGTCCCCTGCACCCACAGTGTTTCTCACAGCTCCACGGACTGAGTCATCCCCCACTGTGCGGCTGGCGATCAGACAAGTCCAGCTGTCAGCCAGGTGTCACCCAGCCGCGAATGGCCCCCCGCAGCCCTGGCTCCCTGCCTCTGAGGCTGGCTGGGCCCCACTGTGTGGCGGGGAAGCAGCCTAAGACTGCTGTGGGAAGTGCATCAAAATGACAACCCCCCTCGGCGAGACAGGCTGGTGGCTGGTGAGCACATCGCAGTGGCAAAGCCTGCTGCCCAGAGGAGGGCTTACAGAGCCATCAACACCCTGGGCGGGAGGCGCGGTGGCAGCAGGCACAGTGGGGGAGCAGGGGGGAGCCTTGGCCTGGCCCGCTGCCCATGAGGGGCTCAGGCTGACCAGGTGCTGGAACCTGCTCCCCCAGTGAGGTGGCTGGGGGACCTGGCCTCTGGTCACCCACAAGCTGGGAGAGGAGGCTCCCTGGCCCTCCTGGTCTGTGTGCCAGCAGAGGTGGGCAGTGGGCAAGTCCTTTCTTGCTACGCCTCTCAGAGCCGAGGTTGGAAGCGCATACCCCACTGGCACAAACTGAGCAGGTCACAGGGATGCGGACACAGGCACCGACACCCCCCCCCGAGGACCCGCACCCCGCTGCTCCCGCAGGCCCCGGGCCTTTCGGGTTTCCCATGCCCCTGTCCCCTCGGCAGAGCTCAGCCCCAGCCCGAGCCCCGAGTGCCCATGCGCCGCCCCTCCCTCCCCAGTGACGAAGGGGAAGGGAACAGGGCCTGCCACAAGCGACTGCACACCCCTCCCCAAGCCCCCGGCTCTAGCCAGCCTGGTGCACAGGCCACGCAGCCACCCTGGAGGGAGGAACCTGTGGGGCAGGAAGAGGTCTGGGAGAGCGGGGCAGGGACACATGCGGGGCAGGGGCACGCGGGGGAGGCGGAGGGGAGGGCGAGGACAGCGAGCACCAGGGAAGCGCGCAGCGGACTTCTGCGTGTACCTCAGGACCTCCGACAAAGAGGAGTCGCTGTCGTCAGACCTGGGAGGGCAGAGAATTAGCTGGATTAGGGGGAGAGAGGAAAAGACACACAGGGGACGGCAGGGCAGCAGCGTGGGGGGCAGAGGCGGGTTATTCTCTCCAGGGGTGGAGAGAGGAGGCGGAAGGGGGGTGCTCAGGGGGAGGAGGGGAGGTGGGTGCCGGCAGGCCAGGGAGCCAGGGACGCCCGCGGCTGGTGGGGAGGAGGGAGGCGGGTCCACAGGGGGAGGTGGGTGAGCCAGGCTCACATTCTGGGGAGACTTTGTGGGCCGTTAGCTGGTTCCAAGCTCTCTGGCCGCCCCCCTGCACAAGCTGGGGGCACCCGCCCCAGCCCAGCAGGGCTCAAATCTGCCCAAAGCCAGGGGAAGCCATGCCTGTCCGACTCCTGCCTGGGAGCCGGCTTCTTCAAGCAATTCTTCAGGAACTGCCTTGTTTACAAAGCCCCCTGTCCCCGGCGAGCCTACTGGGATGTGCCCAGGAGCTGGGTCTGTACCACACGTGGGCTCTGAGACCTGGACACTGGACGGGACTTGGTCCGGGAGCCCACCAAGCTAGGAGGCCGGAGCCCCACCCCAGTACTTCCGAAAAAGGGAGCTGTCAAAGGTGAAGGCCTGGGCGCTCCCGGGCGGGCGCAGGTCAGGCTTGATACATTCCTCCTGCAACAGACGCTGAGCCAAGGGGGGCTTAGGAAAGCGCCTGAGGAAGGGATATTTCTACGTGATGAGCAGGCGTCAGGCACCAGGCACAAGGACTATCGCTTTCTGGCCTGGGCGCCCCTGAAGGACACCCTGTCCCCAGGGCAGAGAAGATTTTTGGGAGTCAAGAGAGGGGCCCTCTTGGGGGCTGCAGAGAGCTGGGGGGCTGGGGTGGGGCCCAGCAGGGTAGGGAGCTCTGGGAGGAACACATGGAGGTCGGGGTCCCCCTCTCCCAAAGCAGAGTCCTGCTGTTAGGAACACATGCTGGCGTCTGTCAGAACCTCTGGTTCTGGGCTCAGCTCTGCCACTTTCTAGGTGACCATCCTCAGGTCCTCTCTGAACCTCGTGCTCTCTTCTGTAAAATAGGGAAGACCATCTCATGGCAGGGAGGTGACAGTGTGAAGGCAGGTGCGGCCTGAGGGCGCCTTCTGCATGTGGGTTGCTGTGAGTGTCCACCATGCCACTGCAGGCCTGGCAGCTCCACGGGAGCTGTAGGGACAGGCTGAGCTGGCCTGGCCACGTGAGGGTAGTCAGGGGGGTCCCTTTGTGCTGAGAATGCAGAAGGGCCGCTGGGGACAGGGAGTGGCTGAAGCAGAAAGAAGAGGCTCAAAGGAGAAGCAAAGAACCAAGGATTCAGCAGCAGAGGCCTTGAGGGCGTTCTGGGGTGGCCCTCTGGGGCACCCGAAGTGCACAGCCATTCCCGCCTGACTGACCCTGGCCCCTGGCCCCCGGCCCCGCGGCTTCCTTCTGCCCTCTCCTGAGTCCCAGCATGCTCTGGCGGAAGGGAGGGGTCCACAGTCGGCTGTCAGGCCAGGGCCACGCGGCCTCATCTCTCCAAGGTGCTGAATATCATAGTCAGGGTCTGTCCAGCTGCCCCAGACCCGCCTGCAGCTAGGCCCACAGGCCCCTTCCCCCGTCAGCACCCTCCCGGGCCCACCCTGGCTCTTACTTGTCCAGCGCTGACCCTTGGCTCTGATTACTGGTGAGACGAGAGAATACATTGCGGTCATTACGGGGCCGAGTGGGAGGGGATGAGGGGGGCGTGAACCCCACATCTGTGGACCTAGTGAGCGGGACAGAGAGCAGCAGCTATCAGTGACCACAGCTCTCCTCGCAGGCTCACACACGCCGAGCTCCCAGCACCACCTTCTGCCCCAGTGGTCGGCCTAGAGCCCAACTCCCAGCTGAGCCCCAGAGGCTGTCCTTAAAGAGCCCACCCCTATGTTCACGGACCCAGGTGGGAATTCACAGATCGCTGAGATGTAGGTGTGACCCTCAAACCATACACACAGGGCTTTGGGGCCGTTTGCAGGCAAGAGGGGAGCTGCAAATAGCTGAGTCCGCAAATGCACACACGCCCCCCAAGGTCAAGCAAGGAGACCGCCTGCCCTCTTGCTGTGGCTCATTCTATAAACAAGTGGCCTTTCTGTGGTCTATTTAGTGCCACACTTTTTTGCACTTCTGTGCTTTTTCCTGGTGACGTCACCATCTAAGACGAAGCCAAGCATTGCACTGACATGCCATCTGGTGTCTGTGAGCACGTGAAGGCTGCGATGTGCCTTGTGGAGAAAACGTGTGCTAGAAAGGCTTCATTCAGGCGTGAGTTACCGTGCCATTGGCGACAAGTTCATGTCAGTGAACCAAGAATATATATATCAAGGTGTCTTTAAACAGAAACACATACAAGGTCACGTACTGACCAGTGGATGAAAATGCTGGGGGCTCACAAGAGCCCGACTTTATGGGACAGAACTACTGTGGGGACTGAGACCCCCCGCTGTGCCACGGGGGAAGCGTGTAAGACCTCGCCGCACTGCCATTCCCGGAGCCCGAGATCCACCTATTTGGAAAGCCGTCACGAGGCTTAGCTGCAACCCCCCTCACCCTGGAGAGCATCAGGAGCTCAGCCTAAATCCCTCTGACCGCGACTTGCATGTTCTCTCAGCGGGTGAAGGGACGGCCCGTGAGGCCCCATGTGTACAGACTTCCTGGCAGGGCCTCCCTGCCAAAAGCCCCTCTGTGAGCCACTGGCATGCACATCTGCCCGGGCCCTGGACGGGAGGCTGGGCTGGGAGCTGAGCACATCCGCCCCTCGCCTTCCGCCGGGTCAGGGGACAAGGTCATCTTGAGCCCCTGGTCTTCCACTATTTAGCTGTGTGACCTGGAGAAAGCCACCAAACCTCTCGGAAGCTTAGGTGCAGGGGCCACAGGATCCTCACAGGCACCGGCTGCTGTGCAGAGGCTCTGTGGGCCTGGTCCTGTAAGGAGCTGAGCAGCTGCAGGCTTGACCGATCTGTGAGCATTTTCGTTTAAGCCTCTGCTCCTCTCACAAGACAAGACTTTGAAAAGGGCTGAAGCTTCCCAAGGACCCGTGGAAGTGCAAAGGGGCTGGAGCACATCAGTACAACACCAGCTCAAGCCACAAGACAGCCCCCAGGGTGGGGTGCCCATCAGTTGACCATTGTTGGCAGCAGCCTTGGCCACCCACTTCAAAGGTGCTTATCTGAGCCCACCCAACAGGCGGGGGAAGCTGATGACAGACTGGCCAGGACTAAAGGGCATACATGGAGATCCAGGAAGTGGGTGAACGAACATGCAGTGAATCGTGCGTCCAGGGACCGGACGGGCAGCGACCCGGTCAGGCTCTGGAACATGCTCTCACCTGATAGGCTGCCCTCGGTCATACGACTTCCTTCGGGTCAGAGGGGACGTGTCCGTGCCTCGGGACTGTCGGGGGCTGGAACACAAGGGCCCCGTGAGGCCCAGGCCTGACTCCCTGCCCACCCTGCCCCATGGCCTGGCCCCTCTCCTCACAAAGTGCTCCCTTTGGTGGGCAGGCTGATGGTGCGCGAGACCTCGTCCCGGTAGTAGGGGTCCCGGATGGAGAAGCCCACTCCGTCCTCTTTGATCTCAACGAGGGAAGCCAGGGACTTGGTGATATTCTTGGTAGAGATGTCCAGTGGGGGGCCCAGGCACTCAGCTGACACCGCCTTCATTTGGCCAGACAGCTTGGGCTCGCCCTGGGAAAGGAAGGGCTGCGGTAGGCAGGCCTGCCCAAGCGGGATGCACAGCGACAGGCAGCGAGGAGAGTCCAGCCCGGGAAGGTGCCACTGGCCCAGGGAGGGCAGCGAGTGGGGGGAACCGCTCAGGCAGCACCAGGACCGCCTCTCGAGCTCCCGGAGAACCCGAGGCAGCTGCCTGGTTCCGCCGCTGTTCGGCCTGTGCAAACACAGGACACCCAGACCGGCTGCTTCCCGGGCACCAGCTAGCCGGTTTACCCACAAACTATGCCCTTCGCTGTTCCCATTCTGCAGTTCCTTTTCCCTTCTCTCCTTAATAAATCCTGTTCGGGTTCAGGCTGGTAACTGGTCCCTGGCTGGTAGGGAAGCTGCCCGCCGCTGACTCCCACACTGCTGGCTCAGCGATCTGCGTGCTGGAGAGCTAGCAGTCTAGAGTGGGTCTTTGACTTGCAGCCCGAGGCAGCGTCTGGAGTTGGGGCAGGGGAAGGTTATTGAAAGCAGGGCCCTGGCTGGGATGGTGTCACGGCCACTTCTCCCTCCTTCCACCCACGTCAGAAGGAACGGGCTGTAACAGGTCACACTGCAGCACGCCAGTTCCAGGCTAAGTTCCTCTCGGACCTCCTCCCACTGGAGGCAATACTGGGTGAGGGCTGGGGGTGGGGGCCAAGCCACAGGAAGGTGGGGGCCAGGCTGTGGGGAGGCCCGCCCTGCAGCAGCTCACCTTGAACTTGAAGTCATCATGGCTGGTGGAGCCTTTCATGGTGAACGACTGTGAGAAGCTAAGGAAGGAGAGAGAGTTCTGGGTTCTGATGTCCGCCGTTCTGGCTATCTGGGCCTCAGACTCATGGCCCCCAAAGAGCCCCCAGCCCAGGCTTAGCCCTGGGACCCTATGGCGACTCCCCAGCCCCCACCCCAAGTTCATGCTGAGAGTCAGCTTCCCAATCCAGCTGGGAAACTCACCTCCCCTCGGAGAATTCCGAGACCTCCTCATCCGTGCTGGCATAGCCGTTCTCTGTGGGAGGGATGGGGCAGGAGGGCTGAGAGAGCTCCCGCAGGGTGAGGGCAGGCGGGACGGCCTTCCCGCCACATCTCACCCACGGGGCAGACCCCTGCCTCCAGGGAAGCAAGGGCCTCCGAGGGAGGAGCCGGGAGCCTGGGACACCTAGAGCTGCACGCCCTTGCCCACACCCATGTACCCTGCTGCACGTTGTAGATGAGGGCCTGCAGCTCGGGGTGCGCCTCGGCCTTCTCACGAAGGGCATCCAGGAGCAGGTGGTTCTGAGAGGAGCCCGCTATGTCTGTCTGCCTCAGCCGTCCCTCCAGCAGCCGTATCTGGGCCTCCTTCTGTGCCACTTGCAGCCCCTGAGGGTGGGGAGCAAGTCCTGGGGTCGCCTTCCTGCTGGGGGCTGAGGCCACCCCAGCACTGCCCCACACAGCCCGCCCGCAGCAAGGCACCTTGGGGGGCCTAGGCATCCCCTGTGCCTGCCCGGACCTGAGACACCCTCCCACCCTCTTCACTCTCCATGTATTAGTGGAGGCCACCTTAGGACACACTGCATGGTCTGGGCCAGACTGTGACCCCCAGAATGCATATGTTGATACTCTAATCCCCAGGCCCTCAGAATGTGACTGTATATGGGGATGGTCTTTAAAGAGGTAATCAAGGTGAAATGAAGTCACCGACATGACTGGCGTCCTTGGAGAGGACATTAGGACACAGACCCCCACACAGGGAGAGCCACGCGGATAGAGTGACAGTCATGCATAGGCCGAGCAGAGAGGCCTCGGCAAGAACCGGCCCCGCCCGGCCCCTGCTCTCGGACTTCGGTCTTCAGACTGGAGACAATCCTGCTGCACTGTGTGGGCTGCCCAGTGCGTGCCAGCAGCCTGACGCACTCCCAAGACACGGAGCGGAGTGGAGAGCTCACTGGGACACCGAGGGGACCTGGAGGGCAGCCTCCCCACCCCCTCCCATTACACTGTGTGCACACTGCATGGTGTCTGTCCCCAGGGGAAGGAGGTGCATCCTCTGGCCAGCTGTCAGGGAAAGGGGGGAGCCCGGGACACCTGGGGACACCCGATGTTCTGTGTAAACATTTCTGGGTGGAACGCGGTCTGTCTGTCTGTCTGTCTGTCTGTCTCTGCCCCACCCCAACATACAGACACACTTCTCCCTCTGCAATCAGCAGACCCAAGCCCAGCCCTGCTGCAGACAGACCTGGGCCAGACACGTAGGGTCCATCCCTAATGGGGGCCCTGCTCTGTGCCGGGCGCCGTGCCAAGCCCCGTGCATACATCATCTCGTTAAAGTCATGACATAAGCCGTCATCACCCCAGCTTTATCTGGAATAGGAGGCCCAGGGAGAGGCGGCCTGCTCGAGCCTGTAAATGCCGCAGGCCAGGAGGAGCCCAACCCTGGCCGCACGGTGAGGACAGCCCACAGAGGCATCTGTGCCCACTGGGATCCTTCCCAGGGGTGGTGGGGGGGCTGCCACTCGCCTTGTCAATGGACGCCTTGAGAAAGTTGTCCAGCAGGAGGCGGGCTTCAGCCAGGGAGCAGGAGCTGATGACCACCGACGTGTCTGTGGAGTCCAGCTCCTCCTACAGGAGGCAGAGACCCTGTTGCTGGGCTGCCCTGCCCACCCACACGGCCCTCCGGCCTCCGCCCTGGCCCTGGCCCGGCCTGGCACCTTGGTCTCCTCCAGCTGCACGATGGTGGCCTGGCAGTCTGTGATGCTGTCATTGATGTAGTCGATGTTGGCCGCCAGCACCTCAATCTCCTCGGCCAGCTCCTGCAGCCCCTTCTCCTCCTCGGGGCTCTCAGCCTGCAGTCGCTCCCGCTTCCTCCGCAGGTTCTCCTGCAGGAGGAAGAGCTCCTCCCTTTTCTGGGGGTGGGGGTGGAGGACAGGCCTCAGGCTGCTGCCCAGCTGCGCCCTCGGCTCCCTGGAGGTCGGCCCCTGGGGACCCCCTGCACCTCTGGCTTCCAGGGCAGGCACAGGGAGCAAGAGGAGAGGGGCCACAGACAGGTCTGAAGAGCCAGAGAAGCCGGCAGTGACGGCGGACAGGCAGAGCGGAGGTGGGGGGCAAGGGGAGGCCAGGGCCGGGCCGCCCGGGCCCACCTTGATGAGTCGCTCCATGTCGGCCTCCAGGTTGACGATGGTCATCCTCTGCATGACAATGTCGATGATCCGGCGCTCCAGGGACTGCCACTTGAGCCTCGCAGCCTTACTGAAGCTTTGGCTGGCCCCTTTCTTCTGGAACTTCTTTCTGGGAGACAAGGCCAAGGGGATTGGACAGGACCACTCTTGACGCCTGCAGCTCCACGGAGCTCCTACCTGGAGCCAACAGGCCTGGGGACGCATCACAGGGCCACACTTCCCTGGAGCTCGCCTCTCCCAGGTCCCGCCCCCACATTTCCACCCCCTCTACCTACACAGGCCCGGGTACCACCTGCCCACCTCACCTGGCGGGGCGGGTGCCATTGACAGTGGGCCCGGGGTGGTCCCCCAAGAAGTGGTTGATTTTGCGGTTCCACTGGCGCACGATGCTGGAGACAGAGCGGGCACCCGACTCAGCCTCCGACGAGGTCGTGCTGGCAGAGACCTCAGCCCCCGAATCCAGCATGGGTGGCTTCGGTCCTGCGCGTCCTGCCACCCGCTCAGACATGGGCTTGGCCAAGCGCCTCAGAGCAGAAACCTGGGGGCCAAGAGAAGAAGGGCCCAGTGAATGGGGTGTCCTGGAGCCCACAGAAACGCCGACTGGGGGGGCACGAGGCAGGCAGAACACAGGGGCTGCTCCAACTCGGCCTGGGCTTGGGGCTGAGCGAGGGTCAAGGGGTCTGTCTCGTGTGAAATGGACACAAAGAGACTTCCACCTTTTTAAGTGACATCTCAGCCTGTGGGACGGGCACCTACAGATGGCCCATGGGACTCAGCTCTCGCTGAGAAAGGCTCCCCGCACGGGCCTTACAAGCCCACTCGCTGAGCGGAGGAGCCAGACCTGGGACCGCAGGCTAGCCTCGCACCCCCCACCCGCAGAAGCCAGAGGGGAGCAGGGCAGGTGCACGCGGGGGGTGGGGGCCCTGCTCACCTCCTGGGTTTTCCTCCTCAGCACCATTTCCTGCTGCCGCTTCTGGGACTCCAGAGCTCGGATCTGAAACTGCAGGTGAGGGAGGGGGGGCCGGAGCCCACCTTAAACACCTAAGCCTGTTCTGCCCAGGCTGGAATGAGGAAGGCCTGGCCAGCCCCAAGGGTGAATGCCTGGGCTTCAGGGCCATTCTCGCTGATGAGAGGGGACCAAGGGCTTGGTTCCCCTTCCCAGGGGTCACAGTGCAGGCCCCTTTCTCTGCAAAGGCAATTCGCCTGGCCTCTTCTCCCCACCGCGAGCAAGGAGCCCGGGACCAGAGGACTCAAGGCTGAACGCCGCACAGTCCTAGCTCTGGCTTGCTGGTGATCCTGGGCAAGGTCCTACCCTCTCGGGGCTGGAGACCCTCCCCCGGACAGCACAGGGGCTGGACACCCTCAGTGGTCCTGCCCTTCTCTGCCATGCTGTGCTCTGCCCCGGTGAGACCTCTACCATTCAGGAGCGCGGGAGCCCAGACCTGCTTGGCCGGAGGGGCAGCCTGGCACCAGGGAGGCTGGCGGTGGGGGCTGAAGGCTCAGGGACCCTCGCGGGCCACCCCTCACCTCCTGTCGCCGCTGCTCCTTCTTGAGCTGGGCGATCTCACGGTTCCTCTTGGTGTCCACCAGCCGCCGGCGCTGCTGCTCCTCCCGCATCTGCTTCATCAGGGCCACCTGGGGTGCACAGAGGGGGCCGGGAGGCAGGGCTGGGCAGGCGGCTCACACCCTCTGGGGAGTGGCCGGCTCCAAGGACGCTGGGCAGGGGGGAAGCTGCCAGGCAGCACTGGCTCAGGCTCGGGGGTCTGGAGGGAGGGGTCTGACCTCTCCCTGCAAGACTTGAGCTGCTCCAGCACCCGGGCCACCTGCTGAAAGGTGCGGCCTTACTGCCAGCCCAGCCTGCAGGTGCCACTACTCTGCAAGGGCCTCCACTGCCCTGAAAGTCTCAGCCCCTGTGGCCTCACCCAAAGCCCATTCTGGGTCTGGCCATGCTAGGACCACCTGGGCTGCTGGAGGCAAGTAATCCCACCTGATGGAGCCCGTCCCTCTCCCCCAGAGGGTGAGGTCAGGGCCAGGCTCGCAGGGACAGCAATGTAAGCCAGCACCACTTACGGAGAACATGCCCTATGCCCAGCATGGTCTGCATGACAGTCATTCGAGAACAGTGTTGTCACCCCATTTCATAAGAGGAAAGGAGCCTCAAAGAGACGCACCAACTTAGAGTCATAACGCTGTCACTCATAAAGTCACACAACGACTCAGCATTGCCTGGCCAGGCTTCCAGCCCAGGTCATTTGCCCCCAACATCTGGCTCTTACTTCAGCCCCAGGGCTGGGACTGACCATGGCAGTTCAGAGCAAAGCGAGTGATCAGGTACAGAGAGAGCCTGGAGCCTACAGTCCTCGGAGGGGTGGATGGAGGCACAGAGAGCACCATCAGTGTGGCTGCAGTCGGCCCAACACGGCGCAGTGCCATGGACCTCAGGCGTGTGCTCCCGCCAAGTCCTGGTGCCCTAAGCACCAGAGTGCAACGTACGCAGGGCTGTAGACACTTTCCCCGGTCAGGTGTGTGACGATCACGTGGAGGGTGATCCCTTCTCTGCCACCAAGGCCTCAGACATCACCAGGAAGGTTAGCAGCCTGCACGGCCTGGGGACAGTCACGAGAGGCACTGGCGTGGGAGGGAGGGAGGCTCCAAGGGCCGGGGTCTAGTGGGGTCGGCTTCTTCCTTGGAGGACAGGCTGTGCTGCGGGCGTCCACGCAGAATAGGAGGGCCCACTGCGGCCAGGTCTCTGGGGTCCAGAATGATCGTTCTCCCAAAGGACTAGGACTCACACCAAACCAACATGGCCGAGAGTGGACTGGAAGCCCCAGCCCACCAGATGCCACGTGCAAATCTGAGATGGCAGGTGTCTTCTGGGGTTGGGGGTCAGAGGCTCCTGGGGAGGAACTATGTCCTCCTGGACAAAGGCCATCTGCCCATCAGCCCTGGACCTCTATGGAGGTCATCACAGAGGCAGCGGTCTCAGGAAGGGCGGGCACACTGCAGGCACCAACAGTGCTGAAACGGGCCACAGCACCTGAGCCCAGCATCCCACCATGGATTGCAAGTAAGCAGTGTCCCCCTCCTAGAGACCGTGGTGACTGTGCACGCACCCCAGAGTCCTGTGACTCAGTGGGCCCTGCTGCTGCGCTGTGGGGGCAGGGGGTGGGGGTGGCGTCTCTGGGGTGCAGGCTCTCATGGCATCTGGTTAAAATCCATGGCTCCTGCACACTCTCTCCTTCCAGCAGAAGCCCAGGGGCACCTCTGGAAGGTTCTTTTCAACCTCTAGCCTGGCTCACGAGAGCACAGGCTATGGGCAGAGCGCCAGCCACCTGGAGAGTGAAGCCCAGGGACACACGTGCGTCCTCTGTCCTTCAGACATCCAGCTTCCGGGCCACGCGAGGATCCTCCCTCACAACGATCTACAGTAGGGCCACTGCAGCTGGGATGTCCCTGGCTGGGACAGGCAGGGGCTGGCCCACAGAGCTATCAGCCAGGGCACCTCGAGGGGACACAGAGTGAGCACTAGCCCAGGAGCCGCCACAGGAGTGGCCTCAGATGCGTGCGCCCCCCACCCCCACCCCCAGCCAAGGGCCCACCGTTCGCTCCCTTCTGCACCACCAGAGGGCGCCAGGGTGCCCCGAGTCCCTTCAACCTCACCTCCGCAGCCCAGTCTCAACACCACACAGGGTAGGAGCAGAAGGAGGCGGGCCGTTTGGGGCCAGCTCCAGGCAGGCCCATCTGAGAACAGCAAGCCGGGGCCCGCCTCCACCCTGGTTAGGCTGACGGAGGCCCTGGACCTGTGGCCCAGGCGTGCTGGGGACAGCCTGCCCAGGAGGGGTGGCTGGGCCTGGTTGACTGCCAAGGACCCCCGTCCTCCCAGTACCTGTGCCACCATCACGCATCACCCCCTTCCCCCACTCACTGGGCAGCACCGGTTGAGTCCACAGGGAGGGCCAGCTCCTGGTGGTGCCCAGAATGCATACTGCCTCCCCCAAGTACCCAGTGTGCCCCTCTCTGGTGCCAGTTCCTGAGGCCAGGCCTCCCCAGCTGGCCGGGGCTGCCAAGTGCTGGGTTTTACCAGGGGAACTGGCCCAGGCTGTGGAGAGCGGGGGTACACTGGGGCTGCGGCCAGGAAGGCCAAGGGAGGGCGGGCACAGGGCGGGCACAGAGCAGCCCTGCTGGGCTCCAGGCAGGAGTGGGGGCACACCCAGGGAGTGAGGAGGCAGGAGGCCAGAGCCCAGAAGCCAGGGCCTCAGGGTGGGCGGCACACCCGAGACTAGAATACTGAGTGACGGCAGGCAGAAGGGGGAGGCACTGCCCCACGCACAGCACACACTGGCCTGTGCGAATCCCAGCACCACCACAGGGAGCGGGAAGTAGCTTTCCTGTGCTCACAGGAGGAATGATCGGCCTCCTTTCATGCGGATCTCCTTAGGACTGAATATGATCATGAGTGTCAGGCGCCTGGCCCCAGTGGGCACTCAAACTGCGTTTCCTGGTGCTATATTATTATTATTGCAGGCAAAGACCGCATAAATGAGGCCCACGTGCCCTTAGCGCAGGCTGGAACCTGTGGTGGTGCTTCCCGCCACAGGGGGCGGTGTTGAGCAGTGTCCCCTGGAGATCCCCACCTGCCCCTCACTGGGGGAAGGTGGCTTCACCCTGGACAACATACTCGGCTAAAGGGACGATGTCCAGACCCAGGACAGGGTTGAACCAGGCAATGTTGTGTGTCAAGAACACTGTCCACACTGACAGCAATGATTCCTTTTAACTGGATTCTAAGACGAAGACACCCCACGGCACCCCCTTGGCCCTACCTTGGCCTTCTTCATCTCGGCCACCTCGGCCTGCAGCTTCTTGAGCTCCCTCTCATAGCGGGACTGGTTCTTCAGCAGCCGCGCGTGCTCCTTCTGCGCGGCCTGCAGCTTCTGCAGGTCCCGGTTCATCTCCCGCAGCCTCTTCTCGTAGTCGGCCTTGATCTTGTTGGCCTTCTCCTCGGTGTAGCACTCCATGGTGCCTGAGGGCAGCAAGAGGCAGCAGTCAGCGCCACGGCCCCAAGGGCTCCTGGCGGCTGTGGGGGGCAGGGGCCCAGACTCTAGTCTCGGTGCATGACCCTGGGCAAGCCACACCCCTCTCTGCACCTGCGGCTTCATTTCAACAATGAAGGGCTCAGACTAGAAGATGCCCAAGGACCCTTCCTGCTCTGATATTCCACTGGACCTTGAGGGGGTATCTTCATCGTCAGATCTCTGGGCCCCAGGGCACCAGCTTCCCGTGGGACTTCATGAGGGCCACTCATGCTGGCTTGGTTCTGACCCATGATTAGAGGAAAGGGTTGGGGCCAGTGGAAGGGCAAGAGCTAGCATGTTGGCCGGAGCAGAAGGAATAAACTGATCCTCAGCCCTTGGCCTCTCCTACCTGACCTGCCAACAGACGTCTCCATGCGGATGTGTAACAGCCATCTCAAACTGGCACAGAACCGAGCCCCCAGTCTCTACCCCGTGGCCACTGCAGTCTTCCCCATCTCAGTGTCCTTCCAGAAGGTGACTTACCTGGCTCTCCTCTCACATCCCCACCTAGTCAATGTCTCCACCTTCAAAATACATCCAGAGTCCCACCACTCCTTGCCACTTCACCACCTGTCCAAATGCTCTTCCACCGTAATCCTTAGAACAGTTTCCTAACTGGCCTCAAGCTTCTACTTTTGTTTTGCTCCAGCAGCTACAGCGGTCTTTTCAAAATGCTTTTAAAGTTTACATCCCACCCCTCTCTCCACACCCCACATCTCCCCATCTCCCTCAGAGAAAGGTGATGTCCTCACGATGACATGACCGGGTGCCACATTTCTTCTCTGAGCCTGTCTTTGCTGCTGTCCCATCCCCATCTAACAGCCATCTGGCACCAACATGCTGCGCACACTCCCACCTCTGGGCCCTGGCACCCTCTGTTCCCTCGGCCTGGAATGCTCTTCCCCTCACCCACTCTGCTTTAACAGCATTTCGTCTCCTACACGTCTGCCCAGATGTCACCTCCTTGGTGAAGTCCTCCATGACCATCCTTTTAAAAATGCCAGCCCCACCCCTGTCCTTCCTGCTGTGTCTCTTCCCTAATGCTCATCCCCTCTGGACATGCCACCGGTCCTGCTTGTCTCTGTATGGCTGTCTCTCCCCAGAATGCACACCCCACATGGCAGGGGGTTCGCTCGCTCCACGATCTCTGGCACCTAGAATGATCTGCTCTGCCAGAGGGGGTCAACAGCTGTCGCCTGAATGAGTGAACGGACGGACGAGCACTCAGATGCGAGGGCTGAAGGCCGGTGCAAGGAAGGCAGAGGGCCGGAAGTCTGTACATAGGCTCGAAGGAAAATGCCCCAGGAGCCGAGTGCAGGAAAGAAGCCGAGGATCATCGGCCATGCGCCCAGGGAGACAAGGATTCTAATACTTAAGATGATTAATAATAAAATGTAGCATAGAACTGGGTTAGACAGGACTTCTGGACTGTGGGTCAAGGGTCGCAGTCTGATGGCCAGAAGCCTTTGCACGGGAGCCCAGTGCGGGGTTGGGGGGGAGGGGCCTCGCGGGACGGCAGGGGCTGCGGGCGGGCGCGGGCCTCACTGAGGTTCCGCAGCACGCGGTCGCGCTCCAGCTGCGTGTCCCGGATCTTGTTCTGCAGCAGAACCAGCTTCTCCTCGTACTGGTGCTTCAGCGTCTGCAGCCGCCGCTGGCTGTTCTCCAGCTCGTCGATCAGCTTCTGCTTGATCTCGATCTCGCAGGTCAGGTCCGCCAGGTCCGCCTGGAAGTTCACCTCTGCGGGGCAGAGACAGGCTTGACCCGGGGCCAGGGGCCAGGGGCAGGGGGGCTGAGCCGGGACGAGAGTCAGAGGCCAGAGGCGAGAGGCCGCGGCCGGTCCCACTGCGCAGAGTCCTACCAGGCGGGGCGCCCCAGGGACAGGCGGCCCCCAGAACGCAGGGGTGGGTGTAGGAGCTGGGTGGGGGTCTCGGCATGGCCCAGAGGCCAACGTCCCCTGGTCCTGCTGGGACATGGGAGCCGGCAGGTGAGAGGAGGGGGTGAAGACTGAGGGCGACGGCAGGGCTGTGGGTCAGAGATGGTGGCGAGCAGGGCCGGTGGGCAGCCGCCCCCATGCAGAGGGCGGGTTTCAGAACCAGCGGGACCGCCCGGGGAGAGTCACCGGCCTCTCTGAGCCGCCCTTCTCGGGCAAGCCCCCGACTATAGGCCCAGAGGTGTAGTGAGGGCTGCACGAACCGGGCCCAGCGTCAGCTCAGCACAGCGCCTGGCATACGGTGAGTGCCCAGCTCGTAAGCGTCTGATGCCACACCAGCATCGATGTTGTTATTGTTTTCATGCCCTGCAGTTCTGGGCCTTGTGTGTCCACTGTCTCTGAGAACAAGGCAGGGCCCGACCCTCCGCAGGGGCATGTGGCCCAGGGCCTCCCAGCCAGGAGGGGCGTCCCGAGCCTTCTCAGGCCCAGCGGCCCAGCGGCCCTGCCCGACGCACGCACCCTTCTCCTCGGGGTCCGAGTCCGAGTCCGCCAGGCTCTCCTCGCTGCCCGAGTCCTCCTCCTCCTCGCAGCCGCTCTCCTCTCGCTCCTCCTCCTGGGCACCAAGCGCCCGTCAGGCACCAAGCACCCGTCAGGCAGCGCCTGGCCTCCGGGGAGGGAGCCCGGAGGCCGGGCGAGGCCGAGGGCACGGCGGGTGCATCCGGAGGGAGGGGCGTGGGGTGGCCACAGATGGCACCCACCCTCCTGGGGGAGTACCGCCCACCTCCTGCCCCAGCAGCCACACAGGGCACTCCGGGAGAGCCCCCCGGAGGGACAGGTGGGCACGGAGGGAGGGAGGCCACCGGGGCAAACAGACCCCGGCAAGCATTCAGGACCGACTGGAGGCAGACCCAAGCCCTCCCCCTCTGCACAGGGATGGGGACCCCACCCAGCCGGCTGTGGGGCTGAGCCTGCGGGGGCCGGAGGCAGGGCGGCCCCTCACCTCCTCGCCCTCGTTATCATCTGTCTCCTCACTGTTGTCCTGCTGCAGCTTTGCCCTCTTTTTGAAGGCCTCCTTCTCCGGGCTGCGCAGGAGTGAAGGACAGGCCAGGTTAGGGGGCTGTGCCCGCCTTAAGCAGGAGACTGAGGTGGCAGGGGCGGGCAGGAGTGTCCCGCCCAGAGGACCCTGCATGGGTTCCTGGCCTGCAGAGACGCCAGCTGCTCTTCTTTAGCCCCCAACCCAGAGTTGACCTGGGTAATCCCCCCTCCCTCTCCTCAGGGAGAGAAGGGCATCAGAGGGAGCTGGGGGGCTTCTGCCCAAAAGGCTGAGCAGAGAGCTTGGTGAGGTCCCCGGAACCCTGAGCAGCCCTGCTGGACACAGGCAGTATCCTCCTGGGGGCCTCCGGGTGAGCACCTTGGGGTGGGGTCTCAGGGAGGGGGGGCTGCACTCCGCTCACCTTTTCCTCCGCTGCCTGACCTCCTTCTTCTTGAGCCGCTCCAGGTCCTGCTTGGCCCTGCGGATCACCTCGGAGGCGTCCTCCATGGAGCTGCCTGGGCTGCCGCCGAAGGCCAGGGCACCCGGAGGTGCGCCCAGGGAGTAGGGACTCCGAGCTGAGGCCCGAGAGAGGCTGCGGCGGAGGGACTCATTCATGGCCTCACTCTCCAGGAGCTTGGTCCTACGGGCACAGCGAGCCGCCCGCCCGGTGAGCCAGCCTTGCCCTCAGCCCGCCCGGCCGCGGCCCTCCAGCCTCCCGGGGCAGGTGGGCTCACTCACCGGAGCTCCTCGATCTCCCGGATGTAGTTCTGGATCAGAGCGCCGATGGCCTCGTTGCCGTCACCTGGACCCGGGGAGGAAAGCGGCAGTAAGGACCTCTGGCTCTACACTGGTGGTTGGGCGTCTGTGCCTCCAGTGGGGGGGACACACTGAGGCCTCTTCCAAAAAGGAATCTGTATCAAGGAAAGACTTGTGCCTGTGCACAGATGTGTACAAGCACTTCTGGGAACAGTGAGAAATGGAAACAACCAAATGTCTGTCAACAGAGGCCATTAGAATAAATCATTCATCATCACCACCTGCATAACACTGTGGTTTAAAAGAATTAAGTAGGTTTATATGTTTTAACACAGAGAGATCTCTAAAGTTAATGTTGAGTGAAAAAGGGGAGTCAAAGGACAAAGCAGATGACCTCATACACAGAAAAAGAAAACGTTATATGTATTCACACACATGATTATATAAGCACGTGTATCCACATGTGGAGCAAATGTACAGGGGAAGGTGTGAAGAAACGTGCAGCCAGCTGCTTGTACAAAGCAGAGAGGACGTGCGGTGGAGAGTTCAATGAGAGGGACCTTAACCTTTTACTGTACATATGCTTGTGTCATAGAAAAAAGCTTTAAAACTGATTGGAAAAAAATGCATAAAAATAGTTGATCTGTGAACTGACTGGCTGGGCCAGCCCACCCAATACCTCGGGGTCGGTACGGGGAGAGGGGCCCTAGCCCTCTGGTGCTCCTGGCCGGCCTGGCGCACCCCGACTCACCGGCCTTGGCCAGTAGCAGGTTGGCCTCCTGGCTCATGAGGTGGGTGACGCGGTTGTTGATGGCGTCAATGGCCTCCTGCATGGCCTTCACCCGCAGACGCAGTGCCCCATTCTCCTTCTGCAGCATGGCATTCTCCCGGAACAGGTCACTGTAGCCCTCGGTGCCATCCTCCCCAATCACTCTCTTCCCCTGGGAAGAGGGGCAGGCAAGGAGCAGTCAGGTGCCAGAGCTCAGAAAGGGGATGGGGGACAATGGTGGGCACTGCCAGTGCCCCTGCCTCAAGGTTCCTAAAACACCTCCTGTCTCCCAATGCTCAGAAACCTTACTTGGCTCCCCTTGACAACGCAGAAGGCCAAATTTTGTGAGCAGCTCTCCCAAGCTCCCACAATCATGTCTCAACCTGCCTTTCTCCGCTCATCTTCACGTCCCCGTAAACGCTAACTCAAGGGCCGGACCCCGAGGGGCCCAGGCGTGGGCATGAGTGAGCCAGGAAGCCCGGGTGCAAGACAACCGAGTGGGCGGCTGGAGCTAAGAGTCCTGGACCTGGCCTAAAGGGGCGGCCACCACGCCACTCCGGCCGGTTAGTGCCACATGCTATTGGATCTTCAAGGTTTTCAAGAAAAACTGAAATTCCCTGGTTTTCAGAAAGGTCGGCAACTACATTGCATAGTTTCAAAATAAAGGGCAAGACCCATTTGTGTGCCAGATTGAGGCCAAGGGCCACTAGCTGGTGACTTCTGCGTCAGTCACATGGAATTAGTTCTTCCCAAAGGGGCCCTCTTTTCTCCCACCTCTGTTCCTTTGCCCACGACTTGTCCACATCCTACGATGCCTGCTCCACTTTCTCTTGCTGGTCTCACTCATTCTTCAAAATCCATCTAAAAAGCCCCCTCCTCCAGGAGGCCCTCTCTCCTCTGCCCAGACCCTTGCCCCCAGCACACCGGACTACTCACGTGGTCCCCATCAACTACTCTTACTCTGTACCAACTATTCTGAGCCTAGGAGGCTCATCTGGTCCGACACACACAGCGCCCAGCAGAGCAGCTGTCCTGTGCATAAGCTCTATGTAACAGAAGCCCAGGCACCTCTTTCTCTTAGTTTTCTACAACCCTGAGAGTCCCAGCTGTGCTCGATTCACCCAGGTGAGCCCCCGGTGCCAGGCATGAGGGCGCTGTGAGGAACGGGGACGGGGAGGAGAGGCGGGAAGGATGCTGAGGAACTGGCGGCCCTGAGCCGGCAGCGAGCTCACCGCCTTGTACTCCATCAGCTCCATCTGCAGGCGTGCGATCTCGGCCCGCAGCGCACTGATCTGCTGGCTGGTCTTGTCCTGGTTCACCACCACCTTGTTCTTGATGTTGCGGGCCCGGTTGGCGTACTTGAGTGTGTTGAGCGTCTCCATGAAGTCCCGGTCTGAGGGGCTCACGCAGGCGATCATGACGGTCTGGCTGGGGGGCGAGGGATGAACACGCCGCTCGCTCAAAGAAGCATCAGCTTGGAGCAGACCTCCTGCCCCCACCCCATTCGCAAGGCGCCCATCTCCCAAGCCCACGGGGGGGAGCGGGACGGCCCATCTGTCCACTGGCCTTTCATGCCCTAAACCCTCCCACAGGAATTCCCCAGGAAGCTCCTGCCCCTCGGCCCTTCCCCAGCGGTTGGTCGGGGGGTACCTGTTGCCCCCCAGTGAGTCCTGCAGGAGCCGAGTGAGCTTGGAGTCCCTGTAGGGCACGTGCACCACCTTCTTGCTCTGGTCCCCCAGGGCGCTGATCACGTTGCCCAAGGCCAGCTGCAGGAGACAGAGCCTGGCACTCGAGAGGCGCCCCCAGAGGGAGGGGGTGGGGACAGGACAATGCCGGAGCCCTCCGCACCTGCCTTGCTGACCCCAGCAGCCCTCAGACGCCCTGGGAGGCTTTACAGGCAGATGTGTGGAGTTGGTGAGATCAGAAAGTTGGGGACAAGGGGCAGGTGAACGACAAAGGTCCCACAGTGACGCACAGGGGGCCCCTGGCCAGCAGCTGGAGGAGCAGGCAGCAATGGGGTGGAGGGCCACAGAGGGGTCTGGAGTGGAGCCCTGCTGGCCCCTGGGGTTGGGACCTGCTGTGTGCCTACCAGGCCACAGTTGATGGAGATGCCCTCCTTGGCACGCTCGCCGGTGGCCCCCGTCCGCTTCAGCCGCTCCGAGCCGGCGAGGTCCACAAAGTGAAACTTTGCAGTGAGTGTCTCATACTCATTTGCAGGAGCCGGGCCCTCAGGAAGCCCCATCACCGCCTCACTCACCTGCAGCACAGGTGCGCGTCTGACTCGCCAGCCCCCTGCCCACCTTGCTGCCCCTCTGCTCTCAGCCCTGCCCCACAGGGATGCTGCCCGTGATTCGGCCAAGAGGCAGGACAGCCGCAGGGGACCTCGCCCCTCACACAGGCAGAGCACCTGACAGCTTACACGCAGCCTGCACATGCCTGATTCTCATTTAACCCTCACAGTGATAGAGGTAGGGTCACCCCCACCACACAGAGGAGGTAACTGAAGCTTAAGAAAAAAGAAAAGAAGAATCCACAGTGGCAGAGGCGAGCCTCAGACCCACGCCTGCTGGCCGCAGATCCACAGCCCCCTCCTCGCGTTGCCCTCCTGCGATGCCCCCTGACACACTGGCTCCTGGGCCCCCGGGCTCCTCACCAGGTCGGGCTGGGTGCACACCCGCATCTGGCACACGTGGATGGTGAAGATGGCGTGGGAGCGGGAGCTCTGCACGTTCATCTGGGTGCTGGCTGTGGTGCGCGACAGGGCGCCCTGCTTCAGGCACTGGACCAGCTGGGGAGGGGGGCAGGCGTGAGGGCAGGGGATGGCTGCGGGTCACCCCCGCCCGCCAGGACCGTCAGGGCACGCTCACCTCCTCCTGGGAGGTGACGAGGCGGGAAGTGACGCCGGTGGTGTAGATGCCGCCACTCCCGTCCTCGTGGACCTTGATGTTGGACCTGCGGTGGCGGGTGTCGGGGTCCCGGGTGCTGTCGAACAGGTCAAGGATCTCCTCGTTGTACAGCTGTGTGGGGCGAGACACAGCTGCTGGGTGTGTATGGCACGTGGCGGGGGGCCCCACGGGGCTTTCTTTGGTTTATGAACCAGGTCCGTTTTGCAGACATGGATGCTGAGGCCCTGAGAGGTTGACCGGCCGACCCCAGGCCCCCCTGGGTTCTGGAGTCCATGCTTTCTCCTGGATAGGGGTGGGTGGTGGCTGGCCTGGCCAGCTATCCTGAGGCTGCTCCGCCACAGCCCGTGGGCCAGCACTCAGCCGTCCTGGGCTGGGGGCAAGGGGCCCGAAGGAGACGAGGGGACTCGGGTCGCAGATGTAGGTGAAGATCCCACCATAATGGACGTGGACCCTGCCTGTTACCGGGCTGGGAAAGCGGGGGTAGGACGCGGCTCCAGAGGAGGGAGGGGAAGGCCTGGCCCGGTGGAGACCGCACCCCGACAGTCCCTGGGCACAGAGGCGACAGCCTCCAGTCGGGTAGGGAGGGTGTGGGCACGGAGAACGCGCCGCTGTGGCCAGGCCCCCAGGGGAGAGCACTGTGGGGGAGGTGGCCCGGCCCAGAGCGGTCACCCCATTTCAGATGGCCACAGCCTTGGCACCCCTGGCAGGGAAAGGTCACTTGCTGAAGGGCTAGGATGTTCACAGGAGGGAGCAGGGAAGGCTGGTCAGCTGCATCCGCTGCCAACACAGTCCTGGGGGGCAGGGCCGGGCTGCAGCCCTGGACATCCGAGGTTTCATGGCTTTAAAGGGACAGAAATACCCCACAGGAAGGGGAAGGGGAAACGGAAGGGACTGGTGCAGACACGGGTGCCATGGTGTCTGTCTGTCTGTTAGGACAGACACGAGCGTCATTTAACCCTTTGCGGCTCACCCTGTGGCCTGCAATTTGGGGGTCTACATGGCAGCAAGACGGAAAGGCAGACAGCAAAGAGATAAGAAAGCTTGTAGAGACTGGGGCACACGCACGAACATATACAAACACACACACATGCACACACATGCATGCACACACACACATGCACACACATGCATGCACATGCACATATTCAGTCACTTTATCAGAAGCAAAATCCTGAAGGCCAAAGAAAGACTCTCAAGTGTAAAATACAGGATCCCCTAAAGGGAGAGCAGCTGCCCTATGCACACAGCAGGGAGTAACGGGGCAGGCAGTGGGCAGCAGTGGGGCATGGGAGACCTAGAGAGGGCTGGAGCCACTTCCATCCCTAGAGGACAACCTGGGTACAGTCGGAGCACAGGGCACACAGGGTGAGAGCCCAGGGTGGCCCCATAGCAAATGCCCCAGGCCAGGAGGGCTTGTGGGCTGGGGTTTCAGATGCTGGGAACTGAGGCTGCCTTGTTCAAGTCTCCTGCAGGAGGAACCTGGTCCGGTCAGGCCCCCATGAGGCATCCTGGCCCCCCTGCCTCCCTGGAGGCTCTCCTGAGAGGCCCCTCCTGCCCCCCAAAGCCCCGAGCTGCCACAGCCCCTGGCCTCAGCTCACAGACACTCTCCCAGGGAGACAGAGGGCCAGAGGCAAAGGAAGGCTCCTTCTGGGGGGCCTTCCTGGCCCTGGGGTCAGAGGAGATTGAGAGGGCTGGGAAGGACCTCAGCCAGAGAAGGGCAGGGCAGCTGCTCTGAGGCCGGGCGGGGACCCAGCGAGGCCAGGAGGACGGGTGAGAACCAGAGGTCTCACTCTGTGCCAGGCATGTGCTTCCCTCCACGTCATCCTCCCCAAGCCCCTAAGGAAATGAATGTCATCACCCCATTTTGCAGAGCGGTGACAGGACTCGCCAAAGGTCACGCGGCTAAGTGTCAGAGCCGGGACTCAGTCAGGCTTGAAGAGATCCTACGGGTTCTCACTGACCCGAGCCCCATCTGCAGCAGGGGCTCTCCAGAGAGTCCCGCCAGGCGGTCTTCCAGCTCTTGCTGGGCCACTGCGAGCAGCAGGGCGCTCCTCACCCACGGAGGCCTCCGTGGCGCCCTAGGCTCATTCCGCTGGCCTGGAGGAGCTCGGTGTCCGTGGTCCCGCTGTCCCCCGCCTCCCTCCCACCCTCAAGGCCACGTACCTCCAGGAACTGAGCACTGACTTTGAACTCGGGCCCTGCCACACCCCGCTCCTGTGCCTTGCGTTTGCGCTCAGCAATGCCTCCAAAGAGGTGTGCAATGGCCCTCGGGATGATGCCCTGTTCCTCCTCTGACGTTGCCGCGTCGAAGCCAGTGCCCATGGTATATGTCTTCCCAGCCCCCGTCTGCACGGCAGAGATGGAAGGAGGGTGTTATCATGCACCCTCTGGGGGTGCGAGCAAGCCCTGGACCCTAGGCTGAAGTCCCCCGCCATTTACTTCCAGCCTGAATCCCCACCTGGCTGCCCACAAAGCTACACCCTGTGGAAGCCTTCTCTGACGGCCTCCCTCTGATAACTAGCAGAGCAGCAGCCTGGAAAACAGAACTGCGGCTGCATCTGGGTTGGTCTGAAGGTGGGGCTCTCCTTCCCATCAGACAGGGGAGACCAGAGATGGACTGGCCATCAGTGGGTGGTGGGGGTGGCTTACCTGCCCATAGGCCAGCACTGTAGCATTGTAGCCCTCAAAGCAGCCCTCGATGAGCTTGCTCACACAGGTCGAATAGATCTGTTCCTGCCAGGTATCCAGGTCGAAGACAAAATCGTAGGTGAAGGCCTTGTCCTTCCCCAGAAGGACCTGGGGCTCCCCCGGGGTGACAGAGGTACAGATGTGACAGCCCTCAATCTTCTCCTTTGACAGCTGGGGCCGGATCCTGCCCGGGACGGGATGGGGAGAGCCCTGGGTGAGCCTCACTGGGGGTGCCTGTGAGCCCCCTCCCTTACCCTACCAGCTAAGCTCCCCCGTCCCCCAGGCCCCTCCAGCCCCGACAAGCACGAGGGTAAGGAAGCTTGGACGCCCCTCTCGGAGGACAAGGGCAGCTTTTGTAATAACCCAACAATGATAATAACAGCAATAAGGTAGTCAAAGCAGCAGTTGTTAACATTTATTGAACACTCTATATATCAGAGCTGTGTTAAAAGCATTTTACATAAATGAATTAATGTGTTCATCATTATAAACCTGTGAGGTACATATCATTTGCCTGATTTTACAGAGGAGGAAACTACAGAGAGAGTTAAGCGACCTGCTCATGCTTGTCTAACGGAGCATAACAGAGCCAAGCCCACGTCTGTCTGGCACCCAAGCTCACGCTCCCGACAGGACAGGGAGCCCGTCAGCCTCCTGCAGCACAGAGGAGGCAGCTGGCCCCCTTCTGGGGAGGCAAAGCTCAGGACCGAGGTGGGGAGCGGAGGGACAGGCCTGGGGGCTCCTGTGGGACCAAGTTCCCAAGGAGCCCAGAGCCTCTGTCAAGGCCTGTGGGGGCTGCGAGGGGCCTCCAGATTGGGAGCCCCCCGGATGCCAGAGCCGGGGGGCACATTCTCAGGCACAGGCTCTGGCTCCTCCCCAGGCGCCAAGGGACCTGAGCACGCACAGCCCTGCCAGATGGTGTCACGCCAAATGTTGGCTGGAAGGGACACCAGGAAGCCACTGGAGGGACCACACCCCTGATGCTGGTGGGCTCCCTGGTAAAGAGGAAGAAAAGTGGCATCAGGGCTGGATGGGGAGGCAACCACGACAGGGCTGTCTCTCTCCAGCCACCCCTTCTCCTCTTTTAAGTAGCCATTGCCAGGATCAGGTCCCCATGGCAACCAAGAGTGACTCAGTGAGCATGCGCCTGCAGGCCTGGGCAGAAAGCACCTCCCAAATGCCCCAAGTGAAAGGGCAAACAGCAGTGGGTGTGGGGCTGGTGAGGGGGTACGGGTGAGGCACTAAATGCTCCTGGGCTCACATAAGCAGCCCCGTCAGCCAGGCGCACATAGTGAGCTGCTTGTCAGCTTCCTAAGCCAAGAAGAAGAGTGAGAGGCCAGGCCAGCACCCACGCAGGGCCCAGGCGCCCCACCACAAAGCCAGGGCCTCCCAGCACCCTCCTGTCCCGATCCCAGGGTGCGCCAGGCCCCAAGGCTCACTCAGGGCTGCAGGCCGGGGGAGGTGCTCACCTGAGCCGTTTACCTGCACTTTGCCGTGGGAGGGTCAAAGGGGCCTGGGGGCCAGGTAGGGCGGTTCACTACACAGGCCCAGTTCACACCCACGTATACAGTCTGGGCTTTCTTCAGAAGTGCTTACTCCGGGTGTGGACAGGACTGCACAGGTCGGGGGGTCCTCACAGCCTCACAACAGGCTGACAGGAATGGACGCCTGGGAGGCCGCCATCCCTTCCACCCACCCCAGCTACTCTAGGCCAAGCTGTAATCAGAACCCAGCCCTCCGCCTCCCCCCGGAACTTGTCTCTGGCTGGGAGGGGAGCAGCCGATTCTTACTCTGTTCTCTGGGCCTTCAGACCAGAAACCAGACCCTCCGGAAAGACACCAGGGCCAGCACTGCTTCCCACTCCACCACCCAGGGCGGCCACTGACACAAACGTGCTGGGTGCCAGACTGTGGCCCAGCGCTGCCATCTACTGGCTCTCGGTCCTCAGGTGACTACGGCCCCTGTTTGTAGGTAAGTGACTGTCCAGCCACTCACAGACAGTCGGGGGCTGAGCAGGATTTGAACCCCGGCAGTGTGTGCGGTGCCTCTTCAATGCTCCCGAGCCACTGGGTCACTAAGGGGCAGGGCTCAGCGTGCCGTATCCAAGGGAGAGAGCAGGCAGCAGCCTCGCAGAAGGGCACGGCATGATGTACAAGGTGCCAGGCAGGAACCTGGAGCTCTGGCGCTGCCTGAGACTTCAGACCTGGCTCTGCCCCTGGGCCTGTGGGACCCAGGACAATCACTTCCAGCCCAGGGCATCCAGTGCACCCAGGTGAACTGAAGGTCTGCCTGGGCAGCCCCTGAGGACCCTCCAGCTTTGCTGGTTAGTGTCAGCTATCAGAGATGCCCTCCCTACCACGTGTGCTGCTTGCAATGAGATTTCTGGATCCAGTTCAAGTACCATTTAATTACCCCAGGCAGATGGCAATGCTGGTGATTGGAGGAAATCAGATCAGGATCCCCAGAGACAGTGGGGGCAGTGAGGGGGAGAAGCAGCCTCCCTATCAGAGCCCCTCAGTGAGAGGGCAGCTTCTCCTGCTAGAGCCAGCCCCCAGGCCACCGTGGAGTCACCTGCCAGCACACGAGAGCAGCAGAGGGCAGGCTGGGAGACGGATTGGAGAGAGGGTGACTCCAGGGCTTTAGGGTCCAGGAGTTGAGGGGTCAGCAGGCATTCGCCCTGGGACCTTCCATTGGCCCCCGCATCCTGGTGTGTGGCCCACAGCGGCCCAGTCTAAGCACCGGGGTGCTCTGTAGGGTGCAGGTGTGGGCAGTCTGACCCAGAGGAAAGGGTACCAGCTGGGGACACAGGACACGGGCCCTGGGAGTCACTACATGCCCCAGCACCTGGCCTGCAGGAGCGAGCGTGTCAGTGCCAGGAGTGGACATGCATGCGTGACTGGAGACCGAGGACAGAGAGGATGCTTCCCATGAGCAAGCGCAGGGCCAGGCACCCGCCACGGGCGGCCTTATTTCACCGATGCCGTGGGCTAGGGATTTCAGCGCCCATTTTCCAGAGGGGAAAGCTGAGGCCTGAAGCAGTTGAGTCACACCCACGGTAAACACATTGGAGCCCGGCACTGACTCCTGCTCTGGCTACAAGCCTGCAGGCTCTCCCATCCTCCGGCTGCCTCCCACCTGGGAACCTCAACCTCCAAACCCACACACTTCCTTCCCTTCATTAGAGCCGGGGAGGCCCTGTGGAAGGGGTCCTGCCACTATGCTCTGTCACGTGCCAGGTGGGCACCAGGCTGGCCCTGCCTTCTTGGGCTCACAGGCCAGCGGGGCAGACACGGGGGCTCATTCCTCACCACTCCCTGCCCAGCGGAGAATTCAAACCTGCACAGGTGGGAGGTGAGAGGGCAGGGAGATAAGGACAGGGTCCTCGACAAGCCTGTACCCTGACCCCCTGCGGCTCAGAGCCGCTGCCCCCTCAGGTGCAGCTAAGCGACCCCTCCCCAGCCTTGGCTTTCTAAGGACTCCATCACCTTCCCCTCTGGCTGTCAGCAGCCCTCGATCCACCTGGGGTAAAGTTACTTCTGTGGGCTGCCCTCAAAGTGGCAGTGGCCCTCCACCAGCCCCACCATCCTCAGAGGAGGGGGAGGAGGAAGCCCCCTTCACAGCCTGTGGCCCCCAGGAACCTGGGGGTGGGTGCAGGGATGCAACCCATTTCTAGGGTTTGGGAGTAAACCACTGACCCTGGACCAGACCCAGGATTAGGGTGAGCGAGTGAGGCACCGGCCTCAGGTGCAAAGTTTCCAGGGACAGGAAAAACTCAGTAATCAAGACAAATTATAATTTAATGCAATATTTGAAAAACACAAATCAGCAAACTGAGGCCCAGGGCCAGTGGCCTGTTCTTGTCAATGAAGTTTTGCGGAGGGGGCATCCAATGGCCCTCCTGCCCAGAGCCCTCCTGAGTCGCGGGCACCTCAGCCCAAGCTCCCCCAACGCCCTCTCCCTCCTCCAGGGCCTGCGGGGAGGAAGGGGCGGCGGACAGGACAGCCCCGCTCAGAAAGGCCCCCAGACTCTCCCAGAACAGAGCGCGGTCTGTTCGCCACTTGGCAACCCGCAGGCTGAGCGGTGGTGGCCACGGGAAGAGAGAGGCTCCGAGCTTTTCAGAGGCGGGATCTGGCACGGGTGCCGGGCGCCGCGCCCCCTCTGCTCCCCGCTAGGTTTCACAGCCTCCCCCACCGCCCCAGAGTCGGCGGCACAAAGGCCCCAGAGCGGTGCCCAGGGAGGCCCAGTGCTGTGGGAGGAGCTGAGCCCTGCGGTGCCACAGCTCTTTGGGGAGCGAGGGGGACAGGGCGGAAGGGGAGGGCAGAAGACACAGGCAGGAGGCAGGCCCGGGGATGCTGAGAGCCTGCCCAGGAGAAAAGACTGCAAGGGGAACAGGCCCGAGCCCTGCATCCAGCCCAGGGCTTAGGTGGTGGGGCGGGGGTCGGCTCTCCTCACCCCACTGGATCCGGTGGCCTTCGTGGGAACAAAGCCAGCCAATCACTGCCACTCCCAGGGGCTCTACCAGTGACCTTTGGCTCCTGGGGGTTGGCTCAGCTTCTCCGGTGAATTAGTCCCACCCACTCGGCGGGCTGCACTCTGACGGTCAGTTTAGTTGGGAGCTCTGCACCCTGAGCGCCTCAGGGTGCAGCCCCAGGCTCTTCCCATTTGAAGAGTCTTCCCCAGGAGAGGGAACATGCTGTGATGTTAAAATAACTAACCAAGAACTGTTCCGGAATCCTAGAAAATGTTCACAATTTCAGTGTATGGGCTGCGGTTTCTGACCCCTTTAACTATTGGTACCTGGGACCCATTACACATCAGCTTACTCAACTTCCCCCATTGGTAACAGCACCCACGTTTATGGAGCAAGACTGCCTCTTTGCTAGACGCCGGAGCTGGGATGCTTTGCATATTAGATCGTTACACAAATCATTTAGTCCTAAGGTAGTATAGTTGCCCCTGAGTTACAAATGAAGGCTCAGAGGATATCAGCTTGGCTCAAGTCCCACAGCTGGTAAGTAACAAGGTCTTCCAGGAAGACACCTCGACTAGCTATCAGCCCTGAAGACTGCATTCAGAAGGGGAGCTCAGAAGAAGGGGTGGGCATAGCTGTCCAACTGCGAGTAATTTGCACGCTGGGGACTTCCAGGGTGGGAGACACCCTCACCCAGGCCCCACCTCAGAGGTTTTGAGAAGAACCAGAGAGCTGGACTAGAATCACATGTCAGACGGCCAGACCGACCGACCGACATAATTAGCGCCAAGAAGAACACGGGGCATAAACCTATCTGTTCTTCCCTCCTGTCCCTGATACTTTTCTGGAACCCTGAAAAGGAGCCCCCAGAGGCTGGTGGGACAGCTCAGGGGGTGTAGAGAAGTGAGGAAGCTCATCACCCTGTCTCTGGGTGCACTGCCCCCAAGCCTGAGGTTGCCCCATTTCCATGACCTCCTCTCTCGTGCCCTGCTGATAGTACGCATGCCTGGGGCAGAAGGGGTGGCGTGGAGCTATGCTGTGTTAGCGTCCACCGTGGAAGAGAGAGAGAGAGAGACAGAGACAGAGACAGAGACAGAGAGAGAGACAGAGTGTGTGTGTGTGTGTGTGTGTGTGTGTGTGTGTGCGCGCGCGCACGCACGCAGCAGGAGACACGGAGGAGCCCGTGGCTACTAGCCTGCCTGGCACAGACTCACCCAGCCATGCTCTGAGCCGCCAGGGGCCAGCTCCCCCTCGGTGCAGAGCCCGATCAAATGCGAGCTCCGCTGCTGAGGAGGTTTAGACAAGCTGGCAAAAAGAACTTCCTGCCTGCAAAGACGGCTCAGCCCTGGGAAGGGGAGCCCGGAGTCGGTGGCATCTTGTTCTTCGGAAACAGTCGCCAACACCACCCGTGCTTCTCCCTTGGCCCAGGTCTCATCTGATAAGGACAAGACCTAGTATTTTTTGAGAACCTGTGTGTCCAGCTCATTTGTATACATGAACACACATATTGTGGGGTTTGATGACCCTGTGAAGCAATTTTCCTATTTTACGGAAATTTAACGGGCCCAAAGTCAAGCAATTTATGATGGTGTGGAGATGAAATTCAAACCAAACCTGTCTCTGGCCAATCCTGCTGCTTCCACCCAGGGGCCCTGCACCAGGGCGGGAAAGAGGCCGGACGGGAGGGAACGATGCCTCAGAGAATCTCTGGGCTGATGGCACCAACAGCTGCCGCAGTGTCCCAAGGCCTGCTTCCCATTCTGTAGCCGAGAGAGCTGAGGCCTGGGGCACGGAGGAGCACGGGGCCGGGGGCCCGGAGCTGCTTCCCCGTCAGAGGAAGGCCGCTCTCCTCTGCCAGAAGGAGGGCGCCTACGCCCCCACTCTGATGAGCACCCTCTCCTCCGCAGGCAGCCTGCCAGCTCTGGGGAAGGCAGCAAAGCACCACCCCTGCTCTCTCAGGGGAGTCTGGCTCCCAGACACCCGGGGGCTTTGAGCTGACTGAGCAGAGAGAGGGCATCTTCCCAGGGAGGCCAGGCCCCTCTGAAACAAGGTGGTGAGGTCCAAATTGGGATGCTGGCCCTTTTAGCTGCAGGGGACTGGTGGGAGAGCTGCTGCAGCCCGGAATCCTCTCCTGGCCTCTCAGACCTTCCCCCAGCCCAGCCCTCCTGAGGCTGCCCTCAAGGAAAAGACCCTGGCTGGCTCTGAACCCCCAAACAAGATGGCTTTGTATTGTGGGGTGGAAGGGCATGGGTTTAAGGCAGGTCTGGTGACAGGGGTCCATCAACCCTCTCTGCCTGACTTCTGCCCCTAAACATGCTCCCAGGAGTTTAGGAAGGAGTGCAGACACTCGGAGAAAACCCACGGGAAGTCTTGGGGTGCCAACCCAGACCTCACTCCTTCCTCGGGGGATGTCCTTGACCTCTCTCGCTCAGTTCGTTCCAGAGTCCTGGACATACTGACTTCTGAGTAATGGGGGCACAGGCAGCCCAACAGGGCAGGGCACCAGGGGAGAGCCCTGTTCTGGCCCCAGGGCATCAGGGTCTCTGCTGTGTCCTGGGCACCTCGGGCATGTGGAGGAAGCAGGCAGGCCGAGTGGGAAGAGGTCGGGAGTCTCGATGGAGATCCGAGGAGAAGCTGAGAGGGGGCCGGTCCCTGTCCAAGCTGGACAGCCCCCCAGCCTGCTGTGGGCACTGAGCCTGGCTGTGAGCAGCAGAGAGGAGCTTCCAGAGCCGCCAGCCAGCCTCGTCTGCGGTCAGCCTCCTCTGTCACCAGGGCCTGGGAAGAGGGGCCGTGCGGCTCGGGAAGCCCTGCTCAGCTGTGCTCCAGTGTGGCTCTTACCGTCCCGCCCCCATCTCGGGGCATCTGGCAGGGGTTCCCATGACCTCCCAGGAGACAGGAGATGCATGGAATAGGGCTCAGCCGGGAGCTCCCAGAACCCAGAGGCTGTACCGGCATCTGCGTCTGGTGGGGCACAGCTCAGCGTGGACTGGCCCTGGGGACACAGCCCTGCCGAGGAATGCAGAGCAACAGGCACCAGCCAGAGAGCAGCTGTTGGAGGGGTGGGCAGCAAGCCTCTCTCGGCCACACTGGCCCTGGGCCCCAGACCCAGCTGCCAGGCTCCCCTCGGTACACCCCGACCCAGTCTCAGGTAGGACCAGCCGGGCAAGGCAGTGGGGGAGGAACACAGGTATCTGGGGGCAAGAGGTCACGGCACACCTGCCTTCCTGACCCCAGAGCAGCCGGGGTGAAGGGGGAGCATGCCAGAGGCCAGGATACAGTTGCAGGCCGTGCCCCCAAGGGCCGCACCAAGCCCATCCTGACAGCCGCCATCCCAGCCCGGCTTCCCTCCCAGGGCAGGGAAGCAGCCTCTCCTCCCAGCCAGCAGCCTCCTGGTGCCCCTTCTTGTTCCTCCCCAACAGGCTGCCAGGTCTAGAGGGCAAACGAGAGGCTAGGAGACCCAGCACCCCTGGGGCCGTGCCCTTTAACTGGTCAGGGGTCATGGGTCAGGGAGGAGAAGGACAGCAAGAGGGGACTTGGCTGTCCCCAGAACCTCCTTCCTAGAGAGTGGCAGGGTAGCATTCGGGCAGGGAAACAAACCCCAGGGCTGGCTGCAGGGGTCCAAGGAAAGGCGGACCGGAGGAGGCTCCTGCCCAGCAGAAGGGAGAAGCTCCCCGAGCCCAGGTTTGAACAGCATGGCCGAGGGGCTAGGACCGCAGTGGAGACGGGCAATCCCGTGCTGAGCAGCCCCATGGAGGGAAATCCGGACTGCCTCGCCTTGCCCAGGTCTGCACAGCACCACATGCCTTCTACACACTTCCCCACGTTCACGGTCATGGCCGCTGTGTGTGGTCAGGAAACTGAAGCATGGAGACTCACAGCAAAGAGCTAATTAGCCCCGCAATTCAGCAGTTTAGAGCGGTATGAGGGGCCTGTGCTTAGAAGTGAGTGCCGAGTTCAAATGCAGCTCCTCCATTTACTGGCTGTGAGCGTTGGCGCATCTGTACAGTGGGAATGACATCAGTTACCCCTCGGGGCTCCGGTGGGGTGCAGTGGGATGATGCAGGCACAACCCCAAACCCAGAGTGAGTGCTCAGTGAATCTTGCTGCCTGGCCACCTCCTGATTCAGCCTCCTTCCCATCCCAGTGTGCTTTCTGCTGTGGAGGGAGGAAGGGAAGGAGAGAGGGCTGGAGGCGAAGCCTTCATTTACCCAAGAGCCGCTACAGCCCAGGCCAGAGAGACACCTCCTAGGTGTCTCATTTTATCCACACTCGACTCCTCAGGAGCTGACGCTTTAAAGACTGCCTTTTACATCATCCAAACCACTGGTCTTCACAAATGAACGAATAAGCACAAACCAGCTTTTCATATTCCACAGCAGGTGAAACCGAGGTCCAGAAGAACAGACCAAAAAGGGGCCCCATGGCCCAGCCAGTATATGAGTCTCGTGGGCCCCAGTCCTGCCCTTTGTCCCGAGGGCTGTAAGAGTAATGATGCCAGGCTCCTGTCACCTCTGCCACTTCCCCGGCCCCTGCCCCACCCCACCTCTACTGAGAGCCTTTCAGAGGCTGAGACCCAGTCAGCTTCGGAGCAATCCTGAAGGCCGGGTGGGTGGCGGAGGGGGTCAGTTTCCGGGGCCTGTGGCTACTACTCCACTTCCTGGTGATGACATAAGCCCTTCTGGTGCGGCAGGAGGCTGCCACCAAGATTCTCAGGTCTCCGCACAGCCCGGGGCCTCGGTGTCCCAGATCAATAGACTGGACAGCGTGGCACACGTGGGCACTGACCAGCACTGGCCTTGGGCTGTGTCAGAGCAGATGGTGGGACTCTCGGGGCTCCCTGTGTCCCCACCCTCATACACTTTTCTCTGTCTTCTTCAGTCTCTTTGTTCCAAGCCATCAATTCTCTTGATTCAAACTCTAAGCAGACATTGACCAAGATCCCAGAGTAGCCTGAACGGGGGGAAATGAGCACAGCTAGAGAACCCAGAGGGGAAAGGGCAGGGTGCAGCCGGACACTGCCCCGCAGGTCCTTGGGCTTCTGCACCCGCATCCCCTTTCCAACCCTGCCCAACCCTGTGGTGCCCACAGACAGACATGGGACCAGCAGGTGCCCCTCCCCCACCAGCAGACTGGAGGAAGGAAGCTTAAAGAAACCTGGTGGAGATAAGGGGGGAGGAGGAGGCCACACTGAGGGCTCCCCTCACCGTAGGGACTTGAAAGGGTCTTGAATGCGCCACGTGACGTGGCTTCCTTCCCCAATTTCAACTTGGTCAGCCTGCACTTCTTAGCAGCCACCCCTTCACCTTCTCCCCCACTAGTCAGGCCTGGGTTTCTGGAGCCCAGGGCAGGGCACAGCTCAGCCTCGCCTCCCCCCGGCTCCCGCCTCCCCCAACTCCCAGCCCCAGGTAGAGGGAGCCCAGGGCAGGCTGGCCTGGGAATCTCTTGGTGCAAAGGCAGGTCAGGGACAGATGGCCCAGACTCCAGGGGAGGTCTGGGGTGGGACTTATGAGGCCTGCTCAGGCCTAGACCTTCTTTTCTGGTCCCACAGCCCCAAGTCCTGAAAGTTTCCTCCTCCGGCTGTTCCCCAGCCCTGCCTTCCCTGCATTCACCCACAGCCAGCCAGCTTTGGTCCTCCTCCCAAGGGAAACACAGGGCCTGGGCCTGGGCCTGCCCCACTCACCTAGGCGTAACAGTCTCTTACACACACCTTACACACACACACACACACACCACACACGCACGCATGCACGCACGCACGCACAAGATCAAGTCTCTCATTCCTGCTCCAGAGCTGGACCCGGGGCTCACGGTTACGCTCACAGGGGCTCAGAAAGCATTTCAGTTAGATATAAGAAAGGACTTCCAGAATGTCAGGAGAGCAGCTGAACCTGGCTCTAGGCAAGGCCCTTGGCAATTCCAAATTCTTGGCTCTTCCCAGCAAGGCTGTACTCCACTCCAGCCACCAGCCCGTCCTTGAGGTGGGACAAGTGATTTCTGGGGGTGGGGATGGGGGGCTGAAGGGGACTCGTGAGACGGGAGTCCTCTCCCCAGTCTTTCAGGGGCACCATCCACTCCCATCCCAGCCCCAGCCCCAGCCTAGTCCAGTCCTATCGGCGGCTCTGATCAGAAACTGGGTTCTGTCCAGGCATTGTCTGCCTTCCATGGCCCGCTGCCCATTGAGGTCTGGCGTGTGCCGGGCTGGATGCTCAGGCTGGGGTGGGAGGGGACCAGTGGGTGAGGCCCCCACCTTCCAGGGGCCCCCGAAAGCCTGGCTCTCCTGACGCTCACATCTCCCCCACTCCATCCACATCGGCATCGGGAGGCAAGGAGTGGACGTGCAGATCCCACCAGGGCCATCTGTGAGGGAACCAGAGCTGACTCCCGGCACCCCAAGGACCAGGGTACAGTGGGCCAGCACAATCCCATCTCTGTGGGATGGGTCCCCAAATCCTTCCGGTGACAGTGGCTATGGTGGGAAGGGGACACCAGCTTCCCGCAATCCTCTGCACTAAGTGCCCATCCCATGGGGCTTTCCACCACTATAAGATGCCCCAGTCCAGCGTGGGGACCCTGACACAGGCGGGGCAGAGGGGCTTTGTTTGGCACTCCTGCAAGATGGAGTCTAAAGGACAGCCCCCTTGGGAGGGGCACCCCAAGTCCCTTCCTTCCCAGCCCTGGTTCACAGTGGGCGGGTGCCAGGGCTTCATTTCCCTTTTATGAGGCACTTGGGCTCCAATCTGCTGCAGATGTCATATTTACATTTCTCACTGCCTCCCCCACTCATGGGCAGCCCTCCCCCGACCTCCACTGGCTCCTGCTGCAATGTCAGCCCCAGCAGCAGCCTGGCCCCGCCCCAGCCAGCCCACCAGGCACCTGCGGGCTCCTCTTTGTCTCTTAAGCTGTTCTGGGCCAAGACTATGCTCAAGAGATGCTCTGAGCACAGCCTGGGGTGCATGCGTGGGAAGCACCTCCATCTCCCTCCCTCAGCCCGCCTCCCCCCAGAGCTGTCCACCCCCCTCTCTTCACTGCAGAGGGTGGGCCAGGTGGCTGGGGCATCTGCCCTGGGGCAGGAAGGAGAAGCTCTCCCATAGCCACCTCCGATCCTGTCTGGAGTGGCTTCCCTGGACTCCTGGACTCCTGGAATATGGGTCACCTGCAACCCAGGGAATCTAGAGACCTGCCTCAGAGACCCACCCTAGACCTGGACGCCCCTCCACTGCCATCACACAGAGCTGGGGCAGACATGGATCATCTTCTCCACCACCCCTGCCTTGACGACCAGCCTCAGATGGACACTGTCCCACTCACAGACCCCTCTCAGAGAGAAAGACCCAAACAAACAGGGAGGGGCCGCATGGTGTGAGGCATCCCCACCCAACACAAAGACCACAGACGGCTCAACTTTGCAGTATTTCCTGCCTCGCCTCTCTGTGTATCGCTCCCAGTAGAAGCCCCCAGTCCTGTCCTCTCCCACCTCAACTGTCAGGGTATCTCGGAGACAGGTCCACGCAGCCCTCCCCCACTCAATTTTATCTGTATGTCTGTCTAAGCAGGGGGCCTCAGTGTCACACCCTCCTGCCCTCTCAGAGGTAACACCTCAGAAACCCCTCTTCTTCCCTCCCACTAGTCCCATCTCCTCTTGGGGTGCATGGCCAGCAGCGTGCTCTCCAGAAGCCGTTGGCGCCGCGAGGGAGGCCAGGCACCATCCTAGCCCTTCCACGCATCCCTGCACTCGATCTTTGTCTGCGGAACCGGCTCCCGGGTCGGTGCGCTGCTTTCCTAGCTGGACCAAGATCACAGACTAGCCCACCAGGGTGGATGGGGGCAGATTTCCCCCCTCCAACACCCCCGTATGGTACAGCAGCCCCGTGGGGAGGCGAAGAGGAAACACACAGACGCTCCGGCGGGGCCCAGGGCTGGGTGTGAAATACCGGATTTCCTTGTTTATTCGATTTTCTGATCATTAAAGGCTCCCGAGTGGGGCCCGAAATTACCACCCAAACAAAGCCACCTTCCAGGGCCCGCGGGGCCGCCGAGGGATCCCCCTGCGGCAGCGGGACCTGCGCGCGGCGCCCTCCAGCCCGGCGCACGCCGGCCGCTCCCCCCGGGAGTGCGCAGTCCGGGCGGAGGGGCGCCCGCGGCCCCGGGCCCCGCGCCCACGCGAGACAAAGCCCGAGCCCCGCCGCACTCGCCCCGCGCCGGCGCTCCTACCTGACGGCCACCTTGACGCAGCAGTCCCCCTGGCCAGCCATGGTCCTCCGGCGAGGGTCCGGCGCGGATCAGGCGCGGGGGTCCGGGGGCCAGTGCCCGGGGCGGCAGCGGCGGCGGCGGCTGCGGGAGGCGCGGGCGCTGCTGGCGGAGGCTGCCGCGGCCGCTGGAGGTGACATGCTCGCGGGCGGCGGGCAGAGGGGCTCACCGGGCCGGGAGGGCCCCCGGGGCCGGGCCCGCGTCCCTCCTCGCGCCCTCGGGCGGCGGCGCAGGGCGAGCTGACAGCCCGTGGGGCGACCGCCGCTCCCCACGGCGCGGCACCCGCGCGCGCACACCTCCCACCCTCGCGGCCGCCTCCCGCCGCAGCGCGAACAAAGAGGGCGGGGGGCCGGCCCGGCCCAGGACCCGTCCCCGAGCCCCGCGGAGCCCGCGCCGGGCCCCGCCCCGCCCGGAACCACCAATCGAGGGCCCGAACCAGCGGCGGGGGCGGGACTTAGGCCTTTAAAGGGACCCCTTGGCTCGCGTCCACCCGCCGGCTGGGGGGCTGGCGAGTTGGAGGGCTGGGGAGGACGGGACACGCGGCCGAGAAGCTGACCCGGCCGGAGCCTGGGTCCCCGGGGTCGCAGAGCCTAGCCTCGATGGGACCCCCAGTTCCTAAATGAGGAAGCTGGGACGCGGAGAGAGGAACCACCCAAGGTCACACGGGGAGTCACTGGCTGAGGGTGGGTAAGAACCCAGGTCCCCCGGGCTCGAGCGCTTCATTTCAAAGCACCTCGCCGCGATTAGCGGTTTATATTTTGAAAGCGCCCGGTAAATTTCCCTTCTGCATTTATTCCAGTGGACTCTCAACCTTTTTGGCAGGAGATTCTTGCTAGGGTCTAAGATTCTTTCCACCTCTAACCTGCATTTTAACGTTCATCTTTCGGTTGTTTCTGACCAGGCTCCTAGCCTAAATGGCCCCTCTCTTCTGCTACAAGTCCAGCTCCACTGACCTTTAAGACCCACAGATGACCCCTCTGCGCCTTCCTCACGCTCTGCTTGTTGTGGCCCTGGGGGCAAAGGGTCAGTGTGGGAGGCCTGAGCTGCCCTGCGGGGACAAGAGAACAAAGTGGCACTCAAATCCAGGCACCTGGGTCGAGGCTGCGGATAAGGTGGATGGGGGAGGGGGCAGAGGAGTGTAGCTGCCTTTATGTGGATGCAAAGGGCAAGGGGAGCCCTGGAGACCTTAAACTCAGGACGGTGATGGAGGAGACCAGTGCGGGTGGAAGTCAGAATCCCCTTTCTGCTGCATGGCTCCTGCCTCTGAGCCCAGACACCTTCTCCCTGCCCCCCAGCTCCCAACAGTGGGTCCATTCACAGGGCGCCTCGCCAGCTGCCCTCCCTGCCCTCCCTCACTTCACCCAGCCCCTCCCCTGGTGGAGGACCCAGCTGCAGCTCCAGATGTGGACCCAAGTGCTTGGGGGAGGGGAGGAAGGCGGGCCTGACACCAGGGCTCTTGCATCACCCTCAGGTGATGAAACCAAGTCTGAGATTCGGGCAAGGGTGTGGGTTAGGGTCTGAGGATGCGGCTGCTGGTGCCTCCTCCCTGCCGTCTCTCCCCCACCCAGCCCCACAGATAAGTGACCGTCCAGTGGCCTGGATTCCCGTTTGGTCTGACCTCATAAGGTCAAAGCAAGAAACAAAGATAATTTCAAGGGCAAATCAACAGCCCTCTCCCTGATCCTGACGGAAAATAGGAGCTTTACCTGCAGTGCTCCAACCGTGGAGGAGGGGAAGCAGGTCCTGGCGGAATCCTGCACTTCTTATCATCGTTTCAGCCTAGAGGCAGGTCTTTGTGGGCCCTTTGCTCACCCCTCTCAGAGCAGGAAGCCAACTGAGTATTCAGTCAGATCCTGGACATTCTCTCTCCATCTTGCATGCAAAATAAGAGGTGGAGAGGAGACTAATATTTCCGGAGTGCCTACTTAAACAAGGTACTTTATATGAATATTATCATTTCATTCTCTAACCTTGCTCACAAGGTTATTCTTTTTCAATTTCTGCAGATGGGGAAAATGAGCCTCACCCAGCATATAAGCAACAGACCCAGAATTTGAACTCATGTGTCTGGTTCCAGACTCCCCAGACCACTTCCAAGCAACTGACTGGAGGAAGGGGGCAGGGCTCTGGCCCAGGATTTTGATTTAGGTTTGGGCCTCCTGGGTGATAATGCAGCATTTTGCAAAGCTGCTCTCCCACCACCAGACTGGACTTCTCTGGGACTCGAGTCTGGTTTCCTGCCTCCAGGAGGTCCCCTCTAACTTTTGAGAGTAGGTGACCCTCTGAGTCACAGCTTCACTGCTGGGAAATGGCTCCAGAGCTGCTGCAGGCCTTGCTCACAACCCCCACATCCCTCCAGGCGGGGAGAAGCCTTGAGGCGCACCTCCTAGAGGTCAGGGCCTCCAGGCAGCTGTGGCCCCTACCTAAGCAGCTCCCTTCTGGGCCACCAGGGGGCAGCAAGGCAGCTAGACTCCCGGATCTGACTCCTGGGTGCTGCAGCCCAGATGTGAGAAGGTAACCGGGCAGAGGTCACATGGGAATCCAAATGGTAGGAAAGAGGCTTAATCTGCAGCTTGCAGAGCTTTAGGCTGGCGGGTCAGAGGAAGCCTGGGGCAATCCCTGCACTCCTCAGCCTCTGTCCAGCTTCCACACAGTCACTGCTTCCTCGGATTGTTAGCCCCACTTCCCCACCTCTCCTCCTTCTAGCTACTCTTCTTTCCTTCCCTGACCCTGAAGTTTCTCTGGACCAGCTGCCTATATGGACCTCACCCCCTGCCCAACCCTTTCTTCTCTGCCTGACAGAAGCAGGGAAACACACACACACTACCCCGTGTTTGGTGCTGAGCTCCCCAGTTGGACTGGAGTTTGAGCCCCAACTCTTCTGAGCTGAGGCTCTTTTCCTGAGGCATCTGAGGCCTCCATCACTTCTCCTGACAGGAGCTGTGGGTGTCTGGGCAGATGGAACCTGGGGAGAGGGTTGCGGGGGACCCTCTCCTAGGCAGGAAGCTCCCACACTGCTGTAGTTAAAATACTCCAGGAGCAACTTAGGGCAGCCATCTGGCCCAGCTTTCTCGGGTACAGTCAGCTCTCAAAAGCAACCCTATAGTAACAAGTCAAAACACCTAAGAATACCCTTAGGCCTTAGAAATGTCTCTAGAAGTGACCTAAACTTGAGACCTTTTATCTTTAGGTTTAGCACCAGGCATCAGAATTTGCAGAAACTATCTGAGCAGTGATGTGAAATTCTGGGGTGGAAAGTACAAAGTTCTGGACTTCCAGTCCCAACCCCCAGCCACACCCCAGCAGCTGTGCTTCATTCTATGGGCGAGCAGGCATCAGCCCATCCTGCCGGCAGATAGTCCAGCCAAACCCTCTAGGGCCCACCTGGAGACAGAGCCCAGCTCTGCCTGCTAGCAGGAGCCCAGAACGTCAGAGGGGGCCAACTGGGGTGCAGCCTCAGAGATCTGAGCTCAGGCACAGGCCCGGCCTGACTTCCTCTGTTACAGAGGAGACAGACCTAGCCGTAGAGGAAACCAGAATTTGTTATAAATAGCAAAGAAGAAGAGAACTGCTGAGAATCACAAACACCCCGTCAGTCTAAAAAAACAAAACACTATTTTTGGTTTCAAATGTTAATGAGGGCTTAATTGATACTCCATGTAACCTTAAACATGGGATTGTCATCCACATTCTACTCTGTGATGTTTTCTGATACAGGATTAGGGCCAAAGGCAGAGGCAGGAATAGGCGATTCTCAGTGTCACAGAATCCTAGAGTCAAGAAGAGCCCTAGGACCATCTAGTTCAACTGGCCCAGAGAGGTCAAGAGACTTGTTCAAAGTCGGACAGTAAGCTAGAGAGCAAGGACTATGAGATGGTCCCTGGAGTCCCAGAGCAGGGAATTTTCCACAACAGTGTAAAAGGACCCAAATAAACATCGATTTGGGCTGCATGTGAGTTCATGGTTTGAATAAAAGTTGAGTCTGTGCAACAGAACAAAAGACAGCCCACAAGCCAAAGCATGGCGTTCCCAATCACAGAGATGTGGGTTCACATTCCAGCTTTGCTACTTACTAGCTCTGTAACTCCTCCAGGCGTCAATTTCCTCACCTCAACATGAGGACAGTGCCCAGACCTCCCCACAGGCCTGTTAGGAGTGGGCAGTGAGGCAGCCTGGGTCAGCACCCTGCACAAGGCTCAGCACAAAGTGGACGTTAATTCAATCTCCTTCACATTTCCCATGGATCCTCTGTCCCTCCTTCAGTGGGCCCCCATCCCCTAACTGGACATCAGGGTGAATTTATAATAAAGAAGTCCCTTGAAGGATAGGAAGTCTCAGATATGAAGAGGCATGACACCGGGCTGGAGGGCGTGTGGCTGGCCCAAGTGGTCCTCGTTGCTCCAGTGAGTGAGGAGGAGGCCCATCTGCAGAGAGTCCACCCAGCCTCTGCCGACCACTCAGTGCTGGGCATCGGGAGCCGGGGTAAATGTTGGCAGAAGCAGCAAGGAGCCTCCTGATGAATCCCTGCGGTTCACAAATACCCCTGGTCTCAGCCTCAGCCGGGGCTCTCTGAGGGGCATCTGAATTTCATTTTACTCACCCGATGTGTTACACTGTGCCAAGAGTATTTTATCAATTTTCTCAGTCCTCACAACAATCTATGAGCTAAATACTGTTATTGTCCCCATTTTGCAGAAGAGGAAATGGGCTCAGAGGTCACTTGGCTAGTGTGGTGATCATTAGGGCTGTTTATCAAATATTTCCGGTTCTCTGCCTTCTGGCACAAGGCAGGACGACATGTCCTCCCTCTGATGTTAGCTGGGGCCTGTGACTTACTTCAACCAGTGAAATGTGAGCAGGACGACTCACTGAGGCCATGTGACTTGGTCTGACCAGTGAGATGTCAACAGGACTCAGCTCTGGTCATGTGACCACCGATGATATGTATGCAAAGCTGACATATCACCTCTAGGCGGAAGCTGGCACCCTCACACAATTTCACATTGTTTATACAGAGTAAGTGATAAATTTTTACTGTGTTAAGCCACTGAAGTTATGGGCTTATAGGTACCCTGGCATAGCCTGCCCTACCATAACTGATATAGTTAGTAGGAGCAGAGCCAGAATTCAGAGCTCTGGTCTGTAAAGACCCCAAAGGGCCCACGTGCGTTCCAGAATTCTACCTGCCCATCTAAGACGCCCAGAAGCCCCTTTGGGTTCTAATCTCTTGGGCTACATGGAGCCCTGTGGCAGGTAGAAGGGGACAGGCAGCCTTTCCTCCCCCACCTATCTCAGCCTTTGCAGTTTGTCTTGTTTCCAGATTGTTGGATCCTGGGCATTGACCAAACAAACATGGTTTCATATAAGCCCTCTGGGGGCTCAGAATCTCCTGGTCAGCTGTGTTGGACCATCCCACACGGTCCTCAAGATCCACTCTGAGAAGTAGTTAGAACAATTCCAAGGGCCTTCCTGTGCCACTTCCAAGTGCCACTGCCCTTTGCCTGTCTAGGAGACAGTCCTTGAGCTGGGTGTGGGGACACACCTGTGTTAACCCACAACTCAGAGAGACCCTATTCAAGTCGCTCTTTCCCCAGGGACTCTGTTACCCCTCTATGTAATGGAGCCACTACAAAGCATTCTGGCAACTTCTCAGAGACCCTAGAGGAAGACTATTTTGGACTGCGTGGATCTCAGAGGCATGTGCGACGTAGTAACAGCTATCATTTCCGAATACTGTGCCAGGCATTGTGTTAAATGCTTCAAATCCATATTCTTATGTAGTGCTCACAATACCCCGAGGAGGTAGGAACAATTATCACCCCCACAAAACAAAGGACACCAAGAGTTGCCCAGGTTCACCGCACAAGGGATGGAGGCGAGTTCAAACACAAGCAAGCTGATGTCCTGTTTCATCCCGTGTAGGACCGAGTGAAGGAAGGATGGACCTGGGCCTTGGCGGCCGCTGGGCTAAAAAGATGAGCAGAGCCCTGTCACCCCTCCACAGGCCCGCAGGAAGATGTGCGCGCGAATGTTTGTAGCAGCTTTATTTGTCAAAGCCCTAAACTGGAAAACATGTCCCGTGTCCATCGACAGATGAATGGCTGGCTAAAGGCTAAACTGTGTCTAGCGCGCAAGGGAAAACTGTGCAGCAATAAAAATGGGCTCTCAGTACACGGATGCGGCATGGATGAATCTCAAAATGATTATGCTGAGTGAAAGAAGACAGATCAAAAAGAGCACATACTGTGTGATTCCATTGATTCAAGTCTAGAAAATGCAAGCCAGTCCACAGTTGTCAGGCAGCAGGTTGCTGGCTGGCAGGGCAGAGGAGGTGGGGAGGAGGGCGGGGGCAGCAAGCTGGGAGGGGCGGAGGAAGGATCCCTGATAGGAACCAAGACTTTTTTTGGTGTGGTTAGATACCTGTTATCTCCATGGGGCTGATGGGTCCACAGGTTGATACATCTTGCAGAAATAATCAAATTGCACACTTTGAATATGTGTAGTTGATTATATATTAGTTGTAATTCAGTAAACTGGGTTTAAAAAAAAATGTAACTTGCTCCAGCTTATGTGTTCCAGCGGAGGTTCAGTGTCCGGTGAGTTATCCTGGTCTCCGAGACAATCAACTGGGGTCCTGGCCCCCTGAAGGGCAACTGAGCGCTCTGCCTTGCCCCATGTGGCCTGTGGGCTCCTTGAGGGTCCTCCCTCCGCCAGACGGGGGACAGTGGCGGGGAATTAGAGAGCGTAGAGAGGGCAAGTGACATGCAGCAGGAGAGGGAGGCCCACGGAGAGGTTCGAGCGGGGAGCCACGCTGGGAAAGCGGGAGAAGAGAAGCAAAAGAGAAGCCTCAGGCCTGGGGCCTGGGGGAGAGGACGGGGCGCGTGGAGACCCTCCCCGGACCTGGCGAGCAGGAGGAGGCCTCCGAGGCCGTCCTGGCCAGGGCCTCAGGGAGGCCGCCCTCCTCCTGCTTCAGATGCCGCCCTGCTGGACCCCTTCCCTCTGTTAGGTTAAAAATCAGGCCCGTCCTGTCTCCCAGCTATTGATTTCTGTCCCCAAGGATGCATAATTTCCTTGGATTTTAATAGATACTTGTCTCAGCCAGGCCCTGCAGAGCAGACTGCCAGCAAATGAGCATTTAACGCTTTAAAAATAGGAGGAGTTGCGGGGGGAGGGGAGCAGTTGGAGACTGGCAAGGGGGCAATGGAGGGAGGGCACACACGATTAACCTCTAAAGTGCCAACTATGGAAAAATGCAACCAGACGGAGGGTTTTATGGGGCGGTAATGAATGCCGGCACCACGGGCAGAGTGTGGACCGAGTCCCATGGGACAATTTTAGGAGCATTTCAAAGGCCCTTTGACCATGACAGCCTGCACTGGCCTGAAGTAAAATCATCGCTTAAAAAATCAATCTGTGTCCTCTTCCCGCCCCCCTGTATTTCCAGACACACGTGCCCATTGACAGAGGAGATGCTTTGCCTTGAGGAGAAACAGGACAGGACGAGAAAGGGCGCCGGCAAGCGAGAGAAGAACCCTTTTTCCCTCTTTGATTTCCGAACTGGATTGGAGGGCCCAGCAAGGAAGCCGGGCGGGCAGAGCCGAGCATTGTTAGTCACGACCCTGATGAGATGGAGCCTGGAGGTAGAGGCCCGACGTCTGTACCGCCGCCCCCCGGCTGCGAACCAGACCTGGGGCTGGCCAAGGGGAGAGAGGATGGGGGGCCCTAAGGCAGTCAAACCCCAAGACTCAAAGGCCAGATGAGGGGTGCCCTGGGGAGATGACGGGGTCCTCCTGGGAGACAGTCAACCTCATACAGTGGCTGGTGCTGGGGGTCTGGGCCCCCACCTGCAGACCACTTCATGGCCGCAAGGAGTAAATCCCGCATCCCATTGGGGACGTCTGAGAGATGACAGGTCCTGGGAGCCCTCCATCCACTGCAGTCCGCACACTGCCCGAGAGCCCTGCCCACGCTGGGTGGACTCCCAGCTACACGGACTTGTGTAAACTGCCCTCAAACAGCAAGCAGGGTGCCCGCTCCCAGAGGGGTAGTGGTGGTGCCTGGGTGTCCCTGGACAGTGGGGAAACCCACACTTATTATTGTAGCTTAAATAACACAAATCGTCACTTTGTAGACCAAAGGGATAGAATATTGGCAGTTTCAAACGGTTCAATCTGATGGACATTGTTTTGCAGTTTACCTGATGTGGTGACTTGCATTCGCCCTCCCTGTTTTCCTTGGTGGGGATACAAAGTTGCCAGCCTCACTGCTCTTGAGGAACTCACAGGGTACTTGGGAAAAACAACCCGCAGCCTCCCAGTTACCAGAGGGCAGGGACCACTGATGAAAGTGGCAGGTGCTACGCGAGCAAGGAGGAGGCGGCCCCACTTCCTGGGGCCGTCAGAGAGGGCTTGCCAGAGACGCTGTGGAGCCGAGGCGACCGGGAGAGGCTCACTGGGTGCAGAAAGGCAGAGTGCAGGTGCAGGGGAGCCAGCCTGGGTGAAGACAGAGCAGGGGGAGCGTGGGTGGGCTGGTGCTCGGCAGGGTGTGGAAAGGCTCTTGGGCCAGATCAGTCGGTGACCACGCAGGTGAGAGTATTGTTGTGCGATCCTCACAATAATACAAGAAGTCAACAGCTCAAGAAGTGTCCAGGCTCCTGTTAGACCCCTGGCTTCACTACTTCTTGGCCATGTGGCTTTGGGCAATGCACTTAGCCTTTCTGAGCCTCCATGTCCATCACAGAGGGGATTTCAACGACACCTATTTTATAGATGGTGTTGCGAAGACTAAATGAGACATTGCAGTCAAGGCCCCAAATGAACTGGGATTGGCTGATGTTAGCTGTCTCTGCTGGACAGATGAAGCCGAGGACAGAGGCATTTAAAAAGAATGCGCGGCCCGACGCCGGTAGGGTACGGGTCTTCCCCGAGGCCAGGGCTTCCCTTTGCTGTCCCCTGCACATCACCAGGTCCTCCCTGAAGCCCGGCTGAGGGAGCCTGGGGTCTCCTCCTGGCCCCGCCCACTGACCAGGTGGCCTGGGTGTCCACTGCTGTCTCCTCCTCAGGGTCTCAGTTCCCTTTCTCACCACCAGGGGATCTTCTCTTCTGCTCATTTTACTTAAGCAAACAGCAGCCAGTTCTCCTCTGAAGCCTCTGAACCCGGGTGTGTATCTTCTCAAGGTACTGCTCTGACATTCCACATTCTGTGACACCGAGATTATTATTCCACCCCTGCAATATTTATAGCAAATCTCCTTCAACATGCTTCTGTTCCTTGGTTTTCCAAACTGGATTTTAAGTTCCATCTAGGAACAGCTGTGTGGCATAGGAGAAGGACATGATGGGCTTAGAAAGCCTAGGGACAAATCCCAGCTCTGCCACTACCAGCTGTGGACCTTGCACATTGGGTGCCTCATCAGTAAAATGACAGCAGGGCCCAGCAGGGCCTGCGGTGGGGTGGGGAGGGTCTCCTGGCACTCTGACGCGTGAGTGACACGTTAGAGGGATCAAGGTCAGCTCTGGGTCGGCAGCCCCTTCTGTAGTGCCTTCTGAGCTGGCGGTGGGACCTGCGGGGCCTGTGAGGGGCCTAGCTTGGTGCAGAGATCCTGGGGCTGTCAGCTTTGCTGCCCTGCTTCCTGACTGTCCCCAAGAGGCCCAGGACCCCCTGAGGTTAGTTTCCTCCTGTCTTAAAGGTCTGGCTCTCGCAGGCCAGACTCTCACAGAACCAAAACAACAGCGTCTCACAGCCACACCTTCCAACAGCCTAGAAAGAGGAATTATCCCCCCATTGTACAGAAGTGGAGCAGCAGCTTAAAAGGTCAGGTTAACTGCCTGACATCACAGCATGGAGGGATCAGATCCCAATGAGTCTGGCCCCAAGACCACGCTCTCAAACAGCCGCAGGGAGCTGCCAGAGCCCCCCTTTAGCTCACTCCGGCCAGGGCAGCAGGCCTGGAAAGGCACCAGTCCTGGGCCAGGGAGCCCCTCCCTGCTTGGAGGACTGGAGCCAGGCCCCACCCTCCTTGGTTTCCCAGAGATCCTCCATCTGAGCACCACACCTTCCAGATGGGAGGGCTCCTCTAGACCCCGCGGCCTGGCAGGTCGCTTTGAGCCCCTCCTTCCCATCAGCTGTACCCCTGCCCCTCCTGGCAGAACCCCCAGTCAGCAGCTGGGCCCAAGTCTGCAGGAAACTGGCAGCAGCAGATAATGCCCCCCACCAGTGCCCAACCCCCCCAGGGGACAGAAGGTGGCACCACCACCTGCTCTGTCAGATGGTCCTGCAGAGAGGAGGGGCAGGTCTCACCCCAAAGCTGCCTGCCCCAGTCCCTCCTGGGCCCTCATCCTTCCATGACTCGTCCCTTTCAAGCTTTGTTTGAGGCACCTAGCAGCCCCCTAAGGACAAACCCGTCCATTCCTTCAGGTGAGCTGCGGTAGGGGAGTACATTGTGATAAATCAAGACATCTTACAAGTTGCAAAGGAAACTGCCTGAACTTTTACAAAGGGTGAGAGCAGAGTCTGTGTGTCCGTATGGGCCTGTCAGGCTGGGAGGAATGCACACACCTGGCAAACAGTGTTCGTTAAGGACGTGGGCCTTGATGCCGCGTTGCCTGGGCTGAATCCCCCTTTGGCCCTCTCACAGCTGTGTGGCCTCAGGCAGGTTACTTGGCCTCTCCTGTCATGTTTGCAAAATGAGGGCGATGCCTCTTTCTTCAGAGGATTAAATAAATTAGTATATGCTGAACACTTGGAATAGAGGCTGCTATATAATTAGTATCCTATACATGTTAGTTATTAATGTAAGATGCTCAGAACCCACCTGTAAATAAAAATACCTTCTAGATCTCTGCAGCGTGTGAAGCACTTTCACATACACACCACATGGTCTCACCGGTGGGTTTCAGCCCCGGGCGAGTTCACTCTTGATTTGGTAACACCAAAAAATGACAATGGAATGTTCTTGGGGTGAAAAGGTTTACACCCAACTTTATTCCCATGGAGGCAGGTCAAGCGCTAGCATCCCGTCCACTCAGAGCGCGTCTGCACGCAGCAAGCCGGTCTTTGCCTCTGGGCCTCTCTACCCCGCAGCCGTCTCAGTCTCTGTCCTCGGCGCTGCCATCACTCCAGCCTCTGCTCTCCTGCAGCCTTGCAGCCCGGAGCCCTGGGCAGAGCTCTTTACATAGCGTCAGCCCACACGTGTGCAGTGGGCAAGCCGACCAGGGTCAGGCAAGAATCCTCGCCACAGGAACTTTCACTTTCTGTACACACATTATTTAATCTTCTCAGCCTCCCGCGAGGTGGATGATTCCATCTCCCCTTGGAGGGGAACCGATGGAGCTGGAGAGTATTGGCAGCTCTGTGGGCAGAGTCCAGGTGGTGTCCAGCCTGCTGCCTTTGGAGGCTGGCTCCTCCTTCCTGCTTCCCCTGGGCCTAGACAGCCAGCCAAGGAGGCTGGGACCACCCAGCCGAGCAGGCCACACCAGCCGTGAGCCAGCTAAGGGCAGGGCCCACGCGCAGCATTTTCCTGCATTTATTTATCAGGGAGCCACTAATCTGTGTTGAAAAGCACTTGGGGGATAACTGCAAACAGGTGGATTTGCTTATTCTCACGGAGCCTAGCCTCTGGCTAGGGTAACAATAAGCAAGCTGTTACAACAGTTAGGATCCTGCTGTAATGGGGGAAAGGTGTGCTATCTGGGCCAGGCTGCAGAGTTTGGGGGAGTTCAGGGAAAACTTTCTGCAGGAAACAGTAGCAAAACTGAGACTTGTAAGATGACTAGGGATCAGCCCAGTTGAAGGTTTAGGAAGTTTTCCAGTGAGAGGTGGGAGGTGAGAGCAGCTCCCACTGGCCAGGGTGGGCAGGACAGCGGGAGTGTGGGCACGGAGCTTGCGTGAGGGCCAGATCTGGGAAAGACTTGTAAGCAGAGTGGCAAGGGTTTTTGCATGACACTCTGAGGGCTTTGGGGGTGCTTCTAAGGGTTTTAAGTGAGGACATAAGATAATAGTTTTCTCCTTTTAGGAAGATTAGAGACAGATTGGAGGAAGAGAAGAGAGGAGGCTGAGGGGCCAGGTCAGAGGCTGTGGCAATAGATGAGGCATGAAATGATGACTGAACTTATCAGGAAAGTAACAATGGGCATGAAGACGGGTTTAAGAAATAGTTAGGAGGGCAAACCTATGGGGCAGGGTGTGAGGGTGGGGTAGAGTTCAGGACCACACCCAGACTTCTGGTTTGAACAAGGAGTGAGTTTTCCTGAGATCGTCTCCAAGGAGCAGTAAGCTGTGGGAAAGGAAAATGAGGTCAGACCGGGACAAGAAGCGCGTTTGGTACAAGTGGGACACAGAGGCAGTCGTCTAGGAGGAGGACGCAGCGATCTGGAGGTTAGAGGGGATTGGGGCTGGCAACCTGGCCTCGGGAATCAGCAACACAGAGACGAAAGCAAGACTTGAGAGTGGCTGAGGGCGCCCAGGGAGGCTGGGCGAGAGAAAGGATCAAGGGCCCAGGGCCCTGAGGCCCCACGCCCGAGAGGCCGGCCGGCCAAGGGGGCGCTCACAGGGAAGCGGCGGGTGCGGGCACTGGGAAGGCAGGGGGAGATTCAGGAGAGCCAAGGGGTGCGGGCATGTCAGGAAGGAAGGAAGGAGAGGTGACTGTGGCCAACACTGCCTAGAAACCAAGACAAGGACTTTCGGGGGCCACTGCGCTAGCAGCAAGGTTGTAGAGATACTGGTGAGCGCGGCTTCAGGGCAGGGCGGCGGGCAGACGGCGCGGGGTCAAGGAACGGGAAGTAGGTTTAGAAACGTAGACGAGGAGATGACTGAGGTAAAGGGTTTGGTCCTCAGTCACGGACTAGACAGACAGACAGACAGACAATATAGGTGATAGATATAAACGACGGAGAGAAATGATGGATAGATAATAGTAGTAGGTAGATGATAGATAAATAGATATAGGTTGATAGATTGATCGATCGATCAATTGATCAATAGGCACATAATGATGGTGCCAGGTACAGAGGACCGCTGCAGGTCACGCTGTGAAGATGGGAACACTCTGAAGTGTTCCATGCAGATGGAGGCAGGAGGCTGAGCAGGGAGAGGAGACCAAGGTTGGGATAGTCCGAGCAGCTGGCTGGAGGGGATGCCCAGCCTCTCCTGGGCAGGAAGGAAGGAGGGGAGCAGGAGACAAAAGCAGGTGAGCTCCTCAGCTTGGTAGCAGGAGCTGAGGTGGGTCCGTGGGGCGGCCCCCATTTCTCCGTGGAGGAAACCAGGCCCCTGTTGAGGATGTTAAGTGGAGCAGGAGACAAGCTGCTGATGTTGAGGTTTGAGGAGAGAGGAGAGTTGAAATAGCTGCCCCAACCCGGCCCAGGAGGCCTGGGGGCCCAGTGGAGGCCGGGACCAGGATTTGCAGGAGCCAGCAAGCCAGCGTGAGCCCCCTGCCCTGTCTGTCTACGGAAGCCTGGGGCAGGCCTGGAGCCCCGCAGGGGTTTGCCAGGAAACTGCATGGTCACCATAGCAATGCCAGCGCTTGGCAAAGCTTAAGGAAGGAAGGGTGACCACAGGAAAGAGCACCCACGAGGTGGGAAAGGGCACCCGGGCCAGGGGTCCTAACTAGGCTTTCACTGACTGTGCGGCTCCAGGCAGCCATGTCACCTGTCTGCACCTCCACTAGGCCATCTTGAAAATGAAACTGGTCCCTACCTCCAGAGGCTGCAGTGAGGATGAAATGGCATTGCCAGTCAAAGTGCTTTGTAAATAGGAGGTTTTAGGACCCCAGCATAGGATCATGTCTGCAGCTGGCACACAGGAGGGGCTTGGCGATGGTGGCCACTGCCCTCGTGATCACCGGGTGCCGGTGAGTGGAGGGTGCAGGCCGCAGACCTCCCATATCAAAGGTGTGGGCGGAGAGCGGTGGAGGGCTCTGAGCAGGTTGGCTGTGGCGTGACCTGGGATGTGTGGCTGCAGCCCCTCCGGGGGGCTGGGCCCAGTCAGCGAAGCAGCCATGGACCTCCAGGAGATCCCACGCCCTCCACCCGGGCCCTTCCGTACCGCATGCGAATGGCAGTCCAGACGGCCCCTCCGTCACCCCCTAGGCCCCGGCCCTGGAGCCCATGGGCAGGGGAGAGTGGGTACAGAACGGGGCGGAGGAAGGAGACAAGCAGAGACAGTGTCCTAGGCCCAGAGACTTTAATGCCCAGCTGATGGAGGAGCCGAGGCCGGACTACACGGGCACTGACCAGCCTAGTGAGTGACAGACGCTCCATCTGATCATGCCCCTTGCTCTTGAGGCAACGAGCCAGGAATTTACCTCCTTCTGACTTCCTGCGGTGGTTCCTGACCACCCTACTCAGCCCATCCTTTGGCTGGGGACAGACAGGGCGCTGCGCTAGGCTGACCCTCTGCCCCAGCTGGTCTTGCTCACAGCCTGGTGGGGAGAAGGGCCTCCTGGGAGCCCTGCTTCTGGCCGAGGCTGCGCAGAGAAGACCCGAGGCTCGGACAGCCCAGGGCGCTGGCCACGCCTCCCGGGGACTCCTGTCTTCTCTGCATCTCGGTTGCTACCACCTCCACTTCCTCCGGCTCCATCCAGCAGGCATCAGCCAGGGCCTGGCCTGTTGCCATGACGAAGTCCGCATCAGTTGCCCAGGTGTCCGGGCCTCCTTGGACCAGAGCCTGCAGGGAGGTGAGGGGCTGGTGGGGTCTTCCTGGGGAGCTGCCTCGGGCCTCCTCTGTGGGACCTCTCTCTACCCCAGGCCATGCCAGGGCCGCCCTGAGGGCAGCCCAGGGCTCTGCCCCAGCCCCCACTTCACCTCCTGGATGAGCAGGGCCGTGACTGGGGTCTGGCAGCCAGAAGGGCTCTCCTGGGTCCTGCTGCGGTGGGCCATTCCCTCAGGCAGAGGCCCTGGAGTGGGGGTCCAGCTCCCAGGCAGGGGAGGCTCCGCCATGGCACGCTGTTCCAAGTGCACAAAAGCAAAGGTCCCAACAGGGAGGCTGGAGCCCACGGGGGCAGTGAAGCCCCAGCTCTCCAGGGGAGGCCTCAGCTGAGACCCGCCCTTCCAGTACAGGCAGGTCACCGCCACACCCTTCCTCTGCTGCCTTTCCGCCCAGGCTGTGCCCTTACCTGGCAGGGGGCAGGGGGGGACCCAGCTCTGGGCACTGCTCTCTGGCTCAGCTGTCCTGGCTTCTCCACCCAGGGTTGGCCGGGGGGTCCTGTGGACAGACAGGGTCGAGAGTAAGTGGGGCCATGGCTCCTGCCAGGTCCCCGGGTCAACAGATCTCTGCTTGGCCCATCAGCCACACCCTGAGAGAAGGCACCCGAAAGGGTGGATGTGTGCTGGCCCCCCCCACTCTACTGGTCCTGGTCTGTCCCTGTGGGCTTGGGAGGGGGCTGAGGGCCAACTCTGGCCAAACTTCTTCAGTGTGTGTGCATACATGTGCATGTGTGCACCAGCACATGCATGCGTGTGTGTGTGGGTGTGTACACATGTGCATGCGTGGGTGTTGGGGAAGTCCCTCATGGCCACTGAACTCCGGCACCCTCAGGGCTTCCTCTGTCACACACAGCGGTCTAGGACCTACTGGGAGGTTGCCAGGCTGTCTGCCAAAGGTGGCCGTGTCCAGGGGCCATCCTTTGGGGGTCGGGGGTGGGTCTCCTGGCACGCCTGCGCAGGGCCCTTCTACAGTGACCTCCACCCTCATGCAGTTGCCTCAGTCTGGATGAGAAGCTGGCCCTGACATCTCCCACTCGGGGCCCAGCTGGCTCCCACTGCAACAGGCTCCCAAGCCCCCCTCCCAGCCAGGTTCCCCAACAGCAAGCAAGGATCAGGGCTCCTGGGGAGAAGGCTCAGCTCCTCGGGGGCACAGCACACTGACCCAAGGCTGCCGTTGGTTGGCTGAAGGCTCCTCGTCCGGCGGCAGGTGCCCCTGTCGCTCCAGGGAATGCCCTTTCATGGTGGACGCTGAAATGGAAGTAAAGCTGCTGGACCTGAGCAGGCTGCCACTCCCCTGCCGCCCCTGCCCCTCTGTGGCTGCAAACATCCTGCCCCTCGGGGTCGGGACCCATCTCTGCGTGTGGCTTTGGCTCCAGGGCAGGCACTGAACCCACTCTCTGCCCAGCCAGCCCTGACTCTACAAAAGGAATGAGCCAAGTGCATTCCTGCCTCCCCTCCTTTACCAGGTATCCTTCCATCTACCCTTCCCGCATTCTGTCCATCTCTCAAGGCCCAGCTCCAGCCTCACGACCTCCAGGACACTGGTTCCCAACCATGGCTGCACATCAGACCACCTGGGCTTTAAAAACAGTAAGTGGCCGTGCCCCACCCCAAGGCTTGGGGAGGCCCAGGCACTGCCATATTGGAAGCTCCCTAGATGTTCCAAATGTGCAGCAGGGGTGGGAAACACAGTGTGTCCAGCCCATGGCATCGGTGCCCACTCTGCGAACTCAGGATACGAGCTCTCGGATTGTTTGGTCACAGCTCTATCACGGGACACAGCCCCCGGCAGGCTTGCAATCATTCAGGGCTCTGTGCTAGATTCACAGGGCCTCTGGCTGGGAGGGGGCCTGGCCACGGATAGTGGCTGTTACCTGGCTTCTAAGCTTCCTGCGCATTCCCAAGGGCGAGGGACTCAGCCTTCACAGGCCAAAGGGACGTCCAGTCACCTGGCCTCCCGTCTAAACAGAAGCCCTGCCGGAGCCCAGCCCACAGGATATAACGCTGAGATGCTCTTCCCCCAATCCTGCTGCTTTTCATGACAATTATGTCATCACAGATTATATTTAGTCTGCAGCTGAGGGTTGGTGAGATGGGAACCAGCCAGCACAGTGGGATCTCTCTGGAACCCAAATCCAACGATTGAACTGCAATTGTTCACGGTTTTCTGTAGTACGTGCGGCTGCTGAAGGCCCTCTCCTTCGAACCTCGTGTGCTCAGTAGGTCTCCGCTCCAAACCCTGCTGTGGACGTGGAATAAGATGCTCCCTCGGCCCAAGCCAGTGCTGGTGTGAGGCTGCCCCCTGCCGACCGAGGGAGTCTCTGCAGCCCAGGCCCACCTCTTGCCTTAGGTGCAGGATGGGTCCCTAAGGGCACAAGGGCCAGCAAAGGAAACCCTACACATTTAAGGGTGCCCCCTCCAAAAGATCCTGGAACCCACTAACTACATCCTCCCAGTCCTACCCCAATACCCCCACATTCAGGTGGCAGGGGCTGCTACCTGGAGAGCACCTGGCTGTTGCTATGGTTACTACCTGGAGGCAACGTTGGCATTGGCATTATTAGTATTGGCACGAGCAAGAAGGTTGGGGTTTGGAGCTCGAGGGGAGTCCTCCAGGAACACAGGTGATTCCATCTCCTCCATCTCTATCTCAGCAAACTGGAGGGGTCTCTGGTTGGCCATGACGGGGGGCAGGGAGTTGGTCCTTTCCAGGAAGCTGTCCACCTGGCCAAAGAGGCCTCCAGTCCTCTAGGGGCAAGGAGAAGAGTGAGAGAGCCGAGAGCAGTGCCTGGAGATGCGGGCTGGCCGTGCCTCAGGGCTGCCACCGGAGGACGATGGTGCTGGGAACAAGGGACGAACCCCACGAGGCCAGGGGAGGCGGATCCACACATCGTGGCGTGTCTTTGGGCACTGTTTGCCCGTGGGTAACCCAGGCAGGTTTAAGTAGGTGGTCATCAGGGACCTTGCTACTCCACGGTATCTTAAGAAACACTAGACCGAGCCAAGGACTGAGGACTGGGGTAACTGGAGGCAGGTGGGGCATTTGATACTGAAGAGCTTCTGAGAGGCACTGTTGACAAGGGTTTGTGGGGAGGGGAGGAAAGGGGTGAGACCTGGCAGAGGAAGATGGGGAACAATGTGTTGCATTGGACACCTTGAATAGTCTGGGTCATTGATTTTGAGTCCCCAGAGATGGGGAGGGGTGTCTCCAGCTTCCACATTCCCGTCCTGCATGGCTGGGCTCCCGGCCCCACTCTGTGAGGCAGCACTGCTCCCCGCGCCTAGAACACAGGGGGTGGCCATGGTGCTCACCTACCCGAAATATCCCTTCCTCCATTGCAGCCTCCACCATGGCTCTCTCCAGCTCCTCTTCAGCTATCAGGTCCCCCGAGATGGTTCGGTGGATCTCAGGAGCAGCCTCCTCCTCAATGGTCCGCAGTCCAGCCTAGAGATCGAGACTCGGTGACCCCTCCAGTCCAGAAGGGGATACCAGGCTGCTGCCCATGGCCTCACTCATTTCTAATCCTTTCTCTGGGACCCCGGCTCATTCAGTGTCCCAGGCCTTGGTGAGACCACCAGGTCCTGCTCTGGCCTCTGGGACAGTCCAAAACCTAATGGTCTCCAAGGAGTCTTCTCTCAACTTCCTAGGTTACTTCATACCCTCCCAGGCCTCCAAGTTGAGAAGTCTTTTAACTCAATACAGTCTGCTCAATGATCTCTTTTGATTGCACATGCCATTAACATAATTTTTTGAGCTGATCAAAATTTGTATCACCAGCAATGGGACAAATCAAGACTGGTGTCGCCTGATAGTTTGCGTCATTGATTCTGTGACATTCCTGTCCAAGACGTGTATCCTGAATCTATCATGAGGAGACATCACATGAACGCAAACCCAAACTAAGGGATATCCTGGCTTGTAATCTTCAAAAATGTCAAGGTCATGTCAAGGAGAGACTGAGGAACTGTTCCAGATGGAATAGGCTAAAGAGAAAAGACAACTGAATGCAGTATGTGATCCAGGTCTGGATCCTTCTGCTACAAAGAACATTAGTGGGACCACTGGTGAAGCTTGTATGGGGCCTGAGGAATGGATGACAGTGATTACCAATGTTAATTTCCTGATTTGGGGGGTTGCTTTGTTATGTGGGGGACGTGCTCCTACATGCCCTTGCTCACAGGAACTACATACTAAGGTGTTCTGAGTTGATGGAACATCATGCTGGGAATTACTCTCAAGTGGATCAGAAGAGAAAGGTTTTTGCATTATACATGCAACTTTTAAAATTGTGAGGTTGTTTAAAAATAAGAATTGCAACTGAAATAAATTTTTGAGCACACAGCCCAAATGCCTGTATGTTTTTTGATATTATGAATTCTGTGCCTTGTAACTAATACCAGAAAAACAGATGAGTAAAAACCAAGTTCTAGATTTCTTTGCATGCCCAGTGGATGACTGTCGGGGCCCCCGGGGGCTCTGCCTTCTTTGGAGAGCACTGCTCATATCGAACTCAGATTTCTCCTTTGCACAAATCCCGTTTCCTTTAGTCCCCTCATGCGGAGACGGAGGAGCTCTTGGCCCCTCTCTTGAGGTTGAAATGCCTTCTGTTGTGGGTCATCCGGAACTGTCATTCCACGGCCTCACTGGTCCTGGCTCCCTCCTTCCCTGTGCGTTTTGCCACTGGGCCTCCAGGGTATGGAGAGGGAGCTGGAGTCTGGGCACTTTGGCGCTCGGGCTGGGCTTACCTGGATCTGCACCGTGTCCTTCTTGGGCCGATACCCATAATACTCCTCCTGGCGCTTCATGAACTTCCGGAAGTGCTCCTGGATGAGAAACGTGGCGTAGAACTTGCCTACAGTCACTTCGTCATCTGCAGAGGAGCCAACAAGGGACCTGAAGGCCAGCAGGACTCTGACCCTGGGCTCGGAGGGGGGCCAGGCGTAGACAGGACTGGGCTCTGCAGGCCGCCCCCCCTCTTGCTGATGTGGTCAGCACCCACCCTGAGGCTGGTGCCCACCCTGATGGCCACCGTGGGGCTTGTTCAACGTATTTAATGGAGGTTGGGGCCGCTCTCAGATTCCCACAGGGCTTCCTGGACAAGTTCCCGGGTGCCTGCCCCTCAGCTGCCTCTGGACCCTCATCTCCCAAGCTGCGCCCACCTCCTATTGGAGGGATGACCTGGTCCAGGAGCTTCATGCTGGTTCTCTTCCAGATTTTCTTGATGATGGCCCTCAGCTCCTCATTGGCCTGCTCAAAGTTACCTGGGGGCAAGGGACAGGCAGGGGCGGCCCTCGGGCCATCCAGGCCAAGCCGAGTGCACATGGCAAAGCACCCTGGACTCTCAGAACCTCTCAGGCAGCACACGGCAGCCGCCATGCCGGGCATGGCGATGGAGGAGGATGTCGCTGTGCCCCGGGGGCAGCCCACCCCTCGGGCCAGGGGCTCCCTCTCCTTAGGCCTTGGCTCCCAGTGTCCAGAGCGGGTGGCTTTGAAGGCTGTCCTCCCCTGCTCTTCCCCTGCCCCCCACAGAAGCCTTCGAATCCCCCATGCCCATGGTCTGTCCCGAGGGCCCCAGGCAGCCTCCCTGTGGCTCTGACTGGGCGCCTGCCTGACTCTTGGCCTTCCTCTCCTTTCCCTCCGCAGGAAACCTTCTGTGGGGTGTCTCTGGTGCCTGCAATGGTCCCAACAGCCCATGGGGACAGCCCTGATACAGCTGAGCCCCGAGTGACCTGCCCTGCCTCCCGCCCACTGCGCAGCCGGGGGCCTGCAGGTTTAAGGAGCCGAGTGGAGTCCATCAGCCTGCCCAGTGCTACCTGAGTACCTCCTCTGCTCCTGCCCCGGGCCCAGCCTCGGGGCAGCCCACCCAGTGCAAGCGCTGCCCTGCCTCTGGCCCCATTCAGACACAGCTGGGTGGGCACAGATCCTGAGTGCCCTGTGCCCTGTGAGCCCTGACGGGTGTGAGGGTTCTGTGGTCACAGCCTGGGGGGCTCTCACTGCTTCTCTCCATGACTCTCATTTCCAACCTTCAGCTCTGAGACCCGGCAGAGTCTGTGCCAGAAAACAGCCTCTGCGAGAAGGGAGGCGCTGCACGCGGTGGGGGCCTCACCTTCCGTCTTGATCTTGAGTGCCGTGCGTACCAGGGCGAAGAGAGTGGCATTGAAGGTGACCGTGCCATCACTGTTCAGGGGCATGTTCATGCCCACCAGCCGCTGTGGGGGTGGGGGAGGCAGGCCCGCTGCAGGGCTGGGACCGGGCCAGGTTGGCAGGCTGCCCCCCTGATCTGCGCTCCGGGATGGGTGGGGCATGACGGCTGGGGCGCAGGCTGACCAGAATGCCCCTCATGAGGGGCTGGGAAGATGGGTTGGGGGGCACTGCAGAGACATCAGGTCCTCAGAGGGGCACTTGGGGACCCTGGGGATGACTGCTCCTGAAAGAGCCATGCGGTCGGACCTCACCGGCTTCCCCAGCACCTGGGCATCTTCCTGTCCCAGGGCGGCACCCCTTCCCGGCAGTGCGGGTTACCTTACAGGCTACCCGGTGTGGGCAGAACTTCCCGAAGCCCAGCGGGGGCTGGATCCTTCTCAGCAGGGTCACCACGTCTAGGTGTTTGATTCTGCCCCTGCAGGGGCATGCACACACTTGTCCGCCTGGGAGCCCACCCAGCTCAGAGAACTGGCCAGGGAGAGGGTACAGGAGCCTGGGGACGGTGCCTCATTTCCAACCATGCTAGGAAGGGGAAGCCAAGCTCCCTTTTCCAAGAAGAAACAGTGGTTGGATTCCCTGTTGCCCACCATCAGAAATGGGCTCTCTTTTTTTTGGGCAGATAGAGGCCAGAATTCCCTCAGATATGGAATCTTCAGGCCTGGAATCTGGGTCTCATTTCCCCAAGATTTCTTTGGGTTTTGGTCAAGCTGACGGGGGCCTCTTGTGCTGTGTTAGTGGAGGTAGAGGGTTTGGATCAAGGACAATAGAGGCCCCTACTCCCAGAGGCCGGTGGAGGGCTGGCTGGACAGCTGTGCCGTAGCTGGTTGGAAGGACTCCGTGAGATAATGCACGCTGTGGCTAATGGCACCGGACACCTGGGAACCCTCACCCACTGGGAGTTACCACCTATTTAGGAAGCATGTAAAGACAGCAGGGCTGCCTGGCTGTTAACGCGCACACAGATGCCCCAGGGTGCGGGACGATGCTGATCAGTCAGACCAGGGTGGGGCCAGGGCTCTGCATTTTTATCAAGCTCAGGGGCTTGATAAAGTCCGCTATCAATCTGGTCAGTGGACCGGATTCCGAGTAGCCAGGGCCCGGAGGCCCTGAGGAGGTCTGAGTTTCCTGTTCCTAGACAAGTCCAAGCAGAAGCTGGCTGACCACTAAAGTCAAAGGGGTTTATGGATGTGGGACCCCTTCCAACCTGAGGAACTCCAGTTCTCTGATTTGGGACCTCAGACAAGGGAGAGGAAGCCTGCCCATTTTTAGTACACTGGAGGGCTAGGGTCCGGGTGGAGTGGGAGAAGGCGGCGGGGGCCCGGCACAGAGTGTGCGGACGGGACTCACTTAGCCTCTGGGTCATACTCCGCCCAGATGGCCTTGAACTCGTCCAGGTGATGAGGGCCGAGGATGGACCAGTCCCGAGTGAGGTAGTCAAAGTTGTCCATGATGACGGCCACAAAGAGGTTGATGATCTGCAAGAGCGGGCAGAGGGCTCCCAACGGACACAGGCGGCCCGCGCAGGAATGGGGTGGGGGGCGGGGACATTCCCCTGGGCGCGGCGCCCGTTGCCTCTCCCTACTCAGGCCCTTCATTGCGGCCCCTCTGCATGGCCTGCCCCCACACAAGCGACCCGTGTCACGCCTGTGTGCTCTTGCACAGGCAGTGTCCTTGCTGGGGGCTGGGTACTCAACCTTTAAAACCCAGATTGAGCTCCTCCAACCTCAGCCTCTTCCCCTCACCCCAGAGAGATGATCTCCCCTCCTTTGTGCCCCCCCTGAACCATGCCCCTGTTACGGCTCTTGCCTTTTCTCTCTGTATTGGGTGTCCCTTTGAACTGCAAGGTTTGCTCACACATGGACCCCCTGGTACCCAGTGAGCTCCCTCAGGGCTGAATCTTATTTATGTTTCTATCCCCTGCACTGAACCCAGGGCCTGGCACACATCAGATGCTCCAACAGCAGTTTTAAGAGAATATAGGAAACAAACATGAGCTAAGAAGCCAGAGCCCAGGGGATCCTGCTGGCCCTTTGACTTCCACATGGACAGCCAGCAGCCCTGGCATCTCAGAACAGCCTGGCACTCTGTTTCTAACCCCACTGGGGGACAACCTTCTCTTCCAAGGAACAGGGAGGGGCAAATGGCTTTATTGGAAGCTCCTACCTATTTAGGACAGAATCTCATTAATTCTTTTGATTAATTACCAACCAAAACCAGAGCAGAAAGGTGACACCTTTCAGCATCCCCTCTGGAGCAGGAAAAAGCACTCGGAAAGCCGAGCCACAGGCAGCACAACCGAAATAAGGGAAAATCTAGCCAGAGCCTCCTACCCCCTGCACCCCCCAAGATCGCTTCCTGCTGAGACAGGAGCTGGTGGCAGGACAGGACAGGTGTCCTCCTGGCTGCCCGCGTCAAAGCCCCCTCCCTGGCCCCGTGCCCCGCGGGCCCCTCACCAGGAAGGCACAGAGCATGTAGAAGCTGATGAAGTAGTAATAGGCGAAGTTGGTGCCGCACGTATGCTCCTCGCCTGGGGCGTAATCGGACTCAGGGTCGCACAGCTTGCCGTAGCTGCAGGCCAGCAGGATCTCCTGCCACGCCTCACCTGTTGCACACCTGGAAGAGAGGGGTTCCTGTCAGCTCATCTGCTCTTGGGTGGCCCCTCCTGAGGCCAGGAGCCCGGTGGGGGCAGGGCGTGGGCAGTGAGCAGACTGGGGCTACTTCCTCTGAGCTCCAGGTTCACCCGTACAGCCGTACAGCCGGGTGTGGGCTGGGCCTCAGCTTCCCTCTGCGCGGCAGTCCCCTGCTCTACCCCTCGGGGGCACTACAAGCAGGAGCTAAAGAAAAGGGGTTTCCTGGACGGAGGAGCAAAACCAATCTATGATCCAGGTCACTGGGGGAGCAGCTGGAGAGAGCTCTGTGCTACCCAAAGCAAGGTGGGCCAGAGGTCACCCAGGCCTCGCCACTCCCTTCTTGAAAGGACACTTGACCTCTGTCTCCTGCTCAGCGGGATGAGATTGGGGAACAGGCGGCCCCACTCAGGACTGGCTATGTCATTTTTGGGTCCCGTGCAAAACAATGATGCAGGGCCACTGGCTCAGAAGTGACTTGGAAAGAGGCATTGGTTGAAGAGCAGTTAGCATAGCTGCCATCCAAAAGTGAGTGAGCATTTCAAGACAGGGACAGAGCCTTAGCCCTTCTGAGCTCAGGGCCCGGCTCCTCCTGCAGGGCCTCCAGAGCAGATTGGAGCCCAGCGAGGGCCCGGACGGGGGCATCGGGGTCTCCTGCCTGAAGAGAAGCAGCACAGCTTGCGGGAAGGTCTGGAAGTTGTTGTTCCGGTTTATTTGGGTCCCATCCACCAAGGCGATCTTTCCAAACATCTGCAAATCACAAAGGGCTCTGACTTTGGGATCTAGATAAACACCTCCCCTCAGGTCATTGCCTACTGGCCCCTCCCACCTGACCTGCTCCCCTGTCAACCCCCACCCCCTCCAAATCCCCTTCACTTCAGATCGCAGGAGACCAGAGGCCAAGTCAGTTGGATGACTTTCTCCAGGTTGGCTGAAATTCTTCCCATCCAGCCAAAGGAAAGCAGGAGGGCAGAGCGATCTTCCTAACAGCCAGAGGACCTGGGGACTCACTGCAGGTGATGAGTGGGGGGGGGGGGGGCTCTCAGGGGAGGGCAGACTGAGACCACCCGGGTTTCTAACCGGCCTTAGAGATGCAGTCCACCTGCATGCAGGGCCCCTCCTGGAGGGCTCCCACCTGACTAACAGGGCAGCTGTCTGGGAGAAGGTGAACGACCTCCTCTTTCAGTCTTGGAACTGACCCACTGGGCTGCCAGGATGAGGGCGGCACGGAGGGTGGAGGGGGCAGGCTGCGTGCTGATTTGGTTTCTCCACCATCCACTGATGTCCCCTCTAACCTGGCCAAGATCCCTCCTCAGCCTGGGCCCACCCGCCTCTCACCTGCATGCCGATGACCGCGTAGATGAAGAACAGCATGACGATGAGCAGAGCCACATAAGGCAGAGCCTGGCGGGGAGCAGGGGGTCGGTTCGCAGGGCCTCACCTGCCTGCTTTGCAGCTCTGCCCTCCCTTAGTACTCTGGGGACCCCAGGCTCCACACGGGGCCGGGTGGATGCCCCCAGCAGTCTCTCCCGGCAAGCACAGTGCCTGGGGTCCCTGCGCAGACCTGGCCGGGCCCCCGGGCAGTGGGCTGGGTGCACACACCTGGAAGGACTTGATGAATGTCCACAGCAGGGTGCGCACACCCTCTGCCCGGCTCAGCAGCTTGATCAGCCTCATGACCCGGAACAGGCGGAAGAAGGCGCTGGAGATGCGGGCGCTCTCGTCTGGGTCCTGCGGGGCGGCAGCCCCAGAGGTCAGTCTGGGTGGCACCTCAGAGAGGCAAGGGGCAGGCAGGGTGGCAGGGCAGTGTGTGTGCGCCGGGCAGATGTCCACGGCGGGGAGAGGCCCCACATCACGGCCCACGTCACGACCCCTGCTGGGCACCAGCGCCGCGCCCTCCTCCGGCTCAGGCTCTGGGCTTGCTCAGCTGGGAGGAGCGCCAAGCCGTGCTGAGACAAGCCATCCTCGGGGGGGTGGCAAGGGGGGTTTTGTTCCTGGGTGAGGCTGCCGCCAGGCCCACCTCCTGCCCTGTCAGGGCCTCCTGCCTCATCTCGCCTTCTCCTCAAGCTGCCGCTGAGCCGAGGACCAGGCAGCTCTCCTGGGCCTCCCCTGAGTGTCCTCCCAGCGCAAAGTTTCCCTGAAGCTCGGCTGCTCGGGTGCCATCACCTGAGCATGGCACTCCCCACCCCACCTGCACGTGGCCGTCCTAGGCTGGTAAGCCGCTGCCCTGTGCCAGCCTTAGACACCCTCATAACTCTGGAAGGGGAGAGCCCCCTGCCTGGCTTCCTGTGGCCCCAAAGGCCTTGTGCCAAGGAACTGCCACTAAGGTTCTGTGCCAGCCAGCGCTCACAGGCCTCTCTGGATGCTTCCACCCGCACAGAGGTGCCAGAGAGACCGCTCACCCCACGTCCTGGGGCTCTGGGAAAGCCACTCCGTCTAGTCCATGCACACCCTACCACAGAGCCCCCGCCTCCGCCCTGCTCCTCAGGGGGCCTGCTCTAGGGAGGAAGCCCTGAGCGCTGGGCCCTCCCCATGCAGTGCACGCGGCCAGGCCTGCGCATGCGGGCTGCAGGGCAGAGGGCTGGCGGGCGTGCTGGGCAGGCTCATGCAGCCCGGAATTACAACGTTCCCGCAGCCTCCACCCAGGCAATACAGTCCCCCGCTGGAGGCCAGGAAAGTCTGTGGAGAGAAGAGATGAGGGGAGGAGAGGGAGGGGGGACACGGTGGGAGGGGGGTGAGGACAGGTGTCAGAAAGGACAGACACACAGAAGAGTTAAAGAGAGAAAAAGACAGCAGGGGGCCAAGACCCCAGGGGCTGCTGATCAGGGGTTGGGGGGGTGGTGAGGACCGAGCTGTGGGAACAGGGAGGCGACAGGCCGGGGACAAGGGAGCAGGAGGAGGCGGGAAGGCCGGCCCACACCTCCTGTCTCGTCTCCGAGATGCACCTACGGCTGGCAGGGGCGCAGGTTCTTCCTGTGTGTCTGCGTTGGGTGACACTGGGGACCTCCCTGAGGGAGGCACCCGGACCAGTACTTGCTCATCACTATGAGGGGCTTCACAGCCCCTCTCCCTGCACCCGGGGATGCTGGCCAGCTCTCCTGTGCCACGGAGGCCCCATCCTCGGGGTCAAAGGGGCTTCCCTGCCCCTCCCCGCCCCCCACCTGGGGCGGTACCAAGGCTTCCCTCTCCCGGCCAGGGTCTTAGAGCGCAGGTGTCCGGTGCGTGGGAGCAGAATGTTCTCCTGGTCAATCTGAGCCTCTCTCTTAGGCCACATTTCAGAAGAAGCCCTTATCTGGAGCCCTGGTGCGGGTGAAGTCACCACCTTATCTGACACTTATTGGTGGGTAGGCCGGCTCCCAGAGCACTGGCCTCCCGACCGGCAACATCCTTTCCTCCAGACCCCTGGTTCTCAACCTGGCTGCACATCAGAGCTACATGGAGAACCTGAAAATGTATATACATATATACCTTTGTTGGGTCCCCAGCCAGGCCAATTAAGTCAGCTTCTAGGGGATGCGCTGGCTTCAGAGGTCTAAATGCACCTCAAGTAATTCTAATACACAGACAGGATTAACAACCAGTGTTCTAGGCTGTGTGGCCAGCGTGGCGGCCCCTGGGCTCTGTGGCGTTGGAATTACAGGGAAAACTGAACAAAATCAGAAACGCATTTCCTCCATGGCACCAGCCACCTTTCAAGTGCCCGACAGACACGTGGCTAGTCTAGTACTGAATACAACAGGGCATTTCTGTCACAGTGACTGAGGGACAGCATCTGAGCCTCCGCAAGTAAGGAAACAATTTTGATGTATCCAGGTCTCCCCGTGCACTGAACTCAAACTTCAAGAAGCAGCTATGTTTAGTTGGGCTGCTTATTTTGCCTGTTCAGAGTTCTCTCTTCTGACTGTGCTGGTGAGGCCTGTCGCTTTCAAACCATGGGGCCTTTGGGGTGCTCTTTCCCAGCAGAAACCGAGCACGCATGGACATATACAACACACACGCACACACGCACACGCACACACACATACACACATGCACACGCACGCACACAGTGGTTTCACCTGGAACCCACCCACGCCTCTCGCCAGCCCACCCCTTGGTCCGAGCAGACGGAGTTCTATCGCTGTCTGACCTGTACCGGGGGCTGAGCATGACTCCCAGGCAGGCATGCCCTCCCCTAGGAGGCTGAGTCCCCAGAAGTGCCACTCCCTTCCTAGGCGCAGCCTTCCGGAAGGCTCCTTCCTCGCTGGCTCCATGCTTCTGCTCGGCTGCTCGCCCTCCCTCACCCCTCTTGGGCTCCTCTATCCTCTCCCTCGCCTGTCCGCCCACCATAAAGTTCGTGCCTGGGCTGGGTGCCTGTTGTTAGGCAGTGGGAAGTTTAGAAGGAAGCCCTCCATGTGATGAGCCCCCTGGCTTGGGGAACAGTTCCCTGCTGGGTCCCCACGGCTAGAACAGCCACCCCTTGAGTAGAATCCACCACGCCCATGGGTAGGTAGACTCAGGGCATCTGCTCTCCCCGCCTGTCCCAGAATGCAGCACAGCAGGCACAGCGCCCAGAGCAGCACCGTCGCTGGATTCCAGCCTCTGACTCTTGGAGCTCCTCTTCCCTGCCTCCTGCCCCCTCCTTCACTTCACCCTGCAGCGACCCTCAGCCTTAGAACATCAGAGCCGCCCCTAGAGGCAACCGTGGGCCTCCTCCCTGCCTGCCCGCTGCTGCTTCTCCTCCATCCCAGGCCTCACCCCCTCCACCCCATGTCTCTGGGTCCAGCTCCTGGGGCCAACTGCCTCCCCACTCAGCCTGGGCCGCAGGGCCTGCCGTGTCAGCAAGGCCTCGCCTACACTGAGATGCCCCCCAAAGGGCTCGCCCTCCAGACTGCGCCAGCCCTGGGGTCTGACTCCTCTCCCCAGGCTGCAGGGCTGCCAAGCATGAGCCCAGAGTGGATTGGAGCTGCCAGGCCCACCCCACACTTAGACCGCTGCCTCACGGCCATGTTGGCCCCATCACGCCCACCCCCTCTCCTTCTAGTCCAGGACTCTGCCTCCAGGCCACCCAGGAAGAGTGCGCCTATTTGCCCCTCCCACACCCCTGCATTTCTGCCGCCTCCAGCAACTGCCGTCTACCAAACTTCCCCCAGAAGCTGTTCCCTGTGCCCACTGCTGTGCCTTCACACCCGCTAGTCACAGCCCCATCCCTTGTGACCGGCTCCCGCCCCACATCTGCTAGCCATCCAGCTGCTCACTGATGGCCGCCTAACAGCAAGCCCTGCGGCCTTGAGGCTTGGGCTCCTCTGCCGTTGCTCATCCCACTTGAGGCTTCGGCCATCATCTCCATTCATCAGAGACTGGGCCATGTTCCCGGGCGGCCACCTCATGCAAGACGCAGAATGACCCTCCATTATCCGCCAGCACTTGCAATGACTTGCTACCCATCTCTACTCGTACACCCAGCACCGAACCCCCACACCAGAACAGAATGATGGGGGACGTGCCTCCCCAGACCTTCCCTCCTGGAGATGCCGAGTCACCCTGGACCCCTTCCTTCCCATGGCCCTGGCGGCACTCCGCACGCTGCTGGCCCCTCTCCAGCTCCGAGCTGTTCTGTTCCGCGCCCACAGCCTGCGCTCCAGCTCCCATTGCTTCAGGCCCATTTGCTTCACCTCTGCTGAGTTCACGGATAAACTGCTGTGTTCTGAGACCCACGCCCTCCCTGGGGTCACTGGGTCTTGAGCCCTTTCCTTATCCGAGGGCGTGGCTCCTGTAACCACCCCCTCATCCCACACTGACTGCAGGAACCCGAGGATATGCTCTCACGTCCCCATTCTGGCTCCACATTCCCCTCCAGCTTCTATCCCACTTCTCTTTATAGCAAAACGCCTCAAGAGAAATGTCCATGCTCACATTCTTCACTTCCTCCCCTCAGTCCGCTCCCACCAGGCATCCTCCCCCGTAATCCCCACTGAACTGCTCTCGCCAGGGCCGCTGTTGGCCTCCCGGCTGCCAGAAGCAAGTCAATGCTAGGCTCTCCTCCTCCTCGACTTCCAGCGCAGTTGCTGCCGGTCGCTCTGCCTTCCTGATGGGCACGGCTCTCCGTTTTGGAGCCCCGCTGCCCCTTGCTCGCCCCGCCCCGCCTCATCACCCCCTCCTTCCCGGCCCTGTTTGCTGACTCCCCCTCTCTCTCTCTGACCACGAAGCCCAGGAGCGCTCCAGGGCTCAGTCTCTGTGCCTTTTCTCTCAACAATACCTCTTTTCAGGTGATCTCGTCCATCCCCACGACTCCAAATGCCACCTTTATTTCCAGAGGCTCAGAGTTACACCTCTACCCTGACCTAGCCTCTGAGCTGCACACTCATAAATCCAAGCCTGTAGGGCGTGTCCATTTGCAAGCTTCATAAGCATCCTAAATTATCATGCCCACAGCAAAAATACTGACTTCCGCCCCCCACCTGCTATTCCACCAGTTTCCACATCTCAGTAAATGGGATCTTAATGGCTTGGGCAAAAATCCCTGTGATCAACCTTGATTTGTTCTTTCTCTCACTCGAAGTGAAGGCCATTGACAAATATTGTCAGCTCAGCCTCCTGGGTGGCTCCAGACGCAGTCCACTTCTCCCCACTCCATGGCTAGCACCCAGCCATCATCTCTCCTCTGGGTTATGGCCAGCAGCCTCCTGAATGCTCTCCGAGTCAGCGCGTGTCCCCTACAGTCTAACCTCAACACAGCAGCCTGAGTGACCCTTTTAGAACTAAAGCCAGACCAGGTTTAAACCCTCCAAAGGGCCCTCATCTCTCAGAATAAAAGCCAAGATTATAACCATGGCCTTCAAGTGACATGGCCCCTGACTTCTCTCTCTGGCCTCATCTCCCCCATTCTCCACTCCAGCTGCAAGGGCCTCCAGCTCAGGGCCTTTGCACACACTCTTTGCTCTCTGTACAACCCTCTGTCCCCAGCACCTGCACAGCTCACTCCCTTACCACACTCAGGTTCTCCTCAAATATCATCTTGACACTAACCTCTCATTTTCTTTCACTCTCAGCCTTTTACCTGCTTCATTTTGCTCCATGGCACATGTGGGGCAAACGGGCCATGTCCTAGTTAGTGTCTGTTTCCCCTGGGCTCTTGTTCGTGCTGTAACTCTGGCACACCTGGGAGGCCCTTGCTAAGTATTTGAAGAGTGAATGATGACTGACTCCCGGACTGGGCCCCTTATTTTTGTCATTTTTACTTTCTGCTCCTCCCCTACAGATCATCTAGAAGCAAAGCTCTGATGCTCCGCCTGCCCCGGTGAAAACCTGACGTCTCGCCGCCTGCTGCGCGAAGTTCAAGGCCCCTCCTCCCCACGGCTTACTCTCTAGCTGCAAGTCCCCCTCTGTCCTCTGCATGCTCACTCTCAGCATCACCCGACCGTCCTTTTCATTCTTTCCTGCCCTGTGCCTCTCCTACAGCAGCCCCGGCTTCTTGCTCTTCTCTCCACCTCCAACCATCGGCTCCCTTTGCTTCAGGGCCCACTTGAGGTTGCACCACCTCCATGAAGCCTTCCCAGACCACTGTACCCAGAGACGATATCTCCTCTTCACTACAGCTCTTGTCTGGGACAGCGGGGCACCCTCGTTATGTCCGCCTGGAATCTGAGTTATCTGTCTGTTCTGCAGGATTGCGGCTACTGTCATTTCTACCTCTGTAACCCTTGGGATACCATGCTGAACCCTCAGTGAACGTGCAAAAAACATCTGTAGCCTGCATGAATGCTTCAGCCCCACCCCAGGAGGGTTCCACGCGCCTGATACTCACGTCGATCTCGCTGAGGATGACGTCGATGATGCTGCCGATGACAATCAAGAAGTCAAACACATTCCAGGGGTCTCCAAAATACCCCTGGCAGGAAAGAGATGGGAGAACCAGGGCATGAGCCTCGGGAGGAAGGAACCCCGGAGGCCAGCCCAGGGCGGTGGCCCCCATGCAGAACCGATGGGCCACGCCGGGGTGGGGGGGCATGTGGCTCCCCTTTTCCCCGGAGCTCCAGCATGCCCACCTGCTCCCGCCCCCCTCTCCCTTTAGCTCTTTATTTCTCCAGAGCATCTGGTGATGGAAGGGGAGTGAGAGAGTGGTTGGGTAGTCGGGATTTGGGGTCTTAGTCCAGATGGGGAGCTTTCATCTCCCCACCCCTGAAGTCCTCTCTGGGGCTTGATAATGCAGACCTGAGCATCCGGGCCGGGCTGAGTATGTGGGAGTGGACCTGAGAACCGAGAACACAGCCAGACACAGGCATGCCTCAGAGATACGTGTGCATTTGGTTCCAGACCGCTGCAGCGAAGCACGTATCGCAACAAAGCCAATATGGCAATAAAGTGGGTCAAATGAATTTCTTGGTTTCCCCGGGCATATAAAGTCATGTTTATGCTGTGCTGTAGCCTATCAGGTGTGCAGTAGCATTATGTGTAAACAAACAATGTACACACCTTAATTAGAAATAGTTAGTTGCTAAAAAATGGAAACCATCATCCCAGCTTTCAGTGAGTCATAACCACTGGTCACAGATCACCATAACAAATACAATAGCAATAAAAAAGTTTGAGATATTGCAAGAATTACCCAAATGTGACACAGAGACATAAAGTGAACAAATGCCATTAGAAAAATGGCAGACTTGCTCGATGTAGGGTTGCCACAAACCTTCAATTTGTCAAAAACACAGGATCTGCAAAGTGTGACAGAGTGAAGCAAGATAAAATGAAGTGTGCCTGCTTCCCCAGTTCGGGCCTATTAAGCTTAGGGGAAGGCGGGGAATATAAGATGGGCTCAAAGAACGGGGCAGAAAAGAGGCCATCAAGATCTATACGGCTGTCAGCCTGGAAATCCTGCCTGCCCTGGGTCTGAAGGCAGACGCGGGCAAAGGCATGAGCAGGCTGGGGGCAGAAGTGCTGGATGAAGGGGCCTTCGGTGGGATGAGGCTGGAGGGGGGGGCACTCCATGAGAACCCCTCCAGCCGGCCCCGCCAGATAGGCTTGCCCAGGGCCCCAGCACTCACCCTGGCCTTGAACGCCATGAGCTTCAGGATCATCTCCAGGGTGAAGATGAGGGTGAAGGCCACGTTGAGGATGTCTGAGATGTGGTTCATCTCCTCTGACTGGTTGTAGTGCTGTTGGGGGCACAGGAGTGGGGCTGGAGGTTGCATTCCCAGAGCCCCATCCTCTTCCTCAGGCCCCCTGCTCAACTTTTTTCAATCTCAGAAAACTGGGGTCCTGCTTCGCCATCCCCTGAATTCTACCAAGCCTAACGACACCCCTTCCCCAGAGAGGTGATGAAAGGAGGACAGAGGCACCCGGCTGCCGTCCTGCGCTGGGCGGCACGGCCGGGCTTCCTCCCGCGTCTGTTCTGGCTGCCCAGAAGGGAGGCCCCAGCAGGCTCTGTGACAGCTCCCTCTAGTCACCTGGGCACGGGACGAGCAGAGGAGCCCCTGGTTGCAGAGCGGGCGTGATGGCCGACTGCAGGAGGACGCTGAGCTCACCAAGCTTACTTTACCTCCTTGCTGTCCCCAGTGACGGTGAGGCGGCTCGAAGCAGCAACCTGAGCCCCTCTGACTCGCCACTGTGACCCTCCTTGAATCTATTTCCTCGTAAAGTTTCCCACACATTTCTTATCCCTTTTTAGAAAGCTGATGATGTCCCACTTCTACCACAAAACCTTCCCAAGCAGTTCAGAAGGACGTGGTGGCTGTCCCTACCCTACCCTGTCCTGGCAGGGCTGCCTAGGTCTGCTGCCCAGCTTGGACCCACTCCTGAGCCATTGCTCATGATCCTCTGTGCGACCTGGGCTGCTGGCTGGGTGACTCCTTTCCATATCTTCATCACCGAGCAATGTGTGGTCAGGCCAATGGGTGTCTCGGGTGCCTCGGGCCAGGCCGAGCTCGGCAACTCAATTTATACAGGGCTTAAGGGATCAGATGTTTAATTAAGTCTTGACAATGATGCTGCTGATTATGATGTTCTCTTTAGAGTGTGCTTGACTCCTAAGAGACACCTGCTCTGTGAATATTAAATCCATTTTTCTTGGGACTGGAGCCAGAATTGCAACCAACTCAACCATCCAGATTCGCAACAGCAGAAGGGAAACAGAGAAAGCGCTTCCCACTTCCTACACTGCCTCGTCCTGTGTAGACGTCCTCTGTTTAAAAAATTGCCACAGCTGTTTGTAGGCTTGGAAGACCTCCTTCCTAAGCAGTCAAGCGTCTGGCAGCACGGCCTGGGTCTGGCTCACGTGTCTCCCGCACAGCGCCTCACCGCACAGAGCCTGGCCCATGGCGGGCGCCAGGAGAAGCGCCCGGAGAAGCAGGCGGACCCTGCCCAGGCCACAGTGCCTCAGGCAGTCTCCGGGGGCCTTACCTGCATGCCCAGGCAGATGGTGTTGAGCATGATGAGGGCGAACATCAGGTACTCAAAGTAGGAGGAGGTGACGACGTACCACACCTGGTACTGGTATGGGTTCTTGGGGATGTAGCACCGCAGTGGGCGGGCCTTGAGAGCATACTGCACACACTGGCGCTGAAATGCACCACCACAGAGCGGGTCAGTGCCAAGGGGCCCCCTCCCCCTGCCCCCAGCGTCCTGGGCTTCAGAACCCTGCATCCGGCAGGCCGGGAGCAGCTGGGTCTAGAGCCTGCGTGGAGGACTCCACTAGACTGCCCAGGGAAGATCCCACTGGGCCTGCGGGGCTTTGTGTCATCACGGCCCGAGTCTAACATGGCTCTAGCCCGGGGGCTCGAAGGCCTTGCTTTCTCTGGGTGCCATGTGAAGACCCCCACCCCCCCAGGATGTACGCTTCAGGCTGGAGACAGGTTGGAGGTGAGGGAGAGAGAGAGAGGCTGCATCTGGGCACCACGCGGAGGCTCTCTGCCATTCCTGCCCGAGGCCGCTCCGCGGGCCTGGGCCTCGGACTCGGGCTGGCAGGGGCTCTGCGCTCCATCTGCAGCAGGCGGCCGGGCACCTGGTTCTTGTCCAGCTCGCAGTTCTTGTACTCAGTCTCGCCCTGTTCCTGGAAGGTGACGATGACGAAGCCCACGAAGATGTTCATCATGAAGAAGGCGATGAGGATGAGGTAGGTGATGAAGAAGACGGCCATCTCCACGCGGTGGTTGTAGACGGGGCCCGTGTCCTCCTCGTAGGCGTCTATGGCCTTGTACAGTAGCCTTGGGGCGGGCGAGAAGGGAGGGCGGGCTGGGCTGGGATGATGGGGGCGGCCAGGCCAGGGCGGGCTTCATCCTGCCAGCCATGGGCAGCCCGGGAACTTTCTGAACAGTCAAGCGGTGGGAGAATTAGGGCCGTGCTTGGGGGGCTGGGACAGATCCTGGAACAGGCCCGCCCACCCATGAGGAGACCGTCTATATCCAGTCACCCACAGGGTCCCCTGCGGGCAGAGAGGCCCACACCCATGGGGGACTGGCTACGTTCTGTCAGCGCACCCTGGTCACACTCCCAATGGAGTGATTGGTCAGCACGCTGGTCCTGCAGACCATCAGGACTGTGCTGAGCGCTGGCCGTGGGTCTGGCACAGAGCAGGGGGTGGCGGCGGGCAAAGGGCGGGGCAGCTTCCCGACGCTGTGCCTGCCCCGCCATGATAGACCCTCAGTGGCCCTCACTCACTGGGGCCATCCCTCGAAGGTGGAGACAGTGAAGAGAGACATCATGGCTGAGAGCACGTTGTCGAAGTGGAAGTCGTTGTGCACCCACTGGCGGGGACGCAGCTCCATCTGCGTGGGGTCCCCGTCCTTGTACACATAGTAATAGCCCCTAAGGCGAGGAGGCCCAGTCACTCCCCTGGGCAGGGCTGGACCACCTCCTCCGCATGCTGAGTGTGCTGGAGAAACAGCCACGTGGACGGGGGCACACGGAGGGGACACAAGCAACTCTCCCTCCCATCATCCAGGAAAGGTGCCTCCATGAACATGCCTCCCAGGCCCCCAGCCCAGAGGGCCACTGCCTCTGGCACAAGGTCCCCACCCAGGGACCCCTGTCCCCTGCACTCTCAGCTGGCAGGGCGGCACCTGCGCCCCAGGGGCCCCTCCTCCGCCCACCTGCACTCCTTTTCTGTCATCTTGGACTCGTCATTGCAGCTGAAGAACTTCCCCTACATCCGCAAGGAATGGGGAGGGAGACACTGTATAGACACAGGACTGCAAAGTGGGCACAGGAAGGGAGGGTGGCCATCAGGAGGGTGAGGCTGTCTTCCCCTCGGAGGGGGCCCAGCTGGAGGCAGGCCCCAGAGGAGTCTCCACATCTCCAGCCCCCCTCAGGCTTCCTGCCAGGCCTGCGTGCTGCCAGGCCTGGGAATCCGGCTCCTTAAAGCATTCGAGTGCTCGGAGCTGGGCCTGGGGGGCGCAAACAGGAATACGGCTGGGCCCTCCTTCTCTGTGGTGGGGCCCCTTCCACCCCCAGTGGCAGCAGGAAGCCCTCTTAGGGTCCCCCCATCACAGAGCAGGAAGGGCTCTCCTGCCAGCGGGCTGGCCCTGCAGCTGCTGTGGGGACACACGCCGCAGGGGTGGGGGTCCCCCGTCTCAGAGTCAAACAGGTGGCCCCGCACACCCACCCCAAGGCCTGAGGACGTGGGCTCTGGGCTCCCCTATACAGATTCTAGCCAGAGAAGTTCCTCCTTTTACCTACAGCACATATTGAGCACTCACAGATTTTGTTTGAACAAAAGGAGTTGATTGCTAGGTTTTAATATGCCTAAATTAAGTTTGAAATACATGGATTCTGGTCCAGTTCCATCCAAGGCCAGAGAGGGAAAATGCCTCAGCTCGAGGGTACACGGCTACCCCCTACCCACTGCGGGGCTCTGCTGTTCCTACGGCATCCCCCGTCACGGGGGCTGGAGCAGAGGGGTGAAGATGAGGCGGGCGGCACCGGGGGAGAAGCAGGGGAGGACAGCTGCTAGCGGGCAGGTTTCTGGATGCGTCACCTCAGACACCCAGTTTAATATGTAAAGCAAGGCCAAAGTCTTGATACAATAGCTGCGTGTGAACGCATGTGCAAGCTCCCAGAGAATGTGATGTACGGACCACTTGTGACAATGCCTGCTATGTAGGTGGGCGGGAACTGGGGGTCTTCTGATGGGAGGCTATGAAGCACAGCTGGACGGGACAGGGAAGGGCGGGGCCCAGGCATTCCCTCAGGGAGCACGCCCCCCCACGTTAGGAAGGGTCAGACACAGAGTGCCCTGGGGGGGCCCAGCAGAGGAGGGGCTGGGGTGGGGGCAGGGGCAGCCCTTGCCTGGGGGTAAGAGGAGAAGGGCTACATGGAGAGCACTGGGCACTGTGTCCAGGTCAGGTCAAGGAGCAGTGTCCTAGATGAGGCCCTCCTGTCCCTCCAGATGTGACTGATAGGGCCCATCCCCCTTGAGGGCCTCTGGGTGACCCCCCCTGACTGCTCTCCCCAGAGCCTGCTCCCTGTCCATGGGATTTGTGGGGCTTGTTTCATGACCCCCTCAGTCCTACCAGAGACCACGGCCCAGAGAAAATGTTCCAGGAGTGTTTGTTGAGTGAGTGAATGAATGTAAGATGATGTCATTGAATGCCTAAGTCTGACTGAGGTTATGTAGTTGTGATTTTAAAGAATCCAGCTCTGGGCCAGGAGCGGTTTGGGTTATGAAAGGAAGTATTGGGGGTGTCAGTTGTACATGCAAGTATTAATTTCTATGTCCTGCTAATGATTTGAAAGCCAGAGGCATCCAGATAGCAGCCCGGTGGGAGGGGACACCCTCGTAGGACTGACTGCCACATTCCCCCAGGACAGTGAGAACAGAATGAGGCCACTTCCCAGATCTGAACTGATGGCCTCCTGCACTCAGAAACTCCCGGTATATATGAACGATGCCAGACAGACCAGCCTGGGGCATGGTGGGCAGAAGGCCAGCTGATGGGGGGTGGAGCTGCGGCAGTTCTAGCCTGGCAGGCTGGAAGGGGCTGGGAGATGATGACAACGGGGAGGGCCTTGCGGGGCCCAGCAGGTGTGGGGAGGGACCTTCATCCTCAAGGAGAAACCACGGACAGCCAGGAAGACATCAGATCCAATGGCCGTGGTGGCTGGCAGAGCCACAGGGCCAGGGCAGGGCGTCCTCCAGGGAACGGCCCCCAGACTGGATGTGGCTTAGCTGCAAAGCTCTGCGCACTCAAGGGCATCTGCCTCCACAGGCTGGGCCCCCTTTGCTCAGAGCAGGGAGAGAGACCGGTTCCTGCTCCGCCTGGGCACTGGCGCCTGGGCTGGGACAGGAGGGGACGCCGCCCCGGCAGGCGGGCTCACCTTGAAGAGCTGGACGCCGATGCAGGCGAACATGAACTGCAGGAGAGTGGTGACCAGGACGATGTTGCCGATGGTGCGGATGGCCACGAACACACACTGCACCACGTGCTGTGGACGGAGGGGCTGGTGAGCACACACCCCCTCGCTGTCCCTCGCTGCCTCCCAGCTCCCCAGAGGCTCAGAGAGGCTCCTGGGGAAGAGTGGCTGCCCAGACTCATGCTCACCCCCCATCTGGCGAAGGGGTGGGGAGGGTGCCCCGGCAGCGGCCCCCGCGGCCCCTCTCTGCCTTCCCGGGTCCTGCCCAGCCCTCTCTCACCTTCAGCCCTTTGGCCCTGTTGATGGCCCGGAGGGGTCGGAGCACCCTCAGCACCCTGAGGATCTTCACCACGGAGATGGTGCTGGACCTGGGGTGGGGTGGTGGCTGAGGGCGGTGGATTCCAACCCCCAACACCTGCTCCCCCCGCCTTCCCCAGCCCTTCCCTCCTGCTGTGCGTGTGCTCTCCCGGGGATGAAGGTGCCTCCCGCTCTCCGGGCCACTGTCACTGGTGTGCCACCAGCTCAGTAAGGGCTCCTCTGTGTGTGGCTCCAGGCTGTCTCTGCCGTCAGACGGGGAGCAGCCCGGACACAGGGGCTGCACCTGCTGCCTGGCCCTCAAGCCCTCCCTCCCGGGCTCCAGCACACGGCTCTGCCCTCGTAGTGTTGTCACTGCAGCCTCGGTGGCGACAGCCTTGGCCCCCATCCATGGCCCTGAGGGACCCTCCCTTTGCGGCTTGGTGCCCCCCAATGAACAGCAGGTGGTGCTCCTGCCCTGAGGCCCCCGGCATGAAGCAGAGCAGTTGTGCCCCAGGCTGGCCCCTGCCACTGCTCACTCAAGTCCCATGGAGATGAGGGACACGGCCACCACCAGCAGGTCCAGGATGTTGAAGTAGTTGCGGCAGAAGGAGCCCTTGTGCAGGAAGGCACCGTAGGTGGTCATCTGTGGGAGAGGCGGCATTCTGGGTGGGGCGGAGCTTGGGAGCAGGTGCGCCCCCCAAAGAAAGGCTCCCAGGGAAGGTTCACCTCTGCTCAGGAGGAGCCCTTGGCGAGGCCAGCAGTGGCCAGAAGGCTGTGCCTTTCGCTGCACTCCTTGCCTACCCTGAGCGCTTTGCATCCCCGTCTCTGCTCCCCCGGCTCTGGAAGTGTGAGGGCTTCTCACGGGCCGTGATGCCAGGCTTTGCTCTCTGAGCACGTGTTTCCCCAGATGCCATGGGGAGCCCCAGAGTGGGGAAGCCTGCCCTCCTCTCTCCAGAGGACATGATCAAGTGCCCCCCACTCCTCCCTGGAAAGCCCCCTCAGAAGTCACCTCTGCCCTAAGGACTGCGGAGTCAGGCAGCCAACCCCGGAGACTCGGAGACCTTTGCAAGCCTCTGACTCCCCTCTTCCCTCTGCAGCCCCTCTCCTGCCACCCCCCTGCTTCCTGCTCTCCTCTCAGCTTCTGTCGTCTGGTCTCCAATAACCTCCCAGGCCCTTTGCACGAGCACATCGTGTCCCTGAGGTCTGGGAGGGTGAAGTATTACCTGGCATTCAAGATGATTCTGTCTCAACTCCCCTCCCAGCCTCTGAGCCCAGGCCTCCATGTTTGTGCACTCCATCTCAGCCCAAAGGGGTCACTTTCTGCCCTCTGAGCAAATCCCAAAATCTCCTTTCAATGCATTCACTATTTTTCTGTCCTCTTGGACCGACTCTGGTATCTCTCCCCAGTAATGAATCTTTTCCATCTTCCAGGTCTAACTCTAATGTCACCACCTCCAGGAAGTCCTCCTGGACCTTGAGGAAGCCACCCTCTCCCTCTGCTCAGCTCCTTCAGTAGTGGAGGCCAAGAAATAAGTAAGGGACTGTTCCGGTTTCATCATGCAGCCTGCCCTGGGCCCAGGACACCCCCTTCTTCCCTCCTGGCTTGTGAAGGTAAAGGCTGGGACTACTCAGTCTCAGTCACACGTGGGCCCTCTCTTTGGTCCCCAGACCTTCCACTGTGGTAATGTGAGCCCAGTGTGTCAGCCTCGGGAATAGGAGAGCAGCCATGTGCCGTGGACCAGGACCGGGAGGGCCGTGATAGGGCGGAGCTGCCAGAGACCCCCCCCTCAAGGCCGCAGTCACTTCTCTGGGGACCCCTGGGGGGAGAGGCCTTTCAGGCATTGGTAACAAAGGTCCAGGAACAAGTCACAGCTCCCTGGATCTGCTCTTAGGCTAACTGCACCCTCAACATGGGAAGAAAATGCCTATGGCTTCCCAGACACAGGTGCGTACAGCGTGTAAGTCGGAGCCACAGCAGGTGTGGCCGCTCGGCCTGGACACACCCCTCATCCAGCCATCCCTCAGCCTTCACTCACCTTGAGGACAATCTCCACAGTGAAGACAGAGGTGAAAGCGATGTCAAAATACCCAAGGATCTGGTGACAGGGCCGGGGAGAGAGAGGTCAGTGAGGAAGGGCGGAGCAATGGCACCATCTTTATGCCACCACGACCAGCATCATTGAAACCAGGTGACAGGAGCCTGTCTGTGTTGCCTGCTGTGATGACACTGTTCAGAAGGAGGGACTGCACAGTCTTGGCCCTCCAGGGATTTAAACTCTAATACACTCTGCTGCCATACCACACAGAGGATACAGCTGAGCTCTAACACCAGAGCAACACGTGCCAGTGGCTGACCTTGGAGTGGGGAGGGGTGCTGAGCGGGCAGAGGGCACGGGTCTGCCATCACCTGATTCCTCATGGACTCTGCCCGGATGGGGTCCTCGGCAGCCAGGGCGGCACTGCTGAGCAGGATGAAGAGCAGGATGAAGTTGGTGAACCACGTGGCATTGACAATGCGATGACACAGGACACGGATCCTGCAGGGGTGGGGGTCAGGGCAGCTATGAGCCACGGGGCGCTCAGGCCTCACCAGCCGCTGTCCTGCAGAGGGCCGCTGGGTTGCACCTCACGGGTCGGTGGAGAAGGACGCCTGCATCTGGATGGTCCTCTGACCGGACGTGCAGGTGGCCCTGCCCCTCATTCTGTCCCTGCAGCCTCAGTTGCCCCTCACAACCAAGCCCCTCCAGCACCACCTGCCCTCTCCCCCAGGATCCCACCCCCACCCCTCCACAGTTTCCCCACCAGAGAACAGGACAGGCTGACCTCCATCCACAAGCCAGAAAGGTGAAACTCCATGAAGACTACAGTCTACGTGTATTTTAAAGTTGTAAAATTGTGAGGTCAAAATTGCTCCCAGGAAGGAGCCAATATATAGAATCCCCCTCAGGTGTAAGTACCTGCTGAGGTTTACAGCATTACCTCTCTCAGAGACACTAGCATTTCAAACAGGGCACCAGAGCTTAAGCTGGAGGAATGAGTTTCTCAGAGTGTAACGCTAAGCCCAGAGAATCAGGTGAAAGGGCCTTTTTAGGGCAGCCCTCCCCGGAAGCCCCATTGGCCGTGCTGCTCGGCAGCCAAGGGACCCCCTACTTGTTGGTGGGGCTGAAGATGAAGAAGGAGCTGGCATCTGGAATGGGCACCGCCTTCTCTTTCAGCTGCAGCTCAGCCAGGGGGCGCGGGCGGGGGCTCACCGGGATCTCTGGCTCATCTTCTTCATCATCCCCTGTGGGGAGGAGAGAGAGCAGAATTGGGAGTGTCCTTCCCTACTCTGCTGCTCCCCTGGCTTCTATGCTCTGAATCCCACCACGACTTCCCAGCAGCCAGCAAGCAAAAGGTGGTGGCAGTCAAGGCAAGGCCCGAGGACGTCAGCACAGTCCAGCCCATGGGTCTCTCCTTCCCTGCAGCGAACAGGCCTGAGCTGTTGCAGATGACCGTCAGACCCGGACCCTCCAGAAGTGGGGCCGAGAGCAAGATCGGGCGGCCTTGATGTCGCATCTTCTGTCTCAGGGCTGGACTCACACCATCTCAAATGCTCACAAGCTGGGGAGCACTGGGGGGCCCTGCTTCAGATGAGACCTGAGTTCTGGTGCTTGGCCATGTCCCTAACTTGCTGTGCATGCTAGGAAGTCCCTGTCCATCCAGGGCTTTGGCTTCCCAGTTTGCAACATTGCTGAGGGGCCAGAGGCTTGTTGAAATAAATGGACTCTGAGGTCCTCTCCTGGGCTAGATGCTAAACCACTGCAGAGGCGACTTGCCAGCATGAGAAGAAATCACACTGCTTGGGCTTTAGCCAGACTCCAGCACCAAGGCAGACACTGCGGTGAGAGGGGGTGGAGGAGAGAGATGGCCCTCCAAGCTCATTCCTGTCCCATGGACTTGTGAGAGGGAGCTGACCCCCCCGAGGCCCTCAGCTCCAAGGGGAGGATCCAGCGATCAGGGTGGGCAGCCCTGGCACAAGCTGGAGTGCCTGGCATCTTGCAGCTCTTGTCCAGTCCCTTGGTTCCCTCACCCCACAGCCGCCCCCTCCCTACCATGCCAGCTCCTGGCAGAGGCCCCTTGGGGAAGCCGAAGCCATGGACTCTGCTCCTTCCATCCTGGCAGCCTGCACAGGTTCTCAGCCCCGCCAGAGACCCCCACTTCTTCTTCCTCACAATGAGTGTCCTGACATGACACTTCCCGTCCTCCCCCGGCTGCCAGACACCCCAGAGACACAGTTTGTGCTCAATCACAGGGACTGTTAATTCTTGCAGTCAGCATATTTGCTTTCTTTCTACCGGTTAATTCTGATTTCTTCAGTCAATGCCCAATTTATTAACTTCATTGTCCATATCTTTTGTCATAAGGCATTTCAAATTATTTTTGAAAAGAAGCAGGATAAACATATTCAGCCCCTTTGGCTAGACCTCTTCCAGCTGCCCACCCCATTGCCCCTCCACCCTCCGCACTTCCCCTAACCTCGGACTCCCCAGGTCAGCCACCCTCTACCAGCCACTCACGTCTATTAAGGATGGGTGTTAGATGAAACAACTCAAGATGAATTATTTTGAAATGCAAATATTTGTTTCTGGCAGATATCTGAAGAAATATTATTAGTCTTATCTGCACCAGCTCCATTCTCCCCACACTTCACTTTGCAAAGTCCTTCCATGCATTAGTTCAGTCTGTTTATTGAGTGCCTATTCTGTGCCATCTGGAACACAGAAAGCTCTCCCTGGACCTTAGAGTCCCCAGGGCAAACTGATGCTAACCAGCTGATTCCACTGATGGACCAGCGACTCAGGGCCCCGACAGACTCATGGGTGAGCTAAGAGAACCAAGAGCTCAGAGGCATCAGGGCTCTTGCAGGCAGCCTTGCGGCATGAACCCAGCCTGGCTCCACCCCTTCCATGTGTTCTCTGGGACAGATGAAGAGGATTTCTGCAGCAGCCACTGGTTATTTGCACTTACAAGATGTTATAGTTTATCCACAGCCATGGATTATCCTCTCTCCCAGCCTACCTTTGTCACCTTCATTTGGATCTTCCCATAGGGCAAGTCCCTGTATCAGTCCATCCCCCAGTCCTGCCAGACACTGGATGCTGAATAACCTGCCCACCTGCCCCACACACTTGGACACACCCTCATCAACGATCTGCGCTGTGTGGCTAGAATGGAAGACCTGTGTAGCCATGAGTCTGTGCCCCTAAGCATTGAAGCCCACTCCTGGCACTCAATAAATACTTGCTGAATTAAAGGAAAATAAAATGCATGGATTTTTCTGTTGTGTGTATTGTAAGGAGAGGCCGGCTGGCAGGTAGCTTATTTGCATGACTAGGTGCAGAGGGACATCCTGTGTCCTGATCTCCTCACGGAAGAGTCCAGGCAGGGGACACACAATAGGCTGCCCCCAAGGAGAAATCCACCCCAGCATATTCCCCCCAGGGCCCCAGGACCCTCACCTGGGAAGTCAGCCGAGGGGTAGGGGTCCTTCACCTCATTGACACTCGATTCAAACTCATCTATTTTCAGCTGTAGGAAGAGCACAGTGACAATGACGATAGGAAAAAGCTGCAGTTGCCACTTATTGAACATTTACTGGGGGCCCGTGTAGGCTTCAGCTCTCTTCACCCTCCCTGAAGCCTGAAGGATAGGCCATGTTATGATCATTCTCATTTTACAAACGAGAAGCCAGCCTGGATAGGTCAGACCAGTTGCCCAAGCTCCCACGGGACGAAGCCAGGACCTCCGCCAGTCCCGGTCTGTGCACTGCACCCCTGCTGGTTCTCAGAAGGGAGCTGAACTCCCCAGGCCGGGGTCCCAGCCCCCCTGGGGTCCAATTCCCTGACCTGCTGAGCTCTGCTTCCTCCGCATCCAGGGAGACTGAACAGGGCAGGGCTAGGAATGGTGGGAGGCCAGTCTGGGCCTCTCAATGGAACAGGGGTGTCAAGAGGGGAGGGGGGCTCCTTGACTTGGGTGGGAAGCTGGGGTTCTGAGGAAGTCTGGTTCCCAGATTGGGTTCCCAGTACAAAGGGTTCCCTGCTGTAGCCATAGCCACTGACTCTTTCCCCAGTATCATGAGGGAGATAACCAGGCAGAGAGCCTCTTCCCCACCTTCCCAAACCCCAGCAGCACCCCAAGGCCCGGGGGTGAATGGGGGGTTTCCAAGGTCGGTCCTCATCCTGCCCCAGGCCCGCCCCATGTGGTCTGCTCACCTTGGCGGTGGTGGGGATACCCTCCCCCTTGGGTTTCTGTTCCAGTTTCTTGGCCATCATGGACTTCTCCTCCTCTGGCTTGTCTGGAAGGCCCCTGAGTGGGAAAACCAAGAAAGCCAAGTGGGGGCCCGACTAGAAAGTTCTCTGGGATCCGCTCAGCCTGATGGGGCCCTCAGGGGCTCTGGGCAGGAAGGCCAGGACACGGGCAGGGATGTGGGCCTGGGCAAGCCCTTTCCCTGTGATGAGGGGGCATGGAGCTCAGGTCGGGCCCGCGGCTAAACAGGGCTCACTGGCCAGCCACATTCCATGGCCACTGACCAGCGAGTGGGGGGAAGGATATTTGCAGCACTGGCGCCACCGGGGAGCCCCGACCCACCCATCTTGAATCAGAATCAGCATAACAAGACCCCAGATGACCCATTTGTGGGTAGAATGTAGGAAATACTGCCTAGAAGACCAGGCCTGCTTCTGTTCCCAGAGGGGGGTCCAGGCTCCAGAGAGTTAAGGGACACACGTGTAGATGGGGAGAACTGTAACGGTCCTGAGGAGCCAGCCACCACGCACACAGGATGCCTGAGGCTCTGCAAAGGGAAGACTCCATCCAACCCTCCAAGAAGTGCAGGGGCTTCATGGACAGGCTGGGGGATTCCTAGACCCCTCCCTGGGGCACCTTGGCCTGATTCCCCAGGCTTTGCCATTTCCTGAGGCCTTTGTAGAGGCTGCCTTGCCTGTAGTCCTGCCCAGGGATGCCTCCTGGGACCCCAGCCATCCCTGGACATGCTGTTGGCAAGCCTGTCTGGAAGTCCCAGCTCTGCTCCCCTGGGCGGCATGGAGTGAGCGCCCTGCTGCTGGGGTGGGCACTGTGGGGGTGCGGCCCCTGCTCAGCAGGCCCCAGGGAGCGTGCACCCCATCCCTCCCTGCTGGGGAGGCAGCCCTCACCTGGACATCTTCCTGCGCTTTCGCTCCTCAGCCTTGGCCTTCTGGGCAGAGGTCAGGCTCTCCGCCTCGGCTAGGTTGTCCACAGCGATGGCCAGGAAGACGTTGAGCAGGATGTCTGAGGGCGTCCAGCTAAGGAGCCTCGAGTTGTGGTGAAAGGGAAACCTCTGGGCCCAGAGTCCTACATGCATGCATGTTGGCAGAACCTGAGCCTGCTCCCTGGGTGGGGTCCTGGAGTCCCACGGGAGGGCAGGGGCCCCGGGACATGGACAAGCATCCTCAGGGAAGCCTGCCTACAGAGAGTGCCCGCGATGGGGCCTGAATCCCCAGTGGCCTCAGATGCCAGTATTTCCTGCTCAGGACTGATCCCAGCTCCCACAGAGGCTGTCTGGGAGCCATGAACCCACGGGAACTCAGGGAAGGGTGGCCCCCTCGCTCCCTCCCTCCGATACCAGGCTCCAAGGCACAGGCCTCCGGGGCCTGGCTGCTGGCTCTCTGTACCCTGCCCGCCGCACCCCCAGCCTCTCGGCTCATCTCTCAGTTCACCCATGCCCAGCCTGCCTGGCTCCCTGGCTCCTTCCCACCTGCCCTCCCACCTCTGGACCAGGCTGTCCCCTGAGCTTCCCTCTTCTCTGTTCCCCTTGCCCTTCCTGCTCCCTCCCTCAGGCTCACCAATCTCCCTGGCATTAATTCTCCCACCCCTGTGGTTCTCTGGCCTTCCTGGCAGGAGGATTATCCTGCAGCTACACCTGCTTTTGGTGTTTGCTGGAGCCTATCTCCCAGCCCACCAGGAGCTTGGGAGCTCACCTGTGGCCAGAGAGCCTGGTGCCTGGCAGGTGGACACCCCTGACTCTGTTTCAAGCCTGTCTCCCAACCCCCCCTCCCCAAGCCCTTTCCTGCGCCCTGTTCCTGAGGGGGTACAGTTGCCACAGACGAAAAGGATGATGAAATAAATGCACACAAGCATGCCGGGGTAGGACGGACCGCCGTAGGCCATGATCCCGTCATACATCACAGAGTTCCAGTCCTCACCCGTCAGAACCTGGAGGGACAGGGAGAAACAGGGGTTGGGGGGGACACAGAAGGACCTGGGACCCGTCAGTTGGGGCCGAGCTCTCTGAGAGGCCCCTTGCGACCCGCCACGCCCTGGACCTGTCCTCTCTCCCTCCGTGGCCGGGACAGAAGGTCCCTGCTCTCTTCCTGGGGCCTCTTCCTTATCACTGGCTGCCCAGGCGAGGGGTTTGACTGTGGCGTCCCCACTCCCCCGTGCCCTGTTCCTAATGCCAGGCTTAACTGTATGTAATGCGTCCTGACAGGCTGCCTGTTATCCCAGCCTCCAGAAATAGTGTGAAATGTTTAGTGCCTTGGAAGACGTAATGCCTGAGCAGCCAGGGGTGTGACAGGAAGAAGGTGTAGAGCCAGCCAGATTGTCACACACGGCCCCTCCCATGGCACCAATGGGCAGGGTCCCTCCTGAGCACGGGCTCCAGCAGAGGGGGCATTTCTCTGCCCTGCACAAGGGAAGCTCCTCCTTAGGCCTGTGGCTCTGACGGCCTCTCAGAAGTCAGAGTCATTCAGGCTCCTGTGAACGGCCTCTAGCAAACCCTGGCCAAGCCCTGCCTCTGAGGGAGAAATGGTCGGCACTTCTCTGGGGCCTTCACGGCCTTGGCAGGGAGAGCTCACCGTGCCCGATACCAGGAGCAATGGAGAGAAAACATGCAGCTGGGCCCCCAGTGCACCCCACCTCCACTCCTTCATTATCTGCCCGCCTCCATTCACTCCTGGTCTGTGGGTCAGCCCTCTGCAAGGCACCAGGGAGGAAGACAGGACACACGGGGCACAGCCCCTGGCCTCAGGAGTGTGGAGGAGACAGACAGGCAGCTATTCCAGTGCAGAGCAGCACAGGGCTGAGGGGGCCTGGAGAGGGACCTCGAACTCAAGCCCACAGATCAGAGAAGGCTTCACAGAGGAGGTGACGCCCACCATGACCTTGAAGGATGAGAAGCAGGATTGAGCCCGTGCAGCGCGGCCTACCTGGAAGACGCTGATGAGAGCCTGTGGGAAGCTGTCGAAGTTGCTGCGCCGCACCTCCGTGTCCTCGAAGTCGTACCTGCCCCCGAAGAGCTGCATGCCCAGCAGGGCGGAGATGACGATGAAGAGGAAGAGCAGCAGCAGCAAGGAGGCGATGGAGCGGACGGAGTTGAGCAGGGATGCCACCAGGTTGCTCAGCGACGTCCAGTGCCTGAAAGCAGCTCATGAGGCCCCGGGCGGGCTTGGACCGGGGGGAGCAGAGGGCGACAGGGCTGCCTCTGGCCGAGAAGGCCCGGGGTGCGTGCATCGAGTGCAAGCCGCCTCCGCTTCCCCCGGAGCACTCACCCAGATTGCTCCTCCATCCCTGCCGGTCACAGCGCTAGACCACAGGCCCCGTGAGAGTGAGGACCGCCTCGCTCCTGGGCACCCGTGCCCGGCACCGCGCCCAGCTCGGGGGGCGCTCAGTCAGCCCTCAGGAACGCGTGACTGCACCGCCCCTTCCCTCCCCGCTCCCTCCCTCCTCTTACTGGGTCCTTCCTTATTCCCAGGCTCCTCCCCCACCTGCCTCTCCTTCCTCCCCCCCAGCCCCTTCTTCTCCCCCCCTCTCTCCTGTGCATGCCCACCGTCCCTGCCTCACTGCGAGACAACGGTGAGGGGCAAGCAAAGATCAGAGAAGTGAGGTCAAGAGGGGAGAAGCAATTTCTCTTGCATAGAGGGGGGCCGGTTCCTGGCCGGGGCCACCGGGGACCTTGTGCAGACCCCAGGCCTCGGGGTGCAGGGTGGGTGGGACCCGCCTGGCGCTCACTTGGTGACCTTGAAGATCCTCAGGAGGCGGACGCAGCGCAGCACGGAGATGCCCAGGGGGGTCATAGCACCCGATTCCACCAGGAGGATCTCCAGAATGCCACTGCACACCACGAAGCAGTCGAAGCGGTTGAAGATGGACATGAAGTACTGACGCAGGCCCAGCCCGTACATCTTCATCAGCATCTCGACGGTGAAGAGGGACAGCAGCACGCGGTTGGCGACGTCTGCGGGCAGCAGTGTGGCCTCAGCTCCCTGCCCGCCTGCTCGCCCTCTCCCGCCCCAGCTCTCGCTTGGCCAAGCCCTCAGCCCCGGCGCCCTCACCACCTTTCCCAGCATCCTCCTTTCTCCACCCTCAAAACCCAGTGAAATCTGGTGAATTGTTGCCCGTGGAAGTAGCACTGACCTAGATTTCTAAAAAGCTAAGCCATTCCATATTAACAATTTTATTTCATCTAATTTCACTTAAAATCATAAAGCTCTGCCACTTCCTCATGACGCCTCCCTCTCTCTTGCTAGAGGAGGGGTCCCCCCCACCTTTCTGAAGCTGATCTGTCCCCTCTGCTTGCCCCACGCACCCTCAACCTCAGGAAACCCACTGCCAGTGACCCCTTTTCTTCCCCATGTTTAGCCTCTTCCTTTCTAAGGCACTGTCCTACTGCCGTTCTAAACGCGCAGCCAACCCCGCTTTCCCTGTAGCTCTGCCCCCGCTCTCTCCTTCCAGTCACAGCCACTCTCCAGAAAAGGTTACCTACTCCGATTTCTCACCTCCTCAGACCTATTCCTTCTCCAACTCAGACCTAACTGGGTGCACCCCCTCCCTGCACCAACACACGCTCCTGTCTTCCATCGCTTCCATGTTACCAAATCCAACCAACATTTTAATTCTCATTTTCCTGACCTCCCAGAAGCATTGGGCACCATTGACCAGCCTCTCTCAGCCCCCAAAATACCCAGTCACTGACTGACTTCCCCATCTCAGTAAGCAGTGCTACCATCTGTTTACCTGCAAAGGCCAGGAATCTCAAATCCATCTCTCACTCCTTGTGGTGGGCAGTGTTCACATCCTGCCCACATGTGGTCACAGACAGCGCCCTGACCATGCTTGGCACACTCAACAGTTAACGGCTGGGTGGACGGACGCAGGCGTGCATCTGGTCTGCAGCATTGTTTCCTATCTCCTTCCCATAGAAGGTGACACTCTTCTGCCCTAATTATTTTCCTTCCTTTTTCTCTTTCGTCCTTTTACACATAGTGTCTTTTGTACTATATCGCAGGCTCCTGGAGTTGCCAGCTCCTGTGGGTTGTGTCTGATCATTCTTCCTCGGGGGGCCCTGTTCCCTATTCAGTTTGCAGTTGTTTTGTTGTGAGCTCATCTTTGGGAAATACTTTCCCCCGCAGGGATTCTGTGTACCTTTGGTTGAGACGCATCCTTAAAGAGTGGATTACATTCACTTCTGCTGGGCACCCCAGAGGCTTCCCTTGTCTGTGACTAGCTTTTCTCACCTGAGCCATTTTTCGTTGTTCCCAGAGCTTCCAACAAGGAAAAACTCCCAAGCTCTCTCTGTGGCCCAAGGGGCAGTGAGCTTTTGCTTTCCTTACATGGGGACAGGGCCTTGGCTCTATGCCTTCCAGCTCCCACCCCACACAGGCCCCAGGCCCTGTCTCTTCTTCCTGTATAGGTGTTAAGAAGCCAGTCACCACCCCCTAGGGTTTAAGCCTAGTTCTAGAATGTTCCTGAAAGTCAGCTCACAAACACACTGCTTTCAGAAGCTTCTTCATTTCCGCCACTCAGCAACTTCCTCTCCTTTCTTTGAAATATGGTTCTCGTGACATGGGCAGCACTGCTAACTGCTTGTCGTGGGGAACACTTAGTCTGGCCCACCGTGTTGCTGGAACTTGTCCCCCTTTTCTTTGGAGAACTCGTCACAACCCAAAGTCCCCCACACAGGAGGGCACCCACTGCACAGATGAAGCGGACAATTCACCTTCCACCAAGACTGACCTTTCAAAAACTCAGGTCAGATCGTGTTACATGCCTGCTCTTTGTTTTATTTTATTTTCATGAGCTTCCCATCACCTAAAGGCTAAAGTCCTGACACTCCTGCTACTTCCACTCACCACAAAGTGCGTATGGCTGCTGAGCTCACCACACCGTCCCAGGTCACCCTGTCTCTGCACGTGCTGTTCCCCTGCAGGAATTCCCCCCTCCCTGTGGCTGCCTGGCGCTTGTCTGCCTTTCCTTAAGATCCACCGAACCCCAACATCTCCTGCCCTGCAAGCTTTCTCTTGCTACCTTCAATTTACCTCTGTCATTGCCCGCCTTACATTGGCATTATTTATTGATATGTCTTCCCTTCTGACCAGGTAAGCAGCCTGAAGCCAAGAGCAGTGCATTAATTCTTTGTGCGTCCTGAGCTCCTTTGCAAGCTTTTCCTACAGTATATATGTGACAAACAGTTGCTGAAAGATTGCTGTTGTGGGAGGAGAATTTGAACTTGGATGTTTGAAGTTCTAAACTACTGATAATCTTTATGTCCAGTATCTATAATTTAATAATTTTCTCTGACACCTGGACAAGCACCTGGAGGTTCCCCAATGTGTTGTCACCAGTAATGCCATGAGGAGGAAAGCGTCACCAGCCTACCATTTCTAGAAAACGACGTCACTATCTAACTGACCTCGTCTGCGAACGGAGGTGCTACTGGCTGGCTCTGGCCACCTCCCCCATCTGTCCTGTTCCTGGCCTCATTCTGTGCTGTCTCACCTTGCAAATGGGTCAGCCAGAGAGGCTGGCTGTGGTGCTCTGAGGCGATGGACAGGGTGTTGAGGGCGACAATCAGGATCACCAGCCAATAGAAGACCCTGGACTTCACCACCTCATGGCACTTCCAGCGAAAGACGCGGTTCCACCGCCTCCAGTGTCGGCTGGGAGAGGACGCAAAGGAGGATGGAGACAAAAAGCTGCTTTACTCCAAGCTCCCGCCTTTCCGAGGTTACGGACTGCAGCCACACTTAGTCTGATCACCTGCCATCCAGGCACTTGAGAGACGCCAAGAGCATGAGCTGCAGAGCCAGACTGATTTAAAATCTTGCATCTAATTAGCAAAGCTGCTCATCTTTCAAAGGAGAATAATGACAATGCCACAACCTCAGAGGGAATAGAGACAATGCTAGCACAGTGCTTAGCGCTGTGCCTGGCATGGAGTAGGGGCTCCACACATTTTCATTAAAGGAACACATGTCACCCATTATAAAAGCAGTTCTTTAGCCAATTAAGAATATCTGGTGCTGGGGAAGGTTTCACAGTCAGCACAACCTTTTGGGAGAGCAACATGGCAGTGCCTGGCAAGGTTTAAAATCTATACACCCTCTGGCCCCGTACGTCTTTTCTAGGAATCTGCCCAGCAGAAATAGTCATACTTATGCACAACTGTTCCCTGTGGCACTGTTTGTATTGCCAAAAACTGGAAAGATTAATCAAATATATTATAGTGCATCCATACTGAGGAGTGTTTTATATCCAAATATGTCCCGAAAGAAGATGTATGAGCTATCAAGCCAGGAAAGGACGAGGAGGAAACGTAAATGCAAATGACTGCGTTAAAGAAGCCGATGTGAACAGACTACATACTGTGTGGCTCCAACTACCTGACATTCTGGAAAAGGCAAACCACAGAGGCAGTAGAGAGGCCAGTGGCTGGCTGCCAGAAGTGGAGGGCGAGGAGGCAGAGCACAGAGGGCCTTCAGAGCAGTGAAAATACTCCGGATGACAATGACGGATACATGTCAGCACACATTCATCCAAAACCACATCACGTGCAACACTAAGAGTGAGCCTGCTGTAACCCGCGGCCTGGTGATGACATGTGTCCACTGGTGCGTTTGTGGATGACGGGGGAGGCCGTGAATGTGTGGGGCCAGGGGCATATGGGAAGTCCTGTACCTTCAGCTCAGTTTTGCTGTGAACCTAAAACTTTTCCTTAAGAAGCCTTTAAAAAAATGTATGTGTATGGATAAAGTTGCCCTCAACAGATAATTTGAAGTTAAAAATGTAAGTTACTAGATAATATGTGTATCATATTCATTTATTGGTCAAATATTCGGCAGCACCTGTGTGCTGGGCACTGTTCTAGGCTCTGGAGTGACAGTAGTTACATAAATAACCCCGTTATATAAGTAGCCAAAACAAAAACAAAGAACCTGTGTGTGTGTGTGTGTGTGTGTGTGTGTGATGAAAGCACAGGAAGCGTCTTGGAGGGATACAGATCGTCACCACGGTCACCTCTCTGCAGGCGGGGGAACCTCCGTCTTGTCTTTGGTGTGGTTCACTGTTGTTTGATCTTTCAAACTCACAGTCATGTGTGAATGTGTGAGGGAAGGAGACGAAGGCCTGGAGCTGGATGGACCCTGTGTCTGACCCCGGGCACAGTTCCCGGCACTGCCCTCTGCGGCGTGTCTCCCCTCGCCCTGCGCAGTTTCCCGGAACAGCCCGCCCCACCCACTCCGCTCTGAGTCGAGGGCAGCAGCCCAATGTGCTGGCTGCCTCCCGGGCCTCCCAGTGTATATAAACAGGCCACCCACTGAGTGCCCTCTGATGGCACTAGGGGGACGGTGGCTGGGCTCCCACCCCATGTCTCTGGGAGCTCAGGGCTGGGAGGACTCCAGGGAGGTGGGCAGGTACTCACACAAACTGGACGATTTTGTTCAAGCCCTCGATTTCATACAGGCTCTCCGTGTCAGAACCGCCTTCATCCAAAGACAGCCTGCCTGGGGACAGGAGGGCACGGTGGGCCCCTCTGCGGGTGACACACCTAGGCCAGGCTCCCCTGGGAAAGAGTCTTTTGACTGGAGGTGCCTGTGACAATGGGTCCTAGTGGGGCTGGAGGCCTCCCTGTGCTCCTGAGACCCAGATCCCCAGGAGCCCAGGAGTGCACATCTGAAGGGGGGTGGTTGTGGGTGGGCAGTGAGGTCCTTTGTCCTTCCGGAGGAGCCTTGGCACGCCCGGATGCCACCATTTCGAGGTGCAAATCACTCCCCTTCTAAGGGCCTTGGTTTTCTCATCTGCAAAACGGCAACGTTCCACCTGCTCGGACCCCACACTTGCAGGAGGGCGAGGTGCGTTCTGCAGGAGCCGACCGCGAGGGCAAATGCGGGGTCAGGGGACGCTGGCCGGGGCCCTGGGCACGAACCTTCCCTCAGGTCCTCAGCGTCCATGACCTCGCCCTGCGTGATCCAGCTCAGGTAGCCCCGGAGGTCCTCCTCCAGCTGCTGCTTCTCCCGGAGCTTCTGGAAGGTGCCCCTGGACTTGGCCTTCTCCCGCTCCTTGGTGAACTCCCTGAGGTGCAACCCGGGCGGTGGGGAGGGGAGCAGGAGAGAAAGAAGGGGCTGAGGGAGGGTCGAGCTTCCCAAGGACAGAGAGGGCACTCTCTCTGGCTGGATGTGCCCCTCCTCCGGTCAGGGCGCCACCTGTGGTCCACGTGCCCTTCCAGGCAGCTGAGGGGCAGCCTCGCGCTCCCTCTCCGTCGCCCACCCCCAGGAGCGCCTTGGAACCCCCGGGCTTCTTTCTCGTGTCCTTCTCATTCCAGCTCATTCTCTCCCGCCCTGGCTGGGGGTCACCCTGGACACTAGCGATGACTGACAGGACAGCCCACTGCTGTGGAATCAGCCAGAAGATCTCCGGTGCTGCCCTGACCCTTCCAGTGGCCTTGGGAGCATCGCTTCTGGCCCCAAGGCCTGGAGTAACCTGTCCCGGGCCCGGAAGGAACCAGGTGGTGACACTGGAAGGCCAGGGCCCCAGGGTCAGCAGGGGTCTGCAGACCAGCAGAGGCGGCCCTTGGCCACACACCGAGGGGCAGACAGGGGGCTCTGAGGAGGTGGGGCTGGGAGGCCAGGAGGGGGCTGCTCCGGCCCTTGGCACCATCCCAGGGGCCGTCCCCAGCCAGGGGCTCGTGGCCGTGGCACGCCACGGGACCCTCCTCAAGATTGATGCTGCTCGATGCGCAAAATAAAGCCATAGCTTTACAAAGGAGCTAATTATACTAAAATGTAGTTACTGAAATATAAAGAAATTGTAACAAAGCAATATATATGCTTTATTCACTCATTAACTAGCAAGATCCAGGTGCAGGTCCCATAATGATCATGTCAAAGTAGTAAGGAGTGTAATATTTGCAACAGCTGTAATGTGACATGTGCCTTCTGCTAGGACAAGCCACAGACAGCGCTAAATTCACTGTGACTTGTTACCCACATTCATAATGAAACTCTCAATTTCAGTGAGAGGTAATGGATGATAGACACCAGTTTTTCCTATCCAAGTTCACAGACCCCCTGAATTTGACCTACAGAAACTGGGATCGCTTCTGAGGTGCTGTGATGGGATGGGGAGAGGCTGGTGGTCACTAGGCTCCAAGCTGGGGCTGGGATGGAGCCATCACGGAGAACAGCCCTCACTGACAGTGACTGACAGTACTCAGCACTTCTTACGGGCTGGACTCTGTTCTAAGTACTTTATAGGTATTAATTCTTTTAATCTTCCCATCATTAAATTCTGAAACAGGTACTGAAATTTCTCCTATTTGACAGATGTGGACCTGAGGCACAGAGAAGCTAGGCAATTAGGCAAAGGTCACACAGCCACCAAGCAGTGGTGCAAGGATTTAAACTTGGGCCTCTAACTCCAGGGTCTGTGCACTGAACTGAAGGTCTTACTGACACAGTGCTGGGCATCAGCTCACACACGTCCAGGGCAGGAGGCTGGGGCCCCAGGACTTTGTTCATAGGGAGGGGGGTGGCAGAGGGACAGGAGGAAGCAAGGATGGAAGAAGGCTTGAGGAGAAGGGAGAAAAGCCGAAAGCTGAGGGGCTTCTGACTGCATCTTCTGTCTCTTTCTTGCTAACCAGGGGGTGCACTCTGGGCTGAAGGGCCCCAGGGTGAACAGAAGCTCTGACCCAGCCCCCCTGTCCGGCCCCACCACTTCCTCCCCCACTGCCTCCACCCCCTTCCCGCTGTCCTTCTTGTCCCCCTCCCCCCACCTCCTCCTCCCCTCTCTCCTCTCTCTTCTCAGCCACCTTTGAACCTCCTTACCCGCTCAGGACACCCAGGACGAGGTTGAGGATGAAGAAGGACCCCAGCAGAATCAGGGTGACAAAATAGATCCACGGCCACTCATTCCCAATGGCATCGTTGACCTGGTCCAGACAGAGGTGTGAGTCCCAGCCCCTGACTTGAGGCTTAGGTCCCCTCCCTGAACTGGCTCACTCCCACTCCACCCAGCCCTGAGGGACAAGGAAGGGGCCACTGGGGCCCAGCAAGGGACCTTTTCTCACTCGAGGACCAGGACCCGGAGCTGGAAGGACCTCCATCGGGGGTCGTGCTGGCTGTCTACCTGGCCCAGGTAAGGCCGACCCATTTCTCCCTCCACCCGTCTGCCTCCCTGGCTTGACTCTCCCAAGGACACAGTCTCCAGCTTTCTTTCCAGCCAAGATGGTTCACAGTGGAAGAAACATGTTAAAGTCTTGGCCTGAGCTTGGCCAGCTCCTTCCTGAATGACCTGTGGCCCTTCCAGTCCCCTGACACCTCCAAGCCTTACCCCACCTGAATGATGGACAATATTTGCGTGCTTCTCATAGGCTGATAATAGAGGGGAAGTGACACATGTGGCTGCCTTTGAAATGTTTAATACTTTGTTCTCATGATACCAACTTATAAGAACTGTTCTTACGAATACTTTATACTTGCAAAGTATTTGACAGTTTTACAGCATTTTCCCCCACAAGCAGTGTCATATCGTGGTTGAGTTCTGATCAGAGCCACATGGATTAGAGTTCAGTTCTTGGATCAATTGTTCATTAGCTCCGTAACCGAGGGCAAATGACTGAATCTCCCCCAGCCTCAGTTTCCTTACCTATAAATTGGGAATGATGCCTTCCATTGTTGGACAATTAAATAAAAAATGCAACCTGGTTCTTAATAACCCTAAATGAATAACATACTTCAGCAAGAAAACTCACACAGGACTGACTGGGTGCCAGCACTGTTGTGACTCAGCTAACCTCTCACTGACCCTCATAGCTACCCTAGGATGTGGGTACTAGTTTTATTTTACAGACAGGGAAATTTGTATCTAATCATATTTATATGGGAAAGTGGTTTTGCCTGGCAGCAAGAAGAGAGACTCAAAAGGTCCTTCATCTCAAGAAATCTGAGATTCTAGGCTCTCAGGAGCGAGACACTCCCCGGCTTAGGGAAAAGGTAGGAATTGAGACCAGAAGCCTTGGCGCTCCTGGTTTCTGCTCCCATACCCGTCCTGGGCCCTGCACAGGCAGGCTGTACCTGGGGACAGCCCCTATGGGGACCAGAAGGGGGCCACACACCTGCAGGGGGTTCCCGGGGGGGTGGGAAGAGAAGGGGCATTCAAGCAGTGATGGGCAGCCCCCACCACCCCCACCCCCAGCTGGTGGCAAAAGGGGATGGCTCCGGCAGGCGCAGACCCGACACACCCAGTAAAGAACGTCCGTCCAGCCCTCCATGGTGATGCACTGGTACACAGTGAGCATGGAGAAGCCGAAGTTGTCAAAGCGGGTGATGCCGTGGTTGGGACCCGGCCAGCCGCCCCGGCACTCGCTGCCACTGATGGTGCACGGGCGCCCTGAACCTGTCCTGGCGCAGGGCGACGGTTTCTCATTCTCCATGGTGGCCACGATGTCTGGAGGCAGAAGGCGGCATGAGCTCAGACAGCAGGCATAGGTGGACAATGATGGGAGAACAGTAGTTCGAAAGCACTGAGTAACAGGTCTATGCCACACGCTGCTGAAATGCAGAGAACTGCTCTGCACGGGTCATGAAGAGAGACGCGTGGGGCCAGGGGCCTGGCGATAGGCACCTACAGGCTGTCTGAGTATGTGGTGGCCTCCAGGGCCTCACCGAGGGTCGGCTTCTGGGGTTACCTGTCCTGTGAAGCACAACTGGTGAAGCAGGTGTAATGTGAGTGCCACCTGTGCCCACAGAGCTCTGAAAAAGGAGGCAGCTGCCTGGCAGGGGCGCTCACGTTCTGACAAAGAGCTCTGCCTGGGGGCCAGAATAGGGGTTCTGAGCTGTTCGTGACGTCGGGCTTCAGAGGCCTCCCCTTGGGGAGCATTCCCAACAGACCTCACCTGCCGACTGTCCCCTCTGTGTGTGGACGCTGCTCTTCCTGCCTCATGAATCCTTCCCCTCTGACGACCCCCTGACGGCCGCCTGTCCTGGGATGTTTTTGTTTCCTTTGGTGCTCAGAGGTCTGGTTAGCTCATCAGAGCTGCAATGCCCTCCCTTCCCTGGGTCTGCCACATTGTCTCAGTCCCCAGAGAGGGGAGCTGGAGACCACCAAGGTCCTGCATTCTGATGTTGCCCGACCCATTCAAGCCAGGGAGCCCCCCACCCACAGGGGTGTTTGGGTGCTGCCGACAGCCCTGGCCCAGAACTCAGGAGAGTGCTGGAGGAGACCTCCAGACTGGCCTTGAACTTGTGTATAGGAAGCCCCTCCTGATGTCCTGATCATGTTTACTATCAGACAGAGATCATTATGGGGACAGGAAGAGGCTGCAGAGGGAGGTGACTGGAACAGAGCCACTGAAACCTTTGTCAGAATGGCTGCTCTGAGCCGGGTCTGGGCCTGGGCCGCCTGCTCCCTCGTTGGAGGGCCTGAGGGCGGGAGGAGAGAGCCCCGAGGCAGTGGAGGTCGCTGTGGTCCTGGCTGTCCTGTGCGATTCTGGTGAGCTAGGTGCCAGGGCTCCAGAGGGAGGTCCCCTCTTTCTTGGGCCATGTCCAGGTCCCTGCAGCCCCGGCGTCATTAATGCCTCAGCCGAACACCCGTGCGCTTCTGCCGCTTGATGGCAGCGAGTCTCAGAGTGCGGGGTATCCGCCTGGTCAAAACTATTTTCATAATAATGCCAAGACATGATTTGCCCTTTGCTCTCCCACTCTTTCACCGAGTTCAGGGCAGTTCACCAGAGCCGACGTGACACATGATGTCACAGCAGACCAAAGCAGAAGCGGATGTGAGAACCCAGCGGACTTCTGTTCAGCCATTAAGGAAATTTAGACAAAACTTAGTACCATTCTTCTCACTAAATATTTTTTACATGGGAAAATATAGTTACTTTTCTGCAAGAACACATTATTTATGTTTGTCTATAATGGGTTTATTTTGTTCTTTTAAAATTAATTAATTCATATGATATTTTTCTCAGCTTTTGTTTCTAATGCCATTATATGAGTATCATAGAAATGATACTCATTTCTAATATCAACACATAAAATCCATGTCAGCAGAAACTCTTTGGGGTCCTCAATAATTTTTCAGAGTGCCCAGGGGTCCCGAGGGCATACGGTTTGAGAACTGCTGGTCCAGAAGGCTTAGCTCGGGTCCCCCCTGGCCCAAGGCATGTCACCTCTGACCGCCCTACAAACGGCCCCCCTGGCTCCCGGGTGCTCTCCCGAGGTCCCGCACAAGCCCCGGTCTGGGGCACCTGCTCTGGGGGCGCTGCTCAGACGAAAGCTACAAGGCAAAGCAGACACAGACTCAGGCCCACCCTGAGCCCGCACCTCTGCCCACAGCCAGCCCGGAAGGCCAGGAGGTGCCACACCGACCATGTGTGGGCGCTTCAGAACAAGCGTGGGCAGGCCTCTGCGCACTCCCCTTGGGCACCGTCCTTCCTCCACTTCTCCTTGTCCCAGAGAAACCCGTTCCGAAGGTCAGCAGGCACGGGAAGCAGTGACAGCCTGGGGCTTCTTCACAGCGGAAGCGGCACCCCCCTGGGGTTGCCCGGGCATCTGTGCCACCTCCCCAGCCCCCAGGGATCTCACCTGTCCCAGTGAAGTAACAGGTCTTGTGCATCTTGCCCTTGAAGAGCTCCAGCCCGATGATGGCGTAGATGATGACCATGAAGAGGACGAGCAGGGCGATGTGGAACAGGGGGAGCATGGCCTTGAAGATGGAGTTGAGGACCACCTGCAGGCCTGCAGTGGGGGGGGCAGGGGGGCAGGAGGCGTCATCTCCCCCCACCCCCGGTCTCTGGCCCACCCACCCCCACCACAGACCCTGGGAAGCCTTGGGGGCAGAGGGGTAGGAGGGGGACCCAGAAGCGGGCAAGGGAACAGTGTGGGAAGGGAAAAGGGGCCTGCAGGGGCACCGCCTGCCACCCACTGGGCACCCCCGACACCAGGCGGAGGGGTCTGAGCACGCGGAAGGCCCTCAGGGCCTTGACGTCCAGGCCGGCTCCCTTGCTGCTCATGGGGGCTGTGTTGCTCTGGATGACGTTCACCTGCTCCAGGATCACGGTGAAGACCCTGAAGCGGGGGCAGAAGAGGGCTCGGCTGTCGGACGGGCCGCCGTGCTGGTGGGCTGGGCCTGGGGCTGGCGGCAAGGCCTGGCGAGGGGTGGCAGGTTCGGCCCGCCACCTGCCAACCGAGCTGGCAATGCCTGCCTTGAGAATATCATCAGGAAAGACTCTGAGGCCATGTGCAGACTCCGTGAGAAGGTGCTGGATACATGCATGGTGTCTGCTCTGGGCGCTGAGGGGAGGGCTGAGGGACGTGGGCCACGGGCTTACCGTCCCCAGCCCGAGGCCTGAGTGTGCCCCACGGGGGGCCGAAGCAACTGGCAGCCCCTCATCCTGCGGGATGCCCAGAGGTGAAGGCCAAGCGAGGGCCCCTGCGGGTTTTCCGCACGCTGCTCTCTGACAGCGCCCTTCTTTTTTTTGTCTGTGTAAAAACGCTTATTTGTACTACTGTTTTAGGACAGCGCCCTTCTATTTTCTTTCCTGCTCACCCCCTCCTCCTCTCTCAACTTACTCCCATTTCCATTATCGTCCCATTTCTATAATCAACATCATATTTATTGCCTAGGTTTGAATAATCCTACTGCCACTAGCCTGCTGTGTGACCTTGGGTGAGTTTCTTGACTTCTCCGAGCCTTAGCTTTCCTAAGTGGAGATAATAAGAGGAGAATTAGATGAAATGTTACACGTAAAGCACACAGTAAGTGCCTGATAAGTGCTGCTGTTACATTAGGTGATGGTTATTAGAAGCCATGTTACAGGCTGAGCTGTGGGCACCTCCAAATTCATATGTTGAAGCCCTAGTCCTTAGGACCTCAGAATAGATTGTCTTTGAAAGTAGGGCCTTTAAAGAGGTAATTAAGTTAACGGAGGCTGTCAGGGTTGGTCCTAATCCACTGTGACAGGCGTCCTTAGAAGAAGAGGAAATTCAGAGACGCACAGAGACAAGACCTTGTGTGGAAACATGGTGGGGGCCCCTGGGAGAGGCCAGACCTGGTAACACCTCAACCTCAGACTTCCAGACTCCAGCCCATGAGAAAATTAATTTCTGTTGTTTATATGCCACCATCTGCAATATCGCGTTACGGCAGCTGGAGTGCATTCATAAGGTCTCTAAATGTCCATTGAACCCAAATAATAGGTACTCCGTGTAGGTCCATGAATGAATGATTAAGATTAAGACATCTGTGAACATCCAGAAACTGCTGCACACTGGAACCACACACATCATCTCTAATTTTGTGTAATGTGAGAAAAATAAGGACCTCACAGGGCCTTGCTGGAGAGGAAGAGCTGACCTGCCAGAGAAGAATCATTTTCCGCCAACACTGGCCGCATCCCCATGGAGGCGGGCCCCTAACGGGCTGCTCCGTGGCTGGGCTCAGCACAGGGCGGGGGCCCCTCCTGCCTCTGGAATGCTGGTGGACGTAACGCAGGGCACAGGGTCCTCAGAGAGCCCCTCGGACCCCAAACCCGCCGAACCTGGGCCTCACCCCAGAAAGACGATGGTGAAGTCCAGCACGTTCCAGCCGCTGCGCAGGTAGGCGTCCTGGTGGAACAGGAAGCCGTAGGCGATGATCTTCATGGCGGCTTCGATCGAGAAGATGATGAGGAAGAAATACTCCAGTTTCTCCTGCGGGGACAGGGGCATCCCACACTGCTCTGCGCCTCCCCACTGTGCCCTTCCCCGGCCTTTGCTCTCCCTCCACCCACCCCTATTTTCCCAGTGTGCCTGCCTCAGGACATTTGCACTCGCTATTCCCTCTGCCTGCCATTCCCCCGCCGCCCTCTCACCTCCTGCAGGTCTGCACCCAAAAGTCAGCCCCTCCGCGGCCCTCCCTGGCCACCCAAGGACAATCTGAGCCATGCTAACCATGCTATGTTCCTCTTCCCTGCTTCATTTTGTCTTCTTAGCACTTATCCTTGGCTAAAAATGCCATATATTTTTTATCTTGTTCATTTATTATCTTAACCACTAGGACAGAGACTTGAAGTATGGGGCTTTTTGCTCATTCTTTTTCATTACTCTGCTTCCAGGGCCCAGGACTGGAGGAATGAGTGAATGGTCCAGGGGCCCCCCAGACTGAAGGCCCCGGGGGGTTCCTGGTCTGGCACCTTTCCTCCCCCAGCATCCTCAGGACTGACGGGAGGAGGTGGCAGGAGGCATTTCTCAAAACTCAAGCTGGCCCTCCTTGGCTGGTCAGGCCTTTAATAAATTGTTCTGTAACCTCCCTGCCCACCCCAGCTGCCCACAGGAAGCCCCTTAAAGGGCCCCAGCCCCATTAACCAAGACCAGGGGAATCCGGGTACTCTGTGCAGAGAGGAGGCCCTACAGGCAAGGGTCGAGGTGTCAGCTCAGGTGCCCCTGCAGAAGGCCTTGCTGGCTCCACCCACTCCTTCCCCGGTGGCCCATCTCTGGCCAGTCACCCCGCCCCTCCTCTGCACCCAGACAGAGCTATTTCTAACTGAGAGAGCAGGTCCCTTCTGTCAGGACTCCAGGCTGAAACGGCTCTCCTTGCAGCCATCTGAACCCTGGCTTGGCGGCTTCCTAGAGCCCCCCACCACCCCAGCCAGGCCTCCCCAGACAAGCCCTGTCTCCTGAGGGGCTGCCTGCTGCATGGACGGCCCCAGCATGCACAACTACAGGAGGCAGGTGTGTCGAACTTGGCTGGCACTGGAGTGGCCAACGAGGGGGTCTGAGCCCCACAATCCAAGCCCACCATTAGCCACAAACGTCGCCCCCCAGGAAAAAGCACTCCCCCGGCGGCCCCCAGCAGCACAGGATGTAGGCGTGATCACCCTGTGAGTGCAGAGCTCCTTCATTCTGGGCGGAGCCAGGTCAGGGACTGGCTGCCCCATTAACGATTTGGAAGATAATTAATTTTGCTTCCAAGGAAGTAGGTGTGGTCCTAGAAAACTCCCCACTTGTCCTGCAGAGAATTTTCCTGAGAGCATCATGTCCCCTTCTACATAGCGGGGTAACTGAGGCATACAGGGATGAAACCTGCTTTCCTTAACTTTGCCGCGCCTAATTCCTTCTACTAATTTGTAATCCCAAAGCTTTCTCCTTCTTCCAGAAAACGATAATGTATGATTAAAATGCCAAGCCGTGGCATTCTCAGAAAGGGCCTATTGAGAAGGCTTCATGTAACGCCAGGTGGGAGTCGCGCGGCAGCCTGCTCTCCCTGCCCAGCGGTGAAGCCCGACAGCCCCGGGGCGTGGTTCTGTCTCGCCGCAGGGCAGGGTCCCCGGGAGTCACACACAACAGTAAGGGGCAGGCGTGGGGAGGAGAGTGAACTCAAGTCAGCACCTACATTTTTAAGTTGCTGCAACCCCAGGGACCAGACTGGAGAAGTGGGGTTGAGGGGAAGGAAAACAGGGCCCAGAATAGTTGCAGCGCTCACAGACCGGGCTGCCCGCTATGTGTGCGTGTGCGGGAGGGCTGCCCACACCTGCCACGCCTGCCCTGCCCCCGCCTGGCCCCGCGTGCACTTGTCCAGGGCTGTGGGCCTGGGAGGGGCTCACTCGGGTTCCACAGCCTGTTAACTCCAAGGCCCGTCTGCACCACTGCCCGCCTGCCCCAGGTTCTATGGGTTCCCACTGTGTTCTCCTGGTTTTGACAGAGCGGTTGTCTGAGGTCACATCTGCGGTGGCCCACCAGGGCTGGCCTGTCCTACCCTGAACTCCACATGTTCAAACCAGACTTCTGAGCCCGCCCTTCCTCATGGGTTCCTGTCTCTGCCAGTGGTACCCGGTTGCCCAAACTGGAGACCCAGGTCTTCCTGAACTGCCCCCTACCCTGCCATCCCACTGACTCCTGGCACTGGAGTGGTCAATGAGGGGGTTTGAGCCCCACAACCCAAGCCCACTGTTAGCCACAAACGTGGCCCCCAGGACGTAAGGGGGCCTGCTCCACGTGTCCTCCAGAGCCCCGGCCTGGCCTGCTCTCCCGATTTGCAGTCTGCTGCTCTCGCCGACACCCGGCCCTTCTCTTCATAGATCTGACCCCTTCCTCTCCTGTAATTCTCCGCTGGCCCCATACTGCTTACCAGGTAAAATCGCCATGCAGGCCTTCTGCGATCACCCCCTTCTGCCGCCCTGGCCGTCCCGCCAGTCCCGCGAATGATTTCCAGGTCCCAACTCTCCGCCGCCCCGGCCTCCGTGTCTTGGCACACAGGGTCCCTCTGCCTGGAGTGCCCAAGGCCTGTCCGCAAGCGGACCTGTCTTCCCTGAGGGCCCTCCTCACCCCGCACAGAGTGAACACTCGCCGTCGCAGAACACCGTGCTGCTGGCCGCTGCCTCCCCCAGCTGCAGCCTTCTTGACACTGCATTATTCCCAGCTGTGAGGATCCTCCGTTCTCTACCATGTGACCTTTCCCGTCAGTAATGGTATCTGGGCATCGGGGAGAGGGTCACCCCCCGCAGAAGGCTCCCCAGAGTCTCTGTTGATGGTGTGTGAGGGGAGGTTTGGTGGCTGGACACCCCCCACCCCTACCCCAGCCAGTGATTCTGATTCCCTGCACCCAGAGGTGTATGCTCGCTCCACGCCCAGCTGAAAACATTTCTGCCTCAGGGCTTTGCCCTTCCTGTTCTCCCCACCTGGAATGTTCTACCCAGATATCTACGGGGCTCACCGTCTTTTTTTGGATCCCAGTTTCAATGGTACCTTCGCACCCAGGCCCTCCTGACCTCCCTTCTCCTCTCGCCCTGTCTAACTTGGCCTGCTTTCTTCTTTTTAGCAGCGACTAGCTCCTGGCACGCTGTGTCTGTCTTTCAACCCTCTCTCCCGACCTGAATGTGGCCATCCTCCCTTATCCACAGGGGATACATTCCCAGACCCCCAGGGGATGCCTGAAACCCTAGGCAGTACCAAATCCTATGTGTAACATGTCTTTCCCTACACGCAATCTGATAGTTTAATTTATAAATTAGGCTCAAGAGATCAATAACAATAACTAATAATAAAACGGAACAGTTATAACAATGCACTGTCGTAAGAGCTACGTGATGTGGTCCCTCTCTCAGGACCTCTTCCTGTGCTGCGCACCATCCCTGTGACGCTGTGAGATGATGAGGCGCCCTGTGCCGGGATGGAGAGCAGGCAGTGGCGCCGGCGCTGCTACACCGTGTCAGGCTGCTGCCGACCTTCTGATCTTACTCAGGAGGATCACCTGCTCCCAGGCCCTGGTGGACCACGAAACGGTGGGCCAGGTGGGAGCGGGGGACACCGAATTAGGTCTATGAGAGAAGGGGTCACTGCTGTCACTGCTCCCAGAACAGTGCCTGCCACATCCGTGTTTGTGAAGGAAGAAATGAATCAGGTCCTTAGCGCATGGCTACTCAAGGTGCTACTCAAGGTGCAGATGGGGGGGCAGAAGCGGTGCTGGTCCTCGTGCTGATGCTGTCACGTTGAGGCAAGATAAGCATAGGCATTGAGGAGAAGCACCTGGAAATCATTACAGCAATCTGCCACAACGCCGGGCACATGGGTGGGTTACAGACCAGTTTGGGCACGTGGAAGTCACACCGTAAGGCCCACAGGCAGGAGCTGTGAAGTGGTAGGAGCCCCTCGCAGTCCAGGTGCACCGGAAATTAAAAGCGGCACCTGGGTCTTTCCCCCGCAGTCGGGCACAGCGTGCTTCCTGGCACGGGGTAAGCGCTCAAGAAACGTTTGGCGAATGAAAAACCCAATGGAAAATTGTCATCCCTGCTGCAGAAATCAAAGGGAGGCTGTGACGTTGTGGTTTACAATAAGAATTATGTATTTGGTCTTCATCCCTTTTCCTGACACAGAAGTCCTAAAGCCCTTGGGGTCTCTAACTGGTGAGAGCTACAAAGGCATCTTTTGCTGTGTTAATGGTGACTTTCGGAATACCCAAAGCCCACCTGAGAGTGGGGGCTGGTCACCACATGAACCAGCCTGTGACTAGAGGGCCGGGCCTTTCTGGGCCTCCAGGAGGTGAGACGGGGCTGGGGACTGAGCTCCATCCGGTGGCCAATGGCTGAAGCAGCTACGCACAGGAAATGAAGCCTCCTTAAACCCAAAAGGGCTGGCTTTTGAGTGCTTCCTGATTGGTAACGATGGAGATTCAGGGAGAGCAGAGCCTTCAGAGATGGCCTGGGGGCTCCGTGCCCTTCCCCCTCGTACCCTGAGGGCGAAGTGTGCGCAGCTTCCATCTGGCTGTTCCTGAATTATACCCTGTTATAGTAAATCAGTGATCTTTCTGAGTTCTAGGAGTCGCTCAAGCAAGTGAGTGGAACCCAAGGAGGCACTCGTGGGAACCCCTGATCCACAGCCAGCCATCAGGTTCCAAGGGGGCGCAGCATCGGTCAGGGGCAGTCTTGGGACCTCTATTCCTAAGAAGAGACTGGACCCCAGGTCTGACTCCCTGACCATCCTGACCTCAGGGGAGACCATGAGCCAGTCTGGCTTTGTGAGATGAGAGTGCTGCCACCAGCTCCCTACGGGGGCCTTCATTGCCAGGTGTCCCCTCCCAGGGTGCTCCTGCCCCTGCACGGTCATGCCTCCAGCTGCAGCTCCCTGGGGCCATGCTTGAGGGGGCGAGGCCTGGCGTGTGACCCTGGCCCCAGGCCTTGCACCTGCTCCTGGGAGTGTCGGAGCAGGACTCTGGGATGAAAGAAGCAAGGCTCAGACGGCACTCCCCTCGGCCTCCCACTGCCTCTATTTTCAGACCAAGTCTTCCATTTCCAGGGGTCAGCCAGGCTTGGCACGGGACTGCCCCTCCCACCCTGGCATCACTGGGCTTTGCAGGAGAGTGCCGGGTGCTGGCTGGCTCCCCTCCAAAGGTCCTGCTCGGCCTCACCTCACTGTCTGGACCACAGAGGCAGCTGTCACCACACCCTCTTCCCCCGCATCTCTGCCCCCACACTGGGGCCTGCGGGAGGTCTGGACTGGACTCCAGTTTCCAGGCCCCCAGTGGACTCCGGGGGAGGGCTCTGGGGTCTAGAGAGTCCACAGAAAAACCTAGTAGGCTCGTGCAGGAGGTGGCCTGCCACCACACGCCTGCCCCATCACCTGGGCCTGAATCTTCCTTAGGATCAGGGCTCTGTGGCCTGTGAGGATCTGAACCCTGCTGGTGGGGCCGTTGGCAGCGTGCTGGTTAACTCTTCAAGACACACATCTACCTCGAGCCAAAGTGGGTTTAGCTGAGGGACAGGGAAGCCGGGGTTCTTGGTGGGGGGGCGCTTGGCTGGGTGGCGAGGGGCTGTGTGTGACCCTCACACGCCCTTCACGCTGTAGGCCTTGCAACAATTGCTGCAAGCTCACTGGCTAGGAGCTGACGATATAAGATGCTTTCATGATATTAATGACTGGTTTCCTCCCAGATTCATCCCCTTTCCAGCTCCTGTAAGCAGACAGCTGTGTGGGGCCTCCCGCCTCGAGGGAGGTTTGTGGCAGGGTCCCAGGCTTTTGTTTCCTGAAGCTCAGACCCATCAAGTGGAAAAAGCGGTCAAAAAGAGGGCTCTCTCACAGACGGACAGGATTGCAAGCTCTCAGGGGTGCACCCAGCCCAGGTGGGCTTCCTTGCAGTGCCCTGAAGATGGGGCAGGGTTGGGAGGAGGCCCCAGGACCCCCAGGAGAGCAGGCTCCCACCTTGCCAAGGGTTCCAGCATCCTACACACTGCATGGCGACAGCGGGGCGTGGGCTGAGGGGACCGGACTGGAACAATATGGCCTCGACCAGGGCAGGCAGAGGGCCTGTGACCCCCGGTCCCTAGCCCTGCCTGGGACCCCAGGACAGGCTGCAGATGGCTCCCCCTGCCCCAGAGAGAAATGGGCAGGCAATTCACATAAGGTTGGTTTCTAGGCAAAAAGATGATCTTCCTCGAGCCCCTCATCTGTGCATTAAGTGTCAGCCCTGGCACTCGTCTGTCGCACCTCACAGAGAAGGAGAGGGGGGCTTGGAGAGGGAGCGCAAGGTGCCCAAGGCTGTAACCCCCACCCCACCCACCGGGCTGGTAAGCTGGCCTGGTGTCCTGCGGCCACACGACGCTCATGGGTTCCCAGGGCCCTGGCGTCTGCCTCTGTGAGCACCTCAGCCTCCAGGTTTGGAAAAGGCCCAGCTGGGGAGTGAGGGAAGTGACTATATTTAGGCTGATGAACTCTCACCCAAAGAAGCGTGACCCGAGTGGGCTGCTCCTGCTGGCTTACCTCCCCTGGGGGGTCCCCATCTTCCCTGCTACTTCCACCCGGGAGAAGCAGACCCCCTCAGGTCTCGGTGGGCTGCATATGCCAGGGCTTCCTACCCAGGGAGACAGGAGCTGAGAGTAACAGAGGAGGGGCTTGGGCGGCAGTGAAGGGCACGAGGGGAAGGCAGGGGGCCAGCCTGGAAGAGGGTGGGGGACCAATATTGTCTCAGGTGGTCATGACAACATCCGAGGCCTATGACCCTCCCACACGGGCGCCAGGCCTTATTCTATGCACACTCAGTCTCACAGGAGCCATGAAGGGAGGCACTGCCCCTTATTTTACAGGTGAGGAAACCAAAGCACAGAGGGGGTAAGTAATTTCCACAGGGTCACACAGCAACAGGGCAGCAGAGCCACATGTGAATCAGAGAGTCTGGTTCCAAGGTTGGTGGTCTCACCCACCATGCCATGCTGGGGAGGGAGAGAAACGGCACACCTGGGACGTCGGGGTGGGCTTCTCAGATCCCGCCCCCACCCCTACCCAGGTCTCACTGGCCTCCTCCCTGCCCTGGCCTGGGCTCAGCGTGACTCAGCTGTGGGCTGGGAGGGCTGAGAGGGGAAAGAAGGAATGTTAATTGAGCAAACCCCATGTGCCAGACAGGGCACGGCATCGTTGCCCTCACTGACGTGAGTTTGGTCCCTTATGCACAGAGGACATAGCTGAGGCTCAGGCTTCAGGAAGCTGCCAGTGTTAAGTCTGGCTGGGGGGCAGCTTTGTCTGACTTTTTAAAGCCCCATCCTTTCCCATGTGCCCCCAAAGGCTGCCCAGCTTGGGCAAGGTGTCCCAGGTTCCTCAAAAGCTTTGCTGTGGACTATCTCAGTGTCCGCAGCCCACTGCCCTGGTGTGAGGGGTGCAGAGCAGGGGCGGGGCGTGCTCTGTCCTCAGAAGGGGCACCGAGTCCCACGGTGGGAGGAGGCAGGTTCCAGGGTGCAGGTAAAAGGCAGGCTTTCATTTTACCAGGCCAGACCCTTATGCCAAAGCCCAGGCTCGGCTGCCTATGTGCTTCAGGTCCCAGGCCTCTGGGGGGTCAAGGCCAGGGCAGGGGTCCCTCTGAGCCAGGAGCCTCACCAGATGGTGAGGCGGAGTGGGCTCTGGCTGTGGGAGGTGGCGGGCAGGCACATTCCAGACCCTGTAAAAATACACCCGCCCTGGATGCCAGAGGCTTAGGCTGCAGCCTAGCTGAGGACTGCGCAGCAACCTGAACCTCGGGAATGTACCAGGGGCCTGGCCGAGGCTGCTGAGGGGTGCGTCCTGCCAGCCCCATGCGCTTGCAGGTCGCAGCAGCGCGGCCTGCCCGACCAGTGCTAGCAGAGATCACCCAGAACCTAGAAACGGGGCAAAGGGTGGGCACCAAGTCCTTGGAATATACCATGTTGGAGCGTTTTGTAACAGCTTAGCCAGAGGTAGGTAATTATCTAGGACAGGACTTGTCGGCTTGAGACCTGTTCCTATTTCAGGCCAGGTGACCCTTTGCCGTGGGGTGCAGGGGCCTGTCCTGGGTGGTGCAGGATGTCTAGAAACATCCCCGGCCGCTGCCCACCTGAAGGTCTTGTGCACACTCCCCACCAATTTCCAGATTTTGCCAAGTGCCTCTCCCCTCGTCCGCCCTTGAAAACCACTGACCTAGGGGGGATTGTCCTGTGTCTAACTCTCACTGTCCCAGCCTCCAAATGATGTTGGCCAGAGAGAAAAGGCAACCCCAGGGTGACCCTCTTACTGCCCTGTGGGACATCAAGAGCTGGTATCTCACCTGGCAATCCTGTGACCTCCTTCCCTTCTCCGATGTCATTTCTGTCTGTTCTTCTAATTCTCTTGGAACCGGCTCTACCTTCCTACTTGTTCTCTCATGAGCCAAATTAATCTTTGACGTGTGTTCCTTCTATATTTTAATAAGAGTCATGTTTGCTCAGTTTGAATCGTGCTTTGACCCAGCACTGCTTTGCGGAGGAAGTGAGATAATGCAGCAAAAGCGGTTGATTTCGAGTCTCTGCCCAGTAATCAGCGACCATGACCACTGTTGCTTGTCCACATGGGGCCCGCAGGCTGGCCAAGGTTGGAATGATGGTATTCCCCAAATCTCCTTTAATTCTATCGGAGCTACTCCCTAGGGTCCCCCAGGGTTCCTTCAGACATCGGGGAGCACGTGGGACTTCAAAGGGGACAGAGCTGCCTTTGGAGGGTCTGGTCCTGGGCTGGGGTGCTGGGGGCTGGGGCCCTGGGTCCTGGGTCCTGGCCTTGGCGGCCAGCTGTCCTGGGACATCTCCCTGCCCTTCTGCTGGCCTCAGTGTCTACTCTGTCCCCCTGCCCCTCTGACAGTGCCCCCCACCCCCAGTGACCTGAAGCCTCTAGCCTTCCCTCTCCTGGGAGAATTCTGGGACAGGGCTGGTAGGCACAGGCTCCCCAGGCCCAAGACAGGCTTCTCTCTTGGGCAAGTAGAGTCCTGCCCAGAGGCTGGGGTGGCACCCAGGTGCCCAACAACAGCTACGAGCCCACCCATATAGCCATCTGCAAGCATATGGGGACTCAACCTTCCTGTGCCTCAGTTTACTTATCTGTAAGAATGAGAAAAATAAAGTCCCTGCCTCGTGGGGTTGTTGTGGGCATTCAATGACAGAAAGCATATAAAGCTCTAGATGGTTCCTGGCACAGGGCAAGCGCTCAGTAAACACTGGATACTGTTGATAAGGACGAGGAGGACGGGAGTGGGGGCGGGGTGGCCAGGAGGCCACTCAGGCATGTTGGATGTTTCAGGGAAAGAGATGGAGTGTTAAAGAGGAATTACAGACAGATGGCGGTGGGGTGAAGAGGAATTTTTAACTGGCATAATCCTGTGTTCGGGGTTATACTCTTTGAACCTAGAATGCCCGGGGTCTCTGTGGCCAGCGGCTTTGTGGCTGGGAGCCCACCCTGGGGCACTGTGGTACCTGCACAATAAAACCTCCCCATGTTCATAGATAAGGTGCCACAGCAGACAAGGACTCGTCCGGGAGCTCCTCTGAAGTAGCTTCACCACGTTTTCCAAATGAGGGAACGGAGGTCCCAGAGGAGTTCAATGACACGTCCAAGATCACGCAGCAAGGATGGGGCAGAGCCTGGGCTCAGAAGCACATATGCCAGCGCCAGCCCCAGTCTCCCAACCTGCAGCCTGCTTCTCCAGCTGGGCTGACCTCAGAGACATGTTCCTCTCGGCCACGGCGCCACGCAGCCGGCCAGCGTGCCAGTGTCCTGGAGCCCCTCCTTGCTGTCGTCCAGCCCCTGGGCCTCCCAGTGTCCCTTGCCCTGTCTGGGCCTCGGTTTCCGCTTCTATGCAGCAGGGGCAGAGGAGCACCAGCCAGGTGCCCTGGCTGGAAGCCGGGAGGGGGCACTGGGGAGAGGAGAGAGCTGCCTGAGGGGCACCCAGGCTCCTGGGGGCTGCTCTGCCACAACTGGCGGTGCTGGCTGCCCCCGACTCTGCACTGTGGGAAGCCTTTTTTGCCCCCTGACCGTCCCCACCGCTCCATCTCCCACCCAGCTAGTCTGGCATCTCCTGGAGGAGGACCCTTCTGTCGTCAAACACCCAGACCTGCCAACCCGGGTGCCTGGTGGGTGCGGGCGCCCATACCTCAGGGTGCATGCACTTGAACTCACTGTGGCACTCAGCCTGCCCCAGCTTGTTCCTTCCCATGCTGCCTGCCTCGGTAAGTGACACCATGCGCTCTGTCACCACTCTGAAACCTGAGTGGCATCCCTGCCTTCTTCTTCCATCCCCCTCGCCTCCCTGCCTCCATCAGTCACCATGTCCCATTGGTCCTGAGTAGCTCTCGGCGGCGCTGCCCTCTTATGCCCCTGCCTCAGTTCCAGCCTCCCGCGTAGCGTAGTCTGCCCGACACCTTCGGAGGCCTCCTCACCCCTCTCCCATCCCACCCCGCCCCACCCCGGCCCATGCTCTACTCGCACTGGAGTGATTTTTCTAAATCCGGAGCTCACATCCCCACCTCTTGCCTGCAGCACTTTGCCTGGGGCTCCCTCAGCCTAGAACCCCCATCCCGCCAAAGCGTCTGCAACCTCACTCTGATCTGGGACTTGCTGTATAACAGGTGGGCCCAGTGCGAACGGAAACAGACGGTAGGAAATAAGCGCCACCATAGGTGCTAAAATATAAAGCTTTTGCCTTGTCTCCATTGTCTCTTTTTAAAACTATGATGGCAACTTTTTATTGCCTGTTTAATGCTGTGCAGGGCAAGTACACACCCTCACAGGCGCTCCTCCCTCCTCCCTGGCCCTTGCCCACCCTGCCAGGTCCTCCACACCACCACCCAACAGCCAGACACCCTGCACCCTGGCCAGAGCGGGGGAGGTGGTGCTGGGCAGCCCCCTTCCCACGGGCCTCTGCCTCCGTTGAAGGTGGACAGGCAATACCCAAAGCTGTGGCAGCCCCTGCTCCAGGGGGCATGGCGTACCCAACTGGAGGATGGGCCAGAGGCTGCCCCTGCACGCACCCACCGGATGGGCTACGGTACCGTCAGCCCCGGGTGGGGACAGCCACTGCTGTGCCCTGTCCTGAGACACTAAAGAGCACACCCACATCCACCCCGCTGGCAGGGGGCCCGGGGCCCCAGTGCGGGGGTGGCGGGGGACAGAGCAGTCCATCCTCTGAGGCAGGGAGGTGGTGGGAGGCAGCAGGCGGCCATGCCTCCAAGCTCCTGGTCCTTGTGTCATTGTCCCAGCGGCCTTCACTTACATAACATGGATTCAAAGATGAAATTATTTTAAAAATTCCAGTACTATGATGACAGGGCTTTAAACCCCAATTGTGGGGCCTGGGAGGGACTGCACAGGTCACATGCCATGGAGCTGGCCCTGTTCTTATCCTTCAGGTCCTGGGTTCAACTCCCACCCTCTGGGAGGCCCCCAGTACAATATTATAGTGTCCCCAAACCTTACACATTTTCCATTCCATTTTAACTACTCATTTAGTTGGCTTAATTGTAATGATGTATTTAATTGATTGAATTAATTAAGCTCTCTGAAGATGGAAATCATGTCTATTTGGTTTGCAAGTACATCACCAGTCTGTGCCAGGCATATAACAGGCACTAAAGAAATGTTTGTTAAACAAGTGAGAAAGTTAATGAAGAACTGGTCCCTGGGCCACCGTCCTTGGAAACTATGGGTAACTTTGGATGACTGGATGGTCCCTGACCTGTCTCAGATACTCACAAAGCAGCCCACAGGGCAGAGGAACAAATACCCCTTTGCCTACCCCCTGCTCTGACGCCTCTCATTTCCCCCTGGCTGGGTTGTGTCGAGATGGACATGTAATTGGCAAGTGGGCTTCAGCTAGAAGCTGGCTGTGTGAGTTTGAGGATGGCTGACACTCTCTGGGCTTCACCATAAAGGGGTCAGATGAGGGTCCCTCACTGACCATTGACAGTCCATCCAGACTGGATGTTTGAGGGGACGGTCACTGCTTCAGGCGGGTTTCTGGTCACGTTTTCTCTTCCAGGGGACTCACCATGTTGTATCTATGAGCTCTAGGCCTTGAAAGTCAGGCCCATGGGATGAAGGAAAACACCAAAGACTATCTGAGATTTTTAGGGCAGCCTTTTGTTTCAAGATGGAAGATGACATGTCCCCTAAGGTGTAATGTTTTACCGCCCAGGAGGGCAGAGCTTCTTTGGAAAGTAGCCAACTTCTTAAGGAGTTGAAATGGAACAGAGGCCCCGGAAAATGAAATCCTGAGGGGCGGGGTGGACCCAGAGCCCTCCCAGATTCAGGAGCCTGAGTCCTAAGCCTCATGTGCTTGTGGAAGGCCCAGGACCCCGAGAGACACCTTTGCTGCCAGCCTTGGCTGCCGGGGCCCTGCCCACACGGATCCCACTCTCCCTCCACCCTCCGGAGCTCAGAGGTTTTCGCACTTGTAGCCAAGCACACTCAGAATGCCAGCTTCTCACCAGCTCAAGATAGATCCCCATGGAAACAGCATAAAGGAGAAGCAGAGAGAAATGTCCTTCTTTCAAGCCCTGGATGCCTGCTAATTGGCCTCCTCCCTCCTACCCTTGGGGATACGTGCAGACGAAGGCCATTGAGATGGCGGGTCCACTGCCCTGTCCCCGGGAGCCAGGACAGTCAGTGCCTGTGAGCCTCCTGCAGGGCCCCCGTCAGAGCTCCGTGGGCTGCTACCGCGCTGGCAGCAGAGCAGTCCCACGGGTGGGCCCGACATTGGAGAGGCCTGAGTTTGAGAACTGGGCAAGACTTGCACCTGGGGTGAGCCAGGCCAGGCACCCCAACTCTGAGCCCATTTCCTTGCCTTTTACATGGGTCTAAAGGTGCGACCCCCCCACACACAGGGGCAGTTAGGGGATCAAACAAACAATAATATAAACTGTTTAGCACAGAACTTGGCCCCTGAGAAGCATTTAATAAATGTTAACTGCTTCTGTTTTATCTAGCTATTGGGTAAGTCAGCCCTTTAACCTTTCTAGATACCAGACCTCATTCATAAACCAGAGGGAGGTGGAAGGAGACAGGACAACACGGTTCTGGAAAATTCCTCCAGCATTTTATGTCCGTGTGTTCACATGACTGCTGAAGGGGCAAAGAGAAAGTGGCGTGGAGCTCTAGACCGGGCCTGCCTTAGGATTCCTGGGTCAGACTCTCCCAGGAAGAAGCTCAGTGGAAGCAAATTTCTTCTGGGTTATATCCAGGAAAGCAAAATTAGCATTCTGCCACCATTACTCACTAGCAGACCTCACCAAGCCTCTGTCTCCACATCTATCTAATGGGGCTCATTTTCCGGTTTGTTGGAGGATTATGTGAGTTCAGGATACTCCCTCCAGGCTGGCTGATCTCTCAGAATCCAGAATAAGCAGGTGCCCTGCAAAGCTGCCCAGTGGCTCCGGCAGCCCCAGCACTCAGCCCACCCGCCTGCGCTGCAGGCCTGCAGGAGGCACGGGATCCCTGTCTTACCAGGCTGAGGTTCAGAGTGTTGTTGTCGTCCTCGGGCATTGGCAGGTATACAGCCAGGGCCACACAGTTGGCAAAGATGGTGAACAAGATGATAGTCTCGAAGGGTCTGGTGCCCAGGTTAAGGAGAGTCTTTGAGTGAGGCACTGGATTTCAGGGTGAGGGGAGGAGGGCCCCAAGGGTCAGTCCGGACCACAACTATAATGCGAGGCTGATGCCCCAGGGCTCCTTTCCTGCTCTTCCGCAGGGCATAGAAGGGCCAGGCTTTCCCCACAGCAGGGAACTTCCAGCAATGCTTTGGGACCTCGAGGGTCTGGTTCTTGGCTGCTGGCTGCTCAGCTGCCAGGGGCAGGAGGTCTTAACGCTCCACTCTAAGCTCCTGCCCACTCCCCTCCACCCCCACGTGCCCGCCCCCAGGAGCCATGACTTCCTGAGAGTCTCACCAGATAACCTGTGGGACTCACACAGGGAAATGGGGGTGAGGGGGAGACACTGATGCGGGTCGGGCTGAGTGTCCACAGAGCAGGACTAGGAAAGGGGAAGGTGCAGAGGTGGGACCGGAATCTCCCAGGCTCCCCCTGGTGAGGAATGGGTCACCGCCTGGACGGGCTCCCACGCCCAAGCCGTGTGCACACCTGCACCCTCTCCCAGACACACCCAGCCCTCCACTGTCATTCTCCAGAGGGCACCCCCAGGCCCACTCCTTGGGCCAACCAGAGGCGCCAACTGGAAGGAGAGGAGGGCAGGAAAGGGTGGCAGGATGGAGGGGGAGGGTAGGGGTGGGAGGTACACGGTGTAGAGGGGCTGGGTTGACAGCCCTGCTCTCTTCCCAGCATCCCCCAGTGTCTGAGAAGAGGGCGGGGGCAGGGCAGAGGAGGCAGCGGGCAAGGAGGGGCGAGAGCTAGGCCACCCCATCTCGCGGGAGGCCGGGGGGCAGGGAGGGGGCTGGGGCCGCCTGCGGCTGAGCACGGCTGGGGCCCATTTCGCCCCTAGCTGCCCGGCTTGGTCCCGTGTTTTCCTTGTCCGCCCATTATCCCTTATTCTCCTCGCTTCTAAGAACAGCTGGCGGGAGCCCAGGCTTCCACAATCGTTCAGAAATATTTCAAACATTCCCGACGCTGTCTCTCAGCCCCCTTGATCTAGGCCCCCTCCTCTCTGGAGTTCCTTCCTCCCCTCCCCAAATACCCAGATGTTTTCGTCATTCTTCTCCCAGAGCTAACGCAGAGAGGGATGGCATGTCCCCGTCCCCAGGGTGGTCTGTGTGAGCTGACAAGCCGGGCCTGTGTGGGAGCTGCTGAGAGCAGACCCTCATCCAAGCCCACCCCCCTCCAACTCCAGCCCCACTGGGACACCCCTCGCTGAGCTCTCCCTTAACTTTTACCCCCTCCCACCAACGGGGGGGATTTTCTTGCAGAAGGCACTGCTTCTTCTCGCCCTCCTCCACCAAATCCCAAGGGGAGCCAGCAGGCAGGGATGTGGGTGGGGCACACCTTCACCTTCCGGAGCTGGTCAGTGGGCACGGGCACGGGCACGGCGGCTGAAGCCCACCTGCCCTGCCCCATCCTCCCCTCCCTGTCAGCTGAAGGCCTGAGGGCCACCTTCCCCAGGGCTCCTCTGTGGAAGTTCACCCCATCTCCAAGCACCCAAGCACCTGGCCCCCGGGTCAGTGAGCCGTGGCCGCCCCTGCCTCCCCCTCCCCATCGCACCCGCTGCCTGACGCCGGGCCTGAAGGATACTTCCACTCCACGACACTGATGCAGGCCTTCCTCAGCGGGTTCTGCAGCGTCAGGCAGAGCAGGGCCCGGGGCGGCCTCGGCAGAACCTCCGGGACAGGCTTCTTTGGCGGCTTCTTCCTCAGGCCCTCGTCCTGGGGTGAGGGTGGCTCCATGGCGTCCCCGGCAGCTCCGTCCTCTCCTGCTCCCCCACCCCACTGCCCTCCGCTCCCTGGGTGCCCAGTGCCTGCGCTTTGGCGACTGGGCCTGCTGGGCCTGCTGGGCCAGCCAGGGTGGGGGCAGGAGGATTACTCTCCCTGCTCCCCGTGGGTAAAATTAGCCTCCTCTCGGCGTCCTGCTGCCCAGCCCGAGCTCCCGAGGCCAGGCAGCTGTCATTCCTTCCCAGCCCAGTCAGTGCCATCCAGTATGTCCCCTAGGGGGCTGGTCAGGGAGTGGTGGAGGAACTGACACATGGGCGTGGATTGGGGAGGTGGGAGACAGGATGGAAGGTTGGGGGCTGGGGCTTCAGCAAGGGGGTAGCCCATGACAGGGGGCCGCGGACTGGCTCCCTCCTCCAGGATTCGCCCGTCCCCAGACCCCCTCACCCAGGACACTGTCCAGAGAAGGTGCTGGTGGCCGAGCTCAGCCACCCCCACGCCCATCTCAGTACCTGCGGCCCTCAGGCCACGCCTCCTCCCTCCCCCTGCATTTCCCGGGTCTGGGCGTGCTACCTGCCACTCGGGGCACAAGGCCCCCACACTTGGGGCGCGGCGCCTGCACAGCGCACTGCCTGTATGTGACAAGCTCTCTGCAAGTGTTGGATGCGTGGGCCAACAGAACACCCCCCGGGCGCACGGCGAGGGCCGGGCCATGGGAGCGGGAGTAGGAAGAGCATCGGGGCAGGTGGGGGGACAGCGGGCCAGGAATCCGGGAACTCGCCCTTCTTCAGCCGCTCAGTGCAAATCAGCGCCAACGGCCTGTGGTCGCGCTGTCAACGGAGGCCTGCAGTCCTGAGGCGAGAAAGCGCAGTCCTCGCTCACCCTTGCGGAAGTAAGGGAAAGGCCCCACTGCGGGGCGGGGGCGAGGGTGGGTAACTGCCGTCCCCCCGAAAGCCGAGAGCGCCGCCAGGGAACACGCTCGGCCTCTTCCCGAGTCTGTGGTCGCGTCGGGACTGAGCGCCAGCGGCGGCCCGGCCTCCCAGCTCACCCTCCGGGCTCCTCGCCGGGTGGGGCTGCGGCGGTGGCCCCCAGGCTCCCCAAGAGGATGCTGGTGTCTGCGGCCATCTCGTGGACAGCCGGCGCATGGCCGGAGCTGGACCCGGAATGACCGTCCCAGGCTGCCCTCCTGCGGCCCGGAGGGGGCGCGGCGCGCGCGCTGCCCGAATGGGGCTCCCGATCCCTGCGGGGCCCTCGAATCCCCTGCCGTCCACCCGCCCCAAGCTGGAAGGCCCGCGGCCGGCGGTGGCACTGGGGGACGGAGGGAGGGTGGCGCCGGCTGGGAGCGCCGCACCGCGCCGCGGGTGACCCTGCGGCCCCCCGGCTGCACCCTGCAGAGGGACGGCCCCGCGGACCCCCCGGGCGGCCACGGGCCCGATCAGGGGCTGGATTCCTCCGACTCGAAGGGCGGCGAGGGGGCCTCGGACGACTCGGGCGCCGGGGAGGTGGCCACGGGGGCGCGCGTAGCCCTCGCTGACCCGCTTGACCCGCCGCCGCTCGCGCTCCTTGCGCTGCTGGGTGAGGGCGGGTTCGAAGGGGTAGTCGGGGACCCCGAAGGCGCCGGGGAAGGGCGGCTCGGCGCGGCCGGGGTACAGCAGGAGGGGCACGTTGCCCAGGGGTTCGGCCGGGGCCGCCTGCCCGGGAGGGGGGTCCGGGGGCGCCCGCCCTGGGCCTCCGGTCCACCAGCGCCAGGCAGAAGATGCAGCTCATGGGGCCGCGTGGACCCTCCTGAACCGTCCCTGCGGGGCGTCGGCGCTGCTCTGACCACCAGGACGAGCCACGTCGCTGGCGCAGCCCCGCTACCAGGACTCATCAGGGCGGCCCTTCGCCCTTCGGGGTGGCTTCTCCGGTCTCCCTAACCCGGGCGACGCGGCGGGGCAGCGGGCCCCCATCCAGCCTGGGGCGCTGCAGAGCTGCGGGGTCCTCGCCCTCTTCTGCGGGGCCCACCCGCAGGGCACCAGGCCTCGGCCCCCTGCCGCCTCCTGCAGCCCAGCCTGGGCCCGTCCCACTGGTGGGAACCCTGCTGCCCAGGGCCGGGAACTGATGGCTGCCGTTAGGAGCATGCCCCGGGTACAGCAGAGAAAGGTCTCTAAAGAGGGGGAGAGGACGTGTCAGTTCGGAAAGCCTCGTATTATGGGGTCAGCCCACCCTGAGACGTGACTGTAAGCACCCTGAGGGGAGGCGGCGTAGCTGCTGAAGGGAACAGGCACAGGGCAGGTTCAAGTCTTGCGTCCGCCGTTAGTTGGATGCCCTCTCCGAGGGCTGATTTCCACACACAGAGATAATTATGACATTCCTCACAGGAGATTAATAATACATGAGACTCAAATGGGATTCTCAAGATACACCAAAAGACACCTACCTCCTGGGCCTGGCCTGTGAAAAATGCCGACCGTCTCAAAACCTGCTTACTGAATCCGCAGTAGTAATCCCAGTGGCAACCACAGGCCAGCCACCCACCTGACTCTTTTTGAAGGAAATGATTCTTTCATTCCAAGAACCCTGGTGTTTCTATGGGTTTCAAAGCCCCCCGCCAGTGGGGAGCCAGTTACCAAAGTCTCCATTGTCCACACGGCTGCGGGACACCCCCTCCCAGCCGTCCTGGGTTTATCCTTCTGGCCCTTAACAAATATTGTCTCTTCTCCCACCTCTCTGTGCCCAGGGCCTGGCCCAGCAATTGGCATGTAACAGGTGCTGTAGAAATACTTGTTGAATAACTGAGAGAAAGCGTTAGGTAGAAAGGTGGGCTCGTACGGGCAGGACTAAGTTACACACAGCCTTTCCCAGACTCCAAGAAGCTGTTATCTTGGAAATGATCAGCCTGCGTTGAATTTAAGTGCCATCAGCCCTCATCACCTGGGGTTATCAGGTTCAACTTGGGCGTCATCTCCACTCCCCTCTCTGTGTGCCCACAGTGTCCTGTAAATGCCATCTTAGCACTTGTCACACTTCTCTATTACAGTCCTTCTCATCGTGGATGAACTCAGGATTTATGGAATGAAGGTGCACTTCCCACATGGAGAGTGATGGGGTAACATGAGGCCTCGGACACTGGGCAAGACTTCTGGGAGACTGAAGGGGCTGCTGGCTCTCTTCCAGACTATGGAGGGTCAGGGACTAACCCAGATGCCTGAGTCTCCGGCACCTTCCCATCTCTGTCCTTATTTGAGTCCCAAGTCTGTTCCCAGCCTAGCTCTGCCCTCCATGCTGAGCGAAACCAGAATCAGCAGTGATTCTAAGGTCACGGAGACTTGCATCTGCTCTTGAAAGCGAAATGCAAAGTGTGAGGCATCCGGACAACCCACACACCACTCCTGCTCAGCAGCCTTAGGGCGCTCCCTGCTGTTTCATGGGAAGGTTCTAGAAAACCTCTTCCAAGCTGACCCTCAGCTCCATGGGGACCAGTGTCCGCCTGACGGTCTGCTGGCTCCTGACCTCACACACTCGCTTCCCCTTCTCCCCAGCCCTCTGCTTTCCCTCCTCCTGCCGTCCTCTGAGGGAGCTCCTTGCCTGCGCTGGTGCCCTGAGCACTGCAGCTCCCAGCACTGGCTGTCAAGGACCTAAGTTCTGAATCTGCAACCAGACTGCAAGCCACCAGGGCAGGGGCTGGCAGTTTATTCTCAGGTAATGCCCCTCAGCTCCTTGCCCAGGGCTGGGCACATAATAGGTGCTGAAAATTGTTTGCTATCAATGCTCTGTATTTGAAAGATATGGGATCCAGGCTCTGCTCTGCCCCATGATCCTTATTTGTTTGCATTTAATTTGATCAAGTCAGAAGTTTTTATCTGATGACAATTTTCATAAATACAATTTAATACCTATATGTATTGATTTAATATTCATTTTCCTCACATACTATTTATATTTTTTTCATAAAACCATTCAAAAAATGACTCAAACAAGAAACCTCACAGCTTGACTGTGTATTTCTTGAACCAGTTCTGTCTTTACTGTTAAAAAAAGAACAGATAACCTGGCAGGAGGCAGAGGTGAGAACACAATGTTATTGTGTGTATTTGTACCACTGAGCTCTCCACCCCATACCAGGAGCTGAGGGACACCCTGCAGTAGGTTATCATTAAGAGGTGTGAGAGTCATTCACTCAACACACATTTACTGAGGGCCTCCTATATACTAGGGACAGCTCTGGGTGCTGGGATAGAGTGGCTATCGTTTATTATTTGTGATGTCCAGGGCACTGTGTTAGGCACTTTACGTGAATCATCCCATTTAACTCCACACCATTCTCGTGAGGCAGGTGCTACTATCATCCAGTTTTACAGGTAAGGAACCTAAGGTTCACAAGGGTTAAGTTACTTGCACAGGTTTCCACAGTTAGTAAATTCCTGAACTAATTAACGACAATCGACGGTGCCCTTCCTTCTTCACCGGTCTTCCTGCACCTGTCCCGGGATTTCTCTTGGTGGCTTCACCTTGGAACGGCAAGACCACAGGGGCTTGCTCCGACCTAATGAAAGCATCTAATTAAATTATGGTGCTTGTTGGAGGGCATGTCCCATCGCATGTTCAAATCAGCGCGCTGCATTGAGCTCCTGCTCAGGTGGGGAGGCGCCGCGGGTCACGCTGGTCGTCCCTGGGTAGGTGATGTCCTTGAGGGTCTTAGGAAGGTGGCCGTGATGTTCCACTGCTGGGAAGGCAGGAACTGGGGTGTAATCAGACCTGGTCAAGCGCCAGGAACTGTACGCCTGGGAACTTGATGAGGAGCCCGCTTGCCTGAACTTAGAAAACCTGAGTTGTGGATCCTTCTCGCTCAAATATCCGGAGAAGCCTGGGCGGGGCCGGGTCAGCGCGAGGGAACGAATCCCTCCTCGGGTCACTGGGACAGAACTGGTTGTTAAGGGCGCCACCGTGTGGCAGCGAGGAGCAATGGCGTGTCAGATTGATGAAATTCGGGTGGTGACTGCCTGAGTGCGGATTTTTGAACTCCCAGTTACAACTCCCCCTGGGAACTCTGAGTCCGCAAGCCTTTTGGAAAATTTAGGGTAAGTGACCCGCAACAAAGAGGCACTGGGTTTTCTGTTTATATCTGCTAATTTTCATCCTGAGTTTGTGAACCAATTCATATCACTTACATTTTCATTATATGCAGATACATAAAATAGTGTGGTTAAACATGGAATTCTGTTATTTGTTTTGAACAAGCAGCAGCACATTGTATCAGTATCAGGCAGCTCCCTAGAGAAAAGTGTGGCTCTGAAATAGACTACAGAAGCTTTCCCCACACAGTAGCCCTGATGGAGGCTGTTGAATGAATTAATAAGTTGAATTGCTTGAAGTAGCCACAGAATATCAGCTGTGGGCAATACTGTCTGCCTTCTCAAGGGCCCTGGTTCCTCTCTGGGCCTGGGGGCACTCCTGGCCCTTGGCCTACCTGTTTGCACCAATTCTGCCCTCTGTGGATCAGCAGAGCAGGAGACCTTGTCAGAAGTGCCCGATGCTCCTCCATGAAGCGACACAGAGCTTTCCCTTCTAGGACCATGATGTGTTCATTCAAACAGTTAGATTGCTGACGGCCATCTATTATCTAGATATTATACAAAGAGCCTTATACTCCCCAAATCCAACATGCAACAGAAATGGTAAGTTGCCAGGGGGCATCTCCTGCGCCTCCTTCCTAAAGCCTGGCTGCTTCTAATTGTGCAGCGTGTAGTGTCAGCCTCACCAATGTGAGCTCCATGCTGTCACATACTGCCACAGGCTCTCACTGGCCACATTCCCTGGAACGGCACATTACTATAGCTTCTTGCCGATGTTCATGAGCACTGCCGCTGACCGCATCCCAGCTCTCCCCAAGGTGTCCAGGGGGCACCCAGGCCCATCGCCCCCTCTCTCCTCAGCCCCACACTCCTCATAGCCAACAGGCAGCTGGAAATCCCTCTCCCCAGAGCTCTCCCTGACACTAGCTCTTGACCCAGGTTGTAAACTGTAAGCAAAGAACTCTGGTCTTATCCTGCAGCTTGAGACACACAGCATATGCCCGTAAATGGACATGAGGAATCCCTGGGGAAGGCCGAGCCATCATTCATCCAGCAAAGGGAGATGTGAACTTCCGTCAGGCCAGACCATTTAAGAGCAGGTGACAGAATTCTGCCGTCTAGCTTCTCTCACTGTCTCATGGGGCTGCAGCCAGGGGTGGGGGTAGGGCCAGAAATCGGCTAAAATGGAACCTACGGCTCCAGCAGTGGCTTTGGGGAAAGCCAGTCCACAGTCCTCTGCTTCTCTACCCCTGAGGGATCCCTACAATTGGTCAGCCCATGGTGCTGCTTCTGCGCGCCTGAACCAGGCCCTCCAGGCCCTCCAGGCCCTCCTGCCCCCACTGCCAAACGCTGGGGGATGTGTAAGGAAACCGAAGACCCAAAGTGACTGAACCGTTGGCTTGTCAGCCAGTCACACCCACTGGCAGACCTCACCCACTCCCCAGCCTCCAGGCAAGGTGGCCCCGAGAACTTTCCCCAGAGGGCTCCATGGTCCAGCACTCTGAGACATGCAGCCTTCTCTATTCCCCTCCTCGGAGAGCCACCGGTGCATTAACATCCTAGAGAAACCTGCACGTGACCGCATTCAACCCAGAAGTTCCTAAATGGACCTCAAAACCCTGTTATGTCATCTCAAGCCTACTGACATCAAATAGAATACATTTCAGGGAATTCTACCTCAAAACCACCAGGATAAATATGCACTTTTTCTTTTTTTAAACAAGAAATGTCACCCACTCCTTTGAGAGTCTGCCTTATATCCAGATTATATTTCTAGAAGGATAATCTCACCACTCCCACCATGTACCTATTCAACAACTCCTAACAGAGTGTCAACACAGGCAGTCACCGCAGTCTCGGTGACACCACACAGCATCTGACCACAACATGCCTTTCCAGGGTTAGGAACCAAAGCCTCCCCTTCTGGGCTGATGGGAGCACTTGTGCGATGTCAGCCCTGCTGGCCCTCGGGCTGCACTAACTGGCCCCCACTCCACAGGAACAAAGCCGGGGCTCAGAGAGCCCGCCCCTGCGGCCAGGTCAGATGGCAGCCCCGGCATCTCAGCTCCCCCACCCGGGTCCCTCTCCTGGTGGCTGAGGTCCTCGCAGTTCCCTACACACACAGGCTGCCACTGGGATTCTCCAGTCTGGTCTGTCCCGTTCACGCAGTTGCTCATGTCTTAGAGACAGTCGGTGTTGTCCGTGTGTTGCAGAGACGTGGCTTGCAGACCCAGGGACTCTGGGGCCAGCTACGTGTGGCCTAGGGTTCTGGCCCTTCCCCTCCCCAGCTCCAGGACCACGACGAGCCTACTCTGCTCTCTCCTACGCGGTGGGAAGAGCGCTGCCACCCAGGTTACTGTGCAGTTCCAAGCAACCGGGTGCGAAAACGCCTGTGTGCTGCCTGAGCAGGAAGGAAGCTCGAGGCACCGCTGCCGTCCCGGCTTTGGGCTGTCCCCCAGATCCCCGGGTGCACACACCCAGATTCATCTTATCAAACATGCCTCCGGTCGCGGCGCTCCCCCATAGGCAACGGATAGCTCCCTAGAGCCTACCCCTCACCCAGCACTGAGGATCCTCCTCTCCCCGCGCCCCCATCACTGCAATGGCCCAGCCTGCCACTCTTCTGTCCACCATCCTCTGCCCGCTCCACTGCTGGAGCACCTTCCTTCCTTCCCGCCCACCCAAGTCCTCCTTCTGGGACTAGCCCTTTCCCCTTCTGTCTCTTCCTCCCTGAATCCTAAAGCCTCCACGGGCCGGCCCCCTGTCAGTCACAGTGGCTTGGGGACCTTCTCTTGGGTTGTCCTCTCGCCTTGCCGCTTACCTTGTCCCATGCTGGCATCTTGCTCTCCCAAGCAGAGGTCAGGACCACGCTGCGTGCATCCCAGTGTCCTGAGGGGCTGGCACCGCCCTGACACACGGGGGTGCCCAAGGTGGCCTAAAGCAGAGGGGTGGTTCAGAGGCCACGCGTGTGGCCCTAAGAGAGTATCGCCGGCATGGCCCTAGAATATTATCCAGCAGGCCCTCTCACGAGCCTTCTCTACTTCGTCTACGGTCTGTGGCAGAGCAGCTAGACAGGGTCCCTCAGCCTGAAAATATAAGCTGTTTCTATCCAAGCTCATTCTTCTGGGAGCAGGAAAACAACATAGGCATTAATGGGAGAAGATCGGGGGTTTTAATAGGGACAGAATCTTGGCTCCCTTTACAGGGAAGGAAACTACTCTTTATTGGACACCCACCATGTGCTGGCAACTTATTTAATCACTTCAAGGCAACTTTGCATCCTTATTTTACAGATGGGGAAACAGGCCGGGAGAGCTAAAGTGAACTTAACTGAAATCATGTTTCTAGTAAATAGGATGAAGAAAACAACAAAAATATTTGTATAGTATTTGCTCTGTGCTGGGCACTGGTCTGAGCCCTTCACTCCTTTTTCACAACCTCATGTGCCCCAAAGCAGATGCTATTTTTGGACCATTTAACAGGTGATGGGACAAAGACCCAGATACACAAATGGCCTGTGGTCACAGAGCTACTAAGTGACGCAGCAGGGATTTGACCCAGGCAGTCTGCCCTCGAGGCCATGCCCTTAACCACTGCCCAGCACAAGTGCACACCTGTGCCCTCATTCAGATGCGGGTCCAAGCGCTCCCCTGCCATGCTCTTCACATTTTGGCTCTTTCCCAGGAAGCCTCCCTGAGCTGATTTCCACCAAGAAAATCCATGCTTTAGCCCCTGGATGCTGGCAGGCATCAGGCATCAGGCCAAACCCAGTGGCAGTGGGCTTGCAGCGGCCACATCCGTGGGAAGATGGTCGGTGGCTGCCAATGCCCCAGCACAGCTCATCTCCGCATCTACCCTTAGAGGCAGGTGCCCAGCCCCAGCCAGCAAGTGGCCAGGCTGTTTTCCTTTCCTTCGGGTAGGAAAGCGTCAGGGGTGACTAAGCCCTGAGTACCGAGTTCCCGGCCTCACTCCTCCAGCTGGGTGGGGCACTTCAGGACGGGACTCAGACGCATCCCTCAGCCGCCACCTGCACAGTGACCTCCAGGGTTGCTCCTCCAGCCCCACTGCTCCTGCTCACGGGGATGGAAGGTGGGCGGGCTGCAGGGGTCCCAGCTGCCCACCTGCCCCGCAGCACCTTCCACGGCCTCTGGCTTGGCTTCCCCGCCACAGCACCAGAAGCCAGGTACGCACCTGATTAAGCTTCAAACAGCGACACACCCAGAAGGGGAGGGAGGAGGGGGTGGTGGGGTGTGTGTGTGGAGGTCCTCTGATCTGGGATCCACTCCCAAGGAGTGAGGGCCGCTCCTGGCCTCCTTTGATTGGCTGCTGTGAGTCTGCAAGACACATGGGTCTGCCGTGGCTGGGGCCAAGGGCAGGCGGGAGCTGTCCTCCCAGGGCGCTGCCCCGCTGAGGGCCAGGCCGACGGCACACCTGGCCTGGCCGGCAGGGAAGCTCAGAGAGCCTGCGGGAGAGTGCGTGGACTCTGACTCAGAGGGGCTTGGAGAGCTTCGGAACTCCTCAGGAGTGTGCAGGGTGGGAGGCCTAGGAAGACGTGCGGCTCTTCCCGGGGACAAGTCCTGTGGTCCCAGGAAGACAGCCTCTCTCAAGTGGCTTTGAGATACCAGTCTGGGTGCTGGGAGCTGCTTGGTGACCACTCCTGGGGATGAGCTGGGGACTGGACGGGCTGCTGTTGGCTCTCCTGGGACAGTTCCGGGCCCGGGGAGGGCGCCCACACAGAAGCGCCTGATGCCAGAGGAAACCAGAACCAGAGAGGGAAGGGTCTGCCCAAGGACACGCAAGCAGCTGGCTTTGCTTTCCGAGAAGCAAGAGCCCGGCGCTGGCAAAGCCTGCTGACCTGGGGAGAAGGCCTGAGCCGGAAGCGGGAACACCCGTGTCCTGGCTTCTGCCTGGTCACCCCATTCACGGTGAATTGTACACGACTTCCTTGCAGACAGGACGGGCCCGGGAAGGGGGCTGAGGCGCCGAAGGGACCCTTCTCAGCAGCAGTGGGACACTCCATTCTGTCACAAAGACACAACCTACCCACTGAGCACTTACCACGGGCAGGCTGCACACACACACACGCACTCACATTGACCCCTTGCACCTACCCCTGTAAGTTACTATTCCCATTTTTCAGCTGAGGGAGTGAAAACATTAATTTGCCCACATTTATGCAGCCCAGAAGTGTCAGCACTGGGACTTGCACCCGGCAGTCTGGCTCAGTGCCACCCTCCTGGCCACCACAGGAGTCCTTCTGGGGTGGGCAAGCATCCATCTGGTGCCCAGTTTGAGCCACCGTGGCCCCACCCCACCAGCAGAGCCCTGAGAGCCGCTGTCAGGACGTACACGCCCTTCGGCCCACAGGAGGCTGAAATCTGGAGAAGGTCGGGTAGTTTACAAATGTCAGATCTGAAGGTACCTTAGATGTCAACAGCCTCAGGGATCCTAAACCAACATAATTGGTACACAGCACTTCTAACATTTCTACCATTTTTGAGTGCCATTTGTACTGTTTTATTAATATTTTTCTTCACATATACTTCCTTCCCTCCTACTTATCCTCAATGTTAATAACATCCATGCAATCATGGAGTTTATGTGCTAGTCACATTTTTTCTAATACTCACTGAGATAATTACCTAACTGCTAGAATAAAACGTCATCTTCTAGGTACCACCTAAAACCACCTTCACGTGTGACCTGCGCTTTGGGAAGCAAAGGGCTGAGTTAATGTTCTCACTACCCACCTGGAGAAGCTGAGGCCCATAGAGTCTTGGTGCTCCAGGTCACGGCAGCAGAGCCCAGGCAGGCCCAGGGCTCATGACTCCCGGCCAGAGGCAGTAACCCAAGGAGCCCAGGGCCTTCAGTGCCGGCCTGGCCCTGGCCCTGGCTCAGAGTGAGCCTCCACGCCTGGGAGCTCAGAGCTCAGGGCACCACTGACTGGTCAGCCCCCTGGGCAATAGCAGCGTCTGGGAGAAGGGAAGGGGTGGTCAGAACAGGCGAGGCCGAAGGGGAGGCAGGGGCCCAGAAGCCAAGCAAAGAATTTCAGGAAGGAGGGAGAAGATCAGGGCAAGAAATGCAGCCGAGGGGCCAGAAAGGCTGGCGATCAGTCACCAGTGCCGGGCCACCAGAGGCCCGGGTGAAGGACAGAAGCGGAAGGTCAGTAGGAGACCCTGCTGCAGCTGGAAGGCGCTCGTGCAGGGCGGTCAGGGAAGAGGCTGAGGCTGAAGAGATGATTTAGGTACCGGGGACAAGGGGATGGTGGGTTGGCTTTGAACAGGAGGGACCTGCTCCCCCAGAGCCCATTACAAAGGAGGTGAAGGTAAGTACGAAGAGAAGTTTGCAGACGGGGTAAGGAAGCTGAATGATCTCATCTACTGGCCTTGATTTCCTTGAAGTTGTAAGCCAAGATTTTCTAGAGTGGAGGGAACAGGAAATGCAGGAAGACTGCCTGGTGACAGCTAGAATGGGCACAAGAAAGGACTGATGCCAAAGGATGGATGGCTCCCACGACATGGGGTGGGGCTGGGGTGGAAACTCCGGTGGAAACTCCGGTGGACAGGCTCGGTCTCCAGTAAGCGGAGCTGAGCCGTCCAGGGACGGGCAGAGAAGGCAGGCTGGGTATAGACCCACGGCTGGGGTTCTGCAGGCAGGCGGGTAAGGGTGGATGCGAGAGTACAGGGGGCAGAGCTGGCCAAGTGACAGGAGGAAGAGGTCATTAGGAAGCGTGCGGCCTCTCCCCATTCCCTGCGGGGCATTTCCCCTTGAGCCCCAGGGGGCTGAGGGCTGGCCTCAAATGTGTAACCCGTCTCACGCTCTGGTCCCAGGGCCAAACCCATTTTTCCCAGGTGGGACAATCCATTGTGGAACAGCAGGCCTGGTGGGCTGGATGTGAGGCGAACAGGATTTCTGAGCCCGATGATGCTAAAATGCGTCTCACATCATACAAGACAGGGTGAAGACCGCCACTTCTGATCTTCCCTGTATCGACCGCAGGGATCCTAGTCTGTGATCCAAGCGATTTGTAAAGCAGAAACCTCTTCTGGGCTTGCTTTTCTTTCTTCATTCATAGAAAGATGAGGTATATTCTGGAGTAGTCATCTAAAAATCAATTTTTTTTGCATGTAAGTGAAGTGTATTTAGATGTTTGGTCACTAGTTGAGTCCTTACAGAAAGTGCGGTCATTCCTAATCTTTGTATTATTTTTACGTTCATACACTGGGCTTAATTATTTATGGCTAGTGACAGCCATATTCAGGTCAATTCCTTAAACCTACCAGTGACCAGCTGGATCTTCTGCAGAATATAACCAAGTCTCAGAGAAACAGAGAACTCTCCCAGGTGGTGCGGGTTTCAGGAGAGACCCAGCAATGTCAGACACCAACTTCTGGACTGGTTATTCTTGATAGGTTGACACACCCTTCCGCCCACCTTTGGAAACCCCGATTTTGTCTGCGTCTTGCAGGAGGACCATTTCTATGGTAGAGGAAAACAATGGTCACAGAGGCTTCCAAATTAGCGCATGGCCACCACAGGCGCTGTGTACATGCTGGCAACAAAGGGGGCGGGAATGTAATCGCCACAGGTCCCCGTACCCCGGCCTCAAATTTGCAGCATGTGTCCCCGGGTCGACTGCAGCACAGACTCCTTGCTGGCTAAGTACATTTGCTCAGGATCCTGCCGTCTACCTGTCACTGGGCCCTTACTGGCTTCCAGTGCCAACCTCTCCCAGAAGCCCCATCTGCACGCGGCCCCCTCCTGGCCCTTTAGATACTTGCACTTGGCCCTGACCTGTGGCAAATGTTTGCAAACCAAAATCCGCACCTTATGGGGTGCTCTTGGCCCCCGGCCCTCACCAAGACCCCAGAGTGTGACTGAACACCAAGGTGCCCAGTACCTGTTCTTATGGACCACCCAGGGACAGAAACTTCCATCAGATCCGACCGACAGAGGTGACGGCACTGGGCTCCCCCTGGGTCCCCCTGAAGCCGCTCACACTTCCTCTCTCTGGGCGGCTGTCGCCTCGCTGCCCCCACCCCTCTGAATACCTGCTGGTTTTCACGTGGGAAACTCAGAGGTTTTGTGTTGAGTGCCATTCACTGTAGCTGTGAGACACTCTCAGCAGGCACTACTCCCAGTTTTAGGGGCTCTCCCACAAACACGGACCACCAGTGAAATCTCAGGGTAACCCCAAGGCCAGTCCCCTTGGACTTCCGTGCAGTGAGTGAGCTTGGGAGAAGCAGCCCCCACCCCCCAGGCTCTTCCCTGCCAGGTGACTGGGCCTCCCCTTGGACCCTTGGGCTCTGCCACAGCCACCAGGCAGCACAGGCATTGCCCTTCACCCCTACCTGTCAGAGACGGTGCTCTCTCCTGCCTCTGGCACACAGCATTTTCCAAGTCACGTGTGAGACTCTCTCTTAGCTCTCTAAATCTCTTGGAATCCAAAGAGTGAATTTAAGACAATTTAAAGACAATTTAATGACAGCATCCTTAAGACAACTGAAGGACAGACGTGTCTCCCATGCAGTAGAACAATGACTGAGGGATAAGTGGCGATCTGAGGCCGGGAGGCCAGGTGCGCAGGACAGTAGCTCAGCCTCTTGGTCGCGTGGTCCCACCAACCGTCCGGCTCAGCAGTCGGGCTGCCTGGGCCCCTCGGATGGGAGGGAGGGAGGGAGGGGCCGGGCAGCAGGGTCAGCGGGGCGCGTGAACACTGCCATGTCAGCGGAGGAGTCCTCGTAGGAGAGGGGGGTGCGGGCAAGTGCCCAGGTACTGAGGACCGCGGCGGGGCCCGGGGGCACCAGCTCTCCCACCAGGGCCATCCTGGGGCTGGCACCAGGCCGGGCTGGGGCTGGTACCGGGGTTGAGGAAGGCGGCCGTGACAACCAGCCAAGCCGACGCTGGGCCAGGCTTCCTCCCACTGAGCTCCCTGTCCCCAAGGCCGGCAGCTGGACGGGAGGCACAGGCGGAGCACGGAGAGGCAGACCCGTCTGAGCCTGAGGCCCCCTGAGACGTCTCCATCCCCTTCCGGCCTGGCAGCCCTCCCTGGGCCCGAAGCCCTGAGCAGGCAAACTGGAGATCGGGACCCCGTCACTCTGCCCGAATTAGATCAGCTGCGAACATTTCTAAAGAGGGAGGAGGGGGGAAAATGCCACGGGCTTTTAAAGGGAGCCCCCAGGAAGGGAGGCGCAGAGGGTGGGCTGGCCCCTGGCTGCTGGCAGCTGGGGCCGCAGGTCCCTGCCATGCGCACAGCCGCCTAGCTGAGCATCTTGTGCCGATCGAAGACGGTCTTCCTCTGCTCCTGAACCTGCAGCTTCCAGCGCTGCTGGGCGCCCTCCACTCGCTCCAGGACGGTGTTGGCACGCGGTCCCCCCAGCGGGGCGGCGGCAGCGGCGGCCGCAGAGCGAGCATCCTGAGTGGGCACAGAAAGGAGACACGTAGCACTGGGAGCAGAGGGGTCTCAGAAGCCCAGGGGCGATCCCAAAGCTGGAACTTCCCCGGGGCAGGGAGCCAGACCGTCTCAAGGGCCTCGCCTTGTCACCCGCGGGCCGCTGTGCAGGGGGTGGGCCCTGCCCCTCCCTGGGGCCTGGGAAAGGGGGGCTCTAGGGCAGCACGACCTGGGCCCTCACTACAACGCAGCTAGCTCAAGCCAGGTCCCTGGCTGTACACCACAGGCCTGTTTCTAACCCTCCAGAGGGAGGCTGAGGTTGGCCTCAGGACCACGCCTGCTCTGCACAGAGGACGGGGTGATGCCCGCCATTTGGGGAACTGCATCAGCACCCCGCTGGCACTGGGAACCCCCTGCCCTGCCTGCCACTGCCCATGAACAGGAGGGCCCGGGTCTAGGGCCTGCAGCCCTGAGGTGGGAGACTCCCGATCCCAGTGAGGAGCCCCCACGGACAGAGACCCACAGGATCTGCCCTGAGGGATGCACGACACAAGCTTGCTCCCCCTGATAAGAAGGGGATGCACCATCACTCAGACCGGCAGGGAGGGAATCTGGAGCCCACGCTGGCCCGTCCCCTCCTGTGTCAGGTGGGGACAGCTCAGCTCCTTCCCTGTGGCCCCCACGGATCCCTTTCCCCTCGCTTTCAGAACGGTTTCTGTTGTCAAAGGCAGCCTCTTCTGCTAAGACCACTTCTCTGCCTCTGAGGCTCTGGAGCGCATGCATTTCCTGCAGAACCCAAACCTGATCTTTGAGGGGAATTAGAGCCGCGGGGCCAGGCCCACACCCACCTGGGGATTTCCTCCCTACCTCTCTCTGCCTGTCATCTCCTGCCACATCTCTTAGGGGATCAGCACGCCTCTAAGCCCAGACCTGCCCTGTAAACGAAACTTTGCTTCTGATGCTTCTGATGCCCGCAGCTGGCATGGCTTCTGTCGCCATGCAGCTGCCAGGCTGGGGACAGGAAGGGGCAGTTAGGTGAGGGCAGGGGAGGCAGACAGCGAGCTGGCGGATGCAGAGAGGTGGCTGCCTAGAGGTGAGGTTGGGAGGTAGCTCAGCGTTGCTGCAGAGCTCTGAGCACTGCCCAAGGAGAGTCAGGGAGGGACACTGCCCCTGGATGCCCTGGGTCTGGGACCATGAGGAAGTCTCCCTCTGCCAGGCAGGGGAGTGTAGTGCCAACACCCGGGACGCAGGTGCTGGCAGGATCAGGCAGGGGTGAACTGGGCTCGGGGTCAGGACTGGATCCTACGCCTGGGCTTCGAGGGGCCGCCTTCTCCTTAGGCCCCCTGGGCCCCTCTGGGAGGTGGGCAGTGGGAGCTGGGAAGGAGGGACTCAGGCACTTAGCCACTGTGTGCTCCTGGGCAAGCGACTCTGTTTCTCCAAGCTTCAATTTCAAAAAGCTGGTCTTTCCAGACTTCTTTGACTATACTGTCAATAGGAGTTACATTTACATGATAATCTGGCGCACATGCACACACACATATACATGCATGATAAAAAAATTTCACAAAATATTTAGTCTGATGCATTCTGATATTCTCTGCACTGCTTCATTTTTTAAAATGCTGGTCAATTTAGATTTCGTGACCTCAAGGATTGTGACCCTACACTTGGAAAAACATGGCTTATGATTAGGAGATAGGTATGGTCAGTTTAAATAAAACACGTGAAGTCAGTACACTGCCTGTCACAGAGCGGGAGCTCACGGTAAGTTCAGTTGCCGTTTTCCCTAGCAGTTCAGCACAGTGGTTATGAACACTTTGGAATCAAGCAAACTTGGCTTTGAATCCTGGCTCTGACACCTACATATCGTCATGTTAGTGGTCCTGCTGGGCTCCTGTCAGTGTCCAAGGGCTATCCCCTCTCCCAGCTTCCCCTCTGCCTCTGAGGAAAGGGGGTCAGCAATGGAGGAATTTCTCCTGCCCCCAGCGGCCATCCTGCCACAAAGCAGGCTGGGCTATGGCTCCTCGCAAGTCAGCAACTTCTCTGAATGCATCTCCCCCCTCCCATCAGATGGAGACAGACATGCTAGATGCTTCTTAATGAGACAGTGAATGTAAAGCCTTCAGCAGCACCTGCCGGCAGCACTCCCCTGACATAGCACCTACAAGTATCAGCCCAGCCCAGGTGGGCTGGGGAGAAGGCTGGCAGCCTGCTGCCTCTGAAAAGCCACCCTGGTGTGACATCCATGTAACTCCGTTCCTTCCGGGCTCAGCTTTCCAACTGAGCGCTCCCTGGTGCCAAGGACAAGCCTCCGTGGGGCCAGCTCGGTGGGGTGGACACTGAAGACCACCCAGGAAGCTGCAGGCCCACCAGGACCTAGCCATCCTAGCCCGGGGCCCGGGGAGCTTCTGTCCCTCCCACTCCTACTCCTGACCCTCTGGGGCCAGTGAGGAGCACGGGTGTGAGTCCAGAGGAGGGGTTGCAGGGCCGGCTTCCTCCCACTGCCCCGCACCTCGGGCGGTGCGTCAAGGAGGCGAAGCCAGAGGGTGCCAAGGGTGGGCGTCGAGGGGACATGCTGACCTTCACTGCGTTACCCCAGCGTCGTTTGTCTCCCTTCATGTAAAGTCTTAACAAACAGCTCCAAAGTGGGGGAAGGCAGCTGTGGCTAAGAGGCCTGTGTCTCCACTGCTAACAGTCTGATCAAAGGTATTAAAACCCCCACATCTGCTGTAGGGCTGCCCCTGAGGGGCCTCATCCCCGCCTGCTCTGTGGCAGGATCGCCGCTGGGGGCAGGAGAAATTCCTCCGTGCTGACCCCTTCCCTCTGAGGCTGGGTGGCCAGGCAAACCCAGGAGGCAGAGGGAGGCAGGAGAGGGGGCAGCACCTGGATACTGACCAGTGGCCGGCGGGACCACAGCAGCATGACAATGACAGGTGACAGGTGTCACCACGCCAGGCGCTCTGCTGGCACAGGGCCATCCCCAAGCTCATGAGGTCGGCGTCTCACCCACAGATAAGGAAACTGAGGCTACGGAGGACCAATCACTTTGCTGCCCAAGGCCACTCGGCGGATGGGTGGCTGGGCAGGACTTGAAACCACACCTGTGTATCTCTCACCCCAGAACTCTGCTGGGTCCTTCTTTGGCTGGCTCCTCCTAAGAAGAAGCCAACATGGAAAAGCAAAGAAGCAGGCCAGTTCCTTTCCCAAGATCAAGCAAGAACAAAGCTCCTGTCAAGGAGCCAGGAAGTGGGACTTCAGGCCGGCCAACCCCTCCTCTCCAGCCCTGGGAGGCCCCTAACATTCCTATGCACAGCCAGAGCTGACAGACTAGCCCTGGGCCCTTCCCACCAGCCGAAGCTCATCAGCCTGCCCAGAGGCTGGTTCCGAGTCAGCAGCAGACAGGGCGCAGGCCTCTCCAAGGACAAGACGCAGGACAGTCCCCACGGGGGAGGTGCCTTCCCGGCTGATCCTGGCAGTGGGAACAGGGGATAGCAGGCCTGTCGCTGGCCCCCTCGCACAGCTAGGAACGGCCCCAGTACAGCCTCCCTCGGCGTTTCCAGTCTGACCCAAATCCTTCCCCTGTAGCCAAGTCCCACTGCCATCTGCTGCAGGCCCCGCCTGACTCCCACCGGCTGCTGTCCAGTCATCGTCCCACGGCACTGGCTCAGAATGCTGCCTGGGGGCCCAGCTGCTTACAGATGAAATGCCCCTGAGCCCAGCAGTCAAGGCCCCTGCGCTGCAGCCTTGCCCCCTGCCACCTCCCAGCACACAGAACACCATCTAAGTGTTAAGACCTCATTCTTAAGGATGAACGAACATGAGTGAAGCAGGCACTCACATACCCCAAGTTATGCCAGGGTCAGGACTATGCCCATTCCAGATTTAGCAAATCAAAACCAGAGGTCAGGTGCCAGACAGTAAGTGGCAGAGCTGGTCCCGAACCCACACTCCCAACCGGGGTGTGGGAAGCACCTGAGGGCAACTCTGGGTACATCTGCTCAATCACACACGTCCCCATTCCAGCCTCAGAGGAGGGGAGGGAAGCGGCTCCAAGCCTGCCAGAGCCTCCCAGGGCCGGGGCCTCACACCCAGTGCCACCGCACATCCCCTGGACGGGAAGGGAGCTGCTGAGGCCCAGAGCCTTCGCTTCCCCCCGCCCCGCACGCTCCCGGCTGCACCCTCACCTCTCCGTGATGCCCTCACGCCCCCCGCCCCCAGGGAGCCTAGAGCTGCACCACACCAGGTGGGCTGTGACCTCTGAGGGCCCGTCAGAGCTCAGGGGTGCCATGCCGTGAGTGGCAGTGCATCCTGCAGCCTCACGGAGACCCTGCTGCTCCCTCTTCAAAGAGCACCAAGGCTGTGCATCCAAAACAGCTCTGGTCGCCGTTTGTCCTCCTTGCAAGGACGTCTGAGCCCCAGATCAGGCCTGATGCGATGCCGCTGGAACCCGGGGGGGTGCGGGTCCCTGCCATCAGGGCCGACCAGGCACCCGGCACTTTCAGAGGGGACACGGCAGCTTTCATCTCCCTCCGGGTGCGGGCGGCTGGGGAGGCCTCGCCTCCATTTTCCAGCCCTCCTGCCCCAGAGCTTTGGGAATGGCGGGGATGAAGCCAAAGGCCCCCGATCCCAGGAAGGGGTCTGACCTCCAGCCCTCACCGCTGACTGGGTCTTGGGGCAGACAGGGTAGGGGGGGCAGGCCTGGAGCATCGACAGTCTCCTGCTCGAGGTCAGAGCTGTGCAGGCCTAGGCCGACTGCAGGGAGCCTGCGAGGTCTTGGTCCAACTTTCTTCCTCTTGGGGTGAAAGCTGAATCCCTCACCCCAGCGGAGGCCCCACCCTTCCAGCTTCCCTTCAAAGGGAAATGTTTTCTAGGCCACTAGTGAGCCCAGAAACACAGCCTCAGCCCAGCTCTGCCCCAGTCAGCCAGGCAGCCCTGGGACCTGTGTTCCTTGTGCACCGAGGGGTCGGTCAGTAGAGGGCCCCTCACCATCTGGGACTACGGTGTGGGCCCCCTGAGCCCTGGTGCCCCCACAGTGGTGAGCCACCCTCTCCCATTCACCCTCTGAGCCTCTGTAGCCAGACTAATAGGAAGAGAAGGAGTCCCCCAACCCCTGACTAGGAAAGGCTTGCTAAGTACCCAGCTTTCTCCATCTGCCCATCTCCTAAAACCTGATCTTACCAATTGCCTCTATGTCCCCTGTTCATCCACCTGGTTTAGGGTCTGCCTTGGGGCTTAAAGCCCTGAGGGCACAGAGCCACCTGCAGGACAGCTGGGTGCAGGGCGGGGGCAGACAAAGGCCATTCTGGGCTGCTGAACCCCAGAAGAGATGAGCAGGGAGCACCTGGGAGGGGGACACCATATGGAATAGGACAGGGAGAGGCCATGCCAAGGAATGGGGCTGGGGGCCAGCCCAGCTCAGGGGCTGGGCAGTGGGAGCAGGCATTCCCTCTACCCCCTCAGGGCAACATAACTCCATCCTGCCCCAGCCCCGCATCTGCGTAGAGCCCACGGCACCTGAGGGCGGGGAAACAGACGGAACACAGTTTTGTTACTTCCGAGCCCTCGGGGTGAGAGGTGAGAGGCTGTCACCCACCCACCCTCTCTCCCAGGATAGCACCTCCTCTAGAGCACGTAGTGCAGGCTTGCTGGCTCGGCCTGAGAGCTGTCCAGGGCAGCCACTGTTCTCCAGGCAGCAGAGGCAGGACTGGAGAGCAGCCCTCACTGCACAATCCTTCCTCCTCAGCCCAAATCTGCGCCCATTAAGTGTCCACCCCCGACTCGGGCTCTGCTCCCAGGGGCTGGACTGACCATCCTCACCCCTCCTCCCTCCCCGAGGCCCCCCTCACACAAACAGGCAGACGGGGCTTAAGACCCAAACTAGGAAGCACTCCAGATCTCCTGGGGGCCGGGGGTCAGTGCTCAGACCCAAAGACAGTGGGCTGCCCTCCCTGGCTCAGCACGCAGGGTGGCAGGAGACACAGGGCCATGCCCGAGAGCTGTGCATTCCCGGGAAATCGCTGCATGGGCTGTGTGATTGCCAGGCCATGTCCCTCAGTTACTCCACTAGCCAGGACTGCAGTGACCACATCACCCCTAACTGCCAAGTGTTTATTAGCAGAGCTCCTCCCCTGAGCAGCTTTTACACTGATAACCGGGTAGGCACACAAGGGTACCTCCTAAACACAGACCACCCACCTGCCAGCGCCACTACCTGCCGTGCCAGCTTCCTTGGGGTGGCTCATGCCTTCAGTTCCACCTTTGGCCAAACTCGTGTAAGCCAGAGGCTGAGGCAGGTTGGGAAGGGTGCTGGCACGTACCCAGAAGCCACCCTCTAGCTCGTGCTGGCCCAGACCCACACGCCTGGCAGCTTCACGTTGAGGTCTGCGCCCCAGACCCCTTCTTGGGGGGAGCGTGCCTCTCCCACCTCCAGTCCGTGCTTGGAATGCTCTCAGCTGGGACTGCCCTTGGCAGTGACCCCAAACTCACCACCCTACAAGCAAGCCCACCCGCCCATCGTTCAGCTGCGTCACCTGCAAGAAAGCTCCTTCCTACGTGGCATTCAATCTCCCTGTTTCAGCTCCCAGCTGGGGTCCCTGGGCCCTGGTAAGGGCAAGCTCTACTCCATAAACATTTGATGCTGCTACCATGCACCTCTCTGAGTTTGGTCTGTTTTTTTTTTTTTTAAGCTAAACACCTCCCAGGGTCTTTAACTAATTCTCCCAGGACATGGCCGAGGCCCTTCACACCACACGCCTCCTGGTACATGTACCGGCTCACTCACTCCATCCCTCACCCTACGGATAAACAGTCCAGAGCTCTCCAGCAGCAGGGCGGCCCGAAGAATAATGCTCACAGACTCCTGTGCCCACCACAACTTCCCAGAGCCCATTCTTCTGGGCAGAAAGCGGTGGTGGGGCATCACCTGCCTTCAAGCCGCCGCGGAGGCTGCTGGCTCTGCTGAGAGAGCTGCTCCGCCTCCCGTGCACACAGCCGGCTCACCACAGATCCGCCTGGGCCGGGCTGCAGGGCATGGGCTGCCCTCGCTCCCCGGAAAAGCTCCTCATGGCGGCCCTTGCTCTGCCCACCTCACCCTGGGTCTCCCCTGCAGGGCATCCAGGACTCCCCGGTATGGGGACAAGGGGAGAGGTGAAGGACTGTCGACTGTGCTGGCCTGGCTCAGGCCCTACAGCCCCCGCGGTGTGCACACCGACGTGTTCACAGGCTGCCGAGCGTCAGCAGTTCCCCAACTTCCCCCATCTCATAAAGCTGAAACTCCACAGCCTGACATTTGACATCTTTAATGATCTGAGCTAAAGCCCCTGGCCAGCTCTATCTGCCACTATTCCCACAGGCCTACCTTATCTTTGAAATGCTCAAAACCCCGCAGGCACACGTGGCAGTTTCCCACCTCGGCACAACCACCACCCTTTGGCCTCACTGGCTCTTAAAAATCCTACTTTCTCAAGGCTCTGGGGCTGTGCTTTGCATGGAACAGGCGCAAGCAGGTCTCTGCGGGCCCACTGAGGCATCAACCTGCCACTCCAAGCCTACAGCCCACTGGACACTAACGTCTGGCGACCGAGATACCAAGTGCATCTATGTGTGGCTGACCCCGGCTGGCTAACATCGCCTCTGCCTGGAAACACAGTGGAGCAGGAGGACACGGCTCCCCAGGCCGGGACACCAGGAGAGGCCAGACATCAGGAACACTCAGGACCACCTCCTGCCTCCCCTGGGATCGCAAAGGGCAGCGCCCCCCTGGGCAGACATCTGGAGTCTGGGTGAGGAGATGGAGGGAGCGAACTGGACACGGCCGGGGACACGGATGCCCCCAAGGCCCGGCGACGCTCTGCTGGTCTTGTGCTGGGGACTCACATGCTGGGGGCCCGGGACCCTGTGGCGGGCAGAGGCACTGGCAGGGGCCTGGCACCCAGCCCGTTACCTCGTTCTCCTCCTCGTCGCGCAGCTGCTCAGTGTATGCGTCTGGCTTCCGGATCAGAGGGTCCACCAGCATGAGGAAGGCCATGTAGAGCAGGAGGGCCCCCACCACTGACAGGTAGATGACGACAATGACCTGAGGATGAGACCCAGCGCCCGTGAACCAGCGCCTGGGGGCTGGGCTGGTGAACCGCCTGTTACCATGGCATCTTCTGTCAGCAGCAGCGACGGCCTTGCGCTGCACCGAGGAGGGGGACCAGCGGGCTGGGAGGGAAAGAGCGCCAGGAAGGGTGGGGCTGGCCCTATGCCACATATCTGCCATGGTCACCCTCAGTGGAGGGGACCCCACACCACCTCGGGTCTCTGGCAGGCCCACAGACGACAGATGGTAAAGGAAGATGTCTGGATGCCCCAAGACGCCCCCGGGGGGTGGGAGCGGGGAAACGGGTCGCCTGGCTGCACCAAACGGCACAGAGCAGCTGGATGCTAAGAGAGAGCGAGGAGGCAGCGCGGGGAGAGGCCTGAAGGCAGAGGCCAGGGGGACGAACAAGGCACACGCATCGGCGGGCTCGTCCCCTGCGGCCCAGGGCAGGAAGGACAGCTGGGAGGCTTGGGTTCCGAGAGGTCTCGTCATGCCACCGGGCCGTCGCAGACCCACCAGGAGGCGGGCACTGAGGGCGGAGGCCGCATCCCCAGCACAGCCCACCAGCCCCCTGGAGGGAGGTGGAAGCCAGCGGCACAATGACAATTTCCCAAATCTACACACACAGAGCCTCATAAACTGAACTTCTGTTTACAGAAAAGGCAGATTCAGCGAGGCTCACCCGGCGTCTCTCAGTGTGAGTGGTCTGGGCCACCAAGGTCAGGACTCTCCACGACGCTCAGCGGCCAAGGTCCCTGTAAGGGCGCCAGGAACACACCTCAGGACTGGGCCACAGATGTACCTGCCCTTATCTCGGAACGTGCCTGGACGGCAGAATCGCCTGGTTGTGAACCACTAGGCTAAACCACCCACGTGATCCCAAGGCTAGTAAATGGTATGGACGTAACTTGAACCCAGTTACTGACTCCGTCACAAATGCTTGTATTACATCCACAACACCTGCCCGTCACTGGCCTCTGATCTGGCCCTGAAAGGACTGTGAAGAGGGGTAAAAGGAAGAGAGGACCCCCGGGAGGTCACGTTTGGTGCCCAGCTCAGTTGACAGTCAAGCTCAACTGGACAGACTGCTTCCCTGACTGACACAAGCATCCATGCCTCTGTGAACAGGGCAAATGATCAGACCTCCTGCCCAGACCCCAGGCAGCACAAGGGGAATGGAGGCTGAGTGTCTAACAGTGGGGGAGGGGGTTGGATGGAGTCTCCCAGGGAGAAGGTCCCCAAGTCAGGAAGCCCTTTCCCTGCCCAACAGAGAGAGGTAACATCTGGCTTAGAATTCAGTGTCAGGCATCCGGTTCCCCTGAGCAGGGACCTGCTGGAGCAAGTTCAGAGGGGCTGACTTGGGTGGAAGCGTGGAAGGGGTTGACACTGCAGTTGGACAGGGAGATGACCGACGGGGTGGGGGCCAGGGGGACAGTGGTGAGGTCACCTCCCGTCCAAGGGAGCCTCAAAAGGGGCAACCAGACAAAGGGCTCAGGGGTGTCATTCAACTCCCAGGAGTTCTTTCCTGATGCTATTTCCAGACTCTTCCCAGACAAGCAGAAATAAGCCTAAAAGCTGGGGCAGGAAGGGCTTATGTTAGAAATGAGTAAGCAGAGCCTGGCTCAGGAGGGACAAACCTGGACTGGGCGGCCTGGGGAGGCTCCGGTGGACACGTCCCCGCTACAGTGAGCTGGGGTCCTGTGCCAGCAGACTGGGCAAAGCCCTTGTCCTCACCCGTCCGGTGGTGGCCACATCCACCACATCTCTCCTGAATGCTCTTAACAACTACGAGAACAAGGTTCAAGGAAAAACCAAAGGAAGTGATCTGATGCCCCTCCTGCCCCCCAGAAAGCCCCCCGGGTCCACAGCTGCCTGGAGCACTTCAGAGAGTCCCACACCGCTTTGGAGGCTGATCCAGACTAGAAGCTCCAGGGAGGCAGGCCTGCCTCTCTATTAGGAGCAGCTTGCATGGTGCCCAGAACGTAAGAGGTACCCACATTTACTGAATGAGTGGAAGGAGAGAGAAGGGAAAAAACTGGAAAGAATGAGGGAGGAAAAAAGGAGCATCAAGCACCTCCCCGGTTCCCTGCCCCTGTGTGATGGGGCTCTGACAGGTGTCAGGGGACACTGGCTCCCAGAAGGTGGGGGGCGTGGGGCCTTGTGCCTGTGACTGCACCAGCCTACAGGCCAGTCCCACAGCCACTTGGGCTGTTCCAAAACAAGCAACGCCCGAGGTGTCGGGCAGCCAAAGACGGCGGTGGGGTGCAGGGGGCGTGGGGACCGCAGTGGGGCTACCTTGATGGTGGTGGTGCTGCGCTCCTCGTACTGGCACTCGCACAGCAGGCAGTAGGCCTCCACGTCGTGGCCAGGCACTGGCATGGGCTCCACCACATGCAGGCAGTTGCTGCAACAGACAGACATGGGCGGGGGCTGGGGCAGCTGGGCCCAGGAGAGGGAGCTCTCGGGGAGGAGGGGTTAGAAAGCCCTTTCCTAGCCCCAGTCCTGCCCCTGTCCAGCTCTCCAAACTGTACCTACAGTGCCGGCACCAAAAGCATCCAAGTCCCCAGAGCTCGGCCCTCGGCTGCCTGGTCCCATGCTGTGCTTGCTCTGGGTGGGCTTCCATCCCACAGACTTTAACCTAGAAGCTGATGGGCCTCCGATCAGACTCTTGGACTAGAATCTCCTCCAGTCAGGGCCTCTCTCCTCCACTCTATGTCCGGCTGCCTGCAGGATCCACCGAGTGCGTGTCTGTAGGGACCACAATGCACAGCCAGCTGGCTGCGCCCTCTGACCCCAGCTCCCAGCCTGCAAACCCCCACCGGCTCTGAGCTCCCACTGGCAGAGAGCAGCTCTTCTGGCCGCTTCAAGCCTGGGATCCGCTGTGAATCCCCTCTCTCACCTATCAACCCACCAAAAGCCACTGCTTCTACCTTCTTAAACATTTCTAAAACCCACCATCTCCGTCCTCTCCAGCTGTAGCCCCACTGCGGCCATCCTCCCCTTTTCCTCAGACAGTGGTCCCTGCGCCCCCTGCTCTCTGCACGCTGTCTGTCCCTGTCCCAATGCTGCCTTCCCCCACAGGCAGGTGGTCTGATCCAAACGAAACTCGGGCCGTGTCTCTCCCAGCTTGAAGCTGGTCACTGCCTCCATGAGCCTCTGGGGCGAGGATGAACTACAGCTCCCCTGTGCGCCCTGGCACCTCACCCCGGGGTGCCCACCTGGCCAGCTCCATCCCTGCTGCTCCTCACCCAACTCCCTCCCACCCCCCGCTCGCCTGCGCTGATCTTCTGGACTGTTCTCTGAGTGGGCCACACTCCCTTCCTTGACACAGCTCACACCCTCTGCCAGGAAGATACGGCTTCGCCACTGAATCCTACACATTCTTCAAGACTCAGCTCAAAGGTCGCCGCTCCTACAGCAGCCGGCTTCCCCGCGCGCTTCTCTGCACAGCACTAGTGGCGCCACGCCGTCATCGTACCCTTACCTGTATGTCTCCCCCGGATGCTAAGCTCCCGGAGGACAGGGGTCAGCTCTGTGGTCCCGGTGCCTAGCACAGCGCGGATCAGAGCAGGGCTCAGGAAACAAGCAACTGCCACATGAATCACACGTTCCAAGCCCACTCAGCCCACCTTTACCTACTGGTGCTCCCAGGTCAGGTGGAATAAAGACCACAGGCCACACACTTACATGGGGAAATGGGCCAGAGTGGCAAAATGACATCCCCGTCACGGGGAGGACCCAAACCCAAACCCAAATCCTCGGCCTCAAGGTCTTCACACCTGACACTCAGCCACAGTGGGGCCTGGGCTGGAGCTCAGTTAACCAGGGACCCCGATGCCAGCCTTCCTCAGATCAGGCTTCCACAGCCCACAGAGAGTGAGCAAACGACACTGCAGGACGCGCCGTTATCACTGTCACTGGCAGAAATCAACCAAGACCTCAGAGGTTCGCACAGGCGAACCAGGCATTGCGTGCACTGGACAGCCTGGGCTGGGCTTCCCGGCTCTGCTGCTGAGTGTCCAGTGCCCTGGGCCCGTCTTCAACTCTGTGAGATGCAGGGGTTGTACCAGATGGCCTTTAAGGCCCTTCCAGCTCTCACAAGAATCCAGCAAGAGTCCAGCACAGTTTCCTGACAACAATCAGGCCAGTCGTGAGCTATCCCGGGGTCCTTAGACCCAGGCTGGGTTTCTGGCAGAAGCATCAGTGGTGTGCAATGGGAAGATAAGGGGTTGAAAAAAATTCTGTGTCCTCTAAAAGCCTGTTTCCCTTAAAAAATCCAGTAAGTGGCATATATTACGGTATGTAAACCTCTGACAACTGCAATTCCATCTCTGGGTAGCAACTTCAACACATACCCCCTGCTGCACGAACAGGCCTTCCCCTGTTGGAACCAAACGCACCCCCCTCAGACCTTGCACACTGCTGCCTCTGGGGGGAGCTGACGGCCAGGCCAGGTTCCCACGAGGCGCTCGGTCATCACTCCTGGGACCTTCCCTTCTCCAGGAAGTCCTAAAAGGCCTGCTGGGGGCCAGATCCCTCCCTTTCTGAGCCACAGGGGTTCCTGGGTTTTAGAAGGTGGCTCCGGTGCTCCACTGGGTATGTGGATTCCCCGCAAGGCTGAGGCGGGGTTCCTGGGGCAGCTGGGAGGGGCCCACCTGAGTTCTTCAAACTGGGATCCCGTTACTCAGGTGGCGAGGCTGTTAGGGGAACAGTAAATAGGGAGCTGAGACATTCCGTGTCCCTGGCCCTCCTGAGTATCAGTGAAACCCGAACATGAAAACCGAACATGCTCTTCCTCTCCTGAGGATCCCCATTCACCTTTCTGGGGATCAGTCATACCAAAGACTCCAAGGACTGGCCAGAGGACATTAAGGTGGGAAGGCAAGAGAGTCAGAAAATCAAGCACTCAGAGTACCTCAGAGGCAGAGAGGCTCAAAGTTCCCAAATGCTGCTGGGGACCAACTGCATCACAATCACCCAGAAACTTAAAGAAAAGGCTGTTGCTGTCTGCCCCCCACCCCCATATTTACTATTGATTTACATATTTACTACTGCATATCTGAAAGTCGCCACGAGAGGAGATTTAAATGTTCTCACCACACACACTGAAGGTAACTGTGTGAGGTGACGGAGGCTTTAACAGTCCTCATGGTGGTAATCACCCCGCAGTATGTATGTACATCAAGCTGGCATGTCGTAGACCTTAAACTTACACAACATGACAGGTCTAATGTATCTCAATGAAGCTGTGGGGGTGGCCTGGGGGCAGGAGGTGCTGGGATCTGTATTTTCTCAAGCCCACATGACAATCCTAATGCACAACCAAGTAGAGGCAACACTGGCCTGGACCCCACGCTGCCGGTGGGGTGTCAGTCCCTTCTCCAGCACCCTCATCCAGGAACCGCCTTCTGTGCTCAGACCCACCCAGGATGGCACTCCGCAGCGCCTGGAACAGCCTGGATCAGAAATGCTCCCTGAACTCACAAGCTCCCCTTAAAGCCGTTCCACTGGCTTCCAAAAAGCGCACCAAAATGATCCCCACGAGCCCCCCACCCACAGCATGCCGCCCCCCTCCCAGTCTTCGCCAGCCACTATGCGTCCCCAAGTCCTCTCCTCCTCAGGCCACCTTTAGTCCCTTAAACCACCCCATCCAGAACAAAGTGTCAAAGCTTCTCTTCTCAATGAATTTTTAAATTATTTCTCTTCTTTTAAAGTACGGCACTCAGAAATGAATTCCAGACTCCAGGAGTATAATTTAAATTCTCTTTCTAGGCCTCAGTCTCTGCACTTACAAAATGGGAACAGGACCTACCCCATCTACTACCTTAGTATGTGGCTATAATACCTACCTCTCCCAATTTCTCTGCTACTCTTTTATGTAAATACCTAAATCAAAGCAAAACAAGAAAATCCACTCCTCTGACCAGGAATCCCTCAGCTAGAATTCAAGACATCTGGGTCCTATTTTTGACTGGCTGTGTGCCATGGGTGAAATATTCCTTTTGTAAGGCTCTCCATCAGAATGGGAAAGCAAGCTTATCCTCCAGGGATGGCACTCCTGACTAGGCGGAGCTGGCATGGGCCAGCCAGTGCAATGCCTTACCAGTCCTTCTGTGACACGTTCTGGCTGTAAATGTGCCCGCTGATATTCCTATACGGTGGGCAGATGCATTTGCACCGAATATCTTCAGAACTCTGGAAGAGAAAGCACGTATCAGGTAGGCAGAGCCCCTGAGTTCAGGTTCTAGCAAGACTCTCAACTTTCAGTTCCCTGCACCCTAGGGTGACTATATGAATGCTCTTGACTCGTCCCCACCCACAAGCCCATCCAGAAATGACTTCTGTAGGAAGGATGCTATAGGGTTACGACAGAGCCTAGTACCTTCTCAAGGCAGGGCAGGACAAGGTGACAGTCCTCCGCCCTGAGCCCACACCACTGTGTGCACCTCTGTCTAGCACTCTTGGTGGGTAGCCTCTTCCCCCTATTCCATCTCCGACTTCCCAAATTAGGACTGGGGGGAAGGAAAAGGGCAGGGGTGAATGAGAAATGTGGATCACTTCTATGGGAATAGTCAAGCAACCCTTAAAAAGTTCTTCCTCTGTGGAATGGGTAAGAGGCAGCACCACAAATATTTTCACTCCAATCAGGAATTCCCCAGAGGGAGTGGAATCAAACCCTCAGACTGTGTCTTACTTCAAAGCCTTGGTGATACCAAGTCAGAACCAAAAATTCCACATACCTACACTAACCCCGCCCTGAATCATTTACCCCTAAAGAACCTAAGTCCCAGCACTTAGACTGGTCACCCTCAATAACAAACTTCCATCTGTGTAGGACTTCACATTTAGGAGCGTGTATCACTCGATTTCCCCGAAGGGGAGCAGTAGGCATTACGACCATCCCTGTTCCACCCAGAAGCAAGGAAGGTGTACGGAAAACCTAGACGGCTTCCCCAAACAGACGCCCTTGTGGGAATCCTACCGGGGGGGTGTCTGATCCAGAACCTGGGCCCTGGGCCTCACCCCTCTCCCCTCACTCTACCTTGATGGAGGTCTGCACCAGAGGGAAACACCTGGCCTACCGGTGAGGGGCAGGGTGGAAAAGCACCTGCGTCTGGGGAAGCACTGTCTGCACGCAGGGTGGTCGTGCACCCGGAGCGGCCGGCTCACCTCCCTCACCTTGTTGCCTTGTGCTGGGGGAACCAGCAAACACCCCACAACGGCCACCAAACACAGGAGCTTCATGCTTACAGGTCCTGGGGAGCCAGCACGACCAGACACCTGGAAAAGAGATATTACGTCGGGGAACGTAAGTGGCCACACCATAGCCAGCACTCTCGGCCCCTTAGCCCTCTCTTCTCTCCCGGACACGGGAATGGCTCCAAGATTCCAGGGCCTCCTAAACCCGCTCGCCAAATGCTGCTTTCCTTCTCCCCGGTCTCCAGCTCTCCACTGCCCACCTGGAGCGCCCGGGAGAGGGGCCTCCGGGGGCGCCGCCGCGGCCGCCGGGGGCCAGGAGATCCTCCGACAAGGCCCAGCTCAGACGCCCGCGTGGAGCCGCACAGCCCTCCAGCAGCTCCCGCCCGCTCGGGCCCAACGAGAACTCTGCGTGCAGAGTTTGGGGGCCCTGATCCGACGGCCTAGGCCAGGGCCCACCGCACCCAGGGCCCCAGGGGCCTCGCGCCGCTCCCCAAACGCCCAGTCCGCTAACCTGCAAGCCCCGCCGCAGCAGCGCAGGACCCATCTGGCACCGCCCCCTCCCGGCTTCTATTGGCTGCCGGAGCAGCCTCTCGGCCCAGTCTCGCTATCGCCATGGTAACAAGGCCCACCTTCGCTGGGGCGTGGAAACTCCAGCGCAAGGGAGAGGGACACATTTCTCCAACCTGACCAAACAAGAAAAGGGAGCGTCAGCCTTCCGGGCTAGAAACCGGGAAGGGTCTTAACTTTGTGCGGCCGATAAAACTCCTATGCAGTGCTTCGCCCCTCCTGATGGTGTAAGACTCAGGGTTTTGTAGAGCGCTGAGCTTGTTCCATCTTGATGTTTTAAAGGGAAACAGCTTTATAAACAGTAAGCGAGTAATAACAATAACGATAAAAAGATTAAAGGGCTTTGTCCTGACAACCTGGAAATGTGATTTAGGGACCCGCTTCTTTGCTGCACAGGACTTTAGCTGACCCCACCCCACCAAACACCTCCACACCCCTGAGGAGGAGGAAATCGGGGGTGGCGGTGGGACGGTCGGCTGGCTGGGGCAGGGCGTGCGCTCAGCCCCGCAGCCTCGCGCTGGCAGATTGGGGCAAGGTGTGCAAGGCCAGTCGGGGTGCGGGGGAACCCCAGGCTGCTGAGGGACAGTTGTGAACTTCTTGCCAGCTGGGAGGGACAGAGGAGCCACCTGAGGCTAGGGTATCAGACCAGAGTGAGGACCCGTGGGCTTCGCACCTGGCTCTGCCGCTGAGCATCCGTGTCACCCCGGAAAAGACACCTCCCTCTCTGGGCCTGTTTCCTTACCTTTAAAATTAGCTGGTTGCACGCTACGATCCCTTTCGACTTCGGTATGTTGGGTTTCTTGGGGAGGGGGGGTGCCTGATGTGGTCCGCACTTGAGGCTGGTGCTGGAACCAGCAGGTGGGCTGGGCGCAGGCACCATGACTGAGGCAGGCACTCGGTGCGGAAACAGTTGGGTGTGTTTGTCCTCCTACTTCCTCCTCTGGTATCCTCACCACCTGGCGGAGCTCCCTCCACTTGATGGGCGCTCAGGAGATGCCACTGACCGGAATTGAGTAGAATTGAAATACACCTAGAGGGGAGCAGGCAGGAGGCTGGCATGACTGGGCCTGAATCCTGATTTCTCCCTTCACAGTTATAAGAATTTGAGTGGTTGGCTTCTCCTTTGAAGGCACTTGTTTCCACGTCCATAAAATGGTAATAGTATTACCTACCTTTTGGAGCTGTTGTATAATGAGTCTCTACGCATCTGGAACAGTGGCTGCCACAAAGGCAGGGAGGGGTCTATACATGGAAATATCAATTCGTTCTGGAGGTCGGAATAGAATGTCTGCTTTGGAGAGCAGGCAGGGGCAGAGAGAGGATGCCTGTCCCATGGGGAAGGACTGGCAGTTTCAGGCACTGGACAACGCCCTCCTTCCCAGTGCACCTCATACATGGACAGGGGAACTTCATGGGGACAAAAGCATGGGGCTGAGTCTCAGTTACCTCCAAAGTATGAACCCCTGACCCCAGCTACAGGCACCCAATGAGAAGCTCCCGTCTCCTGTCAAATGGAAGCGATGCCTCTCCTCTCAGTTTCCTCACCACACCGACATCCTGCATTTTTCAGGCCCCAGACTGCGGTGTCAGATATGTGGTGTCAGATTCTGCTTTCTCCTGTCACCACAGCTAGTCTACCTACATGTCCCAAGGGACAGCTGTCCTCGCCAGCCTGCATCCTGCCTCAGTAGCCCTCTGCTCCCTGAAATGCACTCCCTTTGTCCACCTGTTTCCATCCTATCTGCCTCCAATCCTGTATTCTGCACATTGCTTATTGCTCAGTAATCCTGGTAGCACCGGTCACATCAAACCCAGACCCTTCTGCCTGGCATCCAAGCCCTGGTGGCCATTTCTGCCCTCTCCCACCCCACCTCTTCTCCGGTTCCTGCCCACCTACTCTCCTGGATTGCTCATACAGTCCTCCCATAGGATGCCATCAGCCCCTCCACCCTGCCCATCCTTAACCTTCTTCTCTTTCAAACCCTGCCCCCAAACACATCTCTTCCAGAAACGTATTCAAGGAGCCCTACCTGACCCAGGGCACCTCGCTGCCACACATCCTCCACGCGCCCTGTGTTTAAGAGCCAGGGCATTGAGATGAGCTGGAACCTCTTTATTCAGTTCAGTTCCACAAATACATGCCTCCCACCGTCCAGATGCTGCAGAGCACACAGGACTAGCCACGTGTGAGCCCTGCTCTGTACAGGCACACCTCATTTCAATGAGCCTTTATTGTGCATCACAGATACTGCACTTTCTTTTTTTCTTACAAATTGAAGGTTTGTGGTTTGTGGTTTGTGGCAACCCTGTGTGTCCAGCAAGTCTGCTGGCACCGTTTTTCCAACAGTGTTTGCTCACTTCATGTCTCTGTGTCACCATTTTGATAACTCTTGCAATAGTTCAGATTTTTCATTATTATCATTATATTTGTTATGGTAACCAGTGACCTGATGTTACTACTGTAGCTGGTTTGGGGTCCCACAAGCTGCACCCACACAATAGCTCAAACTTAATCTCTGAATGGTGTGTGTGCTCTCACTGCTCCACCGCAGGCTGCTCCGGCCTCTCCCCCTCTCCGGGGGCCTCCCTGCTCCCCGAGACACACCCGCAGCTGTGTGGAAACAGCAGGAGAACTGAGGTTAGAAGTGGAGCCTGGGGCTGTGACTGAATTACTGCAGCGTCCTGATCAAACTGCAGTGGATGAGCTGTAGCTTCTTACGGATGAACAAACAACGTGGCTTCTTGAGATGAAACCTACTCCTGGCGAAGATGCTGTGAAGATAGCTGACACCCAAGGATTTAGACTGTTTCATAAATCGGGATGATAGGGCAGCAGCAGGGTGTGAGAACGCTGACTCCCGTTCTGGAAGAAGCCCTGCCGTGGGCAATAACGCTATCAAAGAGCATCGCTGCTACAGAGAAATTCTCCGTGAAGAGTCCATGGCTGCAGCAAACTTCGTTGTCTTATTTTAAGAAATTGCTGCAGTCACCCCAGACTTCAGCAATCCCCACCCTGAGCAGTAGAGGCAAGACCCTTCACTGCCACCAGCATAAAGGTGACGTACTGAGAGCTTGCTTAGATGATGGTTAGCTTCTTTTAGCAGCAAGTATTTTTAAATTAAGGTGTGTAGATTTTTCTTAAGAGATAATTGCTATTTCATGCCTAACAGACAATCATTAATGTAAATGTAACGTCTGTGTGCATAAAGGGTCATGACTGTCTCTCCAGCAGTGCTCTGGACCCAAGCCTGCAATATCTCCAAAGATGGGCCTGCAGTCTTGCAGAGGAGAAACCCTATGGCCAGAATATAAGTTAAAATGGAAAGTGATGTATCACCGAAGAGTTTTCCCCCTCAAAATATTTCTGAGCCCTATGCACCAGACACTGTGCTAGTTGCTGGGGATGTATCAGTAAACAGGATAAACCCTGGCCCTGCTCTCGTAGAACTTTTGAAGTTTATTGTAGAAAAAAGACAAATTAATAAGCAACTATGACCCACAGTGCTAAAAGCTATGTGGGGATGGAGGAGACCTGCAGAGGCCTTGGGAGACCTAGCCCGAGGGTGAAGGGGAGCCCAAATGGTAGAGGGGAGGCCGAGGCAGTGAGGACTCCTTGAGCTGGGCCAGTGTGACTGGAAGAATAATGCCCCCCCACCCCCAAATGTCCACATCCTACTCCCTGGAACCTGTGAATATGTTTCCTTCCATGACAAAAAGGACTTTGCCAGTGTAATTAAATGAAGACCCTTGGGACGGGAGAGTAGCCTGGATTATCTAACCAGAGGAAAACCTTTCCTGGCTATTATCAAAAAAAGAGATGTGACAGCGGAAGCAGAGTCAGAGAGATGGCAGACGGAGGAAAGGGCCATGAGCCAAGAAACGCGGAGGGCGGTAACGGCAAGCGGACTGTTCTCTCGAGTCACCAAAGAAACAGCCCTGCCAACACCTTGATTTTAGTTCATTGCACCTGTGTTGGACTTCTGACCTACAGAACTAACTTACAAGATAAGTTTGGGTTGTTTTAAGCCCTCAAATTCACGGGACTTTGTTACAATGCAATAGAAAACTAATAGCAGGAGATTCCTTGTCCAGCCAGGAAGGGTGGACAAGATTTGGAATGGAATTCAGGGGCAGGGTTATGGCTGGGGGGACACTCCGAGCAGAGTGGGTACAGGAAGAGCAGAGAGATGACACTGGGAAAATCACGAAAGGAAAGAGCAAATGGTTCAGTCCGACTCGAACCTGGGACAAGTGCATGGGAAGGGAGGGCAGCAAGACCTTGGGCAGAAGGGTCAGGAAAAGAGCCAGGGAAGGAGCTGGGGTCCCTGCTCAGGGTTCACAGACAGGCAACCTTGGCAATATCCTCTCTGCAGCAGAGGAGGCTGAACGAAGTGCTGGGAGCTTCTCCTTGCTCCCTAATTCCAGGTTTGGAGCTCAGAGACTTAGGCCAAAACCCAGCCTTTGGCCGTCCTCTCTGGAACCTGCTTTTATGCAAACAAGCCTGTTATCAGTGGGCCTTGTAAGGCCAGGCCTTGGAATCCATGCCAGAGCTGAGGGTCTGGGCTCCTCACTCCATCCCAACTCTTGGTGCTCCTGGGTAGGGACTGGACTTGTCACCACCCTTGGGGGTGGTGACAAGTCCTCCCATAGGATGCTTAACTTCCTAATTTTTGCAATAGCAACCAAGACTCAGGGATTGTCCTACCTAAACAGAGCATAGAGCTCACATGATAGAATTCAGAGCCTTGTAACCAGCTCTCAGGGGCAATAATCTAGAGGACAGAGGAGCCCTTGACCTGCATTTTATAGGAAGTCATCACTCTGCCCACAGATGGCAGGTCAGGGGCCCAGGGTGTCCCTGAGATGCAGTGGGCACCATCCTCAGGTACCCTGAGTGAGTGTCCTCTCTCCGACTACAGCAGGGCGTCGCAGGCACCAGAACTCACAGGACCCGGGTTCTAGTGCGGACTGACTCCTGTCTGAGCACTAGCCTGTTGGGGCCTCAGTTTCCTCCACAGGGACATGTTTAGAATAGCTTTAGACCTTCTTGGTTTCATGTCCTGTGAAATAATAAGCAGTATGTGTTGGTCTCAGGACCAGTTCCTGAGACAGAGCTCTTAAAAATCCTTGGAATTTCTTTCACGATAGCGACATCTGACACAGATACTAACCCCCTGGATTTCTTGGGACACAGGAGCATCTTTTGTTCTGATGAGGTGGCTCGTGGTGCCTCCTGGATGACCAAGCCATGATTAGAAGCTTGGAACTTTCAGCCTCACCCCTCAGCCCAGAGGAAAGAGGGGCTGGAAAATGAGTTAATAATCGAACATGCCTATGTGATTAAGCCTCCATAAAATCCCTAAGTGAGGGATTCAGAGAGCTTCTGAGTTCCTGACACACAGATGTGTGGGGAAGGTGGCATGAAAACTTGGGGTCCCTCCCTCACACCTGCCCTGTGCATCTCTTCCATCTGGTCTTTCCTGAGTTGTATCTTTTTATAACAAACTGGTAAACTAGTAAGTAAAGTGCTGTTCTGAGTTCTGTGAGCAAATTATTGAACCTGAGGAAGGGATGGTGGGAAGCCCGTTTATAGGTGGTCAGCCAGAAGCGGAGGTGACAGCAGGTGACTAGCAGCTGCCCTCTGAAGCGGAGGGAGACGGAGCGGTCTCATGGGACTGAGTCCTTAACCCATGAAGGCTGCACTAATTCTGGGTCCTGTCAGAACTGAACTCAGTCGTAGGACATACAGCTTATGTTGCAGAATTGTTCGATGTCTGGAAAACCCACATACCCGCTGTCGGCTGTGTCGGCGTGTGAGTGAGTAGAGTAGAGGAGACAGAAGCTTCTTGCATTTTCACATCCCCTTTACACTCTTAAAATTATTGAGGGCCCCAGAAAGCCTTGTTAATGTAGTCATATCTCTTCGTATTTACAGTATTAAAACTAAAACTGAGAGAATTTAAAACATTCGTTTTAACAATAATATTGCACACATAAACATCTTTTGATTAAAAAAAAACTTTTTCTAAAGGAGAAAAAGTTTGTGAGAAGAACAGCATGTTTTACATTTCTTGGGAAATCTTCCCACTGCCTGGATTCTCGCACCTGCCTCTGCGATCAGTTACGTGTCGTATGTCATCTCCCCTGGAGGCTGGCAGCAGAGTGAAAGCGGAAAAGGCAAATAACATCTTAGCATTACCTGGAAAACAGTTTGACCTTGTGATCTCCCCGAAGGAGTCTTGGAGATCCATAGGGGTCCTCAGACCACACTTTGAAAACTGCTGGCTTAGGAACACCTACCATTTTCCCCAGATCTGACATTCTGTGGTCTTTCTGAAAATACTCTGTGTTTCAAAATACACTTCAGGAATACACACTCCCAGGAATAATTTCATGGGATGTTACTATACGTGGGATGCACACTGTATGGGAGGAATGGGATTTCAATGAATAAAATAATTTGGGAAACCTCAGTTTGAAGTAAATTACTAGATGTATTTTGCTGCAGGGCATTTTAGATGCTTCGTTGTAATAATAGAGATTGTGAATCCCCCTTTAAAAAATACTATTGTATATAGTGTTTCCCCATAGTTTTAACTATAAACTCTTTTTTGAGAAGCATCTTTAAAGACTAATGTACCAAGGAAACTACACCCTTGGGAAATCCTGCCCCAGTGACTCCTGGACACTTTACCCAAATATTAACAGATGGGATTCTATCATGTGGAATCCATTTCTCTCTAAATACAGTTCTTCACATGCTTTATTGTTCTTTTAATGGAGAGACTTTCTAGTGGTCATTTCTGGTGCTCATAGAACCTCAGGTTGATGAAATTTTGGTCCCTAGATAAGATGCATTTTGCTGAAAATTAAATAGGGAGAATATTGGCAATTATATTAATTGTAATATTTTATATGCTTGTTGAAAGGATGAATGATAGCTACCATTTCTTTTTTTTTTTTTGATAGATCTATTTTTAATTTTTTGAGGAAACTCCATACTGTTTTTCATAGTGGCTGTATCATTTTACATTCCCACCAACAATGCACAAGGGTTTCACATCCTTACCAACAGCTTGTTATTTCTTTTTTTTTTTTTTGAGAGGGCATCTCTCATATTTATTGATCAAATGGTTGTTAACAGTTAGCAATAAAATTCTGTACAGGGGACTCAATGCACAATCATTAATCCACCCCAAGCCTAATTCTCATCAGTCTCAGATCTTCTGAAGCACAACGAACAAGTTCTTACATGGTGAACAAATTCTTACATAGTGAATAAGTTCTTACATGGTGAACAGTACAAGGGCAGTCATCACAGAAACTTTCAGTTTTGATCACGCATTATGAAGTACAAACAATCAGGTCAGATATGAATATTCGTTTGATTTTTATACTTGATTTATATGTGAATCCCACATTTCTCCCTTATTATTATTATTATTATTATTTTTTTTAATAAAATGCTGAAGTGGTAGGTGATAGCTACCGTTTCTTGAACATCTGCTACATGTGAAGAACCTTTTTAAAAGACCCAAAAATCAAGCTTGTGTGGTATTGGTGGAAGTATAGACATACAGATCAGTAGATTAAGAGGAAGAGCCCAGGAATAGCTCACAAACATGCACAGCTGAGTTTCTGACAGAACTTCAAAAGCAGTTCAGTGGAGGGAAGATAGCCTTTCAACAAATGACGCTGGAGCGACTGGATGTCCCCAGGCAACACGATGAAACTTGACAACGTTTCTCACCTTATTAAAAAATTAAGCCAAATGGGTCTCAGACTTAAATGTAAGACCTAAAACTATAAAACTTTTAGAGAAAAGGTTCATAAGAGAAAATTATTAGAATCTGGACCTGGGAAAGGCATTCTTACACTTTGTACAGAAAACACAGTCCATAGAGAAAAAAAAGATAAACTGGACTTCATCAAAATTAAAAACATTTGCTCTGCTACAGACTCTGTCAAAAGGATGAAAAGAAAATATTTGCAAACCACATCTGACAACTGATTAGTATCTAGAATATATAAAGAACTTTTAAACTTGAATCGTAAAAACAAAACAAAACCAACGAGATGGGCAAAAGGCATGGAGCAACATTTTGCTGATGAGGACACATGGAAGGGAATAGGCACGTGAAAAAATATTCAACATAACCAGCCATTTGGGAAATGCAAATTAAAACCACAATGAGACATCACTACACACCTGTAAGAAAGGCTAAAATCAAAAAACAGTAACAAAAAAAAGATAGTGACAGCACCAAATGCTAGTGAGGATGTGAAGAAATTAAGTCACTCATACATTGGGGAAGGGAACATAAAATGGTACAGCTCTATGGAAAACTATTTGGCAGTTTCTTTAGCAATGAAATCTGCAACTCTCATACAACTGTAGGCGATTACACTCTTGGGTATATGACCTAGAGAACTGAAGACTTAAGTTCACAAAAACCTGCTCACAAATGTTTATAGCAGCTTTATTAAAAATAGCCAAAACCTAAAAGCAATCTAGATGCCCTTCAATGGATGAATGGTTATAACAGCTGTGGTATATCCATACAATGGAATACTACTCAGCAATAAAAAAAGAATAAACTACTGATAGGTGCAACAACCTAGATGAATCTCGGGGAATTACATTGGATTTAAAAAAGCCAATTCCAAAAGGTTGCATACTGTATGGTTCCATTTATACAGCATCCCTGAATGGCAAAATTACAGAAATGGAGAATGAATTAGTGGTTTCCAGGTATTAAGGATGGAGTGTTGGTGGAAAGCAGGTGAATATGACTATGAAAGGGCAACATGAGGGATTCTTGTACTGAAAAAAATATTCTGTGTCTTGACTGTATCAATGTTAATATCCTGGTTGTGATGCTGTACTGCTGCTTTGTAAGATGCTACCAACAGGGAGAACTAAGTAATGAATATAAGTGATCTTCATGTATTATTACTTGTGAATCTACAACTATCTTTAAATAAAAAGTTTACTTTTTAAAGAATCTTCCTAAATTAGTCAAGAGGCTAACTGTATTAGAAATCTAACTCAAATTTGCTTAAATTGTTAGGCTAAACTACATACAGTTGCTAATATTTGACTGGCTTTGAGTTGCAAAAATGACAATTTCGTTAACACTCAACCTGATACAACAGGAATGTATTAGTTCACATAACTGGGAAGTTGGTGTGTAGAACCAGCTGCAGGGACAACTGTATGCAGCCGATCAAATGATGTCTTCAGGGCTCTACCTCTTTCTCCAACTCTGACTCTGCTTTCCTCTGTGAACTGACTTTATTTTCAGACCAGATTTCACATCGTTGGCAAGATGCTGCTGATGACTATAGGCCTACAGCTTTATGACTGTGGATATCAAGGAAAAATGACTTTCTCTATCATAGTAAACATGTGGCAAATCTCAGGGAAGACTCTAATTGGCGTTGCTTGGGTCACAAGTTCACCCATCAACAAATCACTGTGGCCAGGGTGGTGAAAAACTAACTGTTCAGCATGGTTCATGTGCCCACCATCCCCATGAAGAGAGAACCCCTGACTCACTCTGTCAGGACCAATGAGATACTACGTGAGCAAAATGAGCAATGTCTGCTGTCCCACCAACATGGACGGATGGAGGGAGTGGGGACACGGGTGGGTAGAGAGATGATAGATAGATAGATAAAGAAATAATAAATTCACAAATATTTCTGTTTATCATTTGCCTGTTTTTCATAGGGGTGGGCAAGGAAAGGACTATGAGCAATTTATTTTTCTTAAAATTAAATTGCCTTGTTTAAAATTTTCTTTAATGAGAATGAGTCACATTTTATCACTTTTTGAGAGAAAACATCTATATTCATTACTACCAGAGTAATATTTAGGAAAGACTAAAGTCCAGGATAAACCGAAGTCTGTCAAAAATTCTAAGGAGATTCAAGGGCTCTTGTACAGATAAAGCTATGTTTGTAACTTAAGAGATGGAAGAAGAGACAGGCCTGTTTCTTAGGGCCGAGCGTATACTGCTCATGGTGAACACAGAAAAGAAAGAGCAGGGCTTCAGGCAATGTTTTATGCCTGTAGTTCCTGCCAAATGGAATTGCCTTTTTTACTTGAAAAAGTGGGGCCTTGATCAGCTAGAGTGGCAGCCCAAGATGGGCAGTGACTGTCTTCCCCAAACCACATGTCTGAGCTTCACAATTTTTTCTATGTCCCTCCAATACTGCATACTTTTCTTGACTCAGTTTAAGTCAACTTACTTTATTTTTTAAAACTTAGCCTTGAGGTGCTTGCCTTGACCTCTGATGTGCACTCAGAAAAGTCCTATGAAACAGTTCCAACAGACACCTACAGCTAACGCGAGGTGATTAGTACACCTAATGCGAGGTGAGGACCAGTGTAGCAGGAGGTAATAAGGTTGTTTAGACACCTGCAGGATAATAACATGAGTTGTAAGAGTACGACCTGTATTTTCAGAAAAATAAAACTCTTCATTTTATTATGTCTTAATAAGGATTCTGTACTGTCTTATTAAGGACTCTCACCACCAGCAGTCAGAAGGGAGAAAAGAAAACCCAGTCCTGCCCATCAAGTTAAAAATTCTTTAACTCTTTTTTTTTAATGGAGGTAGAACAATTCCATAGTAAAGTGCATAAACCCCATGTGTATAGCTTGATTAATTTTTATGTATGTGAGAGTCAGGCCTGGGAGTCAGGAGTCCTGGTCCTGTCTCAGCTCTGCTGTTAAGTCTATGTATGACTTTGAGCATGGCATGTCTCCTCTGAATTTCTGTTTTCTGAACTATAAGGCAAGAGCCTTGAGCTAGATTGTTATTTTACCAAGTGTGGTGTGTGTATGCAAGATGATTCTAAGTGTATGTGGAAGAACATTTTTGCTTTGATAGATACATTTTCTTTTTCAACTTTTGTATTTAATTATAATTCACATACAATAAAGTGCATAAATCTTAACTGAACAACTCAGTGGATTTTTACCTAGAGTATACATGCTGCAACTATACACAGGAAGCATCCCCAGCTCCCCAGACAGCTCTGTGTGCTGTATCCCAGGCAGCATGCCTCCCTTTTCTCCCAGAGTAACCAGTATTCTGAGTTCTACCAGTATCAGTTTGGTTTTTGCCTGTTCTTGAGGATAACATAATTAAACCATACATGTATCTGTGCCTGGCTTTTTTTGCTAATCACTGTATCTGTGAGAATGATCTGTGCAGGTGGCCATGCAGGTTGTTTCCAGCTTGTGGCTATTGTGAGCAAAGCTGCTGTTATTGTAACTGTTCCTGGTGGATATATGCTCTCATCTCCCTCGGTATATACCTAGGAATGGAAGTGCTGAATAATGGAACAGCCATGTATTCATCGTTAGTAAGCTGTGACTCCAGCCATTAGGGTGATTCGGTTTTAGGTAACGCACAATGGCTGGACTAAGGAGAAAGGGAGGTTGTTGGAAAGAAGTGGGAAATAATATAATCTAAGAAACGGCTGAAGAACAAAGCACGAGGAGGGAAAAGACTAGCTAGCGAGTCCTCTCCGCGTGCTACAGGGGCGTAGACGGTTCCCGCTCTGCCTGAGGTCACTATGCAGTGTTCAAAGTCCAGAACAGAGAGGGAGTCGCAGGGACCTAACCAGGTCACGCACCTGCCCCTCAGCAACGAAAGCCAGGACACTTGGTCAGCCCAAGGTCATCCCCCAAGATGAAACCAGAAGCTGTCGCCAGAGGGGACAAACCACAAGTGTCCTCTACACACTTCATCCTTTCTCCTCCCACCCGGGATAAGCACCTCAGAGCTTAAGAGAGGAGAATCGGCTACATTATAGCAGGAATACTCTTCAACATATTGCAATTTATCTTTACAAGTGGAGAATGCACCCCTCTGGACGCTAACATTCTCACTGGCAGCCCAGGTGCCAATGTCTTGGCTGCGGGGTGAAATGTCCACAGGCCCGAGAGCACGACTCTCCCGGGAGGTAAACAAGCTGATGAGCTTGTGCGTCAACAGCAGGTACCGGGTGCCCACTGCGTATCAGGCCTGGGCCACCGAGACTCATTCACCCAGTGCAAAAACGACGCGTGCAGGCACAGGGCGAGCGCGCAGCTTCGGGCTCCGGCCGTGGGGCTGCCGAGGAGGGCGGTCAGGCCCGCCGTCTGGACCCTCGCCAGCGCCCCCCAGGGACGGCGCGGGCCGCCTCCCCGCGGGCTGTGCCCGCTCCCCGCCTGGTAGAGGTGACGCCCCGGGAGTAAGGACATTTCTGTGCTGCGCCAGCAGCTGTCACCCGAGAAAGACTGAGATCCCCCACCAGGCGACAAGGCGTGCTGAACCAATAGGCCCGAGGCCCGGGGCCCGGAAGGGCTTCTGGGAGGACGCCTGGGGGCCGCTGGCCCGGGCCTGGCGCAGGTGGGCGGGCCCGGCACGGAGCGGGAGGGGAGGGGGGCGTCCGGCCCTGCGAGCGGAGGCTGGGCCGCAGCGGGGGCGCCTGGGCCCCGGGGGGCACCGCTCCGCGTCCCGGCGGCAGCGCCGGCGAGGGCGCGTCCCGCTGGTCCCGGAGGCAGGGGCGGGGGCCGCTCACCCCCAGGTCTCCAGGCCACCGCGCGGGAGGGCCAGTCGGCCGCCGCTCGCAGGGTGGTCTGGGGGCCGGCCGCTCCCGGTCCGGGGCCTTGGGCTGCAGGGCCCCCCCAGGGACGACAGAGGCCCCGACGCCAGTTTCCCAGCGGCCACTCACTCTAGGTTCAGCACATCTCTGGGCCTCGGTTTTCTCTCCCGTTCAATGGGTTAAACTAAAGCTGAAGCATCTCACTGTGTTTTAAGGATAAAAGAGGCTCCAGGGAGTGTTTCGAAAATCAGGACCCTGCGGAAGTGGGTTCCCTGCCTCCCGGGGCTCTCCGGCTTGCATGTCTGCTCACCACGGAATGCCTAGTTTATGTTTTTAAAGTCTGTGGTTGACTTGAAACCAACCTAATCGCCCAGGAGGCCAGTGGCGGTGGCCAGGCGTGGGCGACGGCTACTTGTAGGGAATCTCGGGGAATGACAGAAGGGGAGGAAGGCCCGGCTCCCTGACTTCTGTAGGTTCCTGTGATTGGGGCCATTGCTAAGTCTCCCGATTAGGGGAGGCTGGGAATCCTTCAGAGAGGAACCCCTCATTTAACAGATAAGGAAACGGGTCCAAGCAGGGCAAGTGCCTGGCCAAGGCACATGGCTGTCGGCCAGCGCGAGCTCTGGGATTTCTCTGAGACCTGTTGAAAGGAGCTAGCTTCCTGACCTGGACCTCAATCTTGCCTCTCCAGCACTTGCACCCCCACATGAAATCAGGTTTTAGGATTTGGACCTTACTCCCAAAGGAAGGAGTGCTCCATGGAGCCATTCTCTGACACCACGTCTTCCCACCCCAGGCAGGCCTGCAGACTCCGCTGAGAGAGAATTCCCTGGGGAGGGATTCAGGAGGGGGCCAATCTTCGTGTCCACCATGCACTTGATCAGTTTACCACTTGCTGTTAATACAGCCAGCGATCACAGCCAGCTGCAGGTGGCTCAGCTCGGGACAGGATGCCCACCATCCCCAGGCAGGGCGGGCAAGCAGGAGTATGCAGGGAAGGGCGTCCTTCAGTTACCCCTGATGCCTGGAACTGTGGCCCAGGAAGGAGGCTGTGGAATAAGTGCTCCCAACGTGACGCTGGCACAGCTTGCTGGTGTCCTACTCTTTCCAGCCAAGTCCCCCAAATGTCCCAATCTGAGTAAAACGCCTAACACACCACCTGCCACACAGTATGTGTGCAATGAACATTTTAAAGACCAGTCCTGCATTTGGGAGGCCGAGCCGCAGAACATCGGGAGAGAGGGAGGGAGATTTTGGCAGGTCTGCCTGCCAGCTAGATGACAGAAATCTGCCAAGATCAGCACCCAAGGCCGTAGAAGCTGCCTCTGGGTAGGTGGCTCAGAGGCAGATTATCCCTGCCAGGGGCAGTGGGTTGGGGGGGGCACCAGTTGGGTCAGTGGGTGTGAATAAAATGAGAGTTCCTGTGGCCAGGATTCTCACCCGGCCCTGGTTGACTAGCTCACTGCACACCTGTGGGCAGTACATGGCTGTTGACTCTATATAAAGAGCTCCGCCCAGTGCTCTGGGCACGACACGGTGGCAGGGTCAGCGGAGTAGACGCTGGAGGGCAGAGCAGAGGCTGGAGTGGTGGCAGCGCAGAGGACGGAGGCCCAGAGGACAGCTGTGCAGACAGCTGTGCAGAGAGGACAGCTGTGTGGGACAGCTGTGCAGAGAAGCCGAGAGGATGGCTGTGCAGACAGAGGGGCCCAGAGGCAGAGACCGGCTTGCTGAAGGCTGACTCGCTCTGAGTGAATGGGATTCTAGTGACTGACCTGCCACCTGGAAATAAAGTTGGGTATAACCCTTTCACCCTCAAGAATGTTTTGCCGTCATTTTCTTTGGTCGCGCTGAATCCATAGCAAACTTGTCTGGGGCTGAAACCCACTGGCAAGACAGTGGGCTCAAGATGTCAGCTTCCTGTCTCCGAGCTCCCTTCCTTCTGTGACCCTCATGGGGCCTGAACTGCTCTGAGTCTTGGACATCCATGGTGTCTCAAACTGGGGACTCTGGACCCTCCTGGACTGACTTAGGGTCAAGACCAGGATTCTAATGGACTAACCTTCCAACAGAGTCCTGGACAGCTAGTCTGAGGAGGTAGGAAGGCCAGCCATCAGGTTCCAGAATGTTCTGTACCAGTTAGATCATGCCCTAGAGCTAAACACTGAGCCATCAGGACCCAAAACTTGGGCCCCTTAAGGTCTAAATCAGAGGAAGTGTCTGTTGTCTTTTGCCAACTATTTATCTTAATGCTCCAACCTAGAACAAGAGCAAGTAACTATATTAGGGGAAAAGATGTAACCACTTGATCACATCTAGTATCCACCATGTGTTTGGAACATACGCTCTGCCAGCCATTCTTCACATATTCCTCAAGTACCATCTCACTTAGAACTCCCAAGAACCTACTGTTTTATCCCCGTCTTGCAAGGATGGAAACAGAGGTGCAGAGAGATTAAATTATTTGTCCAAAGTCATAGTGCAAGGAAGTTGCAGGGCTGGGTTTCACACCCAGGTTTTCAGGCTCTGTAAGCACCTGGGAAGGATGGGCCCCAGGAGAACCTTCTAGCTGGGTGGTTGTCAGACTCAGACGTCATCCGCCCAAAAGATCCCCCTTCCAGCTGGGGGTGTGCTGCCTTCCCTGAACCATTATGCCCTCTCAGATTCCACTTGCTTCTCCTTCTGTACTGCCCAACAGGCAGTCTGGGTCTCCTGACCGAGTTCAGCTGTTGTGGGAGCAGGAGAGGAACATGCAAACCCCTATAGGATTAGGGGTACTGATGAGGCAGCCATCAGAAAACAGCATCACGTGACTGGCCTCTCCATGTCGCCAGCCCCAGGGGCCCAGCCTGAGCCCTCTGCCTGTCCCTCTAGCCGTCCTGGCCTCCCTGTGACCCGGCCCTGGTGGCTTCCATCCTCTCTCACAGCTGTTGTTTTCATAAGTTTTTTGTCAAACCCCGCAAGTTATCCCTCTGTCATCTGGTCTCAGCTCGGACAGGTCTAGAAAGACAAGAAGTCCACCTCCTGCTTCTCTGCAGGACACTCCCTCCTTTATGCCCAACTGAGAGCTTTTCTCAAGTATCACCACAGGAGGAAATTCTTCATGCTCCTTGTCGAAGCATCTCAGCTTTGACAAAGTCACACAGGCAGGGCATTTGGTAAGATGGGATTTCTGGAAGCAGGCTTCCAGGAATCTGTTGCAGGGGTGTATTTACAAATTTAAAGTATTCAGTCCATCCAACCCAGAGGTCTGCAAAGGGCCAGACAGCGACTATTCCATGCAGGCCACACGACTTCTGTTGCAACCACTCGATTTTGCTGTTGTGACACAAAAGCAGCCACAGGGGACAACTAAATGAACAGTGTGGCTGTTTCCAATAAAACTTTACAAAGCCAGTCTGGGGGCCACACTACTAGCAGGCACCAGTGGGCTGCTTCTGTAATACCTCTGGCCACACCTGGGACTCCACAAGCAGAGGGCACCTGCCTCACCCACCCCACCAAGAGGTCATGAACAGACAGAGACATGGGGAGCCCTGACTGAGGTCAGGATTGGGGTCCTGGAAGTAGCCTGCAGGAATAGGGCTCTGGGGTGCTGTCTTAAAAGGAGCCCCCCAGGTCTCAGGACCCCTGTGTTCAGTGCTTCTGACCCACACAGACAGCTTTCTTCCTCAGGGAAGAGGCCCCACAAGCCTTATCACTATCACCCTTATCTTCAGATGCAAATAGGAAGCTAGCCCAAAGCAAACCTGTATGAGGTAGTCCGTGGCTGGGGACATGCTTCCTGTCTAGAGCCTGATGCTCGGTAGCCTCTGGGAAGCCCTTGACGGGGAGGGGCCTCAAGGAATCGCCGCAGATGTAACAGAATTGCTGCATTCCATGGGCCACCTCTCTCTCTGCTACGTCTGAACCCCTACAGAAACTGTCCCCCATACCTGGGACACTTGCTCCACCTTCTTTGCTTAGCTGAACCCTGCTCGTCCTGCCATGCTGGAGGGGACACCCCCTCAGACTGCTCCCGCCACCCGAGGCTGGGTTGGGGTCACCCTGTGTGCTCCCATTAAGCCCTGACAGTCCCCTACCTTGGCCTTCACACATAGTCACCTCCAGACCTATACCTCTGTTAGACTGACAGCTCCCAGCACAGTACTTGCCACTCAGTCATTATTTACACAATAGCCACTCAATTAACATTTATCAAATGAATAAATGAAAATCTCCCATGTCCCCCCCAACTTCAAGCTCTACTACAAAGCCATAGTAATCAAGACAGTTTAGTACTGGCACAAGAACAGAGCCACAGACCAGTGGAACAGATTAGAGACTCCAGACATTAACCCAAACATATATGGCCAATTAATATACGATAAAGGAGCCATGGACATACAATGGGGAAATGACAGTCTCTTCAACAGATGGTGCTGGTAAAACTGGACAGCTACATGTAAGGGAATGAAACTGGATCACTGTCTAACCCCATAGTCGGGTCTCTTCCCTGCCTCTGACCCACAGATGAGGGAAGAGACGCGACTGTTCATCGAAGATCTTAAGGACTAGCTAGGGGATTCAAGGCGTGACAGCACAAGAGTGGCGCCGAAAAGGCATCTCTCATATTTATTGATAAAATGGTTGTTAACAACAATATTGGGGTTTCCATGCACAATCATCAATTTAGTTCAACTCTCAACAGTTTCACTTTCTGAAGGATAACGAACAAATCCTCATGGTGAACGAACACAGAAACTCTTTCTGTCTTGGCTACTGTTTCTGTCTTGACTACAATCATGAACCATAAACAAACCATCAAGGCAAAAGTGCTTATACATATGATTTTCATACTTTATATATAATTCCATATAATTCCCACACCCCATACACAAAAGTAAATTTGAAATGGATCAAAGACCTGAATATAAGTCATGAAACCATAAAACTCATAGAAAAAAACAGGCAAAATCTCTTGGACATAAACATTAGCGACTTCTTCATGAACATATCTCCCCAGGCAAGGAAAACAAAAGCAAAAATGAACAAGTGGGACTACATCAAGCTGAAAAGCTTCTGTACAGCAAAGGACACCATCAATAGAACAAAAAGGAACCCTACAGTATGGGAGAATATATTCGTAAATGACAGATCTGATAAAGGCTTGACATCCAAAATATATAAAGAGCTCACGCACCTCAACAAACAAAAAGCAAATAATCCAATTAAAAAATGGGCAGAGGAGCTGAATAGACAGTTCTCCAAAGAAGAAATTCAGATGGCCAACAGACACATGAAAAGATGCACCACATCGCTAGTTATCAGGGAAATGCAAATTAAAACCACAATGAGATATCACCTCACACCAGTAAGGATGGCTACCATCCAAAAGACGAACAACAACAAATGGTGGCGAGGTTGTGGAGAAAGAGGAACCCTCCTACACTGCTGGTGGGGATGTAAATTAGTTCAACCATTGTGGAAAGCAATATGGAGGTTCCTCAAAATGCTCAAAATAGACATACCATTTGACCCAGGAATTCCACTTCTAGTAATTTACCCTAAGAATGCAGCAGCCCAGTTTGAAAACGACAGATGCACCCCTATGTTTATCACAGCACTATTTACAATAGCCAAGAAATGGAAGCAACGTAAGTGTCCATCGGTAGATGAATGGATAAAGAAGATGTGGTACATATGCACAATGGAATATTATTCAGCCATAAGAAGAAAACAAAACCTACAATTTGCAACAACATGGATGGAGTTGGAGGATATTATGCTCAGTGAAATAAGCCAAGAAGAGAAAGACAAATACCAAATGATTTCGCTCATCTCTGGAGTATAAGAACAAAGAAAAACTGAGGGAACAAAACAGCAGCAGAATCACAGAACCCAAGAATGGACTAACAGTTACCAAAGGGAAAGGGACTCGGGAGAATGGGAGGGTAGGGAAGGATAAGGGCGGGGAAGAAGAAAGGGGGCATTATGATTAGCATGTATAGTGTAGGGGGGGCACGGGGAGGGCTGTGCAACACAGAGAAGACAAGTAGTGATTCTACAGCATCTTGCTACGCTGATGGACAGTGACTGTAATGGGGTTTGTCGGGGGGACTTGGTGAAGGGGAGAGCCTAGTAAACATAATGTTCTTCATGCAATTGTAGATTAATGATAACAACAACAAAAAATCTCCCATGTCCCTGGGCAGAGCTTCCCCTTAACCATTATAGGAATAAATGTGTCTGGCACATTCTTGATAAACTTCCAAGAAGTGTGAGGGAGCAGAGGCCCTTTCCTCTGTCTCAGCCTTTCCCTTTCGGCTTCTGCTTCCATTAATGGACATCACATGTTCTAGAAGCTGTTTGAACAGAGACAGATCTGGTGTGCCAGGCGCCCTCGCCGGAGAAGGCAGAGCGAGGAGGGGAGTCTTCCTGCCTCCCTCGGTGCTCGGGTACCCTAGGATTTCTCTGGGACTCTGTGTAATGTTTCCTCTTTATAGACAGGTCCCGTGTTGAGGGTGTGTGTGTGCATGTGCGTGTGTGTGAGAGAGAGAGAGAGAGGTCGAGACAAAGAAGGAACCCTCCAAAAAGCGGGTGTGAACATTTACCCTGGGAGTAGTCAGAGGGGTTTTCTTCCAAAAGGAGTTTCTGAGCTCCTGTTCTTCAGAAAACTCCAGTCATAACTGAATTAGGATTTTCACACCACTGCAAATTAACTGCAGCCTCCCCCTGGCCCCCCACCAGCTGGGGAGCACATGAGCCAGGTTTATAGTCTTGGGGTTCTGATAACACTTCTTGGGTCCAGCAATGGTCTCCCAAAGACCTGGAAGAACTTCCCAGGTATCATCAGACTGACCTTTCCAATCTCCCCCTGCTGGAGGGGAGAGGCAGAGACCAGTTTCCTAGAGCAGGGAAACCAGAGGCCATTTGAAAAAAACCAGGCCAGGAAGCCAACGAGCATTTGAATTCCAACGGCTGCCTGCCCTCCCTTCTAGAGGCCCCCGTTTCTGCCACATTCCTCCATCCTCCTATCGTGGCGCTGGTTGGTAGAGGGGCTGCAGCTCCCTGCTGGTCGGTGACCCCTTGTGCAACTTTGTGGTGGGGGGGGGGGGCAGGCAGGAGGGCAGGGGAGGAAAGAATGAGTTGTCATTCCTTCCTGCTGCTTTTCTAGTCTCCAAGCACCTCTCCCCTCAACCTTTTGGGAGCCTTTGTCCTGATCTTTTACCCTTCCTTTGGGGTTAGCTGTAGATAGCCAGGCTCAGAGCCCTCAGTGACACCAGGCCTGTGACTGCGGAGTTGCTACCTTTCTTGATTTCAGGGTTTTGTGCCTTTGATGGGATAACCTCTGAGGTATTCTCAGGGGGCAACTGGAGTGAGCCTGCCTGGCAGCTCAGCTCAGGCCCTGGTACAAGCAAGGCATGTTTATGGGATATTAAAAATAGATTGCAAACGAACACATTACTCTCTCTTTCTGCTCCTTTGCTCTGATCCCTCACCTCCAGGGGGCCCTTGAGACAGGGGCTTGATTTGCCCAGATGCCCTACCACTCCAGGGCCTCCCCAGCTCCCTATTATAGGACACCTGCCCTCCCTGTTCCAGATTGTTCTAGGTTCTTCTCACCTTCTCTCCTCACCAAAGAGCGTCCCTGGCAGGGAAGCTGACAAAGCAATGAACAGTCTGGGCAGCTCATTAAATGCTGGAGCTGAGAGGTGCTACATCTTTCCCGACCAGTCAAGGGTAACCTCCTGTAGGTCATTCAACAGGGATGACCTGTCCCAGGTTCTGAGGTAGGAGCTTAACCCCCAGCACCTGCAGTCCTGAACAAGCCACCCTCTAACCAGCCTGCCACATGCCCATCCCTCCCTATCCCTTAGGCAGTCATTTGCAAACACACCATGTGCTTAGCCTTCTCAGGTTTCCGCCCCAAGGATCACATCTCTTGGCAAATCACCCAAGGCTGAGTAATTCCTGGGCAGAGGCCAGGATGGAGTGCCACGGGGATAACCAGAGGGACAGGAAGACATCACCCTCTCCTTGGGGAGCACACAGGAATTGTGCACAAGTGTGGTGGAGGGGAGAAACAGAGAGCAAGACACACAGGCCCAACCTTTGGCAACCTCCCTTGCATTTGTGCGATGGTGGAATGGCAGCAGGTGGAGGGAGAGGGCGGGAGGAACCTCAGTCCAGAGGAATTAGCCAGGGAAGGGCTCTCAGCAAGCTCTGGACAATGGTGCTTGGCAGAAAGAGAGGGATCCAGATTCAGGGCAGATTAAATGACCCCAGAACAAAGCTGAAAGGCAGCAACGGAAGGGCTAGAATAGAGTCCTTGGATGTATACCAGGCCACGATGTAAATACAGCATCAGAATTTTCTCTCCCTACACCCCACCTAGGAGAAGAATGATGAGGCCTGAAGGCTTCACATTCCAGGAAAGGGCACTGGTGCCCGGTACCTGGTCAGGTGTGCACGTGTACACACATGTGCTAGACAATCAAATGCATGGGGCTTTCTGTGGTGGGGCTGGTGGGTGGGGGCCGTGGAGGGGGAAAGCTAGATACATGCATGGGCTGCAGGAACGAAGGGGAGCTGCGTGTGAGGCACAAGGTGAGGGCGAGCTGGGCAGCGACAGCCTGTGAACTCATTCTGCTCACTCCTGAGGGCGGCCATCAGGGGTCACGGCCTGCAGATGTGGAAGGCTCCCTGCTTTTTAAAGAAGAACGTATGGGTGGTCACACAGAAGGGGGGCAAGCCTGTGCCTCTGCAGCCCTCTGCCCCGCAAACCCCCCTCTCCTGGCTTCTCCTCCAGACCCAGCCTGGGCCCTGTGTGCCCTCACGGTACATTCACCCCTGCCATGCTCTCCACTTGTGCCGTGCTCCCCCCACCCAGCACCTGCATGCACCCCCAGGTCTGCCCTGCCCAGAACACCAGGGCAGGATGCCTGATGTACTTTTTGGCCTTAGCACCCAGCAAGAGTGAAGCCCCAGCCCCACAGCCTGCGGGCTTTCTGATGTGAAGCTGGTCCCCACCACTCCCCAAAACCTATGTCACTGGTGGGCTGAGCTCTGAGGAGCCCCTTGCCGGCATCAGCCCCCCACTATCCTCAGCAAGGCCCCTTTCTCTCTCTGCTGGGCCCCAGTGTCCACCCTCCCCGTGACTCCCCCTCCCAGTATCTCTCCCTCTCCCGGCCTTGTGACTCCTCAGGCTGCTGGCCAGCTGCCCTTGCCTCCCACACTGCCTGCCCTGGGCCTCCACCACCGCGCCGCTGGTCCCCTGCCCCTGCCCTGTGTGTGGAACAGAGGACTCGGGGAGTGCGGCGGCGGGTGACAGGCAGCTGCTCCGGGACACATTCTGCTGAGAGCTTGCCCGAGTTTTGCTCATTCCTTTCTCAAACATTGCTGGACTGGGCTCAACACAGGAAATCCACCAAGGAATAAAATACATGTATGATTCCTGCTGCCCCAGAGCTTTCAGTAGAGGGGAACAGACAGATACTTAAAAGTAAGTCTTTAAAAAAGAAATACACTACTCAAAAGTGTGGTGAGAAACTGTGACGTGAGCACATCCCGTCCCTACCCGCAGGGGCACCTACAGTCTGTCGGCCGCTCCCATCCCCCCACCCCTGGCCCAGGCCCGCCAGCTAGCACGAGGTCACTGCAGGGGCCACTCGTCTGGTCTCCCTCCTCCCACTATTCTCTCTCCTCAGTCTATTTTCAACCCAGCAGCCAGAGGGGGCCTTTACGAGTTTATGGCAGCTCTCATCACCCCTCTGCTCAGAGCACTGCAGCCGCTTCCCATCTCAGAGTGAAGGACAAAGACATCACCGCGGCCCACGGCCCTGCGGGACGGCTGGCCTCTTGCCTCTCTGAAAACATCTCCTCCTACTTCCCCTCCGCCAGAGCCGCCAGGCTGTCCGTCTCCAGGTAGGAGCGGGATTTGCTTCTGGCTCTGGCTCATGTCATCATGGATTCAAGAGTCCACGCCCCCTTCCATTAATAATGCTTAATATTATCATCCCTTTTCACAAGCGAGGAAAAAGATGTTCAGTAAGTTTAAGACTAGGCTACAGTCCCATGATCAGGACATGTGACTATTAATTACAAATTGTATCTGCAATTGCATGATTGCAAATCCTGGGATAGACCCCCCTACCACTTCTTCTAGAAGATCATAAATGTCCACCAGCATAGGCCAGAAAATAGTAGTATTGGCAGCTCAAGTCCCTTCCACGATACCAAATCCCCTTGATTTTTGTCTGTTTAGATCGTGGTCTGGGTCCTTTCAGCCTAAGGTCATTTTAAACTGATCTCAGAAAGTTGGACAAGAAATGTATTTTTTTCCTTCCTTCAAATTCTAATGAGACCCACAACGTAACGGCAATTTTTTCATCCCCATAATTCACCCATAAATGAGATGAGAGTGGCACCCAGCAGGTCTGAAATCACAGCTGCCCCCACCTCCTGCTGCGGCCGGATTCAGGAGAAGCCGCCGAAAGCACTCACTGTATCACCAGTGGAACCGTCACAGGAGAGCAGAGGAAAGCCCACAGACAAGATTCCCCTGGAGAATCAGGAGGCTCAGGGCACCATCGCCCACTCATGTGGACCAGCTCACACTTTGGGGTGAGAAGAAATGGGCAAGAGGGTCCTGGAGAACTTTCTCCAGCATGGAGATGAACACCAGCATTACTGTCTCCAGGACAGACCTGAGACTGGATCAAGAGTGGACCCCAAGTCTTTGGGCTCCCCCTTCTGTGGACTCACCCTACTGGCACCCTGTCTGGTGGTTCCTGATTGTGTTTCTCCAGAGTCACACATCAGCCACCAGGCAGTAAAGCCCTTTCCTGCCTTGGGCATTAATGAGATCCAGCCAGCTCCTGTCAATCTTCCAGGAGCAAGCATCTAACTACCTAGGCCGACAGGTGGCCCCTGGGATGTGGTCGATAGTGGAGCCCAGGGACTGCCTGGGGCATCGTCCAGAATTAATTGTAGGAGGATGAGAGGCATCCCTCCCTCCATTTCTTGTTCTGTCTTTTCTGGTTTCTAGAAGGCAGAACTGTAGCGGGAACTGGACAGGGTTGCAGTTAAGCAGACCTAGATTTCTCATTTTGTAAACAGAGATGCCCAAGTTTTAAGGGGTGAAGATGTTTGTCTGCCTGGCTCCATTCCCAGCCCTGCCACTATGTCAGTCAGAGCTCAGTCTGTGATCTGAACTCACGTCACCTCTCAAAGGTGCAGCTTCCCTCTCTGCAAAATGGGGATAGGACAGTTGTGGATTAAAGATGCCCATAAATGTAGAGCCCAGGTGGCATCTGGCACTGAGTCAGGGAACTTGGTTACTATCCTGGTAAAGGTCTTCACGGTGGGTGGGGGGGGTCAGCTCCAGTGCACAGTGCAATATGTGGCAGAGGTCAAAGAAATATCTATTTAAAACAGTAAGACCTCCCTGGTGGCTTTTCAATGCCTTGTGTGTCACCAAACAGTCTTATAAAGGAAGAACTCTTCCTTTATAGTGACTATGTCCTCCTGGACTCGGTGGTTATTTCCTTATTTTGCTCTATTATTTGTGTTGAGAACATCTATACTTTTCATGGCATTTTAACACTTTATGGCTCAAGTTCTGGCTGGGTGGCTATCCCCGACCGTTCTTGATGAACCAGCACCAGTAAAGAGAAGTCAGCAGTGACTATCAGGTGCGGCTCCCTCTGTGTCTGCACCTGCTACCCTACTCTCCACCTCCACCCGGAGGGGCGGGGCACGGCTTTGCTGCCCGTGTAATGACCAGGCACTGACATTAGGGCAGGGAACGGTCACTCTATCAACCCAGTGCCCGGGCCCTCGGCTTTGAGCCCATGACCGAACTTGCTCCTGACAAGCGGCTCCTCCCCTGGCTGTCATTCCAGGGGGTCCCAGTCCCATTCTGAGTCTCACTGCTCCCTTTCATTGGACCCTCCCCCTCCCTGCTTTCTGGGCTCATTACCCTGGGCCCGTCTTTGAGTCACCACACTTACAGAGGCATCTTCAAACGCTCCCTCTTAAAACCAAGTAGTGGTGGGGGAAAACCGTTCGTCTCCCCAGTGAGAGTCAGGTAAAGCGTGTGGAGCTTGGACGGGGGCGGGAGGGAGCAGACAGTTATCCGCTATGTGAATGCCAAGCACTGTTCTCAACTCAAAAACAGAACAGAATCTCTCTCGGTCATGGGGCTTACATTTCAAGATGGGGAGAGAGCCAATAAATAAATGCATGGACTGGCTTAGGTCCGTACTGCTAAGCGTTCACCACTATGCATTGGCTCGTAAGGAGGGTGGAGTGTCAACCAAGTGACAAAGGGTCAGGCACGCAGAGGCAACACCCGACAGTGGGGACTGTGCCCCATCAGAGCCCCCTGAAGGTAGGAACGTGCTCTCCAGTCCCAGGGGTAGGGGGGTGGAGGGGTCTTGTCCTCAGGGTTTCTTAAGCAAGATACTGCCAGCCTCCTTTCGTCCAAGGCCTTGAAGTACCCAGCAAGTGCCAGCCCAGCTCCCCGCCCGGCCTCAGTCCGCCCTGCCTGCAGTGCCCTGCACTGGCCTGGCTCCCTGGGGCCGAGCTGCTCAACAGGGATGGAGTTTCAGCCTGATCTCTGCCACCAGCTGCGTGTGGCCAGCCTGCTGGGAATTCGGGGAGTTGGTGCCAGAGGGAGGACAGCTGATCCCAGGCAAGAAGCCACACTGCCCTTGGAATGGAGGCAGGGGGATTGCCTCAGAGGGTCTCAGGCCCAGGGCCTGGGTCTCAGCTGGCCAATGGGAGTGCAGGTTCTTGGGATCACATTCTGTCCCCAGTCTGGGCCTCAATCTGTGCCTTGGGTAAATCAGCCCACAAGCATCACGCTTCCCGTAGGTGCATCAACAGGCTCAGGCACCGGAGTTAGGAGTCCCTGGCCCTGCCCTTGGAGCCCCTGGTCTGACACAGGAAACATAGCCGCTGCCTGTGGGGAGTGCCAGCCTAATGGGGAGACAGTTCCTGGCTTCGATCTGTTTCCACTCCAATCTAACCAACGTAAAGCACCAACACAATCTTTCTAAACACAAATACATTATTTTTCTGCCTTAAAACCTCTCATGGCTCCTCATTCACTCCAAAATAAATACCAAACTATTGCAAGGCACAAAGGCACTTTCCAATCTCCCTGGGTGGGAAGCCCACGGGGTGGGTGGGGCGGCCCCTTCATAAAGGGCTCTTTCCTGCCCTGTCAAGGCATCTGACCGGCTGAGAAGCTCCGTTGCGCACTTACTGAACTTGTGTTTAGGACGCTGTTCTGCTTAAAGGGAGCGTTTCCTTGCAGGGTGGGGAGGAGACAAGAGTAGGGACCACTTCTGACCGCCTGCCAACCTTGGGGCCTGTGGGTTCAGGAGAAGCTGCCCTGGGATAAGGCTGCCGGGAGAGCAGAGCTTCGACCCGGACACAGTGGGCACCAGGAAAGGTGGCAAGGAGGAGGTGTGCTCCGGCCCTGGGCACAGAGGGGGACAGGTGTCCCCAGGACGGGACTGAGACATTAAGCTAAGGTGCATTAATGCTGTCACATGGATGTCACTCAGTATGGGGATCACAGGAGGGCAAGAAAGTCATTGTTCTAGACAAGGGGGAGAGTGAATTTGGAGACAAGAGCCCAGGGTTTACAAGTGGGAGAAAATAAGCCAGGAGTTCAGGCGGAGAGGGTGCTGGTTGGTGGAAAGCTGATGGAGGCTGCGAGGAGCCTAGATTTTGCACAAGCAGGCTCCCTGCACAGCAGGCCAGGGTCTGTTTCTAACACGAGATCTGACTCAGGCTGTCCTGTGGGGCAGCCAGTGTGCCTGAGATCAGACCCCCTCAAGTCCTCCAGGCCCTGGAGATCTGGCTTCCCTTCCAGACCACCTCCCTCTGGCCTCCCAGCTCCCCAGCTCCTCCCGCACTCGTTTCTCCACCTGAGAAAATGCAGCTCAGCTGTGTCCTCAGAGGTGCTCGGGGCAGTGACCCAACAGAGAGCTGCATCTGATGGCCCAGGGGTTAGCCGTTTTCTCAGTCCTGTGATCAACTGTGAACAGCGGAATCACACTGCATGGCATTTTGTATCCATGGATTGCAAATGTTGAGCAGTTAAACGTAAATATTTAAAATATCCTACTCATATGTATATCACCCTTTAAATAAATATACACCAGAAGTCTCAACAATTGCAAATGGCTAGACCCTTCTCAGCTTCTGATTGGCCCTGGCAGGTCTTTTGAGGATAAGGCTCACGACTAAAAGAATAGAGCCATAATGGCTACGTACGAAATGTTGGATTCTATCTAATTTGTAAATTCTGAATTCTGGGCCAGGAAGCGGGCTGCCTGCTTTACATCCCTCCTCCTCATTTACTAGCTGTGTAACCGTGGGGCCAGCCTTTACTCTTGCCTCAGCCTCCTTATCTGTGACATGGACACACATTTCTGCCTCACAGAGTTGTTATGTGGCTAAGTGAAACTGGAATTCGTGCTCCAGCTTCCAGGAGGGGTTCGGCCCCAACAGGCATCGGTCTATTAGGGCAGCATAGAACGTCCCAGGTCAGAGCTGGGCGACCCTTAGAGAGCATCTAACAGCAGCACAACAAAACAGCAGCACTTGACTCTTACGGAGCCCACGTCAGACTTTCTTCAGTCTTTAGCTATATTAACTCGCAAGTCAGCCTCTCCAGGCCTCAGCACCCATCTCTGAAAAGAAGGAAGTCAGATTAGAGCCACAGATTAGCATTAATGAGAGGAGCATGGCCTGCCAAGATGCTCATGGAGAGTTGGCCAGATTTGCTCTGGTGTGGGGGAGAAGCACCACTTACTAAGTCATACCAGGAAACTGTTCCCCATCGGACTGTCAGCTCCTGAGGGCCCTGCTGTCTGCTCCCCTTTGTGCCCCAGGACCCAGGACCCAGGACCCAAGGACCCAACACATAGCACCAGGCCCAGGACCCAACACAGGGCAGGTGCTCAACACATATTTCCTGCGCAAATGAAACACCAGCCTCTAACACCCAGTTAGAAACACAGAGGGGACACACAAATACATGTGCATGTGTGCAAGCGTGCACGTGCACACACATACACCGGAGTGTAGGAGGTCAGTCGCCTCCCCTCGCCGAGCTTGCCTACAGAAATGCCGATGTGCCAATGAGTACGTGTAAATGTTTAGCACCCTACCCCTAAGGGAAACATTAGCCCCGTTTCCCTTCTACCTCGCTTGAATCCTCATCAGACTTGCTTATTAGGGGTAACAAACCAGTTCTTGGTTCTTGAGAGCAGGTGGCTCCTCTAAAGCAGACAGGTGGCCTTACTGTCTTATCTTCTTCTGGGCCTCACCTGCCCACCACTCTCCTTAAGGAAATCTGATACCTGCCGTCCTGTCCCTGACTCCCACCTTCCATCCACACATCCTCAAAAATCCAACCAACTGCCTGGCCGCCTTCAGCCCCATTCAGACACCAGGTCACCCCTTTTACCCCGAGAAAGCTCACCTCCTGCCACAGGGCCCCCCGACTGTGTGACTCCCCAGCTCTCAGAGGGGTGCACCCCATGGCAGAGTCTCTGGCATCACACCTTGTCTACAGGGGCTGTGACCAGCTCCCAAAGTTTGTTCCTGTTGGTACCACTTTGGGGTGTGATTCCCAAGAGGGCACGGGCTTTATGTAACAATGTGAGAATATCAAGGGACGCAAGGGACAAGCTTAGCTGAAAAAGTAGGGCTTTTGGTGATGAGAACACCCCCATTTAAAAGCGGCAACATGAGGCAAACCTAATTACGCCAAGCCGGTTATGAGCTGAAAGCTCTGCAAGAGGGGCTGGATGGGCCGGTGCCACGGGACCCTCCTGTCGCCGACCTCCTCAGAGGCGAGGGCACTAGCCCTGGGGGGCCCGGCCCTGCCAAGCCTGGGCTAGAGGAGGAGGAGGGGGGTGGGGTGAGTGGGGGGTGCCGAGGGAGCCCGCAGAGTGTGCAGCGACCTACGTCTCCTCCCAGCGCTCCGGCCCACCCGCAGTCCAGGCAGAGCCCCTGGCAGCAAACACAGCTGCTGAAAGCGGGGAGGAGGGAGCAGGTGGGAGGCTGAAGGCCGGCTGTGTGCCAGCTAAGTGGGCACTGAACACCTGGCTGCCCACCCAGGGTGGGGGGCTGGGCAGAGATGGAGATGCTGGGATGCTCGCTTTGTACCCAGAAGGGGGTAGGCAGTGGGCACGAGATCAGCCCGGGGGGGACATTCCCTGGCTGGCTGATCATACACCTGGGTGCACAGGCATCCCCTCCAGACAACTCCAGGATACTGGGAGGAGAGAATTTCAGTGAGTCCTGGCTGGGTTGTTCTGTCCTGGCTCTGATTTTTCAGATGCCGTTAGGCTTAGAACATGAAATAATGAAGGCTAAAAATGGACTAGCTGTCTAGAATAAGGACCGTAGGACTGGCACTTGTTACATCTGGATAAATAGCATGGTCCAAGCAGTTGAGAGGGACCCCATCTGGCTCTTCCTGCCTGCACTCCTATCAGTTGAGAAGCTGGAGGCAGCAGGAACCTGCATCTATAGGATGAAACAGCAGGTGGGGGCAGGCGGGGGTGGCTGCAGGTGCTAGGGGGAGGCCAGGAGGCCCTGGCCTGGGGTCCAGGGCAGTGAGTCCTGTTGGGATCGGCTGAAGTGACACAAGCTGCTGTTTGACGCTGAGAAGAACTAGGATTCTCCCCTAAAGTGGGAATGAACCCCAGAGAAGGGAATTCATTTCCTTCCTCATCTCCTCCAACTGAGACCACATCCCTCTAGCCTCCAACCAAACAGATCTCTTGCCCACTTATCACTGACCTTGTACCAAATCTGGCTTACCTCAGATGGGAGGTCTAGAGGGCAAGATGGCTTAACACAGGACCCCTACGTTCCTGTGGGGGTCCTGCTTTCCTCTCCCTCCTCAGCTGGGACCTGCAGGCAGGGAGGTTGGAGGGAGACGGGCAGTGTGAGCCTGAAGCGCCTTCATGTGTGACAGAGAGGAGACTAAGTCAGCGATAGCTGCTGTGATGAGGAAGATGAAGATGGCGACAAAGAAAACCACTCCAGGGTGGGGGGTCACGCACAGGGGCTGAACGGCTGTACTGGGGTGGGGGATGGGACAGAGGACCCTGCAGCCCATGCCTCGGGCTGCGGCCAGCTGGGTTCCCCTCCACTGGCAAATGCTCCGCCAGTACAGTCTGCCCCGTGCCTCCCTGCCACACAGTGGCTGGTGTGCCGGGACCGGCCCAGAATGCAGTTGGCATGCTGTGGCATTCCAGCACGCTGGGGCGCAGTGGCTGGGCTGTAGAGGGGACAGCTTGGGCCAGAAGTGCCAGTGGGTGGGCAGTTGTGAAACGGAAGTATCAGTTGGAGGAACCTGCTCTGTCATGTGCAATTCCATACTGCTGGAAGGGCCCTTTGGGCAGCGCAGGGAGTCTCCAAAATGGGCCAACCGCACGAGAGGTGGGCCTCCTGGAGAAACCATTCAAGACACCTCCACATACACACACTCGTCCAATTCATGGCCCCCATCCTCATCAGCCACGATGGAGGGGTGCAATGGGAGGGAGTCAGGGGAGACAGTGGCTGTGCTGGATGGAGAGGATGGAAAGCATTCTTGTCCACCTGACACTATAATTCACTGGCTTCAGACGGGGCAGAGAGATTTATGAGGACCCCATCAGCCTGGGTCGAGAGCTCAAGTGCAGCCAAGTCAGGGATTCTCCCCTGCAGACCTGGTGATCAGAAGGATTCCAGCTTGGCTGAGGGTGGGAGGCAGAGGGCTGCTGGGCCTTTCTAGAAAATCTGGGTGTCAGGGGAGGAGCCAGGTGTCGCAGAGAAAGTCCCTGGAAAATTGACATTCCAAAGTCAAGGGCCAGGCTGTTAAATAGCTGGAAGCACCCTGAATGCCGGGGATTTGACTTCCTGAGGTTTGGGAAGCTGTACCTCACCATGTGAGCGGTCATCAGGCCTGGGGGGTCCCACCGTGGGCCAGGTCACCAGCACACCCAATAAGCTCAGCCCTGTGATTCCCTTTACCTGGGGGGAGGGGAGTACAACGGGCAGCATTCTGCTCCCTCTGTCCCTGGGAAATTGATTTTGCTGGACCGGGAACTGCAGGAAACCGGTCGGTGTCATTAGCTGGGGTTAGACAAGCTCTCAGGGGCCGCACCTCGACCTGGTGCCCACCCCAGGTACCGGCTGATGGCCTGAGGGCGCGGGAGGGGTGGGGCCAGAACACGGCAGGTGAGACAAGAGCTGAGCCTCGGCCCTCCCGCCGTGGCCCCACACCAGGCGGGGAGGAGGAAGGGGGGGACTCAGAGACCTGGGGAGGTCACCTGCCTCTCTGCTTTCCTCAGTCTCTACTTGGACTTTTGTTTCCCCAAATAAAGGTCGCAGAGCCCCTCACATGGGCCCTGCTCTGGTCAAGGAACCCTGTCCCATTCTTCCTTCTGGAGGCACTCCCAGTTTCCCCGGGGATCCCCTACCCACTTCCCAGGGGCTGCACTCACACTGCCTCCACATTCCGGTAGAAAATCCCAAAGCCCTGCTTGCTGGCAGCTCTGAGACAAGCTTGCCCACCGGGGGAGAGGGAAGGGCATCGTGCTCCACCCGCGGCAAGCAGGAGGGCCCACTTCCCTTTCTCCCATCTCCTCCAGGGAGGCCTCTCGAGAGGTCCTCCATCCCTGGGGTGGAGGAGGTCCCAGGAGGAGGCAGCATGCCGGACCTCGAGCAGAAGCGCATCACCTGGGCGCTGCGGCAGGGGGAGGCCCGGGAGGAGGGCTGCCGATAGGGGAAAGAGTCCCACACCCCAAGCTGCCCAGTGCGTGCAGCCTTCCCAACCTGGCTCCCTGTCCCTAAGTCCATCACCAGGCCACACGCTGCCTCCTGTTACTGGGGGGGCGCCTGAGGAGTAGAGGAGTAGAGAGTGAGGATACGCTATGGTCTGCTGATTCGAGAAACATCCAGGAACCAGGATGGGGAAAAGTTGGGCTGGAGTAGGAAAGGCCGTGAGTTTCTTGGCATCGCGTCTCTTCCCCCCGAGCAGCTGCTGCGAAGGCACTGCCCACACGGAGCTGACCTGGCCTCCTCCCAGCCCTGCCTGCAGACACCCACACCCCCTTCGGCTCTCAGGCTGGGCTTAGGAAGCCCGTTCCAGAAGGCCACATGAGAAAAGTGCTCAGGAAAGTGGTGGTGACATAAGCTCATGGAGGAGAGGGTACGAACTGAAGTCCTCTCCCCAACACAGGTCCCCAAGAAACTTCAGTTTCCAACATTCTGGGAGAAGAAAGTAATGGTACTTTAATCTTCTAAATCTAACTCTAAGTTCCCCCTCATGAGAAATTTTGTCTGTCGTCGCTGGGGAGGTTCCCTGGGTCCCTCCACCGAGACATTCCTGATGTGAGCCGCAGGGGTCCCATGAGGGTGAGCAGCTCCCTGGCTTCCACGCAAACATGGAGCATGGGGTCTCTTCTAAGACTGAGCCCTGTGTCAGCACCAGCTCCCCTGGGCACCAAACAGCCACTGCTTGCCCAGGCTGTCATCCCTGCTGGAGGGGGGATGTGAACCCACAGAAGACTCCTCCCCATCCCAGCCTTGGGAGAGTCCTACAGCCTCCTTACCCCACCCATTTGAGAAGAAATGCCCCTCTCCCCACAGCAAGCCCTGCTTGCCTCCCTCCCACCACGGGCAGCTGGGCTGCATCTCCTCCTCAAGGATCCCAGGCTCTACAATACAAATGCCAGGTGAGGCCCTCTTCAGGGGACCTGGCAGCAGCTGCTCACCACCTGGCATCGGGAATCCTTGAGTCAGGGGGACCGAATCCTGGCACCGTCCTTGGAGTAGACAGCTGAGATACCTAAGGTGGAAAAAATGTCATAAATCAAAACATCAATGAAGTATCCTTTCACTGCTCCCCAATTTGTCAATCTCCCTGCCTGCCTCTTCTCCTGCAGGGAGAAATGCCATACTTCACGCTGTGGTCCAAGGGGAGCCTAGACCCCAGGTGCACTGGCAGTGCACCAAAGGGGACGTCAGTAACTCCACCAAGTACCAGATATCCTCCACCTCGGGAAGCAAGGGGCAGTTGCTGCAGGTGAGAACTAAACCTTTTTACCTGACTGGCATCTACTAATCTCTTTCTGCCCCCTTGAAGGTCACCTTGGTGGCCTCCAATCCCCAGAGGAGGATTGGAGATATCACCCAGAAATATTCCCAGTTGATGCTGAGTCCACTCAACTCGGTCCTGTGCTCCAGGTTGCCTGAGCCAGGTGTGTTTGCATGTGTGCTAATTTCCTGTTACTTCCCTCTGGCTGATGCCAATACTCGCTGAGCAGGCACAGCAGGAGGAAGCGATCGTGCAGATGCTGGCAGCTGAGACCAAGCACGCTGTGGGCTGTGGTGCACTGAGGATGGTGGCGCAGGTAACCGACTACGCCCGCTACCCAGGGTGAACCAGAGGCCCTCCTGCATGGAGCTTACACGCTCCCGAGAGAGCCACAAGCCAATGCTTGTAGCACTCCTCAGGCGGCACCGTAAGGAAGACACAGCGGGGGAGGGGATGGAGAGAAAGGAGGGGCACTGTGTCGGCTCGGGTGGTCGGGGCAGGCGAGAGGAGACGGCGACTGGGACCCACTGCGCCCCTCGCAGCGCCAGCTCCCGAATCTCCTCTGGCAGCGCGTCCCCGACAAGCGGCATGAAGCCGCCGCACGAATCTTCCAGGTCCTCCACGGGCCGCTTCAAGGTGCAGCGCACCCGGACGTCCTCTCGGGGTGGCGGACACCGAGGCCAGGGCGTCTGTCCCGGCTACTCTTCTCACGGCCCGCGGCGGTCGCCTCCCGCTGCGCAGCCGCCGCCGCCGCCGCCGCCGCCTTTTCCCCACTTTGAACTGTCGGCGGGAACGCTGGGAGCGGAAGGGCGGGTTCCCACGGGGGGAGGAGCCCGCGTCCGGCCGGAAACTCACCCCGCGCAGCCGCAGTGTCCCGGCTGAGACTCAACGAAGAGCGGGCGGCGACCGTGCTTGCGGCGGTGGGGGCGGAGGGCACAGGGAGGGTGGACTGTCGCTGCCGCCTCTCCGCGCCCGACTCTACGGCGCATGTGAGGGCGAGGCCGGCCGGCCGCCGTCCTTTCCCCTCACGGTATCTTTGCTTTCACATCCTCCCAGGCCCCTGTCTGGGGCCCTGCGTGACTTGCTCCTGACTCCCTGTGTAACCTCAGTGATACCGATTTTTCTCCCCGATCCTGAGGAGCGATCAGCCCTCTGTCTGGTCCACACATGTCCCCCAGCTTGCAGGCCGCAGGACAGATCAGTGAAAGAGGCTTCACTCGCCTTTTTTTTAATGGTATCATTAATATACAATCCCATGAGCAACGCCCTGGTTACTAGATTCCGCCCACCGTCAAGGCCCAACCACATACCCCATTACAGTCACTGTTCACTCGCCCCTTTTCCGGAGAAAAGGAAGCTGTCAGCTCTCCTGTCGCTCACTGTGAAAAGCCTTTGATTGATCTCTTCGTACAAGTCATGTGGGCTACGCTACAACACGTGGGCTGGAATAAAACTTGGCTACTCTGCTACCAATGCCCGTCAGGGAGACACAGGCTTGATTAAATGTTAAGATTCACGCACAGGAGTGGCGCCTGGTCCTTGAACTCACGTATGGTTCCTTTACACGATCCCCTGTAACACAGTCCTCCTAATTTTGTTTCCTGAACTGTCCATCAGGGGCCGTTCCTCATCTGTAAAGAGTCATCAGGCAGAGGACCGTCCAGCACTTCTCTCTGGAGATGTTTCCTTTTCTCAGTGCAGGGGAAATAAATCCTTACATTCACCCTCTGGTTGTGGGTATAGGGGCCACGCTGAGCCCTTACGAAACTCAAGGAAATATTTAAGCGGCCATGGACGACAAAGGGTTGGAGAGGAAGGAAGGGGGTGGTGACTCTGGCAAGAGAAACTGATCTGAGAAATGTGCCGTGTATGACAATGGAACTGCATGTTCCTTTAACAAATGCATTAAAAAGTCTTGTTTTCTGTGGCCAACTTTGTTTGAATACTTTAATTTTTTAAAAAAGGATGACTATGTACTTACCATCAAACTGTTTAGCTCACCTCATGTCACATTCAGTGGAAAGGAAAGGCTGGGGGCTCTGGGGGAACAAACTTGGACGGGCCCCCTGCCAGACGCCAGGCTGACCATGGTTTCCACCGGGCTGCCGCCTGCTGGGCTGTGACGTCACACAGGGCATGGAGCACCCGCCCTCCCTCCTCTCTCCTGCCCTCCGCCTTGTCCCCTTGCCTTTCCCTGAGGTCTGGCTTGGCACTGCTCAGAGAGAGAGAGCTTTAAAGGGTTTTGGTCCAGGACAGGGGTTCTGGATGTGAAACTTTTACTTTGTGCCAAGATCTAAAACGCTGACTCTTTTCCATCCCTATCCTAATGTCTCTGCACGGGCTTTGAATAAACTCCTGCAGGCCAAGCCCACATCAAGCTTTTCCGCTCCTCTCCATTCCGTATTCGTGGTTGCGCTCAAGAAGCTCCTCTGCGAGCAGTACTCACAGACCTGCTGGAGGTGCCCTCCGAGGAGACCGGGTTGGCCAGGGAGCATCCTGGCGCGTCCTTCTGGCTCTCACCCCAGAGGCGTCTCTGTGTGTCTGATCAGAAACTGCTCTCAGGGAGGAACTGACCCCGAGGCTGTCAGGGCCAGGTGGGACGAGCGCTAATAATAATAGCTACCACTGCTTGACACAATATGTTCCACAATATACATGCAGTATCTCACTTAATCCTCACACAACTTTAATCCCCATGTTACGGATGAGGAAGTGAAGAGCTTTGAAGTTTCCTGAAGGTCCCATGGGTGACCTCCCTAAAGTGGGAACCTATGCTTTTTAACGATAAGCATTCTGAGCCAGTGTGTTTACGTGTGTGCCTGTGTGTGTTTGTGATAAAATACAAATTACCATGAAATCTAACATTGTAACCATTTTAGAGTATATAACTCAAGTGTCCCTCAGTGTATTCACAATACTAGATAAACATCACCACTAACTGGTTCCAGGATTTTTCATCCCCCTAAAAGGAAATCTATGCCTATTAAGCAGTCATCCCCCATTCTCTCCCCCCTCTAGTCCTAGGTGACCACCACTCTCATGTCTGTCTCTATGGATTTGCCTCCGTTGTGTATGTCATATAAGTGGAATCATACAATATGTGGCTTTTTTTTTTTGAGAGGGCCTCTCTCATATTTATTGATCAAATGTTTGTTAACAACAATAAAATTTTGTATAAGGGAGTCAATGCTCAATGCACAATCATTAATCCATCTCAAGCCTAATTCTCGTCAGTCTCCAATCTTCTGAAGCATAACGAACAAGTTCTTACACGGTGAACGAATTCTTACATAGTGAATAAGTTCTTACATGGTGAACAGTACAAGGGCAGTCATCACAGAAACTTTCGGTTTTGATCACGCATTATGAACTATAAACAATCAGGTCAAATATGAATATTCGTTTGATTTTTATACTTGATTTATATGTGGATTCCACATTTCTCCCTTTATTATTATTATTTTTAATAAAATGCTGAAGTGGTAGGTAGATGCAAGATAAAGGTAGAAAATATAGTTTAGTGTTGTAAGAGAGCAAATGGAGATGATCAGGTGTGTGCCTGTAGACTATGTGCTAATCCAAGCTAGACAAGGGCATTAAAACATCCACAGATGCAGAAGATTTCTCTCAAAACACGGGGGGTGAGGTTCTAAGCCTCACCACTGTTGATCCCCAATTTCTCACCTGATGGCCCCCCTGCGACTGTGCCTGTCTTAGGTTGTTCCTCCCTTGAGGAATCTTACCCGTCTCTGGCTAACCAGTCATCTTCCGGGGCCATACAGGGAAATGCAAAGTTGGTAAGTGAGAGAGAAGCCATATTGTTTGAGAAGGTTAGCTTTTTACTTCTTTGCAGATTTATGCCCTGCGGCTTCTATGCCCAGCATTTGTCTTGAGGTATCTTTACCACTTGGAGGAATTATGATACTCGGTAAATTTGATATGAGGCACGAATTCTATTTAAGGGTTGTAATTAGAAAGGAAGAAGAAAAGCTATAGAGGTAGCAGACAGAAGAAAACATGGGAGGATTGATTATTTCTTTGACATATCTTCTTGTAGAGTAACTTAAGCATGTACAGGTTTTAAACTACTAATTAAATTGTGCACACACATTAACATAACAGGAATACAGTTACATAACCAAAGCAGATCTATAATTACCAGCCATCTCCAGTGAAGCCAAGAAAACCAGTTAGGCACCCTAGGCATTTGTGAAAATTTGTCTCTGATATGATGGATATTGTCCAACTGTACTTGAACAGTCTGAGAGAAATCAGACAAATTAAAACAACCCATTCCTGGGAACTGTTCACATCCCATATGTTCTTTTAACAGCAGATAGTCTGTAGTCGTAAGATTTTGGAGCGCTACAACTTGCACTTCTCCTAATTCTTGGTTGAGTTCCAACAGTATAGATCCAGTCAAATTTGTTGTTTTACTGAAAGCACAGGCCACCTTAGATATCTCCTTCATTCCAATGGCAAGTCCAGGAACAGGTGGGATGGATGCAGCTACAACTACAGCATCGCCTGGATCTTTGTTGAGGTTTTTTTGATGATCATCTTCTGGTATGAGTCTTCCAGAGAGTGCTGATGTTGGAAGTTCTTCTTCATATCGTATCTTAGTTCATTTTCTGGGAAGCCAAATTAGGCTTTGATCCTCTGTATAAACACAAACAGACCCTTTGCCCACACTTTGATATGCCCTTTACACCATTGTATAGAACTCATTGGAGGTCACCACACAGGAACTGCTTTTTTTTTTTTTAAGAGAAAGGAATATTATCAGAAAAGTGTACCTCCATAGCCGATCATCTGACACCCTTTAAGTGATCAAAATTAAGGATATTTAAAGCAGGCATTAATCGGTGATTTACAGTTAGTTTTATCCTATCAAGGAGTAATCCCCCTTTTCTTTCTTTTTTTTTTATCTTTAATCTACACTTACATGAAGAATATTATGTTTACTAGGCTCTCCCCTATACCAGGTCCCCCCTATAAACCACTTTACAGTCACTGTCCATCAGCATAGCAAAATATTGTAGAATCACTACTTGTCTTCTCTGTGTTGTACAGCCCTCCCCTTTCTCCCTCCCCCACCATGCATGCTTATCTTAATACCCCCTTTCTTCTCCCCCCCCTCTTATCCCTCCCTACCCACCCATCCTCCCCAGTCCCCTTCCCTTTGGTACCTGTTAGTCCATTTTTGGGTTCTGTAATTCTGCTGCTGTTTTGTTCCTTCAGTTTTTCCTTTGTTCTCATACTCCACAGATGAGTGAAATCATTTGGTATTTCTCTTTCTCCGCTTGGCTTATTTCACTGAGCATAATACCCTCCAGCTCCATCCATGTTGCTGCAAATGGTAGGATTTGCCCTCTTCTTATGGCTGAGTAGTATTCCATTGTGTATATGTACCACATCTTCTTTATCCATTCATCTACCGATGGACATTTAGGTTGCTTCCAATTCTTGGCTATTGTAAATAGTGCTGCGATAAACATAGGGGTGCATCTGTCTTTCTCAAACTTGATTGCTGCGTTCTTAGGGTAAATTCCTAGGAGTAGAATTCCTGGGTCAAATGGTAGGTCTGTTTTGAGCATTCTGAGGAACCTCCATACTGCTTTCCACAATGGTTGAACTAATTTACATTCCCACCAGCAGTGTAGGAGGGTTCCCCTTTCTCCACAGCCTCGCCAACATTTGTTGTTGTTTGTCTTTTGGATGGCAGCCATCCTTACTGGTGTGAGGTGATATCTCATTGTAGTTTTAATTTGCATTTCTCTGATAATTAGCAATGTGGAGCATCTTTTCATGTGTCTGTTGGCCATCTGTATTTCTTTTTTGGAGAACTGTCTGTTCAGTTCCTCTGCCCATTTTTTTAATTGGATTATTTGTCTTTTGTTTGTTGAGGCGTGTGAGCTCTTTATATATTTTGGACGTCAAGCCTTTATCAGATCTGTCATTTACAAATATATTCTCCCATACTGTACGGTTCCTTTTTGTTCTATTGATGGTGTCTTTTGCTGTACAGAAGCTTTTCAGCTTAATATAGTCCCACTTGTTCACTTTTGCTGTTGTTTTCCTTGCCTGGGGAGATATGTTCAAGAAGAGGTCACTCATGTTTATGAATACGTGGCTTTTTGTATCTGGCTTCTTTCACTTAGCATAATGTAGTCAAGGTTCATCCATTTTCGGCATGTGTCAGTACTTCATTTCTTTTTATGGCTGGGTAACATTGTACCGTGTGAATAGACCCTATTTTGTTTATCCATTCATCTGTCAGTGAACAGTTGCATGTATCTTCACAGCAAGATAGCCTTTGTTGTCAAGGAATGAATCTTTAGGGTGGGATTTCAGGCATAACATCAAACTGGAAGGTGAGGGAGTTGAGAGCAGACGTCTTTCTCAGATCTGTCGAGTAACAAATTAGAAATCACATGTTCTCTGACTAGCTCTATGGGACAGCAGTAAGGCAGGAGGTATAAGGGTACCCGCTCCCCAAAGGTGTCGAGGTTTCCAAAGCACTTCTGCTGGAGGGCATCTGGCAGGCTCCTGGAATGGAAGCTTACGGCTCAGGTTTATTTCCTGCGCTCCTCATTTCAGTGGGGGAGGAGGGAAGAATGTGGAGGGGTCTTAAAAGAATACGTAGGTTTCCATACACAGGCTGATGAAAGGAGAAACTGAGATGACTCCCCAGATAATTTAACCCCCATGTCCTACCGGCCACGGTCTGAAGCGGTCATCCTGGATTCTCTCCAGAACATATATATGCACATCGCATTATACAACTTGTGAAAATGCACTGATCTGATCCTCTTCAAGGTAGTTAAATCAGTCCGGTCTGGAAACATTTGGATGGCCCAAGCTTTCTCTGTAAGCAAAGTACTACAGCGGTTCAGAACAAACGCTTTAAACCTGCGTTCAAATACTGCCTCCACTACCACTACTTCCGTGAATTTAGGCAACTGATACAACCTCATTTTCTTCACCTATAACATGGGCTGGTAGCTACAATACCAAGCACAGTGCATTTGCATGATCATATGTGAAGAACATAACACAGCACCTCAGGAAAGCAATTTTTAATGTATTATTAAATAAGCTCAATATCATCGTTTACTGAGACTTTTTGAAAGGACTGGCTAAGGACCAAGACTGGGTTGTTTGATGGTTCCATCCTCACCCATCATCTTACGTGACTATAAACTTTTTCCATTTGCTGTATCTTTTTCATTTCGGGCTGGAAAAGAAAGGATCCACACAATTTTCCCTGTTGAAGACATTTCTACCTTGGTACCCACCTGAGGACATGGCAGGATGGGCCTGTCCTCTCTGGGGCAGCGGGTTGTTTGGGGGTGAGGATGGCGGCCCCGCCCTGAGGGCTCGGCTGAGGCGTGGAACAAAGGGGTTTGTGACAGTGACAGGTCATACCCTGAGGTGGGTATGGCAGGATGGGCCTGTCCTCTGTGGGGCAGTGGGATGTTTGGGGAGGAGGGTGGCGGCCCCACCCTGAGGGCTCGGCTGAGGCGTGGAACAAAGGGGTTTGTGACAGTGACAGGTCATAAAGGGCAGCAGAGTATAAATAGGGCTGCGCAGGGGGCTAGGCGAGGAGTTACTTCTCTCAGCTGGACTGTAGCTCACAGCATCTGAGGTTCTCAGAGGCAGAGGTGAGGTACAGCAGAGCGCGAGCGCACCGTACATCTCCACACACTTGCAGAGATTCCGGCTGGCATCCAGCACCTGCTAGCACTCCCACGGCCATCACCTACACCCCCGCCCCCACCTCTGCCTCCAGGAGGCACTGAGGCCGGGGGAGTTGGGCACTGCAGGGTGGGGTGCTGTTGAGAGACCTGCCAGGGAGCCACCCGTGCCCAGGAGCACCGCTGTTCCCTCGTCTGTCAGCGAAGGGAAGACCCAGGGAGCTGCCTGCCTAGCCAGCACTGCTTCCTGTGGTAACAGAATCATTAAAAGTGAGTCTGTGTTTCCGTGTTACACGGACCAGAGGAGCCCCAGGGTGGGCATGTTCAACACCGCCATGGGGCCACTGCAGCGACAACTGCGCCAGGGAGAATTTGACATGTTCAAGTCTGTCCCCGTGTTTGAGGGCGACTTTATACAGATCAGCAGATGGGGAACGCGGAACAGTGTGCACCGGTGCGACCCGATCACGACCGTGGGCATTGTAAACACCAACCCCTTCAACCCAATACCAGACATCATGCTGCTGGCACAACCTGTCCGTCACTGTGAATGGCATGTGGGGTGTGGCCAGGGCACCCAGGGAAAAGAGCAAAGAGATACAAAGACCTTAGAGGTCACCAGGCTCCTCCCCTTGAAGTTCGTAAAGATCTCCATTCACAACCGTGAAAAACAACAGCTGCGCGTGAAGCTTGCCACTGGCTGCTCCTACTACCTGCAGCTGTGTGCCCCTCCGGACAAGCAGGAAAAGATCTTTGGCTATTGGGAAGTATTAATTCACCTCCTGAGGCCGCCGGTGGAAGCTTACAGCAGTACGCATGCCGTTCCAGCCGGGGACAGGTTCATGTCCATGTTGAAGGAAATGGACAGGAGGAGCCCCAACGCAGCACATTTCCCAGGAACGGGAGGTCAGGGAGAGGTCAGCACTGGGAGCATCCATGTCCTGGAGGCGACTGCGGCCCTCTCTGCAGCCTCTGCCGCTGGGGAGCAGGCCCGACAGGACTTCCACAAAGGCATGACAGTCGCCAAGTCGGCCTCGGAACAGCTGAACACAGCCCTCGCAGGGGCAGCCACCGAGTGGCCTGGAGGACGCAAAACCAACGCGGCTGTTTCCGGGGATGCCAACACGTGCCCTCCAGAGTGCACTGCCAGTGGGTCCGCGGTCCTCTCCCGGGAGGACAGCGTGAGGACGGCGACTGCAGGAGCAGCACCTGCCAGCAACATCGGCAGAGAAGGAACTGGAGTGTCAGCTTCTCCGACTTCCGCTCCGACCTTGCGGAGGGAGCAGGCTGGGAGGCAGCCGTGCCTGTCTCCTGGCAGCACTGAGGCCCCCACAGGGAGAAGGGAGAGCACGCAGGAGAGCGCTCTCCAGAGCTCCCCACCCCGCACCCCCACCCCAGATGCCAGCTGCCAGAGGGCAGGTGGGGACAAGATACCCCACCAACCAGGGGACAGCACCTCAGGCAGCCTGAGAGCCCCCAGAGAGCAGGAGGAAGGCCGCCGCAGCTCCGTGCACAGCAGGCATGACACCACCTGCAAGGAGGTCAGCCCTGCCCGCGCCCCCACCGCTGAGGAGTCCAGAGCCTCTCACAAACTGGGTGGGACAAAAAGTGCACATTCCTGGCCTGAGATACATGGCAGGATCGGCTCGCTGTGGCACAACATCAAAGCCAGAGTGAGCGGCCGCACCCAGCCATAGAGAGGTGGACACCCTGGACAGGACCGGCTGGGAGACCATCACAAAGAGGACAGCCAGGGACTGCAGGTGGCTGGGAGCAGACCCTGGGCCAGAAGCCACAGGGAGGACCAGGGCTAGGGAGGGGACCAGGGCTCAGGACATACCCCTGCATGTTAAATAAAAGATAAATGAGAAATACACTGAGAATGTGGCATGCTGCCTTCTGTCTGAATTTCCAGGTCAGTAGCGGTGACCTCACAGAGGATGCCCTGAGGTCATCCGGGCTGCAGCCTGGGACCCCAGTGCCAGCCAGGGCAGCCCCCACCCCACACCCCTGCTCAGCAGAGCCCACAGGATGGCTCCATCTCGCCTCAAGCCCTTTCGGGCTTTGTTCCTCAAGGCCTTGGCTGAGAGTCAGACTGTGGCCTGGGAAGCTCCACCCCTCCACACACCATCTCCCTATTTTTAAAAACATTTCTTCCCTTGAGGGCCCATAAGTAGAGCAAGAACAGGACTCCTGCCCTTGGGCACCAGTGGGGAGGAGCGGAGGAGCAGCATCTGCTGGGAGGCAGAACTGGGAGGACTCTCATCTGGACTTAGCACTTCTGGGGCTCCCAGGTACACACCCTGCAGACACACGAGAATGCTTATAGTAAAAATAATAGCCAAACACTGGTTTCTGGAGGTACTTAGCCCCAGGATTTCCTTTCCCCAAACTGACAGAAGCACAGTACCTGACCCAAGATCCCACACGTGCTGACAGCACTGAGATGCGAACCCGGTTTGGCTCTGGGCTCTGAACTGCTCACCACGCAGCCTCTCCGTCTGCCCATACGCGACCGTGTTAGTCACAGCGTTCCCGAGGCTGAAGCCCCAGACTTTACCTCAAATGAGTCTGAGCCCCATTCTGGTCCGTGCTGTTTGATGGCTGCCGCCAGCGCCTTGCGCCCTGTCCAGCCATTCACTGAGGTTGTAGATCGCGAAGGAAACCCATGGCTTGAGGAACTGAGGAGGCTCGAGGCAGGCCTTCCTCACGGTGGAAACACAGCTGGCGAGCTGGATGGGCAGGACGGCAGCGTGGTTAGGGCAGAGTTCCATCTAATCAACAGTAATAATTACTGGGCGGATGCTGTTTAGAGTGAGATGTTATAGGCATTTTTGTGTTCATGACTGCCTTTAATCCTTAAAGCAACTGCACAGGCAGCTATTAGTCTCACTGTATGGGGGAAGCAGACCTAGAAAGGGTGAGTAACTCCCCAGAGGGTACAGCGGGTTCACCTCGTCCTTCTGCCAGGTCCTGGCACCTCTGCTCTAGTCTCCTTGGTCACCACCCTCCTGGCCCCTAAACCCACCTGAACAGAAATTCCTTCATGAGCCTTCTCAGGATCTTTCTTTGCTTCTGCTCCTGCCTCAGACCATCAGTGCCTCCAAAGCCAGCGCTGTGTCTCCTCGTTCTTTCTGGCCTCCCGTCTCCAACAGAGGGCCCCGTGTGAAGTTCTTCATAGAGTGGGCCCTTGGTAGATGCTCCAAGTTCATGGCTGTGGTTGCATGTGCAACTGGGGTTGCTGGAGGAAAGGCAGAAATGAGGGAACAGCCAGAACCCAAACCCAAAGGAGAGACCCTCTATCACTCCCCAAAACTCCTTGCTTGCAATATGCATAAAGTATGACCTTCGTAAACACCCCAGGAAAATGCCTGCCTGTGAGTGTTCAAGACCCAAGGTGAGCCGTCTGGGGTGGCTCGACAAAAGCTTGTGGACTGGGGGGAAGGAAGTGTCAGCTGGGACTCCCTGCACCAGACCAGGTGAACTGCACGTATCTGTGGCCACGGGGAGAGAAGGTACAAGGTGACAAGGCAGCGTTGAGGGCAGGCCTTTGAGTTCTGGCCATTTTGAGGGGATGGGAGGAATAAATAGAAGAGACGAGAAAGGAGCAGTCAGACTGAGAAGCTGACACCTGACTACTTTAGAGACAGACTCCCATATCTTAGAGCTGGGGTCAGGACATTATGGCCCCCCACCTGCCTGTTCTTGTCCGGCCTGTAAGCTAAGAAGGGTTTGTATAGTTTTGAATGGCTGAAGGAATTCAAAAGCAGAATAGTATTTCATGACACCTGAACATCCCACGAAATTCAAATCTTCACCTCTATGGATAAAGTTTTATTGGCTCGCAGCCAGGCTCATTCGCTGAAGTGTTGTCCATCACCGCTTCCTGCTACCATGACAGTCAAGGTGATAGAGATCACAAGGCCCAGAAAGCTTAAATATTAAGTATTTGGTCTTTTGCAGAACATTTTCAGCTGCCTGCCCTAGAGGAAAAGGGCCCTGGGCCACAGATCGGCCCCCATGTTGGAGAGGAAGCAGCCCGAGGGAAGTTCAGGCTGAGGGGCCGCATAGGAGCAGAAAGAGGCGGTCGGCTCCCAGGAGACTTCTGCCAAAGCCAGCTGCCCTGACTTTCTTAGGACAAAACTCCCCAGCACTGAACGTTCATCTTCCCAGCCCCCAACTAGCTGCCCAGGGAATCCTAAAGGGACCCAGACCCCAATACACACTCTCCGGCCCTGGAATCCCAGCTCCAACATCAGGAACTGTGTGGGCTTTCACAATTCCATAACCTCTAAGCCTCAGGATCTCCACCGGCACGATGGGGGTGTAACGCAGACCTTGGAGGCCTGTTGAGAGTTCTGTATGACGACAGAGTTAGCACAGTCTTTGGTGCACCGTGGCATTCTGCAATTTGTAGGCCTTGCTGTTAGCGTTGGCCACTCTGCCTGCAGCAGGCCTGCGAGAACAGGTGCACCTCCTAACGGGCCCACCAGGGGGCAGGAAGGCCCTGCTCCTGGCCGGGACTATGGCAGATGGAGCCAGTGTACAGGTTCCCTGCCTGGGGAGAGGCGCCCGCCTGCCCCTGCAGTTTACCACACAGCCTTTGATCAGCTCCTATTCTTCCCCCAGCCTGCTGTGGGCCAGACTGGTGCAGAGCTTCCAGCTGCGGGCAGGCCAGTCTTGTTCTTGTCCTTCCGGTGGCAGGCCAGGTCACTGGGGAAACGCTCCTTCTTTCTATCTGTGTGTCACCTCATGTCATCCTCCACTGACCCTGGAGGCAGGCAGAGCAAGTGGGTTAACACCCTCATGCCAGCAGGGAACTGAAGCTCAGAGAAGTCAGGTGTCTTGCCCAAGATCCCGGGGCTTGCGAGCAGGCTGCCTGGGATTGTAGCTTATATCATCTCTCCCAGTGCCAGGTTTGTCTCTCTCCTGGTCAGCAGGCTGTCCTTGATAACCACCCTCTCCCCGAAGTTCCACTTTCTGCCACTTTTCAGCATTCCTGCCCCTGCCCTCCTGGCTGAGGACACCGCAAACAACCCCTCCATCCCCGTGGAACTTGGAATGTGGACAGCTGCTGGGCTGTGTGTTTGCATGTGTGCTAATTTCCTGTTACTTCCCTCTGGCTGATGCCAATACTCGCTGAGCAGGCACAGCAGGAGGAAGCGATCGTGCAGATGCTGGCAGCTGAGACCAAGCACGCTGTGGGCTGTGGTGCACTGAGGATGGTGGCGCAGGTAACCGACTACGCCCGCTACCCAGGGTGAACCAGAGGCCCTCCTGCATGGAGCTTACACGCTCCCGAGAGAGCCACAAGCCAATGCTTGTAGCACTCCTCAGGCGGCACCGTAAGGAAGACACAGCGGGGGAGGGGATGGAGAGAAAGGAGGGGCACTGTGTCGGCTCGGGTGGTCGGGGCAGGCGAGAGGAGACGGCGACTGGGACCCACTGCGCCCCTCGCAGCGCCAGCTCCCGAATCTCCTCTGGCAGCGCGTCCCCGACAAGCGGCATGAAGCCGCCGCACGAATCTTCCAGGTCCTCCACGGGCCGCTTCAAGGTGCAGCGCACCCGGACGTCCTCTCGGGGTGGCGGACACCGAGGCCAGGGCGTCTGTCCCGGCTACTCTTCTCACGGCCCGCGGCGGTCGCCTCCCGCTGCCCAGCCGCCGCCGCCGCCCCGCCGCCGCCGCCGCCGCCGCCGCCGCCGCCCAGCCGCCGCCGCCGCCGCCGCCGCCCGCCTTTTCCCCACTTTGAACTGTCGGCGGGAACGCTGGGAGCGGAAGGGCGGGTTCCCACGGGGGGAGGAGCCCGCGTCCGGCCGGAAACTCACCCCGCGCAGCCGCAGTGTCCCGGCTGAGACTCAACGAAGAGCGGGCGGCGACCGTGCTTGCGGCGGTGGGGGCGGAGGGCACAGGGAGGGTGGACTGTCGCTGCCGCCTCTCCGCGCCCGACTCTACGGCGCATGTGAGGGCGAGGCCGGCCGGCCGCCGTCCTTTCCCCTCACGGTATCTTTGCTTTCACATCCTCCCAGGCCCCTGTCTGGGGCCCTGCGTGACTTGCTCCTGACTCCCTGTGTAACCTCAGTGATACCGATTTTTCTCCCCGATCCTGAGGAGCGATCAGCCCTCTGTCTGGTCCACACATGTCCCCCAGCTTGCAGGCCGCAGGACAGATCAGTGAAAGAGGCTTCACTCGCCTTTTCTTTAATAGTATCACTAATATACAATCCCATGAGCAACGCCCTGGTTACTAGATTCCGCCCACCGTCAAGGCCCAACCACATACCCCATTACAGTCACTGTTCACTCGCCCCTTTTCCGGAGAAAAGGAAGCTGCCAGCTCTCCTGTCGCTCACTGTGAAAAGCCTTTGATTGATCTCTTCGTACAAGTCATGTGGGCTACGCTACAACACGTGGGCTGGAATAAAACTTGGCTACTCTGCTACCAATGCCCGTCAGGGAGACACAGGCTTGATTAAATGTTAAGATTCACGCACAGGAGTGGCGCCTGGTCCTTGAACTCACGTATGGTTCCTTTACACGATCCCCTGTAACACAGTCCTCCTAGTTTTGTTTCCTGAACTGTCCATCAGGGGCCGTTCCTCATCTGTAAAGAGTCATCAGGCAGAGGACCGTCCGGCACTTCTCTCTGGAGATGTTTCCTTTTCTCAGTGCAGGGGAAATAAATCCTTACATTCACCCTCTGGTTGTGGGTATAGGGGCCACGCTGAGCCCTTACGAAACTCAAGGAAATATTTAAGCGGCCATGGACGACAAAGGGTTGGAGAGGAAGGAAGGGGGTGGTGACTCTGGCAAGAGAAACTGATCTGAGAAATGTGCCGTGTATGACAATGGAACTGCATGTTCCTTTAACAAATGCATTAAAAAGTCTTGTTTTCTGTGGCCAACTTTGTTTGAATACTTTAATTTTTTAAAAAAGGATGACTATGTACTTACCATCAAACTGTTTAGCTCACCTCATGTCACATTCAGTGGAAAGGAAAGGCTGGGGGCTCTGGGGGAACAAACTTGGACGGGCCCCCTGCCAGACGCCAGGCTGACCATGGTTTCCACCGGGCTGCCGCCTGCTGGGCTGTGACGTCACACAGGGCATGGCGCACCCGCCCTCCCTCCTCTCTCCTGCCCTCCGCCTTGTCCCCTTGCCTTTCCCTGAGGTCTGGCTTGGCACTGCTCAGAGAGAGAGCTTTAAAGGGTTTTGGTCCAGGACAGGGGTTCTGGATGTGAAACTTTTACTTTGTGCCAAGATCTAAAACGCTGACTCTTTTCCATCCCTATCCTAATGTCTCTGCACGGGCTTTGAATAAACTCCTGCAGGCCAAGCCCACATCAAGCTTTTCCGCTCCTCTCCATTCCGTATTCGTGGTTGCGTTCAAGAAGCTCCTCTGCGAGCAGTACTCACAGACCTGCTGGAGGTGCCCTCCGAGGAGACCGGGTTGGCCAGGGAGCATCCTGGCGCGTCCTTCTGGCTCTCACCCCAGAGGCGTCTCTGTGTGTCTGATCAGAAACTGCTCTCAGGGAGGAACTGACCCCGAGGCTGTCAGGGCCAGGTGGGACGAGCGCTAATAATAATAGCTACCACTGCTTGACACAATATGTTCCACAATGTACATGCAGTATCTCACTTAATCCTCACACAACTTTAATCCCCATGTTACGGATGAGGAAGTGAAGAGCTTTGAAGTTTCCTGAAGGTCCCATGGGTGACCTCCCTAAAGTGGGAACCTATGCTTTTTAACGATAAGCATTCTGAGCCAGTGTGTTTACGTGTGTGCATGTGTGTGTTTGTGATAAAATACAAATTACCATGGAATCTAACATTGTAACCATTTTAGAGTATATAACTCAAGTGTCCCTCAGTGTATTCACAATACTAGATAAACATCACCACTAACTGGTTCCAGGATTTTTCATCCCCCTAAAAGGAAATCTATGCCTATTAAGCAGTCATCCCCCATTCTCTCCCCCCTCTAGTCCTAGGCGACCACCACTCTCATGTCTGTCTCTATGGATTTGCCTCCGTTGTGTATGTCATATAAGTGGAATCATACAATATGTGGCTTTTTTTTTTTTGAGAGGGCCTCTCTCATATTTATTGATCAAATGTTTGTTAACAACAATAAAATTTTGTATAAGGGAGTCAATGCTCAATGCACAATCATTAATCCATCTCAAGCCTAATTCTCGTCAGTCTCCAATCTTCTGAAGCATAACGAACAAGTTCTTACACGGTGAACGAATTCTTACATAGTGAATAAGTTCTTACATGGTGAACAGTACAAGGGCAGTCATCACAGAAACTTTCGGTTTTGATCACGCATTATGAACTATAAACAATCAGGTCAAATATGAATATTCGTTTGATTTTTATACTTGATTTATATGTGGATTCCACATTTCTCCCTTTATTATTATTATTTTTAATAAAATGCTGAAGTGGTAGGTAGATGCAAGATAAAGGTAGAAAATATAGTTTAGTGTTGTAAGAGAGCAAATGGAGATGATCAGGTGTGTGCCTGTAGACTATGTGCTAATCCAAGCTAGACAAGGGCATTAAAACATCCACAGATGCAGAAGATTTCTCTCAAAACACGGGGGGGTGAGGTTCTAAGCCTCACCACTGTTGATCCCCAATTTCTCACCTGATGGCCCCCCTGCGACTGTGCCTGTCTTAGGTTGTTCCTCCCTTGAGGAATCTTACCCGTCTCTGGCTAACCAGTCATCTTCCGGGGCCATACAGGGAAATGCAAAGTTGGTAAGTGAGAGAGAAGCCATATTGTTTGAGAAGGTTAGCTTTTTACTTCTTTGCAGATTTATGCCCTGCGGCTTCTATGCCCAGCATTTGTCTTGAGGTATCTTTACCACTTGGAGGAATTATGATACTCGGTAAATTTGATATGAGGCACGAATTCTATTTAAGGGTTGTAATTAGAAAGGAAGAAGAAAAGCTATAGAGGTAGCAGACAGAAGAAAACATGGGAGGATTGATTATTTCTTTGACATATCTTCTTGTAGAGTAACTTAAGCATGTACAGGTTTTAAACTACTAATTAAATTGTGCACACACATTAACATAACAGGAATACAGTTACATAACCAAAGCAGATCTATAATTACCAGCCATCTCCAGTGAAGCCAAGAAAACCAGTTAGGCACCCTAGGCATTTGTGAAAATTTGTCTCTGATATGATGGATATTGTCCAACTGTACTTGAACAGTCTGAGAGAAATCAGACAAATTAAAACAACCCATTCCTGGGAACTGTTCACATCCCATATGTTCTTTTAACAGCAGATAGTCTGTAGTTGTAAGATTTTGGAGCACTACAACTTGCACTTCTCCTAATTCTTGGTTGAGTTCCAACAGTATAGATCCAGTCAAATTTGTTGTTTTACTGAAAGCACAGGCCACCTTAGATGTCTCCTTCATTCCAATGGCAAGTCCAGGAACAGGTGGGATGGATGCAGCTACAACTACAGCATCGCCTGGATCTTTGTTGAGGTTTTTTTGATGATCATCTTCTGGTATGAGTCTTCCAGAGAGTGCTGATGTTGGAAGTTCTTCTTCATATCGTATCTTAGTTCATTTTCTGGGAAGCCAAATTAGGCTTTGATCCTCTGTATAAACACAAACAGACCCTTTGCCCACACTTTGATATGCCCTTTACACCATTGTATAGAACTCATTGGAGGTCACCACACAGGAACTGCTTTTTTTTTTTTTTAAGAGAAAGGAATATTATCAGAAGAGTGTACCTCCATAGCCGATCATCTGACACCCTTTAAGTGATCAAAATTAAGGATATTTAAAGCAGGCATTAATCGGTGATTTACAGTTAGTTTTATCCTATCGAGGAGTAATCCCCCTTTTTTCTTTCTTTTTTTTTTATCTTTAATCTACACTTACATGAAGAATATTATGTTTACTAGGCTCTCCCCTATACCAGGTCCCCCCTATAAACCACTTTACAGTCACTGTCCATCAGCATAGCAAAATATTGTAGAATCACTACTTGTGTTCTCTGTGTTGTACAGCCCTCCCCTTTCTCCCTCCCCCACCATGCATGCTTATCTTAATACCCCCTTTCTTCTCCCCCCACCTTATCCCTCCCTACCCACCCATCCTCCCCAGTCCCCTTCCCTTTGGTACCTGTTAGTCCATTTTTGGGTTCTGTAATTCTGCTGCTGTTTTGTTCCTTTAGTTTTTCCTTTGTTCTTATACTCCACAGATGAGTGAAATCATTTGGTATTTCTCTTTCTCCGCTTGGCTTATTTCACTGAGCATAATACCCTCCAGCTCCATCCATGTTGCTGCAAATGGTAGGATTTGCCCTCTTCTTATGGCTGAGTAGTATTCCATTGTGTATATGTACCACATCTTCTTTATCCATTCATCTACCGATGGACATTTAGGTTGCTTCCAATTCTTGGCTATTGTAAATAGTGCTGCGATAAACATAGGGGTGCATCTCTCTTTCTCAAACTTGATTGCTGCGTTCTTAGGGTAAATTCCTAGGAGTAGAATTCCTGGGTCAAATGGTAGGTCTGTTTTGAGCATTCTGAGGAACCTCCATACTGCTTTCCACAATGGTTGAACTAATTTACATTCCCACCAGCAGTGTAGGAGGGTTCCCCTTTCTCCACAGCCTCGCCAACATTTGTTGTTGTTTGTCTTTTGGATGGCAGCCATCCTTACTGGTGTGAGGTGATATCTCATTGTAGTTTTAATTTGCATTTCTCTGATAATTAGCAATGTGGAGCATCTTTTCATGTGTCTGTTGGCCATCTGTATTTCTTTTTTGGAGAACTGTCTGTTCAGTTCCTCTGCCCATTTTTTTAATTGGATTATTTGTCTTTTGTTTGTTGAGGCGTGTGAGCTCTTTATATATTTTGGACGTCAAGCCTTTATCAGATCTGTCATTTACAAATATATTCTCCCATACTGTACGGTTCCTTTTTGTTCTATTGATGGTGTCTTTTGCTGTACAGAAGCTTTTCAGCTTAATATAGTCCCACTTGTTCACTTTTGCTGTTGTTTTCCTTGCCTGGGGAGATATGTTCAAGAAGAGGTCACTCATGTTTATGAATACGTGGCTTTTTGTATCTGGCCTCTTTCACTTAGCATAATGTAGTCAAGCTTCATCCATTTTCGGCATGTGTCAGTACTTCATTTCTTTTTATGGCTGGGTAACATTGTACCGTGTGAATAGACCCTATTTTGTTTATCCATTCATCTGTCAGTGAACAGTTGCATGTATCTTCACAGCAAGATAGCCTTTGTTGTCAAGGAATGAATCTTTAGGGTGGGATTTCAGGCATAACATCAAACTGGAAGGTGAGGGAGTTGAGAGCAGACGTCTTTCTCAGATCTGTCGAGTAACAAATTAGAAATCACATGTTCTCTGACTAGCTCTATGGGACAGCAGTAAGGTAGGAGGTATAAGGGTACCCGCTCCCCAAAAGTGTGAAGGTTTCCAAAGCACTTCTGCTGGAGGGCATCTGGCAGGCTCCTGGAATGGAAGCTTACGGCTCAGGTTCATTTCCCGAGCTACTGATTTCAGTGGGGGAGGAGGGAAGAATGTGGAGGGGTCTTAAAAGAATACGTAGGTTTCCATACACAGGCTGATGAAAGGAGAAACTGAGATGACTCCCCAGAAAATTTAACCCCCATGTCCTACCGGCCACGGTCTGAAGCGGTCATCCTGGATTCTCTCCAGAACATATATATGCACATCGCATTATACAACTTGTGAAAATGCACTGATCTGATCCTCTTCAAGGTAGTTAAATCAGTCCGGTCTGGAAACATTTGGATGGCCCAAGCTTTCTCTCTAAGCAAAGTACTACAGCGGTTCAGAACAAAGGCTTTAAACCTGCGTTCAAATACTGCCTCCACTACCACTACTTCCGTGAATTTAGGCAACTGATACAACCTCATTTTCTTCACCTATAACATGGGCTGGTAGCTACATTACCAAACACAGTGCATTTGCATGATCATATGTGAAGAACATCACACAGCACCTCAGGAAAGCAATTTTTAATGTATTTTTAAATAAGCTCTATATCATCGTTTACTGAGACTTTTTGAAAGGACTGGCTAAGGACCAAGACTGGGTTGTTTGATGGTTCCATCCTAACCCATCATCTTACGTGACTATAAACTTTTTCCATTTGCTGTATCTTTTTCATTTCGGGTGGAAAAGAAAGGATCCACACAATTTTCCCTGTTGAAGACATTTCTACCTTGGTACTCACCTGAGGACATGGCAGGATGGGCCTGTCCTCTCTGGGGCAGCGGGTTGTTTGGGGGTGAGGATGGCGGCCCTGCCCTGAGGGCTCGGGTGAGCCGTGGAACAAAGGGGTTTGTGACAGTTACAGGTCATACACTGAGCAAAGTACTCAGCAATTGAGTATGGCAGGATGGCATGTCCTCTGTGGGGCAGTGGGATGTTTGGGGAGGAGGGCTGCCGATAGGGGAAAGAGTCCCACACACCAAGCTCCCCAGTGCGTGCAGCCTTCCCAACCTGGCTCCCTGTCCCTAAGTCCATCACCAGGCCACACGCTGCCTCCTGTTACTGGGGGGCGCCTGAGGAGTAGAGGAGTAGAGAGTGAGGATATGCTATGGTCTGCTGATTCGAGAAACATCCAGGAACCAGGATGGGGAAAAGTTGGGCTGGAGTAGGAAAGGCCGTGAGTTTCTTGGCATCGCGTCTCTTCACCCCGAGCAGCTGCTGCGAAGGCACTGCCCACACGGAGCTGACCTGGCCTCCTCCCAGCCCTGCCTGCAGACACCCACACCCCCTTCGGCTCTCAGGCTGGGCTTAGGAAGCCCGTTCCAGAAGGCCACATGAGAAAAGTGCTCAGGAAAGTGGTGGTGACATAAGCTCATGGAGGAGAGGGTACGAACTGAAGTCCTCTCCCCAACACAGGTCCACAAGAAACTTCAGTTTCCAACATCCTGGGAGAAGAAAGTAATGGTACTTTAATCTTCTAAATCTAACTCTAAGTTCCCCCTCATGAGAAATTTTCTCTGTCGTCGCTGGGAAGGTTCCCTGGGTCCCTCCACCAAGGCATTCCTGATGTGAGCCGCAGGGGTCCCATGAGGGTGAGCAGCTCCCTGGCTTCCACGCGAACATGGAGAATGGGGTCTCTTCTAAGACTGAGCCCTGTGTCAGCACCAGCTCCCCTGGGCACCAAACAGCCACTGCTTGCGTATGGGCAGACAGAGAGGCTGCGTGGTGAGCAGTTCAGAGCCCAGAGCCAAACCGGGTTCGCATCTCAGTGCTGTCAGCACGTGTGGGATCTTGGGTCAGGTACTGTGCTTCTGTCAGTTTGGGGAAAGGAAATCCTGGGGCTAAGTACCTCCAGAAACCAGTGTTTGGCTATTATTTTTACTATAAGCATTCTCGTGTGTCTGCAGGGTGTGTACCTGGGAGCTCCAGAAGTGATAAGTCCAGATGAGAGTCCTCCCAGTTCTGCCTCCCAGCAGATGCTGCTCCTCCGCTCCTCCCCACTGGTGCGCAAGGGCAGGAGTCCTGTTCTTGCTTTACTTATGGGCCCTCAAGGGAAGAAATGTTTTTAAAAATAAGGAGATGGTGTGTGGAGGGGTGGAGCTTCCCAGGCCACAGTCTGACTCTCAGCCAAGGCCTTGAGGAACAAAGCCCGAAAGGGCTTGAGGCGAGATGGAGCCGTCCTGTGGGCTCTGCTGAGCAGGGGTGTGGGGTGGGGGCTGCCCTGGCTGGCACTGGGGTCCCAGGCTGCTGTCCGGATGACCTCAGGGCATCCTCTGTGAGGTCACCGCTACTGTCCTGGAAATTCAGACAGAAGGCAGCATGCCACATTCTCAGTTTATTTCTCATTTATCTTTTATTTAACATGCAGGGGTATGTCCTGAGCCCTGGTCCCCTCCCTAGCCCTGCTCCCAGCCACCTGCAGTCCCTGGCTGTCCTCTTTGTGATGGTCTCCCAGTCGGTCCTGTCCAGGGTGTCCACCTCTCTATGGCTGGGTGCGGCCGCTCACTCTGGCTTTGATGTTGTGCCACAGAGAGCCGATCCTGCCGTGTATCTCAGGCCAGGAATGTGCACTTTTTGTCCCACCCTGTTTGTGAGAGGCTCTGGACTCCTCAGCGGTGGGGGCGTGGGCAGGGCTGACCTCCTTGCAGGTGGTGTCATGCCTGCTGAGCGCAGAGCTGAGGCGGCCTTCCTCCTGCTCTCTGGGGGCTCTCAGGCTGCCTGAGGTGCTGTCCCCTGGTTGGTGGGGTATCTTGTCCCCACCTGCCCTCTGGCAGCTGGCAGCTGGGGTGGGGGTGCGGGGTGGGGAGCTCTGGAGAGCGCCCTCCTGCGTGCTCTCCCTTCTCCCTGTGGGGGCCTCAGTGCTGCCAGGAGACAGGCACGGCTGCCTCCCAGCCTGCTCCCTCCGCAAGGTCGGAGTGGAAGTCGGAGAAGCTGACACTCCAGTTCCTTCTCTGCCGATGTTGCTGGCAGGTGCTGCTCCTGCAGTCGCCGTCCTCACGCTGTCCTCCCGGGAGAGGACCGCGGACCCACTGGCAGTGCACTCTGGAGGGCACGTGTTGGTGTCTCGGGAAACAGTCGCGTTGGTTGTGCGTCCTCCAGGCCACTCGGTGGCTGCCCCTGCGAGGGCTGTGTTCAGCTGTTCCGAGGCCGACTTGGTGACTGTCATGCCTTTGTGGAAGTCCTGTCGGGCCCGCTCCCCAGCGGCAGAGGCTGCAGAGAGGGCCGCAGTCGCCTCCAGGACATGGATGCTCCCAGTGCTGACCTCTCCCTGACCTCCCGTTTCTGGGAAATGTGCTGCGTTGGGGCTCCTGCTGTCCATTTCCTTCAACATGGACATGAACGTGTCCCCGGCTGGAAAGGCATGCGTACTGCTGTAAGCTTCCACCGGCGGCCTCAGGAGGTGAATTAGGACTTCCCAATAGCCAAAGAGCTGTTCCTGCTTGTCCGGAGGGGCACACAGCTGCAGGTAGTAGGAGCAGCCAGTGGCGAGCTTCACTAGCAGCTGTTGTTTTTCACGGTTGTGGAGATCTTTAGGAACTTCAAGGGGAGGAGCCTGGTGACCTCTAAGGTCTTTGTATCCTTTGCTCTTTTCCCTGGGTGCCCTATTCACACCCCACATGCCATTCACAGTGACGGACAGGTTGTGCCAGCAGCATGATGTCTGGTATTGGGTTGAAGGGGTTGGTGTTTACAATGCCCACGGTCGTGATCGGGTCGCACCGGTGCACACTGTTCCGCGTTCCCCATCTGCTGATCTGTATAAAGTTGCCCTCAAACACGGGGACAGACTTGAACATGTCAAATTCTCCCTGGCGCAGTTGTCGCTGCAGTGGCCCCATGGCGGTGTTGAACATGCCCACCCTGGGGCTCCTCTGGTCCGTGTAACACGGAAACACAGACTCACTTTTAATAGTGCTGGCTAGGCAGGCAGCTCCCTGGGTCTTCCCTTCGCTGACAGACGATGGAACAGCGGTGGCTACTGGGCACGGGTGGCTCCCTGGCAGGCCTCTCAACAGCACCCCACCCTGCAGTGCCCAACTCCCCCGGCCTCAGTGCCTCCTGGAGGTAGAGGTGGGGGCGGGGGTGTAGGTGATGGCCGTGTGAGTGCTAGCAGGTGCTGGATGACAAGCCGGAATCTCTGCAATGGTGTGGAGATGTACGGTGTGCTCGCGCTCTGCTGTACCTCACCTCTGCCTCTGAGAACCTCAGATGCTGTGAGCTACAGTCCAGCTGAGAGAAGTAACTCCTCGCCTAGCCCCCTGCGCAGCCCTATTTATACTCTGCTGCCCTATATGACCTGTCACTGTCACAAACCCCTTTGTTCCACGCCTCAGCCGAGCCCTCAGGGTGGGCTGCCACCCTCCTCCCCAAACATCCCACTGCCCCACAGAGGACAGGCCCATCCTGCCATACCCACCTCAGGGTATGACCTGTCACTGTCACAAACCCCTCTGTTCCACGCCTCAGCCGAGCCCTCAGGGCGGGGCCGCCATCCTCACCCCCAAACAACCCGCTGCCCCACAGCTGTGGTGGGGGAGCGTAGTGGGGAGCTCTGGAGAGCGCCCTACTGCGTGCTCTCCCTTCTCCCTGTGGGGGCCTCAGTGCTGCCAGGAGACAGGCACGGCTGCCTCCCAGCCTGCTCCCTCCGCAAGGTCGGAGCGGAAGTCGGAGAAGCTGACACTCCAGTTCCTTCTCTGCCGATGTTGCTGGCAGGTGCTGCTCGCAGGTGCTACTCCTGCAGTCGCCGTCCTCACGCTGTCCTCCCGGGAGAGTACCGCGGACCCACTGGCAGTGCACTCTGGAGGGCACGTGTTGGCGTCCCGGGAAAACAGTCGCGTTGGTTGTGCGTCCTCCAGGCCACTCGGTGGCTGCCCCTGCGAGGGCTGTGTTCAGCTGTTCCGAGGCCGACTTGGTGACTGTCATGCCTTTGTGGAAGTCCTGTCGGGCCCGCTCCCCAGCGGCAGAGGCTGCAGAGAGGGCCGCAGTCACCTCCAGGACATGGATGCTCCCAGTGCTGACCTCTCCCTGACCTCCCGTTCCTGGGAAATGTGCTGCGTTGGGGCTCCTGCTGTCCATTTCCTTCAACATGGACATGAACCTGTCCCCGGCTGGAACGGCATGCGTAGTGCTGTAAGCTTCCACCGGCGGCCTCAGGAGGTGAATTAATACTTCCCAATAGCCAAAGAGCTTTTCCTGCTTGTCTGGAGGGGCACACAGCTGCAGGTAGTAGGAGCAGCCAGTGGCAAGCTTCACGGGCAGCTGTTGTTTTTCACGTTTATGAATGGAGATCTTTACGAACTTCAAGGGGAGGAGCCTGGTGAACTCTAAGGTCTTTGTATCTCTTTGCTCTTTTCCCTGGGTGCCCTGGCCACACCCCACATGCCATTCACAGTGACGGACAGGTTGTGCCAGCAGCATGATGTCTGGTATTGGGTTGAAGGGGCTGGTGTTTACAATGCCCACGGTCGTGATCGGGTCGCACCGGTGCACACTGTTCCGCGTTCCCCATCCGCTGATCTGTATAAAGTCGCCCTCAAACACGGGGATAGCTTGAACATGTCAAATTCTCCCTGGCGCAGTTGTCGCTGCAGTGGCCCCATGGCGGTGTTGAACATGCCCACCCTGGGGCTCCTCTGGTCCGTGTAACACGGAAATACAGACTCACTTTTAATAATTCTGTTACCACAGGAAGCAGTGCTGACTAGGCAGGTGAGACAAGAGCTGATCCTCGGCCCTCCCGCCGTGGCCCCACACCAGGTGGGGCGGAGGAAGGGGGGGACTCAGAGACCTGGAGAGGTCACCTGCCTCTCTGCTTTCCTCAGTCTCTACTTGGACTTTTGTTTCCCCAAATAAATGTCGCAGAGCCCCTCACATGGGCCCTGCTCTGGTCAAGGAACCCTGTCCCATTCTTCCTTCTGGAGGCACCCCCAGTTTTCCCGGGGATCCCCTACCCACTTCCCAGGGGCTGCAATCACACTGCCTCCACATTCCGGTAGAAAATCCCAAAGCCCTGCTTGCTGGCAGCTCTGAGACAAGCTTGCCCACCGGGGGAGAGGGAAGGGCATCGTGCTCCACCCGCGGCGAGCAGGAGGGCCCACTTCCCTTTCTCCCATCTCCTCCAGGGAGGCCTCTCGAGAGGTCCTCCATCCCTGGGGTGGAGGAGGTCCCAGGAGGAGGCAGCATGCCGGACCTCGAGCAGAAGCGCGTCACCTGGGCGCTGCGGCAGGGGGAGGCCCGGGAGGAGGGCTGCCGATAGGGGAAAGAGTCCCACACCCCAAGCTCCCCAGTGCGTGCAGCCTTCCCAACCTGGCTCCCTGTCCCTAAGTCCATCACCAGGCCACACGCTGCCTCCTGTTACTGGGGGGGCGCCTGAGGAGTAGAGGAGTAGAGAGTGAGGATACGCTATGGTCTGCTGATTCGAGAAACATCCAGGAACCAGGATGGGGAAAAGTTGGGCTGGAGTAGGAAAGGCCGTGAGTTTCTTGGCATCGCGTCTCTTCCCCCCGAGCAGCTGCTGCGAAGGCACTGCCCACACGGAGCTGACCTGACCTCCTCCCAGCCCTGCCTGCAGACACCCACACCCCCTTCGGCTCTCAGGCTGGGCTTAGGAAGCCGATTCCAGAAGGCCACATGAGAAAAGTGCTCAGGAAAGTGGTGGTGACATAAGCTCATGGAGGAGAGGGTACGAACTGAAGTCCTCTCCCCAACACAGGTCCCCAAGAAACTTCAGTTTCCAACATTCTGGAAGAAGAAAGTAATGGTACTTTAATCTTCTAAATCTAACTCTAAGTTCCCCCTCATGAGAAATTTTGTCTGTCGTCGCTGGGGAGGTTCCCTGGGTCCCTCCACCGAGGCATTCCTGATGTGAGCCGCAGGGGTCCCATGAGGGTGAGCAGCTCCCTGGCTTCCACGCAAACATGGAGCATGGGGTCTCTTCTAAGACTGAGCCCTGTGTCAGCACCAGCTCCCCTGGGCACCAAACAGCCACTGCTTGCCCAGGCTGTCATCCCTGCTGGAGGGGGGGATGTGAACCCACAGAAGACTCCTCCCCATCCCAGCCTTGGGAGAGTCCTACAGCCTCCTTACCCCACCCATTTGAGAAGAAATGCTCCTCTCCCCACAGCAAGCCCTGCTTGCCTCCCTCCCACCACGGGCAGCTGGGCTGCAACTCCTCCTCAAGGATCCCAGGCTCTACAATACAAATGCCAGGTGAGGCCCTCTTCAGGGGACCTGGCAGCAGCTGCTCACCACTTGGCATCGGGAATCCTTGAGTCAGGGGGACCGAATCCTGGCACCGTCCTTGGAGTAGACAGCTGAGATACCTAAGGTGGAAAAAATGTCATAAATCAAAACATCAATTAAGTATCCTTTCACTGCTCCCCAATTTGTCAATCTCCCTGCCTGCCTCTTGCTCCTGCAGGGAGAAATGCCATACTTCACGCTGTGGTCCAAGGGGAGCCTAGACCCCAGGTGCACTGGCAGTGCACCAAAGGGGACGTCAGTAACTCCACCAAGTACCAGATATCCTCCACCCCGGGCAGCAAGGAGCAGTTGCTGCAGGTGAGAACTAAACCTTTTTACCTGACTGGCATCTACTCATCTCTTTCTGCCCCCTTGAAGGTCACCTTGGTGTCCTCCAATCCCCAGAGGAGGATTGGAGATACCACCCAGAAATATTCCCAGTTGATGCTGAGTCCACTCAATTCGGTCCTGTGCTCCAGGTTGCCTGAGCCAGGTGTGTTTGCATGTGTGCTAATTTCCTGTTACTTCCCTCTGGCTAATGCCAATACTCGCTGAGCAGGCGCAGCAGGAGGAAGCGATCGTGCAGATGCTGGCAGCTGAGACCAAGCACGCTGTGGGCTGTGGTGCACTGAGGATGGTGGCGCAGGTAACCGACTACGCCCGCTACCCAGGGTGAACCAGAGGCCCTCCTGCATGGAGCTTACACGCTCCCGAGAGCCACAAGCCAATGCTTGTAGCACTCCTCAGGCGGCACCGTAAGGAAGACACAGCGGGGGAGGGGATGGAGAGAAAGGAGGGGCACTGTGTCGGCTCGGGTGGTCGCGGCAGGCGAGAGGAGACGGCGACTGGGACCCACTGCGCCCCTCGCAGCGCCAGCTCCCGAATCTCCTCTGGCAGCGCGTCCCCGACAAGCGGCATGAAGCCGCCGCACGAATCTTCCAGGTCCTCCACGGGCCGCTTCAAGGTGCAGCGCACCCGGACGTCCTCTCGGGGTGGCGGACACCGAGGCCAGGGCGTCTGTCCCGGTTACTCTTCTCACGGCCCGCGGCGGTCGCCTCCCGCTGCCCCACCACCGCCGCGCCCAACCGCCGCCCAACCGCCCCCCAACCGCCGCCGCCCAACCGCCGCAGCCGCCCCCCAACCGCCGCCGCCCAACCGCCGCCGCCGCCGCCCAACCGCAGCCCAACCGCCGCCGCCGCCGCCTTTTCCCCACTTTGAACTGTCGGCGGGAACGCTGGGAGCGGAAGGGCGGGTTCCCCCGGGGGGAGGAACCCGCGTCCGGCCGGAAACTCACCCTGCGCAGCCGCAGTGTCCCGGCTGAGAGTCCGCGGAGAGTGGACGGCGGCGGCCGTTCCGGCCGGGGGCGCAGGGAGGGTGGACTCTCGCTGCCGCCTCTCCGCGCCGGACTCTGCGGCGCATGTGAGGGCGAGACCCGCCCGTGGGAGAGCGGAGGCCGCCGTCCTGTCCTTTCCCCTCACCGTATCTTTGCTTTCTTCCCTTACGGGGAAGCCCCACATCCTCCCGGGCCCCTGTCTGGGGCCCTGCGTGACTTGCTCCTGACTCCCTGTGTAACCTCAGTGATACCGATTTTTCTCCCCGATCCTGAGGAGCGATCAGCCCTCTGTCTGGTCCACACATGTCCCCCAGCTTGCAGGCCGCAGGACAGATCAGTGAAAGAGGCTTCACTCGCCTTTTTTTTAATGGTATCATTAATATACAATCCCATGAGCAACGCCCTGGTTACTAGATTCCGCCCACCGTCAAGGCCCAACCACATACCCCATTACAGTCACTGTTCACTCGCCCCTTTTCCGGAGAAAAGGAAGCTGCCAGCTCTCCTGTCGCTCACTGTGAAAAGCCTTTGATTGATCTCTTCGTACAAGTCATGTAGGCTACGCTACAACACGTGGGCTGGAATAAAACTTGGCTACTCTGCTACCAATGCCCGTCAGGGAGACACAGGCTTGATTAAATGTTAAGATTCACGCACAGGAGTGGCGCCTGGTCCTTGAACTCACGTATGGTTCCTTTACACGATCCCCTGTAACACAGTCCTCCTAATTTTGTTTCCTGAACTGTCCATCAGGGGCCGTTCCTCATCTGTAAAGAGTCATCAGGCAGAGGACCGTCCGGCACTTCTCTCTGGAGATGTTTCCTTTTCTCAGTGCAGGGGAAATAAATCCTTACATTCACCCTCTGGTTGTGGGTATAGGGGCCACGCTGAGCCCTTACGAAACTCAAGGAAATATTTAAGCGGCCATGGACGACAAAGGGTTGGAGAGGAAGGAAGGGGGTGGTGACTCTGGCAAGAGAAACTGATCTGAGAAATGTGCCGTGTATGACAATGGAACTGCATGTTCCTTTAACAAATGCATTAAAAAGTCTTGTTTTCTGTGGCCAACTTTGTTTTAATACTGTAATTTTTTAAAAAAGGATGACTATGTACTTACCATCAAACTGTTTAGCTCACCTCATGTCACATTCAGTGGAAAGGAAAGGCTGGGGGCTCTGGGGGAACAAACTTGGACGGGCCCCCTGCCAGACGCCAGGCTGACCATGGTTTCCACCGGGCTGCCGCCTGCTGGGCTGTGACGTCGCACAGGGGATGGAGCGCCCGCCCTCCCTCCTCTCTCCTGCCCTCCGCCTTGTCCCCTTGCCTTTCCCTGAGGCCTGGCTTGGCACTGCTCAGAGAGAGAGCTTTAAAGGGTTTTGGTCCAGGACAGGGGTTCTGGATGTGAAACTTTTACTTTGTGCCAAGATCTAAAACGCTGACTCTTTTCCATCCCTATCCTAATGTCTCTGCACGGGCTTTGAATAAACTCCTGCAGGCCAAGCCCACATCAAGCTTTTCCGCTCCTCTCCATTCCGTATTCGTGGTTGCGCTCAAGAAGCTCTTCTGCGAGCAGTACTCACAGACCTGCTGGAGGTGCCCTCCGAGGAGACCGGGTTGGCCAGGGAGCATCCTGGCGCGTCCTTCTGGCTCTCACCCCAGAGGCGTCTCTGTGTGTCTGATCAGAAACTGCTCTCAGGGAGGAACTGACCCCGAGGCTGTCAGGGCCAGGTGGGACGAGCGCTAATAATAATAGCTACCACTGCTTGACACAATATGTTCCACAATGTACATGCAGTATCTCACTTAATCCTCACACAACTTTAATCCCCATGTTACAGATGAGGAAGTGAAGAGCTTTGAAGTTTCCTGAAGGTCCCATGGGTGACCTCCCTAAAGTGGGAACCTATGCTTTTTAACGATAAGCATTCTGAGCCAGTGTGTTTACGTGTGTGCATGCGTGTGTTTGTGATAAAATACAAATTAACATGAAATCTAACATTGTAACCATTTTAGAGTATATAACTCAAGTGCCCCTCAGTGTATTCACAATACTAGATAAACATCACCACTAACCAGTTCCAGGATTTTTCATCCCCCTAAAAGGAAATCCTATGCCTATTAAGCAGTCATCCCCCATTCTCCCCTCGCTCTAGTCCTAGGCGACCACCACTCTCATGTCTGTCTCTATGGATTTGCCTCCATTGTGTATGTCATATAAGTGGATTCGTACAATCTGTGGCTTTTTGTATCTGGCCTCTTTCACTTAGCACAATGTAGTCAAGGTTCATCCATTTTCGGCATGTGTCAGTACTTCATTTCTTTTTATGGCTGGGTAACATTGTACTGTGTGAATAGACCCTATTTTGTTTATCCATTCATCTGTCAGTGAACAGTTGCATGTATCTTCACAGCAAGATAGCCTTTGTTGTCAAGGAATGAATCTCTAGGGTGGGATTTCAGGCATCACATCAAATTGAAGGTGAGGGATTTGAGAGCAGACGTCTTTCTCAGATCTGTCGAGTAACAAATTAGAAATCACATGTTCTCTGACTAGCTCTATGGGACAGCAGTAAGGCAGGAGGTATAAGGGTACCCGCTCCCCAAAGGTGTCGAGGTTTCCAAAGCACTTCTGCTGGAGGGCATCTGGCAGGCTCCTGGAATGGAAGCTTACGGCTCAGGTTTATTTCCTGCGCTCCTCATTTCAGTGGGGGAGGAGGGAAGAATGTGGAGGGGTCTTAAAAGAATACGTAGGTTTCCATACACAGGCTGATGAAAGGAGAAACTGAAATGACTCCCCAGATAATTTAACCCCCATGTCCTACCGGCCACGGTCTGAAGCGGTCATCCTGGATTCTCTCCAGAACATATATATGCACATCGCATTATACAACTTGTGAAAATGCACTGATCTGATCCTCTCCAAGGTAGTTAAATCAGTCCGGTCTGGAAACATTTGGATGGCCCAAGCTTTCTCTGTAAGCAAAGTACTACAGCGGTTCAGAACAAACGCTTTAAACCTGCGTTCAAATACTGCCTCCACTACCACTACTTCCGTGAATTCAGGCAACTGATACAACCTCATTTTCTTCACCTATAACATGGGCTGGTAGCTACAATACCAAGCACAGTGCATTCGCATGATCATATGTGAAGAACATCACACAGCACCTCAGGAAAGCAATTTTTAATGTATTATTAAATAAGCTCAATATCATCGTTCACTGAGACTTTTTGAAAGGACTGGCTAAGGACCAAGCCTGGGTTGTTTGATGGTTCCATCCTCACCCATCATCTTACGTGACTATAAACTTTTTCCACTTGCTCTATCTTTTTCATTTGGGGCAGGAAAAGAAAGTATCCACACAATTTTCCCTGTTGAAGACATTTCTACCTTGGTACCCACCTGAGGACAGGGCAGGATGGGCCTGTCCTCTGCGGGGCACCGGGATGTTTGGGGAGGAGGGTGGCGGCCCCGCCCTGAGGGCTCGGCTGAGGGGTGGGAACAAAGGGGTTTGTGACAGTGACAGGTCATGCCCTGAGGTGGGTATGGCAGGATGGGCCTGTCCTCTGTGGGGTAGTGGGATGTTGGGGGGTGAGGATGGCGGCCCCGCCCTGAGGGCTCGGCTGAGGGGTGGGAACAAAGGGGTTTGTGACAGTGACAGGTCATACCCTGAGGTGGGTATGGCAGGATGGGCCTGTCCTCTCTGGGGCAGCGGGTTGTTTGGGGGTGAGGATGGCGGCCCCGCCCTGAGGGCTTTGCTGAGGCGTGGAACAAAGGGGTTTGTGACAGTGACAGGTCATGCCCTGAGGTGGGTATGGCAGGATGGGCTTGTCCTCTGCGGGGCACTGGGATGTTGGGGGAGGAGGGTGGCCGCCCCGCCCTGAGGGCTTGGCTGAGGGGTGGGAACAAAGGGGTTTGTGACAGTGACTGGTCATACCCTGAGGTGGGTATGGCAGGATGGGCCTGTCCTCTCTGGGGCAGCGGGTTGTTTGGGGGTGAGGATGGCGGCCCCGCCCTGAGGGCTTTGCTGAGGCGTGGAACAAAGGGGTTTGTGACAGTGACAGGTCATGCCCTGAGGTGGGTATGGCAGGATGGGCTTGTCCTCTGCGGGGCACTGGGATGTTTGTGGAGGAGGGTGGCGGCCCTGCCCTGAAGGCTCGGCTGAGGGGTGGGAACAAAGGGGTTTGTGACAGTGACAGGTCATACCCTGAGGTGGGTATGGCAGGATGGGCCTGTCCTCTGTGGGGTAGTGAGATGTTTGGGGGTATGGATGGCGGCCCCGCCCTGAGGGCTCGGCTGAGGGGTGGGAACAAAGGGGTTTGTGACAGTGACAGGTCATAAAGGGCAGCAGAGTATAAATAGGGCTGCGCAGGGGGCTAGGCGAGGACTTACTTCTCTCAGCTGGACTGTAGCTCACAGCATCTGAGGTTCTCAGAGGCAGAGGTGAGGTACAGCAGAGCGCGAGCGCACCGTACATCTCCACACACTTGCAGAGATTCCGGCTGGCATCCAGCACCTGCTAGCACTCCCACGGCCATCACCTGCACGCCCATCCCCACTTCTGCCTCCAGGAGGCCCTGATGCCGGGGGAGTTGGGTACTGCAGGGTGGGGTGCTGTTGAGAGACCTGCCAGGTAGCCGCCCGTGCCCAGGAGCACCTCTGTTCCCTCTTCTGTCAGCGAAGGGAAGTCACAGGGACCTGTCTGCCTAGCCAGCACTGCTTCCTGTGGTAACAGAGTCATCAACAGTGAGTCTGTGTTTCCGTGTTACACGGACCAGAGGAGCCCCAGGGTGGGCATGTTCAACACCGCCATGGGGCAACTGCAGCGACAACTGTGCCAGGGAGAATTTGACATGTTCAAGTCTGTCCCTGTGTTTGAGAGCGACTTTATGCAGGTCACCAAACGGGGAATGCTAATTGATGTGCACAACTGCGCCATGATCACGACCGTGGGCATTGTAAACACCAACCCCTTCAACCCAATACCAGACATCATGCTGCTGGCACAACCTGTCCGTCATTGTGAATGGCATGTGGGGTGTGGCCAGGGCACCCAGGGAAAAGAGCAAAGAGATACAAAGACCTTAGAGGTCACCAGGCTCCTCCCCTTGAAGTTCGTAAAGATCTCCATTCACAACCGTGAAAAACAACAGCTGCGCGTGAAGCTCGCCACTGGCTGCTCCTACTACCTGCAGCTGTGTGCCCCTCCGGACAAGCAGGAACAGCTCTTTGGCTATTGGGAAGTCCTAATTCACCTCCTGAGGCCGCCGGTGGAAGCTTACAGCAGTACGCATGCCGTTCCAGCCGGGGACAGGTTCATGTCCGTGTTGAAGGAAATGGACAGGAGGAGCCCCAACGCAGCACATTTCCCAGGAACAGGAGGTCGGGGAGAGGTCAGCACTGGGAGCATCCATGTCCTGGAGGCGACTGCGGCCCTCTCTGCAGCCTCTGCCGCTGGGGAGCAGGCCCGACAGGACTTCCACAAAGGCATGACAGTCACCAAGTCGGCCTCGGAACAGCTGAACACAGCCCTCGCAGGGGCAGCCACCGAGTGGCCTGGAGGACGCAAAACCAACGCGGCTGTTTCCGGGGATGCCAACACGTGCCCTCCAGAGTGCACTGCCAGTGGGTCCGCGGTCCTCTCCCGGGAGGACAGCGTGAGGACGGCGACTGCAGGAGCAGCACCTGCCAGCAACAACGGCAGAGAAGGAAGTGGAGTGTCAGCTTCTCCGACTTCCGCTCCGACCTTGCGGAGGGAGCAGGCTGGGAGGCAGCCGTGCCTGTCTCCTGGCAGCACTGAGGCCCCCACAGGGAGAAGGGAGAGCACGCAGGAGGGCGCTCTCCAGAGCTCCCCACCCCGCACCCCCACCCCAGCTGCCAGCTGCCAGAGGGCAGGTGGGGACTAGATACCCCACCAACCAGGGGACAGCACCTCAGGCAGCCTGAGAGCCCCCAGAGAGGAGGAGGAAGGCCGCGGCAGCTCTGTGCACAGCAGGCATGACACCACCTGCAAGGAGGTCAGCCCTGCCCACGCCCCCACCGCTGAGGAGTCCAGAGCCTCTCACAAACCGCGTGGGACAAAAAGTGTACGTTCCTGGCCTGAGATACATGGCAGGATGGCTCGCTGTGGCACAACATCAAAGCCAGAGTGAGCGGCCGCACCCAGCCAGAGAGAGGTGGACACCCTGGACAGGACCGGCTGGGAGACCATCACAAAGAGGACAGCCAGGGACTGGAGGTGGCTGGGAGCAGACCCGGGGCCAGAAGCCACAGGGAGGGCCAGGGCTAGGGAGGGGACCAGGGCTCAGGACATACCCCTGCATGTTAAATAAAAGATAAATGAGAAATACACTGAGAATGTGGCATGCTGCCTTCTGTCTGAATTTCCAGGTCAGTAGCAGTGACCTCACAGAGGATGCCCTGAGGTCATCCGGGCTGCAGCCTGGGACCCCAGTGCCAGCCAGAGCAGCCCCCACCCCACACCCCTGCTCAGCAGAGCCCACAGGACAGCTCCATTTCACTTCAACCCCTTCTGGGGTCACTATTTAGAGTGAGATGTTATAGGCATTTTTCTATTCACGATTGCCTTTAATCCTAAAAGCAATGGAACCGGCAGCTATTAGTCTCACTATATGGGGGAAGCAGACCTAGAAAGGGTGAGTAACTCCCCAGAGGGTACAGCGGGTTCATCTCTTCCTTCTGCCAGGTCCTGGCACCTCTGCTCTAGTCTCCTTGGTCACCACCCTCCTGACACCTAAACCCACCTGAACAGAAATTCCTTTGTGAGCCTTCTCAGGATCTTTCTTTGCTTCTGCTCCTGTCTCAGACCCACATTGCCTCCAAAGCCAGGGAAACATTTCCTCGTTCTCTTTCTGGTCTCCTGTCTCCAAAGCTGAGGGCCCCGTGAGAAGTTCTTTATAAGGTGGGCCCTTGGTAGATGCTCCAAGTTCATGGCTGTGGTTGCATGTGCAACTGGGGTTGCTGGAGGAGAGGCAGAAATGAGGGAACAGCCAGAACCCAAACCCAAAGGAGAGACCCTCTATCACTCCCCAAAACTCCTTGCTTGCAATATGCATAAAGTATGACCTTCGTAAACACCCCAGGAAAATGCCTGCCTGTGAGTGTTCAAGACCCAAGGTGAGCCGTCTGGGGTGGCTCGACAAAAGCTTGTGGACTGGTGGCAAGGAAGTGTAAGCTGGGACTCCCTGCACCAGACCAGGTGAACTGCACGTATCTGTGGCCACGGGGAGAGAAGGTACAAGGTGACAAGGCAGCGTTGAGGGCAGGCCTCTGAGTTCTGGCCATTTTGAGGGGATGGGAGGAATAAATAGAAGAGACAAGAAGGGAGCAGTCAGACTGAGAAGCTGACACCTGCCTACTTTAGAGACAGACTCCCACATCTTAGAGCTGGGGTCAGGACTTTAAGGCCCCCACCTGCCCGTTCACCTCCCCGCCAAGTTCTTCCAGTGAGGTGGGGGCTGGTCTTCCCTCAGCCCAAACTGCCCTCTCTCGTCCTCACCCAGTGCCTGGCATCCCAGCCTTCTTTGACTCCCTTGCCCCATTATATCTTTAGATGCCCCCATCATTACCCCAGATGTTATAGAAAAGCTGAGGGAACCACTGGTGGTCAAGGCTGGGAAGCCGGTGACAGTGCAGATCCCCTTCAGAGCCGCCTCCCAGTTCAGGCGTCCGGGAGGAAGGACGTGGCTGAGCTGCTGGGAAGCAGCACAGGCGCACAGGCAGCCCTGGGGGACGGCTTCCCAAGGCTGTGCCTCCCCTGTGCCAGCAGGAAGGTCCATGGCCAGTACAGCGGGACCCTGAGGAGTGAGGGAGGCTCTCTACAGGCCGAGCTCACCTTCCAAGCCATAGGTGCCAGTCCCAGCCTTCCCCCCAGACAAGGCCTGAGCATCCCGGGGCTCTGGGGCCTCCCAGCCAGCCAGGGCAGGCCTGGGGCGTGGTGCCCTGGCCTTGACCCTCTTTGCGTGCTGTTCAAGATCCAAACCTGCCCTCCCTCCACCCCCCCATCTCCTCTCTCCTCCTCAGACTGGTTGGGATGAAGCAGTTTAGACAAATAAAGAGCGGGGCTCCCCCTGCGAGGAGGGACTGGCTGTGCTTCTCTGATAGCGTTGAGGATCTGCAGGGGTGGGGTGGGCTGGGGCCTCCAGCCTGGAAGGACGGGAGCCAAATAGGACTGCCCTCGGCCGGAGGGCTGACCAGGTACCCGCACCAGCACTGAGCGGGGGGCCTCCAGGCTGGGGAGTCCCCCGTCACCTCCCCAACCACAGGTGTGCGTGTGTTGGGAGGTAAGACCAGGGACCCCTGTAGGTAATGGCCAAGCCTCCCTGGGCTTTCAGCCCTGCTGCAAGTCACCTGCTGGTGAAGGGGGACGTCCAGCACCGCTTCCCTCCTGTTCCTCCAACTCTCCCCCCTGACTTCCTCCTCTCGGTGGGACCCCAGACAAGCCCCAGCCCCCACAGGGCCCCCTGAAGGGGCAGGATTGCAGCGAGGCCGGTGTTTGCCTCCACTGGCAGCCCCCAAGCGATGATGGGGGCCAGGCCCTGGAGCACTACATGGCAGAAGACGACAGGCCGGCAGGAGCACGTTGCTGAGGGTGGGCGAGTCCCCTGCAGATGGCACTACCTTCACCGATGGCTGCGTGGAGGGGGCAGGAAGTACATGTTCTGTTGGGGGTCTGTGACCTCTGAAGGGACCAGAGAGGCCCTGGAGTCCTCGGAGGTGCTCATAGCCCCCAAGGGTGAGTGGCTGGGTGGGGTCTTGGTTGTAAATCCCTGCGCTTTCCACGGTGCCCGAAGGATGAGCAGGTCTCGCCATGGGCTGAGGGGCTCCAGGGGGCCTTGGGGACCTTCCAGAGTACTGTGGAGACCTCTGGTCTCTGCTGCATTTGGGGTCTGGATCAGGAGGCAGGCTTTCCAGGGCTTCTCCCGCCTGTGGCTCTCCTTGCAGGGGACGGGGGATGGACATGCAGGACCCACTCTCTCCGGGCCTGGTGGGGTAGCACCCTCCTCCACCAGATGCCCTCCATCTGGAGTGGCTGGCAGGGACCCTGAGGCTGGGGAGCCTCAGGGCTGGTTCTAGACTCCGAGGCCCCAGGCAGAACAGGGCCCAAGGGAGGCCGGCTCAGCCCCAAGGCCCTCAGGAAAGGACAGTGGCGTGCCCCCAGGGGCGCACCCCCTCTCCCCCAGGACTGCCTCATGAGCTGACCCCTTTCCTCGGCCTCTGGCTTACCAGCACCTTCTCTGCCCCCAGCTGTCCCTGGGCCCCCTTCCACCCCAGCCATCCTGTCTACCTCTAGCCAGGGCCTCACACTGACCTGGATGGCACTGCGGGGCCCTGGCGGTGCCCACATCCTGGGCCACCTGGTTGAGAAGAGCAGGAAGGGGAGCGACACCTGGATGGCAGCGAACAAGCAGCCAGTGCCTGGTTAGCAGGCCAGATGCGTCACCGCCCTGCCTCCAGAGGTTCCTGAGACGCCATCCCGGCTCCAGGGTCCTGGCCGTACCTGATTAATTCAGTGCCGCGGGCCTCACCGGGGGTGGTTTTGCCCCTGGGCACATTTGACAATGTCTGGTATTTTTTGGTTGTCATGACTGAAGTGGGGGAAGGTGGGAAGTGGCATCTAGCGTGAAGAAGCCTGAGATGCTGCTAAACATGCACAGGTCAATGCCCCCGCCCCCACTTCCCTGAACCCAGAATTATCTGATAACAATGCCAATCGTGCCCAGGTGGGAAACCGAGTCTAAGAGAAGTCTCGGGGTGTAGGCCCCCGAGGCGGAGCTGTCAGCCGCGGCCCCTCTCCCTCTGGTGCATCCCAGCAGCTCTCTTCCCGCTAGATCCTAGTGGCCCTGTCCACACCGTGGGGAGACGTGCCCCCAGCCCCACCAAGCAGTTTCCAAGGATCTGCTTTCTGAGATCAGAAAGAACAGCCCACCGCCCTGAGCACATTGTCAGGAGACCTGGTTTCTGGCTGAGGCTTCTCTGGCCTCAGTTTCTCCTCTGTGGAAAGAGGAAGAGGAACTCCCGGCATCCTTCTGACTACTCCATTTAGCGCTTCCTTTTCACTTAAATACAACAATAACTCTGTAAGGCAGAGAGAACCAGGGAGACTAAGGCACTGGCCCAAGACCACCAACCGCCCAAGAACCAGTCCAGGGCTCCGGGCCCCTGACATCCTGAGCAGGGCCCTCGTCCCCTTGGGCCACAGGCTAAGTGTTCTCCAGAAATGCGAGGCACCCGGCCGTCTGTCCGCACGTCACTGGTCCCGTCTGGGTGGGACTGACGCGGGGTCGCCTCTCCACAGGCAAGGGGTGGACCATGGCAGACGTGTGGCAGGGCTGTCAATATGCGTTCCGGGTCACAGCTGTGGCTCCCTCTGGCCCTGAAGAGCCTGGGCCCCCATCGGATGCCATCTTTGCTCGGGACCCCATGGGAACATAGAGCACCAGCCCCGGATGAGGGTGGTAGTGGGGGTGAACAGGCGCTAGCTCTGAGGCGGGTGGGACGTCAGAGGTGGTCCCAGAGGAAATGGCCAGGAGGGCTGGAAAATACAGGCTGAAAGGCCTCTGGCCACAAGGCATATCTTAGGGGCCCAGAGGAGGCTTGAACCCCTAACTGAGATATTACAGCCCCAGGGCCAAGTAGTGGGGACCAGAAGAGCTCCCTCCCCAGCCCACTTCACTCTGTGGCCTCTGGCAGGTCAGTCCCCAGCCTGGCCCACCTGTTGCAGTCCTGTCACCACCTACTCACTCCAGGGAGGAGTTACCATCCCTGCAGGGCAGGGGGAACACAGGGGAACCTTACCATCAGTTCTCTATCCAGTAGTTGTTTGCCCACTGTGCCAGGGACCAGTGACTAAACCTGGTCTTGCCCTTGGGAAACTTCCAGTCTAGAGTAGCATTTCCCTGCCCGTGGTCGCAGAAGCATCAGTTTACTGAGATGCCAAGAGAAACTGTGAGAGCGACAGAGTCGGCAGAAAAGACCTGGGATCCAAGATGTCTATGACTTGCAGCCCGATACTTCCAAGTCCTGCAGGAGAGAAACTTATCCTGCTTTCATCCAAATCTCTCAAATGTGAGCAGAGAATACCTTTTCCACAAAACACCTACCAGTAACTTCACGTCAAGGTACACAGCTTGGAAAATGCTGCTCTGTGTGCCTCTGAGGAGACCCCTGCCCCTTAGGAGCCTGGCAGTGGCAAGCTGCACATTTCGGCACTTGCTGGATCGGACAGGTGGCCAGCACCTCCAGGGCGCCTTTATAGCCCCACAGGACACACTGGAGGTGTCCTGCTGTTGTAATGAACCCAGCAAGAACAGAGCATTATACAAGTTTAATTGTTCAGTTGGCATTCAAGTATTAGTCCTAGAAAGAGCAGAGTGTGGAATGGAGGGAAGGGTGAGGAAAGCTGGCCCACGTGTCTCAGTCCTTGCAAAGGCACCAAACCTGTCCTATTTTATTGTCAATCTCTCTCTTATCAGTGACAGGGGACAGGCAACAAGTAGGAGAGGCAGGGTGCCAGAATCACCCCCCAATCACCACATGTCCTCACCCATGCTACTGAGTATGGCCCGTGGACCAGCAGCATTACCCGGGAGCTTCTCAGCAATGCAGAGTCTCAGCTCCTGCCCCAGACCTGCTAAAGTAGGATCCGTGTTTTTAACAAATTCCTCAGGCGGTTTGTACACAGCCTGAAGCTTGAGAGGCGTGGCCCTACCCCAGTGGTTCTCAACCTTTGCTGCATATTTAGAAACACTGTGGGAGCTTTAAGAAAAACCCTGCTGCCTAGGCTGTACCCCCAAATTTAATCCAAATCTCTGGGGTGGGAGCTTGGTGCCAGTATTTTTAAAGCTCCCCAAGTGATTCTCCATTGTGCAGCCAGGTCTGGAGCCGGAGCCCTGGGTATCACACGTTGGTTTATTCCAGAATCCCTGTGGGTGGGTAGGGCTTGTGTTATCACCGCTTTATTTAACAGGGGAGAAGAAGTATGGGCTGAGTGCCCAGGAGGAGTCTTGATTAGGAGCTAAGAGATCAGAATAGGAAGATACAGAATTCTGGTCTTGGGGCCTAAGAGGTCATCAACTGAAATAGCAGGTCACAGGAATTACAGAAGGATAGTTAGGGGAAGGAGGCCGGCGGGTTGGTAGATGGGTGCCGTGAGCCGGGAGGCGTCCCGGGAGGAGGTCAGCTGCAGTCTGCGGTGCACAGGGGAGGCGGAGTGCGGGATAGAGTGGGGATTGGGTTCCAGGCAGGAGCATCAGGGAAGTCTACAGGCAGAATCCCCGCTCGAAAGGCCTTCCTAGCCTCCCACAGGAAAACTAATGAGTATCTACACTGAGTGGCCTCCCTGGGGAGAGGGTGATGCCGTTTCTGACTTTCTGTGGTGTCCGGCGAGGAGGCTCTGGGCCCATGAGGGATCTCTGAGTCACAGACACATGGTTCACCAGCATCCCACTGAGCTGGACCCAGCCCGACACTCAGGACAGGGATGAGGCCAAGGAATACGTGGTGGAGCTACGTGGCTCAGACAGTCTCCAGTGGAGCCAGTGGAGCTGTACAGCCAACGGGCTTTGTCCCCAAGAGGGCTACTTTGTGCAGGTGACAGCAGTTAACAATGGGGGCCATGGCCTGCCCACTGCCCTGAACACTCTGGTGCCAGCCATGCCCGCTGCTGGGGAGTGCCACCTCCTTCCTCCACCTACAGGCCCTGCCTGAGCAGCACCCTTGCAGGGCTGAAACAGGAGCCCTCCCAGCTCAGCCAGGTGCCTTTTATCGAATACCTAGGAAAAGCTAGGCAGTGAGCTAGCCAGGCCCTTGAAAAAATGTTTTCTCACTACAACTCAGAAAAATCCTACAAGGTTAGGATGTTTTTCCCTGATTTATAGATAAGGAGACTGAGGTCAAGGTTGCTTGTCCTGGGTCTCACTGCTGATGTGAGGCAGTCAGGATTTAAAACAGGTGGCCCTGGCCCCAAAGCCCGGGCTCTGTCCCAGGTTTGCTGCTGCCTGGCAGGCCTGGCTTAGGATCCGTGCTCTTCAGCCCACGCGGCTCCCGGCCAGAGGAGAGGACGTCCGGGCTCCCTGCTGCTCCAAGGTGGACTGTCTCTCTCCCTTCGAGCTCTCATTGCTGGAAGCAGCCGACTCTTTGGCCCAGCCTGATACCGGGCCACCCCAGCAGACCCTGGCTGTCACTGCAATAACAGAGGCGAGTGATAAGAAGCGCACTGCACCGGGTGCAGACCTCACACCCTGGTCCTGGCTCCAACCACAGCCCCACGAGGTCTCAGGCTCTCCCGCCTCGGATCAGGGGTTCCCTCACCTGCAGAGGAAAAGAGTTGGGTTACCTGTCCACTCCCGTGTCCCACCAACCGGAGCCCCGGCCCTCTCCCTGATGGCAGCCCTTCCCTGGCCCCTGCCCTCTCCCACCAGCATCCCTCCATGAGCTCCAGGGATTTCATCCCGGGGCCTCGTCCCGGCTCCCTCTCCATTTCCTTCAGAGACCCGGCCCCAGGGATCTCAGCACCAATTCGCTGCCACCTCCAGCCCTGCCTTGTTGGGGACCAGGGACTGGGGCCCAGCTGTGAAGGGAGGTGACCAGCCATCCTGTGTGTTCCAGTCTGTCCCAGGTTCCTCATGGACTCCAGCACAAAGGAGTCACTCATGGTCAGAGCTGGGGACACCATTGCGGTGCCTGTCTCCTTTGAAGTGAGTGTAACTAAGGGGGTTTGGGGAGGGAAGTCCCGAGTGGCTAAGGCAGCCAGACTCAGCCCTGCGTCCTCTCCTCTTCCCTGTTGCTTCTCAGCCCCTCGTCAGTGAAGGGCCTTGTGCTGTCTGTCCCCTGGCTGCTGGGGGACCCTTCTGCTCCCGGCTGCACATCCCTCTAGCGGCAGCGTTGGGCACTGCGCCTGTAAACTAAGGCTCCTACTTTTCCCCACCTCTGCATCCCCTTCATTTCCAGAATGTGTGTCATGCAGTCACATGACCTGCATTTGGCAGGTTGACCTGACCCACACCTGCCTCTGCGGACACAGTGTGCTGTGATCAGAAGCACAGACTGAGTTCAAGTGCTGGCATCACCACTCACTAGCTGTTTGACTTGGGACAAATACCTTAACCTGTCTGTGTTCCAACTTCCTTTTCTGACCAGTCGGGGGTAACAACAGTAACTTATCTCAAAGGGTTGTTCTGAGGATTCAGGGAATTAGTACACTGACATCAGACTCAAACCCAGCTCTAACTGAGTCACGTGTCCCTCACTCATAGGCCGTAATAATGACGATGATAATGATAACACAAATATTTAACACACCCTGAGTGTTTACTGTGTCCTCAGCCCTGTCCTTTGGGCTTCCTGTCATTATTAATTCTTGAATCCTCAGAACAAGCCCGTGAGGCAAGCTCCTGTTAGCAGTCTCATCTGCCTCTGATGCTGGTACCAAGGGTCTCATGGGGAGTTGGCAGCCCGGCCATCCAGGCAGCTGGACTGGCCTCCCCATGGTCAGGGGCACCACTGTTCTAGGCCAGCTCACAGAATTTGCCTCCTGGACTCCTCCCAAGTCATCCTCCTCTTGATCTTGGGCACCAGGATGGTTCACACCCCCTCACTCCCATCCAGACCTCCCCTGGCCACAGGAATCCAGACCTAATTAATCCAGATTCCTGCTCAGAATCTTACAGTGGAAGCTCGCTGCTTAGAAAATAAACTCTAGATGTCTGTGTGGGTGTCCTGAGGCCCAGCTTCCCCTCCCACCTTGCTCTCCTTCCCCACCAGCCCTACCATGCCCTCCTGCATTGTCTCAACCAGCCTTTCCTGAAGCAGGTGCTTACCACCACTGGGGTTCTGCTCAGACGTTCTCCCAGAACACTCTTCTCACCACTTACTCCAAGGCCCAGCTTAAATGCCACCCCTTCCATAAAACTCCCCCACTCACCCTTCCTCTCACTCATGTCTCAGGCTGCCCCCATGCCTGAGGTGACCTGGCAGAAGGATGGCTTGCCCTCGCCTAGAAGAAGAAGTGTGATCTCCACCACAGATGTCCTTACCCAGCTTCTGATTCCTGTGGCCAGCCTCTCAGACAGTGGCCTCTACACTGTGGTGCTGAGGAGCCTGCAGGGCAAGAAGGCTGCCTACAGCTTCCACCTCAGGATGGCAGGTGAGGCCGGCCTAGGCTGGCACATCTGGCTCCATCTGGCCTGGGCTCAGCTCTCAGTTGTTGCACCAGGCCTGGGTAGGCAAGGTGGCCACACCACCTGGGGGCTTCCTGTGTGCTTGAGGACAGAAAGGAGAAAGGTAGAGAGAGAGCCCGGGGGAGGGGACTCATTGTTCTTCTGCTTTAGGGACAGCTAAGCCACAGCCCCTCACCAGACCTGGGTGTTCTTCATTTGGGGTCTGTGATCAAATGTCACCACCATTATTATCTCCTCCAAAGAGCCCTGGGAAGGATTGTCTGTGGTCCTTGTATGAGGTAGAGGTGGCCCTCTCCACTGGGACTCCCACACAGCCCCACACGCCCCCACCCCTGGTCGGGGTGGCTTCTGTAGCACAGCAATGATGAGCAAGCGACAATGGGGTCTGCCGCGCCAGCTGGATGTCCGACTCTGCCCAGAATGCCCTCTGTGCCCTGTGTCATTTTACATGCAAACCAACGTAAATGACTCTTTTTGGAGAGGTTTCGCACCCTCTGAGATAACTGTGTGTCCAGGGCCAAACTCCCTCTGGCTCCAGCCACCTTCATAGCTAGACTTCATTCCCAGGACCCTGGAAGACCTGGGCCCTGGGTGAGGGCCTGGCAACACCCCATGGGCATTTCCAGGAGCTCTGCAGGCCTCCCGCACTCGGCCCCCTGTACCCTCTCTCTCTTGCAGGGCACCCTCAGGCACTAGGACCCATCTGCCTACAGGAGAATGTGCCTGGGACAGTGACGGCCGAGTGGGAGTGCTCACCGGACGAGGCCCAGGGCATCCCTCTGCACTACACTGTGTTCACATGCTCCGTGGCACACGGCCCCTGGCTCCTGGTGGCCGACCACATGCAAACCAACCGCTACACCCTCATAAGGGTCCTCCCGGGGTGCCAGTACCACTTCCGCATGGTGGCCAAGAACGAGCTGGGGGCCAGCACACCCTCGGACACCTGCCAGCCCTGGTACATCCCCCAGCAGCGAGGTGAGCTCCATGCCAGTGCTCCAGGGGCCCATGGGCAGCTGAGGCGCAGCTCTGGCAGAGGGCTGGGCTCATCCCAGGGCAGCCAGGCCAGCAGCCAGCCCAGGAGCTGTTGCTCCTCCCTCCAGTCCAACCTGCCCAGCAGCGTGTCCCTGGGAGGGGCCTCGCAGACTTTTATAACCAGGGCAGAATATGAGGGCCAGGGGGAGCAGTTATGGCATTTTCATCCACTTCTGAACAAAGCCCAAAAGCCCTTGCCAGTCAAGCACATTGAATCTGAGCACGAATTCAAGGGACTGAAGACTAGGTCCGTTACTAACTAGTTGTGTGACCCCAGCAAGCTCTTTAGCCTATGTCTGATTCCTCTTTGGTAAGTTAAGAATAATAGTTGCCTAACCCATTACCATATTTACTCCCTCACATATAGAACCATTGATGCATCTCTCAATTCATCCATTGATCCATTTTATGTTTTTTTATATATTTTAAAGTAAGTTGCAAACGAGTATGCTTCACACCTGAACACTTCAGCCGAGCAAAAAGCTTTTTCAGGTCTAGCATTTGGCCACTAGGGGGCGTCCAAAGGCCATAAGAAGCTTTAGTAAAGCAGACTAAATTACTACAGCAAATTAGTCTACAATCCTAAAAAGGTATGTGCTGGGGAAGTTTCACAGTGTAAAAAATGACATTTACTAATATGATAGACTAAAATACTGGACATAAATCAGATGTAATTTGGGAAAGGAATGATCAGAGGTAAAATATGATGATATTTATTAAACTTAGTAAGAATATTACTTAAACATTTATGTTTAATATTTATTAAACATAGTAAGAATAACTAGAGTAATGACAAAAATAATAGATTCAGAGCAAAATATGGAAAGTGAAAAATAACTTCAATCCAAACGACGGCAAGTAAGGAAGGAGGAGGAAGCGGAGGAGGGAGGGAAACAGAAGTACTGGGACAAACATAAATAATAGAAACACCTCAGTCATCACAAATAACATAAGTTAAATTCACCAGTTAAAAGACAAGGACCATCAGACTGTATTATCAAAACCCAGCTGTATTCTGTTTACTAAAGACACTTAAACACAGGACCCAAAAAGATAGAGCTGATGAATGGCGAAGATATTTCAAGTAATTATTAGCCAAAAACTAAAACTAAAAAAAATACACAAGACATAACCCTTGATAGAACTATATTGGTAGCAGATAAAAATGATCTGTAAAAAGACTACTGTTAGAAGAGATAATGGAGTCATTACCAACATTTAAATGTCTACTTCACTAGGAAAATATAAGTTTTGAACTGTCATGCATCTAAAAAGAGAGCCCTATAATATGTTTAAATATTTCCACAAAACATCAAAAGCAGAAATTAACAGAACTACAAGAAAAATGAATCATTGTGATATTGTACCATTCTTCTTTTAGTAGTTAATATATCAAGCAAAAAAGTAATAAAGATACAGAAGATGTGAACAGCACCCTTAATGAACTTAATGAGTAAACACAGACCACTGTGCTCAATGAATGGAGAATAGCATTCTTCTGAAGCACAGACGAAAAATTTGTGAAAATTGCCATGTACTAGGTCACAAAGCCAGCCTGAACAAATTCCAAATGATTCATCTATTTCAGAGACCACATTGTCTGGCCACAGTGCAATTAAGTTGGAAATCAGTAATAAAAGATACATATGTAAAAGCTCATACAACTGGAAATTTCAAAATATACCTTTGAACAATTAATGATTCAAGCAGAAAACCATAATGGAAAAGAAAAAAATTTAGAACTGAGTAATAATAATAAAGTACATATCAAAACTTATAGAATCCAGTGAAAATCAAATGGAGAAGAACATTTATAGCTTATATGCCTTCTCTAAAAAAACAAAAACAAAAAAGGCTCAAAATTAATGAGGAAAGGATCTGCGTCAGGGACGATTTCCCAGCCTCCCATGATTAGGTATGACTGTGTGACTGAGTTCTGTCCAGTAGAATATTGTCTATGTGCAAAACGTCCAGGTCTGACCCTTAAAACTTCCTGTGCAAGCATCCTCTAGATGCTAGATGCAAACAATCCTTTGTAGGACCCTTACTCTAGAATGTGGTGGAGCCATCTGATGGAAGGCACTCAAGTTCCTGATGACTCCAGGTAGAGCAAGCTCCTCAGTGGCCAGCTCACACTGGACTGTGATGTGAGAAATGAACCTGAACTGCATTAGGCTGAGATCTGGGGGTTGTCATGGCAGTTAGCCTATCCTGAGTAATATAGCAAATAACTTTATAAAAATGGGGAGAAAGGAGAATAACTTTAAAGAGCTTAAAACCAAAACAACAAAGGGCAGAAGTTAATTAATTAAAATTCATTATGGAGAGGATAATCAAATTCAAAGATTATCTTTTTAAATGGTTAATAATATTAACAAACCTCTGTCATGATTAATCAAGGGAAAAAAGAAATGGCAAGAATAAACAATGAAAAATAGAACACACAGATTCAGCAGCGAAGGAAAATATTTAAAGTTGTATGCTAACACAGCTGAAATCAATGGAATGTGTGAATTCCTAAGGGGAAAAAAAATCACTTACCAAAATAGACTCAAAGAGATAGAAAACCTGAAAAGTCCTATATCACTGAAAAAATTCAGTTGATAGCTTAGCATTTTCTTGCAAGGGAAACAGCACACCAGCCTGATAGATGAGAAGTTCTTTCAAATGTTTGAGAAACATTTATGATATTTACAATTTTCTCCAGAGAAAAGAAAAATAAGCATTACTCTCCAATTTATTAAGCAAGATTAGCCTTACCCTGATGCCACAACCAGAAGGACAGTACAAAGGAGGAAAGTCACAGGTCAATCTAACTTATTAGTACAGACGCAAAATCCTTAACAAATATCAGTTAACTGAATCCAACATGAAGCAAAAATGTTTATACCAAGATCAAGTGATCAATTAAGACCAAGATCACTTTATTCCAGAGTTGTAATATTGGGTTAATATTAGAGAAATGATTAACATAATTCACCACATTGATAAAATGAAAGAGAAAACCATACAAGAATTTCAATAGATACACAAAAAGGATTCAGTAAAATTCAACACCCAGTGAGAGGTAGGAGAGAGAGTTGCAGACATGGGCTCTGGAGACAGACTGCCTGGTGTTGAATGCTCACTATGCCATTAAGAGCTTTGTAACCTTCAGCAAGTTATTTAATATCTCTGAGCTTCAGTTTCCTTCCTCATCTATAAAGGTGAAGATAATCATAGTACTTTTCTCACAGGTTTGTTGTGAGGATTAAAATAATTCGTATGTGTAAAGCATTAGAACAATCATTGCATGGGTAATAGAAGTTTGCTATTACTGTGATTTAAAAAGAGACTCAGCAAACTAGGAGGAGAAATCAATGTCCATAGCCATAACATCCACTAAGAGCATCTACAAAGACCTGCCGCAAACATCATAGTTGATGTTGAAATGCTGAAAGCATTCTCTTTAAAATCAGAAGTGAGACAAAATGCCTACTTGTCATCATTTATAATTAACATTGTACTGGGGGTCCTAGTCAGTGCAAGAAAAACAAATAACACATAAGAATTAGAAAGAAAGAAACAATGCTAGCATTACTTGCAGATGATGTGATTGTCTACAAAATGCAAAGTAATCTACCAATTATAGAAATTAATAAAATAACTTAGGAGTTCTGGATAAAATAATCAATATACAAATATGGAATATAAATTTCCATAAACAGTTATACTCAATTAGAAAATGTAACTTTAAAAAGATATCATTTAGAATATGGAATACCTAGGACTAGATATAATAAAAGATGTACAAAATATGCATGGAGAAATTATAAAATTGTATTGGGAAAAAATTTAAAAGGCATATGTAAATGATATACTCTGTTCCTGGACAGGAAGCTAATACAACAAAGATGTCAGTTCTGCCCAAATTCATTTATAGATTCAATGCGTTTTAGATAAAAATCCCAGAAGGGTTTTTCATGCAGATGAACAAAGTGATTCCAAAATGTAGGATAAGCAAAGAGTCAAAACAAGTCAAGACATTTCTGAAGAAGAATTAAAAAGAAAGGTGGAAACTTGCCCTACCAGACATCAAGATTTATTATCTCTGTATAGTATTTAGCAGTGAGGTTTGGGTGTAACAATAGACATGTAGAACAGAACAGACCTATGCCTATGTGGAAACTTGATTTATGACCCAGTGGGCACTATAAATCAATTGGGAAGGATGAAGAACTATTTAATATGTTGTTCTAGAACAATTGGTTATCCAAGTGACATTGAATCGCTACCTTATACGATATATAATGAATTCCAGATGTATTAAAAAATTTATACATAAGTGGTGAAACATAAACCTTAGGAGATGCTAACCATCTGTATTACTTTGAGGTAGGAATGGATTTTTTAAGCAAGATGTCAAAATTATAGCGATAAAGTAAAAGATTATAAATTTGACTATAAATTAGGCATGTGTTTTCATCTGACAACAAAGAATGTGAAATAATTCACAGAATGATTTGCTGTACAAATATATGTCAAAGAATTCTTGTCCATAATTAGAGATCCCTTAAAATCACTGAGGAAAAGGTAAGCATCTAGGGAAAAATGAGTAAAGGACGCGGAAAAAGCGCCCGCCCCCAGCGCCCCGCCTCCACCAGCCGGCACAGCCCACACTGCCCACTCTTTCCCCTCATTGGTTGAGAGGACACGTCAGCAGCCAAACAGACCCCGTTGCCCTGGCGCCCCTCGCCCCGCCTTCCCGGCCGTGCGGGCTGCGTGCCCCGGGTTCTCACGAGGCTGGCTTGCAGGGCTCCCTTACCGGCGTGTGTGTCCCAGGCTCCCGGCGCTCCGCCGGTGCGGCCCTCGCTGCCGGGTGACGACCGAGCGGAGCCGCCGCGGCCCGTCGCCAAGCCCGGGCTGTGGCCGCAGAGGGCTGCTCCTCGTGGGTGTTTTATTGTCGCTTCCGGCGCGGAGCAGCGTGGGTCTGCAGAGCCGGCCGCTCGCCGTGCACCCGGCGGCGCTGGGGGCCACGGCGCAGGGGCTGCGGGAAGGTCCGGCCGAGCCCGCGGAGCTTGTGGGCAGAGCGCCGCGGACGGGGGAGAAGGGAGTGCCGTGCCCCCGCCACCGCGGTCCTGCCGCTCCGTCACCCGCGCTTGCCTCTCTCCTGGGCGCCCCTCCACTCTCAGCCTCCCAGCGCCCATCCATGCGCGAGGATATCCAGGCTGGGCCACCGCCCCTACAGTTCCGGGGAGGGTTTGGCAATGAGGAAGTAAATGCTGGCTTTTCCAATTAAAACTTCACTACAGCTGAGTGTGGGAAAATATTAATGGCTTTCTTTCCAAAAACTAGGTGTTGGGGGTTGTCCTGAAAGTAAATGAGGCGTGTTTTGTGGCTGTTCTGTTACCCCATTAATGCCCTAGAGTTTGACTGTAGGGACGCTGTGTGCTCTGCCCCCCTCACTCCCACCCGCGCCTCTGCTCTAGCTCCCTGCAGGGCTGTGCATATGCAGGGTGTGATTTAGGGGCGCCCCACCTTCACCAAGTCCTTGCAAACCCCCTGCTGAGAATGCGGGTAAGCGTGGAGGCAGGTTGTTGGGGATGGGAGATGGTGACTGGTCGCTTGGAATGAGTGGAGGCACGGTGGGCTGGGGCTGCTGGAGACCCTGCTTGGAAGGACCCCTCATTTGTTTTAATGATCTGCACTTGCCATCTTGTATTAAGAATTTTTGAACAAAGTTCCCCACGTTTGCATTTTGCCCTGGATCTACAAATTATGTACACTGTTTTTTTGGGGGTCAGGGAGGGGTGGGTAGGGACACCACAAGCAGTAGTTCCCAAATTTCAGTGCATTTCAGTTATTCTGAGTACTTAACAATGTTACCACTGATATAATGATAAAAATCCTCTGGGATATACATATTAGCTCTGGAGTCAGGCCTGAAAATCTGATTTTAATAAAGGGGTACCCCTAACCTCCCACCCAAGCTGATTCTGAAAGGTCCGGAACCATCATTCAGAGACCACTTCCTCCAGTCCAGGAAAGTGGGGACAGGAAACAGGCTCAGAGATGGGAAGGGCCTTGTCCACTACTAGTTTGGTGATAGCGCTGAGCCTAGAACCTGGGTCCTGGACCCTTCTAAGCCCTGTGCACCCACTCACAGCCCCCCACCTCCGTGAGGCTTACCAGAGGGCCAACTTAACCATCGGTGCCATATTCCATATGAGGTGCAGGCGCGTGGGGCCAGGGACCCGAGCTGACCTGGAGGGCAGAGTGTTCCAGGCAGAGAGGCACAGGAAGAGCATTCTGAGGGTGGGCTCAGAGGCCTAGGAGATGCCCTCAAGTCTCCAGAAATGTGCCAGGGCTTCATTCAGCACCCTCTGTGGGCGGCCCGTTACCTGGGCAAGCCGAGGTGTGCTGCAGCCATCCCAGCCTGGACCCTGAGCCCGTGGAGATTGTCTGTTCTGACCTGCACAGGGGGCAGATGCGGCCCAGAGCAGGAGAGCGCCGTGCCCGGGGCTCACAGAAGTAGGTGGCCGAGCTGGGCTTAAGTTCAAACTCCAAGTTTAGTGTTTTTCTGATCTTCCCCCAGGGCTCGGGTTTGTCCTGGGGCTGGGGCCACAACTCCACAGCGGGGAGCTCTGGGTGTCCTGAGAGCCAGTTCAGTCCCAGTGCCACCATTTACTAACATGCAGCCTTGGGCAAGTGATTTAGTCTCCCTGAGCCCAAGTCCTCACGTGTGCAGTGGAGAGAGAACCTCCACAGGGTGGGGGTGTGAGGATGCAACGTTATTCCCTATCCCCACGCTGATGTTTCTAACTCTCTGCTCACACCCCCAGCTGGAGGCCAGCGTGGCCCAGCTCTCCAGGGCTCCCGAAGTGGCTGGAGCAGGTGGAAGGCGGTCAGGGCAGTGGAGTCCAGCAGTGTCAGGGCCAGGCTTCCCGGGGAGTGCGACAGGGTGGAGGGCCTGGGCAGGGTGGATGGGGACCTGAGAGGCCTCAGCCCCATCCTCTGAACCCCAGGTGACAAGCTGCCTGCCTTCCCAGATGGAACCACCAGGGGGCACCACAGGCTTTTCAGCAGGGCTGGGGAAGGCAGCTAGGAGGAGAAAGGGCCCCAGGTGAAATCCGGGGACAGCCTGGGGACAGGAGAGCAGGGACTGGGGAGTGGGGCTGGTGCTGGGGCCACGGGGTGGGCACCAGCAGGCTCTCCCCCCACCTTCTCTCCCAGGTCTCCCTGGGTGCACTTCGTGCTGGGCCCAGGAGCCCCGCGCCAGGCCTGGGGGAGAGGTGTCCTTCAGGCCTCCCCAGCCTCCTCCCTGCACGCCCTCCGTGGCCCCCAGACCGGGAGGACCAGCAGCCTGGGGTTTTCTGGAGGGTGGGTCCCTGGCTCTGGGTGTCCCTGTGAGGGGCTTCAGGGTGGAGGTCCGGAGGCAGGAGCCCTGGAGGTCTGGGTGTCCCGGACGGCCTGTGGGTGAGGGAGGAGCTGTGTGGGTTCAGTTGGGGACAGTGCGCAGGACCACCTGCCCTCCCGTGTTGCTTTGGGCCTCATGGCCTTCTCACCGCTGCTCAGCAGCATGTCTCTAGCGTCTTCCCTGCTGGATTCTGGGTGGGACTCCAGATGTCCCTCCCCTGAGCTGGGCCCAGGGAGGACAGGGTAGAGCAGAGGCCTGGCCCTCAGAGCAGAGCACCCTCTCTTCTTCCTGGGCCCAAAGCCAGGGTCTCCCTGAGGGTCAAGAACTGGTGCCAGGGACACCGGACGGAGTGGAGCCACCTCAGGCCTGGGCTCAGACGGCCTAAAAGAAAGGCCGAGTGTCACAGCAAGGGTAGGGCACGGCCATGGCCACAGAAGATGGACAGGGCTGGTGGCAGAGGTAACCTGGGCCAGGCCCAACCAGAGACTCAGACCCAGAGCTGGCGGCACGCTGCCTAGCATGACGTCTTCCCTTCACAGTGGAGCAGGGCCCTTCCCTCCATCCTGCCCACCTCAGCAGGGGGAGCTGCTAAGCGGGCCACAAGGGAGGCGTCTGGGGGCAGCCTTGGCTGCTGACAGCTGTCACACTCGTAGGACATAGTGTCCTGGGTGAGGTGCCTGGGATGTGGGGCACAGTCTGGGCACAGGCTCAGGGAGGGTGGGGTCACCGAGGGCCGGGCACAGGGGCTTCGCCTCAGCACTTTGCTGAAGGTGGTGCCGCCAGAGCCGCCTGGCTGGAAGCGACCGGCATGTAGCTGTGGGGCACGGGGTCATCCCAGCAGAGTGCACCTCTCATCTGCCTGGGGCTGCTGTCTGCTGCCTCCGGCCTCCCCTTGGAGGGTAGCGTTTCCCCGCCCAGCAGGGTCCCCGGCCCTGCAGCCAGGGCAGAGCCCTGCCAGCCTGCACCCCACCCCTGATAGTTCTCTGTGGGCTCTCCTCCCTGATGGCCCCCCCACAGGGAACCCAGCCCTGTCCCTCTGTCCCCCTCGCCTCCTCTTCCCGATCCCACAAACAGTTCCCACACCCGGGGCCTGTTCTCCAGGCTTCGGGTCTCAGGAGCACCTCTCAGCTCCCAGCTGGGCCACGGAGGAGACGCCTGAGAGCCCACCCCTCACCTCAGCTGTGTCCCTGCTCAGAGGACTGACTGGGGTCATGGCCTAGGAGCAGTTCTCCCATCCAGAGGGCATTGGACTGGGGGACCTCCGGCTGGCACTGAGTGCCCATGTCCACTCTGTGGTCCTATCCTGGCTCTGTCGGCAGCCTCAGCCAGGACAGCCCACTCCTAGTCCAAAAGCTGGAATAAACGTGTGCTGCACCTGGGAACAGCCTGTCCAAAGCAGGCATGCCATGGGGTGGGCAGCAGGGCCCTGCACGCCCTGAGATGGGCCCTGGAGGCCCAGGTGTGTCCCTCCCTCTGCTTCTTAGCTTGCTGGGCAGAGGAAAGGCCGCCAGTTCTGCTGAGCTTACCATTTTCAAACTCCTTTTTGAGACGTATTTTGTTGTTTTTTCTAATGATTAGGAGTTGGCCCGTGTTGGCTCATGCTGGTAGCATCATAGGGACTACCAAACTCCCTAAGCAGCCCTGGCCCTTCTGTTCCTTCCTCAGGGGACAGTGCTGGCCTGCCCCTTGAGCTGCAGGAGCTGGGCTCGTTAATGTCACCAGACGGCAGGGGCCAGTGAGGCCACACCATGGCAGTTACAGGAAATCAGGAAGGTGGAGAGGGGGAGCTCTTACCTGTTACAAGTGACACAGGTGTGGCTTTATGGTTTCTTGGGAACTGCAGCTCGTGGACCCACCCCTCCCCCAGACCTGACCTCACCCAGGGAGCGGTCACCCTAGAGCCAGCCCTCCCATTCCAGAGCCAAGAAAGGCTACCCCGGCCCACCCGGAGGCCAGGCCTAGGATATAGGCTAGGACCCCCGGAAGAGTGCACTGGGTACATGGGATGTTCATGGGGGACTTGCCCCACCCCAGGCCTGGGGAGGCCGGCTGGGGCAGGGATGGTAGCGAGGGCCTGGCGGCAGCCCGCCCCACCCCCAGCCTCACCACGCCTGCATCAGGGGAGCTGTCTGCGCTTGTACCAGCTTCCCAAGCGATGAGACACGCACCCAGCCTGCCTGCCCAAGCCTCCGGCAGCTCGCACCCTGTCATCTGGGGTGGCCACGGAGCCCCTGTCCACCAGTGGCCCATGGCTGCCCACAGCTTCCCTGGCGAGCAGAGGCCCTGGGGCCCTGGCCCTCTGGGGGACGGAGATCAGCCGGTGGACTGTACGGAAGTGAGGCTGCCCCTGGATGCATCTCCTGGGATAACTCAGGGACTGATTCTCCCAGCCTCCCACCCAAGCCCCGGGGTGGGGCTGAGGATGAGAAGGGACAAGAGTGAGAGAGTGAGTTAGCCTGGACCAGGCGGGGTGCGGGTCTTGGCGTGGCCTCTAAACTGGAGCAAGGCCTGTGCGGGGCAGATTCTGGTAAAAATCTGCAAACACAGATGGGTGTGCCTGGCCTTGGCTGCTGGGCAGGGAATCCATCTCGCCCCTCCCAGGGCCCCTGCGCGGACCAAGAGCCACACCCTCGTCTCCACGCTGCCTGTGCTCCCGGGCCGCCTTGTAAAGAAGCACATACCTGTCTGTTGGCTCCAACTGGTAATTTCCCTCTGAGCCTGTCTTTCTTAATGACTTTTTTAGCCATTGAGTATGTTTTACATATAGTCAAACGTCCAGACCCAGAGTATGCATTCTGATGAGTTTTGATAAACGTATGCAAATCAGGATACAGCTCATTCCCAGCCCCCGGGGAGCCTCCACTGCAAACAGTGACCTGAAGGTGGGGCCTGCGTCCTGCTCACCTGTGTGTCCCTCCAGCACCTGACACAGCCTGCCGGTCTACATGAGGAGAGCCTGTCCTGATCACAGAGAGAGGCCCCTCACCCACCCCATCAGGGAGTCCCTGGGTGCCGTGGTGGGGTCCAGGGACTCCCATGGGCCTGGGCAGCCCCACTGAGCTCACATGGTCTGGGCTGAATCCACTGGTGGAGTCTCTACTCTCTGCCTCTGAGCTCTGCCCACGGCTCATGGCTGCCCTCACCCAGGGCACGGCGCCCACCTGGGCCCACAGGATCCAAAATGGTGGGGAGCTGGGTGCCCTGCCCGCTCTGGCCTGGAGAGGGGCAGCAGGGCTCAGAGCCCAAGTGCCAGCAGCCACCCGCTCCAGGGCCGAAGCAGTCCCCTTAGAGCCGCGAGAGCTTTGGATTCAGTGCTGCACCCTGTACCTCGTTCTGTCTGCGACTGGGGCACGGCCTCTGGTTCCCTAATCTGTAAAATGACATCACAAAGGAGTGACTGCATCCTTTGGGGGCACCAAAAATTTCTTTTCACATAATGCTATCTGAAACCCCAATACATAATGCAGATAAAAATGGAGCCACCCAGAGAGAATGGCATGGGGGGCTCAGAACCCCCCCGCCAGGAACAGCCCTCTCCTCTTCCTGCAGGAGCTCCAGCGAGATCCTTGGGTTCATCCTGCAACACACTTTGAAGTCCCTGGTGGCAAGGTCTGCTCCAGAGAGAGGCGTGTGGATCCCAGGCTCCCCTGGGCCCCCCGGACACCCCCTTTACTGTGATGGAGGACGCGATGGCAGGCAAGCTGTCTCACAGGGTGACCTCGCCGAAAAGGAGAGGAGGGCCCAGCCACTAACTGAGCACTTACTTTGTGCCGTAAGTCTTTAACCCATGGTCATTTCTCATGACCATCCCACAGAGAGGTTGTTACTACACTGTTTTACCGATGAGAGGTACGCTCAGAGAGGAGAGGAATCATCTGCCCAGAATTACACAGCCAGCTCCTTCAGGAATGTCGGGTCATGGTGAGGAGTCCAGCAGAGTGCGAGAATCCTGGTCTGGGTGGGCACCTCTGCGGCCCTGGGAGAATTACATCACCCATCAGTCACCCGGCAAACATGCCAGGCATGAAGTGGAGGCCGTGTCATGGCAGAAAGGGGATAGTCTTTGCCCACAGGCTGTTGTCACCAGGAAGCCTGTCTGGGTGCTTTCCCATCCTCAGGACGGCAGAAGGTGGGGATTCAGCGTCTTTTGGGCCTTCTGTGACCTGGAGTCGAGCTGACCTGAGGGTGGCTGTGGGGTGGGGTGGGTCCAGGGTCCTGGTGGACCGACAGCATCATGAGTGGCAGGCGGGGAGCAGGCAGGATTCCCAAGCCCACCTGCTCACTGGGTGAGACGAGTCAGGTGGTGACGGGCTCTTCAGGCCTCCCTGGGGTCTGGGTCCAGCTCCTTCCAGACAAGCACGGGGAGGGATGTGACAGAATGGCTGATGGTCTGGGAGCAGGAGAGGAGTGGGAGGGAATCACACCCGCCAGGGGATCTCCTGCGTAGAACCTGTCGGAGACCTGTAGGGGGCGCTCATGGCTGTTCAATGGATGAATGCATATGTTACTGTTTCCTCTGTCCACACCAGCCTCCCCACCAGAACACTCTTGTCTTCATCTTGAAAATCTGTGCTGCCCAGTACCACACCTGGCTACAGAGCGCAGATTTCAAACACTTCATATGAGAAAGATAATGTTAACTATCTCAATAATGTTTACATTGATTACATGTTGAAATGATACATCAGATATGGTGTGTTAAATAAAATGTATCATTAAAATGAATTCCACCCATTTCTACTTTTTAAAATGCAATCCCCAAAACAGGTAAATTACATGTGTGGTTCACATTCTATTTGTTGGGCAGCCACGATCTTGTGCCCTTTTGCCCCCGCTGGAAGCCCTGGGTTTGGTCCAGCATGCAGACCCCTGCTCCCCGGCCCCCACTCCCGCCCCCCCACTGGCCGCGCCCCAGCCTGTGAGTGACGTCAGATGGCCAGATCTCGTTGTATTAGACTTGGCGCCTCTCGGTGCTGGTAAAGCAACAGCTCGGAGAGGACACCCTGCTGCCCAAGGCCACCAACCAGAACTCAGACCTGAGTGGCGATCAGGGGTGGGAAGGTGGTCAGCAAACGGGACATGTCGGAAAGTGGCCGGCGGTGCGGGTGTCACTGCAGGGCATCGCTGGGTGGGCACCTTACCTGTGCTATCCTGTCCAGTCCTCATGGCAGGGGTAGATGATACCATCTCCATTCTGTGCCTGACGAAACTGAAGGCTCAGAGGCGAGCAAAGTCAGAGTGGTCACACGGCTGGTAAGTGGCAGAGCCATGATTCAAATGAAACGTGATGGACTTCAAAACCTGTACTTTTAACTTGCAGCTTGTCCCACGAGGTGGCTTCAGAGTCCCAGCAGGACTGGGGCTTGAGAACCCCATGTGTGGGGCAGAATCAAGGCCAACGCAGGTTCTCAGAAGACGTTCTGACCCCTGCTCCTGCCTGGCCTGGGACCAGCTCCCATGGCTGATGGCAGGAAGGCCGCAGGCTCCAGTGGCGGGACTGGGACTGGCCTTAGAGGCCAGGACACCTGCACGGTGACGGTTCTGCTGCTCAGGGGATGGCCAGTCTCCGCGGGGCCGGGGAAGCCCACACACGGCGATGCAGCTGGTTCACGACAGAGCCAGAGGGCTGTGGGTCCCTAGGCCCTGGACTCTGGGGAAGAGGAGGAGGTCCGAGACCATTTTATTGCCACTTCCTATGTAATTAATGACTTAACAACCTTGAGCATGGTTCTGAGAGCATGACCCTAGCTCAGAGTTGAGTCTCCATGCCCTGCAGGGTCCGGTGAGTGTAGTTGCACCATGACCTTTGCTCCCTCGGCAGCTTCAAGTCTCCCGGCCCCCTCCTCTGTTGGGCCTGGGGATCTCCATGGGACCTGCAGCCTGACCGGGCACCACCAGCCGCTGGGAGCTGGCCTCGGGCTCTGGGCCCTGACCCTCGGGGGGCGACGCGAGTCACTGTGCCTTCCCTGCAGTCTCGTTGCTGTCATGCTGTCATTCCGAGGTGCCCCTGGGCCTACACACACTATCAGGCAGTCCTTCCTCACTCCACCTGGGGCACACACCGCTCCGTTCTGCTCAGCCCTGGCCCACAAGTGTGAGCCCAGCTGCTCGTCCTCCTGGTCACACTTGAGTTCTCAGTCTACCCTGTGCTTTGTGTTCTGTGCACCGTGTTCTCCCCCTGGCTTCTCTCTCTGACTTCAGTTTCCTCCTCCATAAAATAGAGATCACACCACCTACCCAGAGACCTAGGAAGGTTAAGCAAGCTGATGCATGAAGTGCCTGGCACAAGGGATGCTCTCCAAACCTACCCATTCTTCAAGGCCCAGCTCAAACCCCATCTCTTCCAAGAAAGCTTCTCCTGTATCTAGGCCATCCTGTCATTAGAGGGGTAAACTGAGCTCCTTGGAGGAGGCCAACGCCTCAGTCCAGGACAGCCTGCGGGGCTCACACCGGCGTCTGCTCCAGGACTGATTGTGGGCCACACCCACTTTACCCTTTCCTTCCATGTTTCAAAGCAATGCTTTTGACCTTTTTTGTCAAAATGGTACATGCTTATTATAAAACTCCGAACAGCACAGAAATCTGTGAAGACAGACTAACTCCTCCCAGATCCAACCGCCCAGGAGAACTGTTCTGCTGAACACCAGCCCCGACGTGTCTCAAAGCATAAATACAGACGGAACGGTAGGTACATGACAGAAATAATTGTACAGGAAAAGGATCCTATGTTACATGCTTTTAAAATTGACAACATTGTTTATCTGTATTTGCATAGAACAACAAGAAATGAATAAAGCTGAAGGCATTATTCTACCTTGGATAAAAGTTTCTTAACTACACAAGACACTTGCACCTATGGAATCCCGCTAGGGCTAAGAAAAGAAATCATTTTTCAAAACCATTCTAAAAGGAGAAGCCATTGAAACATTGAAGTTTTTGAAAACACATATTTGACATCTGTCTTTTATTTAGATAGTGTTTCCAAAAGAGGCTGTCACATCTGAGGACCCCCTGCCGCCTTCAGACCTCGCAGGTGGGGAGTCTGGGGGGCATGCGTTCTTTCCCTCTGATTTTGTGAACGTAACTTCGAGGTCCTCTGGCACTGAACACGGAGAAGTCTGAGCTAACCCGAATCTTCCCTCTTGTCGTGACTTGTTTATTTCTGCCTGTACTCCTGAAAAATTCTGGATGCTTTGAAGTTCAGTAACTTAAACAGGCCACGTCTTGATATTGACCGTTCTCTATCTCTTTTTTCTGTATGGCCTGTGCCCTGTCCATCAGTAAACCCAGTCCTTTCTTTATTTAACGGAAAACTTTTCTGCTCAATAGCCCTAAATACCTTTTCTATTTCATGTGCACAGTTCTCAATTTTAGGGATATTAATTATTCTTATATTCAATCATCTTTATTTATTTACTTTCTGTCCAACAAACCTACCAGTTTCTCTCTAACAGCTTTTATATCTGTCTCACTTTCTGTGAATCGATCACAATGGTGGGAGGCTCTCCTTTGTACCCTTCTATTGTTAGCCTTACGTGTTGTTGTTTCTAAATCATTTCTTAGATAAGTAATTGTATGTAATTCTCAAGGTGTGTCCCTGGCCCTGCCATCTCTCTTCATCCCCCTTCGGTTTTAGTATTGTCTAGTCTTTGGAAATTGGATTGCCAAACTCCCTGAACCATGAAACATGACTGGGGAATTTTCTGTTTTCACTTTAGGTTTTCTTCCAGTCTGGGCTCTTCCCCCATCTTTTTGATGCCACATTCCTTCCTTCCTTCCTGTCTCCCTGCCCCCACTGTATATTTTCACATAGCTGTGCCATTTCTTTTTCAGATTGCTTATGCCAACATGAGCAGCTCTGTCTACACCCTCTATTAGCCTTGATAATTGCTCCCTGGATTGCCTCCTGCGTGTAAGTCTTGGCCTCATGCCTGGGGCATGCTGCAGACAAGGGCTGTGCTTCGTCCACCCCCCGGTACAGCGGGACACGGGCATGCACCACTGGACGTCTGAGCTCTAGCTAGAATGATCAGAGGCTCGCACTGTATGAGGTCCTCAAGTCCTGAGAGACTTTTTTAATATATATAATTACAGAGGATTCTCCACAGCAGTTCTGGGAGGTTATTGAGGACAGAACAAGAGAAAATGTGTTTTAATTACAACAAGAGAAACTGAGGTTACTCAGAAAACATAACTCGTTAAATCCTGAGAGTTTGCTTGCCACTAATTAATATCACATGAGCAAAAACCTTCAGGTCACTTCAGTATGGGGAGGCGGTTGCTTATCCCATCTTCTCTGGGTGCAGAGATTCCTTCACAAAGGTCCACCCTGCTGGAAAAAGCTTTCTTGAATAATCCCAACAAATGCCAGCATTTATTAAATACCTACTCTGTGTGAGGCACTTTACACTTATCTTCACATTGAACCCTCCTAACTTTCCCTCAAGTTAGTGTTCATGGATTTCCTTTTGTTGGTGAGAAAACTGAAGTTGGGCGAAGTTAGGTAACTGGTCCGAACACATGGCCTGGTGAGCTTCTGAGACAGAACACGAGCACCACCCTGTCCGGCCCCAGAGCCACCATACTGCCTCCCAGGCCGGCCTTCATGAAGTGTGGGTAGGTTCAGAAGAGGCAGGGAAAGTAGGACAGGACTTGGGAGACAGGAAGCACGAAGGTGTTCCACGTAATGGGAGGCAGAAGGACGGAGTGGCGGCGTCAGTGAGAAGGGGCTGCGGAGTTAGTGAGAGCAGGGGCTCAGACAGGGGCTCGCACACCTGTGCTCTCAGCAGCGTCACTCACAACAGCCCGGAGGGGGAAGCAGCCCAGACGCCCACTGACAGATGCGTGAATAAGCCAAAGGCAGCAGAAACGTACAGCGAAATATTACTCAGCCTTAAAAAGGAAGGAGGGTCTGGCACAGGCTGCAGCATCGATGAACCACAAAGACATCATGCTCAGTGAGACAAGCCAGACGCGAGGGCGAATGTGATTCCTCTCACATGACCCAGAAATCAGATTCATGAAGACCAAGTAGGGCAGAGTCACGGGGTGCAGGGTGGGCGTGGGTTGGGGGTGGGGCGCTGTTCCCTGTGGCTGCAGCGTTTCTGTTTGGGATGGAACAGCTCTGGGGGCGGATGGGGGTGCCAGTGGCACACCAGTGGGATGCATTTAATGCCATTGGACTGTGCACTTAAAAATGGTGAAAGTGGTAAATTCTATATCGTGCATATGTTTTCACAATTTTTTTAATGTGCAGCAAAGTTAGTCAGACTTGGAATACTCCTTAAAAATTTAGATCCTTAGGCCTCACTCCAGACTTGGGTGGTTCCTAAAATGTGCCCTTTAAAGAAGTATTGTCAGACACTTCTTACTTCTCTAGTTTAACAGACATTGACTAGGATAAGGAGGCCTGGTGGTGACAGAGGCCGGGCTGGAGGAGCGTGTGGAAGTGACCGAGTCCTCCCCGTGCCAGGGGGCTGTGCCCAGGAGCCTTGAGGGACTCCTTGTGCTGGCCCTGGACCGGCTCCTTGGAAACCTCCCTGGTAGGAGCCCAGCTTCGCTGGAGAGACCCTATCTGGCTACCTGAGCAGCAGCTCTGGGAGGCTGGGGAGGTTAGTCCACACCTGCCATGACCCGGCACCACCTCCCAGCTGTTCCCTAGGAGGGGACGCTCGGGGACCACAGGGCCTGACAGGCCTCTGGTTCCTCTTCCCTTCCCAGCCGGACTCCATTGTACCATGAGCTCTGTGTCTAGGTCCCAGGATGATTTACTTTTCACAGAGGTTCTGCCACAGGGAAGTGTCCCCAGGAAGCGTCTGAGAGGGGCTGGGCCCCGGCTGGTGGCCAAGAGGGCCCTGCGGGTCGGCGTGACCGGAGGGTGGGGGTCCCCGGCAAATGGTGGTGCTTCCTCACCACTTTTATTCCCGTGGACCAGGCCCCTCCCCTGCTCAACACGGTCCAGTAGTAGTGATCTTGGGTCCCAAACAGGGGGACACTGCAAGGCCACCTGCGTGGCCTGGAATCAGGGACCAGGACTCTGCTGGGCCCCTCCCTTCATGTCCCTGCCCTTCCCTGCGTGGCCCTGCTCCATTCTCTGCGCCCCTCTCTGTGCCCTGGACTCTCTGCCTACCAGTCAGCGTGGTGGACAACGGAGTCCCTGCTGCCCAGGGAGGCTCACTCTCGTGCAGCCCCAGGTCTGTATTCAGAGCCGTTGAGGTGAGGCTGGTCCACTCGGCCGAGGGCAGAGCCCCGTATAAACAGGGTCCTGGGCACCGGCTGCTGCTGTGTGCATGTGACCTGTAGAGGGAAATTGCTCTCAGAAAAAGGGCCCGACTCCAGAGTCCCCAGTATGCCCTCATGGGCCCTGATCCTGGCGCGTCCGCTCCTTGTCACGACACGGGGCTCCCCCGGCTCTGCCCCCGCCCGCAGCCCCGGCTCCCCCACTGCTCGCACAGCCCTGTGTTTGCCTGAGCCCTGCCTGCCTGGAAGGGGCAAGCCAAGGAAGGCGCGGTGCTGGGACCGACCGGTCCCTCTGTCCCGGTGTCGCGGCGCGTCCCCCTGCCCCGGCTGCGAGCGCTCTGTGCGACGTGCTTCCTGCTTTTCAGATCTCTCTTAATGGCATCCAGATTTTTCTCTCCCTTTCCCTGTAGTTCCTCTGCAATTCGGTTAATCCAGGACACTCCTTGCCCAGGGAAGGACGTAGAAAAGGGGACAATGAAGGAGAAAAGCCTTCTGTGGCTTGGGAGAGGGGGCAGAAAAGGTAGGGAGACCTGAGAGTCCGGCCCTCCTTCCCACCCTTGGGTTCCAGACAGGGGAGAGAAGAAGTGTGAGTCAGGGGTGGGAACACCCAGAGAGGTTTGGTGGGGATCCCTGTTCAGGAGCCTCTTCTTAGGATATAGACCTAGAAAGTTGCAAGCCCCTCAGAAAAGCCCAGCGGTTCCTATGGGACCACATCCAAGAGAGGACCGGGCAGCAGGTCATGAGACTGAGGGACATGCCAGGGGGCACGGTCCTGTACTCTTGCCCCAGGCTGCCATGGCCTTTCTGAGGCATGCTGGGCTTCCAGAAGGTCCCGCGGGCCCCTGAGGATGCTGCAAAGGCACGAAGTGCCGACTGGCAGATCTGCCGAGCAGTCACCGTTGGAGAGGGCCAAGCAGCCAGAAGACTGCAGGGTGGCACACCCAGGCTAGGGTGGAGTTTCGGTTGTGCCAGGACCCAGGGCAGCTTCTGGGCGCATGAAAGCTGAGATGGGGTGGGGTCTGGCCAGCAAGGAAGATGGCCACCCTCCCTGGGAGCGACCCTCAGACGTGGCAAGGGGACCTGCAGACCGAGGGCAGAGAGCAGCGCACGGACCCCAGCTCTCCAACACCGTGAGGGCGCCTTGGGGGCACCCTCTGCAGAGGAGTTTCCATTTTGAGTTGATCACTTGCCCAAAGGACTGGAAGTGAATACAAAAGAGATTGCTATAAATAAGCTCCCGGAGTACCTTAAATGGGCGGGTTGGTTCGCTTCGTGCTGTTGATTCCCTACCATCATCAGAATCGGATAGGAAGCCTGTGAGTTCCATAGGATTGGGTATAAACAGTAAGGGAATTTACTTTTTTTGCACATTTAGAATATTGTGTAAACATTAGGCATCCACAGACCTAGAAACTGAGACATATCCCACTTACAGTCAGAGACCCCTGAGGCCCGGCCCAGGCACAGAGCGGCTCTAGCTTCAAACAGCTCTGGGCTGGGCCTCAGGGCCCTCGGAGCCCAGCCTGCAGTGGCTCAGGCTCTGGCCGGCCAGTTAGGGCTGAGTAATGCCTATCCTATTGTCAGACCAATGATGACAGTATCATTAGCAGAAACAGCAATTAGGGTAATTGTTCTGTTTAGACACAGCCAGGCTTCACTGCATGGGTTGGGAGCCTCTCTGGAGCTGCCGCTTCGGGCTGTCAGTGTCCACCCTGTCCATGAGCCTGCAGGTGGCTTGTACTAGGGGAGAGGGCGGGATGCCAAGGTGCGCGTGGAGAAAGGAGAAGCCACTGCCAGGGAGCCCCCGCTGTTGAGGGGGTGGGGGCTCGAGCGTGGCCCCAGCACCCAGCAGGCAGCGTGCCTCTCACTGCCTGCTCACACCCATAGTCCTCAGTGCCGTGAAGACTGAAGACTGACCACTGCTCCCGCCGAAACCAAGCTCCTTCGGGCAGCAGGCAGTGCCCTAAGGGAAATGAAAGGCAGATGCCCCCGACCTGAGCCCACTGGCATCCCTCCCACCCAAACCCCTGAACTGCAGCTGGCGTAGCCAAGGCCTTGCGCACAGATGCCTCTCCGGGGGGCTTGGCAGAGAGAGCTGGTGGTCCAGCCTCCGGGCCAGCAGCACAGTGGAGGAGCCTGCACAGGACCCTGGGGGCCTTGGGGACTAAGGATGGAGTCCAGGATGGGAGGGAAAAGAACAGGTGAGGGTGAGGGGCGCAGCAGCAGCCTGCCCCTGGCTGTCCCCACCCTGTACCTGGGAAAATGGTCAGGAGGAGGAGTGGTGGCCGAGGGTCTTCTGTGTGCAGGCTCCTCTGTAACTTGCTTTCCTCAACGATCTCATTTCATCTAATCTTCATAACCAGCGTGAGGTGGGTGCTGTGACCCCCATTTCACAGGCTTACAGAAATGACGTGTTCGCCCAAGACATCCTTAGCTGGTGACAGGTTCTAGAGCCTGGGCCTGGACCAATCCCTGGCTCCTTGGAAGGCTTGCTTATCACGTTATTGGTGATCTTTTAAAAAACATAAATTTGTAGGACTTTACAGCTTACAAAGTGCTCTGATACACAGCATCAGATTTGTTCTCCAAACAGCATGCTGGGGAGGCGATGACGACGTTCACAGATGGCGGTTAGGTGACCTGCCCTGCAACCTGTAACTCTCCGTGAGGTCTGAGGACCAGAGGCAGCGCCGCCCCAGGGCTTGTCGGACCCCGAGCCTCAGCCCCACCCAGGCCTGCTGAATCAGAATCCGCTGAGCTCGATTTCTGGGTGAGTCGAGTACAGTAAGGTTTGAGAAGCACTGACAGTGCATCTACCCCAACTCCCTCGTTCTACAAACAAGGAAACTGAGACCCAGAGAGGGCAAACAACTTGTCCAAAGTCACACAGTAAGTGGGCGGCCAAGCCAGGCCCAGAACTGCACTTTGCACTGGGTGGAGGGGGGTACCAAGGACTCCCTGTGGACACTCTTTCTACCTCAACACCCGTCTTCTCATGCCCCCACCACATCCCACTGCTCAGTAAGCTGGGAGGCTGGCTGAGCCCCATCTTGACGCTCTCTAAGAAGGCAGAGCAAATCCTGAGGACTTTCTGATAAAACTAACCTTCCAACTGAAGCCATAGACCCGAAAAATGAGGGAGCCAGGTGGACCTTCAGAGCCACGTTCTTGGCCAGTAGCACTGACTGACCAGTGGCTTGGCCAGAGCCCTATCTGGCTGCCTTCCGGGACAGTGCCTCACTTTACCCATCTAAAAGGGAACTATCGGGGGGCCTCCACAGCCTTATAAAACTGCCTGAGCTTTCAGAATAAAAAGCCCCATTGAAAGATGAAGTGCTATTATGTTTTCTTGTTGTGTTTAATCGTGACCATGCTCTGCTGACTGCCTGAAGACGTCCCGGGACGTGGGGAAATGTGAAGAGGAGGGCAGCCAGGGCCACGAGGCTGGCAGTTATTAGGGGCTGGGCCCCTCTGACTTCTGGGCGGAGGTGCAACTGGCTTCATAAGTACCTCCTGGTGGGGAGGGACGTGGCCTGTGGCCACCTCACGTTTCCCAGAGTTGCTGGAGAATCATCCTTTTCTTGGTACAGACTGAAACCAAACGAGTTGGAGCACGGGCGAGGGCGGAGGGTGGGTGCCTGGCTGCCCCGTGCCAGCCTAGCGTGCTGTCATTGCTGAGGCACCACGCTGCAGTGGGGAGCCCCCCAGGGCTGGCCCTGGGCCTCACGCCCCTGCTGTGCCACTTGCTGACTGGTTTGCCAGGAGAAGCTGACAGCTCATGCCAATCACTGAGTCCCAGAGTGAGGGTCTCTGCTTCCCAGAGCAGCCACATGAATGGCCACACACGTGGTGTCCGAGCCACAGAAATGTGTTCACTGCCAGTTTCAGGGTGGGTTCCCTCTGGAGGCTCTGAGGGGACCCATTCCTCACTGACTGCAGCTTGTGGCCATGCCACTCCAGTCTCTGCCTCCATCTGTCTCCCCCTGCCTTTCTCTGGGAAGGACGCTCGTCATTGGATTTAGGGTCTACCCCGAATCCAGGATGACCTCATCTCAAAACCCTTTCCCTAATTACACCTGCAAGGACCCTTTCCCCATAAGACTGCAGCCGCAGATTCTGGGGGTCAGGATGTGGGTATATCTTTTTGGAGGGGGGACACCATCCAATCTGCCTAATGTCCCCAAAGACAGTGTACTTCGCAGCTCTCTCCACCCCAGAAATGTTTTTTTCTGTGTGTGTGGTGGAAAAGCACTGGGCTTGGTTTGTCAGAAGGATTTCTGAGAATCAGCTCTGGTCACTAGCCAGGAGTGACTTCGGGCAAATCACGCAACCGCTGCGAGGCTCAGTCTCCCTCCTTACCGGGGGGTGACCCAGGGATGGACACTTCTCTCAAGAAATTGATGGGCAGATCCCAAGATTAAGGTCAGAAAACCACTCTGTAGACTGTAAAGAGCTAGATGGATGTGAAATGGTCCTGTGGTTCTATGTGCAAAAAGATGAAAGCAGAGGTAAAAGTCCCGGCCGCCAAGTGACCCCAAACACGCTCCCTCATCTGAGCCATCCTGTGACCTCCCTTTGAAGTGCTTAGAGCAAACTCTTCGCCCTGGACTACACGCTGGCCTCCCTGGTTCCGTGGTCTCCAATGTTCCCTTCTTCCCAAAAGCCTCTAAGCTCTATCTCAGCTGTCATATGGCACACCCACCCCCAGCCCCTCTGCATGCCCACACTGACTTCTGGGGCTGAGCACCATGGCGCAGGCATGTCTGTCTTCAGCTGGAGTCCAGAACTCACCAGAGGAATCCTGAGCTGTCCCCTCTTGCCCACCCCATCCCAGTGACCCTTGCTTGGCTGACCGGTTTCCAAGACAGTGGCGTAGGGGACAGAATGGTCTGTGATGGAGGTCATCCGGGGTCTTCCTTAGGAAAGGAGGGGCTCCCAGAGCAGACTCACAGAGGCCGTGACTGGCAGATACAAAGCACGTCTAGAGGCTCCTTTGGAAAGGAGTGAGAGGTCCAGCTTCCGCCCGCATTCCAGGCCCAGCCCAGCCCCCCTGCGCCTCCACCCTGCTCCCCCAGCAGCTACAGAGCCAGTGGACACGAAGACTGGAGATGGCTGGAGGGTCCAGGTGCCACCAAACCTCCCATTTCCTCAAGAGCTCTTTGTCAAAATGTGCCCAGGTCCAGCGTCAGCCACTGCAGGGCCTGAAGTCAAGGCCTTTGCTGTGATGATATGGCCTAGAAAAAGGTGGGGGATAATGGGAGCAGAAAGGTGCCCAAAGAGGTGTCTGGTCACAGAGATGCCATAACAGAACACACAGATGCAGTGAGGTTAAATTTCCCCCTAGCCTTTGCAGCATTCAGGGCACTGGGTGGCCTGCCAGTGAGGCAGAGCTCACAGAGCACCAGGGCAAAGCGACGTGCTAAGTGGCACAGGACGGGTGCAGGTTACCCTAAGAGTTAGGGGAGGGAGGAGTTGCTTCCAGCTCAGGACATCTGGGGGCCAGTAGGGGAGGTGGGAGCATTTGAGTTGGGCTGGCGGGCAGGGCTCTGATGGGCTTTGAATGGGCAGAGATGGAGAGGCAGCCCTGCCCGGCAGGGAAGCCAGCAGAAGTGGCTCCTAACTCAGCCTGGGGGGTGGGAGACTATAGACCTTTTGTGAGCAGCCCGAAACCTGGGGCCCTACTGTGTGCAGATCTGGGAGATGCATGGTCTGCTGCTTGGCATTCCTAATAAGAAGGCACCTGGACCGGGCTGTCCACAGGAGGCTCTGGCCATGGCGACAGGGCAATGCAGACAGGAGGCTCCACCACTCAGCAGGTTAGCCTGGCCCAAGGCCCTGAAGCTCTTGGCACTCCATCAGTACCCATCCACGGCCTGGCAGGCTGCCAGCCCAGCAGCTCAGAGCAGAAACACCGTCAGGGTGCCAGCTGCCTCGGGTGTGGCTGCCCTGTCTGCAGGCGCGGGTGGGTGACTCACCCAATTACCATGGAAGCTGTGCAGGGCTGGGGCCAGGGCTGGGCAGGTGACTGTGAGCGGCCGCGCGGGGGCCTGCCCAGCTCTTCAGGCGCACCCCCGCGCTGCCGCCAGCTTCGCAGCTCGCACAGCCTTTCCCGGGCTGCTGCTCCTCCTCCCGATGCTAGCGATCCTGTTCTCCCAGGACCGCGGGGACAGTGCCTCCGGAACCACCCCTGGACTCCCCTCCTGCCTTGGCTTCCCGGTCAACCTCAGGCTGGTCGCCCAGCCCCCCACCGCCCTTCTCCCCCAAAGGAAGCAGGGGACCCTTATCCCCACAGTCGGGAGGCAGGACCTGGACACCAGGCCTCCGCAAGGCCCCGTCACCGTGCCTCTCTGCACTCAGTTACCGCTTCTGAAAATCAGAGGGCTGCCCCAGATGGTCTCTGAGGGCGCCTCCTCCTCTGAAGTTTCCAAGGGCAGTAATGGCAGAGCCGCCGTGTGCCATGCAGACAACAGCGCGGGGGTGGGAGGAGGGGAAGGCAGGGGCGATGGGGGAGAGGCTGTGAGCAGGACGGAAGGAGGCATGGCCCACCTCCCCGGGGGGGAACGAGTCAGGGCCCAAGACCAAGGAGGAGCAGCCAGAGCTGGGGCGCAGGCCCCGGGCCATCATGTAAAGTGGAGAGTCTGGAAGAGAGGGCGGCTAGAGGGGAGGCCAGGGCGCTTCTGGGGAGACGAAGGAAGTTCTGTTCATCATTAGACACCTACAGGGTACCAAGCACTGTGCTAGACGTTTTATCTATATTTATGTCCCAAGAAACCTGCCAGGTAGGTGTGACTAACCTAATGTTACAAATGAGGAAAGTGAGGTACAGAGAGAGGTTAAGTGGTTAGTTCAAGGTCACACAGCAGGGGTGCAAACCTTGCTCTATTCACTCCAAGCCCCCTGTTCTGGCTTTCCCAGGCTGCCTTCCCGGGAAGGCCCTGGAGTCAGCGCTCAAGCGGCTTTTGGTCCCGCAGGGAGCTGTGGGCCCCCAGGATCCTGAGGCTAGGCTCAGGCCCGGAGCTGTAGTCCTAGGAGGGTTTGCAAAACAGCACTGCCTGCGGGGGGGAGGAGGCAGAGGGAAGGGCACACCCTGGGTTCGCCAGCTTCACGAGGACAGAACCGGAATTTTGGGTTAGCAGAGGGGCCGGGCGCAGAACAAATCTAGTGCTGACTGCAGCCAGTTGGGATGGGGCTGGGTCACTCTGTTATTCATCACCTTCCTTCCCTCCCTGGCCACTGCCCCACCCACCCCACCCAGAGAGACCAGAAAGGCAGCTCTGAGAGAGCCCTGGAGAGGCGGGGAGCCCTAGGTGCACACCCTGGCCTCGCCCCTTCTCCGGCCCAGCCCTGCCCGCCTTGGACTCATCCAGGCTGCAACTCACCCCCTTGCTCTCTCTCCTCCCCCTGCCAGCCCTGCCCCCTCATCTCCTTCCAGAGCAGAGCAGGTCGTGTGACTGGACACAGGCCACCCATCTGGCCCCAGCCCTCATGGGTCCATGGTCACAGGCCCTGACCTTCCAATCGGTGTGCATGCCAGGGCGTGGGGCGTGGCCTGCTGTTCCCATCCCACCACCTTCCTGCTTCCCAACCACGCCTAAGAGCCTGTCCCTGCACCCTCTGTCCCTTCCAGGACAACGTCCTGTACCGCGGGTCTGCTGCAGGTACTCATACCAGGAGGCAGGCAGAGGGTCTGGTCCATTCCTTCTCAGGTACCCTGAGGGCATTCAGGACCCGACAGAGGTCACTGCAGAGTTTTGTTATTCATATCCTTGGGAAAATGACTTCCTAGATGGGTGTCTTCTGAGGTGACTAGGGTAGGGGAGCAGGGTGAACACATTATAACTTCCTAGTGTGAATTTCCCTTAGGAAGTGAGAAAGGCAGGTTCTCTGACCTCTGGTGAAGCCCAGAAAGATGGAGTGGGGGCTGTGAGTGCATACCTGAGGGTACACCAACCGGCAGGAGATGAGGGCAAAGGTCACAGAGAAACTGGCCTTAGAAAGTCCAAGTCTTTACCCGGATGCACGGAGCCTGAATTATCCAGCAGACCCAGCAAAGGACAGGGACACAGCCTTGCTCTGGAATAAGAGGGTGGGTACAGTTCAATAAAATAAACATTTATTGAGCACCCAGGGTGTACCAGTAATGTGGACAGTGGGAGAAGAAACTTGAATAGCACATATTTCCTGCCTCGGGCTGCTCCAGGTCATATGGACACGCGGACATGGTGACGTGAGACGGGGGCTGTCGCACGGGTAGGCACCAGGAAGGGGTACTGAATTTAGTTTGGGAATTTCTCAGCAAGGATGAAGAGGATTGACAAGTTGACAAGAGGCAGGAGGGCAGCGGGTGGTGGTTTCTCGTCATCCTTTCGCTCAGCCTCTCAATGGCTTCTCTTTCCTTTAGAATAAAATTCAAGCCCCAGGCAGAGCTGTAAAGGGCCAGCATGCTCCCACCCTGTCCTGTACTGTGGCCACTAGCGACATGAGGCTATGAAGCACTTACAATGCGGCTGGTGTGTCTGAGGAACAAAACTTTGACTTATTTGAACAGCCAGCACAGATACAAAGCATTTCCATCAACACAGAAAGTGGTACAGGGCAGCACGGCCTGCCTGCCTCTGTGTCCATCTTGTGCCCCCATCCCCTCCCTCCCTGTTCTAAGGCCACACTGGTCTGTCGGTTCCGAGGACATGACGGACTCACAGTCTTTCCACCCAGTGTTACCTCTGCCTGGATTCTTCCCACTGCTCCCAAGGTGGGCAGCTCCCTGCCCTGCTTCAGGTCAGTGTAAACACCCCTCTCTGACCACCATGGCCAACAGCTCCCCTCTCTGCATTCACATCTACTTCTCATTCACTTCCTTTACAGCATTTAATATAATTTATGATCATTTTGCTAGCTCCATTATAAGTTTACTCTTTGTCTACACCCTTAGAATGTAAGCCCTGTGGGAGCAGGACAGCCCTTTAGGTGCTTAACTGTTACTTAAGTGACCGCCTGAGAGCGCTCTACGCTGCGGAAATCGCCCATGGACAAAGGCAACGGAGGCAGGCATCGGCATGGGGCAAGTGGCTGAGGGCTAATGGGCAACCGAAATGATAAGGGAGGCTACTTAGAGACTGGGGAGCTGCAGTGTAGTCATCAGGAAGGTTATTTTCCTGAATTAGGCAGCCATTGAGGAGCCTGTGAGCTGACCCACTAAGGAACTCAGCCAGATGACTGGACAGCAGGGAGCTGACCCATGGCCACCGTCCAAAAGTCCAAAGGTGACAGGAAGAACAGCGGTCAGTTGCAGAAGAACTGGGTCAAATGAGGCAGGGTCACCCTGCCAAGCTGAGAGGTTCATAAAGGAAGGTCACCTCTTCCAACTCCCTGGGGGTGTCTGCATCCATTTTGTGGTTCAGAAATGCCTTTGAGGATGAAAATGTACTCATCCTGTTTCAGAATCAAGTCAAAATTAACTTCTTTCAAGATGCTTTCCCCATATCCCCACACCCTCTAAACTCACATTTACATATGCCCATTAGAATTTTTTCACCATGTAAAAATATGTTCTGGAAGTCATCTGCAAGCACAGCATTTCAGTGTCCAGCTCATGTGACAGCACCTTGGTGACCTCTCTTCTTCTCTTTAGGAGGGTAACCCTCTTCTCCGGCCTGTTTCTGAAGTGCAGCCCTACATGGAGCCGGGCTCAGGCAGGCAAAAGAGCAGACTGATGGGAAAAGTTCTGACTTGCTGGTTCAAAACCATACACTTGAGCCCCAAACCCATCTCTCCAGCCTGAATATACCTTGTGCCTACTTCAGGCCAAAACACGAGACTGACTCCCCCTTCCTACCCTTCTCCCGGTGGGAAGTCCGACCTTGGTCCAAATCTAGGCTTCACCGCTGACAACCTTTCTGAGCGTGTTTCTTCATCTGCAAAACAAGGCCTCCTTAGGATTTTGGGGAGGATTATATGGCGTAACATAGGCGGAGTAGGCAGGTTGGGGTGTCCAGCACAGCCCTGCAAGTATTAGTGGCCCTGCTATCCACTTTCAGACTTGCCTTCGCTTGATGCTGGGGAGTAGGACAGACCAAGCAAATATTATCCAGAGGACCCAATTCAAGATTCTCCTGCTCTGCAAATCCCCACAATTCACATGGAGACTGTACAGTGTGAGGGCAAGAGTGGGTTGGGTGGCCTAGCAAATCTACTTCTGCAGATGTGGTGATGGGGACAGAAGAAGGGACTTATCTGGCACCATGAAGCTGGCTAGTGACATAACTGGAACTGGAACCCAGGTGGCCTGCCTTTCATGCCCTCTGATGGAAAGGGATGCTGTTAAGAGACTGACCCACAGAAGTGGGCTTTTGAGCCCACTGCTCGTTGTGGGGAAGCCCCGAGGAAGCAGTGCGGCCCCGCCACTGAGAGCCCAGGCTCTGCATCCAGGCTGCCTGTGGTTAGCCCTGTCTCTGCCACTCACCAGCTCGGTGACCTCAATGATTCTCAGTTTCTTTATGTGAAGAGGAAAGAGGATGGCTCTTGTCCCCAACTCACAGAATCATTATAAGGATTAGAATGAGGTGGCCCCTGGAAAGGGCCAGAACCTTGCCTGGTTTGTAGTCGTGGTGCTTGCAGACACACAGCAAATGCTAGCCATCAAATATCAAAATAATTGAGAAGCATCTAGAAAAACTAAACTTCATACATGGAAACAATTTTAAAGATAATCAGCCTCAGCTTCCAGGGCCTAAGTATGGCCTTTTATAGCCATTTGGGCTGCTCCAATCACCTCCTTCAGAGCCCTTCTACATCCTAAAGGTAGCAAAATTATCATTACTTAAAGACGTAATTAACATTTACACCCTATAGCTAGCACATTGAGTTTTCGGTAGACCCAATACATGCTACAATGGAACTGTATTTTTATGTGCTGTCCTGTTTACTTTACAGCACATGAGGGCCCGTATGCAATCAGTGTGCCCTGTACTTTAATGCCCATTTTATAGGACTTTTATAAGGGAGGTCAGATAGTGTGGAGGGAAGAGCCCTGGTGGCCAGGAGCCACCAGGCCTGATGAGAATGGAGGCTATGCCATGTGTTAGCTGAGTGATCACAAGCAAGCTGCCTTCTCTCCTTATCAGGAAAATTCAGAGGCTGGGCTGGATGGTGTCCAGGGCTCCAGTCAGCCTGACAGTCATGGCTGGAAGCAGAATCTTACATTTTTAAGTGATGACAGAGGTTTACGGGTGTTGAACATTTGTATCTGTGACATATTATTGGTCACATCTCTGGTCTGTTTGACACTAAGTTCTTAGGAACACACCTTCAATTATAAAGCTATTTCTACTGGGAGCTATGATCTGCTTTACGAAATTCTGCTCTGCATGTGGCTACCAGAAATGCATTATGGGGAAAAGCGGGGGCTCCCTGCAGACAATATCCACTTCTCAGGAAGTGAGCAAGTGCCCTTCATGTGGTTCCCGGGGCTATCCCTCAGGCTACTCCACCCTTCCTAATTCCCAAGAAGCAGTGATTCTGGTAGTCCCTTCCTCTGCAGATTAGAAGGGCAGAGTAGGGGTGAAGTGCGTGAGCTGTGAGTGGCAGTTACAAACAACAGCTGAAGTGACAGGCATGATCTCCTAACACAGACGAAGGAGACCCCAAAACTAAGAGCTGACCTGGTTGCTCTACCACACATTCAGTAATGGACGTCCAGAATGGGAGCCCTGAGTCCTCAAGAAGTGCATAAAATGTGTTCAGGACCTTCTGCTTAAGGAGGAAAGGCAGGGCGTGATGCCATCTAGAAAGATTTCCATCAGGAGTTTTTAAAATATTCAGCTCCTGTGACACACCAGATTCCCTGGCTTCGGCTACTTCTGTACCTGAGGATAATGCTACATGAACAGAACACCACTACACCTGTCCTCAGGTGTGTGTATGTAGAATGCACACAAGTCCTAGAATAATAAGTCCATAGTGGGGTAGTTCTATGGGGTAGGCAGCCTTCCAGTTTTTCAGTAAGGATCTGGGTAAGATACAAATTAGACTTAAGTTACTTCAAACTAGCTAGTCTTCATTCATTCATCCATTCAAAAATATTTTTTATTGAGCCTCTAATATGTGCCTGCACCATTTTAGGGGCTAGGTCTGGAGTCCCAGAGAGGACGCACTTCACAGCCTTGTCCTCTGGCATGCCCACGCATGAGAGCCGCACTAGCCCGTGGGTTTGTAATCTCAAGCCTGGTCCTCGGTGCGGGCTTCATGCAACCCCCACATCCATCCCATCCCCCCTCCCTTCAGGTTGCAAACTGCCCTAGAGAGAGCACCCCCTCCCTTTGGACGGGAGCTGTGCTTGTGCCGTCAGCCTGGGGGCCCCCACCGACCGGGCTGGTCTCCGCCATGACGGAGGAAAATGGGTTTCTGGCTCTCCTGGGGACCTGGTCAAGAAAAACTCATTTTTCCTAGAGGGAAATCCCCTTGGTTTCCGAGATGAGCACATGTTTGCACCATGAGCAAGCAGCAAGAGGACAGAGGGGCGCGTCTCGGGGGGAGAGCGGAGGGAAAGGGGCGGAGAACAGGAGGGTGCCCCCGGGGCGCTCGCTCCCGCGGCGGAGGCGCAGGGCAGGGGCGGTGTATCCAGTCTGGCGGAGGCGGGCCCCGCCGGGGCCGGGAGGGGGCCGAGCCGGGGCGGGGCGGAGGCGCCAGGAGCAGCCGCCCGCAGCCCTCTCGCGGACCTCGCACTCTATGGCCACAGGGAGCCGCTGAGAGGAGACGCGCTCGTCCCGCCCGCCGCCGCACCTGCCGCGCCGACCTGCTCTCCGACCCCAGCCCGCGCGCGCCTCCCGCCGCCATGAACCACTCGCCACTCAAGACCGCCTTGGCGCACGAGTGCTTCTCGGACCAGGACAACTCGACGCTGGCCTTGCCGTCGGACCAGAAGATGAAAACAGGCACGTCGGGCCGGCAGCGCGTGCAGGAGCAGGTGATGATGACCGTCAAGCGGCAGAAGTCCAAGTCTTCGCAGGCGTCCACCCTGAGCCACTCCAACCGAGGTGGGTGCTCTGCGCCCGCGTGCTCCGCGCGCGTTGGCCTTAACCGCGCAGCGGGGACCGGAGGTGGCGCGCGTCCCGGGGCTGCAACGAGGCCGGGGAGTGCTGGCCCCAGGCAGGGTTCCGGCAGATTGGAGCCGTGGTCGGCGACCGGCCCGCGCGATCCACGAGCTAGTGGGTGCGAGGGTGGCCCACTGCGGGGACACAGCCAGCGCGCGGGGACGCCGAGGACCTCCCGCAGCCGTTCCCAGGCCCGAGCCCTGGGCCGGGCAGGCTCTCTCTTCCCGATCCTATTCAAGGGAACAGACGCCCCCACGCCGTCCTGTCCTGCCCCGGGTCGGCAGGGCTCCCTGCGCTGTTTGCCACTCCCACCCCCGCCCGACCGCTCCCTGGCTTCGCGTCCCCGCGCCCTCAGCAGGTAGCGGCGTCCGGGCGGGCGGGATCCCAGGCCAGCTGGGGCCAGCGCCCGGCTGCTGGACCGGGCGAGGGAGTCGCTGCGGCCGGGGTGGGGGTTCAGAGGGAGAACGTGGCGCAGGGAGCGGCACAGGCCTTTGGCGGACGATTGGCAGGGGCCTCACACCCCGCAGAGGCGGGTGTGGGTGGAAGGTTCACCAGGCCTCTGGGCCCCTTAGGCCGGGATGCTCTTTCCCCAGTAGCTGAGGCAGAGACTCTCCGTCCCGCTGGACTCCGCCTGCTCGCCCAGCTGCAGTGCGGGGTCGGGCGGGGAGCAGCGGATGAGGCGGGCCTGGCCGGGGGGTGCGACTGGGCTCCCCTGCGCCGCCTCTTGGCGAGCACTCGCCCAGTCTAGGTGCTTCCCTGCCCAGCCACCGCTTCCTACCCGGCAACCATACGGTCCCCCAAAGTGGTGGGGGGCTAGGGGACAGGACAGGTCCCCTGAAACTCAAGGAGAAGGGTACACGAACTGACAGGGGCATTGTGGGGAACCTTTAGACTAAACACAAAGGATTCCCAGTAAGAATTACACACCAATTAATAATCCTCATGTTCATTTATATTTAAATGTAGTAAAATGTTAATACTCTGCAGACTGCAAACCCCTACAGGTCAACCAAGATTATTTATGGAATCTGTCCCTTCTGAGGGAGGAGAGGAGTGGGGGTCACGTAGAGGAAGGAGAGAAAGGAGTAGACCTCTGTCCCCTGCCCGCCACTTCCTCTCCTGCCAGACCCCCACCCAAGGCCTGCAGAGCATTTACCTCCTCTGTTTGGTGCCTAGATAGTTGGGGTACCAGCTGGCCACAGCCCAGTACAGCTCAAGCCAACCTCCTGTCTTCTCTGCACGAGAATTACATGTCCCTTTCCTATTCCTGTGCCATCCTTGGCTTGAGGTCCCAGCTTCCCAGTCCCAGAAAAATATTAAACCAGCCCCAGGTGCCCCCCATGCCCCTTCTTCCCACCTATCGGCATCTGGGCTGAGTGTCCGTTGTGGAATGCTCCGCCTCGGGCCCTGCTCTCTGTCGGTGCCTCCTGTCTGCTGGGATCTCTCCCTTTCCCTGTCACTTCTCCAGCCCAAGGTCCCCCCAGAAGGCTCCAGCCAGGTAAGGGTTGAGTCCCTTAGCTAGCGCGTTCCTCTTCAGAAACGGGGCTCTCCAGGGACTGGCCCTGTAGGTGTGTCCCCCCTACTCTCAGTCCTGGTGAGATTCCCACAGGGGGCCAGATTCCCAGCAGCCTCCTAGCTGGAAGAGGCGGTTAGGTCACTTGGGGCTGGTGTTTCTGGTTTATCTGGCTTTGTTTTAATCAGATTTGCGCTCCTCTTGTCAGAACCGCCCAAGCGTTCGCTCACTGGCCACCTGTTCTCACGTTGCCCCTTCAGTCCTGTGTTGGTTTGTGTACCCTGTGCCTGCTTGGGCTCCTGGGAGGGGTGAGCTGGAGGCTGTGGAAAGACCACACTTCCCCTCACGCCCTCCTGGACAGACTTGGATTCTCCTTCACCTTCTCCAAGAGTGAAGAGTCAGATTCTCTGGGGTCTTTGATTCTCCTGTGGCCTCTGGATTCTGCCCGGGGCCCCTGTGGTTAAGAACCATACCCCTCAAAGAGGCCAGGTGCACCCCATAGCTTGAAGGGCAGAGTAGCCACCACTCCCTGCCCCCCATGAAGGATAGTCTGGAACCAGCAACATGGGCTTGGCACAAGAACAGGCTTTTGCTGAGAGCCCTCCCTACTCGGGCTCCCTTCTCCTCTAGCTCGTCAGTCGGGGGGAGGTGAGCTGCCAGGGGCAGAAAGGAGCCCCCTGGACAGAGCCTGGCACCAAATGCCTGTCTCTCTGCCCAGGCCCTCCCTAAATAGATAGATGACCCCTGTGGTCAGGCAGACCCCAGGGAAGGAGGGGGAGTCTCTGCAGCCTGCAGAGCCTGCAGAAGGGGGCCACTCTGAACCTGCCCACCCATCTGGATCTTCTGAACTGGCCTCTGAGTATCGCCCTTCTGTGTGTCTGGAGTGTCCCCAAGTGCATCAGGGTATCCTCCTAGACTGTGTGGGAAGCAGGAGGAAACCCAGTGGCAGGTGGCTGCTCAGCCCAAGACCTCCACTAGGGAAACTTGACTTGCCTGGGGGTGGGACAGTCCCTGTCGGCACTGGCCGCAGGCTGCCCTGCTGTCAGGGAGCAAAGGGCAGTAAGTACACTGTCATCCAGCCTGAAAGGCAACCCGTTCCCACGTTCAGGTTCTCTATAACTTCATGTGGCATCTCTTCCTAAAGCTCAGCTCGAATCTCATTCGGTCCAACTGCAGGCCCCACTGCCACCCCCCGAATACTCACCACACACAAAGTTTAATGAAATCAGCTCCCTTTGGCCTATCACTTCCCATTCCCAGGAAATCCCAACACTAGCAGTGTTGTCTCATCGCTGCTTAGACGTCTGTGGTTCCTACCCTCCTCCTTGAGCCAGGAGCTCTTCTCCCTTTTCTCAGAAGTACCATTTCCCATCTAAAAAAGCCAGACCTGTATTTCTCACTGGTCAGAGATAGGTGTTGGGTGACAGCGGGCTGGAGGGGGGCCTGTCGCCCCTTAATCCTCCATATCTACTCCCTTACATGGCAGACGCTCGGCAGGCCCTCCTAGGGCCCCGGCGGGGGCCGGCGTGGCGGCCAGCACGGGTGAAGGTCTATCTGCCTGAGGACCCTGCCTTTGCTGGTTCGGTGTTTGTGTCTGGCTGAATCTCAGCATGAACCTCTGCCTGAATGAGGGGCTGCGCGTTCTGCTCCCCTGAACCTTGTCCTTTCCTGACCACAGACCGCGAAGAGGCATCACTTCTGGGGTTGTTTCCCAGGACCAAAGCTGAGATGGGAGATGGTGAAGGGTATGTGTGCTTAGCTTGTTACAGCAGCACATGGTGTTAGCCAGAATTTCCATTGGCCTGTTAGAGCACACGTAAAAATGCCAACTATTCCAGGGTGTTCCACAGCAAATGCCATTTCCCCATTTCCCTGGATCCTGCTTCTTTGCTAATCTCATTGGCAGAGACGTAAAGAAAAATAAAAAAATAAATTATTCTCCCCACACACCAAACTGTGAATATCAATAAGCTGACTGTTCTAGATTTAAAAATCTGGGAACTACTTGTGCAGTGGGGGAGGATGCAGCGTGGGTCGGTAGAAGGTTTGTGATGTTTAAACAACTGAAGTAGAGGAATGTTAGCTATCCCGTGTGAAGTTCTTCATAGGAACACACCACCACACACCTAGGCACACATATATACCCACACCCATGCACATACACACATGTACACACAAACCTTACACACCCCCAAACTTGCGGCTTGTGGCAGGAGCCCAGCCTGGAGGCTTGTGTTCTGTCTGGATGTGCCGCTGAAACTGGTGCGTGATCTTAGGCAAGGCACCGCCTCTCTCTGGGTCTCAGCAGCTGTAAGAGGCCGGATTAGATCATCCCCCAAATGCTCTGTGATGGCGATGCTCTTGAGAAATAGATACTATCCTTCAAAGAGCCTCCTCCCCTCAATGTATATCACTCATACTTTGCACCTTATAAACATCCTAATATACCAAAACATATCTTCTGACCCACTATTGTCAAGAGCGGCTACATATTGCAATCATTTGGGAGTTTTTTAAGATGCAAATGCCTAGGTCCCACCCCCAGAGACTCTGATTTAGTGAGTATGGGGACAGGGTGAGCATCAGGACTTTTAAAAGCTCGTAGGCAATTCTGATGCACAACAAAGTGAAAGACTTGTTGTTCTAGCCCCCATCCTTCACTCGCACATCGCCCCAGCATGATGAGTACCACCATACCACGCACACACCTCTCTCTCACACACAGATGCATGTCTAGTGTAGCAGCTGCTGGTGAAGATTTTTCACTCTGGACCCCCAGCCGAGTGTTGAGCCCCATTCTGACCCTTGCCTACACTAACCCACTGCTGTACTCCCTGCACCAGGCCTGTTCCCGTGGGATGCCCCCACCCTCTGCGCAAACCTTAGGGTTAGTGGTGGCCACAAACAGAGCATCAGAAAGAGAAGCAGGAATCCCGCAGAGCGGGGCTTGAACATGTCCCAGCAGAGCCCATGGGAATCGTGTATGCTGGTGAGGGAGAGGGGAGAACACGGGCCACGGCAGCACAGTTTGTCTCCGCCTTTCTGCGCATGTGCCCAGGAAAAGGGCAGGAGCCACAGGATAGCCCTGGGGGAGGCTTGCTGGACTCCTTGCCCTTCTGGGACTGTGGAAAGTCCAGAGCAGGGATGCAGTCTATAGTGCTCCCGGCTGGCCTGGGCAGAAGAGAGTGAGGATGTCTGGCCTTCCCCTCCTTGAGGCACCTGAGCCATCCCACAGACACAGCCCCTGCCCACTCCTGAACATCTCCGAGCGAGGTCATCTCAGAAGTGTCTTCTGGCAGTTTGCATTAGTATCTCATTTAAATGCCCCTGTTGTGGATCTAGCCTTCCTGGGCGTTGTCAAGGTGGAAAGACAATGGGCTTCCTTTCTCAAGTTTCTTGTGCTGAGGAACAGATGGGCTTTACTTAGAAGCTAGAAGACACACTGGCCTTATGGGAGATTCAACAATACATGAACATCTAGAGCAGCCCAGCCTGAGATAGGTCCTCCTGCAAACAAGCGAAAGGGACTTAGGACAGGGTGGAGGGGAGGAGAGGGGCTTCAGATGACCTCTGCCCTGGGGGCACCTGTTGGTCAGGCAGGCTGATGTCCTGAGAGCCTTCTCCAGGTAGAGCCTGGTCCTGAGGTTGGGGGTAGGGTGCGGGTCTAGTGGAAGCAGGAGATCCCTTGCTTCAGGGGGCTCCCAGACCAGCTGGGGAGATTCAGGCCCTGCTTTCTGGGAGAAGGCACATAGGTGTGTGTGCGCGCACACACACGATGCACAGAAGCCAAGGAGCAGAGCGGCCAGTGCAGAGTAAGTAGGGCATTTCACAGACTGCTGACATGGTCTACACCACACCACTTGGCGTGTCCCCAAACTGGGTGGGGTCGCCTCCAGGAGAAGCTGGGTTTTGTGTAAGGGCTTGAACACAGGGAAAGGGTTTGGCTGAGAAGAAGAGACTGTGTCAGGTGGGTGTGGCCGATGGGAAAGCTTGGATGCGGAACGGGGTGAGTCACCCTGTGAGGCTTGCCTGTCCCCACTGGAGAAAGAACTCCACGTATCCTAACAAAGAAGCTGCCTCCATTTGCAAAGCTTGGGTTGACCCCGTGATGCAAGAGATAATCAGGTGACCGTCTAAGGCACCAAGGGCTAACAGCACCCGGGGACGCTGCTCAGGGGAGAGGCAGGGTTTCCCAGTCGCCTTTCCATCCTGGAACACTGACCCAAAGTGAGACGAGCTGCCCAGACAGAGTGGTGGGCCGGCTGGTGCAGGAGAGGGCGCAGTGTACTCTGCCACACCCACTCTTGACCTTGGGGTTCTATGGGAGGTCAGCTACCTCCTGGGGACAATGTACAAGTTGGGCCAACAGGCAGTTTCACTGAGAAGCAGCTATGTTTTGCTCAAGGCATGTGTGCTTTTCCAGAGAGAACAATGTGAATGCGGATGCTCAGTTGGGGGGGGTTCTGTGGCGCAAGCTAGGTGCTGGGATCACTTCCCCTCACCATCCCTGAGCAGGGGCCCTTCTCAAGGAGGTGGCCTTGGGTGTTCTCAAGTTGCAGTCAGATCCACTCTCTTCCCAGTTTTTCCAGCCCACTACTCTTTGGGTGGGAGGAGGCCCTGGTTGAGTAGAGTCCTTGGACCCCAGTCCCATGCTACAATCAGGGGAACATTGAGCCTCTAGGCACTAGGCACCAAAGCCCCTTCACCATGATGATTGGGCAGGAGAGAACAGGAGAGACACGATTCTAGCTTCAGGGAGCACCTGAAGAGGGCAGAGACTGGCATGAGCATGAGGGGAGATCAGACCACCCCTTACCCTGGCCCTGTACTGAGAAGGCAGCCGGCTCGGGCAGATGGGCCCGGGTGGAATGAATCAGGAAAGACGTGCCTTCTAGAGGATTCAGGGGACCAGGCAGAGAAGTGGAAGCTGTCAGAGCTAACACCATCACTCTCATTGAGAAGCCCCATGTTCTTGCTGTTGACCTTGATTTTTAGAGAGTAGTACTAACTAGCTAGACACCCCAGGGTCAGGGGTTGGGGGTGGGATCACTTCCGTGTAGGAACAGCACTTTTACAAACAGAACTCACCTCCCACCTGCACCTATTTTGTTATCCGGCACAACGCAAGGTGGGACAGTCTGGTGCATAATGTCCCTGGACTCCTCCCCTAGCTCACGAGGTTGGCCCCAAGTGCAGCTGCCCTCTGCCAGGGAAGCAGTGCTACCTGGTGGGGTGGCAGCCTCATTTTCACAAGGAAGCAGAGCAAAGCAGCTTAACATGGGAGTCAGGTGATCTGACCCCCAACTGCAAATGGATCTCAGGGAATGCCTTCAGGAGCTGCCTGGGGGTGCCTGAAGGCCTTGGGCCAGCTAGAAGTGAATGTCCAGCCCACACCTGTCACCCCCAGAGCCACAACTGGGCCATGAGGATTGGCTCTGGGGATGACAGGGCATTCCAGAGGTCCTCTTGTTTACCCCCTGCATGGTAGATAACTGCCACTTGTCACTCAGAAAAGAGTATGTAAGAGGAAGGGGGGCAGGTGCATGGTGTGAAGGGAGAAGGTGCTCCATCTGATGACCAGAGGGTGAACGATGTAACTGCTGTCAGATATCCACTGAGAAGGGGTAGAGGCCCCACGAGAGCCTGTCGTCCACAGAGCCTCCTGGGGGTGCCTGAGCAGGAGCCCTCCCCGGGGCTCCATGGAACCCCTTGTCTGTCACCATCCCAGATTTTCCATCCAAAAGCAGCTGGCTGACCCATGTCTGCCCTTGGGTGAGAAATCTCTGCTCGTGGGGCAACAGCCAAGTGAACTCAGGCCTGCCAAGCACCGGAAGGGATGACACAAGAGAGCTGGGTGGAGGGGAGGTGGACAGGCCTGGCTCTCAGATGCCGAAGGTTCTGAGGGCAGCCGCTCCCTGGCTAAAGCTGGTTCTGGGCGTCTGAGCCCCCAAGACCGCCTGCAGACTCCGCCTGACAAACACGGCCTCCCAGAATGGCAGCTTCTGGAAACAGGAGGGAAGTCGGAGTAAGTCGGGGGCTGGGTGGGTCCCTGCGGGAGTCAGGCCTGGGCCAGGCACCTCTGGGAGGACCCCGAGGCAGGCCACCGAGGAAGCGGTGGTCAAGCCCCTGCTGTCCACCCTCCCTTCTCACAAGCTGAGCCCTGTCTCCAGAGAAGAGCAGTCGACTTCTCTCAACGCCATCCCACGGGTGCCACCGTGACCTCACACCCACGGAATACTGGAGCTGTGGGGGGCCTTTGGGGGTAGGTAGGCCAACCCCTTCGTTTTACAGAAAAGGAAACTGGGGCCCAGGGAGAGCAAGGGAGTTGTCCAGATCGCCACACCTCCAGGCTCCCAGAGCAGGTTGTTTCTGCCACAGCTGACAGGCCTGAGGGCCGGGGGGTCCTCTGTAAAGGGGGTGGGGGTGGAAAATCGGGGCAGTACTCCCTCCTGTGAGCTGCGGGGTGGTCATCTGGCTTTGGACAGAGGAGGTGGCACCGGGCGGGGAGCTGCCCCGCTGCTGTGCCTTCTGCTCACAGCTCAGGCACACCAGCCCCTCCCCAAAGGCTGGAGGTGAGTGCGGGCACCAAGGGGAGGAGCTGCTCTAGGCAGGTGAGGTCACTGTCAGGACACGCCCCCCCACCCCACCGCCCCCAGGGAGACAGGGTTCAGTGCTGGTGCCGGTCCATCACAGAGGAAAGGAGCGCTCATCCGCTCCAGGAGGCCCTCGCTGGGCCCACTTCCCTTCCATCCCAGAGTTATCAGTTCGTGAGAGTGCGGGGCAGGCCCTGCTCTGGCTGCCCAGGCCGTAGGGCCCTGACTTGCTCCTCAGGCAGCTGCAGTGTAGGCACGGGACCCGGGAGGCTGTGACTTGGGGTACAGCAAGACAGTGTGTGTTCAGAGGCTGAGATTGCCCAGGGCAGGGCTGGCCAGAAAAGGCTTCCCAGAGCGCGTGAGGTCTTGAGCTGAGCTTTGAAAGATGGGTGAGACTCCATGGCTATGGCCGAGAAAGAAGGCCTACTCCGCAAGCAGCATGGTCTCAAGGACAGCAGGATAGTGGACAGGCTGGCTTTTGTAGAATCGGGGCCATTCTCTAGGGCTCCCCTGACATCTGCTGAAGGGGAGATGAGGGGACAGCCCCACAGGAGCCCAAAATCCAGTTCTGCTTTCTGTGATAAAGCCATGTTGCCGCTAGTAACCCTAATGACACTCTGTCCGCCTATGGAGCCTGTCATTTGTGGGTCCCCAAGCACTTGGAAAACATTAATTAATCCTCACCAGGGCCTTTGAGGTTGATGGCCACTCCCCCTTCACCAGCTGGGGCATCCAGGAGAGGAAGGGGCGGAAGCTCACCTGTCACTACGGGGGCCGGGCTGAGGTTTGAGAGCAGAGTCCTGCCCCGCACTGGCCTCTAATCAGCCACCGCTGCTCTGCGGCCCAAGTCAGGCTCAGGACCTGGAATGCTGAGATCCTGCCTGTTTTCCCCGAGAGGGGAGCTTATCCTTGTGGCACGCAGCCTCGTGCTTCCCTGGAATGGAACGGCGGTGCTCCGAAGCTCACCCAGCTAACTCCTGGCCTGCGGGTGTCACCTGGCCCCAAGCGGCAGGGAGACCCCAAGCCCCCAAGAAGGGGTCAGCCGAGACTCTGAGAACTGTCCCTGCGGCAGTCTGTCGGGGCCCTTCGCTCGGGCCTGGCTGTGCAGGACGCAGAGTGGAGGGAGGGAGATGCCAGGCGGGCGCCTGGGTCCCGTGCTCCTCCTTCCGGAGCTCAGAGTGGTCCCCTCTGCAGGGGTGTGCGGCTCGTGCGGAGGTGGCACGGTGGGGAGGAGGGGTGGGTGAAGGGCATGCCGCCCTATCCTGACCCCTGCCCTTGACCTCCAGGTTCCATGTATGATGGCTTGGCCGACAACTACAACTATGGGACCGGCAGCCGGAGCGGCTACTACGCCAAGTTGCAGGCGGGGAACGGCGCATGGGGATATCCGGTAAGGAGCCGCTTCCACTCAAGAAGACCTGGGATGTTCGTGGGGTGCTTTGGGGTGTGTGGTGGGGAGACCCCACCCTGGATGCTGGGAGGAGCGACGCGGTGTGGGAAGGGGCTGCTTCGCTGCGAGGTAAGGCCCACCGACTCCGACCAGGTCCCTCTGCTAGTGTCTCCTGTTTGGCCTGATGGGATATTTCTGAATATCTCAAGTGAGAATTTTTTTTAAAGGCATGAAGAAAAACAGCCTTTTTTTTTTAAAGTCCATTTCCCAATATGCCTAATTTGATCATGGACTTGAGAGAAGTTTGAGTTTTTGAGGTTCACTTATGGATTAACTCGGATGTTTCTAGGAAAATCCTGAAGGGACGTCTCTCTTCAGCATGTGCTGATGACCAAGCAGGAGGGTCTAGAGGTGCCCTGAGGCTAAGAGAGCAGCCCCACTGCCCTCACTCAAATAAGAGGATGCTTGTGGGGAGAAGTTCGCTTGAGTTTGTGGGATGGACAAACCTGGGCTTGAATTCTAGCTCTGCTACTCACTGACCACAGGAACTCGGGCAGGACACTTCTACCTGTTTCCTCACCTCTAGATGGATATACGAAAGTCTACCTCATGGGGTTATTGTCCAGATTAAATGAAATAACATGCATGAAAAAAACCTGATTATAATCATCCTTAAAATTATTTTCTTAATTAACACCCCTGGATAGAGATTATTCTAGATCCTGCAGTCCTGCCCTGTCACCAGTTTTCTGTGATTTCAGTCCACTCTGCAATCCATCCATTATTGAACAAATCTCTATTCAGCCCTCACTGGGCACCCAGCACTGTAAGGTACTCTGGCCCAGCAGAGGAGTTTTCTTCTATTCTGAAATCAAGGGTACTGATCTATGTGACACCCCAGTTTCCTTCTAGTCTCCAAATTCTATGACTTCCATTCCGTTTTGCTAATGTTAACACTAGCCTGTCTTGTTCTTGGAAATTCTTCTGTCGGACCCTTAAGACACTGGGCAGCTGGGAGATAAAGGCTGCTGCCCCTGGGGACCTGGGGCCCTATCTTTGTGGGCCTTCAGATTTCAGCACTGCGTCGCTCCAGACATGACCCTGATTTTTAGGGTCATGGGCAAGGGAGAAGGTGGGGAGTTCATGAGGCAGGTGTTCTTATCCTATCAGCTTGAGTTCTTGTTGGGGCTGATTTTGGAAGATACGTCTTTCTTGCATGCTACCCGGTGGGGACCGAAGGGAAGAATGAACTGAGTTTGCTGCCAATTTATTTTCCTCCCTTGATGTCAACTGAAACCCTCTGTGCAACATACGTACAGTTGACTGAACTGGCAGATCAAGCACAGATGTGAAAAAGGGATTTGACACAAGGAGTGCCAACCAGACAGAACTGAGAAAATGACTTAGTGATTCAGTGGAAATCAGGTGCGACCCGGGGAGGCAGGTCTCCGGGCTGCCCTGGCAGTCAGAACAAATGACCATACCGATGATGCAGACATCACACGTCTCCATATATATTATGTTATGAAATCTGAGCTTAGAAAGCTTAGGTTCTAGCCCTGGTCCTGCCACTCCCTGGCTCCATGGCTTTAAAGAAACCTCTGAACTTCTCTGGAGGTTGATTTTCTCATCTGTGAAATGGGCAGGGTGATCCCTGTGTACACACGTCACCCACAGGCTGCGATCATGTTGCGGTAACCATGAAGTGTTAGCAAACGGATGGTGCCAACGTGGAAATTTGCAACTAAGATCTGTGAAGGAACTCCTTGGGAGGTCTGCCTAAAAACTAATCTCCACGTGGCCCATGTTGAGCATTTCTTCTGGTTCATTAACTCAGTCGTCAGCAATCTCATCCACTCCTGATGCTCCCATCGCTCCCTGTGCCTATTTCCTGACACCCAGTGAAAATTCCTTCCTTTTCTCGAACCCTAAAACCCAACCGTCCTCACGCCTTTGCTGGCAGGACTTCAGACGTGACTCATGTCAGGGTAGCTGCCGAGGCACGTCCCGGCCCCTCTGGGTTCCAGAGAGGGTATGGGAACAGCCAGGAGCTGAGCACACACCAGGGTTTGGCAGAGGGCGGAAGCGACGTAGGGGGGAAGTGGGATAATTGATACTGGAGCCGGGCATATCATCAGCCGAGCCTGGGCCGAACCGAACGGGTCAGGATTCAGGGAGAAGGAGAGCAGGGGAAAAGGCAACAGACCGCTGGTGTGAGATGATCCCATGCCTGTGGGATTTTCCCATGGAAGGTGCAACTGGCCTGGGACAGCCCATTGCCCCCCTCCCGGTGAAACCAATATGGAGGCCGAGGGCAGGGAGGGAGGCAGCGGGGTGCGGCTCTCTGCACAGCTGCGTCAGCAGGTTTCAGGAGCCTCCGGAAGGTGCTGGACGTTAGCAGGAATGCTGCGCTCACTCAGTCCGCCAGCTTGTATTGAGCAACTGCCGGGGCTCAGCAGGGAGGAAGGCACCCCGCAGACACTCACGGGGAGGCGGTCTTTGCTCTCCAAGAGCGGGCTGTGGGGTTGGGGTGCACACAGGGGTCAGCAGGCGTCAGCGTGGTGCTGGAGTGTTACACTGGTTCTGCCATTGCTCAAAATGTTTCCAGACCACCCCAAAAAATTTTAAGTACAGTTGACATCATGTCATTACAGGGGCCATATAAGAAAATCAGTCTCATTTCTTCACTATTATGACCTGTGTTTGACCAGAAATGATAATAACCATTCTGAGTGCCTCACTCCTCAAATGTGGCTTCAGTTCCATACAGCAAGTCAACCTCGAGTAACAAAGATTTGTCACCATCAAGTGTATATTTTACTTAGATAGACAAAAGATCTGCAGGAAATTCCAAAAAGAAAGTTCTCAAAGTATTCAAAAAGCAGCAAATGTTACCTTAGGGTTTTACCTTATATTGCATATCAGCAATAGCCTTCTAATTTAAATAAATGCACATATATATCATTATACTGTTTGTAATCTATGATCACTTATATCACAAATTAGGAAAATTGAACATAATGAAATAAAATTTAAAACAAAGTTAGTCTGACATACAAAAAGCACCAAGAGACTTAAGAAAAAGATTGGTCCAAAGAAAGTTGGTGGCCCAGCCAAGGCCCCACTCTCTGCCGCCCACCCCAGCGGCCTGCTCCTTCAGACACAGGACCTGCCTGATGACGTGGGCTCCCCACGGTCCCACAGGCCTCAGGGAGAGGGAGGAGCGGGTTGGGTGGGGAGTAGGGCGCAGCCATTTCTAGCCACCCTGCCCGATCGCTCAGATGAACAGACCCCGCTATCCTGCTCCAGTCCTCAAAGCAGACTTCGGGCACCGCAGGGCCCAGTGAGGTGTGCGTCTTGCAGTGGAGGACACCCAGGCCCGAGAGGATAAACCCCACATCAAGGGTCACCCAGCTGGTCATTGAGACAGCAGACTGGACCCTGGCCTCCTAGCCCTACCCCAACGGAGCTTCGTTACTCCAGACATTTGCACTTTTTTGATGGCCACTTTGGGTTTTTGTCAATCTCAATATTGTAACACTACAACCATATTCCAGGGACTTGCAAGAGACCCAGGAGCTCAGATCCCTCAGGTTCCCCCTCCCTTGTCCCCCCACCAAGCCTATTCTTTGCTTTCCTTGAGGAGTCAGCCTAGCTCAAGACTGGCAGGAGGGCAGCCATTGGTTTTCCTTCCTAGACTCAAGCTGGATTCCCGCAGCTGAAAGCATGAATGGTGGGGCGAGGCAGGGTGCCATGTAAAACACAATGTTTGGGACAAATTTATACTAAAAAGTTATTTGTTTTTCATCTGAGATTCAAATTTTACTGAGAATCCTGTATTTGTATTTGAATCTGGCGACCCGGGTCAGGGAATCTTTCCGACTTGGTCCCTGTGATGAAAACAAGACTCCCTTAAGTGCTCGTCTCGCAGGCCAGGGACGCCCAGAGCTACTTCAGGCTACAGACGCTCTGGTGGAAGTATGGAGGCCGCTGACCCTCCCTAGGGGCCTGGTGATGGATCCTGTGGACGCCTCCCTCCAGGTCAGCAAGAGCAGACGAGGGCTGGAGGCCAGGGAGGCCCGGCCCTTCCACCCCAAAGCTGAGAATGGGCTTCTATCACCTGGGTTTGTCTTCGATGGGACAACTGGACAATTCGGATTCCCATGGAGTGTTTCTGAATTAGGACAACAGCCTCCTTTTTTATCAGCTCCAGCTGTAAAAGGGTTTCCTATTTACAAATCAAAACCATGTCTTGATCATTCGGTTCTTCTGGGGTCATACCAAGTGGGATGTTCACTGGTTATGTGCGGACTAGACCGTCCCGCCCGGGAGCTGGCCCTGGAAGAGAGAGGCCCTGTGGGCAGCATGGGCCGGGAGGTCCGGGCCAGGAACCATGCTCAGGTAGACCCAGCCCAGCCCTCCTGAGGGTGGGAATCCCAGGAGTAGAAGCAGGGAAGGTTCTGCTTGGTCATGATTATTGACCCCATTTCTCTAACCTAGAATTCAGCAGCACATCTTTCTCACAACCCCTTCTCAGCTGTACTTGCCTAAGTGCTGTTTCAGTATTTGATGACCCTGTCACGACAGGGTCTCATGGACGGTGTGCTGGGGACGTTCGCCCTAAGAACTGATCCTGCCCAGACCTGCAGCCACCTGGTGGTCCTGTTTTATAGCCGAGAGGGCTGGGGTTGCATGAAGCGTCCCTGGGGGTGGGGGAAGGGAATCCCAAGCAGAGGGTCCTCCAGTTAACCATGTGGGTGAAATACCCCTGCCCTTGGAACAGAGGAAGCGCTGTCTTACAGTCCACGGTTAACAGTCTCTTCCCAAAAGTGGCCTGGTACAGGCAAATAAGCCCTGGGTTTTGGCCAGGAACATCAGGTCCAAATCCCACTCTGCCCCTTAACTAGCTGTGCGACCCTAGGCAAGTTCTTAACCTGCCTGAGCCTCAGCTTGCCCATCTCTGAAATGGGTGAAAATTCCTATTTCAAAGGGCAGTAAGGGTTGTGGATATGACATATCAGACCAGCAGTGGGAGGCCTGGATGGATCCTAGTCTCAGCTGGGCTACGACAGGCCGAGGGACCTGGGGTGGTTTTCACTATCTAGGGGTTGGCAAGGCAGCTGGGCCAGATCCTAGCCAAGGACTCATTCAGTGCGAACTTTTCAGGGTCTGTGTGGCTTGAGAGCCCAGGGAGTGGCTGCGGGACTCTGTAGCCAAAGCCTGCACGGTGGGCTCCCTGGGGCAAGGGCGGGGACAGCTCCTCCCACTGAGGCCTCCACTTCAAGCCTACAGATGGGGACCAGCTTCTGCCTTCCTTGCTTTCCCCTGAGCCTCTCCGGGCACCAGGAAAGCAGCCGATAATTAACCCCGGCAACAGGATGGGGAGGGGGCAGGACCTCATTTACTTTAGCTGTACTGGCATTGCAAATGGCTTCACCTGGTAACTACCCTGACTTACAGCTCCGCCCAGCTCCCGTCTCCTCGCCCTGAATGCTGCTCTCCAGAGGACCTCTTTAGGCAGTGCCTGCTGGACCGCGGTCTGTTCTTGAAAAGTCCAGGGGAGGGAAAGATAGAGTGGATACAGTCTCCTGCTCCCAGAGGGAGTGATTGATGTGTTTGCCAACTCAGTGCCCCTGCTGCCAGCTCATGACTAACTCCTGCCCAGCCCCAGGAGCCAGGAGGGTCCCACAGGGGCCCCAGGCTCTCACCCGACAAGAAGAGGCAATGGTCCTACTTGCTGAGGGACAGAACGTGCCCGAAGCAGAGTGAGGTGGGAGCAAGAGCGCACAGGCCGGCTCCCTGGGCGCCCCACCCTGCAGCAGCGGGAGCTTAGCGTGCCACATACCTTCACAGACACGCTGCTGAGGCTGGCGCCGCACCCTTCTCTTCAGCTGTGGAGAAGCCCAGGCAGGCACCTCTGTCTGGAGTGTCCCTTGGGGGCAGGCCATCCTTCATAAGTTGCAGTCCCCTGGAGGGGCTGTGCTTTCCATGCAAGAGGTTTCTGCTGGCTTGCAGGAGCCCAAGGTGACAGGCGAGCCGCCTTTGTGTTGACCTTCGCTGTGTGGCTGATTTCAGCCTCCCAGAGAAGCCCACAGCCCTCCTCCCGGTGGCCGTCTGCGTGAGCAGGGAGGGCTCTCTAGAGGCCAGATAAGGCGGAGCAAAGGCACACTGGCCTGGTGCAGGGCCTCTGTGACTGCCAGGTGACTGTGATGGGTCCCCTGTCCCAGATGGACCCCAAGTTCATCTTCAGCAAGAAAGACAGTCACTCAGACCACCTTGTTGCAGCTCGGATTCTGTGTCCTTCCTTGTCGGGTGTGGGGGAGAATTCTCTGGAATGCCCCCGTGGCAGCACTGTGGGCTTGCAAAGGTGGGGGACCTGGTTCCTGCAAGTAACTGCATGTGGTACCCAAGGGCAGGCTCCAGGTGGGGGTCCCCAGGCCAGGCTTCTGGAGGAGCTGAGCCTGGGACCGGGCATGAAGGAGAAGAGGGCTGCGCTTCGCAGAGAGGCTAGAAGCAGAGCGGGAAGGCTCCCCAGCCTGGGGCTTGGTGGGACTGCAGCCCTGACAGCCCCCAGCCATCTTTTCCTACTGTTCACAAAGAGCAGGCATCATCCCCAAGGACGGCCACTGGCTGCATGCTGCCAGAGAGCTCTCATCAGCCTCCCTGGCCTCCTGCAGTTCCTGGGGCCACAGAGCCCATGCTGGCCCTGTGAGCTGAATGAGCCTCCCCTTCCTCCTGTCCGGTGAGGACCTCCAGACCCAGGAGAAGGTGGGAAGCCCCCTCTTAAGCCAGGCAATTTGGTCGGAATGTCCAAGGAGAGTTACTGCAGAGGGACTTGAGGTGAAGCGGGAGCTGGTGAGCAGCATCAGGCTTCGGCCGCCCTCACCGGCAGCAGCAGGCCCTCTCAGTTACAGGAAGGAGTGGCACACTCCCCAGGAGAGAAAACAGCACCACATTTCCACCTGCCTTTAGCTCACGCAGCAAGTCACCATCAGCCACTTCCACTCCGTTTGCATGGAGCTCTGAGTTTAAGGCTCGGCTGAGAAAAGTAATCCCAGGTGGGCTTGGGGCTCCATTTATTCCATCCTCACAGATGTTACCAGGAGGACGATTCTCTGGCCATGCAGAATGCAATCATTTATTCTCTCAAGAAGGAAGCTCCCGAATGAATTGGCCGCTGTTCTCCCGCCTCCCCGCTCACACACACAGTCAAGGTAGAGCCTCTGAAACTTCAGAGGGAAGATTGGAAGAATCTTCCAATTGTAAGCTTCTATATTTTGCTCCAGAAGAAAATTCATGAGTCTTGTTTGAGGCTTTTTTTTTTGTCCTGGCAAGAGCTAATCTCCTCATCCAAGCCTTTAAAGCCCTAACACTGTAGTGAAAAACAACCAGCCGAAGAAATGCCAGCAGGAGAGGCTCACCAGTGGCTCAACTTTGCAGCGCAGGCTGACGGACAGCTCTCCGGGCCTCCGTGTCCTGTCTGCAAAGGATGGGGTCGGCCCCTGACCCTCAAGCGTTCTTCCTCAGCTGCAGCACTGCTCCCAGAAGGACTTGGAGGCCTGGGGAGAAGGCCCTCAGGTCCTGGCTCAGCAGGCAAATGGCAGCCAGAGGGCTGCCCCACCACTGCGTCCTCAGCCAGCTCTCGGGTACCTGCTGTTCACTCAGTGCTTGAGCTAGAGTAACATTTAGAATTTACACAAAGTGCCCATGTTTTCCTTTCCCAACTTGATCCTTCAGTCTGTGTTAGACCAGTAGGTGAAGCATGGGGTGTTGTTATCCGAATTTTTTTTGTAGGGAATTCAAGCTACAGAAAAGTGCAGGGGCTTGTCCACACCTCACAGGGAGGCTTGGCAGAACTGAGGCAGGGCGGTGGGGAGGGGTGAATCAGGACCCCTCCTGCCAGGGGAGCTGCGTGCTCCAAAGCCAGGAAGCAGGGGGACAGGAAGGAGGGCCCTCAAAACAAAGCCCCAGTAGATCCTCTTTTCTGGTTTGAGGGTGTTCCTTCCCTCACTAGGCTCAGGGAGGCAAGTGCAGCTTTTCCCAGGTGGGTGGAAGAGCCTTCCCCACCCAGGGCTGGGTGGGGCTCCACATTCTCCCCCAGGGCCCGGGCAAGTCTCTGCGGAGGCCTCCTGCCCCTGGGAGAGCGAACTCAGCCGAAAAACAAAATCCCAGCAGGCTGGCAGGGAGGCGGATGTGGAGACCCAGCTGGGGCGAGAAGCAGCTTTGGACCCTGGGCCCCTCCCCTCCCCTCCCACCTCCACCAGGGCGCACAGCTGTGGCCAGGGAGGGGCAGAGGACGGCTGCTGGGGTTTGTTGGAAGCACCTGAGCTAGGTAGGCAAGGAGGCGCTTTGTGACATTAGCAGGGGTGAATCACAGAACGCAAAAGTTGGAGGAGCCTCACGGGACACTCCTGTAGCTGAGGAAACAGGCCCAGAGAGTGAGGCAACTACCCCAGGTGCACAGCTAGACAGAGGGGGGCCGGGCCCGGGCCCCTGCTCACCCGACGCCTCCTCGCCCAGGGCTCCTTGTCGCTTTTACATCACGGTACCCTTGCCGCTGTTGGCGAGTACCGCAGTCATTGGCATTCTTCTCCAATAATTGTCAAAAGTATTGTGAAGTCACGACACCAGCTACAATATTTACTTATTTTTAATGGACCTAACTTTTAAATCTCGATGCACTTGTGATATGAAGGAAACTTGACATCACTAACTGTAGCTGTGTGGCTCCTGTAAATGGACTAAGGCCAGGCAAGAGATTCTGGAATATTGCAATTCTACCCCGACACTACCCTAAAAGAAAAAAACAGTATCCTGGGCCATAAAGGCTGGCTAACCCTAACTTAGAACCTATAAGAATACATAGAATGAGAACAAGTCGTTCTTTAATTCCAGCTAGATAGAACTTTTGTTCTTGTTTCTGCTCGGAAAGGGAGGTTGGCACGTGTCAAAGGACCCTACGGGCACCAACGGGCACTTTCTCCTCCTGGTAATCAAGTGGAGGGAGGAAGAGCTTGCCATGCGCTTCCATTTTTGCTGCACCTAAAACGCTCTGAAGTGACCTCACAGTCACCAATGGTGCAGGGCCCACCGTCGTCCGGGAGAGTCAGGGTCGTAAACTCATCATGCAGACTAACTCCCCAAAGCTGGTCTAGCAGGTGTGGTAAAGCTGAGGGCCAAGGAGAAGCGTGCAAAGTGGAGCCCCCCACCCCCCCACAACCAAGGTGACCAGCCATGTGCCTGGCTGAATACTTTTCTTAACGGAGCATTTGAAGATGATCTTGCCTTTTCTTTTTTTAAACAGTTGATCCCCTTCACCCACTTCTCCTCCCCACTCCCCTGCTCTATCCCTTGCCTCTGATGACCCCCAATCTGTTCTCTCTCTGAGGTTGGCTTTTGGATTTTCGGTTGTTTGGTTTTGTTTTGTTTAGATTCTACATCTAAGAGAGATATACGGTATTTGTCTTTCTGACTTATTTCACTTAGCATAATGCCCTCAAGGGCTATCCATGTTGTCACAAATGGAAGGATCTCCTTCTTTTTATGGCCAGATAATATATACATACACGCACACACACACACACACACACACCCCCCTCACATCTTCTTTATCCATTCACCCATCAGTGGGCACTTAGGTTGTTTCCAAAGCTTGGCTGCTATAAATAATACTGCAGGGAACAGAGGGGTGCATATACCTTTTTGAGTTAGTGTTCTCATTTTCTTTAGATAAATTATTCAAAAGTGGACTTCCAGATGATGTGGTATTTCTATTTTTAATTTTTGAGGAACCTCTATCGTGCTTTCCACAGTGGCTGGATCAGTTTACACTAAGACAGTTATTTCTTGTCTTTTTGAAAATAGCCATTCGAACAGGTGTGGTTCTAACTTGTGATTTCTCGGTGACTAGTGATGTGGAGCATCTTGTCGTGTACCTGCTGGCCATGTGTATGTCTTCTTTGGAAAAATGTCTATTCAGATCTCCTGCCCAATCTTTAATCAGATTGTTTATCATTTTGCTATTGAGTTCTATGAGTTCTTTATCTATTTTAGATATTAGCCCCTTATTAGATACATCGTTTGCAAGTATCCTCTCCCATTCAGTAGGTTGCCTTTCCTTCTGTTGATGTGCCCTTTGCTGTGCAGAAACTTTTTAGTTTGATGTTGTCCCAGCTGTTTATTTATTATTTTTGCTTTTGTTTCTTTTGCTCTGACTTCAGATTCAAAAAGTCATCACCAAGACCCACTTCAGTGAGCTTACCCTGTTTTCTTCCAGGAGTGTCATGGTTTTGGGCAAAGACGATGTTTCTGACTGAGCGTCTGCAGCTCCCTGTACTGATTCAGGGCCTGCTCGGTGCTGAACTCTAGGGGACTGCTCCCCGCACCAACCTGGACAGGGTCCGCAGGAAATCCCAGGCCTCATCTCATCGCCCTGCAGCCCTAACCAGCTCTGGGAGGCTCCGCAGTGCTGGGGGCCGAGTTGGTGTGCTGTGGGAGGACGCCTGGAGAGAGCTGGGGAGCGCAGGGCCAGCCAGGGGCCCATCTCTCCCTTCTCCTCCCTCCTGGCCACCCTCAAGGCTGGAGCAGGGTGACCCAGTTCCTTGGGCCTAAAGACACTCAGCAAGACTCAGCTAATCACAGGACTCTTGCCTTGGCCTTAGTCGCCCATCTGCACATGTCTCCCTTTTTTCTCTGCCCAGTTTGTGTGTGTTTACTGGTACGTTGGGAGCAAGGTGTGGTTGATAGAGTACCACACATCCAGTTCTCCGTATGTTCCCTCTTTGGTCCTGGCCAGGACAGACCAGTTATCATGGCCGTAGGTCTCCACGCCCACAGGCATCCCTTGGGACAGAGGGTCTTCCAGCCCAGGTCTTTGAGCAAGAGCTACACTCTTCTTTAAGATTTCCAAGGACATCCCACAATTGTCCAAAAGAGGAGGGACAGGTACCTCTAATGTCTGCAATCCCTGGGGAGGGGTTTTCTAGAAGTCAGGGCCAGCATCCAGCCAGAAATGCTGGTGGGGCTCCTGCAGAGCACCCCTAGCCAAAGAGGCTCTCCCCATCTAGCCTTCCTTCATGTCACCAGACTGGTGGCAGAGCGGCTGAAGGACCAAAACCGGGAGGGAGGTCAGAGACCTGAGTCCCACCCAGTTCGGGGTCTGCCCTATCTTAGCTCTGTGGTGTTGGCCTAGCGTCAAGTTCCCCAAGCTTAATAAGCAGTCACAGAGAGCATGAAGGTGCTGCTGTCTGCCCTTGACATCTCCAGTCCAGCAGGAGACAGGGGTGCTGTGAGTCTCCACAGGTGACGAAGGGGGAGGCTTTTTGCAAACAGTAAAGTGCCACACCTGCTAAGGTGAGCTTGTGATACGCTCAAGGTGTACGCAGGGGAGTGTGTGCATACATAGGCCATCTTCCAAAGGGGAGGTCAGCCCCCCAAGCCCTGGAGGGTCCAGCCAACTGTCCCCTCATTCATGTGGAATTCTTGGCTATCTCTCGAGTGGGAGTGGTTTCTTCCACTATTGGTGTCTCCAAGGATCCCTTCTTTTGGGCCAAGTGAGCATCTGCCCCTCAGAACGTTCTGACCCCACAGCCTCTGGCCCACTTCATGTGGTGGGGATGCATTTCCTGGCTCAGCGCACCAGGGTGGTTCAGGGAGCCAAGGAGCCTCCCCAGACTTGCCAGCACACCTGGCCCTGTGGATTCTTCCTGACCCTCAAGTATTCTCTTCCAGGAGCTGGCACGTCCTCTGAGATGCCAGATGTTATTTCTCGCTGGGACCTTATACGGCCCTCCCTCTTCCCTCCCCAGCATGAACTGTCACTGGGACAGTGGAGCTGGCCTCCGGGTTCAGAATCCAAACCATGGAACATGGGGCTTCTGGAGAGCAGGATGACCCTGTCGCACACTTGTCTGTGCCCATGCAAGATAGGTGGCAGAGGTTCAGGGGTCCTTTGTCACTTGGGCCTGTGAGCAGTGCGTCCGAAGTGGCAAACACCTGCCAGGGGTTTCCTTCCCAAAATGAAACAGGAATGTCTGTATGTGAAACCTTATGTCCTTGCTCCCCAAACCCATCCCTTGGGTGTCAGGACCTGAGAAAAACCTGCTTCTCAGGTATGGAGGGGGAGTTGCAAGTAAAGAGTGGTCAGAAAATTCACGTCCTCACTCAATTTAGTGGTTAAGCTGGGAGCAAAATGTGAAGGTAGAGCTGGGGGCTGGTGCAGTTCTTCCAGCTCAGACATCAGGTGGCACTGAGCTCAGCCCTCAGCCAGGCGCCAGCATGCAAGGGCATTTTGTCCCCTGGTCACCAGTAGTGCCAGGAGCTACAGTGGCCTGAGAGACTAACAAGAAGCTGGGCCTGGAGCCCGAGAACACCAGGTGCCTTTCCTGGGAGCCATGACCTACCTGGAGGTGGCAGCACTCTGGAAGGACCCCTGTGCCACAGCCTGAGGTTTGATAGGCTCTCTCCTAGGTGGCTTCCTAGGTGCTTTAGGAAACTTGTTCTCAATTACCCACAGCATTTCTCACTCCTGCTCTGATCACTGCCAGCTCACAGTTTCCACCTGTTGAAGGTTATAAGGGACTCTGACCTATTAACCCTATCTCCAGTGAAATTTGTACTCCCAGGACAGACATCAAAACTTCCATTTTTTACATTTTAAAAATTCAGGTGACAAACGATGCATGTTTGCTTTGCACTGTTTCAGATTTCTGTTGTGTCTCTCTGGACCGACTAGGCAGGGAACTGGTCACCCACTGGCCATCGTCCTTCAGTTTGCAAACTGGGGTTCCCCCTGAGTAGGCACCGCTGGTGCCAGAATCAAGGGGGCAACTCCTCTCTACCCTTAAGGACTCCACAGCGGGGAAACGGGCTTGCTCTTTGCCCTGATGTCAGGGCTTCTGAGTGCTGGGACAGCTCTGCGCTCCACACTCCACCCAGTTCAACTGCCAGGGAAAGGAAGGGGAGCGAGTGTGGGGTGGAACTGCAGTCCCAGCCGGGGAGAGAGCGGCACCCGGAGGAGACAGGAATCAGAGCTCCCCCTGCCCGGGCCCACCGGTGATTCAGGCCCGGGGCTCCACACCGACGCAGACTGCTGAGTAGGCAGCCACTCTCCCACCTTGGGAGGGCTCCCCATATGAGTGCTCCCCCGGGGAGAGGCGCGGGCCTGTAACCATGGAGAGGGCGGGGCCAGGCTTCCGCACCACTTGTGACAGCCCCTCTGTCGCCTTGCTCTGGCTGGCAGTGCCCAGCCCCGACCAAAACCCCAGGGAGATGAAACAGCTGCTCCGTGCCTACTGCACAAGGGCCTTCAGGGGGCACTGAGTGGGGAGGAGCCCGGACAAGGGAGACGACAGCGGGAGTCTGTCCTCAAGGCACCGCCAGTCAGGGTCTTTCCTTAGGAGAGACCCTACCAGGCCCGGAGGCACAAGGACCCCGAGAACTTGTGTGTGCACCTGGCTCCCAGGAGAAGGTGGTGGAGATGCTTGGCTGAGGACAGGCCTGCTGGCGCTTTGCTGGCGAGTGAACCACAGGACGGAGCAGGGCGCGTCCCAGAGAGCCGGTTTGGCCAGCCCCGCCTGGCTGGCAGAAGCTTGGCTTCCCAGTGGGCTAATAGCTGGGACACAGACGCTCTTCTCACCCTGGGCTGCACCGCACACGCCTGGCTCCAGCCAGGACAAGAGCTCTCTGGGCCAGGCCACCTGCTGAAGGTGAAGGGAGGTGTCCCGGACCATCATAGCCTGACCCCATGCCAGGCCAGCCCGTGGGGAAGCCTCCTGCCTTCCCAGCCACTCACTTAGTCCTTGAGATCCCCTGTGCCCATGGAGGCCATGGAAACCCCAGTGCCAACCAGCAGCCCAACCCTCCATCCCTGGCACAAACCCACATGGCAAGCCCAGCCCTCCACAGTGAGTGCTTGCTGTGAGCCCAGGCCTGCTCAAGGCTCAGGAAAGGTCATCTATGTCCCCCAGAGCTGGGGTGAGTGACGGAACCGACATTAGCACCTAGGGAACGTACAAGAGCACAGAGAGTAAGCCCGGCTCTGGGCACAGCTGACTTGGGGAGCAACTCCCTGGGTCGGGACCAAGCAGGCCTGTGGGGCTGGTGGGAGGGAGAATGGGCCTGGGGGGCTGTAGGAGCTCACGGGTGGGGGGGCCCTGATGTGGCTGATGCCACAGGGCAGCACAGGGTGTGCCGGGGAGGGGTGGAGGGACGGGGTGGGCAGCGTGGGGCCAGGCTGGTGGGATTGGCCTGCAGGTGGCAGAGAGACACCTGGGCTCACAGGCAGGCGGGCTAGTGAGAGCTTCGTCCAAGGAAGGTCAGGGTGATGGCCCGGCAGGCGGGCACGGGCCTGTGGGGCCAGGTGAGCGGCCGCTCCCGACAGCAGGCACTGGCATTGCCGGGGCTGCGGTGCCGGCAGTGCGAGTAGAAAGAGAGGAATCAAAAACAATTCTCAGGTGGAAGGGCAAGGGGCACCGCCTCTTCCTGAACAGTCAGTCACTGTCCTGTGCGATGCCCTTGGGCAAACAGGCGCTCTTCCAGTCTGGGGGCGTCTTTAGGCAGAATGGGACTTGCCGGGGGAACTGATGGTGCTCAGTTCTCCGAGGCCCTGGTCTTGGGCTTATTGGGCTGCGCTTTGGTCTAGCCACACGCTGGGACTCGGCTTCCTTTCCTACAAAGGGAGGACTTGGCCTCTCTAACATGCTGGTTTGAGAAGGAATAAGAAGTGATCACACTGAGGGGCTGGGGAACCTTCACGGATGAAGGGGGTAAAATACCTCACTTCTCCAAGAGGGGGTGGGAGAACAGAGGAAAGGTGGGTGAATCACAAGACTGCGTCATTAGCAGAAGCAGGGAGTGCAGCAGGGCCCGGCCGGAAGGGCGTCCTTGCTGAGAGCGGCCCAGCTGGCCCCTTGGAGGACAGTGCCAAGTGCTGACCCTCAGGAGCTCCACTGGTCAGAGACATGTCTCTCTGGACACACCCTGTGCTTTCCCCTAACTGTCCAGCCCGACCGCTGTCTGGCTGAGGACTCAGGTCCGCCCCCAGGATACCGGGTTTCTAGACCCTGAACGTTCTGATCCATGGACCATCCAAACAGAGATCGGAGTTTCCCAGGGAAGCATGAACTAACCAGACACGGGGGTGGGTGTGTGCGTGTGTGTGTGGGTGTGTGTGTCTCACTGTCCTTTGTATTCAAAGTGGAGGTGCTGCCAGCCGATGACTGGCCAGAAGCTCCCCCACCTGCTGTGGACACACGTGTGCCCACCACCTGTGCGTTCCTCTCCAGCTGCAGCTTCTCGCTCGGGACCCGGAAGGGAGTGTTTGGAAATATGCAGGGGCGCTCTCACTGGTCCCAGTGACTGCAAACGGAGGTGTTACTGGCATGTAGAGCCTGGGGGCCAGAGGCGGTAGACATCCCGCAATGCTTGGGGCATCCTTCACAATGAAGAATACCCCAGGTGCTGACAGTGCCCCACAAAGGAACACTGTGCCATTCTGTCACAAAGCCTGGCTGTGCTCTGGGTCCCTCGTGTGGGTGGACCATGCTCCTCTGTTCTGAAAACTAGTGAGGCCTGTTCTATGGCTGGAGGGTGAGACCGGCATGGGGCTCTGAATACTCATGTATACCCTCTTTCCTGGGCTGTCCGGGCTTGCTGGGTTCATCCTCCTCAGGTGGCAACCTGGTAGCTTCTTGAGGTATGGCCAGGGGGATGTAAAACTCTCAGCCGGGCTCTAGAGGCAGCCAGTCTGTCTGCAGACTGAGCATTGGAGGGATGCAGTGCCCTACTGAGCAGACATGTATGTCATGCACTGACCTAACATTCACTGAATGCTCCCAACCATGGGTGCAGTTATAATCCCAGCTGTACTGATGAACGAACTGAGGCGCACTACTTTTAAGCAACTTGCCCACGACCACCCATTGGACGATTGCCACAGCCAGGACTAAACCCAGGCAGCACGCCTGTGCCTGGCCGCTGGGCCTCCCTCCATGGGCAGCCCAGCCGGCTGGAGGAGTGTGCCTGGAGTCCCAAGACCTCACCCCAGTGGGCGGAAGGGGGAAAGGTGGCAGGCTTCAGCTAGGTCACAGGACATCTGTGCAGGGAGGGCCGGGTGCCCGTCTGAGCCTCAGAGGGGAATGCGGTCCCCTTGCTGCACTAGGGCAGGATAGCACCTGGCTGACGGGACTCTCTGCTCCTGCTTGTCAGAGTGACAGGGAGGAATCATGGTCACGGGACAGACCTGTCCGCAGCTGTCCTCGGCCACCACCAGGCAGCACAGCCCACCCGCAGCCCTGACACCAGGAGCCGGTGGGGTGGGGGTTGCAGCTCCCAGGAGCGGGAGACGCCACGGGGGTATGCCTGATGGGGGACTGGGAAATGCAGTCCCACGGGGTGTCTCTGCCTTCCCTGCCAGTGCCCGTTCCCCATGGGCAGCTCACCGTTGCTGAGACTTGGCAGGCTGGCTCCTGCGCCTTTCCCAGCACAGGGGAGCAATGCCCAAGGCCTCTGTCAGCCTTAGTCAGCATGATCACAGTTTCTCTGGGTTTGGTCCGGAAGCAGTGATCGGACTCTGCATCAGGTCTCTGGGATGACGTCCGGGAGTGTCATTTACTGAGAACAGGAGAGTTCCTTGTGACATTTCCATTTAAAGCTTAGCCTGCCACAGGGGATTGCTCAGCGTTCCCTCCGAAGTACCCGGGTTACCGCCCTCGCCTGAGAGGGAGGTGAGAGGCGTGTGGCCACGGGCCTGAAGCAGTGGGGCCCTGACTGCATATTTTGCATGTAAGCTGTAGGGTGAGGATTCCACATTCAAGTGCTCAGAAAGCTGCCCCACGCCTCTCCCCTCTGCCTGTTACTGTCTGTCCATCTATGCCTCCCCAACACCAGTTCCCTTTGGGATAGGCTGGTTCACCCCAGTTTGGGGAAGAAAACTGCACCTGCCTGAGTGCACGGAGGGTGTGTGGGTAGAGACGGGCACTCTGCCGAGGTTAGCAGTTTGTGTCTTCTGAGTTTTCAATGTCCCTTCTGAGGGGGCTTGGCCCATGGGTCTTCCGTGGACTCCAGGACTCCGTGGAGATAAAGGGGGCCTGGCCGAGGCAAGGGGTGGGGGGCGAGTGCCCAGGTGCCCGAGGACCCTGCTTCCCGGTGCACACTCACACTCACGGGCAGGGTAGGTGGGCTCCAGGCTGCTGGGCTTGGCCCTCCCCCACTCCACAAAGGTGGACCCCAAAGTGGTGCCTGTGGAGACATTTTGTCAGGCTTGAAGTAGATCCTCCAGTCACAGGACAAGCCCAGGCAGGCAGCCCACCGCCTGTGAGCTCCTGGGAAAGTCCTCCTGAATAGATCTGTTGGAGCTCATTCCCACAAAGCCTCTGGTTTCGCAGACTCTTCCCAGGGAGGCTGACACCCCAGGTGAGGTCATACTGAGCCCCGGACACTCTTGCCAGCCTCTCCCCACTACGAGCCTGGCTGTAAAGCCTGGGAGCTCCACCCCTGCCCGAGCTTGCAGCCCCCAGGCCTGCCTCCACATGCAGACACCCCTATAACGAAGGCCCAGGGGTAGGAGTGTTGTCCTTTGAGGGGTTCTCCAAGAGGGCCTGGTACCACCCACTTCTTGTCCTGGCAGAGGGGAGGCAAATGAGCTGTTTAGCAGAGAGGTAACAATGGAAAACAGTCCTGGGCCAGCAGTGGAGAAATTTCCCCCCACTGAGTACAAGTGGTCAAGGCAGGCTGGCTGTGTCAGAAGCTGCTGGTGTTAGAATTCACACCAGGCAAGGGGCAAGGGCTTGGGGACCCCTCACAGAGTGACACTGGAAGGCCCCTCTCCTCTCTGAGCCTCTGACTCCCCTGCTGGACCTGGCCCTTGTGGGACCAGACCAGGGGCTGTCAAATGTTTATGATGGCAACCCACAGTAAGAAATGCACTTTACACTGCAGCCCAGTTCCCATATGCTGTTTCACAACACAGCACATGTCTTTCCTACCCACACTGCACCCCGAAATTTCATACTCCAGTATATGTTATTCTGTCCTATTTTTTGAAATGATAGTCACAACCTGCTAAATTGATTTCATAATCCATAATGGGTCACAACCTGCTGTTTGAAAACTAATATATCAGAGAGTGGCTAAGATTGCACTCCAAACATTCTGGGATCCTGTGAGTGTTATTACGGGGGCCAGGCATAGGCTGTGTCCATGGCCGTCTGGATCAGGGTCCCGCCTCAGGAAACTGGACTGAGCGTTTCTCCTTTTCTCTGGCCAGATCTACAACGGGACCCTCAAGCGGGAAGCTGACAACAGACGCTTCAGCTCCTACAGCCAGATGGAGAACTGGGGCCGGCACTACGCCCGGGGCAGCTGCAACACCGGTGCAGGCAGTGACATCTGCTTCATGCAGAAAATCAAAGCCAGCCGCAGTGAGCCCGACCTCTACTGTGACCCGAGGGGCACTTTGCGCAAGGGCACGCTGAGCAGCAAGGGCCACAAGACCGCCCAGAGCCGTTACAGCTTCTACAGCACCTGCAGCGGCCAAAAGCCGGTCAAGAAGTGCCCTGTGCGCCCACCCTCCTGCGTTTCCAAGCAGGACCCACTGTGCTGCAACAAGGAACTATCCTTCGGCCACTCCAGGGCCAGCTCCAAGTGAGTGCCGCTCGGCGGTCTGGGGGCCTCGGCAGGGGCCTGGCGGAGATCCCCGACTGCCGTCAGCAAGCGAGTGCCAGTGGACAGGAAGGCCAGAGCTTCTGTCCCCAGGGAGTTCATGCCCCCTGCCTCAGGGAGTTCCTGGCCACAGAAGGTCTCACTGTGAAGGGCAGACAGAACCCAGACACTAACACAAATGGATGAGCACGTAGATTTTAAAGAGTCACAGGTTATGAGCAGAGAGGGGCTACTTAGAGGTTAGCTAGACTAGTGGTTCTCAAAGTTTGTTCCTCCAGCTAGCCTCATCAGCATAACCTGGGAACTGGTAAGAAATGCTAATTCTCAGGCCCCACCCAGCCCTTCTGTTTCAGAAGCCTTGGGAAGGGACCCAGCAAGGCACGTTTTAATGACCCTTCCAAGGGTGATGTGATTCATGCCAGCGTTTGGGAGTCTGTAGTCTTAGGCATGTTAATCAGTGTCCTTGTTCTGAAAGAGCAAAGGAATTACGCGCCCTGATGTAGACAGGGGAAAGGGAGCCATGTTCCTTCCTGTAGGAGGAAAGACAAAACAACAAAGAGACTTCCACACTGAGGGCCAGATCTGGTGCTAGGGAACAGAGCAGAGCTCCTGCCTGTAAACGCTGAAGGACCACCACCCAGTGGGTTGAAAGATGACATGGGGTGTCCCGTAAAGGGCCACAAATGTAAAGTGTGGCTTACAGATGGCCACCATGTCTCAAGGAACACTGGGCCTGCCCTCCAGCTCTCAGAGCCTGTGAGCCCCTGAGCTGTGCTTCATCGCCATCTAATATCACTTACTCATTTATCGGGGACCTGGACACGCATTTACTGAGCATCTGTTATGCTCCAAGGTCTGTGAAAAGAGTGGGACATGCAGCCATGAGTGGCACATGAACCCATTAACCCAGGAGCTTTGCCCTCTTCATCTCCAATCCTCGTAGCCCCTTCCAGGAAGGTGCTAGAATTCCCAAGAAAACAAAGCACAGAGATGTTAAGTAGCTTGCCCATGGCCACACAGCTGATGCTGCAGCCTGGCGCCTACATGCTCTACCACAGCAGAACCCCATCATAAAGCCAGACTCTCCTAAGTACCTGAAAGTCATAAGGCATGTTTAGGATGACTTGGAAAAGTCCCTGGAGACTGACTGGGGCAACATCAGGCCCTGGCTTATCCCAAACCAGAGGCCCTGAGGGGAACACAGATGAGTGGCAAGCCCTTTAGAGGTGCTGTTTGACTGACAGATGCTGCGTGACATCCTCTCAATGCAGAGCAGAGCATGATTAATGCCAGACCAGAGCCCTCTGGCCCTAGGGTGATCTTTCCAGAATGGAGTTGGGAAATGATGCAGATTTTATCGAGCATCTGCTATGACAAGCCACGGGGCTGATACAGATGAGCAGCGGGCCCCCTCCAGAAATTCTGGGAAGATGTCTAGTGGGGAAGGGCTGAGTGCCACAGAAGGAGCTGCCCCCACCCTTGGAGAGCAGGCCACCTCTGTTGGGAAGCAGGGCACAGACAGGTGGAAGACAGCCTGCAAGTCAGCACATGGGAGCCACAGGGGTTCCTCGAGGAGAGGTCTCCTTTTCCCGGGAGGGGTCACAGGTGTGGGACTCCCGTGGGTCACATGGATAGAGAGGAGAAGGACACAGGCATGTCTGAGCCCTGACAGGGCCACAGCCAAGAGCACTGTCTTGCTGGGGCAGCTCTTGTTAGGTGCTGGGAAGGTGCGAGACAGCACAGCAGAGCCAGACTGTTAGATTAAAACATGAGGCTTCCAGTTTCACAGCTCAAAAAAAGTTGACTATCAGCCACTTCATACGGTTCAACCTAACTCATGCCCTTGTACGTCAGTGTAAGCAGTTTGAACTTGAAACTGCAGGTGGAGAGGCTGCTGATGGGAACCACACAGTGAGCAGGGTTTTAGGATGCTAAACGGGTAAAAGGGTGCGAAATTTCAGATGGGGAGCTTCCTTGGGAGTAGGAGTTTCTCCTCCATGCAGAGGTCACCTACCCACTTGGATATTAACCCACAACCAGGGCCTCATCACAGTGAGTGGCCACCGTGGGGGAGCCTTCTCCTCTCCTGAAGGAACCACTCCCCAGGGGTGCTCCCCAGGTGGGCCTGGGGCTGCAGCCCGCCCTGTGACCTTCCCCCGCCACCTGCTCCTCATAGGATCTGCAGCGAGGACATCGAGTGCAGCGGGCTGACCATCCCTAAGGCCGTGCAGTACCTGAGCTCCCAGGACGAGAAGTGCCAGGCCATCGGGGCCTATTACATCCAGCACACCTGCTTCCAGGACGAGTGTGCCAAGCAGCAGGTAGCTGGCTACGCACCTTCCTCCCCGGAGGGCTGGCCCCATTTGGAGATGGGTGGGGCATCTGCAGCTGGTGCCTTCTCACCCTGCCCAGCTGCCTGAGGCAAGGAGTGTGCTTGGCATTGCCCGAGATCAGAACTGGGCATCTTAATCTCTGTGTAGAGCAAAACCCTCTTGTTAAGTGGGCATTAGTCAGGTGTGTGTCCTCCAGCGGTCACAAAAGAAACATGTCAGTCATAGCCAGGGGTTCAATAGAAACCCCCCTTCTCAGATTCCACTAAGAATATTATTTCCCACCCTCCACTCACCACTCCCTCCTCTTTCTCCCCATCTGTCTCTCTGTCTCTGTCTCTCTCCATATTAGGATCATCTGTAGTGGGAAATGGGGCTTCGTCATGCCTCCCAAGCTGAGCTGGGAGGGAGGACGCCTGCAGGGCTCTGCAGTTCAGCCTAAGGGTGGGATGCTATAAATGCATTTCCTGGGGAGTCCAGGATTCAGGATATTCCCGCATCAGAGCTCCTACCATGGGAGAAAGAGTTCCCGTGGGCGGGTCTCCTTTGCGTCCATCCTGCTGTAGGAGTTGGAAATGTGTTTCTCTCCATCGCCTCACCTGCCCTCAGCACCTACTCCAGGGCAGGAGAGCAGCCCTCGGACAGGAGGAGCGCCTTGCTGAGGGTCTCCCACCCAGGTGCTGGGGAGCTTGTGTCTGGTCCCTTCCATCACTCCACACTGCTTATTTACGTTGGTTGGCTTGGATGTTTCTGAACTGAAAACAGACTCTTTGGTCTGAAATACACTGCTCTGAGCAGAGTCATTAGATCAGCCTCACCATCTTGACCAGGAGACCTGGCACCCCGTCCCAACAGGTCTATCAGCTGGGAGGCATCTGCAAGCTGGTGGACCTCCTCCGGAGCCCCAACCAGAATGTCCAGCAGGCCGCAGCCGGGGCCCTGCGTAACCTGGTGTTCCGGAGCACCACAAACAAGCTGGAGACCCGGAGGCAGAACGGGATCCGCGAGGCTGTCACCCTTCTGCGGAGAGCTGGGAGCAGCGAGATCCAGAAACAACTGACAGGTAGGGAGCCCGGGTCACGAGAGCTGGGTGAGGAGCTAGACTGCGGCTGCAGCCCCAAGAGACGGAGTGCGGCGGTCCCTCCAGGCTGGGTCAGGGCACAGTGGTGCAGATTCAACCTCAGGCTAATATCCTCAAAGCTCTGTGGTACTGGCCTTGGCCAGGTTAGCAATGCCCAGGTGGTGACCCTAGGTGTCGTGCATACCCGCAAGACGCCAAGGTGTTTCTGAGGATGGAGAGCAAATGGTGGAAGGCTGCTAACCAGGCAAGATCCATATTCAGTAGACCTGGGATTTACAGGTGAAGATGGGTGTGGGGGCTAACAGGTCCTAAGCACCCACGCTATGTCCAAAACATGCTAAGCACTGACATCCCTGTGAAGCCCTCAAATTGGACTGAAAAGATGAGATGATGCAACGACTTAACAACGCTAAGTATTTCTGGAATGACTTTCAGGTGGAAAGTAGAAAACACAGGACGATATGCATGCTCAAATTTACATTAAAAGTCAGCGATGCATCACGTGTTTTTCGATCACTTTCCCTGTGCATCATTTTGATCTAGACAGAGAGCTGCAGACTCTCCCTGCCCTCAGAGAATCTGCATCTAATTGAGACATTGGGAAAGGGCTCACGAAACAATCACACAATAGATTTGATAGACCAGCCTACCTGGAAGGGGCCGTTTCAGTAGGCGCCTTGGCCAGAGTGGGCTGGGGGGTGGGACCTTCGTCCCTGGGGTCTTCCTGAGTGTGGCTTGTGTTGGGTGACTGTCCCCAACCCCCAGGGCTGCTCTGGAACCTGTCTTCCACGGATGAGCTGAAGGAGGAGCTCATCATGGACGCCCTGCCTGTGCTGGCCGACCGCGTCATCATCCCCTTCTCCGGCAACAGCAACGTGTGCCGGGAACCCGTGGACCCTGAGGTCTTCTTCAACGCCACGGGCTGCCTGAGGTGAGCGAAAGGGCGCCATGGGATCCTTTCACCCAGCCTTGGGACGCTCCCCAGGCAGCCCCATCCCAGCCAAGACTCCGCCAGGGCGGAGAACATAATGTACAGCCTGGCATTGGCCCTCAGTGGGGGCCCGGCATTCCTAACTTCTCTGGATATGGATAAGGCTCAGGACCCCACAGCCTCCTCGGATGGACCCCAGTAGACTTAGGAATCTAAGAGTAGAAATGCCTAGATCTGGAAATACAAACTGGCCCCAGCATTTCCCCTCCTTCACCCCCCAAAACAGGCATTTCTCCTACTGTCTTGAGGAGCGTTCCTTTAGACAAAAGTCTGGTCGGCTCCTAATGAGTCACTTCCCAGCTGTGGTGCTAAAACTATTGGCCATATTCACTGGCGTGAAGATGGCACTGCTTTGCCCAGCTTCCTGAGTCCCCTGCCAGTGAGGCAAAGCCCCAGGGGGCTGTTGGCTGAGGGGCCGGTGTGCTCATTCCAGGAGAGTGGGGGGTGGGTGCTGGCATGGGTTGGAGCAGTGGGACCCCGAAGGGGATCTGCCCCACAGCTCTAATGGGCTTTGTCTTCCCCAACTCTCGGAAGCCCCAGAATGAGGGGTGCAGTTGGCGTGCGGCTTGTGTCTCAGCTTGAGCTCTTCCCTGCCAGCCTCCAGGGAGCAGGGAGGCTGGGGAGATGAATGACCAGGGTAACTAAGGACTCCATGGGGCCACAGGACTGCAGGGGGCAGGAGCAGCCGCACCCCCCCTGCCCCAGGCTGCTTGGGAACAAGCCCTCCGCAGGGGCCAGAACACAGCTTCCCTGGGGAGGCGCACCTGGCCCCCAGCCCAGCCCCCCTGGGCTCCATTCCCCACCCACGCCTGGCCCCAGCTCCCCTCCCGCCTCTGCAGGCGCCCACCAGCGGCAGGGTGGCTGCCTCGGGCTGCGCTGGAGCCAGACAGTCAAAAAAGTGACAGGCCAGGGGGCCAGGTGGGCAGACGGAGGCGTGAAAAGAACTGAGTTGAAGCGAAATGCCATCCCAGCCTCGGCCAGACGGGGCAGACTGATTTTTCTCTTTCTTTCTTTCTTGGTCATTTCCTTTCCCTTCTGCATTTCTCCCCTCTTCTCCGCCTCTCAAACCTCCAATCCCACCCCTTCCCCTGCGTCCCCACCTGCTCTCCCCGGCACCCCCTTCCCTGCACCCCCCCACCCGCTCTGTCCTCCACCTCAGGAACCTGAGCTCAGCCACCGCCGGCCGCCAGACCATGAGAAACTACACGGGACTCATCGACTCCCTCATGGCCTATGTCCAGAACTGCGTGGCGGCCAGCCGCTGCGACGACAAGGTGAGACTGTGGCCCCGCCTCCAGGCCTCCTCTGTGCAGAGCTGCGAGGCCCAGGGCCCCTCTTCTGCCAGTGAGCACGGCACCCTGGACTCCAGGTCCTGCCCTCTTACTCACCCAGACCCTGCAAGGCAGGTCTTGGCTTTCTGGGGATCTTTAAGGTGTGGTCTGGGGACAGGAGCCCGGGGAGTGGCCTGTGGAGGTGGTGTCTGGGTGCAGAGGGCTCTGACCTTCCCGGGAGGCGGTTCCCGGGCGGGCTCCAGAGGCAGACCCTTTCTCCCCCACCAGCGGCGCTGTGGACACAGGCGCTTCCATGGTCTCTCTGTTCCTCCGTTCGCACCTTGCTCGGACGGAGATCATCATCGCCAGTTTCCCTCTTGGGTCGGTTTGAGGGTTCAATTAGTTCATAAGCAAAACAAGAAGAATAGTGCCTGGCACAGAGAGCCCCCCATGAGCACCTGGCACAGAGAGCCCCCCATGAGCGCCTGGCACAGAGAGCCCCCCATGAGCGCCTGGCACAGAGAGCCCCCCATGAGCGCCTGCTGCTGTCGGTAGCAGGGCTGAGCCCTGCGGGCAGCCCAAGGAATCCACAGCGCTGCTCCAGGGCCTCGGGGTCCTCCCTGTGCCATGCTGTCTTCCCACTGCCTCCCAGAAAGGCCCTTGGCAAAAGCACCCTCCCATGCCCTCTGGGCTTTTGGGTACACCAGCACAGACAGACAGACAGACAGGAAAAATCACGGAGGAAAGAGAAGCTGAAAGCTGAGGTATTTCCCCCAGAGTGGGACAGTGACCCGGGAGAGCGGCGAGGTCCTGTGGCCCCCAGGCAACCAGGGCACTGGCCGGGCTTCAGGGGCACCTGGGTCTGCACACGGTTTTGCTGCAGAGGGATCTTTGTGCCCCGCTCCCTCCACTGGCCTCAGGAGAGAGCCTGTCACTCGGCTGCTCAGCCAGGACCCAGTGGCATCGTGCTTTTCTGCTCCGGATGGAACGTCCCCCACACCTGTGTGACCTGGACCCTGGCAGCCAGATTGCCTCCCCCTGAGCGGGGCAGAACACCCTTGGGAGGGCAGTCAGCTGCCCCAGACCTGCAGGAACCCTAAGGGGCAGCTTCCACTGAGCAGGACTGGTCCTCGCCTCACTGGCCTGTGGCCCTGGGGGCCGTTAGCACCTTTGGAAAGGAAGGCTGAGGAGCAACCGTGGAAAGAGGGAGTGGCTGGAGCTCGGGGTGGGTCTGAACCTGAAGGTGTCAGGGCTGCTCCCAAAGGAGCGTGTGCCAGGACAGAAAGCACATCCTTCCGTGGCCCCATGGGGCCCCTGGCACAGGGGCTGCCGCAGCACAAACAGCAACCACCGTCCGGCGGACTCATGATGTGCCAGGCCCCTGATGGGTACTTTCCACGTGTAACCTTCCCAATGGCCCAGGGAAGAGGCGACTGTAGTACCATTTTACAGCTGAGGAGACTGAGGCCCAAAAAGGTGAAGCAATTCACTCGAGTTCACATGGCTAGGACACAACAGAACCGGCTTCAAATGCAGGGCCCAGGAGGGGTCCCTGGGAGGTCCCCTCACACGGGTGGGTGGCTGTGCTGCTCCTGCCCGGGCTCCTCGGTGAGGGCAGGGGCTGGGCAGAGGCTCAGGGCCACGCTTCTGCTTGGCCCCAGTCTGTGGAGAACTGCATGTGCATCTTGCACAACCTGTCCTACCGCCTGGACGCCGAGGTGCCCACCCGCTACCGCCAGCTGGAGTACAACACCCGCAACGCCTACACGGACAAGTCCTCCACCGGCTGCTTCAGCAACAAGAGCGGCAAGATGATGGTGAGCACCCTGGCCTGCAGGACCAGGCCCTGCCCTCCAGCACCCCACCGGGCCTGCCTGCCTCACCCGCCCTGCATCAGAGCCATGGCCTCGGGACCCTCGACACATGGGGGCTGGGCACAGGGCACCCTGCTTGCACACAAACGGGGTCTGAGTCCTTGGGAGGAGGAGCTGAGGCTGCCTCAGGAGTCAGAGGCCCCCCCCACTGTTTGCAGCCTCGCCCCCTCTGACTGTGTAATGGACATCTTCTCCCTGACCTGGAGGCTTGGGGTAGCCAGGGCTCTACGCCACACACACCCCCCTCTGGCCAGGTTCCCACTGCCTCCTGACCCTCCCAGGTTTTCCCAGAGGCAGACCCATGCTGTGGAGGGGCTTGGCTGCAGAAGCCACACCGGGGACGGTCCCTGTCGGCCCGGGGTCTGACTCTGGGAGGGGAGGAAGCTTCAGGGTGTGAGGCCCAAATGCAGCCCCACACAGCTGGGAGGCCGGGCAGCGGCTGGCCTGGAGTGCACTTCCCCAGGTACTGAGAATGTACTCCTCCCTGAACAGAGCCCGGCCACCGTGGTGACGGGCCCCTCATGCCGCAGTGAGGAAAGGGGCCCAGCGGGCAGGCACTTCCTCAGGCTGGTCCACCCGGGAACTCTGCCCCTTGGGTTAGGAGGGCAGGTGGGGGGAGCAGAATGTTCAGCTGGGCCCCCTCACCATGCACCCTATTGACCTGCCCTTTGTCCTCAGAACAACAACTATGACTGCCCCCTCCCCGAGGAGGAGGCCAACCCCAAGGGCAGCAACTGGCTGTACCACTCAGATGCTATCCGCACGTACCTGAACCTCATGGGCAAGAGCAAGAAAGATGCCACCCTGGAGGCCTGCGCCGGCGCCCTGCAGAACCTGACTGCCAGCAAGGGGCTGGTGAGGCACCCCCACCCCGCGAATCCCTGACCCCCCGTCTCCCCAGGTTGCGGTCCGGGCTCCGCCCCCTGCCTTCCCACAAGCCTGTCCCCCGTCTGGGTGTGTGGGCTTCGGACCTTGTTTGCAAACACGAATAGAGGATCTGGTGTGTGCTAGGCTCTGGGCTGGGCACTGGGGACATGGTGAGGGAAACGGCCCAGCCCTCTGGGAACTCCCAGGTGGCATATAGTGGGCGAACCCCCTCGTGCTAGATTCTGCCTGTGCCCACAGAAGCCCCTTCGCCTCGCGACTCCTGGCCCCCTGCCTGGGGTCGAGGGCAGGGAGGAGGGTGTGTCTGTAGCAAGGGGAGTCTCCTGTTTGTTGAACTGACAGAGATAAAAATAGAGGGTCTGGGGCATGGGCAGGTCCAGCAGAGATGCCGCAACCGAATCCCCTTGTCTGGTGGACAGGATGGAAGGTGATGGAGCCCTAGGAGGCCTGTTTGCGACCAAAAGCATTTAGACGGGGAGGCAGTCGCCAACCCCCATCTTCCCTTAGGACAAAGGGCGTCAGGCGGCAGCAGGAGATGGGGGAGGAGGGTCAAGAAGAAACTTCCTGACTGTGAGAGGATGGCGCTGGGGTCCCCAAACCAACCTGGACCGGATTACAGCCAGGAGGGCTTTGTCGCTAGAGGCCAGGATGAGCTGACCGACTTCCAGGGTACCTGGATTGTATCTTCATGTGAGCACAGACCCTTTCTTATCCATCTTTGTCTTGGGCAAGTGCTCAACACATAAGTATTGAATTCTTCAGAGTAGGAATTAAGAAGGACTGTGCTTCCCTAATTGACAAATATCCTCAACCATGTGGTTTCACGTGAGCAGATTCTGCTGGGAAATGTAAGGAGGCACGGCTGGGGCAAGTGGTGGCACTGAGCGAGGGCACTGAGCCTCCCCTCCTGGCACCCGGCTGGGCTCCAGGCAGACCCTGGGGTGCCGGCCGGGTCAGGAAAGGTGTAGCTTTTGGTGTGAGCCGATATGTGGCTGTTTTTGCTGGTGTCTCGACGTGAAAGAGAAACAGTTCTGGGGTTTCTGTGTTTGAGGTTACCTGCCCTCTCCTGCCATGGCACGTGGGGAGGTCCTCACTGGTCCCCCTCCTCAGATGTCCAGCGGCATGAGCCAGCTGATCGGGCTCAAGGAAAAGGGCCTGCCACAGATCGCTCGTCTGCTGCAGTCCGGCAACTCCGACGTGGTGCGGTCCGGGGCCTCCCTCCTGAGCAACATGTCCCGCCACCCCGCGCTTCACAGGGCCATGGGTAAGCACCCTCCACTGCCTCGGGCTGCCCCTTCTTTCCTCCCACTCCAGATGGGGCTTGTCAGATCCCCCACTTTCCCAAGCCTGCTGGAAGGCCACCCTCTACCTACTCCCTGGCCTCCCTGTGCAGAGGTCCACCGGGTCCCGAGCCCTGAGTTGGAGCTGAAATGGAGCCGGGGGGCCTCCTGGCCAGGGGCAGCCCAGAGGGAACCCTCAGCCCCTGCTTCCTGCTGACCCCCGCCCTCTATTCCTTTCTCTCCCAGGGAACCAGGTGTTCCCGGAGGTGACCAGGCTGCTCACCAGTCACACTGGCAACACCACCAACTCAGAGGACATCCTGTCCTCAGCCTGCTACACCGTGAGGAACCTGATGGCCTCCCAGCCGCAGGCGGCCAGGCAGCACTTCTCCAGCAGCATGGTCAACAACGTCATCAACCTGTGTCGCAGCAGGTGCGGCGCCCTCGCCCACCGCCCAGCCCCTCCCCACACTCAGTGCAGGGCAGGAAGCCCTGCGGGAGGAGGCCGCAGGCAGAGGTTCCAGAAGCCAGGAGGGCTGGGGGCCAAGCAGCTGGCAGCCAGGTCTCAGGGCTGCACAGAGGGGCCAGGGGCATGCACCTCTTGGCCAGGGGCCCCCAGAGGGCCGCCAGAGGCAGAGAGCGGCTGGCCCAGCTGCGTGGGAGCTGCATTCCTCTCCACGGGCTCTCTGCTCCAGTACGAGGGCCAGGGGACCAGAATGGGAGCACACTCCCGTGCAGGGGCCCCCAGGAGCCTTCCGGGATGGAGGGGTTGGGGGTCGTGCCCACTGTGTAGAGAGCCCGGCCCAGGGGTCTCCTTGGGGCTTCCACACATCTCCAAGACCTGGAGGTGAGGATGGAAGGAAGGAGGGGCCCGTCCTCACACCTCCCAGAGTCTCACCCGACGAATGAACTTCCCACCCGCCCAGTGCCTCCCCCAAGGCTGCAGATGCTGCCCGGCTCCTCCTGTCTGACATGTGGTCCTGCAAGGAGCTGCAGAGTGTCCTCAGACAGGTAAGTGTCCACACCATCAGGCCCTCCCTACTGGTTAGGCTTTCTGGTACTTTCTCGAACTGAATCCAGTCCAGACAGACCAAGGAAAGACAGAATGGCCTGGCCCACCCAGTGCAGGGAGAACGAGTCACGCTCAGGACAGAGTCGAGAGACAAATGTGCATGACAAGTATGATCAATGCTCTGAACAATCTCTAGGCTCTGGGATCTCAGCAGCTGCTGAGCGCCTGGAGGGCAGAGGCAATCAAGGAATGTGTGAGAGGCCTGGGGTGGGATTCGTTAGGAGCAAACTGAAAAGCAGGGTGGACAAAAGGCACAAAACTCACTTGAGAGCCCCAGGTACTCTGGCCTGAAGGGCAGGGCTGGGCTAGATCGCAAACCCCCTTTAACTTCAGACTGAAGACTTGAGGAGTTTGCCTTCGTCACCAGGAGGCCACGGGGGGCTTTGAGGAAGGGGTTCCATCCCACTCCTCCCTGTTGTCATTGACAACAGCCGTTCCGGGGCTAGGCCAGTGCTTCTGTCCCCACAGCACCTGCGCACCCTCCTATCACCGGGCTGCCACAGCCATGGTGAGGCAGGCCGTGTGGCTTATGTCCGTCCTGCTGAGTAGGAGTCAGGGACCCAGGAGTTTGCCGTGATTCAGTGAGTCAGGGCAGGAGCAGGGCCGCGACCCAGGACTTCTCACTCCTGGGCTCTTCCCACCAAACACAGCCGCGTGCAGCAGGAGAGAGCGAGAAGTCTGCTGGGAGGAAGCCAATGGCATGGGGCACTTGCCCAGACCCAGCAGGACTGGGACTTGGGACCACCTGCCATCCTGGGTCCCTCATGTTCCTACAGCCCAGCGAGAGCTGATGGGGCTCTCAGAGCTCGGGGCTGGCACCAGGGGCCCCTTCTGCGGTGCTCATTTACTCCAGAGCACTTGTGGAGCACCTGCTGTATGCTAGGAGAAAAACAAAGACGAGACTCCATCCACTGGGACCTGGGGGACTGGGGGGCTGCCGAGGGAGGGCGGAGCCTGCAGAGCAGCGGCTCCTCATGACCAGTGCCAGCCCTGGCTCCGGTGTTGAAAACGCCCTCCCTGCAAGAGCTTTTCTCAGGATTTAAAAAAATAGGGACATTCAGAGGCAAGAACAACTGACAGCTTTTCTAGTCTGATCCTGGTTGTTGTCAAAAGAATCAGGACTAGCTCCGCCCCTCCCGCCTTGAGCAGGGGTGTGCAAATAACCCAAGTGAGCTGCTGGAAGCCCAGGCCCACTTCACTAACTCAAGGATAGGAATGGCCTTACGCTTCGTCGCACGTCTAACGAGGCCAGTTTTAGCCCTGACCGTGTATGTAATGTGCCCAAAGAACCATGGTTCACGCCTGTGCAGGCTCTGGAGGGGCCGTTTCTTCCCCAAGAATGGTATCTCACATGGTTGCTGCTTCTCCCCTGTAGCAAGGTTTCGATAGGAGCATGCTGGGGACCTTAGCCGGGGCCAACAGCCTCAGGAACTTCACCTCCCGGTTCTAGGAAAAGGCCACTCGAGCAAGGTCAGCTTGCAGGTAAGAACTGTCCCACCTGTGGGCGAGGGGCCCTCCAGGATGTGTGGAGCAGCCTCAACCAGCGTCAGAGGGAGGGGCCAGGCCTGTGCTCCCCAAGGACACAGAAGCATCCTAGCTCTGGGAGTCAGCCTGGCTCTGGCCGACACAAGGGCTGTGAGGACGGCTGTTCAGACCTCTTGGTCTGAGTGCAGGAGCTGGCGCACTGCATGATATCAGGGGTGTGCAATGGCCTGGTGGGGTCAGCAGGCCAGAGGTCCAGGCACAGCTACTGAGTACAGCTGTGTGTGGGCACACTACACAGCCCAGGCCTGCCATTCCGTGGATTACAGTGTGAATGGTCCCTCTGCAGTGCTACAATCTGTCATTCCGGGCTTGGGCATCTACAGCTCACTGTCTTATCCTTTTATAATCCACTTTCCAGTCTCTGCACATCCTAGAGAGGACAAGCTTATTTCTAGCTGATGACTCTAGGGACAAAAACCTCAAGCCAAAATCTATGACAAAGGAGTGCAAGTCTTAGCTTTCATTAGAATCACCTGATGGCTACAAAGCCCACCCCTGGTGCTGCCCCAGCAGCTCTGACTCAGTGGCTCTGGAGTGGAAAATTCATTTTTAAACAAGCATCCAAAGTGTTTCTGATGCAAGTGAGCCAAGGGCCACACGTAGGTCATCACACTTACATCAGCAATCCTAGAGAGCGTCACCAGAGGTGGCCCTGGCGCGGAGCCATCTGCAAAGAGCCAGGGATGAGGACAGGATCTCCTGAGCTGAAGGGGACTTGTTAGTGCCCCAGCTACCTGCCAGCACCCCAGCACCTGCGGAGGGTCTGGAAGGGAGGGGAGCTGTGACTTTGATCCAGATAGAGACCACCGTCCCCTGGCAGATGAGCTTCAAGAACACGAGGGAAAGGAGAGGGCACAGTCTAGATGCTCGGTGCTGGGCACCGTGGTGGCAGCCCAGCGTAGGTGTGGCAGCTGGGGCACAAAGCCGACAAGCTCTGAGGGTAGGAACAAGCCATGAATGTGTCAAGGGTGAGCCTGCGTCCGTGTGCTGGGCGGGAAGGGGGCGCAGTGCTGGGCCCAGCTGCTGGTGGGCCTGCCGCCCTCTCGGTGCTGACTGGAGGACTTCTTTTCCAGAAGCGATGTGACCCACTGAGAAGACCTCAGGCCTTGCTGGAGGGGTTATTCTGTCCACCACGTGCAGTATTTGGAAAAGTTCAAATGCAACTGAGAACAAACCTGAAAACTATGGATGATGGAAATATTTTTAGATTCCTTTTTTTTTTTCCTTGGGGGAATTGGCAGGCGATAGGGGTTGGGGGAGGGTGGGGGGGTACTTTCTTGAGTTAAAGGGGCTTATGTCTGATGTTAATACTTCTTTCGCTACGAAATGGTATATATATATGTGTGTATAATGTGTGTGTGCATGCACGTGTGTGCATGAGCACCTAATAGCATGACCACAGACTGCAAAAAGCTAGATCCGATATTTTATTGCAGCTCATGGGTGGTAAAAGGACTCCCCGTGTTTCTTACTGACAGGCAAGTATGGTGCTTTTGCTTAGCTGCCTGGAGGTCCTGAAGTGTATTATGCCAGGGCAGGGTCCCTGCCCGGAGTGAGGCCCGTGAGGAGTCTGCAGGGGGACTGACCCCCGAGGACGAGGCAGGAGGGGAGAGTAACCCGGGCTGGGGCTAACCTCCCCTCTGAAGAGGCGGCCGTGCAAGAAGGGAGGCTGGCATGGATACTGAGGTTCACGGTATCTCAGGGGAAAATCTAGTCTGATAGGCTGCCCTTCCCACAATGCCACAAGGACAAGGACTGGGGCTGGGCAGGGGTGGGGCTCCAGAGATGGGCAGGGACAGTCTGGCTTGCTTTGCTCTATGAAGTCTGTCCCAGAAGAGTAGGAGACAGAGAGAGGGGCCTGTCCATTCTCCTGGGCTGTGTACCATCAGAGCAGGCTCAGCAGAAAGCCCATGCCTTCAAGGGCTTGTAACCTGCCTGCTGCAAGAGAAAAGGTGAAATGGTGCTCAAGGCCAAGGAGCTGTTCACCAAATGGCTGTTCAATCTTCCTTATCCCAGTGGAGTGGGGGTCAGGCTGGGGCTGAGCAAGGACCTGCCCCAGCCTCCAGTGGGACAGAGGCCATTTGGAAATTAACCAAGAGGACACTTCCCTGCCTGCCTGCTGAGATTCAAATGAAGGAGTGTTTGGGGTCCCAGGAGACTTGAGAATTTGAATAGACCAGGAGAGTAGCTGTCACGTCAGGGGCGGCAGCGAGCCCACACCCCAGCCCCGGCTGTCCCCACCTTCCCCTGAGCCACAGCCGTCCTGTCTTGCCCTGGCATGTGTTAGAAGAGGCCCATCAGGGGCACCAGCCACAGCCCTGGCCCCTGACTCTTGTGCATTTCAGAGCAGGGGAAGCAGAAGGGCCTCCTGTAAATAGCCCTCGGTATACACTGTAAGACAGGTGGAACGGAGGGTTCCCAAGCTCTCCCGTCAGCCTCCACTGGCCGCGTTGCCATCAGCGGTGTTAGAAGGAGGTTGCTGCCTGGTCCATACCCTGCCCCCTGCTCCTCAGCCCCCCAACCTCCTCCCAAGTCTCCTACCCCTCTGCACTACCCCCAGTCCAGCCCCACTTCTTTCCGCAGCACTCCGAACTGGAAAACACCTTTCAGGACTAGAGATGTGCCATGAAGAGAGGTGGCAGCTGAGCCTGGGGTGGGCCAGCCACGTGCTAACCGGCCCCCTAGCCAGGCGTCCCGCAGGGCTGTAGGGCTGTGGCATTCCCCCACCTCCTGCCTCACCCCGTCCTCAGGGCCTGCCTGGGGGCCTGGTCCCACCAGACCATCCTGGATATAGATTTCAAGATGACTCCTCTGCCAGTCATCAGGGCCCAGAGGAATGCATTTCTTTAAAAAGTATGTATTTTTTTAATGTTTTTAGAAACACCAACATGTGCCGGGCGCTGTTATAAGCACTCGGGACAGTTGGGTGGGCAGAGCAGAGCACAGCCAGAGTGAAGAGCCAGGTGGGCCCAGCCCTCTGCCCTGGGAAGGTGGCAGCTTTGCAGGCCCCGGTGGCCAGGGTGGACAGGCCTGACTTCAGTGACCTCTCGCGCCCTCCCAGGCCAGGTCCCAGGGCTTGTCATCAGGCCTCTGACCCACGCCTGCCACTTTGGAAGAGGCAAACCGGAGAGGGGCCTGAGGATGCGTTTCCTAGAGAAAAGGACTAAGGGGCTCACCGGGCTGCCCGAGCCAAGGTCCATCTCTGTATTTTAAGCCCACATTGGCCTCAGGCTACCAGGGTTGGACCCCCAAACAAGATGCTCCAATGCAGGGCCAAATGAGGAAGGGCACAGACCACTGCCCTAACCCCCAGCTGAGCCTGAGACAGATCCAGTCATTGGCCACAGCAGCCTGCCCAGTAGGGCCAGACCAGCAGCACGGGTGCCCCCTTCTCCCAGGAACTCGGCAGGCAGGGGTGCCCCCTCCCGTCCACCCCGCCCAGCTGAGGGGTGGGATGGCTGTGGCCAGGGGATGCTGCACAGTGCCTGGAGCCCATCCTCTGTGTCTGTCTAAGAGCCGTGCTGGCCGCGCCCAGTGTCCCTGTGTGATACGCTATGTATTTGCTTTTTTGGAACTATAGGAAATCAATAAATTGCTAGCGTTTCTTTGAGCTTTTCCAAGAAGTGGATTATTTGGGGTGCCATCGATGAATGAAGAGCTGCCCACTCTTTTCCAGGATCGCCCTTACTGACCCCGTGCCTGGCAGGGTTGAGACCACCTCCTGGGGGTGGGGGCACACCACTCAAAGATTCCTGCTTGGTGTGGGCACGTGTCACCTGCACGGGAGCTCCCTGATGCCAGAAGTAAACTGAGGCCCAGGCAGGGAACAAATAAGGCCATGTCACACCGCTTGTAAAGGGGAAAGTCACCACAAGCATAAACATACTCAGGCAGGGTACCTGTAGGAAAGTGGACATCATGTAAAAGTGGTGCATGTTTACTGCAATTGTCCTCTACCTGGGCCTGTATGAGGGGCTGAAGGGTCACAAAAGCAGAGGGTATGCTGGGCCCCAGCATCGATGGGCTCATAAGGGATGCAACACACACATGGAACTTTCTAAGACACAGGTAGCACATTCTAAGAGGCAGTTTGGAGGTGACCATCAGTGAGAGTCCCGGCCACCTGGTAGAGAAGGTTGGGAATTTCAGAGAAGGAGCTGGAAATGAGCTTCTCGCAACCTGGGAGGGTGGTGCTGGCAAGCGCCTCTCTCCAGAGCCCTGACCTCCCAGGTCATCCATCCCTTTGCTAATGGTCAGGAAGGCCAGGGAGCAGGGGCAGTGCCCAGGGGACAGAAGATGGCTTGTCTGTGGCCTACGTCGTTAATACACTAAGTTTGGGCCTTTGAATATGTCTTGAGACCTGAGAAACATGTATCGGCTCTGGAATGTGAGATGGAATTACACATTCCAGATCATAAATGCATAGTCATTAAGCTTTGCTAACACAGAACATACATGCGGAAGAGCACACAACTGCAATGTGTGCGGCTCTGAATCTTCACAAACTGAACACACGAGCAACCAGCACCCAGATCAAGAACAGCTTGCCACCTGCACCCAGAGCCCAGCTCGGTCCCTGCCTGTAACTGTCTCATTCCCCAGGGGCAACCACTGTCCTGACCTCCTCACCCCAGAGTAATCTTGCCTGTTTTTTTCCTTGGCATGAATGGAGTCAATATGTTCCTTTTGGTGTCTGGCTTCCTCAGCTCCTGTTCACAGGATTCACCCATCCCTGTGACACGTCACGGTCACTGCGGTTTGGCAGTCCATCCTGGGAATGTACTGCAAGGAAAAATGCAGTATTACATCCCCTCGTGGCTACGCCTGGTATTTACAAGCATTGGAAACAATGTGCAGATTAGTTGTCTCACTTCCCAGTAGTTCCCACGTAGGATATGACTACTGGGAAATTATAACTAACAGTAAAAAAAAAAAATGGATTCTATGTAGGATGTGGGTATAGTAAGCGTGGGAATGCCAACGGGCCCAAAGGTCTTACTTAAGTCAGTCATCCCTAACCAGAAGGGTGGCAGGCCCTTCTAGACCCTCAAAGGACCGGCTGATGAATAAGGGGCCCTGGGGTCCAGCAGCAGAGGGAAAGGCCGAGCTGGTGGCAACAGGAGCAGCCGGGAGCTGAGACTATGGCAGAGGACAGGTCTCAAGACTGGCGGCTGAGTGTCCCAGGCCCCACATGCAGGAGGCCCACAGTATCTGCTGCTGCGCCCGGGAGCCGTTTCCTCCCGTGCCCTTTGGCCGCTGACCTGGCCCAGGGCCCAGTACCCCCGCCGGAGTCCAAGCTGCTTTGGGGATAAAGTCCTCCGGCCGTCCCCGTGCACCACGCCTTAGAACAGAGCACACTCTGTTGCCCAGCGCAGGCGGAGAAAGAGCGACAGGAGTTGTTAATAATAATGATCATCTTCTCACTGGAGGGACTACAGAATGACCCCTTTACCCTTCAAAGCCGTAGGGTATTATTCACTTTCTGTTTTAATCTTTACTTCCTTCAGAGCATTAAAATCCAGTTCACAGATGAGAAAACTGAGACGCAGAGAGAGAAACTTGCCCAAGGTCATGTGGCAAGTTTATGGCAGAATAAAGGCTGAGGCCCAGGCCTCCTCTGCCAGCCCAGGTGTGCTCTGACCAGCTGATGGGACCCCTCCCAGCTGCCAAGGCTCTGGGACACGAGACAGGCCCAACACAAAGGCCATGCTGTGCATAATTCAACCTTTAGTGATTCAGAAGCTCCAGCTTCCTTGAGGCAGGCAACAATTACATGTTTTATGAGCTGGGGTGGCTGTGCAGACAAAAGTTGATTCATGGAACAGCAGATACTGTACCAGACACAAATCTACTGTGAGGATCATCTAATCTGGGGCCAGCTGGTCCGGTTGGTTATAATCTGGGGCAAATAAGAGCAGAGCCACAGGACAAAACATGCCTCAGTGACAGCAGCAGGTGTCCCCCACCCTGTGTGGCCATTCTCATACCTGCCACTGCTCAGCAGGGTGCAGATGTCACGGCAGCATGTCAGCCCTCTAGGGGAGCTATGTCAAAGCCAACGGGCCCCTCTGGTGGGGGGCCAGCAGCAGCGTCCCATATAAGGAAGGGCCCGCTGCTCCCAGCGCTCCAGACTCACCTAGTCTCACCCTGGTGAGTTAAAGCGAGCGCTCCAGCATTTACCAGCTGGTTCTGAATCTCCAGGCTGTAAACGTCACCCCCTCCATTAGAATCCTTCTCTCTACACCTCTTTCAGAAAGGAAACTTCCTCCTGGTCCCTGAGGCCAAGTGAGGCCCCCACTGAGCCCACGTGTGCCATTCTGGGTCCTCTTGGGCTCACACTCCTGCATTCTGGGGCCCAAAGTTTTCTGGAGGACAGCTGGGCTGTAGGACACAGGGATAGACTTAGAGGGGAGTGAATGCACACCTATTATGTGACCACATGCTACTTACCTTTAACCTTCACATCCTTGCCTCAAAGTAGGTATCACTAATTGTCATTTCATGGATAAGGAACTAGGGTTCAGAGACGCTGAGTAACTTGTTCAAGGTCACACAGCTGGTGGGTCATAGACGTGGAATGTGAGCCGGTCTGAGGCCAAGGCTCCTGCTCTTCCCCCTTCACTAAAACTGCACCTGGACCACAGTTGCCAACAATTGGGTTGCCTCCTGAACTGCCCTCTAGCAACCACCCTCGCCCGCTGACCCGCTGAGCCCTCTGTAACCTGGTTCTGAGACTGGATTGAGCACCTGTGCCCGGGTCCTGTACTGCTCACTTTTTTTTTAATTCAAGAAACACTCGGACAAAAACTTCTTGTCCTCCAAAAACCTCTCAAGACAAAAGTAGAAGTTGACCCCCCACTCTTGCTGGCCCCTCCGAGCGGACGAAAGCCCTCTCCAGGCAGCCAGCCAGTCCTGAGTCCGAAGGGGGCGCTTCTCGTCCAGACCCTCTCCTCTGTCCTGCCAGCCTAGAGCCGGCCCCACCTGGTCCCCACTCTGTCCTCTCCGGCCCTCCCGGGGCAGAGCCTCTGTCCTTGGCGCCACGATCCAGAGCTCCTTGGTGGCCAGACAACTGGCAGGACCCTAGGGCAAGGGTGTAGCCCCAGGGCTGGGGGCTGGGCAGCACACTGCGCTCACTCCGCATGGGCTGCTCACATCAGGGCCACACACCGCCAGGGGGAAGTGACAGGGAAACACTCTCCTTGTCAGAGGATTTCACACGAACTTCCGCCCCTGAGTCCTTCCCGTGAGTGCCAGCTAACACGGAAGGCGGAAACCCCAAACAGGTGAGATGGAAGAAAGCCTGGTGGGAGGGGCTGGGAATGGGGGCTCCAGCTGCCCACCCCTTTCTTCCAGGGGTGATCCTCAGAGCCCCAGGCTCCAAAGGGCAGCTGGGAAACCTCTGATCTAGTCCAACTCCTTCTTCTTGCAGGTGAGGAAACAGTGCCAGAGAGGGAAAGTGACTTGCTCAGGGTCACAGAACAGTTCAGGCTGCAGAACCGGCGTAGAGCTCGGGTCTCTGGAACTGCAAGCCGGGCCCTTTCTCCTGCACTGCCCCTCCCCTCCCGCTGGGCCAGGTGCAGCTTCTCCTGCTCCCACAGCGCTGTGCTCAGGCCTAGCATGCCACTCCCGGCCCTGGGCAGTGGCCACATCCTTTTGTCTCTTTCTGCACTGACCGTGAGCTACTTGAGGGCAGAGACCCCAGCAGTGCCTGGCATGGAGAAGGGGCTGCATACTCCACACACAGGCGCACCCCACAAGGCTGACTGAATCTGCGACAGCAGCTGGCACCACGTGGGCACAGAGCCGAGCCTTGGTAAAGCTTCGGTCCCTGGATGATTAAGTAGGACTGTTTCTGCAGCTGCAGCATCGGTGGCTGGGACATAGCAGGAGACAAACAGATGCCAAGCACCCTACATTCTACAGAGAGCCCAGCATCCCTGGGGCATCTTTGAGCACAGGCAGAAAAGAGAAGAGGTTCAAAGGCCGTAGAGAATCAGCCAGAGAACAAGAATGGCCGGCGAACCAGGGGATTGTGGCGCCTGGAAGCCACGTGAAGAAGTGTGAGCAGGTGCAGGGAGGGACCCGCTTTGTGCAGTGCTGCTGGCGCGACGCAGATGAGGGAGGAACCTGGGCACTGGATTTACGGCTCTTTTCTTTTTTTGGCCTCTTTCTTCCACTCCCCCGCTTAGGTAAAATTTAGATACAGGAAATGCACAAACCTTAAGTGCGCCATTCCATACATTTTGACAAATGCCCACACCACTGTCCAAATACAGAACATCACTTTCACCCCATAAATTTCCCTCACATGTTTTCCCAGTCAATCCCCCTTCCTCCTGAGAGGCAGCCATTGAGTTTTTTATGACAGCTTAATTGTGCCTGTGAAGAAAAACGCAATGTCTGTGGGATCTCGAGTGACGTACCCCCTGCCCTTTCTGATATTGGTCGTTTGTGTTCTTTGATTTTCTGAACAGTCCAGCCAGGAGTTCATCTTTTCAGAAACCAAATTCTGACTTTCTTAACTTTGTCTTTAAGATCTGTTTTCTTATTCACAGTTTCTGTTATTATTTCCTTTCTTTCCCTTGCTTTGGGTTGACTATGATTTTTTTTCTAGATTCATAAAGTGGGAACTCAGGTCATCGATTTTAGGCCTTTCGGGCATTTTAAGTTCCCTATCAGAACTCTCTCTGGGACCCTCTCCTTTTAATATTTCCCTCCTCCACTCTCCAACTGCCTAAATTCTTGCCACTAATTCTTCAATCCAAAAAGACCGTGAACTTCTTTTTGAGTTTTTGACAGTCTGCAAGGAGCCAATTGCAGCCTGTTATTGGGAGGAAAGTTATTAAAATAGATGACTTACCCCAATGTAGTTTTATTCTTCTGAGTGCCAACTCCCCTTCGTTTTCTGACTGCTTTTGGCCACCCTTCCACACCCTTGGGGAGCTGCTACTTTTCATGTTTGTGCAGAGTTCTTAACTATTATCTGTGGAAAGATGATTTGATAAGACTTACTCCACCATTATCTGAAGGAGAAACTTCAGAAGAGAAATGGGATGGTTTCTGTAAGTAGGTGTGACATCAGGAGAAGCCTTTTTGTAAGATTAAAAACATGTTTTATATGCTGATGGGGATAATCGGCAGAGGAGAAATTGATGATAGAGAAAAGGGATTGCTGGCGTGATGTTCTCGAATGGACCAGGGAGTACGGGGCGCACATAACTGGGGGGCGGCCCCGGATAGACAGGGCAGCTCGCCAACAGTCACAGAGGCAGCAGGTGGGGAGAGGGAGGGGACAGGTGGGCTGGAGCTCCTTCGCTTTGCTTCCATGGTCTTGGTGAGAGAGGAACCCCAATTATTGTCTGAGCGTGAGGGTAGAGGAACACGTATCAGATGTTTGGAAGAGAGAAAGCACGTGTCTTGCCGAGGGTTTCAGCCCCGGGAAAGTTTCCTATGGATTCAGTGAGACTGAGAAACGATAATGGAACGTCTTGGGGTAAAAGGGTTTATACCTGCCTCTGTTCTCCCAGCAGCAGGTCGAGCACTGGGATCCTATCCGCACCCAGCAGTCTGCAGGTCCGGAATCGGCCCCAGTCTCTGCCTCCGCCCAGAGCACGGGGCGGACCTCCTTATACAGTGACTCCGTCAATACTAGCTCATTGCTACCGGTGTGGAAGCAGTAGCCCAGCAGCGGGCCTGTTACCGCGCCAAGGAGTTTAGGGCAGGGCAGGTGGGGATCCTGGACATAGGAGCTTTGATTTTCCCCACAGCATGAAACAGTTTTCCAGGGAAATAGGAGAACTACAGAGCTAGCAAAATACAGTAGGAAAGGCGACACCACAATCCTTCCTGCGGCGGTGGGCGCGACTGGGAAGGACTCAGGACAGGCGTGCTTTCTCCACCCACACTTCACCGCCACGTAGGAGCTGGTGCAGAGTCGGTGAAGTCTTTAACCAGGAATTTTTCCAAGCAGGTTCAATGAGGAAAGAGGGTATTAAGGGAGCTCAGGTGGTACTCAGGGGAGTGATTCTACACGGACAAGGGCTTGAACCTGGGGAAGGAAGGAGAGAACATGAGGGGGTGGAGAGCTACCTAAAATTAAGGTGTTAGAATGAATGGATTATAGGGGCTAAAGAATTATGAAAGGTGGAGGATATGAGGGGGTGAACTATAAGTCAGGACACGGTAATCAGAAAGTATGTTACCTAAGGTTAGGTGACCATGGAGTGAATGGCTACGAGAGGGCAGAGGAAACATCATTGGAGAAGAGATCAAGGAACCACAAGGCCAAGATGTTGGAAGGACTGTACTTGTTGGCATCGAAATCACCAAGAATTCCACCAGAATTCGTACTGAGAGTGACGGCAGGCTGAAGTGGTCAGGGACACAAGGAGTGTGGCCCGGGGCTCAGGGTCTGCCGCAGGGGTGTAGCGGTTGGGCAGCATGATAACATGTTCATTTAATCAAACTGAAGTCAGGCACCGAGGCCCCATCAGATTTTCTTTTCTCCTGGATTCCACCTGCAGTAGCTTCCAGTCAACACACAAACACCACCGGGTGGAGGAGACGTGCTCTCCCAGCCCAGGGTAACCCAAGAACAAACTGCTGTTAGGGCTCAGTGAGGAAAGGTCCGGGCATCACGGCCGCCAGGTCTGAGCCCTGTGGACCAAAGTGTGCAGCCAGCAGTCACAGTAGCTGACCCCCAGCTGGGGTCTGGGTGCAGGCTGGGGCAGCAGCCGCCTGCAGACACGCCTCATTACCAGCCTGCCGGCTTATACTTAAAGGAGAGATGGGAAGGTTGGCAGAGAGGTGCGGGATGGGGCAAGAGTGTGGAAGGGAGCAGAGGAGAGGGCCTTGGTCTTTGCTAGAAAGCCAGACGTTGTCTGTCTCTGCTGCCCACTCAGGGGACATCGAGGCACCGAGTGAGGAGAGCTCACAGGCAGACTTCAGACCCCTTGTGGCTGCCCTCAGAGCATCTTCCCGCTTCCCAGCACCGCCCTGGGCCTTCTCTTCTTTGCCCAGGGCCCCTCAGCGTGAGGCCCACACCTGAGTATTTTGATTTGTTTGCTTTGAGAAACAAAAAACAAAGGTGGATGAGGCTGCTGCCCCCGAGTCACCAAGCAGGAAGCCATGGCTTCATCTTTGATACCTCCTCCCCCACTCAGGCACCAAGTCCTGACAGCTCTGGAATGCCACCGCACCTCCACACCCACTACCATGGGCTTAACAGGGCCACCATCAAGCCTGGCCTTGACGCCTGCAAGCTGCTGGCCCCACCAGCCGGCCTCCCCTCTTGTCCCCACCACCACCACCCACAGTCACCAGACAGTGCCACCACCAGAGCACTCTCTGAAAATAATGCTGATTATACCCATCCTCTGCCTAAAAACACCAGCCAGCTCCTAGTGTCTGTAGCTAGGATTCTTAGGCTGCCACCCAAGGCCCTCCTGGGCTCTGGGCGCCGCTCTGTGCCCCACAGTCTTCCCTTCGCCCACTGCCTGCACTCCACCCATGCTAGGCATCTCCCCGGGCATGGTGCGCCCGTTCCATCCTGCTGCCCTCATGCTGTTTCCTCTGCTGCTGTGCCTTCCCCAAGCTCTACCTGTCAAAACCCTGTTTACCCTCTGAAGCCCGACTTGCATGTCCTTCTATCTCTGCCACCGGCGGGTTTGCACCTGTGCGGAGGCCCCGATCGGGCCTCGACTTGTTGGCCTGTGTCCCTCTTCTGTGGAACGTGGAGTTCCCTGTGGGCAGGAAGGGCAACTTGGTCGTGTTTGCGTCCTCTCTCAACCACCAGCAGTGTCCAGCGCAGAGCATGTGCTCGACACGCACGGAGAAGGAATTGCACATGACTCTGGGCGTAGCATCCTACAATTGTGTGCTGAGCTTACCTTGAAAGCCTTGCAGGTCTCCCTTCCCACTATCTGACCCTGAAGGTCCATTAGCACAACCTCCACGTTGGTCAAGCAGCCCTCAGAGCCCCTCCTAGAAGCTGCCTTGTTAGACACACCTCTGAGACTCCCCAGCTCCTGGACCTCTGTGGCTTCCACTCACGGGCCCTTGTCTACACCCACTGCGGCCGCAGAGAACAGACCCAGTCCCTCTTCCTCAGGACATTGCTTCCAACATTTGCCCCTGAGTTTTCTCAAACGCAGGCTAAGCCTTCTCAGTTCCCTCAACCTTTCCTTACAGGGCATGTCCGGTGTCCCTCTCGCTGTCTCCTCACCCTACTCTGAGCACACCCTAGGTTGTCATCCTCCTTCTAAGAGCTGGAGCTCTGAATGGAACATGGGACACCCTACACGGTCTGAGCAGTCCCAAGGGCAGAGGGATGGACCTCTCAGGTGCAGGGCATCCATTTCTAGTCCACTCTGCCATCCAGACCTGGACATGGCCGGGTCCCTGGCCCCTCTGAGACCCCACTCCTTGGAAGCTCATGCAGAGGTCCTCTTGACAACAGGTCCCAGGTCTGTGGTAGATGGTAATGTGCAACCTCCTCCAGGAGCTGGTTTTGTGGGAGCAGGAAGCTCGGCATGCGTGTGCTGGTATTTGGACACGGAACTCTCCAGTGCGCATGGATCCGGCTTTGGGATGAAGGCACTCTCAGGTAACTCCGTGCTGATGGGGAAGCAGCCCAGAGGCCCTAAGAAGTGATGTCTCAGTATAATTGCCAGGAAGTCGCAGCTCTGACACAGGACTGTGAATGACCTCGGGAAAGCCTCCTCACCAGTTTCCTGCTAAAATGTGGGGGGTGGGGTCTGGTGTCCCTTCTCATGCGGCCACTCCACACTGTCACTGATGATGCTTGGAGCACCAGCACTCTCAAAGCCTCTTTATCCCGTGTCCACCCTGCTGCCCAGGATCTATACTAGTGCCAAACCCTGGCCCTGCCTGACCCTGCTCCCCGGCCGGGGCTGGGGAGCCCACAGTCCTCCGCAGATTCCCACACCCCCACCTCTGCCTCCTCAACCACACCGTGCCCGTGGCGGGAGGCAGAGGCCAGAGCGGTGAGTCGGGCTGCCAGCTCGGGCCCTGCCGGCTCCGCCTTCCAACTAACCCCCGCATCAGCAGCAGCCCCACCAGCTGCCGGGTTGCCCAAGTCCTTCCCTGCCTCCCCACCCACGGGGGGGTCACACCTGCCATTCCGGTGGCCAGCAGGGACTCCTGCTCCAGGACCAGGCTGGTGGACTTGGAAGAACAATAGCTAGTGAGGACAGCTGGTTCCACAGACCCTGGGTGAGGTGACCCCCTGCTCTCCCGGCCGCTGCCCAGAGGACCTCGGAGGAAGGGGAGCCCCATGGATCCTCTCCAAGACCAGCAGACTCCCACACCCCCAGGTTCTCTCTGGAAGGGGCCCCTTAGCCCCTCCATAAGATCCTTAGTGATCCGTGTGCACACACGTGTCTGTGGGTGTGAGTGTGTACGGAAGGGAATTTGATTAGCATTTCAGTCATCCCCGCGGGGTGTTCAAGGTGCTAAGTGACAAAAGAGCTCTATGTTTGCAAACTCTAGGCTAGATGACCCTAACAGTTTTCTGTACTCATATTCCCAGAAGCTTTAATGTCTAACATGTGCGGCAGCAGAGAGAGGAAGAGAGAGGGAGTGGGGTGACACGAAGCCCCTCCTGAACTTGTTTGAAGAATACTTTTTTAGAGCCCCAGGGTCCCAGAGGACCAGTCAGGGCCATGCTCGGATTGTCCGAGCTTGAAAGGAGATTCTGAATCCCAGACAGAGGCCCTCCTGGGATGTGGTAAATAGTGAACCACGTGGGCATTGGTCTACCTGATGACACCTTCCAGGGCAGTTCTGATGGGCCCTGGCCCCAGCCAGCTGAGCAGGTTGCTGTGGAAGTAAGGTCAGGCCGGAGGCCGCAGCAGGGCCTGTGCCGTTATTCACCAAGTTTGAAACCCTCTCTCCTCTGTTTCCAGTCAGCCTGGTACCAGCTGACCCAGATTCCGGGAATCTCCACTTTTCTGGGCTTGGAACCACTAGGGTAACCTTGCTTGGTGATTCTCACAAGCTATAGTGTGCCTCTGTCTCTCTCTGTCTCTCTCTGTCTCTCTGTCTCTCTGTCTCTCTCTTTGTCTCTCTGCCTCTCTGTCTCTGTCTCTGTCTCTCTGTCTATCTCTGTCTCTCGCTTGTGTCCCTGGGGAATCTCGTTAAACTGCAGGTTCTGAGCTTCTGCGTTTCTGCAAGCTCTCATGTGATGCTGTTTGGCCAGTCTGTTGAACGCACTTTGAGTTGTCAGGTAGCCAGTCTAGAAAGGCTTCCTGGAAGAGGAGACCTAAGGAGAAGGGAGACTGGAAGGAAAAGATACCAAAAAACAAAGCTGGGCTGCAGAGTGATAAGACAGTGGGGAGAGTCTGTCCAAGTGGGGTGGGTTTGGAGGGCTGGTGGGGGCCAGGAAGCCACGGGCACAGGTTTCCAGGTCAGTAACGGGGTAGGAGGCACAGGGGAGGGCTGGAAGATGGACACCCGGGGGTGTAATTGGCAGAGGGTTCCATGGGCCGCACAAGGATTGGCAGTGATTCTGGCGCCAGACCCAGGAACCACACCTGGGGTGAGCTCTAGTTCCTCAGAAGAGTGGGCGGGTGCCTTGGGCTCCATGTCACCCCACCTCCCAGAAGGGACGTCTGCCCTCCCAGCAGGAGGTGGGGATGTCATCAGCACCTTCCCTGGCCTCCCTTCTCTGCTGGCTTTAGGGCGAGGCAGGATGGGCCGACTCACCGGGCCAGCCCATCTTCCCATGAACAGCGAGTCCCCGGCTTGGTTCAAAGAAAGAGAGGGCAGGAAGGAGGGGCCAGGCCGAGGCCTCCCTATGCCCAGGGCACAGCAGGGAGAGGGTCCCTAGCTGGGGGCAGGAGAGGGGAGGCAGAGCCGGGGTGGGCACACAGGGAGGGAAAGGACAGAGGGTCCCCCTGGAAAAGGGATCCTTTCTCTCCCCACAATACTCCAGAGATGCTGGCAAGCGCTCATAAGTGGGGCAGGCGGGGTCCTGAGCACTTACCTCGGCTCATGTCATTCTCACAACCCAAGGAGGGCTGTTGAGATCATCCCTGTTTGACACATGAGAAACTGAGGCTCAGGAACTTGGCCAGGGTCACTCAGCAAGTATGTGGCAGAGCTGGGACTGGACCCAGAGTCTGTGACCTTGAACACTTACCAGAAGACAGGAGATTCTGGGGGCACACGTGATGTCTCCCCACTCCTGACCACCTCCACCCACTGTCTGGCCAGTGAGGACCCCGTCCTAGTCCACTTCAGTCTGAACCTCACATTCGACTCAGGCCCGGTCCACCTGCCCAGCCCAGCCCAGACTTGGGCGGGGGGGGTGGGGCGCAGGCTGGGCTCCACTAGCTCACACACCCCTTTCCTTGGCCCAGGAAGAGAGGGGGCTGACTCTGATTCGGTTCCGTGGGCAGCCGGGGAGAATCACAGGGAGAGCTCAGCGGGAGAGTCCCAGGAAAAGCCAGGCCCCCTCACCTCAGGGGCCAGGGCCTCGGTCCCGTCCTTTCCGCCCAGGTTCCTTGTGGCACTGGGAGCAGCCTGGCGCCGTCTCAGCCCCACATCCAAGCTCCATCACACCCCTCCCACCACCACACACCATCACCCTGGCCCCCTCTTGGATCTAGGGGTACACCGAGTGGGACAGTCTGCGTTCTGGGGGAGGCACCCCGAGCAGAAGCCTCCCGGGCCCTCGGGAGCCATGTGGCAGGTAGTCAGGAGTCACAGGTACTCTGAGTGTGGCTTCGAGCAGAGCTATTGGGAATGGGGTGTCTGCTTCGGGTCCATGACCCACCTGGGCCAGCTACCTAAGCAAGGGCCCGATCAGTCCTGCCGATTTATTTTTAACAGTAGGACTTTCCCGACAAAGGAAGCGCACAGATTCATGTTCTCCGGGGCGTGCCTTTCCCTGTGGCCTGATTGAAGCAGGCGGGGCTGCGTGGGCTCCACCAGGGGGGCCTGCAGACTCCTTGACCCTCCTCAGCCAGAGGAGAGCCCGGGTGGGCCTTGTACTGAGGGGCCCCAGGTCTAAGGGTGGAGCTGGGGGGAGCAGCATGAGGTGGTGGGGTGCATCAGGACCTAAGCTGGGAGGGCTGCTGTGCATGCGGAAGGCGAGCTCACTTTGCACCCCGATTCTGCCGGCCTTGCCTCAGACAGCTCCCAGACCCCCTTCTCTTTGTCTCCATCACCGCCACCCAGGCCCCCAGGATTGCCCACTGCCGCCTCGGTAACAGCCCCTACCTGGTCAGCCTTTTTCCCTGCTCTGGCTCCTCCCACCATCCCAACAGGCCATTGCACACTAACGGGATCTTTTTAAAATGTAATTCAATCTGTGTCCTCCCACATCACTTAAAATGCCCAGACTTCCCACCTTCAGCATCAAATCCCCTCCCTTGGGCCATGGGCCGGCCAGGCCCCTCCAGACTCATCCCTGCCCTTTGTCTCGCTCCTCAGCGCCCCCCCCCCCACTCACTCCGAGCTCCCCACCCCTGCCCTTCCCTGCTCCCAGCATCTCCCCGTCGTCCCCTGGGTCACCCTGCCAATTCTTCAGGTCCCAGCTCAGGGCTGGCCTCCGCCAGGAAGCCTTCCCCGACCCAGCCCCTCAGCCTGCATCGCGTCCACCCCCCGCTATTGTCTCTCTCTCAGCGAGCTGCTCTGTTCCTCTGAATCTCACCTCACCCTCCAAGACGCACGGCTGGGGAATGGCCCACGGGAGCAGGAGTGGAAGCAGGCCCAGAACTTTGCCCACAGGGTACCCAGATCAGGGCGATCACAGGCCGCACCGCATGCGAGATCAGAGAGCCTACTTGGTCCGTTCAGTTATAACCCTGATACTGGCCAGTGCCTGCCCCAGGGGTGTGCCCAGTAAATACACGTGGGGTTTAAGGCATGACCGAGTCAGTGCACGGACGGACCCTTACAACAGAAACCCTGGCAATCAAGAGACAAACGCTTTCTCACTGATGGCGCATGAGGGAAGTAAACATCTTTTGGATCAGAGGAGATCTTTGCTGGCCCCACTGTTTTGCGTTAGCCCCTAGGAAATGCAATACAACCACAGGGTGGCCATTTAACCCGTTTTGCAGCGTCTGACAGTTGAACGATCAAATCCTGTACAACATCCACGGAATGAGAACGATTTCCTCCTTCATCTGGCACATATGGAGGGGCCCTGGGATCTATGGATGAGCGAGCCAGGGCCCCAGACCCTGGAAGCACCCAGCCTAGGCTTGGGGGAGAGCTGAGGGGAGGGAATAGTGCCCACAGCTGAGTGGGGTGAGGTCCATGCCAATGAGCTGGTCCTTCACCGGAGCAGGCAGCAGCGGTAAGCGCCCGTCCCGCCATCCCCGGCGGCCCGGGTGAGGGATCCGCAGTTTGTCACAGAGGGACTTGAACGTTTCTTCACACACATTTTCCTGTGATAAGGATTTATGCTCACATACTTTGCATTATACACTCAGAAGTTATTCAAAGATTTGTTGGCTAAAATACAGAAGCGATTTCTGTAAAACACGCCTTTCTTTGTTCTCTAGGCCTAACTTTACAGGTCACTGTAATGAGAGAGTGCATGTGACTTAGCACAGTGCCTGGCACACAGTAGGTGCTTACTATGTGGAGGGTAATGTCATCTATTAGTGCTATCACGGAGCTGGCTTATGAAGTAGGTCCAGTGTCTCCCAGCAGCGTGCACTGCTCACCACTTCCCAGGCTTGGTGGGAGACATGGGGTCAGGCAGGTCTCTGTGTCAAGTTCAGAGGGAAGAACTCTGCTTGCTCATCGCCGCCAAGCAGAAATAAAGGGAACTCCCCCCTTCATCCTCACCAGCTGGCACCCTCGGTGGCCATCTCCTTGGGAACTGGGGGCGGGGGACAGCTCATGCTAAGCAGATCTGCCAACTGCCAGCCACCCACAGACCCAGCACCCTCTGGGGCCTGGAGCCAGCCCGGTGATCACACCACCTCTCCTGCTCCGCCCTCCACTTTCCTGAAGAGTAGCCCAGTGCTGCCACCTCCTTCAGACTGGCCTTGCCCAGGCCTGAATTTACGGGGGAAGCCGCTTTGGGGTTGGGGTGTGCTGAAGGTGCGGCTGCGTGGCCAAGGCCCGGCTGAGTGCAAGGCCAGGGGCGGGGGCAGCCCCTGGGGCCTGGGCGCTTTGCACAGATGTGGAAACAGTTTTCTCCTGCGTCTTCAGTTGAAAGCAATTTAAATTCCTGTAGCTGTTGGGGTGGGGGCTGAGAACCTAGGATGAGCAGGTGGGTGGGGCTGAAGGGCTGGTCACAGGCCGGGAGGGTGTGGCTGGGCACCCAGACCTGGTTTCAGTGAATAACAAGGCTCTCAGCATAGGGTGCTCAAGGCAGCATGCGGGGCATTACCCAGGAAGCCCCAGAGCTCTGGAGGGCCCCTCCAAGACTTCTTGGAGAAACTGTGACTTGAATGAGGAGGCCCTGAAGGATGGGGAGTGAGGGAAGGAAGAGCATTCTGGGGGTGGGAGAGTGCACAGCAGAGGTGGGAGGGCTCAGGAATTTGGGGAAACAAAACAGCTGGCTGCATGGTCAGGTTGTGGGTGGACTGGAAAGCCCCCAATGCATTCGGGCCCCTCCGACAACAGCTGCTTCGCCTGCTGCTGGCATTGAGGCCAAGCCTCAGCCCACCCCGGGGTTCACGCTGGCAGAACTGAGGGCTGACCCAGAGGCAAAGCAGGGACAGGTGCCTCCATGAGCCGGGTCACCTCACCAACCCTTGGCACGGGAATGCGTTGTAACCCCCCCAGGAGGAGGAGGCTGCCTGACTGTGCCCTTCCAAGTGGGGCACAGCCCCCTCCTGTGCCGGATGTGGCACAGCTGTCAGGCTCCAGGATGGCCTTGGGGGCAGAAAGTCTGGCCTTACAGGCTGAGAGGCACAGGGCAGAGAGGCTGCTGTTTCCCCAGGTGGGTGGGCGGAGCAGAAAGCAGCAGAGGGCGCTGAGCCCCTACGCTCATACCCTGTACCCCACCCCCAGGGCCACCCCCAGCCGGCTCAGGGGGGGCTCCGATTCTGTCCCGATACTACAGTTTGGGGAGATTTGGGGTGCTCCTCTATCCACAAGGTCCATGTGCTGGGAAAGGTCCTGGCTCTGGACACACAGACCTGTGTTCAAATGCGAGCTTTGCCACTTACTAACAGAATGGCCCTTGGCACGTTGCTTAAATCTCCAAATCACAGTTTCTTCACCTGCAGCATGGGATGAGACCTGAGGACAGTGGGTGGGTAGCTGGAGGGACATCAGTAAAGTAGCCAGCACAGGGCCTGGCACAAAGGGCCACATGAGACGCCCATGAGGGGCATGTTGTGCAGGGGGAGAAGGGGCGAGTGTGCCCTGCATCAGCAGCACGCTCCCCCAGTTCCCACTCAGCCTTCCTCCTGGGAGGCCCTACAGGGCGGGCTGCACTTCCAGAGAGACCAAGGCCAGAAGAGCAAGTGCTCACAGCCACCTGGCAGCACACGGACGCCAGCCTGGTCTGCCCTGCACATTCAGCCGGCCCCACTGCAGTGGGGGCCCCTCGGAGAGCCTGTCCTCAAACCCAGCCACAGAGGACAGCCAGGCCCCCGCTTCCAGAAACCGGGTTGCAATGTTAGGGCGGGGCTGCGCCTGGGGCCAGGTTCTGCCACCTCCAGCCCAGCAGCGCCACAGCCGCCAGGAGGGACCCTCAGCAGCAGGCTCAGCCACACGCGGCCCCCAGTGGTCTGGTCAGGGAGCAGGGCTGACCCTGGAGCCCAAGGGAAGAGAAGCTTCTGGGGCTCCCTGTAGACAAGTGGAGCCCTGGAGCCAAGATAGCAGTAAAGACGGTGGGCCTTTCCTACCCCAGACTGCGGGCTGAGCCCTGCAGGGACACTGACACGGGTGGCACAGGCCCTCCCTGCCACCCCTGCCATTTCCACGAGGGAGCTCAGGCACAGAGAAGGAAAGGAACTCACCAGGGTCGGAGCTGGGATGTGGCAGGGCCACACGTGATGGGAGAACGGGAGAACCTGGGCCCAGAACAAGGGTCTGCAGCTGCAGGAGCTTCCGGCCCGGGCCCGGGGAATGCATTGCTCTCCCCCAGCGTCCCTGCCTCCAAAGTGGGTTTGCGATGCAAACGAGGATTGTCCATGACATGGGCTCATTTGGAGGGAAAATCTGATGCCAAACGGGGGTGAGTCTCCAGCTTCAAGGTCGTGTTCCTTAAACATGTGGGCATCCACAGATACTGGGAGATCCGTGGGGTGAGGGGTGAGCCTGGAGCAGGGTGCAATGAGAACCAGGTGGAGACAGGGTGTGCAGGGCACAGGGGGTGAGGGGTGGGGACAACGGTGGGTCCGGAGGCCTGGGTGGCTCTCTGCCCTCCTGCACCTTCAGCGTGTGCTGCACCCCTGCTGCGGGCAAACACGGAGCAGTGCAAGCAATGAAAGGACAAAGCGGAGCCGCACAGCCTCCTGGCACCTTGATGCTCAGGAATCCATCCCAGTGTGTTTCCGTGCACAGGTCAGTGGTCCCTCCGTTCCCAGGAATGTCGTGGGAAGAGCACAGGGCCACTAGGCCTGAAGTCCTCACCCCTTCCTGCGGGACTTGGAGGGGCCCCTGTCCCGGCCTGATGCCCAGGTGTGCCCCTGCACCCTGGCACTCACACACTTGCCCCCTGCTGAGTGAGACAGGACAAGCCCACCTGCCCAGACTCCTCACTTGACAGAGAAATGCTGCAGGCTCTGGGGGAGCAGGTGTCTGCAGGCCTCCCAGGAGGCAGCACTCGGGCCACCTGTGTGAGGCGTGCTTTTTAAGGTGCCAGGATGGGAGCCCCGACTGGGTGCCACAGACTCGGTATGGTCAGCGCTGGGTGGGGTCTGTGCCGGGGCAATCAAAGGGTCTTTCCTGAATACCAGATGCCCTCAGGAGAGGGGTGGGGCTGGGCCTCCCAGAGACAATGCGAGAGCCCCCATGGCCTAAGGCGCTGCCTCAGCCCGGCTCACCCGACCCACCACCCACCGGGCCGGGGCCGGCTCTAGCTGGGGCTCTGCATGCGCTGGTCCCTCTTCCCACCCCTGGCCTCTTTCCCTGATTCCTCCTCCTCACCCTCTGGGACTCCGTGTAGGCACCTTTCCTCCAGAAAGCCCTGCCTGAGCTCCCCCACACCCTGGGCCCCACCTGCCGTCACCAAGCTGGGACCTTCTCTCTGCTGCGTCTCTCCCACTGGGCTGTGAGCTCCGTGAGCGCGGGGACGTGCCCATTTGGTCACAGCATCCCCTGCAGCTGGCCAGCACCTGGCAGCTAGGTGGTGCTCAGGAGTCCTCACGGAATGAATGCGTGAGAGTGTGTGAGTGACAGGAATGGAACCCAGGGCCCAGGCTGAGCCCCTCCAGGGGCCCAGGGACCATCCCCTTTCCATGCTGCCTCACTAGCACCCATCATGGTGCCTGGCACACAGCACAGGGTAAGCAGGCCTGTAGGGCTGCCCGAGAGCAGGGTGATGCTGCGGGAACAGGTAAATGACCGCAGTGTGGCACTAGTGGTGTGACTGTGACAACAGCTAAACTAGGGCCCAGGGCTCCACGCAGGAGACATGAGTTTGCTCTGCCTGTAAGAGCACGGGAAGCCTTCCCGGGGGCAGTGCTGAGGCCCTCGGTGAGTGACCAGGGGAACGGGAGGCCTTCCAGGCGGAGGGAGCAGCGGGACAGAGGCACGGAGGTGCAAGAGCTGCGGCGCCAGGAGTGCTCCCATCCCATGTGGGTTGCCGCGCCTCCTGCCAACCGGAATCCATGCCGCCCCGCGGCTCAGGGACCCCGTGGATGTGAGGTATCAGGTAAGGGGGCCCAGCACCCAGACCAGCCTGCACCTCTTGCCACTCACCTCTGCCTGAGAAGCAGGCCCTCCCCCTCTCCTCAGGCCTCCTGCCCCTCCCCACCCTGGATCCTTGGGCAGAACACTGGGTCCTTAGTGCCCTGACCAGGAGGAGAAGGAAAACAGGCTGAACAAAGAGGCCTTCCTTGTTCCAGGGAGTGACTCACGCTGGTTGCCATGCAGCCTCCGCACTGCCCCTCCCCGCCTCTCTGCAGACAGGCCACAGCTGCCATGGCTGGCCCCCTCCTGGTTCTGACAGCCCGCACGCCCTCCCCCGCCCACAGGAAGCCACCAGGGGCCTGTGCCCCTGACTCCCTGCGAGGTGGCTCCTGCCTCAGTTTCTCTCCCTCTTGAAGGGGAAGTGACAAGAAGTGCCACTTGGAGTGTGATGGCTTTTATTCTGGGCATGTGTGGACGTGCGGGGGTTCAGGCCAGAGCCGCAGCTCCAGCTGGGCCAGCCCCTGGCTCCTAGGAGGGCCCAGGAGCTGGGCACACCGGGCAGGGGCAGAGCGAAGAGCGAATCCTCGGTGAGGGAGGGTGCTGCCTCTACTTCCAGCGCCCGGTGACTTTGGCCTTCCCGCGGGTCTTGGAGCTGCAGAAAAAGCAGGCCCGGTCAGAAGGGGACACAGGACGGGGTGGCAGGTCTCTGTGGGGAGGAGGTAGGGGCGATGCTCAGGGCTGAGGGGGCCAGCCTGGAGCTTGTCCAGGGGCAGAACAGGCCAGCAGCCTCAGGCTGGAGGGAGACCCTCTGGGCCCGGGCCCCATTCCACCCCAGTGAGCGTTGTGGCCACGGGGAGGAGAGAGGAGAGGGAGGCCCTGGAGGGAGCCCCATGGGAGGCCTGTGCAATGCAGGAGAGGAGGAAGGGGGGCAGAGCCCACAGAGGGGCGGGGTGGCTGGGGGACCAGGAAGCAGGAGAGACGCGTGAGCCAGCGGGGGGTGAGCCTAGATACTCACACTTTCTGGTTATCATTGATCCTATTTCGGAGAACATTGATCTGTAAGAACAGGGGGGAAAACAGTAAGGCTGGAGCTCAGGTGGCTCAGATCCCATGTGGACCGTGGAGGGTGGGAGGAGAAGGGGGCCCAGTGAGGAATGGGGGAGGGGGAACAATACTATGAAGGTCAGAGGAGTCAGGGGTCCGGAGAGGCCCAGGTCCCAGAAGCAGAAGCCAAGGAGAGGCTTCCTGGCGGCCTCGCTGGCCTCTGAGAGCCACGGAGAGCTCAGGAGGGCAGTGTGAGAAGGCCCCCTCGGTGCAAGGCTGGGCCTCAGGAAGCCCCCCTAACAGCCGCGGCCCAGCTTGAGACCCCTCCTCAGGCACTCCTGCCCAGGGGTCGTGAGGTGCAGCACCCGTCAGGTACCACCTGCTCTTCGCCACCCTGCATTTTGGCCAAATCTGTGCCCTGCAGGCCAGGTGCCGAGTTAAGTGCGGAACCGGAAAGAAAGTGGGAAGCACAGGCCTAGAGAGGCTGGAACAGGAGCCCACACCAGCGGGCGATCACCAGCGGGCGATCGGTGGGTGCCGGGCGCCTTCCACTCTCTTCAGAGCGCTTTCCCAAATGCTAACCCACAGGATTGTTGCCAGAGTACAAGTCAATACGTGCAAAGTGCTCAGAGCAGTTCTTGGAGCACTATTATTACTGTTATTTTCTCTGTGACACTCATAATAAACCTCTGAAGCCCTGGTGTTAGCCTTGTTGTCTAGATGGGGAAATGGAAACAGGGGAAGTAGGTGACTTGTCCCAGGTCACACAGCTAGTACAGGGCAGAGCTAAACATCTGTGCAGGCAGTGCACTGCCTCTCTCAGCACTGGGAGACGTGGGGAGCCCCAAGCCATGGGGGCCTGAGCTCTGCTCGGGAGGGCCTGTGTAGGGACATGCAGCAGTGGGCCCTGGAAGGGAAGGGGCTTCCTCCTGCAGGCGGAGGACCCAGAGGGGAGGCGCACAGGACCAGTGCCGGCCAAGCCATTTCCTGCCCTGCTGTCCACACACCCCGGACCCCCGTGTGTGCTCTTGGGACCCTGAAAGACTGTAGGAGTGGGGCTCAGCCTGGCTATGCCCGCACCAGGGCCTCGGGCATATGTAGGGAGAAGAGAGGGCGCTGCACGTCTGGTGAGGGCTCCCTCTCCGCAGGGAAGCCTGGCTCTGTGCGACCGTGTTCTCCCATCCAGCCTGGCCATCTGAGCTGCTGCTTCCAGGCCCTGAGGCACGGAAGAGGGGGAGCCCCCTGGGGCCAGAGGCCCAGGAACATGCCTGTGCTCAGCCCCAGCAGAGCCGCTGGCATCTCCAGGAAACTACAGCCCAGTGGTGGGCCCTGAGCACCACGGGAGCCCAGGCACCGGCACCAGTACACGAGTTGGCTGGGGTGGTGGGTGACAGACGGAGGGACAAGGGCTGTCCAGCTGCAGCCTTCTGGGACCCAGGCAAACCAGGAGCAATGGCTGGGGGCAGATGGGCGGCCACACAGAGCCGGCTCACTTCATATTTCTGCTGCTTGAACTTCTCCAGCAGGTCGAACTTCTCCGCCTCCAGGTTATAGATGCTCTGCCACAGTTCCTTGGCCTTCTCCCTGCACAGGCCAGGGCGTTTGGGGTTGGGGTGGGGTAGGGATGGGAGACAAGAAAGGAAGGCCTCATCTGCCGTCATCCTGACCCTGACCCAGCCCCCAGGAGCCCCAGCCCTCCTTCCCACCCCCAGGCCTGCTGAAGGGGCCCCCAGGCCCCCTGGCTCGGCACAGGGCCCAGGTGGCAGTGCCCGGGCTTAGGAAAGGACCCAGGGGGCTGCCAGGATGAAACTCTGGGACAGTGGAGGAAGTGGGAGAAGCCCTTCAGGCACAGCAGGGCAGCTAGTTCAGCCTCCTGCCCGCCATCTGTGTGCAGGTGGACAGGACGAAGCTCAGAGAGGTGATGAGCCTGCCCACTTCTCTTTCCTCATCAGCAAAGTACAGACAGGAGACAGCGGGACCTGCTCACGCCCGGCCCCAGTCCCACCAAACCTGCCTTGGGAAAATATGTGAGGCGGCAGTGCCCCCTGGTGGTAAGTGAGGAGCAGTGCCCCCAGCCAGAGGCCACTCCTAAGCAGACGCTTGCGGGACCCTGCGCGCCCCGGCCCCCACCTCAGCTGGTCCTCATTCAGGTGGTCGATGGCCAGCACCCTCCTCCTCTCAGCCAGAGTCTTCTTCTTCTTTTCCCGTTCTGTCTGCCTCTTCCCACTTTTCCGCTCTGTCTGGAGTGGGTGACAAGCAGGGGAATTGAGCTGGAGAAGACCTCTTCTACCCCACAATCCCCCAAAACCCAGTGGGCAGCAAGGCAGGGCCTACAGAAGGACCAGGTTCTTATCTGCTTCTTCCTGCAAAACCCACACGGTGACAGCCTGGGTTCCTCAGGGAAACTGAGGCAGGGGCAAGGAGGGTCCTTCCGGCCTCCCCTCCCTTTGCTCGCCAGTCTCCCCCACCTTGCCCCGGGCTCCCTCCTTCTGCCTGGCCCAATCCCCACCCGCCAGCAGGGGGCCGTCCCCCCACCAGGGAGCCCCCAAAGCTGTGAGGAGGAAGCGGGCTTGAGGTTTTGGTACCCACCTGGGCTTGCTAAGCCAGGACACCATGACAGAAAGGCCCAGAGAGAAAGACCGAGACCACGACAGGGGCACAGAGAGAGACAGGCACCGGGCGGAGACGAGGAGGAGACCCGGGGAGAGGAGGAGATGGGTCAGAGGCTCACTGCGGGCCGCCCTGCTCACTGGGACCCGAGCCCGGGGGGAGGGCAGGAACTGCCCCGGCGGGGCGGGTCTGAGGCTGGCTGGCATGGTCACCACGGGGGCAGAGGCAGGGCGGCTGGCCTAGTTCTGAGCTGGAGACCCTGGAAACCTAAGGAAATGTTCCCACCCTCCCTGGCACAGAGAAAATCAAGTTTGTGTTCCCCCTCGTCCCTTGAGAATGGAATAGCTGGTAGGTGCAGGGCACAAAAATTAGGAACTGGAGTGAGTTCCCGGGAGTGAGCCACCTCACACGTGTGTGCACATGGACGCTCTTCCTGTCGGCTCAGGGGACCCCAAAGCAGGGAGGGCGGACATTGGAACAGAATCCCCTTCTGCAGATGGGAACACTGGGGCCCCCGAGGCTGCACGAGGCCACACCGGGCATGTGGGAGCTCTGAGTCCGCAGCCAGAGCTCCGAGTCCAGGCGCAGGGCTCTTCTACCCACCCGGCCACCCTGGGGGCTCCTGGGCACTGCTGACACCAGGGTGGGGAGGCGCAGTGGTGTCCAGCCTTGGCCCGCAGCCCCCACCCCGCTCCTAGGGTAAGGCCTGGCGCAGCTGAGAGCCACTGAGGGTCTGAGCATGAGGGGGCCTCGGACGCCCACCCCACAGCACCTGGGCGCTCTTCCTGGGGTCTGACCTCAAGCCTGTCTGCGGCAGGCAACACCTCATTCCTCCAACCCACCAGCACCCCGGCAGGCTACTGCTGCTCCCCCACCCACCTTCTGGATGTAGCCTCCAAAATGCATCATGTTGGACAGAGCCTTCTTCTTCCGGGCCTCGTCCTCAGCCTTCCTCCTGTTCTCCTCCTCCTCCCGGCGGGCCCTCTCCTCCTGGTCCCAGGGACGAGGGGAACAAATGAGGGGGGGCAGGGACCCAGGGACCTGGCCAGAGTTGGCAGGCTGAGGGTGAGCTGGGTTGAGCTTTCTCTCCACCGGGCAAGCAGTTTCCTGAGGGGGCCCCCCGGCCCGGGGCCGGCTCACGGCAGGTTTGTGGACGTGTACGGAATGACTGGCTGAGGGGTCTGGGCTCCCGAGTGTGGGGTCCGTCTCCCCTCAGGCAGTGAGCCCCCACAGAGGGTCTCCAGCAGCACAGGAAGAAAGGATGAGGGCTGGAGAGCCTTTTTCTTTTCTCTTTTGCATTACCTCCCTGTGCCTGATTTATTTTCTAACTGGAAGTTTGTGGCTTTTGACTCTCTCACCCCCCAGCCCCCACATCCGGCCACCACTCATTTGTTCTCTGTATCTGTGGGCTTGGTTTGGGGGGATTTTTTAGATTCCACATGTTCATGAGATTGCATAGTATTTGTCTTTCTCTGACTTATTTCACTTGACATAAGGCCCTCAAGGTCCATGCATGGTGTTGGAAATGGCAGGATTTTTCAGGGCTGAGTAATATTCCATTGTATATATGTGCCACATCTTTGCTCATTCACGCATTGACAGACCCTTAGGTTGTTTCTGAGTCCTGGCTGTTGTAAATGATGCTGCAGTGAACACAGGGGTGCCGATATCTTTATGAGTTAGTATTTGTTTCTTTTTTTAGATAAATACCCAAAAGTGCAACTAATGGAAACAGAGTCTTAAAACACTGAGTGCATGAGGGCCAAGGCGTTTCTGTCCTTGTATTACCAGAGCCAGGGCAGCACTCACACGCACTGTCCTGACTGACCCAGAGTGTGCAAGCAGAGGGGGCCGGGCCCGTGCAGGGAGCTCTGCAGGCTGTGGGGGGCTGGGCTGGGGTCACTCACAGCCAGGCGGGTCTGACGCTCCTTCTCCCGCTCATTCCGGATGCGCTGCTGCTCGGCCCGCTCGGCCCGCCGCTTCTCCTGTGAGAAAGAGGCAAAGCCTGCCCAGCGCGCACGTGCAGAGATGGCATTGCAGGCGCAGGACCACCGGGGGAGAGATGGGGCAAGGGAACCCTCGGGGGCTCTCCCTGCAGAGTGCCAGGGCGGTTAATACCCTTCCTAAGGGCTTCTGCCCTCAGCCAGCTCCCCGGGGCAGGCAGAGAGAGCGCCCCCAAGTGGGCCAGCGCAGACTGCCTGCTGAACAAGGAGGCCACACCACACATGTGCAGATGACCCACCCCGAACATCGGTCGCGGCAGAGTCACCCTCAAGGGTTTGAAAAATCGCAGGCAGGCTTCTCCCCTCTCCCCTGAGGGCTCCACCCCTGGCCCTGGCCCTGGCCCTGTCAGCAGCCCAAAGGTAGGTGGCCAAGTCCCCAGCTGCCAGCCAGAGCGGCTCCTGGTGGAAAGTCAAGTTTGGTGGAGAGAGAAAAAGGAGCCGAAGTAATCCCACCCCCACCCCGGCTCCCCAGGAGACTGATTCGGAATGTTAGGGGTCCCACCTGTCTTCCCTACATTAGTTGGAGGGGTGCCCAGGGAGAGGGAGGCAGGGGCAGGGGCTGCAACATCAGGCATTGACTAGTCACCCCACAGCCAGAACCTGGGTGGCCCAGAGAGGAATTAGCTCAGCCCCAACCATCAAGGAGTGCCTGGTCTGGTGGGGAGGGAAGACAGGAACCCAGGGACCCACAGGGCAGGGCCCCAAGAGCAGCTCCTGGCCGCAGAGCTCCTGATGGAGAGCCCGCTTGTAGAGGGGTAAGGGCTCCAGGAGGGCTGCCTGGAGGAGGTGAGGCCCAAGGACAGAAGGCAGACCACAGTGTGAGGCCTCAGCATTTGGGCAGGAGATGTGACACCTACGATTCTGTCTTTGAGGGAAACCAGCTCCTCCTCCTCTTTCTTCCGGTTCTCAAAGTGGGCCTCGATCAGCGTCTGCAGCTCATTCAGGTCCTTCTCCATGCGCTTCCGGTAAATGTCCTGGGAGGGCACCGCCAGGCCTCAGTGGCTACCCCACCCACCTCCCCTGAGCAGCCAGAGGAGAAGTGGGTGGTAGACACCACCCTCCTCAAAGCAAAAGGGATGGGCGGGGCCTGGGGCCTGGCCAGGGAAGAGACAACCTTGACCTGAACCCAGGGTAATGCCCAGCCCGGCCTGTGCTCAACATGGTCTGCCAGAGACCTTCCCCCAGCCCATGAGGTCATAAGCTCCCTCATCAGGGCCCTTGCAGCCTCCCCCAGCCCATGCCAGCTCTGCCCACAGCCACCACTCACATCAAAGTCCACTCTCTCTCCATCAGGGATCTTGGGTGGCACTAAGTTGGGCATGAACAGCCTGATGGAGAGAAGAAGACAGTCAGTGAGCATCAGTCCCACGCTGGACCCGAAGGCTGTGAGTGTCGGAGGCAGGCCTTCCTTTCCGCCCTTCCCCCTGCAGAGACACGGCGCCCAGGCACCGCTAACCTCGGCTAAGAAAGCAGAGGCTCAGACTTGCTCAGAACCATGCAACAAGAGAAGAGAAGCTGCAACAGGATGACGTGTTTGTCTGAGTCCAAATCCCCAGGATTGACCACCCAGTTCTCCCCAGGAACCCAGGGGTCCTGGGGTTTTGTTCCTGCCCAACACACACTAGCTGTGTGACACCGGGCCCTCCGCACTCTGGTCTTCAGTTCCCCGTATGATCAGGCCTGTGTGGGGCTGAAATGGGGCACTGCAGCTCACATCCAAGGGGCTGGGAGGGGGAAGGGTGCTGATGGACAGGGGGGCTGTCTCTGGTCAGGGTGCCAGGAGCCTCCAGGTGCGCTGAGGCGCCATGCTGGGCAGGTTTCGCATCGCCAAAGGGAACACCCTCTGCGGCCCCCAGGCCTCTGCCGCCCCCCACAGCTGCAGGGGGTTTCACGCGTGTGGCCGGCACCGAGCTGCTCTCCGTGCCCCTTTGTGACTCTCTGAAGCACTGCGCCTAGCTGGCGTGGTTCCATTGCTTGGTGCTCCCGGATTTTCTTGCCTTTTCCCCAGGTCCCAAGTCAGCCACCCACCGAGGAGGGTGTCCTGTGGGATGCGAGTGGGTCTCCGGGCCACAGTGAGCCCGGGTCTCTCCTCTTGACCGTAGTGCTGCCCTTGCCAGGGCACACCATCAATGATGGAGTGTAGGGTGACTTCCAGCCTCCAGTCACCCCTCAAGCAGGAACTTGGGCAGTACAAACCTGTACAACCGTACACAGCGGTCTCTACTGAGCACACCCCTCTGCCCATGCCCACTGTGCCACACTGCCCTCCTGTCCTGCCCTGATCACCCTCCCTCACGAGCCCTCTGCTCCACCGCTTCGCCACAGGCATGTCCCACTCACCTGGGCTTAGGTTTGGACTCCTCCACCGGGCCATCTGTTAAGGAGAGAGGCACACAGCCACAGGGTCAGGAGGCCCTGGATCCGGTCCCAGCTCCGCCTCTGGTGAGCTGGGCACCCAGAGACCTCAGCTGTCTGCAGAGTGTTTCCCTTCCAGACCCGGGGTCCCTGGTTCCAGGAGCATTAGCAGGAGTGAAGGCAGCAGGGGTACGAACCCCACACTCTCTCTCAGAGTGGCCCCGGGGGGTGCCTCAGGGGGTGGCTGAGTCCTGGAGGGAGCGCACGCTCTCAGGGGGAAACTTCAAACCTCTCATTCACCAGCCAGTTCTGGGCAAGGCAGCTTCGCCTCCCTCGGGCCTCACAGTCTGTGGCTCTGGCCAGGAGTCCTGGCCCAGGACAGCCCTCCCAGATCTACCTCTCTGACTGCCCCGATGGGCATGATCCTAAGCCCTTGCTGGCTGCCCCTCCCCTCCGGAGGGCCCAGTTGACAGGGACCACCTGCACAACGACCACAGTGGCAGCCCGCCCCGAGGACTGTCCTGGGAGTCCGTCTTACAGACCCCGCAGCCTGTGGGGGATATTGCCTGGGTTCCGGGAGCCCTGTGCATGTCCTGACTTCCGGGTGCCCTGCCCAGACTGAGGACGTCTCCCCCTGGGCACCACCGAGGCAGCTTCTCTGCAATGAGGGCGGGCAGAGGTTTGTAGCCTAACAAAACCTGCTTGGCCACCAAGTTCGGTCCTCTTCCCCCACCTTCCAAGGGCAGTGTCCCCCACAGCTGCTTGGAGGGGTTCCCTCATCACCCCAATACATCTCCTGGTGTCCACCTTACCTTCAGCCTCTTTAGAATCCTCTTCTTGTCCACCTTCTAAAAAGAATATGAGAAACCAGTGAAGGTCCTCACTCTAAGCACAAGTTTCCCTGCCAGGAGCCTTCCACAGACAGGTCCTCCCCAAAGTGAGGCCTGCTGCTCTCTGGGGTCAGGGAGCTGTCTGCTCACACAGATGCCCAGGGCCCAAGGCTCTGCCAGATGCGAAAGGGACACATGCTCATGTTCATGGTCCAGCAGTGGTGGCTGCATTCCCATAGCCAGGAGGCAGCCGCACGGTGGGGAGTATGCTCCCGGGGGGGTTCTCACTGCCATAGGATTGACTTCGGGAATTCTCACCACCACCCTGAGCACCAGGGCCAAGCCCCTTGCACCCTCACCCGGAGCCTTACCTTCTGCATTGGCCTCCTCGGTCTCAGCCTCCCCTTCAGCCTCTTCTTCCACGGCCTCTTCCTGCTCTGCAGGAGTGAGCCAGGCACAGTGAATACCCAGGCCCCCACCGTGTTAACAGGCAGAACCCAGAACAGAGAGGGGTGGAGATGGGAGTCAAGAACATCCAGGGTTCATATGAATTCTGGGGTGACCCAGGTGAATGACAGAGGGGTGCTCAGTTAGTTTCTTGTTTAAACCAGAATTCAGCAAACTGTGACCCAAGGGCCAAATCCGGCCCCCAGACTGTTTTTGTAAATAAAGTTTTATTGGAACACAGCCACAACCATTCATTTATATACTGCTTATGGTTGCTTTTGTGCTGTCACCGCAGAGTTGATTAGTTGCCACAGAGACTGTGTGGCCCACAAAGTCTAAATATTTACTCTTTGAGCCTTTACAATAAAGGTTTGCTGACCCCTGGTAAACCATGACGGAAGAACATGATCAGGCTTGTGAAGAGACCTTTTGTTCTAAACGAGCCTCTCTGGAGGGTTGAGAACTGGAACTGGGCCTCTCTGAGTATTGAGAACGGCTCTCCACCTGGAGGCTGCTGGGGCCCGGGGGGCCTGCCTCCTGCCTGGCTCAGCTCCCCTTTCCCTAACAGCCTCCCAGGCAGGGTGCATCCACCCTGCTCCCCAGCTTTCCAACCCAGATGCTCCCTAACCCAGCGACTGGCACCCCAGGCAGTGCCCTGCTCAGGGTGAGGCATTGGGGAAGCCCTGCCCCAGACTCAGTCACTTGAGACACCCTTCATGTGTGCCTAAAAGAAGCCGAACAGCAAGACTGGGTGGGTGATGAGATGTTCGACACACAGACACGTGTAGCCTCCAGGGTGTTAACATGACTTTTCTGTTTTCATCCATTTGCTTGGCAGGATGGGACCCCACTGAGTCAGGTGCTTTTAGAGGAGACATACAGACAAGGCGACACCGGGCACACGGCCCTGCCTGTGAGAAGTGCCTGCAGACCCATGACTGACAAGGGGTGGCCTCCGGGCAGAGGGAGAAGAGTCCTCGGGGAGGGAGAGAGGCCACCCGGACAGAAACGCTGGCCTCCACGCTCTGTCCTGTCTTCCTAGGTATGAGGCCAGGCATGGGGCACTTCAGGCCATCTGGTTGCCACCTCTCCCCACCCCGTCTGATGTTTCAGTTCTCTGTAGGATACCACCCCTCACCCACAGCCTCCCCAGGCCTCCACAACAGCTTGAGATATCACTACTGAGAAGAGCTTTTCAGTTCCGCCCAAGTCTGTGCCCCACCCTAGTCCTACCCCGGGGACTGGGAACCAGGCCTGGCCCCACTACCCCGCAGCAGTGCCCATTTGAGAGCTGACATCATGTCCTTTCTGCGCTGGCTAGTTCCAGTTCCCCCGGCTGCTCCTCCTCCTCAGACGGCCCCCACCCCCCCCACCCCCCCTCACATCTGGGCCACCCTGCAGGGCGCTGTCCAGCCCAGAGGGCAGGCATGTACCCTGGGGCAGAGCAGGGCCACTTCTTCCAGACAGCAGCCCCCCACTGCGGCCACAGTCGGAGCAGCTGGGGGACAAGCCAGCCTGGGTCCTTCCCACCACCCAGCCCAGAGGAAAGATCCGGAGCCAGGAAAATGGATGGTGGCCCTGGAGAAGAGATATTAAGAAGAGCTCAGAATGGCGGTCCTGGCCCTCTGCACCCCTGCCCTCCCGGCCTGGGCCCCAGAGCAGGGCCTTGCACAAGCAGGACAGCAGGAGGCAGGAAACCCAAGGAAAGCCAAAGCTGTACTACCGTCTTCGTCCTCTCTCCAGTCCTCCTCTTCTGGGGTTCAGGGAGTGGCAGCAGCAAAGGGGAGAAGCGAGACAGGTTAGCCTGGGAGCAGCCGGACAGCACGTGGTTCTCAGAGGGTGGCTTTGGGGTGACGCTCCTGCTCCAATTCCCAACCCACCACCTTCTGGCAACTGGGGCAACTCACTTCCCAGGACTCCCCAGATGCCTCCCCAGTAGAATGGAAATGGTTACACCCCCTTCTCAGCTGCTGGAAGGATGAAATGACCCAGGGTGTATAAATGCCCAGCTGGTGCCTGGCACCCGGGAAGCATTCAGTTAAGTGGTCACTGGCCATTGGCTGCCCTGCCTCTAGACTACAGGGCCTCAGTCTCCCTCTCATAAGACAGAGGCTGCAAAGAGCAGAAAGTGGGAACAATTCACTACCATCAAACTCCTTCCCCATTCCCACCCTAAATGAGCTTCTCAGCTACCCCACGAAACATCTATTCCCAGGAGTCACAGTTCTGTGCTGGAAAGCATGGCACAGGGCAGCTCAGACTGGTCTGATTTAAGCAGGCTGCCCCATCTAGGGAAGGCCCAGCATAACACCAAGGAAGCAGACGGCATCGAGAGCAAGCTCCTGCCCAAAGACAGAGCTAACAGCCATCAGTACTATTCTGTCCTGCAAGAAGAGAAACTAGGATTGTGCACCTGGCGGACACCATCCGGACCTTGTTTCCTCTTGGCCACTTACAGCTGGAGGCTTAGTTCTGTGGGGGCAGGTGTAGCCCATTCATTGCAAGCTAGGCAGATGCTATGTGGAGCTCAGACCACCAGAGTGGAGAGTTATTTTGCTAATTCACAGCCAAATCCTACTGTGTGCAGCAGGCAGATTGGTCTGAATCCAAAAGTCTGCATCTCAAACCTCACCCCCTGCAATCTGTTGTCATTCTCTCTAGCAGGCATGGAGGCCAAGCAGGGCAGCTCTGAAGCCCCCAGCTTTCTCCCCAGACCTTCACAGAGACCCTCCTCCTAATGTCCACACACTGTGTGATGAAAAGATATTTCTGAGAATTTGCTGAGCCTCTGAGGGGCAGGGTCCCACCTTCCTGGGGTGCAGAAGCCTTAGGTGCCCAAGGGCCATCCTGGGCCGTTTGGGGCAGGTGGGGAATGGGGTGACACTTCCATGTGTCAGGCACTCAGTAAAAAAAAGAAAGGTTAGGGCCTCCTTTCAGTGAGATGCAGGCCGCAAGGCCAAGGGGAGAACTGCAATAGCCAATTATAGCAGGAATGGCAAAGATCTCTGGGTCAAAATGGACCTCTGACCGAAACAGGTCTTCATGCCCAGACGGCTGAGCACTCCCCTAATCTCACTTGAAAAATTATCACATTGCATGTTTTCCGGTGTGACCATGGTTTTTTAACAGTGCTTCTCTCTCAGAGATACACACTGAAATTCTTAATTATGAAGCGGTATGATGTCTGGGAATGCTTTGGGGTGTCTGCCCTAAAATAACGGGGAGGAGACAGAGTGCAGGTGAAAGAAGTTTGGCCATAAGTCGGTGACTCCCGAAGCTAGATCATGAGTGCGTGGGGAGGGGGCTGGGGGGACGGTTATCCTATTTTGGTACTTTTACATGCATTTAAAACTTCCCATGTTTTAAAATTGTAGAGAAAAAACGCAAAAATAATTCATTAGAAAAAGTGGCAATTCTGGGACTAGCATTTACCAAAGGGGAGGGGTAGGAAAGGGTGGGTGGGGAGGGAGGGAGAAGGGGACTGAGGGGCATTATGATCAGCACACATGGTGTGGGGGGGGCCACGGGGAAGGCAGTACAGCACAGAGAAGACAAGTAGTGACTATCGCATCTTACTACGCTGATGGACAGTGACTGCAACGGGGTGTGCGGGGGACTTGATAATATGGGTGAATGTAGGAACCACAATGTTTTTCATGTGAAACCTTTGTAAGAGTGCATATCAATGATACCTTAATTTAAAAAATTAATTTAAAAGAAAAGAAAAAGTGGTGATTCTGTTTGAACAAAATACTGGACGACAGAGACAGGTTTCAACCTTTTGCATCAAGACCTAGGCAACCAAGCTTAGAGCTGATTCCCGCTAAGGAGCCCCTGGGGGTGAGGGCCTTGCTCAGCTGACAGTAAGGGGCAGGGACGGACCAGCTGTTTCCCCAGAGCTCCCAGGAACAGTGGATTCCTGGGATTCCTCCCGTCCGGCCCTCCCTCGGCCCCAGGCTCCATACCTTCCGCGGCTTCTTCTGCTCATAAAAGGCCGCGCCGAGGAGAAGAGAGAAGAGGGTCAGTTTCAAGCCAGACTGTCCCTTGTTCGAATGAGTGTACAGGTGTGGGCTTACCTTCCTGCTCCCTGCAGTGCAGAAAAGGCGGTCAGCAGCAAGGCGGGAGGGAGAGTGTGCTCACACACACGTGCACACACACATGTGCACACACACGCACACGTGCACACACACGCAGGCACACATGCACAGTGACCTTTTTCCTGAAAATAATACCACCTTTTATTTCCCTCATTGCCTACAGGAACTCACTTTCCTCAGCCCGCCCCACAAAGCGCTCCCTAACCTGGCCCAGCCGTCTCATCCAGAGCGACCTCCCACTGTCCCCTGCGAACCTCTGCTCCTGCCCGCTGCCCACTTCCTGCTCCCAGCCGCCTCTGGGCTTCCCAGGCTGTCCCGGAGGAACCCCTCCTCTCTCCCTTCCTCTATCCAAATCCTGCGCAGGTAAGACCTGCCTTCTCCACACCGACTCCGCGCACTCCTCCAACCCCTGCTGACCTCGGTCCCCTCGAGCTCCTACATTACCAGTAGCCCACCCTCCCTGCCCAGCCTGTTTGCTAATTGCTGTTGACATTTTACATCTTAATGTCCCATAGGAGAGTGAGTTCCCAGTGGTCCCAGTGGGCAGGAGCTGCGGACCTCTGTACCCTCCCTGGCTACCTCCTCCCCCGGGGGGACAACTGTCTGACTGGTGGATGGGCCCCCACCCCCAGTCTCTGGGACAGGGCAGGGGCGGGCTGCTGTCAGGGAGAGCAGAGTGCCAGGGTGGAGAGATAACACTGAGTTCTTTTATTTTTTTCTGGGAATAAAGTTGATATACAATATTATATTGGCTTCAGATGTACACCATACTGACATGATAATTATGTACATTCCTAGATGCCTGCCATGGGTAAGAGTAGTCATCCCATTATCGTATCAAAACATGACAGTTTCATTGGTTATATTCTCTGTTGTACTTCCATTCCTATGACTTACTTTTTTTTACTAAATTTTCAGTTTGTACCTCTTTATCCCCTTCACCTGTTTCCAGCACTGAGCCCTGAGTTGGGTTTTATGGGGCGTGGTCAGCTCCCTGGCCCCGGGAGGGTCAGTGAACTTCTCTGGGTCTGTTCTCGGGACACCGACCTTCCCGGCCCCTCTGACAGTGGCCGGTCTCCTAGCAGGTGGGACCCTGGCTGACCCTGGGAGCTAAGCCTTGTTACTTCCAGAAGTCCCCCAGCCTGTGACCTGCCGGGATCCACAGCCCAGAGGCACAGGGGCGGAAATGAAGGGGGTACATCTCTCCTCAGCTCCCCAGAGCCGGCGCAGCCACTCCCTCACCCATCCCAGGGGGGCTCTGGGGCCAGGGGGTGGGGAGGCAGGGCGGGCAGGGGGACAGAGGCTCCCATACTCACTCCGCGCACTCTTCCACCACCTCTTCTATGTCAGACATGGCCTCTGCTTTTCCTCCGGAGAGAGAAAAATGTCAGAGCAGACAGAAGGGGAAGGGAGGCCCACCCTCCCAAGTTCTGCCGTGAGAGCTGGCCCCGGGTTGGCCAACCAGAGGCCGGGGGTGAGTCCAGCCCGGCTAACCGCACATCAAAGCAGGGCAACCAGCTGACATCCATTTTTCATTCCCTGCACCTGGACAGGCAAACCATTGGAATTTGCGGTTCTGGTTCAAAACATTGTAACTCTCAAAATGATGTTTCGAGAGTTTCTCCCCTTTCCTAGTCCACCACTCCACCAAGCAGTCAGGGCAGCCAAGCTGTGCAACCCCACTGAGTATGGCCTGTGTCACTGCAAGAAGTGCCCTGGGAGATGGGAACAGGCTGGGCCCCCCCGGGAGGATGGGATACTACCCAACAGTACAAAGGCAGAAGCCAGGGGTGCATGCAGCCCTGTGGGTGACCCTCCAGGGAATCTCTTCCACTGGGGGAGAAGGCTAATTCATATGGTGCCGCTTATATAACATTCTTGAAGTGACAGAATTAGAGAAATGGAGAAGACCTGGGCGGTTGTCAAGAGTTGAATGGAAGGTGGGAGAAGGTGGGCATGGTAATGAAAGGCAAGCTGGGGCCCTTGTGGATCCCCGTGGTCCTCAGACTGTCTGTCCAAGTAGGGCTGGGAAATCTGAGTAAGATTATGGATTGCAGCAATGTCCATATCCCAGTGGTGACTTGTACTACAGATGTGCAGACAGCGGAGTGTTCAAAGCACCTGCATCGCTCCTTCCAAGCCCGTGTCAGCCTACCTCTATCTCAGTGTTGACGCCAACTGAGTAAACTTTCCCCGGGGAACTTGTTTTGAGATACCCCCCTTACTTCGATAGGAATGACTGAGGTCCAAACCCTCCTCCATCAGCTTGCTGAGTGTGGAAGGGGAAGCCTTTTTCACCTCTCTGAATGTCAGTCCTTTCCTGGGCCTATCGAGATGCACTGTATACGCCCCGGCTCCTCAGGGACCTTGGTGAGGCCCACACAGGCATTAAGGAAGGAGGAGAGCGTTAGGCAATGTCCAGTTTTACTGTAATCTCCATGTAATTACAGGGAGATGGTGGAAATAGCACACAGTTGAGTATGAGGCTAATCTGGTTTTGAATGCCAACTCCATCTCACATTTGCCTGTGACCTTGGAAAGGTCACTTACCCTCCCTACATCTCGGTTCCCTCTTCTGTGAAATTGCTCCTCTGGGGTGACTGTGAGGCCTGGGTTGGTGTAAAGTGTCTGGCCGAGAGGAGGCATTCCATTCATAACTGTTACAGCCCAGCCTTCCGGGGCCACAGCAGTGCACGGCACCAGGGTCAGCATTCACATTGTTTGAAATGTGATGTGCATGGGGCCCCCCACTTTGCAACCTGGGGGCCCTGTAATCTTCTGGAGGGAGAGAAGGGACAAGGTGATGTGAGGGGAGCCCAGGTGAGGTGGGGTTAGGATTTCTGAGATTTCTCATGTGCCCCTGCCTTCTGCATCATCTGTGTCCAGCGCTGCAGCCATTAACTTCCAACTCCAACCACAGGTAATAGTGGCACTTAGATAGCGGTGTTCACAGCCCTCTCCACCTCTCCCTGCACATCCCACTGTAGTGGCTGAGACCAACCCTGGACATCCATCTACGGACATCCAGTGAGAATAACTGCAGTGGTTGGATGGGGTGATGTCTGCCACAAGGCAGCCCCTTTGAGGCTGAGAGGTTCTAAAGAAGCCTCTGCTCTGGCTCTCCCTCTGGGTGGAGATCCTCAGACCCAGTGCCTCACACCACAGCCTCGCACTGGCTGCTCTTTTGAACCTGCTCCAATCATGTGCGTCCTGGGTTCAGGATAAGCGTGGCTGTGGTGAGGCAGGCCACTCCCCAGGCCCCTCTGCTGGAGTAGGGTGGGGGCAGGGAGGCAGGTTCACATGCAGCTTTGGACGGAAGGTCCGAGCCAAGTTGTGGTTCCCCTGGCGTGGAGGTAGGTCAGAAAAGAGACGTCAGATGTGTGAGGTGTCACGGTGGGGGGCTGAGCCATATTCTGCTGAAGAAAGGCCCGAAGCCAGAGGGTCCCCAAATGGACCCTCAGGATGAGTGTGGCCAACCCTGGGGTGGGGCGGGTCTGTGGCAGACGAGCACTGCCCCAGTCCCCAAGGGAGTAGCCAAAACAACTAGAGGCCTGAGACCTTGGGGCACTAGTCCCTGAACCCCAGGAAGAATCCATCACCCTGGGGAGAGGAACCCTCCTGGGGGGAATTGTGCGTGGCCAGCCTTGAGCACTGGCCTCCAACTCTCTCTCCTCTCCTGCCCTCCCACCAGGCACGGCACTGAGGCCCAGAGGAGGAAAGAGCAGCTGGGAGCGCTCTCCCTGCTCCTGAGCATCACCCAGCGCCTAAAAATAGGGTGCAGACCACAGAGGGCTTTCAGCTGAGGGGACACAGCCAAGCCAGTTGCCCAAAGGCAGGACTGACAAAGGGGAAGGTGACAGGCTGTGGCTGGGGGCTCCAAAATGGGAGACATCGAAAGCCTGGCTGGGCAAAGCTTGAGAATGACCTATAGCGCCTGTGTCCTCACACCCACTCCCACCTGCTGCCCCTGATGCTTTCCAGCCAGACTCACAGCCAAGAGATCAGGGTCACCTTGCTTGGAGAGTAAAGCGAAAACAGGAGAAGTCAGAAAGAACCCTGGCCATGGGGTCAAAAGATCTGGGTCTAAAATCCAGTGTTTGCTGTGTAACCTTAGTTAAGTCACTTAACCTCTCTGGGCCTCAGTTAACCTATGTATAAAATAGATGAGCTTCCTGTTCTAGTCTTACAGAAACAACCTCTGAGTTTCTGAGGAATGTCGCCCTTCCCTCAGCCCTTGTCCCCCACCCTGAGCTGGGATCTTCCTGAGCTCACAGCTGTTACCCCCAGAAGAGCAAGGGAACAGGGTATGGGGGAGTGGGAGCTGCGGGTAGGAGGGAGGGGCAGCAGGCAGCTCATCCCCTCAGAGTCCTCTTCTGTCCTGAGAGAAGGAGGACTTGGGTCCGAGCAGGAATCCAGGACAGGTGGCTTCCCAGCTGCACTAGGCTGGGAACATGCTTTGAAATTCCTGACACTCCAGGCAACCCCTTCCCCAAATATTTTTTCAGCCTGCCCAGGAGGGGCAGGCTAATCAAAGGAGTATTTCCCTCTGCCACTCCCAGGCACAGGGAAGGTCTGTCCTTACAGTCATGTCGCCCTGCGGTGGGGCAAGGTCACACTCGCGTGGACATGGCTGGACTCCGGCTAACCCTCTAACCCAGCGAGCTGGGCTCACACCCCATGAAACCATCTCCCTGAGGGGTCTGCCCCATCAGCCCCCAAATGCTGTGCAGCCAAGCTTTCTCTGGGGAGGGGAGTGGTGAGGGGTCTGGGGAGTTGCAGGAACTCTGGGCATCTGCCTGAGCTTGGAGGGCTGCTCCAGCGGTCCCTGCCCACCTCTGGACAGGGGGCCTTCCTCGGCGCCCCCAGGACAGTCTCTGAATCCCTGGAGATGTGAATTTGACCACAAGGGCTGTTCTGACTGATGTGACCTCAGTCTCACTCTGTTCTCAGAGGATCAGGGACAGTCTGCCCGGAAAGTTTCAGGGGCCCCTCGGCCCGGAGGGGAGGGGAGGGACAGGGCAGTGTTGGGGAATCCCTGTTGGCTAGAGCACTGCTTTTAGAGCAGGTAGAGGTCTAGCAATTAGCTAGCCCATCCCACCAATGAGGAAACTGGGGCCCAGGGAGGGGACATTCTTCCGCAAGACTCCATCTCTACACCGTCTTTAGTGGCAGACCCAGGATTCAAGGCCATGCCTCTAGTTTCCAACACAGGGTGCGCCTTGGGGTCCCGTCTCCTTAAGTGCTCCCCACTCAAGGGAACGTGGCCCTCTCTCAACCTCCACATGCACACAGAGTGGACGCAGGCGTCTTCTGGGTTAGGTGCCAGGCCGCGGGACATCTTCCCTTCCCTCCCTGCTCTCTGGTCTGCCCCAGTCTTACCTCAGAACAGGAGCGGCCGGCAGAACCCGAAGCGGTGCTCAGCCTCAGCAGGGACTGGGGGAGGCAGGGGACGGAGAGGGCTTTTAGCAGGCCTGTGGGCTGGGCCTTGTGAGCCGAGCCCCGTGGTGGGAGGGGTGTGCGGCAGGAGCCACGGCAGGGGAGTGGGGGGTGTTGGCTGCTATTTTGGCAGGTGCCAGGGACAAGACTAAAGGAACATGTCCCCCACGCCATATAAGCCCATGTGGTCGTCCAGCTGCTCAGATTAGCTATTTAAAACCAGAACAGATACGCAGGGAACAGAGGGAGCAGGCCTGTGACATAAACCAGCTGTCCCTCTTGAGAACCTTGATAAAGCAGATGCCAGCAGCCCAGGCCTGGGAAGGCAGGCCAGGACTACAGACGGGGGGCAGAAGACAACTTCAAAGACACGTCATGAGTCCCTGGGCCCGGGGTCTGGAGAGCGGAGGTGCGGGCTCAGCAGCAGCTCAGCTTGCAATGCTGCTGTGGGTGACGATGTCTTACAGCCTCCCAGCCACTTCCCGTGGGCTGAGAGGCCGTGGGCAGGACGCGGGCTCTGCAGGCCTCAGGGAGGTGGCTCTTCTGCCTGACCCCCAGAGCCAGGTGACAAGCCGTCCTCACCAGCAAGGGACCAAAGCAGCGACAGGAGGTCAGACACAAGGTAGAGCTTCCAGCCAGGCCAGGAGTGACAGTCCTCCTGGGGCAGGCCGCTCGGTTGTGTGAGGGGCCGTGAGGCCTGTGAGAGTTCCTTTCTCTAGGCTTTAAAATTAAAAAATTAAAGCTAAATGTACTGGGTTGTAGGATCCATAAGGCCAGAGCCCAGGGATTCTTGTTGTTTGCAGGCGTGTGTATGTCCACAGCCCCCACGTATAGGGCCTGGGATGTTGTAGGACTCCGTACGTGATGAAAACGAAAAGACAGCAGGCCTGAGGGTGGCTGAGCTGACTCCCCCACTTCATCTCTCTGAAACTCCTGGCCTGTGTCCCGCCAAATTCTGAAGGGACGCCCCTCCTCTGAGCCAGGCCCACTCCTCTGCACATGCCCTGAGGCCTGAGCCCCTGGCCCTACAGACGTTGCCCATCAGTGAGTCACCCTGTTCCTCTGTGGGCAGTCAGTCCCACCCACACTCCGCCTCCTTCTCCCCTGCTGGCCAGGAGGGCCCCCTTCCCAGCCCTCAGACTCTCCTCTCAGTCCTGCCACCGCGGGAGCAAGTATGCCGCACCCACTGCCAACATCCTTGAAGGAATCCTCTGCGCAGGTCTCCCCTCGCCCCTCGCCCCTCACCCCTCGCCCACTCTGCTGTCTGACTCTTGCCCCATCAGCTCAGCTGACACTGTCCCCTCCGTGGTCCCCAGTGCCCATGAGGCCATTGGCCTGATTCCCCAGCTCCAGGCTTATGCCCGGCCATGTGGTCCTCCACGTTGCCAGGAGATCAGAGGCCGGGTAAGCTGAAGCCACGTGCTTACCAGCCAGCATCCCGGGGAGAGGGAGCCCGCAGGGCAGTGGAGAGGCAGAGAGGCACGTGCAGGGAGCAGATTCACAGAGGAACTCTGGGCAACCAGACTGTCCACAGGGAGGCAGAGAAAGCATCATTATATGCTGTTCCTGCCCTAGTCTGGCAGAACTCAGGGTCAGGGGTTTGCTTTGAGTCCTGGGGCCTGAAATCTCCTGGAATGTAGGAATTGCTTACCCTAAACCCTCCCTTGAGCTACTTTCAGTAGATTACTGTCCCTGGTAAGCCAAATAATCCTTCAGTAATTTGTTTGCTTGGATGCCTGGAAGAGAGATCTGGGCACAAGATCCCCAGTGCCCCACAGGAAAATTCCAATAAGTTGTTGGCATCCACGGACTAAATGTACCAGTATTTTACTAACTGTTCTAAAGGCAGGGATGTAAATAGGAGAGCTGGGAGGCAGTCACCTAGCTTGTGAGAAAGTCTAGCCACTCCCCAGCAGCCACACTTAGGCACGGTTACGCCTGATCTGTCAGTTGGTGCCCCTGTCCTTGCAAATAGCTATAAAGTCACCTCCTAGAGCTAATTGTAGAAGGAGAAATCAAAGGGGTGGTGTTACTAAAGAATTTTACTGGAAGAAGCATATATGGTGCTTGCAAATTCAAGGGCACGAGAGGACAGGTCACTTGCAAGGTCTCAAGGCCACCCGGGCAGGAAAGCAGGCAGGCAGAGCAAGCAGCAGTTGGTGGGAGGGTAGGGGAACCTGCTGTCTCCAGGGGGGCTCACTGTCCTCCTCCAGGAGAAGTCCTCTACCCTCCTGGCCACCAGTCACCACCATTATGCAAGCCTTTGTCCGCACACCAGTCACCAGTTGAAATCATTTTGTGCACGCACTCACCTCATTATTGGCTGCAACCCAAATAGGATTAAGTGCAGGTCCCTCGTGTGGGGGGTACGTGAATGCAAGGGAGGAATCAGAGGGTCATGCCTCCCAGTACTCTGCCCAACAGTCTGCCCTTGATGGGCATCCCAAGGAAGGTGTGCTGGCATGAAGGGCTCCACTCCAGGGGCAGCAGCTGCCAGGGCACCCAGAAACCCAGGACCACGCCAGCCCCTGCAGTCCCCAGTCAGGCCTCCACCTGGAGGAAGGCTTCTGGGAGCCTCTCCTAAGAAAAGGCCATGTGAGGACAGTTATACCACTAGGCAAATTCACCCTCACCCCTCGCCCTCCGTGGCCCCCAGTGCCCCGAAGTTCAGAACACGGGCATCCAAAACCCGTCAGGCCCTCATTTGAACCCTGAGCTCCAGGTGGGGCCGGAGCAGCTTGGTCCTCGGAGTCTCCAGGCAGCACTCACCCCACTCCTCACCCCTGCCCCTGGCTTTGACCCCAAACTCTGGAGCTGGGAAATTTGCAAACGCTCTAGGCCTGGTCATGAGGGGCCCCAACACCCCTAGTTCGGTGCAGGTACCAGTGGCAGCCACAGGAGACGCACCAGCTGGAGGTGGGCAGCCTGGGGTGACCGGGAGGTTGGCAGCGGGGCAGGCCCTCGGCCCCAGATCTAGGACGAAAGCCAAGGTCACTCATAGCCACAAAGGCCACAACAAGGTTGGCTGTCCTTGGCTGGCAGCTTGTGCCCTACAAGCTTGGGGAGCTGAGGCCTGGCGACACCCTAAAAGGCTATGTTCTGAGTCCCGGGGCGTGCTGCCTGGGGGCAGGGGACAAAGGAGGAACCGACCAAGCTCTGCATTTATTCTCCCCACCTGCACCCTCCAGTTGGTTCCGGGTAAATCCCAGAGCAGCAATTAGGAAGGTAAACTCCAGTTAGGAATACACATCTAAGGGTTTTTTTTATAACAGGCCACCACTGACTTTCATAGTTCGGTTTTTCCTAGATTCTCAGATGGCTCGGCATTCTCCAAAGTCACACGGGCCAGGATGTCGGGGGAATGGGAGACTGCATTCGGGGAGAATGCGTGTTAGGTAGGGGTGGTGTGGCAGCAGACCTGGCACTACATGCAGCATTTCTGCACCCTACCAAGTCACTCTGCTAGGATAAGAGGGTAGCAACCCAGGACGACATGAGGAAGAGAAAGGACTGCTGGGAAAATGCCGCCTGGCCCCTCCTCCCAGCCAGACCAGTCTTCCTCACACACCACTGGTCCCAGCAAAAAAGCAAAGCCTCCAGAAAGGAATCAATTTTTAAGGTATTATCAGTCATTTACACCTGAGAGTGAACGAGTTTATTAGGCATTTCCTGAGAACAGGTTTTCTAGGGAGAGGGTGAGGGGGCACAAAAAGGCACGGAGCTCCTAGACAGAGCAGGGGGCCGGGGGTTTGAGGGGCACAAAGCAGGGAGATGAGGCGCAGGGAAGACCAAGCTCCTCCCGATCTGGCTGATTTGGGCCTCGGCAAGCTGCCAGCAGGCCCCAGGGACCACGGTGGATAAAGCCAGGCCTCCGTGAGGCAGAGACGTCACAGGCACGTGGAGGTGCTTGCTGGGAGCTCAGACAGGTGACCCTGGGGTTCTTGAGACGGCACTGCCCTGGCCCTGGAAGTGAGCAGGAAGTAGGCACCGTCTCCGGACGGGCCGTGCAGGCCCCAGAGTGCTGGTGACAGCCGGCACGGTGCCCTGAGGTGACGCTGGGGCCCAGGACCTGCTGTGGCTGCGGTGGGACAAGGAGGCGCCAGGCACACCGCTGGGAAGCTGCTGGCTGAGTCTGCCCGGCATTCCTTCCGTCTCAGGTCCAGAGGCAGAAAGGGAGCAGGTGGCATGAGGAGGGGAGGACCCTTGAGACGCAGATGGGCAGGTGGGCCTCAGCAGGGCTGGTCACACCTGCGGGCAAAGGTCTCTCAGGACAAGGGAAGGGCGTCCCTTTGAAGGAAGGGCCGGCCCTGGACAGGAACACCAACACAGCACCAGAGGTCCCACACCTGCTGGCTGGAGGGGGTGGGGACTCGGCATGGTGCTGGGGAAAGCACGGCCAGTGGAGGGGTTCGGCGAATGGTCTCCAGGTCGGGTCAAACCAGCCCAGAGGCAGGTCTGGGGCAATCTGGGTACGCAGACTGTGCGGCTGCAGGCCACTCAGAGGGCCCGTGGGCGTGGGGTGTGGCAACTCCCAGCCCAGCCCCTGCCCGCTCCTCTCACCTCAGCCTCCAGGGAGGAGACCGCTTTCCTTCCCCACTGGGTCCTCTTGGCGGCCGCTGACTCTTTCTGCACCTCCTGAGAGGGGGCATCAGGGTGGAGATGGGGGCTCAGCACACCAGGAAGGGCTCGGATCTCCAGGCCCCTCCTCTCCATGAGAGGGAGGAGCCGACGCCTCCTCTCTGCTGCTGACCAGATGCAGTTTATCATAGCCCTCCCCGCCTGCAGAGGATGGCCCCTGCTCAACCCTCCGCTGACCCAGGTCATCCCACCAGAAAAGTCCACAGTCAGAGGCCTCAGGAAGGAGCAAGGTACCTGGGGGTCCTGAGCTCCTGGCTCCTGGGTCTTGCTGATCCACAGGTTGAGCCTTGATGTCACAACCCCTGAAAGCTTCAAGTTCTCCTGAAAAGAGAAGCTTCCATCTCAGGGCCGGGGCCACAGGCGACAGCATGGCACTTCTAGAGCCCATGGCACAGGATGGGACCCGACACCGTTCCCGTATCCATCCAGTACGTCCCCCAGGGAGTGACGTGCACAGCCCAGGAGACTTGGCCTCAGGAATGGTGACTCAAGTCAACAGCAGGTCCTGTCCAAACTGACACGTGACAATACAGAGCTTTCCAGCACTGCCCGGGCCAGGGTTCTGGGTTTGGAGGCCTCAGGCCTAAGCGGCCCGAAGATGCGCGGCTGGGCCCGAGCCTCTCACCTTCCTGCCAGAGGCTGGTTCTGCTTGGCTCCGGCCCACCACCTCCTTCTCAAAGAGGTGCCGCTTGCTGGCAACACCCGCGGGAGCCACAAAGAACTCGGTGCGGGAAGAGCCTGGGGACTTGACAGATTCCGATCTCTGGGAACAAAGCACACAGACCACGGGCTCTCAAGGGTGAGGGGCACAGGTCATGCCCACCACCCGGGTCAGCTGCCATCTGCTCCCTGCAAGAGCCAGCCCACCTGCACAGCAGTGTGGTATCTCTCCAGCTTCTCACCCAGCCGGGCTGTGCTGACCGGAAGCCTCACGCTGGCACTGCAAGGTGACAGGGCGATGCAGGCCAGGTGAAGTCCCTCCCCCGGAGATGCCAGGCCTGCCCCCCCAAGCCTGAGGAACAGTAGCCCTCCACCCCACCATGTTGGCAAAGAGAATGTGACCTCCATCACTGAGTGACACTAGAATGACTTGGCCAAGGTGAAAATCTACAGACTCCACGGATGTTCCCTACCTCCCTAGAAACATCTCATCCAGGAAAACATCCTCAGTATCAGAAATACCTGCCATTTCTCCCCAGTCCTGTGCTTGCAGCTCAGAACATCTCTGGAACCTTCTTCCTCTCCATCCTGCCTACCTTCTACCCCCTCCCCCTGCCGGCGGCCCCAGACAGCACAGCTCCAAGGCTGTGGTGATCTGGTCCCTGCCCCACTCCTGACACCAGCGTGCCCCCGAGCCCCTTTCCCCACGTGCTCACGTGCCAGCCAACCGGACACCCCAGGCTTTTCATACTCTGTGCCTTTCCACATGCTATGCCCTCTATTTAAAATGCATTCCTTTGATTTCCCATCTGTAAATGCGAGTTCCTCAAGCCCCACTCAGACACCCATTGTTCTGTGACGTTGTCTGGCTCTGGCAGGCTGAGCTGTTACAGGCGCTCAGGAGCCCCCAGCCCCTTGTCTCCCTACCCCGGCACCTCCAGGCTGGGAGGTTCTTAAACGTCAATGGTCGAATGTGAGCTGCTTGAGAGTGGGAACTGCGCTTATTCATCTCTGTAGGCCCTGCCCGCACCCGCGCCCCCAGTCCCAGCCCAGGACAGCAGCCCAGCCGTTAGGGGCAGGCGGGTGCAGAGTGAGCGCATGAAACCCCGAAGCAGAAGCACAGCTGCTTTTTGGATCCTCTTTCTGGTTTGTTTGTTTGTTTTTCAAATGGAAGCCCTCCTCCCCCTCCGCACCCCTCTGCACCAAGGCTACACCCTCCTCTACCTTCCGAGCCCATGGACGCCCTCCTCCTCCGAGCAGCCCTCCTGGGTCTCTTCCCTCCCTGCTCCATCTCATCGGGCCTCTGTCCCTCATGTTAACCCAGTCTCCCTGCAGGAGCTGGAGCCTTCCCCTCACATGTCCTATGGCACCACATGGCTCGAGGACAGGTGGCGAGTGCTCAGCAAACATAGGCTGAACGTGAGCAGATGCGAGACAGCCAGAGCCTGCAGGCCCCTGACCTGCGGGTTAAGGTTGTTTCTGTGTTCTCCTTCCTGGGGCTCATCTGAAATGAGAAGGTGAGGCATGGATGAGTGGGGGTCCCAGGGGGCCCACAGCTTCCTTGGGGGCAGGCTCAGCCCTCAGAATACTCCCTCCCCCTCCTCAGACCCCCGCGCTTCTCCACTGCTGGACCCAGACCAGCCCTCCGCTAAAGGCCCTTTTCTTGCCTGGGACATACCACCTCCACCCACCAGGCCGGGTCAGAGCTGATGCTTGAACCCCACCTCTTCTAGGGGTGCCTGCAACCCCATCTTCCTGTCCGCCTCCTCACTGCCCATGAGCCCCAGGGCACAGGGACAGGCACTGGTCAACCAGGCCCCAGCGTCTTCCCTGGGGTCTGGCACCCATCAGGGGCACAAAGTCAGCACAAAGTGATTCAACAACCCAGTGAACAGAGGAACTACAGAGTAAATACAGGATAAGGGAGACGAGAGTCCCCCGTCCACACGGTTTGTCCTCTCAGAGCAAAGGCTGCCCAGCCAGGAGGGCACAGACGCCGCAGGTGCAGGGTGCCTGCCCTGGGCCACATTCCTGCAGCTCCGGCCTTCCCCAGTAGGTGGGGCTGCTCAGGCTCACGCACACCCACCCTCTAGGTCACTAGCCTGCTCTCCTTCATCGGATCAGCTTCCTCTGATCCTGGCCACCCATGCAAGTCCAAAGGCCCTCTCCACCCACAGCATCCTCCTGACATCTAACCTAGGCCCTGTGCTGTAATGCCGGCTGGCATCCCGGACTTGCCCTCCGCTGGGCTGGAGACAAAGGTGCTCTGGGCCCTCACCCGAAAGGAGATGGTCCTGGAGCTGGAGCGTTTGAGGGAGCTGCTGTAGGTGGCCTGGGTGGGTGAGGAGGCGTCCACCCCTTCCTCCCTGCTGGGGATTTTCACCTGGAGGCAGTGGGGGTGTCACACAGGAGGTCTGGGCAGCCCGGAGCCCAAGCTGCCACGGGGACCCCATGTGGCCTGGCTCAGCCCATGAACTGCAGGAGGGAGCGCATAAGCCAGTCCTCCCTCTGCTGCCTCCTGCCCTGCCACCTCTGCTGCAGGCGTCGGGGATGCAGTGCCGCAGTGCCAGGCCACCGGGCAGAGCTTCCCCAGGGAACTTGTGGCAGGAGTCAAGGCTTCCCAAGCAATTGCTGGTGTCCTGACGTCCAGGCTCTGGATGAAGAAGTGCCACAGGCTGCCAGGTGCTCCCCAGCACACAGCTGATGCCCCTCAGCTGCCAGCAGCCTGCCCTTGACTCAGTGTCCCCTAGTCTGACGGTGGCTGGAAGCAGGTTGAGAAAGAAGAAAATGCCAAAGCCAGCCTGAAGGGTGGAGGCCAGGAGACAGCAAGGGAGCCAGGGACCCCCTCGGGAGGACTGGGGGCAGCTAGGGAGGATGGGAGGGGCAGGGGCACACCCACCTGGAGTGTGATGGGTGGGAGGCGGGCAGCCGCAGGCAGAGGGCCTGACGCCCCCTGTCCTGCCAAGGACAGAGGGTTCTTCTCCGGGAGGGCCCTTCCTCTCTGCTCACTGGAGGCAGACCGGCTTCCCCAAAAGGCTGGCTGCTCCTGGGCAGGGCACCCCGAGGCTGCTGCCCGCTTTGAAACCAGTGGCTTCTCAAAGAGCAGTGCTTTCTCGGATACCAGTCTCCCTTCCAAGCCTGATGTCTTCCCCGGCAGCTTCTCTGACACACTCATTTTCTCCAGAATTGACTTTTTCTCCACAATGGCTCTTTTCTCTAACACCGCTGTCTTCTCCAGCACAGATGTCTGCTCAGGAGGGCCCACCGTCTCCTCAGGGGTGGAGGTTTCCCCTGACATCAGTCTCTTTCCAAGTGCTGAAGTCTTCTCTGGACTGGGGGACTTCTCTAAGACCGGGGTCTTCTCCGAGACCCCCTTCTCCCCACCCGCCGGCTCACTGCCCGCCGCACTCTCCTCCCCTCCCGCCCAGCGGCCCCGCTGCTCCCGGCTGAGTCTCCGGTGAGGGGGCAGCTCCACCTCTTTCTTGGGCGTGAGGGGCTGCTTCTTGGCCTGCCCAGGGTCTGTGCTGTCCCTCCCTGGCTCTGCCTCCAGCCTCTCCCAGACAGGGGCCTGTGCAGCCTCCACCATCTGCCGCCTCTGCCTCCGCTCCTGCCGCGTCCTGAGGATGCCCGGGATGTCCTCATCCTCATTTTTGCAGGCTTGGGGCGGTAGCCTGGGCCCCTCTGCTTCCTCCACGCTGGGCAGTCTGAGCCAGTAGATGGGAGGTGGGGTGGGAGACAGAATCAGAGAATGTCAGAGGTGGGCAAGACCCCGGGGTGTACGCGCCCCAGTGGCTGTCCCCAGGGCCCCCAGGGAGGGGTCAGGAAGTAGAGCTCTGGCCTCCCCATCACCTCAGTATAGATTCCTTTCATCTGCTTTACATGTTGGGCATCCAAGATATCATTTGAACCGAGTACACCATGCTTTTAAAGGTTATAAATCTCTGTAAGGCCCTACCATGCCATGTTCAGAACCAATCCACAACACCTGATTAAACAATTCCTTTATATGTACCAGGCCCTGTGCTGGAAGGTCGAAAGCAATAAATACAGTCCCTGCCCTTTGCAGCTTAAATGCAGACCAGAGATATTCAGGGATGCATCAAAGATCACACAGCTTCTTAGTGGTGAGCCAGGTGTAGAACCCAAAGTTTATGGTACCCCATCCTGCACTCCTGTTAGGCACATGAGTGCAGCTGGGACTGGGTGGCAATCAGGTATCTGTGCTGCCAGGATGAAGACACACAGCCTCTCCTGCCTTCTCTGGGGGACCCACGGGCACGGGAGCAATATGACAGGGCTGCCCAAAACCCGCAGCCCATGCCCTCTAGCAAAAGGAGATTCTTTTCCTTTCCTTCCTCATCACCCTGCTCTGCATGCGATTCGGGGGCAAATTAAGTCACTGTCTGAGCCTCAGTTTCCAAATCTACACACTGGGCTTGTTAGAAGGTAAAATGAGACTCATTTCGTGAGCCATCCAGGACATTCCAGCCCTTCTCTGCCTTTCCCCCAGGCCCCTAGAATCTAGGGTCAGGGCTCGCCCCACTGTTCCTCCAGTCATAAGTGAATTAGGGAGGGTCGGGGTTAGGGTGGAAAGAGCCGAGCCACAGCCTGAGGTCTGGATGACAACTCTGGCCCTGCCCCCGTTCGGGTGTGCAGTCCCAGCCGGCCACCTCTGTACTCCTGGACCCGGTCTCTCCACCTGTGAGATGGGGTAACCATGCCTCTCTCAGGGATCCTGTAAGGATTAAATGGGTGCTGTCCAGCACAGTATTCATGGGCAGTGTCCACAGACAGGAGCGATCACTGTTCTGAAGAGGGTGGGGCCTGGCTGGGCTGAGGAGGGCCCAGGGCGGGTAAGGGGCCTCAAGTCCTCCTGCAGGTCCTTCAGCCTCATTCCCTGGGCAAGCCACACATGCCGCACAGTCCGGGGCTGCATGCTCATCCCCGCCGCCCGGAGGGAAAGGACACCGCGCCCACCCGGCCCGAGCACCTCTCCGCCGCCGGCCCTGCTCCGCTCTGGCTGAGCCCGGGAGCTTCGTCGTCCGTGGCCGAGCTCAGGTTTCGCCGCCGCCGCCGCCGTTCCCGCTCCTGCTCCTCCTCATCCTCCAGAGACCACTGCCGGGCCAGGCTGTGGGCACAGGGTCAGGGCAGCCCAGGAAAGACGGAGCACCATCCCCAGGTGGACTCCAGTGGGGCCGGGCGGGGGGGCGAACACCCTCCTGGCCTGCGCTGTCTGAAGGCACCTATGGCGTGGGCCTGACCCGGGGGCTGCCTGGGCAGATGCAACTGGACTTCCAAGACCTGACTCGAACACAGGCCAAAATATCCCACGAATGATTCTGCACACTGATTATATGTTGAAATGACAGTATTTTGGATACACAGGTGTAAGGGAGATCTATTATGAAAATTTATCTCCTGTTTCTTTCTGCTTCTTTTCATGGTTCACATTTGTGGCAGACATTACATTTCTGCTAAAGCTACTAAAAGGCACTTGGAGGGCACCAGAGTTTCTGGACCTCAGCACCGTTTCTATTTGGGCCAGATGCCCGGGACCGTAGTGCCCGGGACTGTGGTGAATTACAGGATATTGAGCAGGACCCCTGACCTCTACCCACTCGATACCACGTTGTGACAATCTGACATGTTTCCTGACATTGCACATGTCCTCTGGGGGGCAAAACCACCCAAGGTGAGAACCATTCGGGGGGGTTTTACTCTGGACCCCCAAGTGGGCACATGGGGCCGCCTCTCTGGCACTGACTAGGAACATGGGAAGGTGGGCTCGGTTCAGCCTGAGGAGGTGAGCATGAGAGGGTCTTTCCTCCTTTCGGTCCTGGGATTTCGAGATAATATCCCTCAGTGAACAATCACAGAGAAACTAACTCAGGATTACTCAACAACCCATGGGATTTCTCCACTTCTGGGGGGTGGAGACTCACAAATAAGACCAATTATTCCTGGAAAATATTCCAATATCATCTTCACTTCACTTTTGAGGAGCTCTTTAAGCCTCTTTCCCCTTTTAGAAAACCAGCTCCACGTGTTGGGAAGCAAGGGGTGCCCGAACACCCTCCTTCTGGTTCCTGCCCCCAGTCACTCCGATCACTGGCCAGCCACCCAGCAGCCCACCCATCTCCTCCCTCACCCACCCATCTGCCCATCCAGCCACCTGTCAATCCAAACACCCATCCACCCAGTCACCCACCATTGCCCCACCTATCCCCGCCCACCCACCGATCAGCCTTTTCTGCCTGCCCACCACCTCCCGGCCCGCCCACCTCCCCTTGCATCTGCCCGCCCACCACCTCCCGGCCCGCCCACCTCCCCTTGTATCTACCCGCCCTTGCCAAAAGCCAGCGCATTTCAGAGCCAACTGGGCCGGGCCAGCACCATGTCACGAACCGGGCTTCCCGGAACAAGGCTGCCTGGGAGAGACCCACTCTCCGGTGAGAAAGGGAAGCGTTTCCACCAGTAACTCCCCAGTCAAGGAGCAGAAACGGCCCCGCAGAGGAGAAGAGTCACTGCAGGCCAACGTTCCCCGGACAGGCCCACAGAAGAGACCGAACCTGTGCCGGACCTCAGCGGGCGAGCAGGACTTCAGCGGGGTCGGGGGGGCAGGGGAGAGACAGGCCGTCCAGGCAGAGGGGACGGACGGAGCAGGCCTGGAGGTCAGAGGGCAGGGGGTTCGTTGGAGCAGGAGGCAAGGCTTCCCTCGCCCGGAGCCCCAAGAGAAGGTTTGCATGAGGGAGCAGCAGGCTGCGAGGGTCGGCCGGGTGGGGCCTCTCCAGAGCCTCCCAGTGACTGGAAGGATCTAGAAGAGGCCTTCCTCATCCCTCCCAGAGTTAGGGCAGTGGCTTCAAGGTCTCCCCTTTGGCACTATCAGGGGTCAAAGCTCGATTTAAAAAACATTCCTGAATACACATCTTTTCTAGCTACTGTCCCATTTATTTGTTTTCTTCTCAGAAGAGTTGCTGGTGGTCAGAAGCTCCTCTTTATGGGTCCCCATTGTCTCCTTACTAGTTCCTGTCCAGCTCTGGCTTCGGTCTCCAAGCTGCTCTCTCTACGGGACTAGGGACCCGTGTGCTCACTACTCTGCCGGGGCTTCTCGCCCTCAGAGGTACTGGAACTCAGTCCTCCCCCCAGTCCATACATCTCCCTGGCTGAACGCCTCGGTCTTCTTTGCTCTTCACTGATGTCTCCTCACTCTGAACACATCTTAAATTTTGTTTCCTTTTTAAAGACACGCGAATAAGAAGAGCGGAGAGGGCACGAGAGGCTTCAAAAGAAAGTGTGAGGGCATTGTCCTGCGGGGAGAGGAAACACCACAGGGTGGGGCACCTGCGCGTCTGCATGGCACCTGGCTCAGAACGCGTGCCAAGTGTAGAGGCCACTTTCAGAAGTGCAGGGCTCTCCTCCCGGGGCAAGTTCCAAACCTCCACTTGATAAGGAAGAGTGTGAACAGGGAGGGGAGCATGTCCCAAGCCCCCTCGAAGGCAGTCTGCCCATCTCTTTGCCTCTGGAAAATGAGCACCTGCCCATCATCCCACAGGCAAGGAGCTGCCTTTGCATGGGAAACTTCCAGAACCTCCCAATTCTGATCATCAGGGCAGCTCTTGGTGAGAAAATCAATGCCTCGTGCTCCAGGCATGTCTCTACTCGACCTCCATAAGTGGATGCAGATCAAGGGCCCAGGGCTGAGACCACAGAATTTAAATAAGATCCCCTGGGCCTTCCCATGAGCCCCGTGAGATACGCACACTTGCAGACTGATCCCACATTCCTTCACTGCCCGTGAACCGATGGTCTCTTCTGAGCCCAGATCCCATGCCCACCTCTCCTTGGCTCCCTTTGTTCAGACTTAGAAACTCCAACCTCAGCTGGCTTACATCTGAGGCCATCTTTTCAGCTCTGTCCTCGTTTGGATGCATCCTCTGCTCTGGTCCATGTCTGCAACCAGCTCTTACCCTCCAAAGCTGAGAGACCCTCCACTGGGAACACGACCCACAAAGTCAGCAGCTACTCTTCCCTGACCACACCTGTGGCTGGGTTGGAAAGGCCAGGATTCCTTGGTTCTGAGCAACCCTGTTCCCACACACACCCCTCAGGCCTCAGGGAAGCAGCGTGTTTGTTTGCCCTCCAGTGAGGCCCTCTGTGGTGTGCGACCTGTCAGAGCCTGGTCTTCTCGGAAATGACTCAAGCCCCTTGAAGGGTCTCCAGGGCTGGAGTTGCGGGAGGTGGGGCCCAGGAGTCCTTGAGCATCCGCTGGCTGGCTTTATGCCATGACCCCACAGTTTGCTCAAGGTGACACAGTCACCTGCCCTGCTGCTGAGGAATCACACGCCGCATTCAACCCTGGTGCCCTGGCAAAACGCAAATCCTTCATCACTGCCACCCTGGGGAAGAAATGTTATCTCCAATAAGCCAAGAGCTATCAGCCTCTAAAGATGGGGAAATGGATGGACCTGAAGGAGGGGCAGAGGTCAGCCTTCAAGAGGGACCTCAACAGGTGCAGTTGTTGAAACCTCAGTAATAAGTAAATGAACATTAAGGGCTCCAGAACTGTGCTGGACATTTAGTAGCACACAAATACTTATTGAATGTGTGAGCTATGATAAACCCGTCAGTAAGGGAACAGAGGAAGAAGTGATGGCCCTACTGTGTGTTTGTGGCAACACCAGGCACCGTCCCAAACATTTTACAAAAACTGTTGACATTAAACCTCACCGCTACCCTGTCAGGGAAAGTTTGCAGATGAGGAAACTGAGGCTCATAGAGGTTCTCTCTCCCAAGACAGCACAGGAAGCAAAGGAGAAGGAACCAAGAATTCCAACCTAGGTCAGCCTCTCAAAAGCCCACACCCTTAACCATAACCAAGGGCCAGGAACGAAGTCCTGGGAGGGCTGGCCCTAAACTGGAGAGGAGCCCTAGTTCTTGGGAGAGCCTGGGAGGGCCTCTGTCCAAGCAGGATTCCCCACCCCAGGACAGGCTGGCGGTGCAGCCCGGGAGAGCAGAGGTTCGGGGAAGCCCCGCAGCAAACACACTGACATTCTGGGCTCCAGAGCCAGGCCTTCACTTTCCTCTCTCCTGGCCTTCACTTGGGGACACACACCCTGTCTTGGGCTCTGCACTGCACAGGGGCTGCTAGCCTTCTCTCTGCTGCACACACAGCCCTGCCATCAGCTACACAGGAAAGATGGAGGAAGACCTCAGGAGAACAACCCTGTGGGAGACCCAAAGCAGCTCAAAAACCAGGCCAGGGCTCAGCTGCTCCCATTCAGGTAGAGGCAGGGCGAGAGGACTGCCCTGGAAGCCTTAGGGAGACCTGGGGCTCACGGAGGATTTGCAAATCTTGGAAGGAAAGGACATACAAGAGAGCCCAGGCCTGGCACAGGGCGGGGAGGCCCAGCTCTGACTGGCTGTGTGGCCTTAGGCCTTGGTGGGCCAGGCCTAGGCCCCCTTGGCCAATGAGGGGCAATGAGGGACCACCATGGATGGTCACAGGACCCTTCTAGCTCTGCCAGTCTAGGGAGAGGTGTCGGAGAGGACTGGGCAGCACTGGGAGGTGCAGGGGCTGCTCAAGGCCCAGGCAGGGGAATGATTAACCGCTGGCAGCTCAGTCCTGGGCGCTCTCAGATCCTCACCCCCCACGGACAGGCCCAGCCCAGCCTCACCCATCACCAGGCCACTGACCAGGGAACCCAGCCAGGAGCTCACCACTGCCCCCCTCACAGAGCTGGAACACAGGAATTTCAACTTCATGCCAAGGATGGGCAGCAGGCTGGCCCTCCTCTCCCAGCCGGGCCCTGGCTGGGGCAATACCGGTCACACCCTCCGAACAGTCCTCCCCAGCGGAGGCTCGGCGCCCAGTGACTCACAGCCCCTCCCCTCCTGCCCGCTGAGGCTTGTTCACCCAGGGCAGGAGCGGTCCTCCACTCCAGGTGCCTCATCAGGGGGCCTGCTGGCAGCAGATGTATGTGCCCACGGGGCTCCCTGCAGGTTGGGGCCAGGCGGGGGCCAGGCCAGGGGCTCTGTGGCAGGACTGGTTCCCCAGGGCTGCCCTGGCACTTACTCTGGACACCCCATGGGAACTCAGCCCCACCCTGCAGCCATGTGAGACCAGGTCCGCCTCAGCTGCAGACCCTGCTCGCATTTTCAAAGTTCCAGCTGTCCACCCACCCCCCACACACACCCTGTACATATCCAGGCATGTTCTCAGACACAGAATCACATACATCCCACCAGGCTGTGAGCTCCTGAGAAAATGGTGTCTGCTTGTATTTTTAACCCAGCGCCTGTACTGAAATCTTCAATAAACATTTGGACCAAACATACTGGGACCCCCAAGGCCCAAGCTCAGCTACCTGAGAAGCTACCACCCGCACACACATCACATCTCCTACTGCACAGGCCGCAAACCCGTTGCCCACACCTGTGCCCACACATCCATACAGGCGCTCTCCATAGGCACTAACAGGCCCCCACCCAGAAGCAAAGACACTCCCACATCAACCCGGGCAGTTGGCCCACATAGAGTCCAAGGCCTTGACCCCCCGGCCCCACCCTCAGCACAGAACTTCCCTGGGGTGTGTCCCACCTCTGTGGCAGCCTGGGTTCCTTTTCCAGAGAACCGAGGTCCCTCCACTCTTGGGGCTTACCTTTTCCCCTCTCTAGACCCCATGGGCCCCTCCACAAGGAGTTCCAGGGGACTGGGCTTCAGAGGAGTGTGGAGTCTTGAGGGTCTGGGGAGGGGGACCCCAACCCCTGGGGAGGATGTGCTCGGGGTGCTAGAGAAGCTCTGGAGTCCTCTGGAAGGCAGGGGGAGAAGGAGGTCCCAGAGCCAGGGAGGACACCTAAAATAGATCTGCCTTGATGGGGAAGGCCTGGGGAGGGTGCGGGTCTGCACCTGCAGAGCCCTGGCCTCACGGAAGTCCTCAGTACCTAAACGACCACCTGGGAGGGGCCCAAAGGCCAATCTCTACCTGGTGAAAGCCTAGGGGATCAAAGGCATGGGGATCTGAGCTACTGCCTGGGCCTCAGTTTCCTTAAGGACAAGAAGTGTGTGTGTGATGGGACAGTGGGGAGTAAGGAGGTGAAGATGCTCCTGTGACCCCTTCCTGGGGAGGTGCAGGGTAGCATCCGAGCAGGCACCAGGGATCGCCTGCCGCGATGAGGGCCTGCCCCCAGGAAGGCCCTCACCCCAGACTTCTCTACCCTTGACAGGATGTCCGGCAGGCAGGGATAAAATACCCACTGCCCTGAACCTTGAGGAACCAGCTCACAAACAAAGACTGAGGCACAGAGGGGGCAGCACCTCTCTGAGGTCACCCAGACCAGACACCACCTCAGCATGCCATGCTCAGAATTCGAGCCTCACCAAAGAAGCGGGGTTGGGGGGTCTGCTTCCCTCTGGTCCCATTCACTGGCCCCTGTGTTCAGACCGTAAAGGCGGCCCACCCTACGGCTCCCTAGAGGAACGGGGCTGCGAGGAGGGCTTCTCTCGGGAAATGAGGCTGGACGGTGACTCCTCAACACCACCCCGGCCCCGGCCCTGCGGGCGGCTCTCCCGGCCAGGGACCCTCTGCGGCCCCAGGCCCCAAGGGAAGGGGAGAAGGCTGCTGTGGAGGAGGGGGTACCACCCACCCTGGCCCCCGGGCGTCCCCCAGCTTGGCCCCAGCTCTGCGCCCGCTGCGGAGCGGCCAGGCCGAGGTCCGGCCCGGGCCCGGCTCCCCGCGCTCACCTGGACAGCGCCGACCAGTCCTTCCTGCCGACGGACATGCTGCCGGAGCCGCGGGCCGTGTGCTCCCGCCCCGCGCCGCCGCCGCCTCACCTGCGCGCCCCGCCCCGCCGGCCCGGGCGGGTCACATGGCCTCCCCCGCGCCCGCCCGGCGCTCCACCTGCCGCCCAGGGGCGGCCCCGCGGGGGCATCCCGCCCGGGCCGCGCGGACCCCGGCTCCGGCCCCGGCGCGGCGCGGACTGCCCGACGGCCGCCGGGCGGACCGCCGGACCTCGGGCCCCGCGCGGGGGGTCGGCCGCCTGGGACCGGAGGGAGGGCTCCTGCCCAGAACCGGTCGGACCAGCCCTGCGCCCGGCCCCCGCCTCCGCCCGCAGGCGTCGTGGCCGCGGGTGCCGGGGGTGGGGCGGGGACCCGAGGACGGGGTCAGGCCGAGCTCCTTGCCGAGAAACCGACTTGGCCAAGAAAACCCGGGCGGGAGAGTCAGAGCAGGACCGGAGATCTCGGGTCTCGAGCTCCCGGCGCCACCTGGGCCTTCCCCGGACGCACCGTCCCCACCCCGGGCTCCCGAACCTGCCGGCCCACCGCCCCTAAAGCCCACGACCCGAGCGGCGCGGTGCTTCCTCTGTGGGGCTGCAAAACTACACAACACGCCCCGTAGAAGGCCAGCTGCTCCCAAAACGAGATAGTCGGGTTCAGTTAAGCAAACACCGGAGTTCCCACAGCCCCGAAAACACAATGAATGTCAAAGGCACTGTCTCCCCCAGACACTGGACTTGGGGCTGGAGGCACAGAGTGTGTGAAGGGCAGAGGAAGCTCAGCTTTTCGCCTGGAGGGAGGGACTGAACACAGAGGCTAGCGCTGGAATTTTGCAGTGCCTTGAGGCACCTCTGGGCGGGCGGGCACTTTCTATATCTAGGTGCTTTCGACCCAGGAACCAGCCTCAGATGAGGCTGAGGAATCTTATCTTCCCTAATGGATCAGAACTGCAAGGTCAGCAGAGCAGTTCCTGCCCTGAGAGGAATGAGGTGCGGCCCCAGACAGCAGGAGGCGATGATGCCGGGACGGGACCCGGAACCACCAGCGTTCTGCTGGGCCTCACCCCCCTTGGGCACGGATGGTCTCTGCAGGGCCTTCCTGCTCTGAGATCACATAGTGAAGCACAAGCCAGCTGCTGAGACACACACACAGCTAGACTGCGAGGGCATCTCCTCCGAAAAAGACACGCCCTCCTGTAGGGAGCCTTCCTTTCTTACACTGGAGTTGAGGAATGAGGTTCAAGGAATGAATGCTGGACTGGGAGCCTGGACACCTGGCTTTGAGCTCTGATTCGCCGTTCATGAGACATGTGATTTGGGGCAAATCACAGTGTCCTCGTCTCTGTAGTAGAAATACTGATACTTTGCCCTGCTTCCTTCCAGGTTGTGGAGATCAAATGTGTCCATTGCTGAATGCTGGTGACAGTTCAGAGCAGTGTGAGAGCAGACAGGGCCCCAGGGAGTTCTGAGCAGGGGCCAAGGCTGGATCCTGTTTGCTCTTCCAGGAAGAGACAAAGAGGGAATGGCAGTAATCAATGACCCTGTAGCCTCTGACCCAGGACCTGGCATTTCCCGGGGAGCCCGCTGTCTCCACGGGGACCTGGGAATGTTCTTCTCATGCTTTGTGGGTGGTGGCCCCTCAACTTAGGAGTAAAAATACTCAGAATCACTGGAAGCATGACCCTTCCAGGATTACTTCGAGAAGCCAGAGGACAGTCACATATCTAAAAGTCCAAAATCCTCTCTGTGGATATAGAAACTCAAAGACACGGGAGGCTGGTATACAGACAACCCTGGAAGTAAGGGAAAGTAGGTCATGTACTGCTATACTGCCAGAAGCCCCTTGAGGGCGGGCGCTGTGTGTTTCCCGGACACCTCTGTGTGCCAGGCACTGTGCTTGGAGCTGCACTAATGTAGTACTTTCCTGGGGCTGCTGAAACAAAGTACCACAAACTGGGTGGCTTAAACAGCAGAACTTTATTTTCTCACAGTTCTGGAGGCTAGAAGTTGGAGATCAAGCTGTCAGCAGAGCTGTGCTCCCTCCAAAGGCGCTGGGAGGATCTTCCTCGCTTCTTCTATAGCTCCGGTGGCTGCCAGCTGTCCTCGGAGTTCCTTGGCTTGGCACCTGTGTTACTCCCATTTCTGCCTTCAGGTCATATGGAATTCCTGTGTCTCTGTCCAAATGTCCCTCTTCTTACAAAGACATTGGTCATTAGCTTAGGACCCTCCCACACCGAAGTCCAGTAGGATCCCATTTCTGCAAAGACCCTTTTCCCAATAAGGTCACATTCATAGGTACCAGGGGCTAGAAATTGATCATATCCTTTGGGGGAGACATAATTCTATCTCCTACAATCAGCAAATGGCCGTGACAGTCAGTGACACGAAGATGATGCAGGCTCAGTCGGCTCCTGACCTCAGGACAGTCACACTCCAGTGGTGGAGGCACCCACTGTGGCTCACACCTGCAAACGTATATTCACAGGTGTGCACATCCCCAAACCTCACTCACGAGAGACTGATAAAAACTGAAATTGCATCACCAGGAGGGATTAACTATAATGGAAGGATTGGGGTATTTTTCAAGAGGAAGGAACATCTGGGCTGGATCTTGAAGGGTAACTGGAATTCAGTTGCCAAAAAGGTGATAAAGGCACCCAGCTACAGAACACAGCATAAACAAAGACATGGGGGCAGAAAGCAAAGGTGTTTAAGGACTGGAGAAATGAGGGTCCTGAGCAATGGCAGCCAGGATGAGCGAGAGGAGAAGGTGTTGGCAAGAGATTTGGAAGGTTGAATTGTCAGCATGGAGTTGGTTGACTCCAGGTGGTGAATGAGGGGAGATCTAGGTGACTCCCACCTCCCCAGCTGCGGGGCGCTGGGTGAATACAGGGGCCACTGATGAGCCGAGGGTGCAGGAAGTTTAGGGAGGAGAGTGACTTGATCCACCGAGGGCTTCTCAACCTCAGTACTATTGACATTTGGGGCCTGACAGCTCTTGGCTGGGGGCTGGCTATGCATTGTGAGAGGACTGGCAGCACCCCTGGCCCCTACTCACTAGGATGTGAGATCGTAAAGAAAGTTGGGTGGAGCTGGCCAGCTGATGGCCAGGTGCTGGGTATGGGAGTGCAGGACATGGCTCTGCCTACGCTTCCTTAGGGCCCAAGGGTGAACTGCAGAAGAGATGAGGGCTGATTCCCAAGGACAGGGGGTTAGTGTTCAAGGTATTTGTGCTCATGTCCTGACTCCCCAACATCTCAGGGGTGTCTTGAGAAGAGACAGAATGTCTTATTCACCCCAGCCTCCCCTCGACACTATGCCTAGTGTAGCAGGTCCTCAGCAAAGGGAAGGAGAATGTCACTAACCTGCTGGGAAGAAGAACAGGAAACCTGAGTGACCCAAGGCCCCACTGAGGGTGACACTGGGAACTGGGTCAGGGAGAAACAGATCGAGGGGTTCTAAGCATCTCCAACCCTTGGCCTTGAGGATCTTGTAAAACCAGGATATAGACCTTCAGCAACCTCACACTTGCTGGTAAGTGTTCACATGGCACAACCCAGCAAAGGAGAGGCTGTCACCCTCCTGGGAGAGAAACTTGTGAGCATGAGGAACAGAAAAGAGGCGCATGGACACTCCATACAGCACTGCTTACAGTAGCAGAAGTCTGGACACCATCCCAATGTCTATCCACAAGAAGACGGAGGAGTAAGTGGTAGAATTTTCAACATTTCATCATTTCGCGGTCGTGAAAATGAACTACAGACAAACGTAGCACATCAATAAAGTTTACAACCTCATCCTCAAAGGGGAAAAAGCTAAAATCATGCGTTTATGTCAGGTTGACAAAAAAGTAACAATATGTAACAAAAGCAAACGGTAGATTGTTTAGGGATTCATAAACATGTAGTACCTGTTATAAGGAGAACCAATAATAAACACAAAGTTGAGGATTTTGTTTTCCTTTGCGAGGGGAAGGGCTATGATTACATCAGGACACACAGGAGCTTCCAAAGTATTTGCGATACCCTAGTTCTCACACATAGTGCTCGGCATGTGGAAGCCCATTTTGTGTTCTTATACTGTTAGGTACATTAAACCACAAGCATGTCACTTCCTCTGGGGAGAGTCCACAGAGATGGGGCTTGTCACACCAGGAGTCCCCTGGGGATGGACAAGGGGTTTTCAAGACTTTCCAGCTAGCAGCAACAGAGGAAAGGGTCCCCTCTCCCCTCCCCTCCCAGAACCAGCTTCAGACTCTGGAATCCCCCCCTCCAGACCCTGCCTATGCAGCTTCTCCCACAGAGGCCAGAGCAGAGGTCCAGGGGGATTCCTGGCCCCAGACCAGCAGGGCTGGAGGTCACACCCTGACATTTCAGGTCCGTTCCCATTCACACGTCCCCCCTGAGCAACTGCCATTTCGGCCACTCCCGGGGGAGGCAGAAAAGAAATGAATGAGCTGCTAAGACCCACACCCAAAAGAATCTGGGGTAGTGGGTCCCTGGCTTTAGGTTTTTACAAACTAATAATAGTTTTTAAAATATGAATACCCAAATGGTGTTGTTACCCTTTTATTTTGTGAAGTAAGAACATTTAAGAAACAATGACCACCCACTATCTCCCACCTGTAAGTAAAGGATATTGTCATACTATAGCACTAACATTAAGGCACGCATGCTTTCAGAACAAAGGAGGGCCCTTTTTGATGGATGCATTTAGCTCTTTGGAAACTTCACCCCACAGGCCCTGGTTTCCGCATATTACAGCAGAAAAGTGGAGACTTGGGCCCCAAAACAGCAGCGCACGACTACCTGCTGGGGTCAGGACAGGGACACTCACGCGTTTGTCAAACTCACGTGCAGGCCAGCTGCTGTGTGCACACATGGGGCTCAGCCCTCGGATGACCAGCTGTGAGTGCTCATGCACACACTCCACCCAGTGGGTCCTCGCCCTGGCACCCAGAGGAGGCCATCCTTCTCTCCTGAACCCTGAGCAAAGGGCCAGGCTCGCCCAGCCTGGCCTACCAGTGAGAAGGCCAGGTGGCACTGGGGCCAGGCAGGTGCTGGTCTGGGACCAGAGATGGGCCACCTGCTCAGGTCACTGGACCTCTGCCTCTGCCCACCTCCAGTTTTCTCAGTATCCTGGGGGCCCAGGGACCTGTTTTCACCAGATAAGCTCTGTGACCTTTAGCGAGTCACTCCCTCACCGGCCTCTGACGCTGACTGCAGTGACCTATGCCCATGCCACAGGCTATGGAGGCTCACACTGCCCAGGCATGGCCTCAGAGGACCCCCAGGCCAGCTTGGGAGCCTGTCCTAGGAGTGAGAAAATGCCCTGGCCCCACACCCCCAGTGGACGACCTGCACACTGACAAGCTTAGGGGATTTTTGAGGAGAGAACCCTGCTGGGGTCAGGAGAGGAAGCTGCCACCTACGCTGGTCCCAGTGACCTGTCCCAGGCTTCCGTAGCTTGGTCACCCACCTGGAACGAAACTGCCCCCCCTGGCTGCCCAGCCCGGCACCCTGCGGGGAGTCTGACTCACTTCGCGGGGGGCCAGTGCGGCTAATGTTTAACTCACTCCCTCCTTCAGTCAGGCCCTTTAGCCCTGCAGCTCTGGGCTCTGGGCCTGCCTGGCTCACCCTGCTGCAAGGTGGGCTTCAGGCAGGTAATGGCTCAGCATCCTACCCCAAGGGGAAGGGACCTGGTAGAGGACAGGGGTGGCAGCACATCATTCTGCCCCAAGCATTCCTACCACCGAGGGAGGCGCCCCAGGCCCATGGCCAGCGGCAGCTGTTGGGTGTCAGTGTGTGGCAGACTTCCCCCACACTGTCCCAGTCTCTCCATCCTGGTTCCCACCCTGCGTAACGTTGGGAAAAGACCTCACCTTTGCTCAGGGATCCGTGTGCATGTCATTTGAATGTTTGCCAGTCGGTGGGACTATTGGAGCTCCCCAGGTATATGTGCAGGGCCCCTGACCACGGGCCGTGTCCCTTCTAGAAAGTGGCTGGTTAGGCTCTGTTGAGTCAAGTCTATCCCAGAAAAGGGCAACCCCAAGGGCAGGCTGACCTCAGTTCCAATCCCCAGTCTGCAACTATCAAATCCCATAACGGGATGAACTACTAGAATTCTCCAAGCCTGTTTCCACATTCGTAAATCTGATACAATAGTACCTACTTCTTAAGTTTTGTGAGAATGCAATAACATAATTCCAAGGTTTTGTGAGAATATAATGATATAATTCTGATAAATCATTAGCATAGTAATAATTATCATTATTATTAAAATAGTGACTAAGAGTATGGACTCTAACACTCTAACAGGTAAATTCTGGTCCCTCCATTTACTAGCTATGTGACCAAGGGCAGGCCTTAACCTCTCTATGCCTCAGTTTTCCCTTCTATAACATGGGGATAGTTGTGGAGTTGTGAAGGTTAAATGAATGAACCAAAGTGTATGGAGTGTGCCTGGCATATAGAGGTATGCTGCGGGTGGGAGCCGTCATTCCGTGGAGGCTGAGCTCCCAGATCTGCCCTCCCAGGTCCAGTCTAGGGTGTGTTGCTGCCCCCCACCCCAGCCCCACACCAGGAGAGGCGGCGGGGGTGGCATCCTGGTTCTGAGATGCCGTGCCCCACACCCAGGCCCCATAATGGCTCAGCGAAACTCCCAGCCCCTCCTGTAGATTGCTCCCCAACCCAAAGAGCCCCCCTCCTCCGCAGTCAGGTCTGCTGTCTCCTCCCAGGTGTGCTGCCTGGCTCTTGCTCCATCCTCACAGGAGACGGAGTCATTCTAGCCAGGCTGGAAGCAGACAGAGGGGGTGGCCTCCGGGAGGCCCGTGGCCCTTTTGCAGAGGGCCTCCCTCTGGGTGTGCGCTTGGCCCACCTCCTCCACCCAAGGGCTCTCTGCGCGCAGGTATTTGTTCTGAGTCAGGCCCGGGGCTGGCCTCCTCCCTTTCTCGGGCAGGGTGGAGACCCCAAACTGCCAGGGCCCCAGGTTAATAGTCAACTGGCAGAACTGAGATTTGGCTTTGGAACTTGGGCCCAGGCTCTGTCGAAGGGCCGACAGGAGGCAGCGCTTGGAGCCGGGCCAGCCAGCAGGAGCACTCCGAGGCACGGAGGGGGGGTTTCTGTGGCTGCCTGAATGTGAAGCCCAGCCCTGTCCCCTGGCATGGAACCCCCATCAGGTCCTGCACCCCGTGTGAGTGCGTGTGTGTGTGTGACGGGAGACAGGTGTGCCCCTGCCTGAGGGTTTCTGTGTACAGTGGGCGGTAGGAACTGTGCTGTTCGCACAATCTGCCTGTCTACTGATTGGCAGTGAGAATGCTGGCACCGTGTGCCTCCCTAACACATCCTGAGCCGCCCGTTCCCCGGGGGGTGGGCGGGCTGAGCAGCCCTGGGTGCTAGACCCCATCCAGGGGAGTAGCTGGCACTGCACTTTGCCCCAGCTCCTGGCATTTATGGCAGATAATACTGGGAGCGGAGGGCAGAACAGAGACTCACAGAGAGGGTGGAAGTGGGGCTCCTCGGGCAGTTTCACCACCACCACCCTGCCCCCAGGACCAGTGCTGAGTCAGTGAGAAAGCCCGAGGGCCCCAGTGGGGCACCAGCCCGTGCTCTGTAGGCTTAGCTTGGGGGTCACCGCGACACTGCGTGAGGAGCCAGGCTCTGCTCCCAGGACTTGAGTCTCTGCTCCATAGAAGCCACTGTCCTCAACATGTATTTGTGGGGGGCAGGGAGAAGCTGCCCCAGACCCCACATTGCATACCTCACCAGGCTTTGGGTCCAGATGTCAGTGGAATGAAGAAAGGACCCGGTATAACCTGTGTGACCTACAAGACAGACTGCCAGCTGCCCCACCTCAGGGAAAGAATCAGTCCTGGAGGGTACGACCAGCTCAGGACTGTGCCGGGAAAATAACTGGACGGAGAGGGTGGATGAAGACGGGGAGGGCAGGGGCTGGAGAGCCCCAGGGATGAGGAGGGGAGCCACCTGGTGGCCAGGCTGAGTACAGTCCCTCCTTGCGGGGCCAGGGTGTGGAACAACTGCCTGCCCTGTGCCTGTAGGGACAGGTGAGGGGACTTCTCAGCTCAGGACCATCAGACACATCCAGTGGGAACCAGGGAGAGGGGATCCATGTTTGCAAAGGAAGGGACTGAAATCAGGTGGGGTAAGGGCTCTGAACGGAGAGGCTCCTCCCAACGGCTGGAGTCCCGGGTGACGTGGGGACGGCCCCAGAGATCAGGGCTTGGAGCTGAACGTCCTAGGTAGTGAGGGAGCGCTGTGTGACGTCACTGGGTCTGGGCAGAGGGGGTCCCAGTGCAGGCAGCTGCCTGTCCCTTAGCCCTACCTCCTGATCCCGAGTGCCCCCTGGAGCCCAGCCCAGCCCCCTCCACAGCCTCCCTGTCTGCCCTTCTGAGCGTGCGCGGCCAGAGCTGCAGAAATGACCGTGGACTGGGTTTTTTAATGGAGGGGCTGTGACGCCTGGTACACTGTACATGTCCCAGCCGCAGTGGAGGGACGCAGCACGGAGCAGAGGGTGGCTGGCTGGGGAACCAGGTGCCCACCTGCTAGGGTGAGGTCTTCAGATATTGGTGTTTCTCCTCCCGTGTGTCCCGAGAGGAGGACACTCGGGCTAAAGGGGAAAGGTGAGAGCAAAGGGAGGCACTCTGGAAATGCAGGCAGACGCAGAGAGGTGGGTCAGCTGGCTGGAGGGGGAGGCGTGAGGCGGGAGTCCAGAGCACAGCGTGGCAAGCTGGCCTGTGGGGACAGGGGTGGAAGCCGTCAGTTCCCGGGAACCTGTGCGCAGCTTGTGAACCCCTGACTTACGCACGACACATACAGCCCCCAGGACTTCTCGTCCCCAGCACAACCCGGGCTGGACCATCGTCCACAGGCCCTTGAGAAACCTCAGCTTCTTAGCCGGGCTGCACGTTCCCTCCCCACCCAAACCCTTCCTGCTGCTTCTGCACACCAAGGCTCCTGGAACTTCCTGGCCTCGCCATCCTCCACGACTGGTTCATTCCACCCCTGCACTCAGCTCCCTCAGCCTCTAACAATGCTCTTCCCCAAATCTACTAATGTTCCCACCACTCACTCCTCTAGAAAGCCTTCTCGGATAGCTTGTGCCAGGCCTGTGCCCTACTGCACATCCCCTGGGCACTCCTGTCTTGATTTGGCTGCTTTCTCCAGCCATTGCCTCCAAGTCAATGGTCTTGTCTTCTCTGCAGGGAACCCCCTGGGACCAGGGACTGTGAGTCCTGGGTGCTTTGCGACATCACCAGGAGGTATTTCGAACAGCTCAGACTTGCAGAAAGTCAGGGCTAGAGGACCCTCAGGGGTCATCGGACCCGGTGGTTCTCAGACTCTTGCATCAGAACTACCTAGAGGACCAGCCCCACCCAGAGTTTCCAACTTGGGGGGCCAAGGGTGGTACCCCAGCTGGTGCTGATACTGCTCATCCCAAGACCATACTTCAGGAACCACTGATACAATACAACCCCCAATTTTATGAGGGGAACAAAAGTGCCCCAAAGGAGAAACGACCTGTCCAAGGTCTCAGGGTGCTGGAGCCGGGCTGAGCCCCCGAGAGCTGACTGTCACAGGGACCTTTCTCCCTGTACCACATGGGGCCCAGCCCACCAGCCCTTGTCCTGGAGCCCCCATTATCCCTTAGACTCTGGTGGGCCTGGAAAGACGGGAGGGGGTCTCTCAGTACCTCTACTGAGTGGTCGGAGACTTGGCGGCATCAAACATCTTCTTCCGGCCTTCCATCCCAGACATGGCCTCCACATTCTTCCTCCAGTCACCCACCTCCACGGGCCGCTCCTGCGGGCAGGGCACACCCATATCAGACAGGCCAGAGGGTGCACAGGGCCCTCCAAGCACAGAAGAAACTGGATGGAGAAAATCAGCCTCTTCAAGAAGATAGGGGGTTCACGACACCTCACCCAGCCGTGAGGTCCAGGACACAGCTGGGAGAGGACACAGGTCCGGGTGGGCCTCCACAGGGGAGCTCTGGGTAACTGAGGCAGGGCGAGGGGACCAGTTCCCACCCCAGTGAACCACAGCCCGCCCTCACCTCCAGGCCCCACACCACCCTCCTTGGCTGATGCCAGCAGCTCAAGGCCACCTCCTCTAAGAAGCCTTCCTACTCCTAATTGGGCCCATTCTCCATTTCATCATCATGCTGCCTGGCCCCTTTCTTCTCTTTATGGAGCTTCTTGAGCCAGAGCCCATGTCTTTCATCACGTTCCTTACAGGGCCCAGCAGGCCTGGGCGCACATGCTGTGAGCTCACCCAGCTTCGAGCAGTTTGTTGCTGAGTGAGTGAGTGGGCTCGGCTCCCTACTTCCTGTGCTCGTGGGTCCCGTGGCCACTGGGGTCTGCTGTCCTCTCCTCAGCAGTGACTCACCCCGAATCTCCACCTGCTCCTCACACTGGGTGCAGTTTTTACCCCATGACTTGGTCTGGCTTTCTTTGTCCCAGTGTCCTCCTCAGACTGGGAACAGCCTGAAGGAAGGGAGCACGTCTTCTTTCCCCCAAAACAGAATAAGACTTCATCCCTGGTCTCCCAGAGGGTTCTAGAACATTCTAACAGGCCGGTCGCCTCCAGCAGGAGCTCCTGGACTGGCCTGGATCTATGTGAGGGCGGTGACAGGCTGATGGGACAGGTTCTGGGGAGAAACGTCCTCACCTTTTCCGTGTCTTCCTTCTTCACGGACTTCAGGTTGGCCCGGAGGTCCATGGACACCTTGTGCTTGGAGCCCAGCAGGGCCCGAAGCATGGCATCAGCCGACACCCGGACCCGGCGCAGGGGAGGGCGCTTGAATTTCCCACGGAGGTCCATGACCTTCAACTTCAGATCCTTAATCTGCAGATGCGGAGTAAGGGCTCACTGGAGAGGGCCTCCTGAGGACCTGGACCTCTAGGCTTCCCCTCAGAACTGTACCCCACATTCCCCAGCCTCCAGGCCAGACCCTCTGGTGCAGTCAGGCCCCACCTTTGTCACTTTGCAAATAGCCACCACGTGTGTTGTAAATGAAGGAAGGAATAAATGGACAGATAAGGGCCATCAGCGATCTCTGTTGTGGTGGCCAGGAATAGAAGGGACAGCCCCATGAACTCTGGGCAAGGGTGCTTGGCAGCAGTGTGGACGCAGGACGTGGGGCTGCAGCCTCACTCCTGCTTCTAACTAGTCCGTGCCTGGCAAGCCTCCAAAGCTGCTTGCTGAGTGCACACCTTTGTCCAGCAGGGTGGATAAACCCCCATCCTAGACCCCAGAGGCATTTCCATGACGCCATCTCTGGAGGGAATTCTGAGGCGATTAGTGACCCACAGACTGTCGTTCCTGATGGGGAGCAGTGGGAAGGAGGGGAGTAGCTTCTGGCCCTTCCACCCCTCCCCACTGCTTGAAGGCGGGCCCAGAAGCAGCCGACGACAGTACCAGGAGCCCATCCTTCCGTGTTCAGCCCACCCCACTGCAGCAGGGGCTGGACCAAGCTAATGCCCCTACAGGCCAGAGACCACCACTGTGTGACCCAGTCCAAGTGTCCTCACCTCTCTGAACCTCAGTGTCCCCATCTATAAAGTGCAGATAATAGTACCTACTCCAAGCAGAGGTGTGTAGGGAGGATCAAAGGATTAATGCACGTGAAAGATGTTATTAACAGGTACATGATCATTTGTGTCGGGGAATAAAAAGAGCAGCTTCTGTTAGACTGAAGAGCCTGTCTGGCAGGATGGAAGGAAGTTCATGCTTTTCAGCGTGTGTGCTCTGCACACATCCTGTGGGGCTGGAATGGGGCACCTACCCACCGCTGCCCACCCCACCTCCCCTAGTCATCACCCAGACAGGCATGCCCGCGGCTCCAGCTGCTGCTCCCTGTCGCCCGGGCTCACCTCCCTGGTGTTGTGGAGGCACTTGGCCTCGATGTCGTATCTTTCCTCGTCCACCACCTCCACCTGGGCATGCAGGTCCCTGCACAGGTCCTGGGGGAGCAGGACAGGCCGGCAGGAAAGGGGAAGCGGGGTGGGGGGAGAACCACTCAGTCTCCGGCCTCCCTTTGCTGCCTCCAAGCCCGGTGCCCTCAGCCCTCGGCTCTCTCCCAGCCCTGCTGGGAGAGCCGTGCCCTGGGAAGACGCTGCTGGACCCTTCTCTCTGAGGTTCTGGGCCACTGGGAGCTCAACGCATAATCCCTGTTTTCCTTCCTGAACATACTTGTTTTCTTTAAAAAGTTTTTTATTATAAAAAATAATAAAAGTACCAAATGATTTCACTCATCTGTGGAATATAAGAACAAAGAAAAAACTGAAGGAACAAAACAGCAGCAGAATCACAGAACCCAAGAATGGACTAACAGTTACCAAAAGGAAAGAGACTGGGGAGGGAAGAGGGGAGAGGGAAAGAAAGGGGGCCTTACGATTAGCATGTATAATGGAGGGGGTGGGGGAAAGGGGCAGGCTGTGCAACACAGAGAAGACAAGTAGTGACTACAGCATCTGACTACGCTGATGGACAGTGACTGTAATGGGGTTTGGGGGGAACTCGGTGATAGGGGGAGTCTAGTAAACATAATGTTCCTCATGTAATTGTAGATTAATGATACCAAAATAAAAAATAAATAAATAAAAGTCACTTGTACAGATCTTGAAAACTATACATTAACCAAAAAGAATAAATAAAAATAGCTAGCTAGCAATGCCACCACCAGGAGGTAGCCATAGGCGATCTTTTGGTTTCTTTCCTTCCATTCTCCACTGGCGTTTAAATGGCCACTAGTATTTGTAAAACATTAAAGAACTGTGAGGCAAGGACCGGCAAGTCTCTGGAGAAACGGGGCTTCCCAAGGCCTGCCCCCCTCCCAGCTCCAGGCCGTCCACCCTGGGGCACTGGTCGGACAGGAAGCCCTGTCCCTGGCTGGGCCCCACCCCAGGCAAGCCCCTTCTCTGCACTGAGGCCCCTCCCTGCACCTGTAAGGGTCTCCAAACAGCACATCTCAGAGGGTAGCTGAGATCCGGGGGGTTATGTAAGGAGGTGCCGCTTGTGAATCACAGAGCTTGGGGCCGTGCTAGTTCAGGCTCTGGCACCTGCTCCCCAGGGCACCCAAGGGAGCCCTCGAGCCCCGCCCTCCCTTCGAGGCTCACCTGCAGGGCGCTGAGGGACAGGCCCCGAGTCTGCAGCGAGGGGATGCGCTCAGCCAGGTAGCGCGTCTTCTCGGCCTCGCGCTCCACATTCTCCTGCTCCCAGCACTCCTTGGCCTTGGCCAGCATCAGGCTCTGGGTGGGACAGAGCCTGGTGAGCTGGGGCCCACATTCCGCATGTTCCCCCCCCAGGCAGCGGGGCGTGAGGGCGGGGCAGACCCCGGGCGGGCTGGCTCTGGCCTCTGCCTCTGTGGGCAGCATGTTCTCACACCCATCAGGGCCCACACCAGGCGGCCCCGGACGCATGGGAACGAGGCAGGCCCCAAGCGTGGAAGTGCATATGCTAACCACAGACAGGCGTGGGGCACGGGGCACCTGGGACCACACACAGCGTTTCATGGACCCGGAGCTTTGTCCCCCACAGTCTCTTGCCTCCTTCCGATGTGTTTGGGCCCACAGAACTCCAAAGAGAGAAACTCTTACCAAATTAAACCGAGCCCCTCTGTCCCCACCAGAAGCTGCTCACTGCCTCCTCTCAGGAACCCAGAGGTGCTCAGGCTCCATTGTGCCCGGGTCCCACCCACGGGCCACCTGGCTCCAGGACCGACTGGCCTCCCTCTGCCCCCTCGTCATCTCGCTTTGGCCTCCTTCCTCTTCACCCTCCCACACCGGCTGACACCCCTGAGAGTGTGCACCGCATCCCCCTTCTCCCCCTGGACACCCTCCCGGAGCCAGCGCACACGCTCACCTTCAGCAGGAGTTTGCGGGAGGCAGTGATCTTGGATTTTCTCTGAGGGCAAGAGGGAGAGACTGTGGTGAAGCAGAGGCCACCGAACTGGAAACCAGTCCAGGGCAGGACGGTCGCCTGCCAAGGTCACCATCACTACCCAGAATTCCCACCTTAGGCCCCTTAAATGCTCATCATTGTGATTTAATCCCTCAGACTCAAAGAATGCCATAGCCAGCTGCCTTGAACCCAGGGGCGGAAGCCCTCACTTCCTTGTCTGGTTCTCCCGGTGGTGGAATCCTGTGAGGTACTGTGTGGGTCCACCTCCTTCCTCATCTGTAAATGAGGGTGCCGAGACCCACCTAACTTAGTTCACAGAGTTTTTACAGACAAAACGGCACCACGATGTGCAAACCCTTTGAGAAGCATGAGAGATGCACGTGCTTCCTCCCGGTGGTGATGTACCAAGAGCTTAATGATCGGCTGTCAGAGAAACAAGCCGTGGATTCCCTGAAGATTGGATACCTTTTTAGACACCAAAGCTTTTTTAATGCCAACACCATCCATTTAAATCTTTCTCAGGTATAAAAACACTAATTTCTCTTTTCATTAAAAATACTTGACAGATTCTTGCTATTCTAATAAGTCAGCCCTGGGGCAGCATTCCCTCAGGGAGGGGATGGGGAGGAAGGCTGCTCAGCCTCTAACTAATGCGACTGTGATGTCTTCGAACACTTGTGCGTCTCTTTGCCCCTACGGTGTGGCTTCTCATTGCTGCCGTGAGTCCGTATCTACTTGGGTTGTGCCGTGTGCTGGGAAAACACAGCTCTCTTTGGTTTTCTGGTGTGTCACGCAGAGGTGAGGAGGCTTGGAGGGAGTTCTCACAGGAGAAAATGAATGGGCTTTAGTGCGTGGAACGTGCGGCTTCTAATCTGACCATTCGGAGTGGCTGGTTTGTCTTTTCTCTCCTAAAGCCTAAGGTTTTGCTATTTCAGATAAGTGTAATTACGGGAAAAATGGCTGATTGCCATGAACATTAACATGGTTCACACACCCTAACGTGCCCATGACAAGTGGTTCCTTGCAGTATTGTCTCCCCACCGCAATGGTGGTGAGCTCATGGGCCACCTCATTTGACCATCAGTCAAGGGAACTCTTGTATGAGCCTCAGCAAAACTTAGAAATCCACGTGGCTATTGGAAAGTGACTTGTCTGATTCTGAATCTCTGTGCCAAGGGTCACCTCCATCCAAGCTGCTAACTTCCCCCTTGCCAGGCCTGAGTCCACAGCCCCGTCCCGACAGTCCCCTCCCTGGCTGTACCCAGGCTATGTGCTCAGCAGCCTGAATAAATCGGGGACTGTATCAGGACCAGGGTCACCTAGGACCTGAGGGGACTCCCATGTTCCTTTTCAACGTCCAGTCTCCGGGCAGGGGTGGAGCGACCCTATGGCAGTCGCCTGATAGCCGTCCAATGTGGCTTTGCACAGGACAGGTTCTGCAGGGAGCAGGAGGGTACCCGTACTGGACAAGCTCTGAGCGGGTGAGGGAGGCCTTCCTCAGGGCTCAGTGGGGGTGCAGAGCGAGGAGCGGGTGCAGGGCCACACCAGCTCTGCTGTGGTCCCAGCTGTAAAACCTCCTTCCAGGTCACTGTGCACTGGGGCACCAACTCCCTGGGCCCAGAGAAGACCTGTGTCCACAACCTTTACCCAGGGTTACTGTTCTCCTGGGAATTTGCTCAGCCACTGGCCACCCCTCCCCCGGGGCCCTGACCCTGCTCTCTTCTCTCTGCTCAGTGCCACCCCACCTCCAGCAGTCTGAAGGCCCGTCCAGCACGGAGATGACCCAGTCTCACTCACCTCACTTCAGGTATCCATCAGAAGAGTCAGAAGAGGCCAGGGGAGAGAGCAAAAGACAGACTGAGGGTGAACAATGTGTATTACACCTGTAGCAGCAGACCTTTGAGGACAGCTGGGGCCGGGGAGGCGGGGCCACGAGAGAGCGCCAAAAGAAACCGGGCTTCAGGCGGGGGGACCACTTCAAGTGTTCCGGCAGAATGAAATAAACCCAAAGGCTTTTTGGGCTGCTGGCAGAGTTTGCTGGGAGATACTGGCCATTGTACGTTGGGGAGGAGTGGTGGGAGACCAGGGAAGCCGGCACATATCACTCCAGCAGTGTGGGACCTCCCAGCCCTGGGCTCCGGGGGAAATTCCCAAAGCTTTGTGCATCTGCTGGGCCAGTGTTAAATCATGACCCGGCCTATGTGATTCGCTTGGTCAGTGCAGACAGACCGGCTCTGGAACAGACCACAGTGGTCTTCCCCAGGCAGCCTGGGGGGGTGTGCTCCGCTCCAAGGCGGGGACCTGTGGGGACCCTGGGGACCCAGGCACTCAGGACCATTCCCGTTTTTGGATCTGGTCTCACAGGGAAGTGCTTCAGGCACTGAACAGACGTGCCTCAATTACGGGGCTGATGCCAACAGCAGAGGACTCGCCCTCCCGAAGCCCTGGATGGGGTGGGGACACTTACAGTTCCGGCATGGTGGTGGTGGGGCAGCACCTGGGGGACAGAGACATGATTAATGAGAGAGGCCGTACCTCCTGCCTCATCCAGCAGGGCCTTGTGTCAGCAGCTCAGCCTGGGAGAGGCAGACAACAAGAAGAAATCCGACACAAGGGATTCCAGTGGGTCAGGAAGGGATAGGTCCTTCTCCATTTATGCTTTTTCATTTATTCATTCACTCATGGGAGAGAGAAATGGCATTAAAGCAAAGAAGCAATACAAGAACCCAAGTGGCTCTGTGGGGTGGGTGTGTGGGGCAGGGGTTTGCAAACCACAGTCCACAGGCCAAATCTGGCCCCAGCCTCTTTTTGCTTAAAGGCTTATAAAACAATGAATATGTGACACAACCTATGTGACCTGCAAAGCTTAACATATTTACTATCTAGTTCTTTCTTGAAAAAGCTTGCCAACCCCTGTGGGGAAAAGAATGGAGTCTGTATAAAATATGTTTGGAAAGTGAGGGAAATCATGGGGTCATGAACAGCAGGCTGTGTTTAGGCTTTGTCCTGTGACGTAGGGCAGTCACCGAAGGTCTCAGAGAGGGGAAGAATCTGGAAGACGAGTGGCGTACAGGGAAGAGAGAATGCAGGTAGCCACCATATTACACAACACCAGGGGGCGCCATTCACACACTATGCAACGTAACTGTGCCCAGGGGGCGCTATTTCCATAGATGGCAAAGTGCCTGGCACCCCCAAGGTAGGGCAGTGAGGAGGCGCTGCATGGATAGGCTTGAGCCAGAAGGCAGAGGAAGCCCTGTGTTCTCTCTAATCTTTACCCAGACCCTCTCTAGGCCAGTTTTCTCTCTGCAAAATTAGGAGGTTAAATAAGTTGTTTTCCACTTAATATTTAACTCTTGAACCCTTTGTTCAAATCAAATTTTACTTGGAAGCCAAGAGAATTCAATCAAAAAGAGCGGATGGCACTGGCTGAAGGGGGCGCCCAGGAGCCCTGGGGTCCTCCGTGAGGACCCCTGGCCCCGGAGCGCAGATTGAAACCTCCAGGCAGGGGACGCTGGAGCTCCCTTTGGTCCTGACAGCTGGGGGCCCAGGCCAGGGCGGGGAAGGGGGGGTCCTTTGGGCTGCAGAGGCGGGTGTTCCAAAGCCAGACTTGCCAGCACTGGACAAAGAGCATTCCGATTGGGAGGTGGGCAGTGCACAAAAGGTCAGGGAAGGAGAGGGACAACTGGTGTGGGAGCAGGTGTGCAAGGCAGGGCAGGGATCCTGGGCTGGACTATGAGGTGAAGGATGGGGAGACCAGTGTGTAATCAGGAGCCTGGACTTGGTCCAAGAACCTGGTCTGGAGTGGGGGAGGGCAGAATCTGAAAGACACTTGCTAAGTGGCGCCCCATAATTTCATTCCAGAGCCACCTCCCGCCTCGGCCTTAATTCTGTCCTTTCCCTTTGTGCACATGAAGCCCCCTCCCCACCCCATGAGCATGGCTTGGCCACCTCGCCCACCCTGTCCATCAGAAAGCCTCTGGGGGCCTCTGCCACCAGGGGATGGTGAGGCCTGAAGGGAAGGGAGAGGGAGTGTGACCCCAGAGTCTCAGCTGTCACCCTGCGGCACAGAGGGAGAGGTAGGGGCCAATCTATAAATTCCAGAGATGCTCAGCTGAAATTAGATTTTATCACCAGCTGTTTATTCTAAGGGCTCCACACCTCCAAAGACACTGAGAAAGTCCAAAAAGAAAAACTAGCTGGTGAAGAGCTATCCCCAGGTCCATCTGTCCATCATGATGGCCCTTCGAAGTGCCAGCCTGCAGCGGGCCCCAGGCCTCGGCTGAGTGGGGATGCGCCTCCCCTTGGTGGGCATTTGGCCTTGTTCACACCTTCCTTGGGGAGCTCAGCGTCCCCAGTGTAAGGGCCCCTGCCAAGCTCCAGGGCCAGCCCCCCCCAGCCTACCCCACTGACAAATGCCAGGCCAAGGGGTCCCCAGCCTTTGCTCTGATACCCGCCACATGGGACCCCTTGACAGGTCCCGTGGAAAAGAAACAGGAACCCGATAGGAAGCCAGGATGTAGATAACAGCACATGTGAGGCTGCCGGCCAGCTTCCACCTCCCCCAGCAGCTAGAAGGGAGATAACTAGAAAATCCGCAGTTGGAGGGAGGGGACAAAGGGCTGCGGCGACTGTCTCAGAGCTGAGCCTTCCTTCCCCCAAGGCCCCGGGATGGAACAGAGTATCAGCTGGACTGGGAGAGTCAGGCTGAGTGTGTGACTGCGAGTGTGTGTGTGCGTGTGTTCAGGGAACAGGAGCTGGTTTCTTGTGCACCTGATAATCAGGGTCATAGATTTCTAGTTCGGCTCATGTTCTTCCCCCTGCTGCCCACCCCGACCCTGGGCCCCAGTTCAAGGGCACCCTGGTCCTCCCTGGCTGACTGGTGGCTGTGGGCTGCACACCGACCCACTCGAGCTCCGAGCAGGAGAGCCGTATCTCAGAACAGCTGTGCGACTGTCTCCCAAGCGTGGTGGCAGGGGCTGCCGTAGCCTCACCTCAGTCAGAGAGCCACCCACGCTCACCCCAGCCATGGCTCCCACTGTAGAAGTGCCCCCCACCATATGTTCAGATACTTGTGCCTCTGCCCCAAATGCTGTCACCATCTGCCTTCCCCCAGGAGCCCCACGAACTACTGGGAGGGGTTGGCCCCTGGCTGATCAGGGTTGGCAGCCTGCCCTCACCTGCCCTCATCCTACTGGCCAGATAGGTGGGCAAAGGGAGCTACATGCATCCCCCAAAAACAAAGAACAAAGAGGCGAGACAGTTTCCTCAAGCAGGGCTGGGCTCTGCCCTCTAGGCTCCCCCAGGTCCCCTCCTCTCTCTCCCGCTGGAGGCATCCCTCACCTTCATTGCTTACAGAACCCTAAACTCCTAGAGGTAGCCCCACTGCTGCTGCTCTCTGACCCCAAATGCCACACCCTCCCCGGGGGGGGGCCCTCTCCCTCCTGGGACCTGCTGGGCAGCCCAGTGTGAAAACATCCACTAGGCTCTGCCCAGGGCCCCTCCACAACCTTACGGAGAATTCTGCTCATGGATCTTTGCCTGCAAATGGGCAGGAGAGTGTCACCCCAATAACAGTGCTGCAGGAGAAATGCCACCCTACAGGGCACACGGCTCTGGGGGCGTTTTAGGGCTGTCCCACCAACAAACCCAACTGCACAGGTAAGAAACGCCTTCCCCCTCCAAGCCCTGGCTGGTTGTCTCCTGAAACGCAAGCCCTGCTTTCTGTCTGGACTCAACCTAGACAGAAAGGTCTGGGCTGCAGACCCTTACCTTGTTCAGTCTCTGGGGGCTGGTCTGGTCTGTGTCTCCCAGCTGCCTGCAGACTGAGGGGGCAAGAGCAGAGGGGAGGCTATGAAAACTATGGTCAACAGCAACTGGCCAGTAAAAATAGAACAGACCCACTGGCCCTCCCCCCAGCACAGCCCTCCCAGAGCAGACACACCAAAGCACGCTCAAGAGGGATACAGGCGGGAAGAGGGATACATGCTCAAGAGGGATACATGCATGTGGGCTCACGCAGACCCTGTGCACACAGGCCGCCGACTGAGTGAAGCCAGCCCCCACCTCAGGGGACTGAAGCCAAAGGGAGCGAACGAACAGCCAGACCAGGGAAAGCAGGGCAGGGGCTGAGGCAGAGCAAGTGCCGTCCCCTGGAGGTGCACTAGTAGGACCGGGGACCAGCATGCACTGGGGAAAGGGAACTAACTGCCTGGCTGACTCACATCTCTTACAAGGAAATTAGGCCCCTGAGCTCAGGCACCAAAAGCCTGAGAGAGCTAAAGACTCTACTTTGGGGACTCTTGGGTGGCTCCAATCTTCATGTGCTAGGAATGTGCCCGCACGTGTGGGGTAACGTGGACCATGCTTCAGGTGGGCTCCAGTGCGCATTCCTGGGGCAGAGCCGACATGTGGGCAGCAGCAGGGGCCTTTATGCTCACGGGAGTCTGAGCATCTGCAGACACTCCGCAGCCCTCTTCAGATGGACCCCAGGTTCCCAACCATATCCCATGTCCCAGGTCTGCGACTAGTGAGGCCAGCTCACCTTTTGCCCTGCCCTGTTCCTTGTCTCCAGCCAGAATCCAGGGGGCTGGTGCCGTAGGGGCTGCACCTGTTCACTGGGTATTTTTAGGACAGTTGATGGACACATAATACCCACCCTATAGTCAGAGAAAGACAATGCCGCTATGTTAATCCTGCAGCTATTATTGTCATTCATCTCATGGGCTGAGATCCCAGGTGGGGGCAGGACAAGCAGGGTACTGACCCCTCTTGGAGGCCAGGGAGAGGCCTGGCACACAGCAGCAGGTTAGGGAGCCCTCCCAGGCTCCCTGTTTGGTGGGGGTGCCGGTGGACAGAGGCTTCCTCAGGAGACACACCCCCAGTGCCCCAGAGGGGTAAAGGCCCTGCCCTCTGGCCACTGCCGTTCTGGCCCCAATGGGTCCAGGCTGCCCTAATTTGACTCTGGTTAGGTCAACCTTGAGAAGCCTCTGTGCTGGAAAGATGCCAGGGAGAAAGGACACGGTCTGGGAAGTTATGGGGTTTGGGGGTGGAGGATCCCAGGTGGAGGGCCGGGATGCACAGTGAAGGCCAGCACCGCCCGAGGACAAGCTCGGTCTCAGAGAAGGAACTTGAGGGCGGGGGATGAGTCCCCTGGACTTTATCACATCGGCTTCTTAGGTTCATAATTTATACAAGAACTTTCTTAATGCGCACTATACCTTAAGAACTATACCTTAATGTGCACACCAAAAACTGAATTATCTGCATGCATTCTCCTGCTTTCGGGAAAGAAGAAACAGCAGAGTGACGAACAGAAGACCAAAAGAAAGTCAAAACAACCTAAAATGTAGGCGATCAGGTGTTCAGCCCCAGACAGGGTGAATGCAGTCTGCCCAGGGGGCCTCCTCTCAGCGGGGGCCACGGGGACCCAGACTCTGAGGGGTCTTTCATCCTCCGGTTCTCCTGGGGCACGGGGGGCCCAGATCAGATCCCTCATCCCAGACCCCAGAGCCCCGATTCCATCCATACTGGCCGCCCACAGCACATCCCGCGTCTAGCTGCCCACCCTTAGCTCCACCCTGCCTGCAGCCCAGCTCGGCTACGCGGGGAAGGAATGGCTTTGCCCTGGGCATGCCGCCTTCTCCAGGGCCCCTCTCCTGCTGTCTGCTCAAAGCTGGCCCTCAGACCTGGGGCCATTATGCCCTGTGGTCCATGCACCTGTGGGAGTGCTTCTAGAGACCCCCGGAGTCCCCCTGCAGGCCCAGTGATCTCTGGGTGGAGGCTCAAACCCAGCAGAGGGGCCACTGCTGGACATGACAGGCCCTTAGCCCCATTCTGCCACTGTCACCTTTCTTCTGCCCTCTTTAAGTTGTCCTCGTAAAAAGGTCACCCCCTTCTCAAGGCACCTCTGCCCAGGTGCCAGGTCACCCACCTCCCACTCTGCCTGAGAAGCAGGAACAGCTGTTCCCGGAGCTATGGGGCTGTGTCTGGCACAGATGGTGCCCTGGCCTAGGAGGACCCTCCCCAGACCAGACCCAGAAACAGGGCTTCTGGCCCTGCCAGCGCCCCAGGCAGAGCTCCCCCTGGTTCGCTGGATGATGGCCCCTAAAATGCCCAAGTCCTAATGGAAATGTGAAGGTGTTACCTTGTATGACAAAATGGACTTTCCAAGTCTACTTGAATGAAGGAGCTTGAGTCAGGAGAGTTACCCTGGATTATCCATGCAGGCCAATCACAGGGATCCTTAGGTCCATGAGGACCATGGGGAGGAGGTGGGACGGGGGAGGCAGAGGTCAGGGAGAAGATTCTATGCCATTGGCTCTGACATCGGAGGGAGGGCCCATAAGCCAAGGAGAGAGGGCAGCTTCCAGAACTGGGGAGGGAGAGGAAGTCTCCCCACAGGGCCGCCAGAGGGAAACAGGCAGGCCGACACCGTGTCCGTCAGCCTGGCGGAGCTGATTTTGGACTTCCAACCTCCAGAAATGTAAGGTACCGCTGGTGTTTTGAATCACTAAGTTTGTGGTGGTCTGTCACAGAAGCAATAAGAAGCTAATACACTCTGCACTGCCTCGCTGGGCCCCCCAGTTTTGTGGTTCAGGCTGTGCGTGGGGCCAGCCAGGACAATGGTGGGCTTGGGAGGCTCGGTGAGAAGAGGCCCTGGCCCGGGGTCCCCAGGGAGTGACAGCCCTGAGGCAGAGCCTCATGCGCCCCTGACCAGAATCGGCTCTACCAGGGCCTGGCCTTCTCAACAGCCAGCTCTGAACTTGCAGAGAGGATCACAGGACGGCAGAGCGGGAAGACTGTCCAGTGCCGGCATTGTGCCCAGAGGAAACGGAGCCCAGAGAGAAGAGGGGTGTGGTAAGGGGCAGGTCTAACCTCCAGCCAGGGCGCCGTCAGGCCGCCCTAAAACAGGGTCGCTCCCCTCCTTATCTTCTGCCCAGTCCTAGTCCTAGCACCATCCCTCCTCTTAGCCCTACTCTAACCCTGTCCCTGCCCTTACCCAACACACCCCCACCGCCCAAATGTGCCCTTTGTGCAAATGGGGACGCAGTGCCCCCTCTCCAGGGATGCAGCCCGCAGGTGTACACTGGCTCCTGGCCACCTCAGTTGTCATGAGGTGAGTAACCTACGAGGCTGCCTCCAGCAGCCCTGGCGCTGACCTGTCAGAACCTCGTTTGGTTTCCCCTCCTCCGGTCTCCTGAGGTAGCCCCTCACCCTCCTGTAATCCATTTCGAACACGGTTTTGTACAAAATGCTAAAACCGATCTTGCCCGTATGTCCAACCCAGCTTCCTCCCCAGCCCCTGCTCCCACCCCTCTCCCAGCATGAGCCCTGACCTCACTGCAGGCCTGAATGGAGGGTCCCAGCTGCACAGTGTCCCCCCTGCATCTCGGCCTCCTCGTCCGTACACCAGTTAAGCGTGGACAGTGACCTCAGGGTGGGCCTGGCTCCCATGCGGACGCCCCTCCCTGGGGCCAGGCTGAAGGTCCTCCCAGAGCTTCTTCACAAAACCCAGGGAGCGTGGGAGGTGACCCGACCAGAAGCCACGCGGGGTGTGTGGCCCCGTGCTCCCCACTCTCCCGGGACTTTCGGCCCTCTGGGAAATGGACGGAAGAGCTGCCAGGAGGAGAAAGGACAGGCAGCTTTGCCAGACCAGGGGAGGAGGGGCCAGTCCAGGAAGAAGGAGGGACAGGCAAGCTGACAGAGTCCTGGGGTCTCCAGCCTCAGATCCCTGGGGCTTCAGTGGCACCCTTGTCCCTTCCCCGGGTTTGGGGGGCCACAGGGCAGGGCAGCATCTGGCCAGAGGAACTAAGCCTTGCAAGGCCTGGTCATGGAGTCAGGGCCCCACCCCCTCGGGGGCTGACACCTGTCAGCCAGCTTCTCTCGCATGTCTGGGAAGCACAGGAGCCCGAATTAGTAAGTGACAAGCGCCAGCCTCTTCTGCCTTCCCAGCACCTTGCAGCCGCGGCCCCTTCCCGGGTGGCTCAGGGCCAGCCGGCCACAGCCCCTGCCTTCTCCTCCACCCACCCCATGTAAACCCATCAGTTGGTCCGGCGCCAGGCTTCCTGCGGCTGAGTTCTGAGAGGAGGCCAGGCGGGAGCTGCAGAGGCTTGAGCGGGAGGAACAGAGAACAGAAAAGGAGACACCCCTCAATTTCTGCCACGGAGTAGCACCATCATTAAGGCCTGGAGCATACCCACACCTCAGGGTGGACAGCTCTGCCACTGCCTAGCAAACCTCGCTAGTATAACTTAGGTGCTTTAGCCCTTCCAAGCCTCCATTTCCTCATCTGTAAAGTGGGAATAATCACAGTGCCCACCTCAGAGCAGACTATGGGGCTCACGTGAGGGAATGTGTACAGAGAGCTCAGCGGACGTCTGGCAGGAGGCCAGTGCATCAAACGTCAGCTCTCAGCATGTTCTCTTTGAAGCCTCACAGTAACGTTCTGAGGCAGGCACCTACATTAACACCGTTTTACTGGCGGGAGATAGAGGGCTCAGAATGGTTGAGCCGCGCACCCCAGGTCCCGCAGCAAGAAGACGCAGCACTGAGACGAGCACCTGGTCCCTGGGCACCTTAACCGGAGCGCAGCGCACACCCGCAGCCAGCGACCAGGGCCCCGCTGTGGCCTTAGCTTCTCACCTTCAGCCAGCATGCTGGCTTCCACCAGAGATTTGGGACAAACCAGACCGGGGCCCCCGAAGCCCCATATAGTCATTCTGACAATAAAAAAATGTAAGTGGTGCTTTGAATTACCGACTCTCTATCAACCTAATTGTAAGAGGTTTGGCTGCACGGACACAGATGGTGTTAGTCACTATTTTCGGTGCTGACATACTAGGAAGAGGCCCTGCCCTGCCATCCAGGAAGGCTAGGTGCGGCTCTGCCCTCAGCTCAACGCTGGCATTCTCACACTTCCCTTCCAAGCCGCGCACCCTCCCCGCACCTTCCCACACTGCTGCCCTGCCTCCAACACGTCTGCCCCACTCTGGTCCGGCCTTCTCCCTGGACCTGCCTCTCCCCCTGCTCAGCATTGCCCATCTTGGTTCCCCCATGAGCCCAGGGCTATGATGGAGGAGGAGGACCGAAGACCACAACCCCCCACCCCAGGCCCCCTCCGTGCTGGGGCTGAGCCCTCACCCCCAAAAGCCTGAGGCCCAGCCTGCCTTGGCAGCCCCCTGCAAAACTGGCTGCTTCTCCAGAAATCCCATAATAAGCAGGCAGGGTTTGGGGTCGGTACTGTGGATCTGGGGAAGACTTGGGGGACACAGGGAGAGAGTGAGCCGGCAAATCAGGGGTGGACCCCACGCTGGGAACACATCCTTTGCGAACTAGCAAGTGAGCCGTCAGCAAGGCCCGGACAGGGACGCCGCTCCCCGTGTCCCCCTCCCCATTCCACCTCCCCCGCCTCCTTCCCCGCCAACGGGCCCCCAGCACCATCTCCAGCCGGCCCGCTCCACTCTCGTCCAACTCCCAGCTTGCTCGCACCTCCGCCCTGGCCACTGAGTCCGTCTGCTGCTCCTCAGCCCAGACATCACAGGTCTCCACGTCTGCACCTGTGAGCCCACAGGATTCCAAAGCAGAAAGGTCACCCACTCCGTGCTCCCCAGCGATGCTGCCTTTCCTTTCAGGCGCTGCTGGAAGCCACCTCCTCCCCTGGGCCCTCCCAGATCACCTCTCTTCAGGGGTGGTCTTCCCTGCCCTCAGAGAAGGCTGCGTCCAGGGGCTGGTGGTGGGGCTTCTGTCTGTATCTGTGCCCTCAGGACTCAGTGTGGTTGGCAGCCGAGCCAGCCTCTGCCAGTCCAGGGCTTTGCAGCCTTTATGGTGCATCAGAAGCCCTTGGAGAGCTTGGTAGACACAGAGTCTGTGGTGGAGCCTGGGAACGTGCATTTCTCACACGCTTTCAGGTGGCACTGATGCTGTCTGGCCTGGGACCACACTCTGAGAACCATGGTAGTTATACCAACCAGAAAAGGTGCACCCTGTGGGCAGACACGGCCCGTTGGGTCCATGGCTCGACCCGTCTGTGCCATTCTTCTGCTGGGTTGGGCCCACAGCCCAGCCAAGAGCCTCCCTGACCCCCACCCTGCCATTGCCCTCCTCTACCCTGTGCCCAGGACCCAGAGAGCTCTGGAGGTGCCCACAAACTCCACCACCCACTCATGTATTCACATGGAGGCTCCCCGCGTCCCAGCACTGGTCCCAGCCCCAGGGAGGGCACAGGAAGCCCCAGGCCCAACCCCCACCCCCGCCCTGGCCTGGTGGGTGACCTTGGACACCAGGACACAGACCCTCTCATCTCCTGATCCTTCTGCTTTTGCCCTCTTCCTTCCCAGGCTGCAGGCAGTGAGGGACAGAAATCATTTCCTTCTTCGTTGGAGCGGTGAATTAGTCCAGAGGGCAGGGAGAATCCCCGGGGACAGAATCCCAGCCTGCTGTCCTTCCCTGGTGCCAAAGCCCTGTCTCCTGCCCAGGCCGCCCCCAGCATCGGGCAGCTGCGCCCACTCCCTGTTGGCCAAACTGGCTCAGCTGTCTGCAGCCCCCCTCACCCGGGGTCCCAGCCCGAACCCCACGTCAGCCCCCCAACCTGTTCCTTCTGTTCTCCACGCCACAGAAAATGGCACAGCCACAGCCCCTGAGCCAAATCAGGAATGCAGGGGTCACCTCCTTCACCCCCCTCAGCCCGCTGAGCGCCAGGCCCTGCCCTGCTCTGTACTCGGGGGTCCCGCCCAGCTCTGCTGCTGCTGGGCCCCTGCATTCTGCCGGCTGCACTGCCCCTCTGCTTCCTAATACATCTTCTAAAATAAGAATATCGTCCCACCACTTCCTGCTCTCAGGATGAACTGCAAACCCCGCAGTCAGGGCACGTGCTCCAGGTAAGCCCACGCCTCCCAGCTCCCTGTACCCACTGCCCCTGAACTCCAGCCACGAGAGGCTGCCTACAGATGGCAGAGCAGTGGGGCCTTCTCAGAAGGCCCTCCTCTCCCGCCCCATCCCAGATGAGCAGCCTCCTACCCTCCTCCAAGCCTCAGTGGAGCACCCACTCCTCCAGGAAGTCTGCCCTGACCACCCCTAACTGCAAGCAGCGCCCCTTCCAGGCACCACAGGCCCTGGACATCCTCTTTCCCTGCATTCAGCCCAAAAGGTTGAAGCCGTCTATTTACTGGGCCAGAGTGCCAGTGCCATATCCTACTCGTTCTTGTGCCCTCAGCACATCTGTATCCCAGGGCCTGACACATAGCAGGTGCTCAATAAATGCTCAGGGAATAAATAAATGGACAAATGGCCAACTTGGAGAGGAGCCTTCTGACCAAAGACAGGGCAGGAGATTGCCTCTCAGGGCCGAGGAGGGATCCTTGCTTGTTCCCAGGGTCCTGAAACAGGGTGGGTGCTCATGGCTAAGCATATAGGGAAAGGACAGGCTGGCAAGCCATCTTGTTCAAGTTCTGGGCACCCAGTGTCTGGGCACCGCTGTGTCCGACCCCTGGAAGCCACTTCCTGACCTTGACACAGGTGATGAACCCCTCTTCCCTCCAACAATGTGCTCGGACATACATAGAAACAGCAGCTGGGCAGCTGGGCCTTTGTTGATGTTAAACTTAGCCTCTCGGCAGTCACCCTGAACTATGGCCACCCCCGGCCTGCATGTCCAGGCTGGGGCCAGGAATGCCAGCAGGTGCCAACACGACAAAGGTCCCCCCTTGCTGCCTCCCCCTCCCCCACCATCCCTGTCCACACCCCCACTCTACAGACTCCAGCCCTCCTTCCTTACCCTCCTACACTCCTGCCCCCACGCCTTGACGGTTTCTCAGGAGCCTCGGGGAGAAATGGACAAGGAAGGGACCTTCTCAATCAGAGGTTCTAATGAACTCCTTCAAGGCCCCATCCAGGGTGGGATAACCTCTCCAAAGGTCCTTTGGGTCCTTCCCAGTGCAGACTCCCAGACAGACTTCCACCTTCTCCTGTCCTCGGCGGGGGAGCCTCCTGTTTGTAGGCGGATTCGCAGCCCAAAGCCCTGCCCTTCACTCCATGCTGCCCGTCCAGCACACGCAGCTACAGCCAGACGGCACCTGCTGCAGCCGGGGCAGGAAACCTGGCGCAGGGTGGGGGGTGAAATTCACTCTCCCAGCCAAAACGGGACCGGAGGCAGCGTCAGTCCTCGGAAGACAAACCCTCTCTCCCCACTCACCCGCCGTCCTGCGCCTGTCTGTGGCAGTGCTTCTCAAAGTGTGGTCCACCCAGTCCTGGGGTACATGATTTGCCTTTTTCATCGTGTTGGCATTGCATGGATGGTGCAAAGGCAATGGCAGGGAAAGCCGCTCATGCCAAAGCAGGAATCGAGGCCATGCCACCAAACGGTTCTCCACCAATGTGCCATCGTGGGGGAAACAGCCAGTTGTACTTAAGACTTAGTCTCCTTGATGAAGCAGGAAAAAGCACCAACTTTTTTCTATTAAACATGGTTAGCATACATTGAGCACATCTGCTACCCACCAAGTGGGATGGAATACACCACATCTGGCTGCTGTTTTCATGGCGTGTCATTTTTACTTGGTAGAGTGAGTGACTGTTTTAAAAACTGGTTAGTTAGATTTGAATGTTGGTAGATATTTTCTCAAAACTAAGCAAAAGGGGCTCTGGCTTAAAGGGAAACAGCTGAGCGTGTTTGTTGCCAATTATAAAATACAAGCCTTCAAACAAAAATTCAAATCTCGGAAAATTTATATCTGCCTTTGTGAGCTTGACAGCTTCCCAAATATGCAGACTTTTCTGATAAGATCTGTGGTGATATTCAAGAATGTGATATTTAAAAAGCATGTAAAATGTACAAAATGTATTAACATTTGGAAGATCTGCATGAATCAGAGCAGCAATATTTTCCAGATGACCTATGCATAGTGCTATAAAAGCATCACATGGATAAAAGATTCATTCAAAGTGCAAGATAAACCATTGGATTTTGATGTAACCAACTATAAAACTTCATTGATATGATTTCAGATTCCACACTGAAGCCAACCTTTAAGAAACGTGGTGAGTTTTATTGTGGTACCCAAGAATATCCACAATTCTCTGAAAAGGCTATTAAAATACTCCTCTCTTTTCCAAACATGTATCTGTGAAAAACTGGATATTTTTTATGCACTTCAACCAAAATGTATTATAACAGATTAACTGCAGACATAAGAACCCAGCTATCTTCTCTCAAACCACATTAAAAGGGTCTATAAAAATGTAAAATAATGCCACCCTTATTAGATATTTGTATTTTGTAATTTCATTATATATATTTAAATATATATTTTAAAATATTTTAAATATGTTATAAATATAACATATAATAAGCAAAACAAAGTCCTTATTTATTACAAATAAAAAATATATATATGTTTATAAAAATATTTCATTTATGTTAACCATAAGATGGGCTTATTATTATAATAATTATTAAATGAATTAATATTTTTTAAGACTATCTCAGTTTTATTTTCTAATAAGGCAAATACTGTTAGCTGTGGCTGACTTAAACAAAAAGTCCTTAGGGTCCCCAGGAAGAGTGTAAAGGGCTCTTGAATCCCACAACTTTGAGAACCTGCTTTTTGTACATTATCATTGTTTATTATCCTGATTCACTTATTTTATCTATACAATAAGTAAAACACAAAAGTGATCAAGAAGAAATGAAGTATGATTGTTAATTCTGTCAAATTAAAAATCACTTCTGCCAGTAACAGGAATCGACCAACAAATCTTGAATGACCTAGTTGCTGAGTGCACCACCAGCCATTGCTGTGAGCTCTGGGGATTTTGTAGTTTAGTAAAATGCCACTGAAACGACAAGAGAGGGAAATTTTCATAGGGAATTGCACGGAAGAGTCTGACTGCCACTGTGATTTCATTTCAGTCCGCTGTGTGTGTCTGGGTGAGAAAACTCAGGCACGACAGGCCCATTCCCAGGAGCTGTGTGCAGTTCTCCTCCTTGCCGCCAGAGAGCACTGGTGAGGGCATGTGTGCGTCAATGTATGTGCGACTTATTTGTGACCTGCTAACTGTGCATATGAGATCGTTTGTGTGCACACTTAAGAATGGCTGACCATATGTGAATGTCCCTCCTCCCCATTTCACCCCTTCTCCAACCCCTCCACCCGAGGTGTTACCAGAAGTGTTTCCAGTCCCAGGCCCTTTGTCATCGCTCTGTGAACCTTCCCCGCACACATTCCTCGTTCACACAAGGTGATCTGGGTTAATTCCAGTGCTGAGGCTTGGAGAGCAACATACACAGGCAGTGTTTTGCAGTACAGTTTCTGTAACCCCAGTGTAGCTGCTTTCAAAATGTTTCTTTCTGCAAGTAAGGTCTCCCTACAGTTTAGATGCTCTCAAGGCTAAGTGGTTCGTTATATTTGGGGAGGCTTAGAACTTCCTTTGAAAATTTTCGGAATTCCTAACATTCACGCACATCATTCTCATTCTGAAAGTCGGACATTTTTTGCATACACACCAATTCCAGGGGGCTCAGAGACCCTCTGAAACCCATTCAAGGACACACATGGAGAGAGGGGACACCTGAACCAGTCACGCGTGCACGACTGTCTCCAAGGATTTCCGGGTATCTTTTTCCAGGGAGAGACTCCCTAAGCGCCTGCTCACGTCTGGGAACAGGAGTGGGGAAGCGTGGGCACCAGAAGGAGTGAAGCGCGGACACCAGAGCAGGAGCAGCCAGTCAACACCAGAGGGCGGCATGGAGCAGGTGGCGAGCGGGCCATTCCGCCTTCCCCAGGAGCAAAAAATAAAGGCATAAAAGAATGAAGCATATTCCTACCATTTCTCTTATATAAGGACTTTGAGGCTCCCAGGGTGCCTTATGGAGGCCAGAGAGCCAATATATTTCGTGGCATGTGACAAAACAACTTTATTCTCACCACATCCCCCCTTCATGGGCAATCACACACACACCCTCCTGTAATTCAGGAGGTTCAGCCTGGGGGAGAAACGCACGCGTGCTTTGCCCTCCCTGTTATCCTTCCCTACCTTGACAAATGTGAATTCTTCATGATCCAGACTAAAATCCATATATCCATATAGAAGACAGCCTTCATCTCTTGCTTTGTTTCCACATGAAGATAGGAAAAACTCCCCATGTGTTTGTAATATGTGCAAAAACAGGAGTTTCAGTGCACTGACAAGGTGTAATGAAGTCTCTCAGATGGAACTCAAAAGCAGATTCCCTGGAGAGGTAACCCCTGAGCTAGGCTTTTTAAGGAAGTACAGGAGCCCATCAGGCAACCAAAAGATTACAGACCTAAGCACAGACTGAGCAATGACAGTGTCATGAGAAAGCATGGGGTGTGGGGAAACTATGGGCAGTTTGCTCTTGCTAGAGTGTGAAGGGCTAGGCCGAGGACTAGCAGAAGGAGATGAAGCTGAAGTGGATGTGGGACAAGTCAGAAAAAACTGGTCAACATGCTGGTGCCAGGGAGCCTGGACTTCATGCATTTAACTGGGGTCCGTTAAGGGGCTGTAAACCAAGGTTAACAGTCAGATGGGAATTTTGGAAAGTTCACACCAACTGCAGAACTAAAAACTGGTTTAGGGAGTGACAGGATTGGAGGTCAAAGGAACAGTTCAGAGGCAATTCCAATGATAATAATAATAATGAAAATATAAGCAATACACAAATACAACAAAAGTATAATCATCATCATTAGGGGGACAGCTGAGGAGGGCCTGCGCTCAGGCAGCCGCAGAAGTCTGGACCAGAGGAGACGGATGCAGCGGGCCATTCCAGGCGATCGTTGGCAGGCACTGCGGGAGGGGTGTGTGTCTGGTGGGGGGCCGAGATGGGATGGATGAGGAGAAGACCCTGGGCTGATTTTCTGGCTCAGTCAGCAGCATGGATGTCCTGCCCTGAACTGAAACTGGGAATGCATCTGAGAAAGAGCTGCTTTGGGATGAAGACGATGATTTCTATTTCAGACAGGAAGAACTGGAGGAACTCAGGAGTCAAGCAGTAGTGTCCGGTTAGCAGGATAGCCTGGTATAGAGCCCAAGGGGGCGCTGGTGGCTGTGATGCCAGGGTTCTTGTTCACGGAGTCGAAGAATGAACTTCGCAAACACTCGAAGTAGGAGAGCAAGTGTGAGGCTTTTATTTAGAGATAAAGGAAGAGGACAGAGCTCCTGGCTCACGCCAGGAGGGGATGAGAGAGTCAGTGGTGGTGTGTTGTCTAGGGGATTTATAAGTAGTTGAGAGACAAAGGGCTAGGGATGCACACCCACTAAATGGTCCCCAAATGTTTATTTTTGAAGAGACACTAAGTTTTGTATCAGTCTTCTGGATTATTTTGCAAAGTTAACACAAGAAATTTACTGCTTTGATTCTCTCCCAGAATAGCAGCTTCTTGGTTTGGGAGCAACTTCTTGGTCTGGGAGCATATCAATCAAGACTGCCTTCCTGCTCCCAAGGTGGGCTGGGTTATTGTCTGTTATGTTGTGGGTAAAATTGTAATATTTCCAGAATATCTTGCCTGGCTTTAATATATCTGCATATCAATAGGAGTTCAAAGATGGAAAGAAGTATGGCTTTAGTGCATTTGTATATATATCCTCAGGGGTGGAGAGAAGTTGATCTCCGTATCAGTGGGTATTTACCTGGGCAATGGAGGGCTTATCTGTACCTGAGAGGGGAGGGAGGGCGCTGGTTTGGCTTCTGCTGGAACAGGAAAGAGAGAAGACCCCAGACTGCCCTTTGTAAGCAATAAACGGGTCTTAAACTTTATTTCTCCCTTTGACTGATTTTGGTTTTTAGAGGTATTTTGTCCCGGGATTTCCTTTACCTGGACTTAAATACATTAAGAAACCTATTTCTTTTTACTTCTTGGGTTTTAAAATGCAATCTTATCTTTAAGATGGAGTCCTTCCTGTGTTTACTATGTTGTTTATAACCTGGCTCACTTGTCGTTATTACTTGCCTAGGTTGCAAATTATTTGATTTAGAGCTGGAAGAAGAAAAGCAGCATCTGGGTAAAGTTAAAGAAAATAAGCTGGGCTTTTTAGCAGGAATCACCTGATTCAATTGACATAATGAAGACATGGGCTATACTGAGGTCTTTTCTTATCTGGAGGATGTTCAAACATTCCAGGCCAAGTTACTCCTGGCTTTTTAGTTTTAATTAATCTCACAGAAGAATGCTTATATTACTTTAGAGAATTAATGGGACTCTGACTTTGCTTAATTGTTTAATACAGAGTTTTGTAGGGGTCTTTTTCCGGAGGCCCTCACCCTACCCTGTCTAAACCCACAGTCCCTGTCTCAGCTGGAAGGCAGGCCAGTTTATCAGAGCAGCTAAAACCATAGGCAGGGATAAGACAGGGGAGGGGGGTGTCGAGATAGAAGAAAGGAGGACAGGAGGGGGGAAGGGAGGCAAAGAAGGCTGCGGGTGAAACCCTGGGGGCAATGGGACTGGGGAAGAAAAAATTTCCTCTGCCCAAGGTTCTTCTAGCTGGTTTAAGAATCAAATTGGCATGAGATAGATTCACAGGAGAAAAAAACAAATTTATTTAGGTACATACAGGGAATCCATAGACATGGATTCCAAAGACACCAGGGGAAATGAGGTCTGCATGTCATCCTGAACAAGGAGAAGGGAGGGGGTCTGAGACCGTAAAGGGAAAGGGAAGCCATTCACAGCAATGGGAAGGAGCCAAGGCTCAACAGACAGAAGCAACGGGACGCAGAGGGCCTTTAACAGCCGGAGCCGCATTCCTCCCTGTCTCCCACCCCCGGGTTATATTCCGATGGGCTTATCTGTGGTGCTGGCCTTCTTCCTGGAGCAGGTCCTCTATCTAAATTCTTGCTATGCGGTTGAGGTGGGGAGGTCACAGTTTCTTTCTGAATCTTTTGGGCCTTGATTGTTTTCAACTCTGAAATAACCTGGATGTCACAATGGCACATTTGGGGGCAGCCTGCCCCGCGGCCCCTGCCGTGGCTCGTCCAGGGGAGGCAGAGGCAGGCGTTCTGAGCAGCAGGGGAAGCAGGGCGAGCAGCCCAAGACCAGCACGTCTCAGCAGTCAAGTGAAGACAGGGCCCCGGGAAGGAGGGCTGATCCACTGCGAGGGCAGCGCACCCCTCCCGCTGCAGCAGGCGGGAGTCTTTGGCGGCCGGGCGGGGGTGGCTGCCGTGCAAACACTGAATGGCTATCATGCCCCAGGCTCCAGGCCGCGGGAAAGAAAGGTGCCCTCAAGAGAGACACAGCCGGAGAGCTTTGCGATTCAGCAGCAGCAGGCGCATCTGAGCACAGGGGCCCCATCCTGGAAACAGGAGGATTAAGGGGAGTTCACAGGCGGAAGGGCGAGGTGCACCCACTGCCTCCCATCCCTGCTCCGGAACGCCGGCAGCCAGGCTCACCGCCCCCAGGCAGGAGACCTGAAAACTCAGATCTAGGGCAACTGACCGTCTCAGGAGAAGGCATTGACATTCCAGAGTCCGGCCCTGGGGCCGCGAGGTCCGGCCAGACCGCCTGGAGTTCGACCCCTAGAAAACCAGCCCCGCCCCATACGCAGAGCTCCCAATCAGCTTCCCAGAGCCTCAAATTCATATACATAAAAGGACATTGAAGGATCACCAGATAGTTGAGGAAAATCTCTAACCTGAAAGAAAACCAGAACAGATTAAAATGCCATCTGGGGAAAACACACATGCAAGGAATGGAACAAAAGTTCAAAAACCTATGATTACTTAGAGAGAGAGAAGTATTTTGTCCATGACGTGGGAACAGGGTGCTGCATAAAAGGGAAAAGGGACATTCAGAAAATAGAAAAGAACTCCTGGAAATTAGAAACATGATTCTAATAATAAGACATCCAACAGAAGGGCTGGGTGATAAACTTGAAGAAATCATCCAAAAAGTACAAAAAAAGATGGGAAATTTATCCGAAAAGATACAAAAAGTATGGGGTCATCCAGGAGGTCCAACATTTTGCTATTTGAAGTTTCAGAAAGAGGAGCAGAGAATTTAGGAGACAGTCATCCAAGAAATTAAAGCCACCCCTCCCAGAACCGCAGGACTGGGCACCGAGCCCCCGGCTCCATCACAAAGACCTCCGGCCTGGGAGACAAAGAGAAGACACGCAGAGCCTCTGGAAATGAAGAGTGGGTCACATATAAAAGACTGAAAAGTTGAATGACTATAGGCCTATCAACAGCAATGCTGGAAACTAGAATACAGTAGAAAAAGGCCTTCAAAATTCCAAGGAAAAATAATTTCCAACCAGAATGCTATACACACCTGGCAAAACTATCAGTTAGGTGTGAAGGTCGAAGAAAGACATTTTCAAATATGCAAAGCTTCGAAATTATCTTGCCTCTTTTCTCAGGAAGCTGCAGGACGTAGTGTTTCCCCAAAATGAAGGAGCAAACCACAGAGAGAGAAAGGCATGGGGCACAGGAAGGGAGAAAAGGAAAGGCGAGCGCCAGGGAGGGGAGGGACATTCTGAGATGGCCTGTGGGTTGATGTGCGAACCCACTGTGCCGTCAGAAAGTGGGGGGCCGATTCCATCACGGACACAGGGACAGCTCAGCAATTAAAAACAAGGTCACACAACTTCAGAGAAAATCAAAAGCTGTATAAAAAGGGAATGTTTATATACTATTTATGGCTTGGATATGAAAAATACATCGTACATAGTCAAAAGTATGTAAATACTTTTAATTTAACTAAAACTTGCAAGAAAGTCAAATTTATTGCGAGGGTGTGGGAGGGGAGATTTGTGAGTAACACTATTACACATAATGTGTAGGAAGTTAGCCATGGCCACAGCGACAGCAGGGCAGGTGACTCAGAGCCCACAGGGCCTGTAGGCAAAGGGGGTGGGAGGAGTCCGGGTGTGGGGTGAGCTACCTTGGGAGCCCGGGTCTGGAGCACAGGCGGAGGTGGGGAAGAAGTGCTCAGAGATTCCTCTCCCACCTGCTCTCCAACGTCCCTGGGGACCTCACTGCACCCATTCAGCCTAAATTGTCAAAACAAGGTCTGACTCTTACTTCCTGCTGAGCCTTTTAACAGGGGAGCCTGGTGGTGGGCAGTGTAGTGGGAAGCTTGCTGACTAACGAACCCGGTGGCCTTGGGCTGGCTACTTGGCGTCTCTGAACTTCAGGCTCATATGTAGACTGGGAACAACGATGCTGCCATCCCAGGAGCGCTGAGGATCAAATGAGGGCATACCTGCGGAGGCTCTGTGAGTCATCAGGAGCTGTGTGAGCCTTTCTATGAAACCAAATGAATTAAGTGTCTCTGTGGAAGGTCCGGGCCTGAGCAGCGACGCCTGGCTGGTGATGTTTCTGGGTGTGTACACTGGGGGGGCCCCACCGCCAGGCAGCTCATCCCCCCATGAGGTTTAGGGGCTGCACACCAGGTGGGACCTCAGCCTGGACGGGGGAGGGTTCTTGACTCTGAACGGATTCTCGAGCAGGTCGGAAGAGTCAAAGAAGGACTCCATGAAAGTCAGCATAGCAGGGAATGGTGGCTGCCTTGCCGGTGGCTGAGGACAGGCAAGGGCGGAGGGAAAGAGAAAGTTTGAACCTTTTCTCAGCACAGGGCAGATTCCTTTGCCATCTCTGAGAGCCAGGGTCACCTGCCATCCATGTCCGCTTGAATCTGCACTGTGTGGGGGCTACCCCATCCCACCCCAGAATTTGGGGAGCTTCGGAGCATGGGATGGAGTGACATTACGTTCTGAGAACTTCCCAAAGAAAGGAGATTTTCAGGCAGCTCCTGCAGCTGCAGTTCCTCTGGGTCAGGCAGGCAACGGGAACCCGCAGGCAGCCCCTCCCTACTTAACAGGAGTAAAATGGAGCTAAGTGAAGGCTTAGAAATAGAATGAAATAGCAAAGAAACAAAGCCGCTTACCCCTGGAAAAGTGCAGGGAGGCAAAACGCAGTTAAGTTGAGCAGTGAGAAAGCTTTGTTTAAAGTTACGCACTTAAAGAGAGAAAAAGTGTGGGCATCCTCAGAGAGGAGGCACACGGAAAGGCTGGGGGTTCCCTCTTTTAGGCATTTTTCCGGAATGTGACAAAGGGCTGGGGGGTGTAGACTTGTCAAGTGGCCTCAAGATGCTTACCTCTAGTGAGAGACACCTTGTCTCCTCTCCTCTATTATCAGTCCTCTAGCTAATTCTGCAAAATCAGCTTAACACAAGAAATGTACTGATCTGGCTCCTCCTCGGGACAGTGGCTTCCCTCTGGGAATGTGTGTCGGTTAAGACTGTTTGCCCTGCTGTAAGGTGGGTTACAGTAGTCTGTTTACCAAAGACCACATTAGGAATCTTAGCTCTTCACTCTCTGGCTTTTTAAATGGAATCTTAGCCATAAGATGGAATCCCTCCTGTTCATACTCTACTGTTTACACCTCAGCTTGTTTGGAAAATGAATCATGATGCTTGTCTCCTGTCTCTGCCCTCCATCAGTTCTGTTCTACAAAGTCACCTGGGGCACTGACTCAGCCACGGAACCACTGCTCCTGCAGAAACACAGGGTAAAGACCCTGCCAACCTCTGGTCACATTTTCACGACCAGTCGACACAGGACCTTGTTTTATGCGTTTCTATTTAAAGTCACCTTATTAATATATATTGTTGATTGACATTGAACTTGTCGCCAACAGCACGGTAACTCAAGCCTGAGTGAAGCTTTTCTAGCACAGGTTTTCTCCATAAGGCACATCAGCCTTCACGTGCTCAGACACCAGACTGCACATCAGTGTCTTGGGGCCGTCGCGGGTGGTAACGTCACCAAGAAAAAGCACAGAAGTGCAAACCAAGTATTACTACGCACACCGCAAAAGAAGATACTGGTTGGCAGTACCAGAGCAGAGGGGCGAAGGCAGGGTGCCACCTCGCATGACCTCCACTGGGAACCTGTGCCGCACGCTCAGGGCCACTGCACACGTCCACACGGAAGTTCCACAAATGCTGATCTGGTGGTCACAAATAGCCGTTAGCCAGGGGGCTGATTTGTAAATACGGAATCCACAAATAAAGACGGTCGACTGTACTGTTATCTTACAGAGCAAGATGCTGAGGCGCATCAGGGTAAACACTGGCACGCAGCTGGGAAGTGGCAGAGCCAGGCTTCAGACCCCACATAGCAGGCTTCCACGCCTGTGATTTTACAACTATCCTCCCCCCAACTCGCCCATTATACAGAGGAGGCTCTGAGGCCCAGAGAGGGTGCTCAATCACCCAGGACCACACAGGAGTTAGGAGTAGTGTAGGGGCTGAGCCCTGGCCCTGGCCCTGTGGGCTGTACCTTTTTTCTAAACAGCACCCCTCCTTTTATGAAGTGCCTGACCCACCTGTGTTGTGCCTTCTACGCCTCCCAGGGACCCTGGGAACAGAGTGGGAAGTGGGGAGCTGGGGTCGTGTCAAGCCGGACGATTCCATCAGGCCGCTGTGTTAAGAGCTCCCCTGGGGCCCGTCCCCGGGACGGGAGTGTGCAGATGGGCCACCAGGGGGCGCCCCTCCCGCCCCCCACGTTGCCCCGCCCCCACGGCGCTCTGGCAGTGCCTCCGCCAGCCCCAGTGGTCCAGAAAAAGGCAAAGCAACAATGGAGTAATTGATGCAAATGCGCCATGAAAGACAAATTGTTCAGACGAAGCACATTCCGCGCTCCTGCCAAATGTCCAGGGTGTGCGGAATTTCAAGGAAAAGCTGGGAGATTTGGGCTGCCCGGCTGGGACCCTGTGCCTCCCTCCCTGGAACGCCGCAGGCTTGGGCCGGGCTCCCAGGCGGTACCTGCGGAGGAGGGCAGGCAGCGGGAGTGGACGCGAAAGGCCGAGACCGGCTAACAGGGCCCTGGGCCCCCGCCCTTCGGACGGCCTTCCGGACCGGAGGCCACTCTCTAGAAACAGCTTCTCCCAGCCCACCGCCCAGCCCCACGCCCAGAGCTGGTACAAACCGTGGTGTTTCCTCTCGCTCCCTAGTGGCCTCCGGTAGCACCTGCCACTTCATGGAACCTCTGTGTCCCCGTCTATAAAGGGCGAGTGATGGGCCATTCCGTTCATACCGCACAGGGCTGTTTTGTGGACCACACGAGAAAAACTGGGAACCTCAGCATGTCTGTTCCTTTCTATTCCAAGAAGGCCACTCTGCAGCCTCCACCAGAAGCTGCGGGGCATCCGATCCTTGCCTCCTCCAGGGTCCAGGAACCCAGAACTGGCTATCCAGCCCCTCCCTGGCTCCCTGCAGACCTTCAGGTGACCCCAGCCCCAGCCCTGGCCCTCAGTGTCAGCTCCCAGCCGCCTCCCCACAGGATCTGAACTTCCGACCATCCCCCAGGGCCGGGGGGGATGGGGCAGGATCTGAGGCTGTGGCCTGCACAAGGGCTCCTTGTCCTTCTGGGCAGGCTGGCACCCCCTGTCCTGTCCCAAGGAGTCTCTCTGGGACTATTGTCTTTCTGTTGAGGCTCGGGGGAGGAGCAGATCAGAGCATAGCCCAGCAGCGCCTGGCCAAGTGGCAGGCTCACGCCCCAGCCTGCCTCCTGGAGTGGGTGACCGAGTGACCGTAGGCTTTGATACCTCCCTCCCACCCCATGCTGGCCCCGACACCTGCAGGGATCCGTTTTGCAGCCTGCTTGGTGGGCAAGCACCATTGCTGATCACAACACCTCTGCCCCCTGCTCCTTTCCCCTTCCCTAAAAGCCACAATTCCCATTCTCTGTCACAGCCTCCATCCCATTCCTGTTCCTTTGCTGTATTTATTATTTATCATCCATACAACGCACCTGGTGAAATACAGGCCCTCATGTCATATTCAGGAAAATGCTATGATTGCCCAGCCACCACCCTAAGTCACCCAGGGCAGTGATTTAAAATTCCCAAACCTTCACTCTGGGCCTCATAATCCAATTTATGTTCCCCAGCACCCCCCCCCCCCCACCTGCGGCCCTGCTTCTCCCTGCGCCCTTCAGCATCTCGCTCTGCCCCGGCTCTGGTTCTCGGCCCCACACACCTGGGCTCGGACCCCATCTCCAACGAACAGCACACAGTCCCCATGCGATTCTGAGCAATTGCTAAATGTCTCTGGATTCTCAAGTTCTTTATCCACAAAGTGAGAAGGGATTACCTCTGCTCCAAGCGGTGGGGAAACTCAAATAAGTTAGTAGTTAGGGAAGCCCCACGAAACTTTATCACCAGGCCACACAGCAGAAGGTTATTACGATGGTCAGTATGCTAATGGAGTGTGTCTGCTCCCAGCTTCTTGAAGACTGATCATAATCGTCCCTGAGGTGTGTAATGTCCTGACTTTATGAAGCATTTTCACACCCTTCAAACCTCCATAACTTTCCCAAATGAATGCAGTGTCGGAGGCAGCAGGGAAGGAGGATCGATTCTGCACAGCTGGAAACATTCAGCATCATTCGAACCATTTATACAGAAATTATTATCTCCTAAGATAAACAAGGCTCTAGTCTCTAGACACACAGTCTGGGAAGGAGAGAGCTAAGTAAACACATTTCAGCAGCCCCACCCTAGGGCCAGCACAGTGTTTCTGGCTGGTCGGTGGTTCATCCCAGAGCCTGGTGTAGATGGTTCTGCATATAGGCCGTTTGGATGCTGACGATGATCAGCCCTTCCTGCCAGGGTCCTCACCAGCCACACCAGGGTTAACCAGCCCCTGGCTCTTCCTGGATTTTGGCAGGATGGGCAGTCTTAAGTCCCTCAGTAAACAGTCCTGGGGCCATTTGCCAACACTGCACCCAGGAGCAGAAGCTCAGGCTCAGGGAGTGGTCAGCAGGCCAGCAAGGAGTTAAGTCCACAGGATGTGCCCGGGCCCCAGCTGTCCTGGGCGGGCCGGGATGTACAGCCTCGCCCACTGTGGGGCTTGTGCCAGAGAAGATGCTGCTCTCAGGAGAGAAAGAGCCCTTGCTCTGAAGCCAGACTTCCCGGTCCCGTGGCCAGGGCCTCCCACACAGGCGCTGGTGGGGGTGAGGGCCAGGAAAGAGGAGCTCAGGGACCCAGGGCAGGAGGGGCTGGACTCCAGCTACAAGGATGGCAAAGGCAGAGCTGGTCCTGTCTGTCCCGGGCCCTCCTCGTTTGGGGACAGCAGTCAGGGACAAGGGAGTTGGTCTGCGAGTTCAGACTCCGGGCTTCCATTTCCAGACGAGAATATGATGTTGGGCTGCTCTGTGCCTCAGTGTTTCCCGTTCTGGACACACTCTCTGGGGTAGACTTATAATGGCCCCCCAAAATGTCCACATTCCAGTCCCTGGAACCCATGAATGTTACTTTACATGGCAGAGACTTTGCAAATGGGATTATGTTAAGGACCTTGAAATGGGCAAATTATCCTGGATCTTCCAGGTGGGCTGTGAATGCCATCACAAGTGTCTTTATACAAGGGAGGCACGTGGAGATTATGACAGAGGAGAAGCCAGTGTACACACAGAAGCACAGATGATGTGGCCACAAGCCCAAGGACACCTGGAGCCACTGGAAGAGGCAAGGGACCGATTCTTACCTGGAGCCTCCACGTGGAGCACAGCGCTGCCAACACCTTGATTTCAGCCCAGATCAGCCCGATACTGATTTTGGACCTCTGGCCCCCAGAACTGCGAAAGAATAAATGTCTGGTGCTTTAAGCCACCAAATGTGCAGTAAATTGTTATAGTAGCCACAGGAAACTATTGGCTGCCCACCCTTTGCCTGATGGAATGAAGAGAGCATGTGCCTGGCCCTGGCCCTTGCAAAGTGGCTCTCTTTCTCTGTTGTGTTGGACAGTTTCTTTTTCAGAGTTCATCTTCCCTGCCATTGGAATAGCTCGTTTAATGGACGAGGACATCATTCTAGCGTGGAAATATCCCAGGATGTCCTGAGGTAGGCAGGTAGGATGTCCTGTGCTAAGCAGGCCAACTGGAGAAGGTACGTCGTCCAAGTGGGAGATGGTATGGCCCCCCTCTTCTGCAGTGCCAGCTCCCGGCTTTGGGTGGCTCATGCGGCCTCCAAGACCACTAGGCTGAGCCCTGCGCATCTTCTCTGCGTTCACTTGGCCCCTGCCACAGCCCAGGGCACTCTGGCATCTTCCACTAGTCAGGCCTCTCAGGGGGACCTGACCCACTTTCTGAAAAGGCAAAATGTCAGATCTTGGGAGAGGTCAGGAGGAGAGAGAGAAATCCTAGAATCTCTGTCCTGTAGCAAACACAGTGTGGCAGGCAGAGGGCCAGGCACTAGAGAGAAAAGATCAAGAGAATGTGGTCCCTACCTAGAGACAGAGACAAACTAGCAAACCAAAGGCAGAGGACGGGCACCGGGCCCACTGGGGGTAGGAGGAGAGCCACGGAAGAAGGCATCCTTGTTAGTTATCAACTGCGATGTAGCAGATGCTCACAAACCGCATGGTGTAAGACAACACATGTTTATTGGTTTTTTATGGGGCAGGCGTCCAGGCATGCCTAGCTGGACCTCTGCTTCAGGGGCTCACCAGGCAGCAATCAGGTGCAGCAGGAGTGGGGTCCCCTGACGGCCTGACTGGGAAAGGACCTGCTCCCAAACTCACACGGTTGTTGGTGGGATTCAGTTCCCCGTGGGCTCTTAGCCGGAGTCCACCTCAGTCCTGACCATGAGGGCCTTTCTAACACAGCAGTTTGCTCATCAAAATGAGCAAAGGAGAGAGTCAGAAAGGGCAAGATGGAAATCACAGACTTATGTGCCTGATCACAGAAGGTACATCCTCTCCTGTTCTGTGATTAGAAGCAAGTCACTAGGCTAATTCACTCCAAGGGAAAGGATTTATACAAGTGTATCAAGAGACAGAGGTCCCTGGGAGAATATTAGGGTCTGCCTGCCACCAGGACCCCCACGTTGAGTCTCAAAGGAACAGTAGGGACTAGGTCGAGTCAGGGACAGAGGCTGGAGAAAAGCATCGAGTTCTGTTGTGAAGAGCAGAGCAGAGAGGCTGCCTCACAGAGAGCCGACCTAAGGGAACCAATGTACTCTGTGGTTTGCATTTTCCAACACACTCCCTTATGTTGCCTTCTTGACTTTATTTATGTACATAGTATTCCTGGAGGAAAGAATTATTGTTCCTTTATGAAAACTGAGATCCAGACGGTAAAGTGTGGCCAGAGGCCAAGTGTGCATGTGGGCCCCCTTCCCCAGGGAGTGTTTCAGTGAGTGTGGGATCCAGTGAAGACAGACAAGCCGCAGCCTGAGGAAGACACAGGTAGTGGAGGAATGTGACGGCTGCTGCTGCCAGATGGCACTCCTCAGGGCCTGGCATCTGAGGCCAAGTGGGCATATATGAGCTTGCAAGGTGTGTTTGTCTCTGTGTAACACTATTCAGCAGGCTCTGCTCAGTAAATCTCTGCCAGGCCCCTGAGCCCCAAACCCCAGGGCCAGGACTGCAGCCATGAGTTTTCCACACCCTGAGTCCCTGATGCCTGTCGGAGGCTAGAGAGCATCGTTCCCTTGGGCTGGCAGCTTCAGAATCACCATGGGAGACTATTAAACATATTGATTCCTGGGCCCCTGCCCCAGAGGTTCCGATTTAGTGGGTTGCAGGGTAGGGCCAGGGTTCTGTGCTGTTAACAAGCACCCAGGAGATTCTGGCCATCCACTGGATTTGGAATCCACTGGCTTACTTCAGCTCCATCCTTTTACATGTGAGGAAAGCTAGGCCCAGCAAGGAGGAACTTACCCAAGGTCACAGGGCTGAGAGATGGCCCCGCCTGAATGAGGACCCTGAGGTGCTGCCTCTGTGGCCCAGCTGCCAACACTTCTGCTGAGCGCCACCATTGTCCTCCCCACACACCCACCCAACTGCTCCAGGCTCTACTTATCTGAAGTGTGCCAGGAGCTCTCAGGAGCCCAGCCCATGTCCTCTCCTCATCCACACACTTGCCTGAGGAGGCCATAAGCCCCCAACACAGTACAGACACACACACACATTCGTTCTTCCCACAGTCTTTACTGAGCACCTACTATGTGCCAGTCTCCCTGATGATCCAGGATTGAGCACGATAAGGAAACACAGGCCCCGCCCCCTGTACCTTCCACACCTTCCGGCTGAGGACAGTGAATCAGAAAGCTGCTTCAAGTCAGTTCCAGCAGCTGGGCTCTTCCCAGGCCCAGGAGCAGCTGAGCAAAGGAACAGGTGGCTGGCTGCTGAAGTGGGGTGTACCTCTCAGCAGGCTGCAGGTTGGCTTTGGATCTGGGAACTCAGAAGCACTGGGCAGAGCAAGGTGGACCCAGGGCCTCCCAGGCACTGCTGGCCTTATCAGTACCTTTTCTGTTGAAGGAATCTCAACCCACAGGGGGTGCTGGCCACAGAGGGGTCTTGGAAGCCAGCTGACGGGAGTCCCCAGGCACCCAGAAGAAGCCAAAGAGAAAGAGCAGAGAGACTATCCCCTCCCTAAACTCCCAAATGGCCCAGCTGTGTCCATGCCCTAGCCTGTAGCAACAGGCCTGAGTGGGAACATTTGTCTTCATTGCAGACGGTATTTGATCAGGGACCCTGCCTCAGCCATGCGGAGGGTGGTTTACTTCTCCAGGCCATAGATTTATCATCTTTAATCTATCAGAAAAAATTCTTAGCCCTTCCAACCTCACAGACTGCTGGGATGATATGAGGTCACATCTGAAGATTTAGTAGTCAGAGTCCCAGAGAGAAACCCGGGGTGATGACAGAGATTACAGGGTGAGAAGGTGAGGGTGGGGGAGGGGTTTCCCAAAGACCTCACCAGGAGGGGCCTAGGCTTCCTCCTACTGGAGGAATAGGCCAGGCTGGCTGGGCCTGTCCGGGGGACCACCCAGCCGTAGGTGTTTCGGAAGTGGGGCAAGCAGCCTGAAGTCTCCCTGTGCATAAATAGCTGACGCTCCAAGCTGCAGCCCTGACCACCCCAGCCAAGTAGAACTAATCGATGCTGTCGGCACTTTAGAGTTGCTCTCTGGGTGCAGCTTTTCTCCCTGTGTTGTCTCAGTAAGCACGGAGGCCCCCCTCCCTCACAACAGGGAGCCAGCCAAGGGCTCCCCGAGAATGGCCTGGGCCAGACTCCCACGTTCTGCTCCTGGCTTGGTGAGCAACATGCTCTGTGAACTCAGACAAGCTGTGTAACGTGCCCTCTCCCTCGCAGCAGGACAGGGCATGTGTGTCAGGGCCTAGAGCCCCCTGTGCAGCCCCGGGTCAGTGACCATGCAGCGTGATCGATGACAGTGGTCTCTCAACGGAGCCTCGCCTGCTCTCTCCGTTCTCACTTCTAAGCAGGAGGCCCAGGGACGTACTGAGAGGAGCAGGGGTGTCTTGCCAGTGGGTTTCAGCCCCAGGCAAGTTCACTATGGAATCAATGAGACCACAAAATAACAATGGAACGTTCTTGGGGTGAAAGGGTCCATACCTACCTTTATTCCCATGGTGGCAGGTCAATCAACAAACTCCCATCCACTCTGTGCAGCAGGCCAGTCTCTGCCTCTGGGCCTCTCTGTCCCCATAGCCCTCTCAGTCCCTGTCCTCGGCGCTGCCACCACACCAGTCTCTGCTCTCCTGCAGCCTTGCAGCCGTGCCACCGTGTCACCCAGAGCACTGGGCGGAGCTCTTTATATAGAGTCAATAGCAGCGCATTGCCCACACGTGTGTAGTGAGCATGCTGACCAGGGCCAGGTGAGAATCCTGGCCACAGGAACCTTCACTTTATCCACAGTGGGGCAAGTTGGGGGGCCCGAATCTGATCTGTGCCGCGGCTTTACTTCTCTGAGCATCATCTGTAAGAGGCAAACATGCTTATCTTGGAGCAACGTAAATCTAGCACGTTGAGATGCACTCCACGAGGCTAGGTGCCAGCATTAGGTTAAGGCTGGATGTTGCTAATTTAAACCATTAATTACATGCAGCTTTCTAATAGGATGAGGTCAGCAAGATGGCTGGGGGATTATCACGTGCTGATAATGACAGACAGGTGCCTTACCTGCTTGCAGGCAGTCTCTCGCCTGCCTCACAACGACCCCAGGGAGTGGGCTATCATCATTCCCCTTCTCATGGGGTGCCAAATAACTTGCCCAAATAACACAGCTAAGAGGAGACCCAGCAGGAATTCTCACTTTGGCCTGTGATGAGAATGTAAGGTTTTCACTGCTACCTGAATCCCTCCATGCGGGGACACCAGGAGCCTTCCTACCCACCCCGTAGTGGGCGTTCCCCAACTAGGCAGTAGCTCGTCTCCCACCTTCCCTTTCCATCCTCACCGCTTCAGGCCTCATCACCTCCTAACCGATTTCCCTGCTCCCAGCGTCTGCCTTCTCCATGACCACCAGCACCTTCTAAAACCCAGCTCACCGCACCCCTCCCCTGTACTCCAAAGGGGACCCAGCCATTAAACACTAAGAATTCTGCTGAAGAAACTACCAGAAACGCAGAGATTTAAGTATGCAAATGTTCATTGCAGCCTCATATAGAATAGAGAAAAAACCTGAAAGAGCGTGGGTGTCCAACAATAAGAGATAGTTTGTCAAATAAATAACAGTAAGTAGAATAGGATGACATGCGGGCATTAAAATACTTGATGCCATGGCCTCAAAACGTAATATATTATAAATTTTAAAAATCAGGATGTAATAGAGTACACATACTATGACTCCATGAGTGGAAAATAATGACATATTATATCACATGTAATAATTATACATTACATATTTATTAGCATAGAAATAAATGTAGAAGGAAAACACCAAACGATAACAAGAGATTTTCTGAGAGATGGGAACATAAAGAGTGGTATTTGTTTTCTTCTTTCTATGTCCTGCCCTTTCACACTTTTTTCAATGAACTGTGTTTTGGTAAAAACAGTGAAGGGGGCAGGTTTATTCAGACCAGAAGCTTTGTGATAGGCTCCCCACTGCCTGGAAAAGAAGTGAGGGCGCATGGCCAGTGTTCGGGGGCTCCCAGTGAGCCCACCTCCTCTGTGCCCAGCTGTCGCAGCCCCGGGTTCCATGCAGACCTGTCTGTGTGGCCTGTGCCACCTTACCTTTACCAGCTCGGGCACCTTCGCACTAGCGATTTCTTTCCCCAGAAAGCCTTGCCTGCCCACCTCTCTCTGATAGAATCCTAGCCTACTCTCCTCCATTCAAGGACCACCTCAGATGTTCCCTGCAGCCCCCTGGCCACCCCTCACAGCTGTCCCCACCTGTAAGTGTGGGAGACAGTCCCCTCCCTTCCCTTGTTATCCTCTCCACCTCGATTACCTTAGGAGTTGGGACAGGCTTCTCCTGTAAGGGGACCGCTGATACTGAGGCTGAGGTGAATTGAATGGCACTGCTGCTGGGTAGGGGCAGAGCTGCTTGGAGCTCCCTGAGGACACCCGGCTCTCCCTCCTGGCAGCTGCGGGCCTGTCTCCCCATCCCCCCCAGGATGGCAGGAAGCTCCCCTGGTGCCTGAGTCGGGGGTGGGGGTGCCCTGGTTCGCGGCACTGCTGCCAAGAGGTTTGAGCTCTTTCGGGGCCTCTCGGCGGGGCCAAGTGCTGTGGGCAGAGCTGACTGGGAGGGAGAGGCAGCTCTTCCTGGCCCTGCGGCAGGGGTGGGTGACCAACTCTCCCGTACTGCCCAGGACTGAGGGGCCCCTGGGGGTACAGAGCTTTCAGTGCTAAAAGTAAGGGAGTCCCAAGCAAACGGGGTTGGTCACTCAGCCCCACAGAGGGTGAGCCCTGCCTTCAGGCTTCCGGGAACAGGGAAGCACCGTGTCACAACAGCTCAGCACAGAGCCCTTGACCCTGCAGGAGGGGGAGGCCCTTTACCCAGGCCAGGTGACAGACAGCGTTTGGGGCCGCACAGGACCCCATCTGAGCCTGGCACCGTTGGTCGGCCGTGTTCTTGCCGCCTCTTCCTCCCCTGGGGCTCTCGCTCTTCCAGGCTTGTCCTGCCCAGGGCCTCATTCCTCCCAACTCCCAGGACACCTCCTGGTGTCCCCTCCTGCAGTGAGACCACCCTTATTTCAAGGACTGGCTGCAGCCACTTGCTCCATGAAACCTCCCCCTCCCCAGCACACAGATGGCCCCCTTCTCAGCCCAAGCACCGTCCTCACTGCTCAGGGCTCCATTCTCCGTCTTGCCTCCGAGCTCCTCCCTCCCAGTGAAACTGCGGGTTCATTCATTCATCCATTCACTCATTCCCTCATCCAGGAAGAATTAATCATTTGGTATAGGGTTAAGAGCCCATGCCTAGCGGCCCACTGACATGGCTGAATCCACTCTCTACCACTTAGCTGCCGGGTGACTCTGAACAAGTCATTTAACCTCTCTGGGCCTGTTTCTTAGTGTAACACATGGGAGTCATAATGATAACACGGCCTCTCAGAGCTTTCGTAGCATTACATGATTCAGTAATTGCACATTCCTTGGATCCCTGCCTGGCACAGAGTAAGTACTACATATCATTTGCCATCATTATTACTAAGAACCTGCTGTGCACTGGATACTTTGAGGCAGCAGGAATATACAAATGACAGCAGCTGACTGTCTAGTAGGACAGACAGACCACAGCTGGCAACTGCCCTGCAGTGTGACTAATGCAGGAGCTCTGGTGGCACCGAGGGGAGGGCGGCCACTCAGCCTGGACTGCAGGCAGAGCAGGCGGGGCTCCTCACAGCTGGCGAGTAAAGGCTGCAGGAACGTGTGGGAGGAGCGCTGGTGCAAAGGCCTGGAGGTGGGTGGCAGCCTTGGCTGGGCCTGGAACGGGGCGCTCTGCATGCAGGGAGCCTGGGCGTGCGGCCTGTGGGACAGACCCCAGGAGAGCCCTGGTGGTGGAGACCTCACTTCGTAGGAGCCCGGACTTTCACCTCTGCAGCCGGGAGAATGAACTGCATCGTGGATGGAGCACTCAGGCGGACTGCGGCGTGAGGACTGGAGCATGGAGACTGCAGGAGGCCAAATCGGGGCTCACCGTGCAGCCTCACAGCCGCTTGGCACAGAGCAAAACACACAGTCTTGCCAGAGCCCTTGGGCCCTGGCCCTGGAGGACAACTGCCCATGGCCACCAGAACACCCTCAATTTCTGGAAAAGGCCAGATTTCCGGGTTGCGCACCATAAGGCCTAGATCTACCCGCCCACTCTCCTGCTGCAGCCCCAGCTCGCGGGTTCTAATCCTGGCCCTTCCCACCCATCTCGTTCTCAGTCCTGCAACAGGCTCCCTCTTGCCAAAGCCTCAGCCCCAGCACGGCTCACCCAGACCAGGACGCGCCATCCCTTCTCCTCCGGCCTCCCCGCCCCAGCCTTACTGGCCTCCCGACTCTGGGCTGTGACTTGCCCTCTCATTTTCCCACTGATGACTCACATGTGGGGCGGGGGTGAGGCCATGGCTTCCAGGGCAGTGGGGGAGAAGTTGGCAGCAGCCCCTCCCTGGCCGCACAGCGTCCTCAGGCCCATCTGAGCAGTTTTTCCATCTCGTGCCTGTCTGCTGGCACTGTCAGGGCCCATTTGTGCCCCCAAACAGGACTGGACCCTACTGTGTGGCCCAGCCAAGCATTCCTGTGCTCCAGATTCAGAATTCAGACTTGCAAGAGCAGTGAAGACAACCCTGGACCCAAGAAGCAGGCCATCTCTTTCCCCAGCGGAGAAACAGAGGCGCCCCAGCTGGGTCACATGTCTTTTAAAAACCAAAACTTGGTATGTGAGCTCCAGATCTCTGTGCTGAGTTCTCGGAGACTTTGGGAACTATGCAGCTCTTACCAGTGGTAGAACGTGACCAGCGCCATCACCATGCCCTCCACCTGCGTGCACTGAGGACCTACCACATTCTGGGGGCTGTGCTAAGCGTGCCAACAGAAGTACGCACTTCAGAGGGGCTGGGACTCACCAGCAATGGGAGAGGCTGAGTGGAGCATGGCGGGAGCCACAGGGCTGGGTGCCCCTCCAGAGACTGGAGCCTGCCTCCCCCTCCACTCGTGTGTGGCCCCTGCCCTTGACACCTGGCTGCTCCCCACTGCCCTTTGCAGCCAGACGCCCAGAATGATTCTTCTGAACTCTGCTGAGGCCAACACAGAGCAGGGCAGAGCAGGAAGTGCCCAGGGCTCCCCAGCCACTCACGCTCCACTCTTTTGGCACCAGCTATCATTTTGTCTTCCCACTAGATTCTGGGCTCCTCCAGAGCAGGGTTCAGATTATTTCTTTTTCATCTCTGCACCCCAAATGCTAAGCATAGCACCTGGCCAATAAGAGGCACTTAAAATACATGTACATTTTTGCTGCATGAGTGTGCCTTGCACCCCTATTCCATCTGCTCACAAACACTGCCATTTCGAGCGGCCTGGACACCTCCTTTCTTCATGCTGGAATCCACACCACTGGTCACCCCAGGTTTGATTCAAAGAGCAATGATCCTATTTCAGAGGCTGCTCTTTTATAGGAGGACGGAGAAGCTAACCTTTGCCCAGTCACACAACCCTAATGAAGGCAGGAACACCGTCTTCTCCCCGCCCTCTCCCCACCCTCTGCTGCTGTACATGTGCTGCCTGGTACAGGTACAGTCCCTGCCCCAAGCCCGTGGCAGACATCACCACGTGATCACGGCGCTCGGGAGCCCAGACGACGCTCAGCACTGAGATGAAGGTGACTGTGTAGCCAAAGCCCAGTGAGATAATACTTGTAAGCCTGCCTTTATAATTTGTAAATTCTTATTCAGTTGCAAGGTATAGTTTACGAATCTCATGAGCAAGATGCTCCTGAGGGCTCTCAGGTACTGGGTGACAGGACAGAGAGGAAGGAGACATGTGATGGGGAACAGAACCGGTGGGAAGCTCAAGCAGGCGCTGAAGGAGGCTGCAGATCACCGGAGAGCCACTCAGCCTCCTTTCTCCTCCCGGACACTCTGCAGTGGGCACTGGTTAGCCGCAGGAAGGCCAGAAATGGGTGGCCAAGGGGGCGAAGGAAGCCGAGAACTGCTCACTACAGCAGGGGAAGCCTCAGGGTCACCCGGCTCATAGTCTCTGCACAACCCAGGGCAGCTGTTTCTTGGTACCTCCGTTGCTCCCAGGTTGAAGTGATTCCTTTAAGCCACTGGTAAGGACCACTTCCTGTACAAAGTGCTTAAAGCCTGAGTGTGTAAACCACAGGGAGGCGAGCTCCGCCCCCCAAAGCAGAGCCACCTCCCAGGACAGGAGGCACCTTCTGGAGAAGAGGCAGCTACAGAGGGTGCGTCCCCAGGAATACATCCCTCAGTCTCAGCCTTAGGGCCCTTCCTTGAAGGACCACTGAGGCTGTGTCTTCTGGAGTCACAGTATCTCCCCATCCAGGCTGCAGATTTCAGGTAGGGCCACGAATTAGGAAAGATGGGGAGAGGGGAGGGATGCTCCAGGCACTGGGTCTCGTGGGCAAAGACTCACTCAGCAAACAGTGTGGTCACTGCCCTTTGTGGGGCATCTTCATTTTGAGATAGGCATGAAATGGTAACGGCCAGACCCCACCCTACCCCACCACCTCCAGGGCTAACACCACTGCGGGGGCAAGAGGGAAGGAGGTGGGGGAACACGTGTGCAAAGAGAAGCCTGGACAGGTGGGGGTCCCAGAAGGACCTAAGCAGCAGGAGACCCCCAGGTGCGGGCCACAGGCCCATCAGCCACCCCCTCCCCACCAAGGTGAGTCCTGAGGCAATCTCAGGGCTGTTCCTCTCCTGGGTACCACGCTGGTGTCCTGAGTCCTGAGGCACCGGGTCAGTGCTCCACAGGGGAATGCCCTCCTCCGGGCACGGCACCACGCCAGGGAGGAGCAGTAGTCTGCAGGACAAATGGCAGGGCCACTGCGGGCAGGGGCTTTGAGGCCAGCCCTCCATCATGACTGATGAGGCAGGCCTGTGGCCAGAAGACCAGAGCTGGTACATCCTGAGAGTCGATTACGTCCAGGGACTGAATCTTCATCCTCAGCCCTGTGTGGCCTTCTGCCCTCCTCCCAGACCCCATCCATTCCTTCAGCTGCAATGCCTCCTCCACAGACCACGGCTTCTGCCTTGCCACATGGAGCAGGGTGGTGCCCCTATGAGCCCAAAGGCACAGGGATGCTGGCAAGAGAGAACAGCAGTTAGGGTCGGGGTGGCACCGGGGTAACAAGTATCCACTACGAGCTGTTTTACACCAGAGCTTCCTGAAGTTCTCCACATGGAGAGAAATGGGGCTTGCTTCCTCGCAGCCCCCTGCGGCCTGAGGGGTCGGTGCGGATCATTCTCAGCACAGCACGTGTGCCTTAGCCCAGCCTCTCCAGCATGAGGGGGACTTAGGAGGGCCGAGGGGTGCATGGCACCAGGTAGGGCCCCCAGGATCCCTGCGATGCTGCTTGTCAAGGTGGACAAGCTGCACAGCAGGGAGACTGAGGTAGCGTGGGAGAAGGGGGCAAGGGGAATACAGGTTTCCACCAGAGAGACTAAAACTGGAGTGATACAAATCCTTCCTCAGCCCTGTTCCTAGTTTCCACGGGGAAGGAGTGGCATCTGGGGAAGAGGGCACAGGGCTGGGAGCCAGGGCTTCTAGGTTCTATTCCTGGTCCCTCCCCTGGGCCTTCCTGACCACACGTCCGTCCCTCACCCCTGCCCCACTGCTCAAAGGGATTAAGACATCACAAATAGCAAATTATGGCCCCATCCCGCACCCATCTATCCACCCTGCCCTATGCCCAGCCCTCCTCCAGTCTCTCCTTCTTTGGCCCAGTCGGGCATTGGCTGGCACTCAGGGGCAGGCAGCCCACCTCCTTGGCATCGGTGGCCTGGCCTCTGGACTGATCTGCCCACCCTCCAGCTCTCCTGGGGTGCCAGCAGCTCAGCTCAGGACCCACAACCTGTGGTCAAGGCTGGGTGGTGAAGCCGCCGGCCCTGCCAGGCCGAGCACCCCCATCCCCCCACTGAGGCCCCAGCTCGAGGGCAGGGACACTTGGGTTCCGTTCCCAATACCTGAAGAGAGGGAAGCTGAGGGAGGCTGTTTTTCTGCCCTGCTTCCAGCTCAAGCTCTTCTCTGAGGAGGGCTCCTCCTAGCAGAGGAAAGGGGCAAACTTAGGTTCATCCCACCCTCGGTTCTTTCCAGCTCCAAGAAGGCCACAGCCCAGGAGCCCTGCCCTGGGTCAGGGCAGAGGCCCAGCCGCTGAGGGGAGCTGCAGGCCAGCCTCCCTGTCCCTGCAGCAGGGCGGAAACAACGTGGGGGAAGGCCCACCCACCTTACCAGTGGTCCTTACCAGGTCTCAGACACCTGGACCACATTCAGACCCTCCTGCCTGGCACTCCCTGGGGAAAGTCCAGCCCTGGCCTGGGCCCAGGCCTCCCATGCTGCCTCTGGAAACCCTGTTGGCCCTAGGATGGCCCACCTTTGAAGCACAAAGTGGTGGGAGTCCCCAGTTCTCTAGGTACAGGAAGGAGGTGAAGGGAGGAAGGAGGGAAGGAGGGCCCCATACCCTGGGCGCTTACCTGACCTCTGGGCCCTGCGTGCACCTCGGCGGGGGGCATGAGGGTTAAGACAGTGAGCCTGGCGGTTTAGGACACAAGGGTCCCAGCCCCGAGGCTCTGCCGGGCCCGCACTGTCTGGATGGCCTGCTGGTTTTTGAACTTGACCAAGCCGAGGGTGATCTGCGCGTTCCAGCCAGGATCCTCGAGGGGGCAGCGGAAGTCGATCTCGCCGCCGCCCTCGGTCACCAGCGTGAAGTAGATGTGGCGCCCGGTGCTCTCCACGCATTCCACGGCCTTGATGCGGGCGAAGCTGAGCTCCTTGGGCCGGCCGCCCGCGCCCTTGGCCTCGAAGAGCTGCAGCCCGCGCTCCGTGAGCACGCAGCGCTTCCGCTTCCAGAGCTGCAGCAGCCCGCCGCTGCGCTTCTCCAGCACGCCCTCCTTGAGCACGGTCGCCGCGGCCGTCATGGGCGCCCGGGGTCTCGGGAGAGCTGCGCGCAGCGCGGATTCCGGCGCCCTGCCCGTCTGCGCCCCGGCTGCCCGGGGCGCCCGCCGCCTGGTCCTCGGGACTCCGCTGCCTCGGCGGCGGGCGCAGGTGCCCACCGCCCGCTCAGCACCCCCGGGGCTCCCCTGCCCCGCCGCTGCGTGGTGCCTCCGCGGCTTCCCGGCTGACAGCCCGGCTGCCCGCTCGCGCTGCGCCCGCTCGCTGGCTCCCTGGGCTCGGTGTGCGCGCAGGGCGGCAGCTCGCGGGATGTGCCCTTACATGTTCCGCCGCTCGCCTGCTGCGCCGCCCGCCGCGCATTCCTGCCCCGGCCGGCCCTCCCCTCCGCGTCGCGCACCCGCCCGGACGGGGCCCGGGGGCGGGGCCGCCGCCACCCACCCGAGGGACTGGGCGCCGGGCGGGCAGGGCAGGGCCGAGCAGGGGGCTGCTCAGCCAACTGACCAAGCCTCCGGCGTCGGGTCTGCGCTCCTAGGAGCCGCAGCTCCTCCAGTCCCGGGACGCCGGGCAGGCGGTGCGGGGAGCGGGAGAGAGGCAGAAGCGCCTCCTAGACGAGAGGCTCGCTGTTGGTGGGAGAGCGTCGTCTTGCTCCGCGGCCGCGCAGGGGCACCGGTTGGCAGCTGCGCGGCGCGCGCCGGCTGGGTGCTGCGGGATGCTTCCCAGGAGTCCTGGCGTCCAGCCTCTGCCCCTGTCCCTGCTAGGCCAGCTCCCCATTGGCACCGTGCAATCAGAAAAATGAGGAAGATCCGGGGGAACGGTGGGAATCAAGCCGATGTTGGGTTCTTCCCCCACCGGCACATTTCTCTGTGTCCCGCTCAGCAGGGGCTGCCCCCCCGCTGTCTCTACCTGCGCGGCCCACCCCCTCCTTCTACCCCAAGTGGCCCCGGGGGAGGCACTGAGACTCCACTGCGCCCTGCGGAGAGAGGAACCCTGAGGTCACTCAGCCCCTTTCTGCATAGACACGGGAGCTTTGCAGAGTTGGATTCAAACCTTAACTCCTCCGCCCTGACTGTGGTGTCCTGCCCACGGTGGGCAACTTCACTATCCTCCTGTGGTTTTCCCATATCCTCTTCGGAGGATTAATTTATTATTTCATGGAGTTCTGATGAGTTGGGTAACATTCATGAAAGGCCCAGGATGGGGCCTGGCAACTCCCGGAGTCTCGGGCAACATCATTTCCCTTCCCCCGCGTTTGTTGCCCTTAGAGGAGGACAGGACCCCGGAACTAGGCCCAGCTCTGGAAGATGGCTCTCCGAGGCCCTGGCTCTGCTCCCCCTTGGTCAGCTCCTCCAGGCCCACGGTTTCATAGGGCCTATTCATCGACATGTTAATAATAGGTTATTACGGAAATAATGACACGTAGTAATGACAGTAATAAGCCCTCTGTGTACCCACACCCTGTTTCCATCCTCCTGCCCATTGATGCAGAGCCTAACGGGCAAAGGAGGGTCTAGTGTGGAGGGGAGGGGTGCTCGCCCCTGCAGCACCCACGTCAGGAGGTAGGGGAAGGGAGCTGTCGGTGTCTCACCCACAACTCTTGAGCCCGTGTGCCAGAAGCGCCCCCCACCACACACACACACAGGACAGCTAACTCCCTAGCCCCAAGAACACCCTTCTAGGAAAGGAGGGGACGGTGCCATGAGGGAGAAGAGGCAGCCAACACAGGTGTCTCTTGAGGCCCAGAGGGCCCCAGTGGAGGGAGGTCGAGGCGCCCACAGCTCTGCCTTAGAGACGCCCACGGTCTCAGCATGGCTCCGCTCTCCAGCCTCTGTAGGAGTGTCCTGCGCCCATCCATCTGGCCCAGGCCTGCCGCGACCTAAAGCACTAGCCCGGAGGAAGCAGGGCTGTAGACCAGGCTCGGTCCACCGCTCTGTTTTATCTCCACCACTTCCTCCTCTCCCGATCTGGGCCAGGGACTTGAGGACGCTCTCTCCAGTTCCAGATTAATTCACAAATGTACAAGCATTTAAAGCTTTACGGAGCCCTCTCATGTTTTTTATTCTCAAGACAGATTGGTATGATTATTATAGTGCTCATTTCACTGATGAGAAAAAGGAGTTCAGAAAGGTCAAGCAACCTAGATGATGTCACACAGATTTGTAAATGACAGAGCTGGCATGAGAATGCTCGAGCACCCAGGATCGTCTGATGAAACCACACCACCTTTATGTAAGTATCTGAGCACACAGGGTTTCTTGGAGACATGACCCAGGCACCCACACTTTCTTCTTCAGCCTACTGGGTCGGTGAGGGGGCTTCGGACACAAGAGAAAGGGGGGAAAGACAGGAACGTTGGTTAGCCAGAGTAAGTGGATAAAGAGAAGGCCATAGAAGGAAATTGAGCAGGGCATCCTCTGCTGCTGGAAAGGTCTTTACCAACTAAACATCCAGGGCCCAGCACCGCATCTCCCTAGGTCCTTGGAACCTGGGGTTCTATCCTCCAGTCTTGTGACCCGCTGGGATAAAGGGAGATGACTCATTCTAAATCTGCCCTTATAACTGGCTGGTAGCCCCATCTGGGAGAGGCTCAGGCCCACGCTGGATTACTTGGGCCATCAGAAGGTTCAGGAAGCACCTGAGTGCGAGGGGGCAGGGGGGCTAGCGCGGGTGGTCCCTTCGTGCGGGGCATCCCTAGACTGCCTCCTCCCCTCCACCCCCACCGGAAGCGGAGCTCTAACTTAGCCTTTGGGCACTCAGCTGGCTGGCGGCAGTGCTGGCCCGGAGATACTCAATTCTTATGCACTTGTTGACTCCACAGGGAACTGCTGGACAGAATGTCCCCTGGTAGCTGCCCAGAGCGGGCTCCCCCCTCTGCCCACCCCGAAGGAAAGCTGATCTGCGCTGTCAGTCCATCTGAGTCCAGCTAGAATGGGGGAGACTACAACATGGCCCCAGGGAATAGCCTGCTGGACATGCTCTAGCTGGGGTGTGAGCCCTCCCCAGTGGGGAGGTGAGAGCCCGGGTCCATTCTGGGCGGCTGGCCAGGACGCGGTGGACGGGAAGATGGGCGAAAGGGGTGGTAGAGGTAAACACGGGACCCAGGAAGGCACAGAAAGTAATACAGCTTCTGCTGCTACAATATTTACGTATCTTACTGTAAGTTCAGTTCAGTGGTCAATTGTTAGACTCAGTCTACAGAGAAAGCATTGAAGATAGTTTCACTTACAAAACAGAATGTGTATCAACACTGTGAAAGTTCTAAAACAGAAGGTGGTGTCACTCCTTGGCTGCAGTCCGCCAGAGCCTTCCATCAGCCCCGAGGAGAGCCCATCGGTGAGGCAGCCTGCGGGGCCCAGCGGGGCCTGCCCTTGCCTTTCTGACCTAGTCTCTGTTCCCTCCGTCCCCTGTTTCTAGCCACACTCCCCACCACCCCCTGAACAAGGCCGAGGCTCCTTGCACAGGGCCCTAGTGCTTGCTGATGTCTGCCTGGCCTGCTCTCCCCCAGGTCGTCACATGGTTCATGTCCTCCCCTTGCTCAGCTACCCATTCAGCTGTCACCTTCTCAGGGCTGTCTTCCTGGACCACCCCATTTAAAGCCACAGCCCCTTTCCTGCAGACATTCACACACACACACACTGTACCCTTCCCTGCTTGACTTTTCTCTAGAGCCCATGTCACCTTCTAAAATTCTGTTTTTCTTACTTATTGTCTGTCTCCTCTACTAGACTTTAGGCTCTATGCTGGCAGGGAGTTTTATCTGTTCTCTTTACCCTTGTAGCTCCCACACCTAGATGGTTGCCTGGCACACACTAGGGCCTCAGTACATAATTGTGGAATGAGTGAATGGAAGGGGAATGTAACCTACAACAATTGGGAGGTGGAAAGGGATAATGCAATGGTTTTCCCTTCTTTCATTAGAAGGAGTCGTGACTGCTGTCTGGAGTCAGTGAACTGACACAGGCAGGTCTGAGTGTATTACCTTACATAACAGTGGTAACCACTAGATGCTCCCGGGGGGATCTTTAGGGCAGTGAGACGATTCTTTAAGATCCTGTAATGGTGGGTACATGACATTATGCATTTATCAAAGCCCACACAACTGTATAACACCAAGGATGAACTTAATTAAACAATGGACTTCAGTTAATAATAAATGTATCAACCCTAGTTCATTAATTATAATAAATGTACCACACTAATGCAAGATGCTAATAACAGGGGAAACTATGGGAGTGGTGAAGGTGTACAGGAATCGGTACCATCTGCTCAATTTTCTGTAAGTCAAAAACTGTCCTAAAAAATCACATCTACTATTTAAAAAACAAAATAAGGTTCCTCTAGGAAAGGGTGGGAGAGAAGATAAAGACTTACTTTTTCTTTGTTTGTCTTCCATACAGCTTGATTTGTACTGATTTATTATTTTCTTACTATATGCATGCATTACTTCCCTTAGAAATCTACCTAAGTATGATACATAAACATTCACTATTTTATTATTTTTTAACTGCTCCACTGTATGATACATAAACATTCATACAGTGGAGCAGTGAAAAATAATGAAACAAATCTGCAGATCTTAATAGAGATGTCCAAAGAGTGCTGCTTTGTGGGAAAAATATTTCAGTACAGTAAGTGTAATAAAGTGTGTGATATGATCCCAGACGAGCAAAGGTCCATCTCCCTCTAGAGCCTACATCCGGAAGGATTCACACCCATGTGTTACCTATGGATTCTCGACGCCTGTCAATCTACAAACATGCTTCTGTACGGTTTGCATCACACACGTGTATTACACGTATTTAAAAAATTAAATAAACACATGTGTCTCACATAGACTTTTAAAATTAAACAAAAACCAAGGACAGGCTTGAAAGCCAGGGCCAATTTAGACACTTGAAAGGCAGTCACGAGCTGCGAGCTCCCCCAGGGTGTGCTCTGCAGAACCTCCTGCAATGGGGAGTGGGCACCCCAGCAGAGCAGACCCTGGGCTGACAGTGCAGCCCTTCCTAGCAGTGTGATTCCCTCACCCATTCCCAGTCCTCAGAAACTTAGAAACGAGCAGGGTCCCCCACAAGCACCTGTCCCATTGTCTCCTGGCACCTGGAAATCAAGGCTCTTCTAGGCAGCCTGGGTGTGACTCCCAGTAAGGAAAAAGTGGTATGGTGTAGACCTCTGCTTCTCAGACTAATGTGCAAACAGAACACCTAGGGATCCTGTAAATGCAGATTCTGCTTCAGCAGGTCTGGGGTAGGAACTGCGATTCTGCATTTCTAGAAGCTTCCATGTAACGGTGATGCTGCTAGTCTCTGGAACACTCTTGAGACAGCAGGGGTCTAGAGGAGAGGTTCTCAAAGTGTGGTGGCTACATGAGCATCACCTGGGGACTTCTTAGAAATGCAAATTATACGCTATACCCAAGACCAACTGAGTCAGAAACTCTGCATTTGGGGTCCAGTAATCTGTGCTTTAATGAGCCCGCAGAGGATTCCAGTGTGCATGGAAGTGGGGGACCACTGGTACAGAGGAAGAAGCACTGGCCAGGAGACAGGGCACCTGTGGTACAGCCCCAGCTTCATGACACTGTGGACAAGTCACATCCCTTCTCTGATCTTTGTTCCCTTGTCTGCAAAATGAAGCCTGTCCAGGCTGTATCAGATCTGTAAGAAAGCCTGGCTAGTCTATGGGGGCTAAGGTACTTTTTTATTAGCTGTCTCCCTTTGGGTGAAACAAGAAGGGCATTGCTACCTCCTCCTCAACCTGCTCCTCTGCCCAGATTCATGTGGGCAGGTAGCTCCTCCTCACCTACATGGGACAGGAAAATGGGTCGCCCGCAGCCCTGCTCCTCCCCTCCTCCCCTCCCCTCTGTGCTTCTGCAGGGACACTCCCATCTACAGGTCCCTCCCTGCCCTCCTCTCCTTGGAGCCTGGGTGCAGGGAGACCCACCCCCTAGCTGACCTCTCCCCCAGACTTCTCCTGACCAGCCTGTACCCCTTTGATGTTGAGCCCTCTGTTCTAGGGCTTTGGGGTTTCCTGGGATTTGTTTTTCTAAAGGGAAACAGAAAGAAAAAAAAAAACGATCAAGGTTTCAAGTCTCTAAGGATTTGGGTTTTATGGGCACCATTGCACCATAGACCGCCCAGGCTTGCTCCTGGGCCTGGCTCTTTCTGTGGAAATCCCCTCCCATACTCTGCCCTTTAATCACTTTCCAGCCCAATAACTTTCCTGATTCACCAGGGATCCCTTTCGTCTTAAGAGCACCCACTGCCCCCTCTCTGATGGGGCTGAGTCTGGGCTTGAAGGCATTTGATCCTAGCTTGGGTCTGGCAGAGATGAGACTTGTGGGCCCAGGGTTCAGGCTGGGGCCTGCAGAATTTTCCCTTTTCCCATTGCATCCTGGCACCTGGATGCCCATGTTGTAGGAGCAAAGGGGCCCTGGAATGACCCTTGTTCTCGGGCACCCTGGGCCAAGGGGCAAAAGAACATCAGCAGACTGGCAGTCACCCGCAGAAGTGGTGGCCTTAACCAACCTGCCAGTAATAGTCATTAAACCTGGATACATTGATGCCTTCTATTTCATAATTTTTCTTTTCTTTGAACAGTATGTTTTAGATGCAATTCATACTTAAAAGCATTTTTGCTGTAAAAAATTCAAAACATGAAAAGCATCTTTTCACCACCCATCCAGTTCCCCCACCCCAGAGACAACAATCACTTAGCTTGGTGTGGGTGTTGCCAGACATCTGTCTTTACGCACATTTGCACCCAGGATATTTTAAAGCAGCATTCTCACTGGTAACGTGAGAGGTTGTCTGGGGGATTCATAAGCCCCCTGACTGCTCTGACATTTGTAGGTGGCCCTTCCCTCTCCTTCTCGAAAGCAACCATTCATGGGATCTCACTAACATCGTGCAAGGGTTGGGGGATGCATAGAGGCAAAATGAAAGAATAACATAACAGCATCAACAATCAACAGTTTCTCCCAGGTGAGCGGGTTATGGATGACATTCTTTCTTACTTGCCTTTGACTTCTGACTGCTTCACAGTGAGGATTCTGTATTTTCACAAGTAGAAGTTGATAACTAAGAAGTTCCTCTATGACACCATTGTCAAGATCAGGCAGAGACGCTCTGAGTGGTCCAGCCTGGGACTAGAAGAAATTATCAGATGGCTCAAGGCAATCAGGGGGCTAAGAGAGGGGAGGGAAGTACAAGGCTATTTTTTTTTTTAATCAAAGTATAGCTGATAACTCCTGGCATATCCTTGAATGTGACCTACAGGGAGATTCATGGAAAGGAACACCGGAGTAAGTCCTATCACACGTGAACTAAGTGTTCTGTGAGCCACACTCCAGGCTAGGCACTCAGGACACCATGGCGAATCAGCGGGTCATAGCTCTCTTTCTAATGGGGGCTGGAAAAACAGGGGTAAGTGGAGTATCCCCAGGGAAACCCCTTCTACCTTCAGGTAGAAGAGGATCCCAGGGGTAAGCATTTAGTTATTTGACAGGCCATGATCCTGACTTTGCGAGACCCAGTCTGCCAGCACTGGATGCGGCTTACCTAGGGTGATAGCCTCCTGTCATGGCTGACTTTAGCAGGTATTCGTCAGGATGGGCTAGGTTGGGCTGCACTAACAAACGCCCCCCCAGATCCCAAAGGCTTAACACTGCAGAGGTTATCCACACACACCAAACACCCTACTTAGGCCGGCCAGGGAGGCTCTGCTCACTGTGGTACTCACAGATCCAGGTTCCCAGAGGCTCCACCTTGATGTATTTGATCATTTGTAAATGGGCATCATGATAGCACTGACTGCATCATGTGTTTTTGTGAAGATTAAGTGAGTTAATATATTTAAGGTCTTCAAATAATCCATGGCACAGGGTAAGTGCACGAGATGGATGAATGATACTTTCTGTGTCAGGGAAAAGGGAGATGACTCAGCAGCAGCTCTTGAAGAGCTCTGCCCATAAGGGACATGAGTCATTTCTCATCTCAATTTAGAGGCCAGAGCAAGCCGTGTGGCCACATCTAACTTCAAGGGGGGAGGAGAAATACAACCCTACCATGTGCCCAGAAGATGAGGGATATCTATAAAAAGTCTTGAAGGACTAGGCAGTGGGCCTGTCGTGGGACCCATGGGGGTCCCCAGGAGGCAGGGGGTCCCAGGACTTCCCTTCACCCCCTCGGCAGGAAGAAGTAACCCGCCTGGGTCCAGGACCAAGCCCTTGGGCCCTCTGGAGGAGTCAGGCTGAGGTCAACAGAGTAGAAATGTAGAAGGCTCAGGGCCAGTGCCTCTGAAAAAGTACCAAGGGCTTGTCCAGGCATGGAAAATTCCCACAAAGGGTTTTATTCTCTATAATCTGCTTCCTGAATTTTCATGGCCTTTGGGATGAGTCTTCCTAAGCCCATAAACTCAGAACATCAGAGTTGGGCAGGTCCCCTAAAACCTGGCTACCCAAATGTGGTCCCAGGACAAGCAGCTTCAGGACCACCTTCCTGGGGAGTTTGTGAGAGATTCATGATCTCAGGCCCGCCCAAAATTTCTCAGTTAGAATCTGCATTTTAACAAGATCCACAGGAGATGCACATTAAAGCCTGAGCAGCATTTCTCTAGAATTTAGGCCAACATCTTCACAAGTGAGAGGTTGACGCCAGAGGATGGGAGGGGGGCCCGGAGTCACCTGGCTCACCCTCTGTTGGCTCTGCCACCTGCCAGTGATTTTTAATAAGTCACTTAAAAAGTCACTGGATCTCAGTTTCCTTTTCTGTAATAAAGGGATAATATAGCCATGTCTCAGCACTGGTCTAGGGATCAAGTAAGACATTGCTCGCACGTAGTATGTGCTCAATAGACATTAGCCATTGCTACGATCCTAGCACCACACCTCGTACCTCCTGACATATGACAATTTCTTCCAAAGATGACAGTGTCAGGTGCATGGTGCCAGGGGTGGGTCTGGACCCAGCTCCCTGTGCTTATGTCCTATTCCACCATTTGACTGTAAGCCAGTTCCTAAATTGTGCTTTGGTTCTTTGCTCCGGTTTAATCATTTGTGAATGGGTATAATAAGAGCATCTACCTCCTAGTGTGAGGATTCAACAATTAATACATTTAAGGACTTCAAATGATCCATGGCACAGAAAGAGTGTCCGAGGCATGAATGATAACTTTCAAAATGAAGGCTCGGGTGGAGGGAGCCAGGCCCCAGGCAGGGTAAGGGTCTTTCTCAGCGGAAGCTCCTTCAGTTTTGTCCCACTGACCTGTTTCAAGTCCCCATCTGCTTCTCTGGCCCCTGGACAGCGCCCCTCCACCCCCTCACCCCGCCACCTGTCTTTCTCCTTATCTGGTGAAATGGCCTTACTGGGCTTCCTCGTTCCCCAGTCAGGAACCACTGAAAGGCCAGGGAACGTCTGTCCTGGAGAAGAGCAGGCGCAGACAGGCTGGGCAGCTGCCTCCAAATCTCCGAAGGCTTGTCGCGCGGAAGAGGGATTAGCCCTGCTCTGGATGACTGTAGGGGACAGAAATAGGAAGTTCCAGGAAGTCTTCTCTAACCATTAGGATTGCTCAGAGGCGGCACCAGCTGCCGGGTGGGGCTCGGAGCTCAGGGCGGCTAGGGGTTGCCCCGCCAGGAGGGCAGCGTGGGGGTGGGCACTGGCCGACAGGCGGCACTGGCGCCGAGATCCTCAAGCCCGGCTGAGCGTGGCCTCTGAACGCCCGGAAGGGCTTTCCAAATACAGATTCCCAGGCCCCTCCCAGGCCCCACCCAGGCCGGCTCAGTCAGGACCTCTGGGGGTGGGGCCAGGGAGCCCTTTTAAAAGCCGCCTCCAGGGGAGAAGTGGGGACGGGGGCGGGGGGCCTTAGATGAGGGCTGCACGGGGGGAGGGCGCGGAGGTCCTCGGGAGCTGACCCCCCGGGGATCTCCATCCTGCCTCCCCACCACCACGCTCTCCTGGCCTAGGTCTGGGGCCCGTGGCCTCCGAGCCATTGATTCGGGGACTCCTCCCGCGCCTACTGCGAGCATCTCTGAGCCCCGCTGGCCCTCCTGCCTGTCCTCACCCCCCGGCCTGGCTCCTTCGGGGCCCTCCCCATCCTCAGCCTCTCAGGTGACGCAGACAGGCTGCAAGGTCTCCCGGGGGCGGGGGCGCGGGCGGTCTCCGTCCGGAGCGGCCGCCCTGTCCCGTCACACCCTGGGCCCCGCCGCCGTGGCTCCCGCCGAGTGCGCTCTCCGGAGCGCCCCCTGGACGCCTCAAGCGGCCATCACAGGAACGACAAAACACCCGAACGGGCCTCTTCCTTCGGGGCGCTCCCACGGTGTGGTACCCCGCAGGGCCCTATTGGCGCGCGAGTCCTCCAGGGGAGAAGCTATTGTCTGGGGATTAGAGGCGAGCGCCCGCGCGAGGGAAATAAGGATGCTCAGGACCCACGGGGGCAGGAGGTGGGTGCGGGAGGCGCGGAAGGGGAACTCGGCCTTTTGCCCCGGCCCCACAGCGCCACCTGGTGTCTCCTGGGACCGCGCCGCGCCGCGCGGGCGAATGCGCGGCCCACTCCCTGCCGCCGAGACCCCTCCCCACAAGGCACCACCAGCCACTCGGTGCCCCTCCTTTTTCTGGGAGCCACCCGCCCTGCCTACCCTACACTGCCCAGACGGTGCCTCCTGGCCAGCTGCCTCTGGCTTCCAGCCCTCTGCCTTTTACCCTGGTATCTCTCCCATGGGCTACATCCAGCCCCTCCCCACCTTGTGACTGCTCTGGAGGACAGGTGGTCCCGGGGCTTGACAGCCAGTGTCAGAGGCAAAGCTGATCGCCTAGTTCTGGGGCGCCGGAGGCCCCCCGGAGCAGCCAGCGGAGGGCAGCCCACCTCCAGCTTTGGACCCCAAGGGCTTGCATCCTGACCTATCCTGTGGGCCATCTCAGAGTGGGGTGATGATCCGACTACTTGTGGGGCAGTCCTGTCATCCATCCGTCTTCCCCACGCACAAAGCCGCCCCGGGAGAACTTCCGGGTGGCCACGTCCTTAGCTGGACTTAAGGAACTATCAGAGCAGAAGAGACCTCGCCCTTGCCCACACCTGAGGTCCTCAGGGCCTCGGCGGCATTCTCTCCCAAAGCCTACAGCCCTTTTACCTGTTGCCTTGTGCTTACCTGCGGTCCCACACTGCTGATTGGTCTAATGCATGTTTAGGTCCCGTCCCCAGAGCCAAGGGGCTGGGCGGGCAGTCTGTCAAGGCCACTGCTGGATCTGCTCATTGACATTATGCACATCTGCTTATTGGCGTATTGTAAATTCACAGTGAGGGCAGAGAAGCCCAGACCCCAAACATCAGGCAGGCATCCAGAAGATGACTCCTCAGATGAGCTAATTTACAAAGAATTCAGCCTTCTATGGACTTGGCCGTGGGGGGGTCTGCCATAGTGCATGTCCCTCCCACTCCCCACAAATTCTTATGCTGAAATCCTAGCCCCCAAAGTGATGGTATGAAGAGCTTTTAGAAGTGATTAGGCCTGGAGAGGGGAGCCCTCTCCATGCGATTAGTGCTTGACTTTGGACTTCCTGGCCTGCAGGACTGGGAGAAACACAACTCTGTGCTTTATAAACCAGCCAATGTATGGTATTTTGTTATAGAAGCCTGAACTGAGGCAGAAATTGTTGCCAAAAAGTAGGTAAACAAGTATCTACAAATGTACAGGTGCCTTTGGACTGGGTAATGGGTGAGGCTAGAAAAGTTTTTAAATGTCTGCTAGAAAAAATTCAAAATTGCTAACGGGCCTTTAAAGGAGATTCTGGTGAGAGCTCAGAAAACAGAGCTGGAGAGGAAGCCTCAGCCGACTTGGTGAATAATGACTGCCCTTCTGAAGGTCAAGTTGGTGGAAATATGGCTGATAAAGGCCATTCTGGTGGCAGAGATGAGGAACGTATTATTGGAAACTGGACCAATGGTGATCCTTGTTGTGAAGTGGCAGAGAACTTGGCTCAGTTGTACTCATAATCTAGCGTTCTGTGGAAGGCAGAACTTGTGAAAAATGAAAATGAGTATCCAGCTGAGATCTCAGCAAAGTTTTGAAGGTGCCGTTTGGCTGTTCCTGTTTATAGTAAAATGCAAGAGTAAAGACGGAATTGTTAGGCAAAAAGGAAGCATAACAAAGATTTGAAAAATTCTCAGCCTATCCATATCACAGAAAAAGAGACATTGAGAGTGTGGCTGAGTGACCTTAGGAGAAGGAGATTAGTATGGGTCCGCCATACCAACAGGAGCCAAGCGCTGTTCTTCAAGGTGACTTGTCGATTATTAGGGCTCCTCCACTTAGGCTCCAAATGCAGGAGCCACCAGCAGCTGAGTCAGGGGTAGGCAAGCACCCTCTTAGCCAGAGGGTCCAGTGGGTCCCGAAGGCAGAGGATTATTCTCAAGTTTTAAGATACATTAGAATTTATCCCGTTATTTAGGTTTTAGACTAAAGACCTGTCACTCCTTTCTTCTTTCCTACTTCTCCCTTTCAGAATGGGATCTATATCCTACGTGTATTCCACCATCATATGTGGGGAGCTTTTTCACAAATTCATAGCTGGAGAAGAATCTGCCTTAGAATGAATTACCTTGAGTCTCTCCCATATCTGATGTAGACATTTAGTGAAACTTTGGACTTCGACTTTAAAGTTGATGCTGAACTGAGTTAAGACTTTGGGGGCTGCTGCGATGAAATGAATGTATTTTGCAAGTCAAGAGGACATGAATTTTGGAGGCCAGGAGCAGAATGTTATATAGACTGAATGTTTCTGTCCCACCCCCCAGTGCCCAAATTCATGTTGAAACCTAAACCCCAGTGTGACTGTCTTTGGGAGGTGATCAGACCATGAGGTGAAGACCTTGTGAATGGGATTCGTGCCCTTATGAAAGAGACCCCAAGGAGCCCCCTTGGCTTTTCCATCAAGAAGATGATGGTCTGGAAAGCAGGAAGCAGGCTCCCACCAGACACCAAGTCTGCCAGTGCCCTGATACTGGACTTCCTAGTCTCCAGAGAAGTGAGACAAAATTTCCTGTTGTTTATAAGCCTCCTAGTCTATGCTTTTTGTTATAGCGGCCAGAATAGACTACGACAGGGCCCTGACCATGCGGTGGGCTGAGTCAGATCCCTCCACCCCATCCCTCCTGAGCAGAAGGGAGTGTTCTGGATTTAACATGAAAGCTCTCTGGCAGTGTGCCTCCCATTCTGGGGCTTTTCAAGCTGGGAGTGTCTGAGCAGTTTGGGGGTCTTGCTGAGCCCAGAGTCCTCGTGCCCAGATGTAGGGGTGGGGGCTGGAAAAGGCAAGGGGCAGGATTTGGTTGCTCCCCGCAGTGTGGTTCACTTAGAACTGAACCGGGAAGGAAGCGCCCCTTAGAAAAGCAGGAACAGGCCGCTCGATTTCCACCACACCTCCTGCTGCTTTGACGACTCTAATCAAGTTTCCTCCCAGTACCAGGGGACAGTAGTGCTTCTGGATGCGGGATCAGAACACCAGAGCTCTGTTGTAACAGCTTTATTGACCAGGTGAGCATCAGCTGAGCACGGTCCCTGCCTGCAGCCCTGCCATTCACAGCCCTGTCAGTGTTGTCCTTTCAGTCACCGGCAAGGCCCAGCCCCTCCCCCTCTTGCTGCTCCTGACCTGGGGGCCTTGAAGGGATGGGAGTGAGTGGCCAGAGCAGTCCCTGGAGAAGGGCAGGGCGGAAGGGACAAGGCCCTGCTGGGTGGGCAGGTCCTGAGGACTGGGTGCAGGGGGAAGGGGCGTCCAGATGAAGACGGAGGCTGTGTGAGCCTCCCTCCACGTCTGAGGGTCAGGCACTGGCCTGGGCTGTGCAGCAACACTGCGGGAGCTGCTGTCACCACCTTCGGACCCAGGGTGAGGGGCAGAGCCGCCTACCCTCAGATCCAAGTGGACACATGGGAGCGTGCATTGCCGGTGTTTCTTCCTCTGGGCCCTCCAGCAAGCAGGGAAGTCAGTGCCTGGGGAGGTCAGACTGCATCCTGACTGGGAGCTTCTCACATGGGCTGTTCTCCTCCCACCCCGAAGGAAGACACCAGATCCCCACAGCCTCAAAGGCAAGAGGCGTGGAGAAGCAGACGGCTCCTTCGGTCCATGACCCTGTCTGCATCCTGAGCTGGGACTCGCCAGGCCTGTTCTGAGGGACACCAGAAGCTCACCCTCTTACCCACAGAGGGGAATCTCTGGGATGCAACAGACCACAGCCTGCCCCTGCCCCACCTCAGCTCTGCTTCCCTCCTGACTGGGTCTGCTGCTGCTCCTCTGGGATCCAAGAAATGGGCTCAGAGGTCCGGCCAGTTGATGATGGACATTCAGCCTAAGGGGCTAAGAACAGACGCCTGTGGGGCAAGGTGTGGGGAAGGGGCTCGGTCCCACCTAGACTCAAAACACAGATTCTCCTGCTGGTGATGGTGTCCAATCCCAGGCAGGGGGGCTCCTTGGAGGGGTAGGATGTCAGGAAGACCCCGAACCAAAGGGACCCATACACCCAAGTTCAAGTTATTAGTGATGCGTGGCAGGGCTGAGAGTGGGGGGAAGAATCCGAGGTCGCCGAGGCTGCTGGGAAGGACACAGCGATGGAAAGCGCAGGCGTGGGCAGCGTGTGGCAGGTGACCGCAGCCTCACTCGGAGTGGACCAGAGCCCCAGCTCCTTGCCCAAACCCAAAGCCCTTGGGTCCGAAGTTTTTAGCGTAGCATCCTACAGAGAGGAGAGGGGTAAGGACATGCTCCTCTTCCCCCAAGCCACGCCCCTGGCCTCCACCATGGATACTCCACCCCCAGCACCTGGCCACGGGGACCCCTCCCTTCTGCAGCACCCCCTACCCCCAGGACTGAGGAGCCTCTTGGCTTGGCAGGTTAGCCATTTCCCTGGCCACTGAAATTACAGCAGCATTCTCTGTCGAAGGGCAGGGAGCCAGGAGTCAGGACCCCAGTGTGGCCCTGTCCCGCCCTGACCCGACATGACTCCGGCCAGGCTGCTTTCTCCCTCTGGCCTTGTCTCCTCACCTGTCAAACACAGGGGTCACAGTAGATGCTCTGGAATTGACCCCAGGCCAGGAGCTGTTTTACCTTTAGTAAGGGCATAACTACTTAGCGGCCCTACCCCTCAAACCTTCCGACCCTCGAATTTGAAGTGAAACCACTCACCTTTGCAGTAAATCTCGCCATCCTTATCAGCCAGGGTGGTTGACTCGAGGCCTTTGCCACACTTGGCGCACCGAAAGCAGGACTTATGCCAGGACTGGGCAGGGAAGGGAATAGTTAGCACCACCGCCAGGGACCAGAGCAGCCCCCGCCCCAGCCCCCTCGCCTGTGACAGAATGACAGCAGACAGGCTCAAGACCCTTCTGAGGTCTGCTCAGCTGGTGCCGCTGGGACATCTCAGCCCTTGGGGCTGCACAGTGGAAGGGACCAGCCAGGACCATACACCACCTCACCCCATCTTCAAGGCAGTGTGGCAATGACTGGATGGCCAGTGGCATCCGCTGCCCCACAGAGGGCAAGTGGGAGGGTGAGGTCACAGCCAAGGTAGCTGTTCCTCAACAGGCAGGGCCAGACAGGCCTCTCCCGACCCAACCTGCCTGTGAATCAGTGACGTGGGAGTGGGCTTTGGACTTGTCCTGGCCCTGCGCTAATCAGCTGCAGGGCCTCCGCCACCTCCTCCCCCGGGGGCCTCTCTGCCTGCCTGCCTTGCAGAAGGGATGGACAAGTAGATATGTACAGGCGTGCTGCCTGCCTCAGAGCAGGCTTTTGTACCTGGGATCCTTCTGAACCAGCCAAGCCTCTGAAGTTCTACACCTGGGTACCCTGTTTGCTCAAAAGCCATCACCTCTGAGAGAGTGGGCTGGTGGCAATCCCTTTCTAGGTAGCTGTGTGGATTTAATGGCTTTCCCAGCATAAAGTGCCAGGCATGGGGCCTGGTGTCTAATGTTCCTCTGAAAGGAGAAGGGGCCTATGAAGTGCATTGCACCCAGGAGGAAAAGGCCAGAGAAACAGAGCTTCTCCAGGGACCGGAGAAGGCCCTCTATGGTTCTAAGAGGAGCCTGCAGGCAACACAGGGCTAGCAGCCTGCCAGGGAAGAAGCCGGCCGGCCCGGGTATGCACATGCTGACAGGAGTCAGCACACACAGCGAGCCTTCTCAGCAGCACTGAGCAGGAGCAGTGGGTGACGTGCAGACAGCACTGAAAGAGGCAGGAAGCCTTCAGGCAGGACAAAACAAGGCCTTTTAAGGTCAAAGACACTCCTGGAGCACAGCCACCCAGCTACCCAGTGCTGGGCTGGGGAATAAGAAAAGAAACCGGATCCCCTCAGATTTCCTGGCTGCCAGACCAATGTATGCTGGCTTCTCCTCCAAAACTCCAGGGATGAGGGTCCAGAGAGCTGAGATGGGGGCTCAGACTTGGCCCTCCCACCAGTGCCCTGGGCACCTCAGCAGGCACCCAGCCTTTGCTTCCTCCTAATGCAGGGGCTGCTACCCCACGCTCTCCAGGCTGGAGACAGACTGCGCCGCCCAGCCCTCACAGCGCCCAGGCCCCGCTCCAAACAGCCCAGCCCTTTACTCATTCATTGAACACCCAAAATAGTTCTGATCCTCTATACATCTTTTTCTGTTTGACCACAAAATCCTCTTACCTCTACCCCTTAGTAGTACAATCTTAACTTTAACTTAGACCCTGTCCAAGTAATGGAAATATTCTCAGCTGTTTTTTTAGAATCTTCTAATCTCATAGAAAGACACAACAGAAAAAAAAACAATAATAATATTAGCAGTATCTCCCATTTTCATATTATTTAATCAACAGCAAGGATCGTCATTCTGACCTCACAACAATCCCCAAGAGTAAACAATAATAGTAACAATAATAGTAACAGCAATAATAGCTGACTTAAACTGAACACCAACCAGTCGCGGCACTGGGCACTCCTCATGCGTAGTTTCATTTAATCTTTAAAACCACCTTGTTTGTCAGGGACCATCATTTGCTCCACTTTACAGACGTAGAACTGCGGCTTAGGAAGGTTAAATGATTGGCCCAAGGTCACTCAATGAGAAATGGCAAAACCAGGTTTCACACCAGATTGTCTACAGTCCAATGTCTTAATCAGCCTGCTAGGACTCATGACCCCTTCCCAGTGTACAGCTGTGGGAACAGGCTCAAAGAGGTTAAAACACCCCGGTAGAGTTAATAGTTAAGAGCAAGGGCTTGGGGGTTAGAGGAAGCTGGTCTCCTGACTCCTAGCCTAGCCATTTCCTAGCCAGGAGATCTGGGCAGATCACTCAGTGCTTCACCTGCAGGATGGGACAGTAACATCCACCTCCAACCATGACTGTCAGGGTTAGACTGAGAGCCTGCTGTGGCCTAGACACGGCCCAAGTATTAGCTCCCTGTCCATCCCTCCCAGGCCCCTTCCTCAAGGTCGGACCAGATGCAGAAGAGCTGGGGACAGGCTCCAGGCTCGGCTGTTTCGTGAGCCGCCGGGTGGCTCTGGCCAAGTCACTCCTGTCCTTGGACCTCATGTGATGATGCAGAAATCCCTCTGGCCACATACTGAAGATGCCTCTTCAGTGATTCTCTGAGAATCGCTGGGCAAGGGTTCTCGGGCCTCTGCACCCCCCCCCCATCCTCCCTGAGGGCTGTGCTAGGCTCTCTCCTGGGTTGTGGGGGCCTCGCTCCATGCTTCCCACTCGGCTTTGGCAAGTGCAGGGCCCCAGCGAGGGTAAAGGGCGTGAGTGACAGAATAGTTTGCAAAGGCCTCCCAGGACGCTGATAGGCCCTGAAAATCTCTGCCCTGGAACTACGTGGATGGGTTTCCTGGAGCCCACATCCTATGAATGGAATGTATGTAGATTTTCAAGTGGTTTTTACCTCTTAACATTTTGGGGATCACAAATCCTTTTGGAAATCTGATGTAAGTAAGCTATAGATCTCCTTCCCAGAAAGAAACATGCTCCCACAACATTTTACATACAAGTTTAGGGAGCCCGCGGTTCCTCTGAAACCCATCCATGCACCACCCTTAGAGCTCTGTGGTCCCCCAGTCTAGAGACACAGATTAATCTTTGCAGCTCTGTGAATTGCCCAAGGCATTTATTTCACTCCTGAGTGATGTGAGCTTGGAGGCTGGGATGCTCAGGGTCAAGGGACCCAGGAAAGGTCACGCCTTCCCCAGAAGGGAGGGAGTTAAAGCCTAGTGCTTGGGCTCCCCTGAGCAGAGCTGGGGCAGACTTACAAAGGTCTGGAACCCACATTTCAGGAAAGTATCTTGCCAGCCTGCCCCTCTCCGCCCCCCACCCACGAGGATGCCCAGCAGCTGCCTTACCTTCCCAGCACCAATCACTTTCTCGGCAGCATAGACGGCCTGGCTGCATCGGGGGCAGTACTCGGAGCCACCAATCTTCTGGGCAAACTTGGATGCATTGGGGTTGGTGGTGGGCCTGTGGCCAGGGGCCCTGCAATGGGGAAGCACATGCAGTGAGGTGGCTTAACACAGAAATCAGGCTGGACTGTGTGGGCACAACCCCGCCATCATCGGGCACCAAGGCAGGGGCAGCTTTCCCAGCTGGCCCCGAGGCTGGCTGCCAGGCCTGCACAGTTCCCTCCCGTTTTAAAGAGGGACAAACCCAGGCTCAGCATGAAGTTGTTTCCACTGAAGCATCACAGATCCCCCAGCAACCTAGTTAAAACACTGGGGTCATTTAGCACCTCATTTGCTAAGAATTGCTCTCCTCTGAACCCCACTCCAGCAGCCTGTCTGTGATCAGATTCTTTCCAGGAGAAATCTGCTGACGAATCACTCCCACTGAGGGATTGACCTCAGCTGGAATGTGGCAACACATCGGTCATTTCTGTCCATCCCCCCAGGGCCAAGACACTGGCCAGGCCGCCTGCCAACAGCCACCATTCACAGTGGGTCAGAGGGCAAAGGGTGCAGGGACTCTAGTGAAGCCCTGTAGCAGTTTCAGGGAAGGGAAATGACTTCCCCTCAGCAGGGGTGAGAGAAGGCCCAGAGAGGCTGGTGTGGCAGGGCGCTGCTTCTGAGCCCTAGTCTGCCAAAGACCCCGGGCAAGTCACAGCCTCGCCTGGGGTTCCTCACCTAAGACAGAAGGAAATCAGACCAAGTAATACTTGGGGCCCATCCCACCTCTGACCCCCATAAAAATACAGGCTGCACACTCCACATACGGGGGAGCCTGGCCTGTCTCACTCCCTGCTGGGTCCCCAGCTCCTCCAGATGGCCTGACACCCCCACGGGTGCTCTGTGACACCCTTGACATAAAGGGCTTCCAGAACCTTCCTCGCTTAACCAACAGTGGTTGGGGGCCGGAGGAGGGAACTGGGGGAAAGGGCTGGAGGGCTCTCATACTCACTCTTCGTGCCTGATGCCCAGTGACTCCCCCTTGTCGGTGCTCAGCGTGCCTGCGCCCTGCCCATAGCCATAGCCTTTTGGCCCGTACTTCTTGCCATAGCAGGACTTGCAGTAGATCTCCTCGCCATGCACAGCCACCGTGGTGCTGTCCAGATTCTTCTTGCAGACCACTGTGGAGGGAAGTGAGTATGGTGAGTGAGCACTTGGGTGAGCTCTCAGCAAGCCGCCCGCAACGGGAGCTCCTCAGGTACTCTGCACCCATAACACCCAGAGCTTCCAGGAGCAGCCTGGAAATTAAGTCAGGGTGGCCGATGAGCTGGGAGCAGAGGAGGGGAGCCGTGCAGCCCAGCTCTACAAATGCCGGCCCAGCCACCTCTCCCGGGAGCCCACATGCACCTTCCCCGAACTCTGCACCCTCATCCCTTTCCGGGCTGCAGCGAGCCCCCAGGTTCATCAGAGGCAACGGCCTGACCCCAAGCCACAGGAAGCCTGTCGAGGGCCTTCATTCTGCCCTTGACAAAGAAACCACACGTCCCAACAGGAGAGGAGAAAAAAACAAGGGAAGGAAAAAGGGCAGGGTTTCCCTGCCTCCAGCAATGGAATCCAGAAGGGACAATCTGGGTCTGCTTGGGGGCAAGGGGTGCGGGTAAACAGATGCCCCCAGACAGAAAAAAAGATTTAACACTTAATAAAGATTCCAGGGTGGTGGGCTTTCAAATGAGATGCAGGCCAAACTAATCACAACAATAGGATCTGAAGTTTCTAATCTCGGAAATCATTGCCACAGGAAGAACTGAAGTCAGACAGTGGGATGAATTTCCTGACTCCTGGAGAGAGAGAGTGGAATGGGGTGAGTGACAGTGAGATGAGATTTAGATAGCCTGGGGGCCTCAGATACCCTGTTTACCTCTGAGGGGAACTGCGCCCAGCTAGCCAGAGTGAGACAGTGCAGAGCATGGGCTCAGGGAAAGTCAGGCTGCTCAGAATCAAATCCCAACTGTCTCCCTTGCCAGCTGCCCCACCTGTGTGTGAGGGGCCAGTTCTTCTGCCTTAAGGTCCTCATTTGTAAATGCGGGTAACATCTATCCCAGAAGATGATTGGGAGAACAGAATGCAATCTTACATGTAAAGTACGTCTTAGCACAATACCTTGCATACAATAGGTGCATAATAAACGCTGGCTACCCTTAGTATCACATAAAGTTAGTACCACATAAAGTTAGTACCAGGGGGACACAAGTGAGGTGGAGGGATGGGCCCAGGCCTTCAAGAGGTCGTATGCTTCCAACCCCAAACTACTCTTAAGAGAGCCGACTTCCCTCCATTTCCTTAGTCTTATCCTGCAAGGCTAACTTGGTTCTATGATGCCCCTTAAATCCTGGGGCGCAGTGTGCCCAACTGGCCTAGACACCCAAACATGTCCTTCTAAAGATGGAAACACCAGGAAACCCCTGGAGGAGCCACATCCCCCACTCACCCCGAGAAGGCTCTCAGCCCAGCTCCCTGCAAACTTGCCATCCTCGTGCCTTTAAAGGGTTGGGCCTTCTGCCAGCACCTCTCTCCCCCTGAGTCCCAGGTTGGAGACTTCGGACTAAATAAGGACCCTCTTGTCTTGCCCTTGAGATCCCCACCTCATTCCAGCACTCTGGGCAGCCCAAATAAGGGACTTCCCACCACCTCCCGCGGGGCTTAGCTCCCGGGAAGGAAGGAGAGGGAAGGACAGGCCAAGGGCTCCAGCATTCCCTTCTAGGGTGGGAGTCAGGAGCCGGCCTGCAATTGCTTCCCGTAAAACCCAAGTTGAACTGGGAATTCCAAGACCAGAGAGAAGGCAGGAAGCAGAGACGCCAGCAGTTGGAGAGAGAGGTCCTTGGGGGTTGATCTCTCCAGCAGGAGGCCCAGGAGCTCAGCCCAGAGGAGACGCTAGGACTCAAGCTGGCATACTCCAGATGCCCTCTCCAGGCCAGCTGAGCCCTGACCTCCGCATCCAACGGGGAGACCTCCCTGCTGGGTTCCGCTAGGCCTCGCTCTCCCAGAGCCCTGCCCTGCCCACTGTGGCCCAATGTCAACACTGTACCCGGGCCCTGTCCCCCACCTCCTCCAGGTGATGGAGTCTTGGCTCACTTAAGGGGAATTTCGAACTAAGGCCTAAGGTTTCACCAAATACTGTTAGGCCAATAGGACAAGGCTTAGGTGTGGGTTTGTCATGTATATTTGTTGGAAAAATGTACCTCCAGGTACCACATGGCTCAGTGAGGCCTTGTGATGCTATCTGGAAGTACAGGGAAGACACAGCCCCAGGGGAGAGCCCCCTCACCTCACCCCAAGACAAGCAAGCCTTTCTGCTTCCAGAAAGAAAACCAAGGCCCAAAAAGAAGCTCACAGAATTGGCCAGAAGCCAAGCCAAGCCAGAACTCAGCCTAACTTCTAGACCTGCTGTTTTCTACTCAGCTTGGGGAGGCCAGGCATGTGGGACAGGGCAGGTGAAAAGTGACAGCAAACCTCAGCCTGCAGGTGGGATACTGGTGTCAGAGGGCATGCAGGGCCCCTCCACACTTCCCCTGGGCACTGAGGTTCTGGGAAACAGCCCGGTTCCCTCAGCCACCACTACCGGGTTAGGCCAAGCCCAGGTCTGGTTCTCCAGCAGGGACAGTTACAGCTCAGAGAAGGGCATGTCCATACCCTCAGCTGCACAGCTGAGCTCTCCAGCCTGACAACGGACTGCTGAGACTGCAAGTACCACAGACCCTCTCTGTCCCTGCTCTCAGGTCAAAGGCCAAGCCCAAGGCAGAGGCCACTCTCCCTGACGTCACCTGTTACATCATCCTGTCTTCCTCCTATCTGTCCCAGGCCCTCAGGAAAGGACACCTGCCACACTGAACAGAACCAGAGCCAGGGACCCAAGTGGTCAGAGGAACGTCCTTTGGGGACTCACCCAGGCCAGCCAGCCAGGGACTATAGCCCTTAATGCCAGGCCAGCCCATACCCTGCTAGTCTCTGTCCTCCTTAGCAAGACAGCCCTTTGATTCTGAGGGTCATTCTGAATTCTTGAATTCAAGCCGGACACCCCTCACCCCCTCACTGAAAGAGAACAGTGACACCCCTCCATGCATAAACCTGCACAAAGCCCACCGTGTGCTCCGTGCTGCACAGGCACTGGAATAGGCCTGCCGCGGAGGCACCTCAGACGGCTGGGACCTCTCCGAGCTCCGATGAGCAGGCACAGTGCTGGCCCAGGGGCCCTGGGGAGACGTGGCACTGTTCCCTGCGCTGTTGGTTTCGTTACACCCGCTCCCGGCCCTTCTACAACTGTTGTTAATCCTCAACAGGCCTCCCGCCTGCTCCGGAGCTGCCCCCTCTGCCTATGCTACCCTGAGTTCCTGACTTCCCTCAGTGCCTGGTCCCCCGCCATCCCACAAGGGCTGGAGGCAGGAGGCCTCCCAGCCACAGCTGGCCGTGTTTAGCCAGCGATTAAGCAACATCTGAGAGCAAAGAGAGACGTCCTAAGGACCCCAGCAGCCGGGACCCTCTTCCCTGCCAATGCCAAGCTCTTATCCCCTCTGAGAAAAATAATGGCCTGAAAATTCCTCAGTGCTGATAACAAGATGCTGCTGTGTTTGCACAGCTTCTGCAGGCTAGAAGCCAGCAAGGCTCCACTGGAGCTCATTTACTCCCCATTCATCAGACGCATCCCTCGGCCTGTCACTCTGGGCCGGCAGGCAGGGTGTGGTGCCTCTGGGGCCGGTGCTGGGTGGCTTCCGGCCAGTTTACCCAGCAGCAGATAAAGATCTGGTGAACATCCAGTGAACAGTGGCCCTCAGCCCACCTGATCTGGGCCTGGGTCACAACCACCATAGACAAAGCAGCTACTTTGCTTTGTGTGGTGCAGGATGGAGAGGACCCCCTTCTCTGGGTCCCTCATGGGCTGGGACCCCTTCGCTGTGTGTCAGACCTTCTCCTCTGCATCCGACCATCCAGCTGGCAGATCCTTCAGCACCATGTGTGTGTGTGTGTGTGTGTCTGTCTCTGTACCTGTGTGTCTGCGTGCGTCTGCCGGTGTGCGTGTGACTGTGTGGTGGAGCAGCATCTATTACTTAAGAACACTCACTCCGATTTCAGTGCCTCACTGTCCCCGAGCCCCTTCTGCTTGAATCCTCACGGCTCTGTGAGGTATGCATCACTCGCCTCCCTGCCACAAGAAAACGCAACCAGAGAGAAACTGAGTGACTGCCCTTGGTCACCACTCAGGTCCCAGCCCTGCCCGACTGGCCCTGACTCCCAGGGCCAGGCTGAGACACCCCACTGCCGCCCACTCTTGGCTGCCCCCAAGGAAAACACACCATGCTGAGGTATCCCCTCCTGACCCAGATCCTCTGCTGACCACCAGGAGCCAGATCACTCAGGAATCTGCAGGGGCTTCCTGGGCGTGGTGAAAACATCCCTGGGCCCCGACGCCGGCCAGCGCAGCACCACAGGGCCAGCGGCCTGTCTGGGCTCCTGCCCCGCTCCCTACCCGACCAGCGTGGGGCTGGAGTGCGTCTGGCTCCGGCTTCCTGGGCGCGGACGCCATGCTCTTTGGCCCACCGTCCTCTCGCCGCAGGAGCGGCAGCAGGAAGGGGAAGTGAGAGGTGCCCGTGCCGGCCTAGAAGGGGCCGCGGAGCACAGCTCTTCTCCAGACCCAGCTTCCCTGTAAGGCTCAGCCCCTTTGCCTGTGATGAGTGATCGTTTGGTCCCAAGTCTGGTGGAACTGTGGGCTAAAAGCGTCTTCCTCTTAAATAACGGGCTTGGGGTCACGGCAGGGAGAGAAAGAAGGGAAAGAGGAGTGGAAAGTTTTCCTAACCAAGGCTTTAGCGCTTGGCCCGCAGCCCCGAGCGTCGCCGCCACACCCTCCCCCAGCTCCGGCCAGTTCACCCCAAGAACGAGAATGAGAAAGCAGCTTCTGGGCGGAACAAAGAGGCCCTTGAGTGTTTCCCGCCCAGCTGCACTTCAGACAAATGTCAGGCTGTTTACGTCCCGTGGGGCCGGTTCCCTGGGGTGCCGACAGGCTCGGCCTGCGGGGGCAGGCCCAGGTCCCCGTCCCACGGCAGCGGCGGGGCCTGGGGCGCGTACTCACTGCACAGGAAGCAGGACTTATGGAAGCTACTGCCTTCGCATTGGACCTCTTCGGCAAAGTACACTGTCTTCTGGCACACCCCACATTTCTTGCCTCCTCCCCAGTTCGGCATTCTGAACCTGCGCACAGAAATGGGAATTAATTTTTCAGGGAGATGGAAACACAGATTGCCCATGACAGGAAAGCCACATCAGAGCCTGAGGAGGGAGAGATGGCCATCAGGCCCTGGCAGGGCACTGCCCCGGCTTGCTCGCCACATCCCCCCCAGACCGTACGCGGGGGCTTCCTACCCCAGTGGAATCAACAGATACTCACTGGGCGCCCACTGTCTATTGGGCCTCGTGCTAGGCGCTCCAAAGGAGACGGATGAGCATCAAGATACGGGCTCTACAAAGCAGGCTACGCAGCATAAAAATGAACCGTCCACTCCATGCCTCGACATGGATGAACCCCACAAACATTAATTTGGAGCAAAGAAACAGATTGAACTAGAATTCATAAAACACAAATCATTTGTGTAAGGTTCACACTCAGGCAAAATTCACATTGTCAAGGGATGGACAGATGATGCAAAAGTCACAAAGAAAAGCCAGGGCACAGCTACCACAGACTAGTACCTCAAATTTGTTGCCCCAAGACATGGAACGGAAGACGTGGGGGTCTCCAGGGGGCATCTAAGGCACCAGCAGCGTTCTTTCTCTTGGGTGGCCATCACATGGGGGCTTACTTTAGAATTATTCTTAAACACGTAGGTTTCAGATGCTCTTTGTATGAAGGTACAGCTCACACACACACACGTTTTTTTAAGTAGGAGGCTGGCACGCAAGGCACAGTTCTCAGGCTTTAAGGTCCATTAGAATCAGGAATGGGGCTTCCGCAAAGTCAGGTTTATCAGCACACCCCAGAGCCTGAGTCACGACCTCTGGGGATGAGGTTACAGGAATCTGGATTTTAATAATAAGCACCCCAGCTGATCCAAAGCAGGCAGCCTGAGACCCACTTGGAGATGCTCGAGCTATTGGCTCTGAGCTGGATGGGGTCCCAACGTCAGGTTTGGTCCAGTCCTGACCCGGCCATACACTGGCTGTGTGTACCTGGGCAAGGCAGGTGGTTTTTCTGAACTTTGATTTCTGTATCTGTAAAATGGGGATAAAAACAAAAGCTACTTCACGGATTATTTCTGGGGGTGAAATGCGATATGGCAGGTCAAAGGCAGGGCACAGCGCCAGGCCTATGGGAAGCATTCAACGATTATTATGAAGCACAAGTCCAAGACTGCAGGGGACACGGTGCTGCCAGCAAGTGGCACGGAGGGTAAATGCCACAGGAACCTGGAGGCAGAGGCAGCCCGTGAGGATGGTTTCTGCTTCTCTACTTCCATCTCACTCACTCACCAGACACTTGACCCTTCCAGCTCTTTCGATAGAAGTTCGTGGAGAAAAGAGTCCCATGCAAGGTACAGGTGACTGTGGGTACGGATGGGTGATGAGGTAGCCAGGCCCTGGGGAGCATGGCAGGCTGCAGGCTGCCAGGGAATGAACGGAGCAGGTGCCGAAGGGCTTTGCTGCCTCAGGAGCTTCTCGTGGGACATGTGACACAGAAATGCTGACACCATGTGTTATCCAGAGCCCACCCTCCTGATGTCAAGCACAGAGGACACAGGGCCTCCCCTGCTGGAGAGGTTCCTCTGCCAGTGGGCACAGGCTTCAGCTCACAAAGATGCACCCTGCACAGCACCTGGCATATGGGTGTTCGTGCAGGCATCCAAAAATAGTTGGGGAATGAGCAAAGCAGGCCTCAGTCCTGAATGCCATGCTAGGGCCACGCTCTTGAGGGCAGCGTATCTTTGCAGAGCCTGGGGCCCAGCAGAGGTGCCCAGGAAGCGTGTGCAGGCTGACAAAGGGCTCAAGGTAGGGTAGTTGTGATGGCGAGGGTGATGGCGATGTCACTGGCTCCCCACCAGGTGCTGGGGCTGGAATATCACAGAGATTATGGGGCTTTCCAGCAAGGTTTTGTCGGATGTAGAGGGCAACGCATGTCCACCCCCTCTTCCCATACCTAAAAGGTGGGCTCTGCTGGCCCCACCCTGGTCCCTCCCTCTCCCCAATCCCCTCCCATCCCACTGTACCTAGTCGCCAGGACTTCCATAAACCTCTGACCTTGAGCTTTCCTGGAGCACAGACTCCTTATCCAACTTCAGGTGAGCATCTCACGTGGACAGCCCACCAGGACCTCGATTCCGACATGAGCGACCTGATCTCGTTGCCTTCCTTCTCAAACTTGTTTTCTCTCCTGACTTTTCCATTTTTGCTCAGGGTACCACAACCATCCTCTCCATCCCCAAGGAATCCTGTCCTGCACCCGGGACGACGGCGCACTCTCCCTGCTCCCTCAGCCCCATCCCAGGGGCAGCCCTTCGCCCACTCACCCCCTTGTGCTGGGACCCTTAGATTCTCTGCTTTCTGCCACCCTAATCCAGACCCATCACCTCACCTTCACTCAGCCAATCCCATGCTCCCTTGAAGAGGCCACCACGGCCACCCCGATTTTCAGCCATGACACGTGGCCTGGATCTAGTGTAATCATAAGCCACCACGGTTACCAACGGAAGGTGGGCCGGCCATACATTTCAGGCCAAGGACAGAGAAGAATGGGGCTCTTGGGCTCTGGATCTTCCGAGAGAACTTCCTGGAAGCAAGCCCCTAACCCTAAGTGAGGGGAGGGGAGCAACAGGCCTGGGGTCATTGTCCCCAGAGGGACAGGCAGTCCCAGGATGAAGCGGACAGCAGGGAAGACAGCTGAGAGGCATGAAGTCTGCGATGACATCACTAAGCCCCCGAATTCAGCAAGACCTAAATTTCCATTTGTCGCTGACTTTTCCAGTTAAACAAACCAACAAAATCCCTCTACTGTTTAAGCCAGTAACTTTACAACTGAATGGCTCCCCTGAGAGACAGCAGCCAGGGCCATGCTGCTTCTGGAAGCTCCTTTCCAGTCTGCCCCCCAACAGCTGCCAGATCCTTTCTGTGGGGCATTCCCTGCTGACTGTCAGTGACTCCCTGCTGCCTGAAAATAATCAAACCCCTCACCTTGACGCCATCCACAACACAATCTCCACCTTCCTGTGCCGCTGTCTCCTGCACACACACCCCACCCCATATTACCAGCCCCAGGATTTCTTCTGTTTGTCCCCAGAGCACTAGAGCAGGGCCGGCAGGTGGGAATCCCATCCCACCATCAGTGCCTGTGAACGGAGCTGGGGGGCTGCGACCAGGCGGGGCTGAGGCTGGGGCCCGGCCTCTCCCTCGTGGGTCCCTGCACCCTGCGTGGGCAGCTCTCCCCTCCCCAGCTCCACAAAGCCACAGCTCCTCAGGCTTACCCACATCCCTGACACAGCCCACAGGCAGGACTTCTCTAAGTACACATGACCTCTCTGCCTCCCTCAGACAACCCACAGGCCTGGGCCCCTAGGTCCCCAGGGCAGTCCCCATCCCCAGCCTCCAGTGCCCTGCTCATCAGCCCCATTCTGCCCTGAGGACTCCAGGGCTAAGTTGCTTTGTTGAGCAAGAGCTCAGGGCTGCCAAACCATATAACATGAAGAACGGTTCAATCAGAAGAGCAATGTGTACTTGCTTTATGCCTAGCCACCAGCCATTTCCCCCTCTTCCTTATTACAGAACCCCAACACTATTCAGGCAGCCACCCCCCGACCCAGTGACTCTGGGGAGGTGCTCTCCTCCCGGCCCTGGGGGCAGAAGTTGGTGGCCTTGGCCGACCAGGGTGACCCCGTTCCCCCACAGGCGCTGCAGCAGGAAACGGGCCATGAGACAGGAGGAAGCTTGGCTGGGGAGGCCCCTAGGGAAAGGTGCTCATGTATCTGGAGACACGCAGGTTCACTTCCACCTCTGATAAGGTTTCTAGACACAACCCAGCACTCCTGCGGCTGAGGCCCAGCTGACAGGCTGCACGACTGCACACCTACTTTGCTCCCATTCTGTCCTCACCAGCTGGAGATGGGGACCACATGCCCACTTTACAGATAAGGAAAACAAGGCTCAGAGAGTTAGGTGACGTTCCTAGAGCCACCGGGCTGGAGGAGGCGGATGGGGACCCCAGCGCAGGTCAGCCATTTCTGAGCCCTCTGTCGCCCCAGTCTCCACGCTGTACCCCCACCATATTTAAGAGTTCCTGTGAACGGTGGGCAAGCAGCACCCAAGCTTGGGCCTCTCCTCCCTTCCCAACTCCCCAGCCAGAAGGGGACATACTCCAATCCCCTGGAATTACCCCTAAGGGAGGGAAGTTCCCCCGCCCGCGTGATTGGGACCCAGTTCCAAGCAGTGTTTGTTCCCAAACACAAAAGCCCTTCTCCCTCTGGGGGAGACCCAAGTGCTGTGCACAGGCCTCCCCTTGTTCTCCCTGGCCCCAGGTCAGGGGCCCACATGGAGCAGGGCCCCAGGGAAGCAGGAGGATGGGCAGAGTGGAGTGAACCCCCAGGACCTGCCAGGCGGAGAAGCCACCCAGGGCACCTCTCAGCGGGGCTATCCCTGTGAGCCAGGCGTCAGGCTGGGGTCTCCCTGCAGAAGCCCCGTGAAGGCACAAGGCTCTAGCACCTTGGGACAGAAAGCAATGATGCCCATGGCCAGGAAGGGTCCCAAGCAGCCCCTGTGGGTGGGCAACCCACCCCCTCTGCCCACACGGGACCCTTCCAGAGACCCCGCCCTTGAGGAAGAGCCTCAGCTGGAGAGAGCCTTTCCTCCTTCTCCACCAGGGGTGAGGAGCATGGTTCACCCCTGCCCACGCCCCTCCACCCTACCCCCTTTTCCACAGCCAAATTCTGGCTATCAGGAGGCTGAATTGCCTTAAAAGGAAACCTGGAGCGCCTACAGGGACACCTGGCTCTTTCTCAACTGCTTTCCCAGCTGGGGGGACAGAGGCCCTGCAGGAGACTGTTGGGAGGGAAGTACCCAAGGTCAGAGTGCAGACAGTGCAGTTTAGTGTGGATAGGAATAGGGGTTCTAGCTCCATCCCGTCCTAACCGAGCGATCCTGGGTGGGTGGTTTTCCTCTCTGAGCTTCAGTTAGCTTGTGTCTAAACTGGACTCTATACTGACTCCCTAAAATCATCGTTCTGAGGATTAAATGAGACTGTATGGAAGTGATGACACAGCATCTGGCATAACTGAATCACCCCTAATTACCACTCACAGGACAGGCCCAGGAGAGCTTTGCCAGCATGCGCAGCAGCAGGTGCCAGCTCTCTGTCCCACCTAGCCCAACGTCTGGAAGGAGCAAGGCTCGAGCATAACACGCCAAATAGGGACCACGGATTCCTGACTCCTCCGTCAGCTCAGCCAAAGAGTCTGGGACAAGCATCTTGCCCTTCTTTGGAATTTAGTTCCCCCAGCCACCCGAGATGTTATACCACGCTCTCCAGTGTACTGCTCCGGGTGATGAAGAAGCATTGCTATCTTCTGAGACCCCATCGCCCACCTGCTGGGTTTGCCATGGGCTCCCTTCAGAGTTACATTCCCAGTGGGCACAGCCATCCATCTGTGTTCTGGTTTTGTCCTGCTTCCTATGTTGATAATCTCAACAGACAACAGGGCTTGAATTTGCTGCTGGCTGGCTAAGAAATACCTGGTCAGCTCTTTACCTGCAATGTCAGGAACCTCAGCGCCAGCTAGAAGCAGAGGCCAAGACCATCAGCTACCCTAAGTGTGCTGCTCACACTTCCATGCCTAGCTGCCCCATGAAGAGTGGTATCCAGATCCTCAGTCCTGGGGAGAGGTTTTAGATGCAGCTCATACAGCAGTGGAGGAAGGGGCAGACACAGGGCACAGACTCTCACATTCACAAACCTCATATAAGTTGGAATGAGTTGACGGGTCCACTGCACACTCATGCTTTATGTCTAAGGTACCATCTCGGCGATGTACGATCCTTCACGGCCAGCCACCAGTGTCTGGAGGAGAGCCTCCTCTCATCACCCTGTTGATCTGACAAGCCATGCCTTGTCTTGATTTCTCCAATGGAAAAATCCCATCTCTCCCATTCCAAAATCTCGTGTTGTCTACGAGCCAAAGATCAACTTCTGGGCACTGGGCTCAGGTCCCCACCCACTCGGTCTGGTAGAGACCTGTCAGGTGTTTGTCTAGTTAGCAGTGCGCTACTCGCATGACCTGAGCTGTGTGGTATCTGGCCAGGTACACAGGATCACTGTCACCCATTCCAACCCCACAGCCTGGCCTCTCCCTCCCTGCCCACGGCAGGAGAGCAGCCAAGAAGGTCTCCCCGCCACCCTAACCCCTCCCCCCAATGGTCAGGGTTCAGAGCCCACATCTTAGAGGCGATGCCTGAAAGCCCAGGAAATAGGCCTCCCCTGAAGATAACTGTCACTGGTAGCGGGACAAATGGCAGATGTAAAGCTGCAAACTCAGCCTCATCCTCACATACCCCCAGGGTTATGACTGTTTCAGAACCCTGTCCGTGACTCACCTCTCTAAGAGGAGAATTGGCCTGCTGAGCTACGATCACTCCAGGCCCCGTGGTATCCTAGACCCCGACTGCCATTCTAGCTAAACTCTCTCCGAGGTCTGAGGTTTGAAGCCCGTGCCCGGACTGGGAGCTGATGAAAACTGTGCCCTGTCTCCTTTCTTGCTTGTCCACTAATGCCTTTTACAGAGGAGCTCTTCACCCCTGGAGTTCAGAAACTTGAAGCTTGACGAAGGGAGAAGTGGGGGTCCGTGATTTCTTTTAAGGATTTTAAAATTACTACAGGAAATCCTGCATTATAATAAGGTCTCACAGACTAATCAACAGATCCAGTTTCTTGCAGTTCATCTGGAATGATGTCACTTAAGAGTTGTAGAAATTGCTTATCCCGTGCTGAAAGGTCTGAATAAGTTTGCTTTAATTTTTCAAAAGCCAAAACAAATTAGCACTTCGACTTTTTGAAAACAGGTTGTTTGCAGCTGACACGTCAGGAAGCCCCATGCCACGCCATCCCACACCGTCCCTGCGTAAAGAATGCCAGGCTCATTGGCCACAGAGGGCCTGGCTGCCTGGTGGGGGCTGAGTCTGTGCTCGAGCTGCAAACCTTCTATTTATTTCTTCCTCCTTTATCACTATTGAGGAGTCAGGCGCTGCCTTCTGGCCTTTAGGAAGCACTGGAAATGCCAGAGTCTGGAAATGCTCGCTGCCTTGGTATTTACACACTTTACCATACATGGAAATTACTCAATGTTGACGTCAGAGAAATTCCTGGGGAGCTGACTGTTCCAGCCCCAGATATCCTCCCTGAGGCAAAGGGTCCCTCCCTGCCAGACTGTGTGCAGGGCAAGGCTGGAGTGCAAGAGGGGGTAAAAGCTGCCTAAGGGCAGCTGAAGGCTGAGGACAGTCTCTCCAGCAAGCGGTGACCCTGGCTCCTGAGCCGGACGGAGCACGGCTGGAGAATCAGAAGGCCACAGCTGAGTGTGCACAGGGGAAGCTCAGCACGCCTGTTCCCAAGTCCCACCCCTGAGAAACCCCCAGCCTGCACTCTGAGGTGACAGGAGCCAGCACCTCCAGCCTCATCTTCTGGGAGAGGGGGGGATACGGGGGAAGGCAGTAATCGAGCCTTACTGTGCAATAACTGAGACACTAAGTCACCTGTCCGAGGCCATCTGTGTATTAAATGGCACATCCAAGACTCGTCCACCTTCCAAACACTCTCCCACCAAGATTCCAGGCTTCTTTTCATGACACGCCTTCCACCAGGGCCAGGGGATTTCCCCTGCGCCCACGCGCTGGATCCCCGTGCAGAGCTCTCTCGGTGTACGCAGGGCCTGCCCATTCACTCGCCTCCACAGAGCAGGGGCCGGGGGGGCCAGGAGCCCAGCCTCTAGGGAAGGGCCTGTGCCCCTGCATGGCTCCCAGCCTAGACGCAGGCCCCGATCTCGGCTTCCGACAGCACAGGGAGCAGCTTCGGGGAGAATACTCTCCCTGCCTGTGGGAGCAAACACCTGCCTCGAGGTTGCCTTTTGGCTAGCATATTGCAACTTGCTTTACATGCCCAAGACCAGCGCCTTCTCCTCCCCACCTAAGGACTGAGGCCACACCACGGCCAGTGAGTTCTTTCGGGCTTGGGAGATCGCCCCACCCAGCACCAAGGCCTGGTTGGGGCGGGGTGGGGGGAACAGGTGAACCGTGCAGCTTCCGTCCCGCGCTTTCGACAGAGTGAAAACTCACAGCTGCGCTCAAGGCACAGATGCCCCAGGCCGCCCGTGAAGCCAGATGTGTGCCCCCCCGCCCCCCGCGAGCGTGTTCTCCCAGAGCGGGGCGGTGAGGGCGGGGGTGGCACCGATGCCGTCATCCCCCCGCCGTAACAAAGAGTCAGAGGCGCGCAGAATCGCCGACTGTCTCGCTGCCAGACCTGCAGGCGGCGGGCGGAGCCGGGCGGCCCGGGCCGGGGACGGCGGAGCCGGTGGTGTCCAGGCAGCCCTGGCTAACCTGCTCTGCCCGCGACCGCCCCCGGCCGCGCACTTTCCCTTCCGAGTTTCCCGGCAGCTGCCGGGGCGCGGCGGGCGGGCAGGCCCGGGGGCGCCGGCCGGGGGCGTGCGGGCCGGGGGCGGCAGCCGGGGAGCAGGCGGCGCGGCCCGGGGCGCACTCACCCTGCGGCGGCGGCGGCGGCGGGGGCGCTCTCGGAAGCGGCGGCTGGGTGCGCCCGGCCGGCGCGCCGTTTTGTTCCGCTCGGGGGAAGGCGTGTCCCGGGCCACGCCAGCCCCCGGGCTTTGCACACTGCACCACGCCAGGGCTGATGTCATGGCGCGAAGCCCCGCGGCGCTCCCCCAGGCCCCGGGGCGGGACGCAGGTCGTCTTAGCTCGACCCTGCGCGCCCCTGCGGCCCCACTGTGCGCCTGCCGCCGCACGGACACCGCTCGTCCGTGCCCCGAGCCTCTCTGGGTTTTCCTGTCCGCCAGATCGGGGGCGCAGATGTGATCTGAGCGGGCAGACCCCTGACTAACTTGTGTCCCCTGCCCCCGGGAGGGACTGTCTCACTTGCAAGTCCTGGTGGCAAGGTGTAAGGGACACATTTGAGCTCCAGAGTGAGACAGGGACTGTGGGTTTAGATAGACAGGGTAGGGTGAGGGCCTCCGGAAAAAGACCCCTACCAAAACTCTGTATTAAACAATTAAGCAAAGTCAGAGTCCCATTAATTCTCTAAAGTAATATAAGCATTCTTCTGTGAGATTAAAACTAAAAAGCCAGGAGTAACTTGGCCTAAAATGTTTGAATATTCCCCCAGATAAGAAAATACCTCAGCATAGCCATGTCTTGATTGTGTTAATTAAATGAGGCTATTGTAAAATTTACTTTAGCCTGCGAAAAGGCCCAGCTTACTTTCTTTAACTTTACCCAGGTGCTGCTTTTCTTCCTCCAGCCCTAATCAAATCATTTGCAACCTAATCAAATGATTGAGTATGTGCAAGTAATAATGGCAAGCGAGCCCAATCACAAACAACATAGTAAAAACAGGAAAGATTCCATCTTAAAGATAAGACTCCATTTTAAAACCCAAGAAATCAAAAAAATAGGTTTCTTAACATAACAGACAATAACCCAGCCCACCTCGGGAAAAGGACAGGCAGTCTTGATTGATATGCTCCCAAACCAAGAAGCTGCTATTCTGGGAAAGAATCAAAGCAGTTAATTTCTTGTGTTAACTCTGAAAAATAATCCTGAAGACTGATAAGAAACTTAATGTCTCTTCAAAGGTAAGCATTTGGGGACCATTTAGCTGGTCTGCATCCCTAGCCCTTTGTCTCTCAACCGCCTGTAAAACCCCTAGACAACGCACCACCACGGACTCTCTCGTCCCCTCCTGGCGTGAGCCAGGAGCTCTGTCTTCTCACTTTATCTCTAAATAAAAGCCTCTCACTTACTCTCCTACTGTGAGTGTTTGCAAAGTTCATTCTTCGACTCTGTGAACAAGAAGCCCAGCAACAAGAGTAAGGCAGCCCTGGGCTCTAATCCTGCCCTCCACTTACAGCTTGAACGCTTGGCATAGACACTTAACCCCTTTGGGCCTTGGGTTCTGCATCTGTGAAAGGGGTGTAATCCACAGGGCTGTTGCCCCGGATGAGCTGAGATGGTGTGGGACCAATAGCCTTCATCAGCGGCCAGCCAGATAAGATAGTCACTAAATGTTAATTACATCCTCCAACAGCTCCCATCCGCTCGGTTTTCCCCAGTCTCAGCTGCTGTCCGAAGGAGAACATCCCACCCCTAAAAGTGGCAGTTCTGAACAGTGGGTGCCTCGGCTGGGGCTTTTCTCTGGGCTTCCAAGCTTCAGTACGACAGACACAGGCTGAGACCAATCCAAGCTGCCCCAGGGCAGTTACCAATGGGCATGCACCCTCACCCAGTGCCCAGCCCTTCCTGAGGACTTTGCAGAGCACAGAGAGGCGAGGCGCTCACAGGGCAGGGCTGCTGCCTCGCCCAGGGTGGAATCTCTGCCTCTTTCCTGGATGCAGGAACAGCCCAGAAAGCCAATGTTCAGAACGGAGAAGGAACCTCCCAGGGGTCCCTGGCAGGCAGGACTCAGGCAGGACAGCAGAACCAGGCTACGATCGGGGCAGGTTCTGTGTTCTGAAGTACCGCCCTTTGTTGGGGCTTGTGGACTTGGATTTGGAGGAACGTGAAGAATCTGAGAGACTGGTGTTCCCAGGAATGGAAGGAGCAACAAAGAATCTGTGAGATCCTGAGGGAGATTAAAGAACTAGCTCCTGGTTTGTAGTTTTCTGTGACTTGTCCCCTGCATTTCTAAGCCAACGGGGAACTGAGGGCTGGTGCTACCTCTTACTTTCCAGGGTTGAATTTCACGGAGTGCAGACTGATGGGAAGTAAACTACACTCAGTTCTTGGGTATACATTTCACTGTGATTATGCGTTGTGGGTGTGTCTGTGTGTAACTTTCTCTGCTTTCTTGGGCTCTAAAGTGTTTTCTGAGAAGGGAGTATGACAGCCTCCTCTGCCCAGAGCAGTTAACTGGGGGCAAGTCTGGAGGGTTTGCTGGGCAGCTGGCCACCTCTCTCCCCAGGTCACCCATAGATGCCCCTACCACCTCTTCCAGACAGGACAGGTGTCAAGGGCTCAGGACCTCACAGGCTTCATTTAAAGCCTGGGTTGCTGAATCAACACTCTTCTAGAAATAAAGTCAAGCATCTGATAACCAGAAAAGGAAGTATTTATCAAGATTTGTCTTGTTTTCCACCATAAGAAACATCTTTCCTTTGGCTAGGCCCTTCACATAAACAGGGCCCTCCAAGATTGGAGGTCTGTGAACACCAACTAGTGCTCTTTGCGGATTGGACTGTCCTCATTGGACCCAAGCCAGATGTAGGGGGAGGGACCAGGAGAATTCCTGGTCGTTCCTGCACTGAGCAAGCACTAAACAGGGACACTAGGCTGTGGAACTACGACAGTGTGCAGACTGTGGGCTCGCTGCCCAAAGGGGGCACCTCACGGGATTACCCTCTTTCCCTTCAGTTCTCAGGATCCCGGACAGATGAGCTCTGGAGTCTTGTTCAAGCCTTTACAAAAGGGAAAACCCCTGAATTTCCTTCTTTGGTCTCCGTTTGTCTTCTGGAATCAAGGGACTGTTGATTTCCCCAGAAAGGACATGCAAACCTGTGCTGTGAAATCTAGGGTAAGGAGAGCAATAGCTGCAGTCACACCACGATTCTCCATGCACATCTTACAGCACCTTGCAAATCAGGTGGCTACAGAATGTGACATCCAAACTGGATCGCTTTTGATGGTGAATAGTATAGTGACAGTATTTCTAATTTACACCAAGGGAGCAGGACCGTTCCAGGCAAGCCAGGGTAGATGGTCACCCTGTATGTCCACCCAAAGACTGTGCCAGGGCACATGTCTTAGGAGGTGTCAGGCAGAGCTGGAGATAAAGGAAGCCTGGTAGGCCTTGCCTGGTCTGCTATTTTTCCAGAACCTCACACATGTATCCCCGCCTGCATGCTGCTGACCATTTGGGCTTGGCCTTGGATAACCCATTAGCAGGTAAAGAAGACTAGGCGAATCAGGAAGGACTTTGGGACTGAGGGAATCAAAGGTGTGCTGGGGTTTCAACCATGCAAACAGACAGAGCCCGATGTATAAAGCATCAATACTTGGGATATTGCACGTGCAGAAATGTCCATAGGACAGACACACTCAGTCTTGCTGACCTCAGTTAGATGACTGTGCCCAGCCAGCAGCAGCATGCAGCTGTGCAGAGAAAATGCCATCAGAACTCATTGCCGAGAAGTGCTCTGCTGAGGGTTCTCGAAGAGGGCCTGGCACACACAGGGGCTTGGCTGTTTCTCTGGACTCTGAAAAAAAGGCTAAACTTTTCTGTATTCACGTCTCCTTTCTGTGCACTCTTCTGCCCAGTGCCTCTGGATTGTTCTCAGCTACTGGGGTTGAAGTAGTGGCGCTACAGGCAGGCAGCAGGGCTCCTGCCTTCCAACTTCCCACCTCCTCTGCTGCCTTTCTGGCGTCTTCTCTTTCCTCCCCATCAGCATCCTGATGCCACATCTTCTCCCATGCTTCCTGCTACAAAGTATTTATTTTTCCTATTCATCACAGGTGAGGGTGGCATGAGTGTGGGGCTGAGGCTGAAAGTGAAGGAATGTGGCTGGCTTATCTCTGCCCATCGTCCCAAAAAGCTTAGAGATTCAGGCTGGGCCAGAGATTTCTCACTTTTCTGTCCATCACTTCCTCCCTCCATCCATCCATCCATTCATTCTGCAGACATTTATTGAGGTCTTACTCAATGCTGGTCATGTGCTATAGGTGCTGAGAATATGGGGGAGAATATGGCTTGTATCCTGATCTCAAGGAGTTTACAATCCAGTGGGAAAACCAATGTGTGGGGCCCCACATCTTTTGGGGGCATGAGGGAGGGGTGTGGGGAACAGTGAGTAGACAAAGGACAAATACTTAATTCTTTTGCTGTGGGGTAGGGCACAGGGCACAGGATCAGGAAAGTTTCAATCGAGAAAGTGAGATAGGAATGGGGCCTTAAAAGGTGAATGAGAGTTGACCAGAAAACAAGGGGAAGGGGCAAGATCCCGGAACAGCATTGTTCAGCCAGGGAACTGCAAGCTCAGCCGCAGAGCTGACACCTAAGATGGACACAAGGTTGTGTGGGAGATGGGCTGGGGGGTAAGCAGGGACCAGAGGAACGTGGTGGCCACTGTCAACCATCTGAAGGGAGCTGGGCTGTCTTGAAGGCAGTGGGAGCTTTCTAGGACCTTAAACAGAGACATGACATGGTCAGTAAAAGCATTTTAGGAAGATGCTATGATTCCCCATGAAAGTCAGATGAGAAGGGTGTGAGAGAGGAGTCAGGGGTCCATTAGGAGATCGTTGCAATAGTCTGGGAAAGAGACAGGGGCTCCAGTAGCCCTGGGGATGGAAAGCGGGTGATGGATTTGAGAATTGTCTAGGAGGCAGAATCTATTGAGCTTGATGACCAGTTGGCTTCTGGGGGTGAGGCTGAGTGTGGCAGGAAGGTCGGGAGGGTCAGGGTTGGGCCCTGGTTTCTGGGCTGGGAACTCAGTGAGATTCGGGGGAGCTGCAGGTTGAGGGGCAGGGAGGGATGGTGAATTGGTTTTAGATTTCCTGGATTTGAGATGCTTGAGAAACATACAAGTGGGACTGTCCAGTAGGTGGTTGGGCACAGAGGGCAGAAGAGGGGCAGAAGAGGGGCCGGGACTAGAGGTGGAGATGTGGGCGTGCTCAGTCTCGACAGAGCTCGAGGGGAGCAGGCTCAGGACCCTCGGGCACACCAACTGAGGGTAGCTGATGGCCTGCGGAGGACACTGAGGGGAAGGTGACAGGGACGCTAGCGGAGAGGGCGCCTCAAAGAGGAGGGAGCCAGGGTACACACAGGCTGGGCCCCCTTCTGTGCCTTGTGTGCGGGGGTGTCGAGGGGAAAGACCTGAGAGGTATGGAGACCCCTGGGGAAAAAAATGGATCCAGGGGGTCAAGAAAGGCAAGAGTCAGTGGATAAAGGCCTTAGTCGGCTTCCCCTTCCCCACACCCGAGAGGAGGTGTGACTGCTTCCCGGGTCCTTCTCGGAGGGGTGAGGATTCTGTGAGAGCCGCAGAAATGAATTCGCAGAATACGAAGGTTCCCTGAGTAAAGACTTCCCTGCACAGATCAAACTCTTTTTCAGCAGGCATAGCCTTTCCTGCATCCCAGGAGTACGCAAAGTGCAGCCTCCCAGGTCACCAGGAGCCACTGTGCTGTAAGGGATCCAGGGCTAAACTTGCAGTTTGACTCTCAGCTCTGCCATCAATCATTAAAAATAATATTAACACTAACAAGTAATTATTGAGCCCCAGCTACATGTCTTGCCTTTACCCCAGCATCTCCATCAGTCTACACGGAGTGATGTAAGGACCATTTTCACCCCCTCTTTTGCATGTGAGGTAACCAGGACTCAGAGCAGTAACCAGCCCAGTGGTTGTGCCCGAGATCCAGACCCCCGTTAGCTCACGTGTGGGATGAGCGCTTGGACCAGCTTGGGGTTCTCGTAAGTTTCCCCTGAGTTTCCTGAGAGCAAAGAGGTTGAATGAGTCCCTCCTGAGGAAACTGGGGCAGGGCATTGGCAGAACAAACCTACTTGCAGGTCTTTGAAGGCTCAGGTTTTATTGAAAACGTTTATTTAAATTTGGCATTCTCCTACACAAATATTTGTGTTGTATATTAAATTAAAATTATACATTTCTAATATAGATAATTTATAATAATATATATATACATTAAATGATCTATTAAATATTTATATAAGGTTGAATATTATTTATGTTAAGAGGAATGGAGGTTCTTGGAAAACGTGTCCTGCTCATTGGGTAGCTTCAGGGGCCCCTGGTGGGGCTCTGTGGACTGTGGCAGGTCCCGGCAAAGTGCCTAGGTGGTCTCTAGGCTCTTTGCAGCCCTGGATCTTCTGGATCTTTCTGGATCAGGCTCCACAGTTCCGTGGCTGTGACAAGGTAAGTTAAGTCAAGGGGGAGCTGTGGAACCGGGCTCAGCGTTCCTGACCTGGACCCTCAGCCTTGGTATTCCTGTTTCCCAAGGAGGAGTCCTAGAATCCCTCAGGGTTTGCAGAAGAAATGAGCCCGAAGGCCCAAGGCAACAGGAAAGGCAGAAAAGTCTGTGTGTAATCGTCACGCAGATAAAATGCTTGGAGGCAAGAAAAGGGGAACTCCATCTGGCAAGGAACCCACGGGCACTTCAGGGGGTTCCCGGATCTTCAGGCGGCCGCGTACACTTTGAAACGCAAAGAAAGTTCCAGGGGAGCTTGAAAGACGATTCAGAAACTCCCTCAAACAGGCTGGGTAACTTCTTAAAGGACCGCTTCCTCTTCCCCTCCCGTGACAGCTCTGCGGGGCCACTTCCGCCCCTGCCCCCCTCTCAGTCCAGGGGGCTGGCGGGGGTGCTGGCAGAGTGGGGACAGGAGGAACTGGAGGGGCTGGGAATGAAAGGAGAAAGGGGCTCCCGAGTGCCCCGGAGCCCCCGCCGTGCTGGGTGGGCCTGGCTGCAGGCTCAGGGCGGCTTCCCCAGCAGACCTGGCTCGGGTCGTCCCAGCTCCCCTCTGCGCCTGTCAGTTTGTTTCCTTCTGGCTTAAAAAGCTCCTTTTCCGCTGTTCTTTGTCTGGGACCCTCCACCTTTGCTGCTCCAACCTTCTCTATGGTCATCTGGCCAGACAGCAGTTGTTTAAAGCAGTGAAGTAGACTGGAAATAGTGAGACTTTGAGCAAGAAATTTCACACAATTGTATGAAATTGAATTCCTAAAGACTGGATGACTTTTGGAGTCATCCATCCAAAGATAAACTCAAGAAACATAAAGTTTACTAGATGGGAAGGTCTCAGAGGCCTGGGATTGTAGCTCACTGCCTTACAGGGGCAGGTGCTTAGCTGATACTTTATGAAAAGCACGAATGACTTCAGTTCTGCTTTGCTGGGTAAGAACCAGGAGCGAAGCTGCCACCTCCTGGGGGATTTGGGAAAGACACTTCTCGGGGCCTCACCTGATAAACGGCCCTGCATTCTGAAACCGTAAGACAACCTGCCAGTTAGACAATCCCTTTTTCACAAGGATCACTTGATACTAAAATTCGTTTGGCTCTTGCTCGAGACCGTTCCAGATTCCTAGCAGAGAAGCTAAAGATGTTCTGGGACATTGGTCAGAGGAAGGGGCCTCTGATGGTAGTAGAGACTCTGTTTTGCAACTCAGGACCCTCTTCTCTCCATGAGCAAATGTTCTTTCACCAAGATTGCTTTTTCTGTCATCACAGGTAGAGAAAAGAGTGCGCACAAAGTGCCCGGTGTTGGGCTCGGTGCCAGGAGTATATAGATCAGGACTTTACAAGGAGGGGGAGATAGAATACGTACCTGGTATTAGGGAGGAAAAAATTCCTCTACCCTTGAATATTCTTCTTGCTGATCTAAGAATCAAATTGACATGACACAGATTAACAGGAGAGAATCCAACTTAATTTCACATGTATGGGAAACCCACTTACATGAGAGGTTCCAAGTAAGAAAGGTAAAATGAGGTATGTATGCCAGCTTGAGCTCAGGAATGGGAGAGGGGCTGGGGCTTCAGAGGGTGGAGGGCAATACACGTGTGTGTGATCACATCCCAAGACCGATGGAAAGACCCGGAGATGGCTTATACACATGAGAATTTATTGGGACTGACGTATGGGGAGTCCAGGAGCGGCTGGCTGGAACGGGCTGCACGCTGCTATCATGGACAGAGAGGGCACTGATTTATGGGGCGAGGAGAAAAAGACTAGTGCACGCCAGGAAAGGGTATGTGATTGATGACCCCTCCATGTGTCTGCCAGAATGAGCCTGCCCTTGGGTGGCCAGTGCTCCAAGGAGCAAAACCTTCACCAGAGGGGCCCGAATACCAAGATATTGCTATAGATAAGGCAGGCTAGACCCAGGCCATTTACAGACCGTAAACTGGGCAGGTCACCTGAAGGAGGGGCCATGTGGACACATGGTTATTATCAAACAAGCAGTTACAGGCAGGCACTGCTGGTCCCCACACTGGGGCAATAAGCAGAGCAGATGTTTGCCCTACCGAACAGATGGGTCACTTGGACAAAACTCTCATTCTGGGAAAGACCCCAATTTAAATTCTTCTAGGCAGGTAAGGAGGGAGCAGAAGCTTCTCTTGAGCCCACAGGGCCTTGGTTGCCTTCAGTTCAAAACTGCCCACGTGACAACGTGGCACATTTGGGGGAGGCCAGGACTCTTTCCCAGCACGGTGGCTGGGTTACCAGGGCAAACACCCCCAGACGGAGCCGGAAGGAAGCTACTCTTTGTGACCGAGCCTCAGAAGGCACAGAGCAGAACTGCCACTGTACTCTACTAGTTGGGACAGTCATAAAGCCCCACCGAGTTGCAAGGAAAAGAGACAGAGACCACAACTCACTGTGGTGAGTAGCAAGGTTCTGGAGAGCACGTGGGGTGCCGTGTCTTATCGCAGCCCCGTTTGGAAAATGCGACTTGCCACAGGCAGGAAGGTCAGTCCAGGCGATGCCTTCATTAATGGTAACTTCAGAGATGCATTTTCAAAACGAGAAAATAATTTTTACAAACTGGGCATCCCTCTGAGAAAACATGACGTTTTGGAAGTATTCATTGAGCCATAGGACCTATGAAAAGCATTTCTCTGAAGAGGGACCTCTGAGAAAATAGGAGATGCATACTGAACTCCTGAGAGGGGACAGAAGGCTGAGAGGCACGCCCAGCACCAGCCGGGGGGGGGCAGTGGGCATACAGATGTCATTAAGGGGCCCACATGCGAGGCTCTGCCAAGACGGATTCTTAGAGGGAGAAGAATTGGTTTTGTGTCCCTACAGCACGTGACCGGGAGGAGCTGGAGGCTATGTTCAAACTGAGCTCCTTAGAACAGCAGTGGGCAGGGCCCAAGCCAGGAAGGAACAATTAATAAGAAGCTGTAGTGCAGCAAGAGAGATAAGGTGTGTGCTGTCAGTTTGGGTGTAATACAGAAGCAGAGAGCCGTCTTCACGCCAGAACAAGAGGTTGGTCAGAGATTAGACAGCCTGAAAGTAGAAGGCGGGTTGACGCTGAGATGAAAAGGGAGCGATATCAAGGACCACAAGAGAGCCTGAAGGGACCTGGGCCTGAAGGCCTCCAACCCTCATGTCAACCACCAGCCTTTCCGGGAAGGAGGAGGAAGCCTGGCTTAAGGTTCAAGCTTGGCTGTGTGGAAAGTAGTAAAGTTTGTCCTCGCAAGCTGCTGAGTGTCTCAGTAATGAGCTTCCAGTAATGGGCCCTGAAACCTGAAGGGAAAGGAATTTTGGCTCCTGTCTCTATGCTATGTGTATTTTGTTACCCACTTGTGGGTAAAATTGCAATATTTCCAGAATCTCTCGCCTGGCTTTAGTGTGTCTCCGTATTAACGTATTAACGGGTGTTTCCAAGGTGTGGAGAGAAGTCGCTCATCTCCATATCAATGTGTAATTATGTGGGCAAGCAAGGGCTTATCTGGACCTGAGAGGCTGGGGGGAGTGTTCGCTCACCTCTGCCCCAGCAGGAGAGAGAGAGAGAGAGAGAGAGAGAGACCTGGGACGACTGCTTGTAAGCAAACGGGTTTTAAACTTTATTTCTCCCTTTGATTGAAATAAAGTCAAACGTATTGTGCCCCGGGATTTCCCCTCCCTGGAGTAACACCACTACAGAAGGGAAGGGCTAAATAAGTGCAGGATGTTAACGCCTGTCTCCCAGGCTATTGACTTGCTTTTGAGCAGGGAGGGCCATCGCCTGTGTTCCCCTACGTTCAGATTTATACTACCCTAGAGGGACTAGGTTTATTCTTCATAACCTGGAATAGATAGAAGCTCTCAACAGAAGCTTCCTTCGCTGCAAAGAACTAAGGAGAGACATGAAGCTGTGGACTCCTTGAGGAGAGAATCATGTTTGACCAACTTCTATATGCTCAGTGTCTGGGAGGGTATTTGAATCATAGTAAGTGCCTGAGAAGAAGGAAGAAAAAGCGATAGAAGAAAAGAAGGAAAGGAGGACAGAAAGGGAACCGTCAGATAATAAAAAAGCCCAGCTTTATAGAGATATAATTTGCATACCATATAATTTGTCCATTCAAAATGTACATTCCAATGGTTTTTGGTAGATTTTTAGTATATTCACAGGTTTGCAACCATTCTCAGAATTCATGTGAGAACATTTCATCAACCCAGCAAGAATCCCCGTCTCTCCATATTTTCCTCCAACCTCTCCAGCCCCAGGCAACCACTAATCTACTTTCTGTTTGATTTGCCAACTCAGAACATTTCATACAAATGGAACCACATAATATGTGGCCTTTGTGTCTGGCTTCTTACACTTTACCACAATAATGTTTTCAAGGTTCATCCATGTGTAGCATGTGTCCTTACTTCATTTCTTTTTATCCCTGAATAGTATTCCATTGTGTGGATATATGTGTTATTTATCCATTAATCAGTTATTGATATTTAAAATGCCCGGTGTCCATAAAAAATTGTTAGGCATACAAAGTAAAAGAAAGCATGGCCCATAATCATAATGAGGGAAAAAATTGTCAATTGAAACCCACCCTAAACTGACACAGCTGTTAGAATTAACAGATAAAGATAATAAAATACACATAACTGAATCTATGTGTTCAAAACACTAAGACGATACACAGAAGATGAAAAATTGAAAGACCCAAATTAAGCTTCTAGACATGAAGACTGCAACATGTGAGATACACTGAGTGGGGTTGACAACAGATTAGACATTGCAGAAGAAAATAATTAGCAAATTCAAAGATACAGCAATAGAAATGTTCCAAAATGAAATACAGAGAAAAAAGATATTAAAAAAAAATAAACAAAACAGCAGTGAGCTGAGTGACAGTTTCAGCCTAAAATATGTGTAATTGGAACCTCTGAAAAGGGAGGGGGACAGAAAAAAATTCAAAGAAATAATGGCTGAAACTTTCCAAATTTGATGACAACTATAATTCCACCAAGAATCTCAATAAAGGCCACATACAAGAAACATCAAGAAAATATGCCAAAACATAACACAATTGAATTGTTCAAATCCAGTAATAAAGATAAAAATCTTAAAAAGCAACTGGAGGGGGAAAAAGGCATGTAATGTTCAGAGGAACAGATAAAAATGGCAGTAGATTTCTCATTGGAAACAGTGCAAGCAAGAAGACAGTAGAGCAACATCTTTAAAGTATTACAAGCAAAAACTGTCAACCTAGAATTCTTTACCCAGCAAAAAAAAAAAAAAAATCTTTAAAAAATGAAGGCAATATTATTTGTCAATCAGTATGGAGGGACATGGAAAACATGCTAAGTGAAAGAAGCCACATACAATATGTGGTCCATATTTACTTATCTATTTTTCTTTTATTTATATTTACATGTATATTGCTCAGAATATGCAAATCTACAGGACAGAAAGTACATTGGCAGTTGCTAGGGTTGGTGTGGAGACAGGAAAGAGGGAAGACTGTTATCTAATGAGTACCAGGTTTCTTTTGGGGGTGATGAAATGTTCTAAAATAAGATTATGGTAATAGCTGCAGAACTATTTGAATATACTAAAAAAAAATCATTGAATTGTACACTTTTAGTGGGTGAATTGTATGGTGTGAAAATTATATCTCAATAAAGACATTAAAAAAATTTGAAGTTGAATAAAGATATTTTCAAACATGTGAAAGCTGAAATATTTCATAACCAGCAGATCTATAATATGAGAAATATTAAAGGAAGTCCTTCAAGCAGAAGGAAAAAAATTACAACTTATTTCTCATTGGAAACTATACAAGCAAGAAGATAGCACAGCAGTCATTTTAAGTATTAAGAGAAAAAAATCATCAGCATAGAATTCTAAATATAGAAAAAATATTTTTCATAAGTGAAGAGTGACAGAATTGGTAACTAATGGGTAAAAATGTAAGATTTAAAAAAATTATTTAAAACATCAGAAAAGATCATTGTTAGAGCAAAAATAATAAGAGAAAGGAACAATTATAAATATGAGAGCTGTTTTTTGTCAGATATAATATAAGCCAGCTATCCATTAACTGGTAAGGAAACAAAATGTGCTACATTGATGCACCAGCAATAAAAATAAATGAACTACTGATACATACTAAACACGAATGAACTTCAAAAATGTTATTCTAAGTAAAAAGAGACAGATTCAAAAGACTACATATTATGATTCCCTTTATGTGAAAAGTCTAGAAAAGGCAAATCTACAGAGACAGAAACCACATGAGTGGCTGCTTGTGGCTGGGGATGGGAACTGGGATTGATTGCAAACAAGTCAGAGGGGTTGCTGTTGTGTGTTTGAATGTTTTAGAACTGGTTTGTGGTGACTGTTTAAATTTACTAAAAGATTATTGACTTGTGCTCTGCTTTAACAGCAAAAGACTGGAAACAAAAGAACTGATAAGTAATGTAGTTGTATAATGGAATATCATACAGCAGTGGAAATGAGTAAACTAAGGCTACATGCATCAACATGGATGACCCTTACAAATATAATGTTGAATCAAGAAAGAAAGTTGTATAATATATGAGGTATGATTCCTCTCATATGTCTAAAACATGCAATGCATATATAGCATATAATATAGTAAAAGTGTAAAGACATGCATGGGAATATAATGATTAACACCAAGTTCATAATAGTATTTCCTCCATAGGGATAGAGAAAATTAAACAGAAGAGGAACTTAATCTATATTTGTACTGCTTTATTTCTTAAACTGTGTGACGTTCATAAGTGTGATGGTGAAATTTTATTTGTCAGCTTGCTTGACCAAGAGGTGCCCAGATATTTGGCCAGAATTATTCTGGGTGTTTCTGTGAGATGTTTTTGGATGGGATTAACATTTAAATCAGTAGACTGAATAAATCAGATTGCTCTCCCTTATATAGGTGGGCCTCATCTAATCTGTTGAAGGCCTGAATGAACCAGAGGACTGACCCTCCCCCAAATAAAAGAGCATTCTTCCTGCCTGACTGCCCTTGAACTGGGACACTGGCTTCCTCCTGAGTCTCAAACCCACTGACCTTCAGACTAGGGTTACACCTTCAGCTCACCTGATTCTCAGGCCTTCAGCCTCAGGTTGGAACTAAACCATTGGCTATCCTAGGTCTCCAGCTTGCCATCTTACTTGGCAGATCCTGAGGCTTGTCAGCCTCCATTATTGCCTGACCCAGTTCTTCATAATAAATGAATGAGTGAATACATAATATCTTATTAGGTCTGTTTCAGTGGAGAACCTTGACTGATACAAAAAGGTATGTTATATTATTTTCTGTACCTTTGGCATGTCTAAAATACTTCCCAATAAAATTTTAACAAATAAATAATGAATGAGTGCTAAAATATCAGATGCTATAGAGTTGGAGTGAAACGAGAGCTGGAAAATGCCTATTAGGTGTAGCTTTTAAGATGCCAGTGATGGCCTTTGCCGGAGCAGCTTCAGCGCCGTCCAGCGTGGAGGCCTCACGGTGATGGGAGCGGCACACCCTTGGCGGAGCAGCTGGGCCTTGAAGGAGGGCACTGGGCCTGCCACTAGAAGAGGGTGCAGGGCAGACGAAGGGGTTTAAGAAATGAGTGACTTCACTTCTCCTGCGGCTTCTATACTAATTCTGTTGGAATTATCAGTCATGACGCTCTTCTGGTCCCTGTGACTATTCCAGTAAAGATTCTGGAATCCAGTCTCCAGTTTCATCCTTTGGGTGTATGATACGATTTTTAAAATAGCAAACCACAAATGCAAATACTCTAGAAGTCAGCTTTCTTTTTTTTCCCCCCATCTTCATCTCCTAACTCAGCTTTCCAAGTAGTGGTTTCCCAAAGAGCATCATACCCCTCTCTCAGGGAAAGAAAGAAATTACATTCACGATGATCACGTTGTAGCCCACATTAAGGGGGAACATTAGACCCACAATAAAGTAAGCTAAAAGCTCAGGAGAGCTCTGCAATGAAATAAGAAATGAGAGGGAGAGAGGACTTTCTTTCTTTTCTTCTTTTCCTTCCTCGCTCCCTCCCTCCCTCCCTCCTTTCTCTCTTTCTCTCTTTCCTTGGGTTGAGTGGTGGGCCTTGGCCGAAGGGCTATTGCTGATGGTTTCCCAACTTAGGTTCAAGGGGATTGGCAGCAGGGAGTTTTCCAAGCCACAGAAGCTTTCAGGACAAGCTGCTAGTCTGTCTCACTCCGCCCAGAAACTCAGTCTGGGTTTTATGCTGATTTCTCGGTCTCATCAAAGGAGCTCCAGATGAGATTCTGAACTGGTCTTTTTCTGCCTGCCCTTCCCAGACGGATTGCACAGTTTTTCCAATACTCTTATCCTCCGTGGGACCTCCTGGTGGCTGCAGAAGCAGAGACGCCAGCAGGGAGCAGCAGTGTCTCACATCTGGCCTGGAGCCGCCTGCCCCTTGTTTCTGCCTCTCCTGGCACTGCCAGGGCTGATGGGGAAGAGCCCTTCCTGCTGGCGCCGTGGCAGCACACTGAGCACCGCTGGCTCCGGTTGCTTCGCCTGGGTGTGGAGTGGACCGGGGAAACAGAGACATGCTCATTCAAGGACTGACGTGGGTGTGGGTGTACAGTCCAGACATCAGCAGTGCCAATTCACCATCTGGGTTTCTGCTGGGAGGTTTTTATGTGTATTGGCATGTGCTTTGCATTGTGTAGGTCTGGATGTCAGGGGACGTGTGCCTCGGATTTGCCTTGTGGAAGTTTTCTCCCAGACCTGGGATTCCTGGAGGCGCTCAGTACCCATGCTGCCCATGAAGGTCACTTGGCTCCCCGCCGCTTAGAGAGGCATTTGCGCAGCGCTCCCACGATGCCGGCCCCGTCCACGGCCCCGCGCATGCTCAGGGTGGAAAGGGAGGCTCCCAGGGCGGCCATCTGCAGAGCCAAGGTCTCTGTGGCCCAAGCAACAAAAGGGCACATTTCCAGCCTCAGCCTCATCCTTGGCCCCACGGCCAGCCTTCTCCCAGCTCTCATTCTCTTTGACCCCTCTGGTCATCACAGCTCAGCCCCACAGCACCCACTGCCTCGCCAGGATTTCTAGATGGACCCCATCCCAGACGTCTGCCTTCTCCATGCTCCTCAGTTTCCCGGTTTTATGGGGTGGCCAGAGGACCGATGAGGGCCTGGGGGACTGTCCAGCTGGAAGCACCTCTGGGCTGGAAGAGGGCCCCAGTCTGTAGCTGAGACTTGCAGGGACCTTCCAGGCAGCTTGCATGCACTGCTGGGATGGGAGGATACCGTGCCTTTCCACCTGCCTTTGGAAGGCAGGACTTGAGCAAAGCTTGGGCACCTGGCCTGCTTTCCTAGGAGTAGAGTTACGGCAGCTGATCTAGGCAACAGGTGTGGGCTCCGAGGGGCAGCTGCTGCGGAGCACATCTGTACCCAGGGCAGAAGGCTGCTGCGGCAGCAGGGCCTGCCAATCATCCACCCTCCCCAGAGCTGGGGGAACCGTGCTGACAGCACCAGGGGGTGAGATAAATGTGGAGAAACTGGGATCAGCATTCACAGAGCACTCTTCTCCTAGAGATCCCCAAGTGAGACCCTTGCCAGGTTGCCCCAAAGTCACCCTCGCTGGCTCTGCTTGGGAGTTGAGGCCTGAGTCCTCCTCTTCTGTCCTGCTGCCCAGCCCTGCGGCTGCAGCCAGCTCCTCTCCCGTCCTGGCTGGCTTAGCTCAGCCCTTTGCAGGACGCAATTCAGAATCCTGGCTCTTAGTGGCTCTCCCAGAAAACTGAGAAGGAAGAACTTGAAAGAATGGCTCTTTACACATGTAAACTTTAGTGCTCAAACCACAGAATCAGTTCAAGGGAAGGGGGAAAGTTTGGGGTCTCCCAGGCTGTCAGGCTGTGGGTCCAATGCTTTACTTACATCATCTCATCAAATGCTCCCAGCAGCCCTGCCAGAATCATTTGTTTCAAAGGTTTTGGTCACACAGTTATGATGCCGTGATTCTGAGGCTTGATTGCAGCCAGAGCTTATACTTCACCCACCGGGCACATTGCCTGAAACCTCTCATTCTCTGATAAATCCCACTCAGGGCCCCAGCGCTTCTTCCCTGGGGAGGGACTTCCCTGTCTATCCCCACCTGATCCCTTTCTGCTCACCTCCACCGAAGTCAACTCTGCAGCCTTCATCAGCAGGTTCATTTGACAAGTCACAGGCCTATCAGCGCCCCCCCACCCACGGCGCTGTCACCCAGCACCTATCCTCTCGTCTTTGGGTTTCCTTGCCCAACATCCCCTTCCCCATGTCCAGCCTCAAGCCCTGTCACGGCCTGAACCCCTACCTCTCTACCTACCACTCAGAGGGTCCCCATTTCACACTCTTCCCCCTCTCAAGACACTTCTTAGTGTTTTAAAAATATTTGTTGCCATAAGAAAATGTTCACAGGTATATTAGGAGTATCTTAACATTTTGTCATTGTTTAAGTAATATATGAATATATTCTCCTTGTAAAGCACCTGCAGCCATCAAACATACAGAAAAAATAAACAACTCCCTTGATGACTCTCCAGCAGTAATCATGGCTCAGTTTAAAGTATCTTCCTAGATTAAAAAAATAGTATTTGTACACAGGTATATGTACACATTGAAGTATATAATTTTGTGGGGCATGTTTGATATAAATTAAATCACACTGTGCAAATTGCTTTTCAACTTTTACTTGTCTTAAGTCTCAATTTAAGGTCCTATGACTATATCATCTACATATATAGTTTGTATGTATGTGTGTGTGTGTGTGTGTATACATACACACACACACTTTTGTGTAATTTCTGGGTGGATTAACATTATTCCTTACTGGGACCTTAAGAGTCTAGCTTGGGCTCAGCTCCCTGTCCCATAGGCAAAACTGGCTACATAATTTATGAGGTCCAGTGCAAAATAAAAATGTGGGATCCCTTTTTAAAAAAAATGAAGAACTTAAAGAAGGCAACAGCAGAGCATTAAACCAAGCAGAGGGTCCTGTGTGACTGCCCAGGTCACACGCCCAGGAGGCTGGCCTGCCTATGAGCTCTACAGGGGCTGGTTGTGTCCTGGATTCTTTGAGTCAATACATCTCCTGTTCTGGACATTCCTGCCTCAGCCTCCACACGGAATTTTATCCCTTGATTCTGCACTCAGGCTTCCCCAGCATCCTCTGCTCCAAAGCCAGAGTGCTGGGCATTCTAGCTGCAGGACAAGCAAACTCCTGGGGTGCATGCCTGCCAGTCAGCACTTGTCTAAAGGCACCGATGAACAGGAGGGCTAGACAATGACATCCCTGTGCCGTGGGTGAAAAGTCCCTTGGGAGATAAGAGAACACTGAACTACCAACCACGAGACCTGGGTTTCAGTCCCAGCCCCGACACTGAATTTGCTGTGTGTCCTCAACTGGCAAGATGCTTAACATCTTGGCATCCTAGTTAATTTATATGGTAAAGAAGAGAATGGGATTAACTAATCTTTAAGACCGTTTTCAGTTCTGAAAGTCTATGTTTAAATGACTACAGTGATAATAACTCACATAGCTTGAGCATTTACCATATGCCATTTGTATGCCATTTAATGTTCACAACGATCCTATTAGGCAGGCATTGTTATTCCTGTTTTACAGATGAGAGAGTAGAGACTCAGATTCAAACATGCTGACTGAAGGAGAAAACATTTTGAGGTGACAGAAATGCTCTAGAACTTGGTTGTGGTGATGGTTGTAGAACTCCATAGGTTTACTACAAATCACAGATTCATACACTTACAATAGGTGAATTTTATACTATGTAAATTGTACCTCAAAAGAGCTGTTAAGAAGAAAGAAACGTAGTGGTGCTAGTAAGTGATAGAGCCCTGCACTGACCTCACAGTGCTGCTGAAGTACACGTTTCCTCCGCATATACACAGCACTTGACAACATGGACTCAGGAGCCAGACTGCCTGGGTTCAAATCCCAGCTCCAGCACTTACTGGCTGTGAGCTTCAGGCAAGGCATTGGCCTCAGTTTTGTCACCTATAAAATGGAGATTAAAATGATGCTGCCTCAGTGAGCCTTAAAGGGTTAATACATGCTAAGAGCTTAGACTGGCAGATGGCCCCCAGCAAGTGGTCTGTAAGTAAGGACAACTAACTTCCCCAGGACTGCTATAGCCAGAGCCAGCCTTCTTAAAGGGGAATGTTTCTCCTTGCCAACCCCATTTCTACCCTCCTGGCCCCTTAAAGAAACACCTCTCTTGAAAAGCCATCTTTGGAAAAATACTGTGATGGCTTTCAGCACATCTCACTTCCTGGCAACCGAGAGATCGGGAGCAACAGCATCTTCCCGATAAGGCAGTGACTCGCTCCCTCCTGTAAAACATTCAGTCCTGTGCCAGCTCTTCCCCACACACACTCTCTCCCAGGCCCTCACCAGCTCAGCCACCACAGAGGGCCCTTCTGAAAGGGGGCCCTGAGGCCTGCGGGGCCACAGCTGGGTGCAACTGCCTTGCCCACGCCCCACCCCATACCACTGGCATGAAGCCCCTCCCTGTTGATGACGAAGCTAGAAAGGACAAGGGTTATTAGTGGACAGTCAGGTTTCTATCACTCAAAGATGAGTTTTCAAGCCCTGAGCCCACAGCCTTAGTGAATGTGACTTGGATGGGGAGAAGGGGTGGGGAGGGGCCAGGAGGAGTGAGGAGGGGAGGGGCCAGGAGGGGTGGGTATGGTTGACGAGGGGTGAGGGGAGATGAGCTGGTGCTGTTTAATAATCACAGGTCTGCTTAAACGTGCAGGGCACTCTGTCAGCCGTTTTCTCCGTCGCCTCAGTGACTACTCCCCCGAGCCTTGGTAGGTGGCAGTGGTGGCTGTCCCCTGGGTGTCAACACCCCCTCCCACTGACGGGCAGAGGTGACGCTCATCAGCAGGTGACTGGATCACGGCCTGGACGCGGGCCCCCTGATGCTATGCCCAGTATTTTTCCACTGTGCTTGGCAGGAGGAAGTCAGACTCCACCTCAGAAGCTCTAGGACATTTATTAAATGTTCACAAAAATGAAGCAATGTGCTGTCTTCATATCCCTGCCGAGGGCCTTCCGAAGTGCCACGGAGGCCCTGAGCCAGAGGGCCCGAGGGCAGAGGGCCGCTCTGCGGGCCACGTGGAGGAGAGGACGCTGGCTCGGCCAGACCCTCCAGGCCCCACGTCAGAGAGCCCGAGCAGCAGGAACAAGTTAGCATTGGTCTGCAGACCTCCCGGTGGCAGGAAAACAGGCAGACCCGCAAAGAAACCAGGCCGGGCCTGAAAATGTCACTCACTACGCTTTCTGGGGCTCCCAAAGCCTTCATCTCAAGCCAGGTCTGAGACTTGATGGGGGTGACAAGGCTCCCAGGCTGGGCTGATTTTTTAAAACCCATTTGTCACATTGACGGTAATCCTCTTGCTAACAATCTCCTGCCCTGAAGCAGGATTGGCTCTAAGCTGTGGGTGGAAGCAGGGGACTGTGGGGTTTTAAGGAGTCTCAGTAAGGTCAGCAAGCTCTGGAGGCCCCCTTCCCAGTGAGTGTGGGGGGGAGGGTACGTTGAGCCAAGGGTCCTCCTCCAGTGAGCCTGAATCTCAGTCCCCCCATTACCCACCATTCACTCCCTAGCACCCTCTGGCTGTCTATACTTCCCCCTCCCCATAGCCAGGCCCTTGCCTGTACTTATTGATTTTCACATTTAAGGAAAATCCATTTGCTTGATTCAGAGCAACTGAGTCATCACTGTGTTCAGAGGAAAACCACTCATAAAGTAGGCACTTGGCAGAGGCCGCTTCTGGGATGGGCGGGGTCACTGCTTCTTTCCCAGAGAGCAGTCTATCCGTAGTCTCCTCTGGCTTCTCCTCTCTGCTGCTTTGTCCTATCAATCTACTCTTTCAGGAGCCTTCGCATCTGCCTTTCACCCCAACCAGACGGGCCTGTTCATTCCCTGCCTCCCAAGCTGCCCGCATGCTGTCATGTCTATGCATACATCCTTCACCGTTGGCGGGTTTGTGATAGGGACTTTTGGGGCAGGGGAGGAAGGACTTGTATGATCAGCCATTCACAAACGGGAGAGAAATACTGATTGTACATGCTGATGGAAGAGATTTAACCCTCACAAAATAACAGCATTGGACTTCCGTCCCATTCTGGATAGGACCCACGGAACTCACTATTCCAACATTTCCAGTGTGGGCAGGGCCCTGTGTTCAACTTCACAATGGGTCAGGGGGCAGTTCAGTCTCTAATACTGGTTTGCAATGCCAACATGTGTGATCCTCAGTCCCTGGGCCAAGAAGGGCCAAGGAGCTCAGCCAGCCCATTCTGTGAGCCCTCAGAAAAACACTGCTGTTTCTTAAAGCACAGGCGACTGTGAAAAGCAAGAAAGGATTCCAGTCAGCACATCTCAGAATGCCAAATCGTATGCAAAGTTGTAGGACTCACAGATCAAAATAACAGCTAATGGTTATCGAGTACTGCCAGACACTACTCCAGATGTCACCTGTGTTATCACATTTAATCCTCCCTACAAGCTTGAGATAGCAACTGTCACCCATTTCACAGATGAATAAATTAAGGTTAAAGAATCAGTGAGTGGTTAAAGAATCTGTTCAGGTTCCTATGGCTTGTAAGTAGTGAGCCAGGGTGTGAACCCAGTCAGTCTGCCTTAAGAACCCATACTTTCGGCTGATACACACACGGGGCAAAGGACTCTTCTCCATGTCCCTCTGGGATGGCCCACCTGCCCCACCAAATAACTCATTCCCTTTGGAGACATAAACCATATACAAATCCTTTTCCTGATCAGATAACTTCTTCGATGTCACTGCTACTCAGCTGCCTAGTGTGCCTGTATCACCCCCTTATGTCCACAGCCACTGTGATCTGACTGGCTAGCTGGAGTGGGGCTCAGGCGGGATTCGGGAATCTGCTGGCGACTGCTCCCCACTGGCCCACATTGCTGGGGAGGCATTCGGAGACCTCCCTCCCAGAGAGTGGGCGTTTTTGCTTTCTATCCTCAACTCCCAAGCGCTGGAGATAAATCTGTCCTTGGGATTGTTGGCTGCAGCTGGGGAAGTCTCTGGTCCCGATTTGCTGGGTCCTTGGCCACAGCTACCCCCTTTCTCCCACGGAATTCAAAACCCGCTCCAGAAGCACAGGCCACCCGACTTCGTCCTGCCCTTCCTGCAGAGCCTGTAAGGTCCCAGGCCAGGAGGCAGGGATGCGGGTGGAATCCTCGCACTGCAAAGAGGCTGCCCTAGGTTCCCGCAGAGGACCTCCTTCCCACTCACTCTCTTCGGGTCTTGTCGTGTCCTTGCTCCCTTCTTCCGCTCCCACGACCCTACAAGAGGCGGGGGCAGAATGAGGAAGGTGGGAAGAAGTTATGTATTTTACTGAGCACCTACTATTTGCAGGGCACTTGCTGGGACCTCTCCTGTTCTCGGCTCCCAAAAGTCCCAGCTCAGAACCGGTACAGAGGAAGGAAAGGGGCGGAGTCAGAGCGGGGAGAGGCCGCTGGGCGGTCTGTCTGTCCCCTTCCCCTAAAGGACGGCGGGGCTGCTGCAGCCAGAGGGTGTGTGTGGGAGTGGGAGGCGGCCGGGCCTGGAAGTGGAGGTGGCGGGTCCCTGGGCAAGGAAAGGCTTAATTGTGCAAGGGCTTCCTGCCCTGCCCGCCCGCCCGCAGCCCCAGCCCCACCACCGATCAGCCGGCTTTCTGCGGCCGGGGAGGCGGGACGGGAAGGCAAAGGCAGGAAAGGGTTACGGGAATAGCTCTCCAATGACAAAGTCTGGAAGGGACCCATGCCTCCGCCCCTCTGCGGGTTAAACGGGCACAGAGCAAGGGGAGGGAGGCGGGGGCGCCCCGAAGCAGAGCCCTCCCGCCGCCCCCGGCCGCCGCGCGCTCCCCTCCCCGGGCAGCGGTCGGGCCGCCGGCGTGTGCCTGGGGCAGCGGGTCACGAGGCTCCGCCCCCGGCCGCCCGGCCCCGGGGACGCACTTTGTTCAGGATGCCGCCTCCCTCCGCATTGTGGGGCCGGGGCCGGCGGCGGCCCTAGTGCGAGCCCGAGGCGGGAGCGCGCAGCCACGCCGAGACCCGTGCGCGGGGTGGACGCGGCCCCAGAGCCCCGAGAAACTTTCCTCTCGCGAGGAGCAGGCCCCCGGCCCGGCGCCGCTCGGGATGCGCCCCTCTGCGCGGCGGCGGCGCGGACCCGGAGCCCGGGAGGGCGCGCGCGCCGGTGAGTGGCCCGCGCGGGGTCGTCGCGGGAGGGTCCCCACGTCGCGGGGCTCGGCCGGCAGGTCGTGCGGGGCCCGGGGAGGCGAGCGTGGTGCCCGAGGGAGGCTGCGGGCTGGGCTCGCGAGAGGCGCTGGCAGAACAGCGGAGGTGCTGGCGGCTTCCGGGGAAGGTGTGTGCCTTGATGTCCCTACGGGACTGCGCGTCTGGTCCGGGCGTTTACTCACTCGGGGCTACGCAACTCCAGCCCTTCTGAGGCACAGATTCCCTTTCTGTGAAATACCTGAAGTTTAAAGTGCGTTGTGGTCCTATCATCAGAGGCACCAAGTGCTACGGCATCCCACACCCTTACCCACATCTCTCATCCCAGCGGAGCAGCCGGGGCAGGTGACCTTGCCGGGTTGTCCCAGAAAATGCCCCCTGGGCCCCCAGGAGGCGCTGAGAAGCGCCCCCGCGCCAGGCTCCCTGAGGTTGCCCTCTTTGGCTCCCGCCAGGAGACGGGAGGAGCGGGCAGCAGAGGCTGGGTGAACGCCCCGAGCTCACCTGAGAGCCCCCGCCGCCTGGGCCCCTGTGGTCCCTTCTAGAATCCTCAGAGCCGGCAGAAGCTGGGCATAGGATAAAGAATCAGCCAAGTCCGCAGCGGGCAGAGGGGAGGCAGGATCCGGGCAGGACGCAAATGGTGGGTAGTGGGGGCCGTGTGCGGGGGTGACGTCCACCCAGCAGAGAGGGTTCCTTGTGCCGTGGAGCCGCACACAGGAAAATCAGCTGGTGAGTCAATGGGACTTTGTTAGGAGAGCCACAGGGCGCAGCTGGCGCCGGCTTAAGGGAAGCACCCGGATCCCCCCTTGATAACGTGCTGTTTATCTGGCTTCCTGTTTCAGTGGTTGGGATACCATTGGCTTGTTCAAATTCAATGCCGAGCAGCCTGCGGCCTCGTTCGCTCTGCGGAAGCAGGGGCTTGTCGGCGTTTTCGTCTTGTGGCGTGCCTTGTTCCCGAGCAGTTAACTTGGTGTCGCCAGCGCAGTCACTTATAATGGGGCAGCCGGTTCTTCACACCAAGAACGCCTCCCCAAGTAGGCGGAGCTGTCGCTCCAGAGACCCTGGCTCCCTTTCAGAACTGAGACCCATGTGATTGCAGCCTGCTTACGAATTTTTTTATCCTGCCTTGAATTTTGGCTGGTGTGTCTTTGGGATTAAACAGGGAAAGGAGACCAAATAGCTGTGACTGTGGATTTCCTCCCCTAAGAGAGCTTTGTAATGTTATATGCTTTCACCACTAGATCCTGTGACTCCTGGGAGGGGCAGACTTCAGTTTAGGGAAGTTTTCAATCACTTGGTAGTTCTGTGTCAGCCTGTGTTGCCAAGCATCTGGATGATCAGAGAGCAAATGATTTCTTACCTCTCTGTCTTGGTTTTCACTTCTGTAAAATGGAGCTGGAGAAAGTTGCTACTGCTGGAGGAACAGAGAAGGTTTTTCACATCTGTGCTCCAGCCTCTGGGGCCATATCCTGAACTTAGACCCTCCTCTAAACTTCACAAATAGATCTGAACTGCCTTAGGGCAGGTTTCACATTCTAATTCACTGTTCAGACATTTGGGTATTTGTGCACACTCCTTATCTCCCTGTGAATGCCTTCCGGCCAGATACCCTGTCTGACCACCCACAACACCCAGCACATACTAAGGCACTTTTTATAAATGCTTGCTGAATTAATAAAATTGGAAAAATTCTAAGTACCACCCAGAGGCCTCCAGTCCAGCCCAGGGCCCATATATTCATTCTTTGGGAATTGTTTGAATTGCCTCCACCTTCCCTCTCCCCTTAAACGTGGTCCATAATCAGCTTGATTTGCCCACAGGTGGGCAAGCTGTAAGCATTTGGGCCTTTCCTGGGACCTCCTTGGGAAGCTCTGGCCTCAGACTGGAAACAGGGATGCTGTTTTTCCTTCCCTTGCTAAATCTGGCCCGCTCCTGAGTCCTTGTGAGCCTCAGGTCAGCTTTGGCCCTGCAGAAAAGAATGGTCTAGAGTCAAAAATCTCCTATCCATCTTTAAAAGTTCATCTCTCTCTTTTCATCTTTCCATTTTCTATCAATGTCAGTTCCCTCTTTTAAAGTTCTTTTGAATTCTTAAAGAGTTTGGCCTTTAGAAAAATGAGAATGTCAAAGTCAAAAGGATCTCTTCCCCTCCTCACCCCTGGGCTGCCTTCCCCCACTTTACAGACCAGAATCAAGGCCACAGAAGGCGGGGAGGGGCCCAAAGCTGCACAGCTGGGGAGCTGCAGACACCAGCCCAGAGGCAGGTCTTCTAGTTCAGGGCTCAGTCCCTCTCAACACACCCAGTCTTGTACTCAGAAGGGTTCTCTGCTCACATTTCCATCCGTAGATCTCAGAGAGGTCACTTAGCTTATTGGCAAGAGAGAGGAACAGAGACGGGGTACGGAGGGTTATCTCTGGTGGAACCAACTACCAGCAATGAGCGTCTCTGCAACATGGAGAACCGAGAGATGTGGCAATCCTTGGCAGACCCTTCATCGTTCTGGCCCCTAGTCACAAAACAATAATAAAAAACACTTCTAGTTCCTTCTTCAACTGAAGGAGAAAAAAACCACCAAATTTTCAAGTGAAAAACACCCTTAGTGAACAGTTTCCTGGGCCTAATCTTCTCCCTCAACCTCCTAGGAAGGCTGACTCAGGCCTGATTTCCTCTGAAGGGCCTGGGATTTCACTTCCCAGCTTCCTGTGACTCTTGAGATGTGGAGAAAGGCAGGCTGGCTGGGCTTGGGCTGCTCTGACCTGCCTGTGGATGTCGTTCTGCTTACGCACATCCTGTGAAGTCTATACTAGCATCCCCATCAAATCTATTTGCTCTGCTTGATTTTAGTATGAGATGCACTAATATGCATGAAAAATTAAAGGTGCTGATGCAGTGCCTCAAGCAAGTGACCATTAAAAACAAGTTATTTCCATGCCAAAGGAGTATGATTGCTCTGGTGTCTAGTTCAAATGCTCTGAAAGCTTTTGCGAATGGGATTGTTTTCTTAATTTCCTTTTGGAATTGTTCATTGCTGTTGTAGAGAAACACAGCTGATTTTTGTGTGTTGATCTTGTACCCTGAAATTTTGCAGAATTTGTTTATTCTGGTAGCTTTTTTTGTGTTTGGATTCTTTGGGATTCTTTGGGATTCTCTGTATATAGGATCATGTCAACTGTGATTAGTTTTATACGTTCCTTTCCAATTTGGATGCCTTTTATTTCTTTTTCTTGCCTTATTGCTCTGGCTAGAACTTCCAGTGCTACATTGAATAAAAGTGGAGAATGGGCATCCTTGTCTTGTTGCTGATCTGGAAGGGAAATTTATAGTCTTTCCCCATTGAATATGATGTTTACTGTGGGTTTTTCATAAATGCCTTTTATTGTATTAAGGAACTTCTCTTCTATTCCCAGTTTTTTACCATGAAAGGTGCTGGGTTTTGTCAAATGCTCTGTTCTGTGTCAGTTGAGATCATCATATGTTTTGGTACATTATGTTGATTGTTTTCCTTGTGTTGAATTACCCTTATGTTCCTGGGATGAATCCCTCTGAAAGCATTTTTTTTTAAATCTGTATAATTTCTTTCTTTCATTTAAAAAGACTGCAGAAAATTTGACAAAGCACTAACATTCTACAATGGTCAATGCATGTTTATTATATTTTTCTTTATAGTTACTATACTTTAAACATCAAAAATATTTTACTGTGGTAAAATATATAGAACATACAATTGGTCATTTTAACCACATTCAAGCAAACAGTTCAGTAGCACTAAATACATTCACATTGTTGTATAACCATCATCACCATCTATCTCCAGAACTTTTTCATCCTCCCAAACTGAGGCTTTGTACCTCTTAACACTCACTCCCCGTCCTCCACTTCCCAGCTCCTGACAACCAGCATTCTGCATTGTCCCTGTGAGTTTATGGAAAGCTTGTAATAGCTAGAAAAGTCAGGACTTTGAAACATGGAAGGGTTAAAGGACCTCCCCATCCAGAGGAAAGTCCTAGAGGGATTTTGATTTTGATTTTGATCTTCGTGACATACAATCTCTCAACAACTGCCCCCATGTCAGAGACTTGACTGGTGCAGGTATAAAGATGAACTGCAGGTGTAGAGATGGTCATTAAGAGGCTCATTGGGCACCAAGATCAGCATTGGCTAGAGGTTCATTTTCTGTAGGTCTTCCATCTTGGCTGGACATTAGAATCACCTGAGGAGCTTTTAAAAATCACTGATTGCTGGGCCCACCCCAAGAGGTCCAGCTTCATGTGGCTTGGAATGCAGCTCCAGTGTGTCATGTTCCAAGCTGCCTCCATGTTCTGACACACAGGGAGGGTTGGTTACAGCTACACAGTGGCTGAGCTGATTTACTCCCTGGAAACTTTGACTGGTCCCAGCTTTCAGTGATGGAATTCCCTCCCCATATGGACAATAAATACTGGCACATTTTACATCCTTCCCTTGATTTTAGAATCCATTTATAAATAGAGTAAATACCAACTTGTGTGGAATTCAGCTTTCAAAGTTGGTAAGACCCTTAACTGTCATGTAGCCCTATTTTTTTCTCTTCCAGAAACATCAGGCCTCTTTAAAATATCCCCACCAGGGCCATCCAGCTTGGACACCTCTGTGTCTGGGGAAAACCCAATAATGGTTTGCTGAAGTCATCGTATTCATATTTGGACAGCTCTGTCCTTCAGAGTTCTTCCTTGTGTTAATCCATCACAGGTGTGACTTCAGTCCACTGGTGAAAGATACCAAAAGGTGAATGGGCTTCACCAAAATGCATCTGCAAATAAAATGGGAGATACTCAAAATAAACCATGCATAATAAGCATAATTGCCCTGCCCAGTGACAGCCTTTCAATATTTGGAAACAGCTACCATGTGCCTGCCCTATCTTTTCCTCTCTGCTCTCAGCAACCCTATTTTAGATCTTCATTGGATGTGTTCTCAAGTATTTTCCGGAAAGATATATAATGTCATAGCAAGAATTTGGATCACGAAATGAGTCAGACTTGGAGTCAAGGTGCAAGTCTTGACTTTGCCACATGACGTCCTTAGCGCATGGTAAGTGTTCAGCAAATGTCAGCCATTGAAGTCGTACTAGCCACACCAACACTGGAATGGCTTTGTGTGACCTTGGGCAGGCCTGGAATCTCTTAGAGAGTCAGTTTCTTCAGGAAAAGTTGCATGACAATGCCTTACTCATGAAACAGTATTTCCTAACTTGTCTGATCTTAACAACCTCCACACAGTGATTCCTCCAAGCTGGCAAGTTCAGGAAACACAGGCAGAGTGACTGTGCAGATCAAGTAAGACCCTTGGATCCCAGGGTGTTCAGCGAGTGATTTCAGTAAATGCCAAATTTCCCCCTCACCCTCCTCACTGCACCAGTTACCTTTAGAACAGTTTGTCGCCGTTTGAATGTGTTGTGTCCTGAATGAAATGCAGCCCTCCAGGTACGAGCTTACTGGCACGGACCGTTCACAGGCAGACCACCTTTTATCAGGCAGAGCAGCTTTTTTTTCCGATCCGTAGATCGCCCTGAAAACCTGCGAGCAGGGCTGTCAGGGAAGAGATGGGGACCTGGAGGCAGAAAGAAAGGGGGGGTCTGACCGCAGCTCTGGCCTCTTCCTCTTTGTTGTGGAGTTGTTTCATTTTGTTTGGGGTCCCCTGATTTTCTGTAGACATGCAGGTATGGCAGAGAATAGGTCCCCAGTAGGTGATTGCTGCTGTCTGTCACCATGCCTCTTCCCAGCTCATCGGTGCAGGTAATTGAGTTGACAGGAAGGAGTGTCTGGTTCCGGGTGATGCAGAGATACACCAACTGCTTTGCTTTTAACAAAGGAGCAGCAGCTGATGATACTCCATGGGGGGGCCCCAGTCGGGGCCCCAGCCGGCTGCTGTCTGCCTTAGCTTTCCTCTGGGGCAGCTCTGTGTAGGCGCCCAGCCCTCCCTCCCTAAAGCTTCAGAAGGAGAACTCCATTGCGTGGGCACCCCCATACCACTGGGCCCCCAAAATCTGCATGCTCCCCATCACCTCCTGGGCATGGTCAGCTTTACAAGGAGCTTTAAGATGTCCACCAAGCTATCCCCTGTCCCTGAGCAAATTCCCTGGGGAAGGGCTACATGACAGGTGAGGTGCTTTCCAACATTGCAAGGTTTCTTTTCCCCTGCAAGGTTTTATTTTGAAAAATGTCACATTCATGTTTTTCTTATGAAACCTTCGTAAGAGTATATATCAATGATACCTTAATAAAAAAAAGTCACATTCAGATTTTCCAGTTGTTCCCCAGATTCCCTTTAGAGGGCGCTATGCATTTCTCAACCCATAGCCTGCTAGGTGAGGGGGCCTGAACTGTGGTTTTCTCTCCAGAAAGAGAGAAATGACACGTGATCACCTACATTTGGAGAAGGCAAAGACTTCCGTTTTATTATTTCATTTAATCTTTTCAACCACTTGGTGAGATCAGGCCTAGCTTTCTCCCCATTTTACTGGTGAAGAAATTGAAGTACAGAGAGTTACGTAAGTAGCACAAATAGTACGAGTCCTTACCATTCCCTGCTGTGTGTTACATAATAATTATAAAAAAATGAGCTCTCATAGGTACGAAAAGCCTTCGAAGTGCCATTCCTGTTCCTTGTCCTCTTCATCTTATCTTTCGAGGTATTGGGACCTGCCCTCCTGCCCCCATTTAGCAGTGAAGAAAGTGAGGTCGAGACGCTGCAAGGCTCTAGTTTTGAACAGTATTTACAGAGTCGAGATAATGTAGGTGACATTTACCGGCATTGAGTTTGGTGTAGTATACATGGTGTTTATTGGTAAAGCTCAATGCGGTTGCTTGTAGTCGCTGGGCCGGCTGCACATGGCAGTTCCGGATGAAGGTAGATCTGATTGCAGGCGAGGTGGGGAGCGGAGGTGAGGGTGCCCTGTACTCTCATCTCACACAGAGGGGATTAGACTGAGTCTGTTAAAGGGCTACAAAACAGGAAACCCAATGTTAAGATTAAAGGAACTAAAATATTGGGAGGAAGAGAAGGAGAGAGATGGGTTTAATGTAAGTGACCCTTTGTTATTTTCAATAATTTGTCGGGTAGTGGTAAATACTGCCAAAGGTGACAAAACAAGGGATAAAGTTGTTAGTACATTCTCTAGAGTTAGGTGGGTAGGACCCCGACAGAATGAATGACAACACTGTCTGGGCAATAGGTGGGGCTGGGAAGAGGTGGGACAGGAAACTGTTGCTTGTTGTTATAAGGTCTTCTGTACAGTTTGATGGCGACCACCCATAATAGTCATGAGAAAGGCAGGCTTTGAATCCAGATATCCTGTCTTCTAAACACAAAGGGGGCACAGGACAAACAGCCTGGCCCTGGGGAAGCTTCTCTACAGTGCTGAGCCCAACAGACCCAGGGCATCACCTTATGGCCTTGGTGCCCCCTGGTGTGCTTGCCCACAGAGGGCCCCAGGACCCAGCTGCTGGAGAGGATGCCCCACCCCACGTCCCACACCCCATGTCCCACAGGAAGTGTTAATAGTTTTGTTGTACAAATTTTTAAAGATTTTTATGATTTTGCTCTTCAAAGTATTTGAACACTGGTGACTCATTTCTTACTAAGGTTGACCCTTGAACAATGCAGGGATTAGGGGTGTTGACCCCCGGTGAAGTTGAAAATCCAAGCATAACTTTTGACTCCCCCAAACTTGACTACTAATAGCCTACTATGGACCAAAAGCCCACTGAACCTAAACAGCTAATTAACACATACTTTCATGTTATATGTATTACATACTGTATTCTTACAATAAGCTAGAGGAAAGAAAATGTTTTTTAAATTGTGGAAAATCTCCAAAAAATTTTCCATTATGGTTTTTGAAAAATATCTGCATATACATGCAATTCGAACTGATGTTGTTCAAGGGTCAATTGTAACTTAAAATTGGCTGTTACTTGGTAACCCTGAACATAAGCAGAAGTTACCACAAAGTGAGAACAATTTTACCTACACGTTATTTTCAAATATAATGAATTCTTATGAAAACTGAATTTAAGTCTAGATGCACTTGACACAATGTTAACATTTTATGGATGTTTAATCAAACCTTCATTAATTTAAATTTTGCAGTTTTAAGTTGGTATTTTGGAACCTATAGTTTTTTGTTCTGTAGACCTCTGAAAAGTTCCACGGCCCTGAGCTTTCTGTCCTAGGAATAAGTTGGGTGGGTGGTGAGCCCCCAGGAGATCTGTGTGAGTGTGAGACCCACACCATTGTGGGGCAGTCACGGTCTGAGTTTGAGAGTAGAGCTGGGCTGGACTGAAGTCCCTAGACCCAAACCCCTTCCTCCCCTCTCAGGCCTTTACAGTGGAAGGTCCTGTGGTTCAGTGTACGAGTTACTGACTGCTTCCACATCCAGCATTATTCAATCTTCATGGCAACCCTTTGCGGGGTCAGGACAAACATTCCCCTTTCTATAGACAGTGAAAACAGGACTCAGACGGGCTGGTTAACTTACCCAAAGCCACACAACTTCAGAAAATCAAGCGGGTTACCCTGACCCCTGATCTTTGCGATGTACCCCATGGCCATATACAGCAGAGAAGGGTGGCATCTTGAATGGCCTCTGGATCATAACTGCAGATGTCATATCTGTTGTGCAGATACAGAAATTCCATAGAGTTTTTATTATGAATTTGGCTATTGCATTTATTTTGACAGGTCCTTATGATTTGTCTTTCAATACAAGCTTCTTAAAAGTACACTGTCAATTTTATCGCTCCTGCTAATTTTACCCAAAGGAACCATGTGAAAGGTGTTATATTTGGAGTTCTGTTTCTCATTTTCCCCTCAGAGTTGAAAATAACTGGCAATCCATTAAAACTCTCTCACTTTTTAGCTGGTCTGGACCTCCCACTATACTGGTCCTTCGCTGTTTCTCCATCTCCCGTGACACCCAAATCTCTCTGTCACTCATTACCCATCTCCTGGAGGAATGTTCAGAGACACAGCTGCTGAGGCCACGGTGGGTGCTTCTCTGAGTCATCTCCCCACTTCCTCTCGCTAGCCGTGGCCAGCAGGAAACCAGAGGCCACTTGGGAGGCCCAGAAAGAGACCACAGGGTCAGGGTGGCTGTGGGAAGTGAGTGGGAAGGGCCACTGCTGATCTGGCCACAGAGACTGTGACACGCCAGCCCCGACATCCAGTCCCAGACAAAGGCCTCTGTGTTTGGGATGACAGGGCTGGGGGGCGGATACGGTCTGGGGGAGGCTGCCCAGGGCAGAGAGGAGCCTGGAGGGCCGCACTCAGCTGGACTTAGAGCTCTAAAGGTCCTGGCACATAGTAGGGGCTAGAAATACTTGCTCATTGGTTGCTTGGAAGTAAGGGATCGGTTCATTCTTAAGCTGAGGGACGGGCAGGAATGAATAGAATACCCTTCCCCTTTCTTTTGCCCACGGGAGGCGCAGAGCCTCTGAGGCAGTGATGTGCCAGCAATGCAGTCTTTGGAGGTAGCTTGCCCTGGGTTCCTGCAACCTCCCCGAGCTTCAATTTACTCACCTATAAAATGGGGACAGTCGCACCTGCCCCACAGAATTGTGAGGATTGCCCTAGAGGGTGTGACAAGCCAGGGGGGCACGAATGTTAGTCCTGGTCATCCGTGATCTGCACGCCCCACGGTTTGCTGCGTCTTGTCCTCGGAGGGGAAATGCAGGCAGAGTGACTGGGCAAAGCCAAGGGTACTGCAAACAGCTCCCTGGCTCTGCAGACTACGCTTCTGGGTGGATTTATCCGCAAAGGGGTGTTTATATACCAGACAGGGGACATGTTTGCCTGTCTGAGGGTCAGACGGTTGGGGTGGGAGCGGTGCCGGCTCTGTGATGTATGGTTCCTCTGGGCCCCTCTGGGCTCCAGACTGCAGCCTCTGGGGACCGTGGGGAAGTGCAGGGGCCTGGGGTTTTGTTTGGCAAAGCCCGCCTCTTATCAGGCCCAGGCTGTTCCCAGGGCATAATAAACAGTGCCGGCTTCAGAAGGAGAGGTCGCAGATGCGGCTGAGGCAAAGGATCTGGGAAGGCGGAAGATTTGAAATGATGAGCTCAAGCCTTTGTGGGCCAGCCTGCAGGCGGTGGCCGTTGCCATAGCAGAAGGACACCAGGGAGGCCCCACCTGCATGCCTTTGAGGCAGAAGGCCTCACTTGTGAGCCAGAAAGCGCCCGTGCTCAGTGGCCCGTGGGCCAGAGCTGCTTTCTCTGTTGGCTTCCATCTGCCTCTTTGCAGTGAGACCCGGGCTGCTGCCTAAACCATCAGGGGTTGAGCAGAGCCCGAGCGAGAAAGAGTCCAGGGTCTAGGGGCGAGCAGAAGAGGACTGTCCTCACACCTTCAGCAGCCGCCTCCGCTGTGTGCCCCGGGCAGCCTTTCCCCCCAATGGAGAGGGAGAGAACCTTGCTCTCTCTCTCCTTCTTCTGTTCTCTTTAATAGAGATACGATTTGCAAACAAGGAGCTCAAGTGTGCAGCTCCATGTGTTCTGGACAAGTGACCACACCTTCCTAGCCCACACCCGATCCCCTGATAGAGCACTTCCCTCAGCCCACAGTGCTTCCCTCCTGGCCCTTCCAGTCCCCACACCCCCCTCAACCACTGTGTCAGGGTTCTGCTGTGTGTCACCGCAGATTCACGGTGCCTGTTCCTGAACTTCATCTAAGTGGCATCATATGGTATATTCTACTTTGCATCTGGCATCTTTAGCCCAACTTAGCATCTTTGAGATTCACGCATGTTAAATGATTAGGTTTTTCCCTTTAACTTCTGATGCCAGAATGTTTGTTTAGGGGGGAACCTTCTGATTGTTTTTGTTGCTCTCAGCTTCACATCTACTCAGCATCACAGGGTATCTGCTCAGGTTTTGAAAGAAGCGCCGAAAGTCTTTGAAGTCTGCAGCATCACCTTTGTCCCCAGAGCATTTCTCACTTCCGGGGCTTACTGTAAAAGGCCGCACATGCCTTCTCTTTCCTTCATGGTCTGGGAGCCCCCCTTGCCTCCAGGAGCTAGAGAGTCCAGGTTAGCAGGACAGGCGCCACTGGCTTCTCTAAGACAGAAGGTTGTTCTCTGACCACAATTGAGCTGGCATGTTTTGATAGGCAGGAGAGTCTGGCCCTGCCTGTGGGAAAGAGCAGGCCATGCTGGACTGCAGCCCGGAGGCGGCCCGCAGACGGCCGGGCCTCAGCGGGGAAGTGACCAGATGAGGCGGTGTTTTCACAGGGTGCCATCCTGCACCAAGGGGACCCCAGCACCTAGCGCAGAACCCAGCACCTTCAAGAATGGCGTTGAATGGTAAGAGGAGGAGTTGGGCCAGCAGGCCGGCCGTCCCATTCCTGGCAGGGAAAGTTGGAGCGGGCGCAGCCCTGCTGGGAAAGGGGAGCAGGGGGCAGTTTTCACAAAGGAAAACCCAACAGGACTGGATGACTTGCGCCTGGAGGGCCACCAGAGGATCAAAGAGGAGTGCCTCTCTTTGGGAGGACTCTGCCTGAGCCCCTGCTGCTAATGTCAAACCGGTGCAGAGCCAGGTGTGGGCCACCAGAGCTGTTGTCACCACCGGCACAGACTGGGGGCTCAACCACCAGGAATCCACTGTCCCAGCTCTGGAAGCTGAAAGCCTAAAATCACGGGGTCAGCAAGGCCAGGCCCCCCTCCAAAACCTGCGGTGTAGGGCCCTCCCTCGCCGCCCCCGGCTTCCCGTACTCCCCGCGGCCCGTGCCCCCCTCAGCCGGGAGACACTTCGCCCCAGTCCCTGCCTCCACAGTCAGGAGGCCGTCTCCTCCCTGTGCCTCCACCTCGGCTTCCCATGTGTGTCTGTGTCCAAGCTGCCCTGTTCGTAAAGGGACACCTACTTACGAGGCCAGCCCCGCTCCAGCGTGACATCATCTTAACCAATCACGTCTGCGGCAGGCCTGTTGCCAGGTGTTCTGGGGTGCTGAGGGTCAGTACTTAAACTGGCCTTTTTGGTGACACAGTTCAACCTGTAACGCAGCCCCCTGCTGAGACTGCATGTGGCTCTGCATGCACTGTCCCCTGCAATGTGACAGGTTGGGCGAGCACCAGGGGTGATTCTAGCTGGGGGGCCTGCATTTCACTTCTGCGTGCCCTCGTTTACATCACTAACCCCGATGAGTCGGTTTCCTCATCAGACCTGGTCCCCAGGTTCTTCTCCAAATCTAATACCTGTAACTCTTTGCCTCTGAGGTCCCGAGATTTCCAAGCTGGGGACCTGGGAGGCTGTGTTAGGGGACGTTGGTGGGTGAGGGCAGAGCCAGTCTGAATAGCAGCAGAGGCTTCCTGTGGGTCCAGTGCCTCCTCCGAGTCCCCAGCTTCTGTGCCCTGGTGGCTGGGACCCTGGAAAGTCCCAAGCATCTTCTCCCTGCCCTCCCACCGGGCCATCGCAGACCCTTACCCAAGCAAGGCCCCAAAGGAGGGAGGCCTGCTAAAAATAACTGCCTTGAATCAAAAGGCCCTTTTCCTGTGCAGGAAACACAGCGGCCTAATGAAGCAGGAAAAAGGTGCTTCCGAAAGAGAGGCCAGAAAAGGGAGAGGGTGGGGGTTGGGAGCCAGGTGGGTTCCCGGGTGCTGGAAGGGAGAGGGCCAGCTGGTCGCATGGCACCAGCCTCTGGGCCACACGTGGCTCTGCCCAGGGCTTGCCATTCGGGGACTTGGTGAGAACAGCCAGCCAGAGAGAAGGGCCCGGGCAGGGTTTGGGCTGGGAGACTGAGGACTTCAGGTCGAGTGAGAGGGTGGAAAGTGCCACATTCATTCATTCACTGAATGTTTGCCACAGCCCAAGGCCGTGCTGGGTGCTGGGTGCTGGCACAGACAGTACGTGGCTCATTTGTGAGAAACGGCCTGGTGAGTGGACCAGGGATGGTGCCCATTATAATAAATGCAACAGAGGCAACCCAGGCAGGGGCAGGGTGCAGGAGGGCACTGTCCATGCTGGCGGGCCGGAAAGGGCTCCTGGGAAGTGAGTGCCCGTGGGCTTGTAGGAATTAGGTGGGGCAGAGCGTGGGCGGGGTGGGGAGTTGGGCAGCATGTGAGGCAGGACGTGGGGAGTGCCCCCACTCTTCACCGTGCTCCCCTAGCCCGTCCTTTGTCTGAACTGGGCCTCCAGGAGGGGTCTAAGGAACAGGCCTTAGTCCTTCCAGAGATTCTAGGCCAGTCCCTGGGCCCCACTCTCCCAGAAGAATTGTCCCTCTCCCAGCCAGCAGAGAGCACATCCTCCCATCTCCTGTGTTGAAAACATACTAGGTTCTCAAGTGCCATCTCCTTGAAGAGCCCTGGAAGATCGCCCATCCTCCCCTGTAAACAGAGGCTTCATTCTGCTACGTGTCTGCAGTGGCAAATGTGGGCAAAAGCTCGGGGCAGCAGGCTCTTCCCTGGGTAGGGGATGTTGGTGACAGCCTGGGAGCCGGGATCCCTGACTCCCAGCTGTGCAGCCCTCCGCGATCCTGCCACTCCGCAGGTCCCCTGTGATGGCTGCTGTTTCTGTTAGGGGACTCCAGAGAAGTCTGCTTGGTGTCCAGTTGAGATTCTTCTGCATTCCCGTGCCACCATGCTGCAATTAAACCACAGTTGTTCATCCAGGGTGGGTTGTAATTAGTACCCAGCACAGGATCCTGGCGCCTTCTGAGGGATCTGGGTAAATCTCAGCTCCCGTGCCCCCTTTTTGTGAAACAGTGCCTAGTAGTTTGGGGAGAAAGACAGAGGTGGTCTTCCTCACCCAGGGTCTCTCGGCTCAGCCCACAAGACAGTGGTCAGACGTGAAGCTTGTGCACCTGAGGGGCCCCCCTAGGCCTTGACGTTGGGTTGGGTAATCACTTCCAAAGTTGCACTGAGGCCCAGGGTCCCCCGGACCAGCCTGAGGGTGAGTTGAGGTCAGAAATCACCCAGCCACACACTTCCTGTGCTGGTAATCAAATGCTAGGGGATATTTCTTGATCTTCCCAGTTTTCAGGTAGGTAACTAGGTAATTGAAGCCCAGGAGTAGCCATCTGTTCCTTTACAGTCATAACACTGAGAAATGTCCGACATGGGTTTTGTTCCAATAGGAGGGGGAAGGACGGAGAGCAGGGGGAGGCTGCGCCTGTGTGTCTGGGGTTTGCTGGAGCAGGCGAAGGTCCTCAGGGGCCTGGGGAGGAAGCTGGCTGTGTGCTGGTCTGGTCTGGGGGAGGGTGTGGAGCCCTGGTGAGGGGCTTGGAGGGGCAGGAAGGAGGAGGCTGGGCTGTGCAACAGAACATACCTGGGTCGCTGGCCCGCTGCTTTGGAGTCGTGTGGCTGTGCAAATCGTGTATCCCCTCAGTGCCTTTGTCTGTGAAATGAGGATAATTCCAACTTGGCTCATTGGGCTGGTGTGAGGGTTGAATATGATAACTGATGTGACACCCCTAGACACCCCTAGCTCAGGGCTGGGCGTGGAAGGTGGTGGTTGTTAGACAGACAGTAGCTGCTGGTGGAGCCCAGTAACCTCCGGGGTTAGGGTCCTCTCTGATGTGGAGGGTTTGTGGCCCTTCCAGCTCAGGCCTGCTGGGAGGCCCCAAGGAGATGGGGAATGTAAACTGCCCGCATGAGATGGGTTCCCAGTAAGTGTCTTTTACCCACTGTCTCCTGCTCTTGGGAGGCTGTCAGTCCAGGTGGAGAGACCAGTGCACACTCTCAGGGGGACCCCACGCTGGAGGTCTGCTTGCCTGCGGAACCGCGCACAGTGACTCCAAACAGCTGCTGCCTTTGGCCTGTGTGGCCGCTGGGCAGGCTGGCCTCTCAGGCAAGGAGAGCTGAGAGCAGTGTTTCAAGGGAGGTGAGAAGCATGAGTTGGCCCAGATGGGAGCCAGGGTGCAATGCACATGGGCAGAGAGGAGCGGGTTTGCCCACCAGGACTCATGGCAGGAGCTGCTGAGCGACAGAAGGGAAGACTCCGAGCCTGGAGTGTGGAAGGATGGGTCCCCTCTCTGCTGGGTGGGTTCTAGTTAGCAGCCTTGAGGACAGGGTGCTGTCTATCCAATTCTCTTCGGGCAGGCCCAGTGCCAGAAGGTGCTTAATACAGGCCAAGTAGAGGGATGCTGGGAAAGGGAGGAAGGGCTCCCGTTCGCCCTTTGTCTGCATGTCCTTGCATCTTTCTGTGGCGACCACCAGAGGGCGCAATTGCCCAGCAAAAGCCCCCTGGATCCACGCCCTCCTTTCCTGGCAGGCCGCTGGCAGCCCTGATCTTTGGGGCCGGAGAGGCAGGCCCTGCACAGTGTCCCCCTTTACTCCGGGTGGGAAGAAAGCCTGGGGCTGGGAGGCCCTGCGCTGCCAGGCAGGGTGGGTCAGCCCCTGAGGTTTGGCGGCACGGAGGGAGCAGAGCTCTGCCTCCCGGGTGCTGTTTGCCGCGGGTTTGCTGGGTGGTATCAAAAAACGGCTCTTATTCTTGATTCTGGTTCCATGTACCGCTAACCATCACCTCCCCGCCAAAAAACATTCTCGCCTTCTGCCCTCTAGGCTTCATTTTTGGGGATGTAGAGCCGTTCGGGATCTGGGTGACAGGATCTGGAGTGGGCTAGTGGGCTCTTGGTTGGCAAAAGCAAAAGGCCAAAGATTTTCCAGCCTGGCTCCTGCTTCTGGAATCTTCTCCCCTGTTGGTTACGAGGCCCTTAGCCAGGCTGGTCTCCCTCCACCATCGTCAGCCCAGTCTTCCCACTAGGCCAGCATGGGCAGAGGCTGAAGGTTGTCCTGGGCCGGGACCCACAGGCCAGAGCCCAGGGACCTGCCTGGGTGGTCTGTGTGCCCAGGGGAGTGACGCACTCCAGAATGAGGCAGAGGAAGGGCCAGACTGGCACTGGGCCCTGGGTTCCCTGCCCTGTAGCAGGCTCTGAGAGGCAGGGATGTTATGAAATCCTGCCTCCCATTCCAGTGGGCCCCAGTCACTGTCCCCAGGGGGGGAGACCCAGATCCCCGCAGTCTGGGTCTCTGTTGCCACGTGGCAGCATTTCTGTCTTCTCCCTGCCAAGCCCCTTTCCTGGGACGGAGGAGCCGCGGAGAGCTTCGGGGTCTGTGCCATGAACCCCAGTGCCTCCCAGGGCTCCGACACCGGGACGGGAAGGCCAGGCTGCTGTTCCAGGCCAGCCCTGGGTGCCACAGCGCAGACAGTGGGCTCCGGAAGCGTGGTCAGCATTTCCATTGCACTTTCCACCACCACAGGCTTTCTGTTGTGCCCCCAGTCATTAGCCTGCCCAGAAGTCCGGAGCAGCGCGCTCGTCAGGGACCAGCTTGGGCCAGCCTGGGGGGCGGGGAGGGCTTGTTTTAGAAGCTTCTCTTGCCGGCACCCCAAAGAGCCCTTGACCACAGGAGCCTCCGCAGTGGGTGGGCTCACGGGGACGGGACCTGGTAGGGAGGACAGTTCAGCTGTGAGTCCTTCTCTTTGCTTTAAAGGGACAGTGTTGGCAGTCCTTTTGTGGCTGGGGGACAGTGGGATGTTGTCAGTCAATGAGATTGTCCTGAATGTAATAATCTTTTAATATTGTGAGAAGTGACTTGTGGGTGGGAAAGAGCAGTAGCTCCCGGCCTGAAGGATGCTGTGGACACTGAGGACTGGTCCCCTCACACGTGGTGGTACAGAAGCCGGTAGGCGTGCGTGGGGCTGGGGCTGAACCCTGCTTCTGCTGCCTAGGGACCCCCGTGCTGTAGTTTCCGTGACTGTACGTGGGGTAGAAGGAAGATTAAACCTGTAAAATAGAAGGTACATGAAAGTTAGTTTCACTCCCCATTGTCTACGTTTCTAGGTCTTTCTTCCGAGTCCTTTTGTCTAGGACACTGGGAACTCCCCAGGGACAGAACCTGTCTCCCCTGCCAGACCACAGGCCCCTTTGGGCAGGGCTGTGCCTCCCCCGTCAGTCTGGGTGGCATTTCCCCACTCATCCTCCATGAGCTTAGCAGCCATGCGCTGCCCGTCAGACCGGGAGCTCTCGGAGGGCAGGGCCGGTTCCTCCGTCGGGCTGAGGGCTCCTTGGGTTTGGGCACTTGGGCAGCGAGCATTGTTGTGGAGTAAGATTTTTAAGGTCAGAGCAAAGGTGCCTGAGGATTTGGGGTGATTAGGCTTGAGAATCATGGACTTACCAAGAAGGCCAGGTGAATGCCACGTACCTGGTGAGCTCTGAGGGCGTTTTCCCAAGGTCAAGTATGTCTCCTGACCTTGTGGTTCGGTCCTTGTCTGCAGAAGGTGTTTCTGAAGTGGAGACATCTGGAGGGCAGATGTGGAGCTGGCAGGACGTGAAGGCCTGGAAGCTTCAGATTCCGGGCTCTGTGACTCACCCTCCGTCGCAGGAGCCCCTGGGCAGCTGGGCTGCACAGGGTTGGTGGACCAGGCCTGGCTGGGCAGTGGGGCCCTCCACGGGGGCACAGCTGCGTGTCAGCAGGAAAGCCTGGAGGGACCCTGGCGGGACCGACTGCTTTGTGACACTGCCTTCCGACAGCCAGCGCCAGCCTGCCTCTGGGTGGGGCTTTAAGCGGGTCACCCTGAGAATGCGCAGAAGCTGACGGTGGCCACGTCTTTCTGTTTGAGCTCAGGGTCTCCTGGGCTGGGGTGGAGGAGGTGAGCAGGCAGGCAGGGCTGGGGTAGGACCCGACTCTGGTGTTTGTCCAAAAGAAAGCCAGTGAGTCACAGGAAGGAAGGTGGGATCTGAAGTCGAATACTAGACCCTTCCATGCCTGGATGATCTCAGACACATCGTGGTATCTCTCTGAGCATCAGTTTCCTCTCCTGAAAAGTGGGGATGACATCAGCATGGGGTGGTGGGCAGGTCACTGAGGTCATGCACAGGCAGGTGCCCTGCAAACAGTTTTCACCAGAACACACGGCTGTGGCTGTTAGGACGGGCTGGGCCCCCTGGTTGAACTGTCAGGTTGTGGTCAAGTCCTATGAGGGGATAGTCCTCGGGCGGGGGTGTGGGGTGACAGCCTAGTCAGAGGGTGCAGGGGGTGGTGACAGGCTAGTCAGAGGGTGCAGGCGTGCTTAGTGAGCCAGCGTGGGAGCCCAGGGCTGCTGCCCGGTGTCACTCCTGTGTATCTGCAGCAGCAGGAAACATTTGTCCTCAAAGAGCCTCAGGACAGGGGGCCCAGCCTGGATGACAGAGGGGCATCCACCCCCGCGGGCTGTTGTTGCCGCCGCGTGACTCTGCTGCAGCCCACGCTGGGAGAAGTTGTCAGATCTGGGCCAGGGGGCAAGTTCATGAGACCACCAACTCCACAATACTGCTCGGTGGGCTGGTGACACCCCACACGTCTGCTTCAAGTGCCAGTGGCATGGAAAGTGGACCCCTGCACCCCTCCAAACCTGAAGGAAGGGAGCATCCAGGATCCGGAGGCTGACGCCAGCATCATGCGCCTTGGCCGGAGGAGGCCCCGGTACTCTGACTGGTGCCCTGCCTCTTGGACCTTCGCTTTGATCATCTGCAGAATGAGGGCACTGCTTCCTGTTCCGTGGCAGTGCAAGGCTGTGGGAGGCAGAACGCGGTGGGGGGGCAGGCAGAAGCTCTCAAGCAGACCACCTGGTTGGCACTTGAGTCTCCTCAGCAGCATAAATCCTCAGCCCTCGAATGGGGTCCTGGTGGGGCGTCAGTTCTTGTTCGTGAAGGAAATTGGTGAGTCTCTGCCGCTCCACTTTGTAGCAGAGCAGCTTCACGCTTCCTGTATCTCCGCATCCTTACCTAGAAAGGGGAATGTGTTAGTTTCCTGTTGCTGTGTAATACATTTTCACAAACTTAGTGGCTTAAAACCACATGCTTCGGCAGCTCTGGAGGCTAGGAGTCCCACAGGGTGTCACCAGGCCAACGCCAGGGTGTCGGCGGGGCTGCGTTCCTTTCTGGAGGCTCCGAGGCTGACCCTGTTCCCTTGCTTTGCCAGCTTCCAGAAGCCCCTCTCACTCCACTCCTCCATCTTCAAAGCCAGCAGCAGCGGGCCGAGTGCACATCTCGGCCCCCGGGAGAGTCTCTGCTCCGAGGCTGTGTGTGATGGGGTCGGGCCCACCTGGGCGATCCAGGCTGATCCCCCGTCTCCAGGTCCGCAGCGTTGATGCCATCTGCAAGGACCCTTTTGCCATTTCAGGTGCCTTGTGCACAGGTTCTGAGTATCAGGGTGTCTTGGGGTCCAGGATTCTGCCTGCCCCAGGAACAATAACCATCCCTATTATACAGGGTCAGAGAGGAATAAACATATACAGAGAAAAGGTAATATATGTAAAGTGGCGAGCCCCTCCCCAGTGCTCAGTGGCCCTTTGGTTTTTGTTGTTGTGCACGTGTGAGTTACAAGCGCCACGTTCCTGAGAAGGTGCGGGTTCCGGGTTACACAGGGCTTGCTGTCGCTCCCCCCCACCCCCGTGCCTCGGTTTCCTCCGTTGTTGGCAGGGGAGCTGCCCCTGATCTTGGCAGCTCCAACTCCAGGCCTAGGAGACAAAGTTTCCCTTGTGCTGTGTAAGAGCGGCGGCCAGCGGCGGGCACGGGGCCCGGCCCATGGCTGTCCTCGGGATGCAGCCTTCGTCGGATCACAAGGGAACAGAAGGGCCCTTCTTCAGAGGGCAGAGAGGTTCCCGGCGGGTCCCCACAGGGACCGAGCCCCCTCTGTGGGAAAGAATCGCCTCCGTTGTGAGGCAGCCTAGCTATTTGCAAAGCGTTTTACAATCATTTTTATTAGCAGAGCCCCTGAGACCTGAGAATAATAGCAGGGCTGTCACCCATCCCCTGCCTCTTTGGGGGAAACTGAGGCCCACACAGTTAGAGGCAGGACCCCAGGCCAGAAGATGAGGTGGACTTGACCTTTAGGGGCTTTGTGGCTTCCAACCAGCATTTCATCCCCATAGGCGCCAGATGCCCCCCAACCCCCAGTTCACTGAAAGAACCAAGATTAACACCCAAATGCCTCTGGGCACCTCACAGGCTTTTCTTTACAAGACCAATTTGAAATGCAGCCACCCTCTCCCATGTCAAGGCTCTGGCTGGTCCTTTCTTTCAGACCTGGCTGTGGCTCCCGCACTGCACCCGAACGATCTCTGGCACCTCCAGATCCTGTCTGTGGCCCCGGGGGCCTCCCCCGCACTGCCCAGCACCCTCCCAACAGACTCCCTGTTTGACGGTGTCTGAATACAGGCCAGGGACACTCGGCCCTGTGCTCTCTGAGGAGCCCTCCCCACACCCTGCAGAACGCCCTGCAGCCCCATTACCAGCTCCCGCACTTGGGAGGCCCTTGGCCTCCAGGAAGGCTTCGCCCAGAGCCCCCCGCCCCCACCAGGCCCGCGGGCGCCCTGCCTGGGCGTCAAGGCCGAGCTCCTGGGTGGGATGTGACTCCTATCAGGCAGGGAGCTCCTCTGGCTCCCAGGGGGCCTTGTCCCGGGACTCACTATGACTCACACACAGCACCTCCTTACCCCGCCCACTTGCAACCATGCAAGGACCCCGTCTTCCCTTGGGAAATGCATGTCACACCACCTCCGCAGCCCATGATCCCTTGTTTTCTCTAAATTTTAACTAGTCGTATTTTTTCTCCTGATTGGCTGAGTTCATCATAGGAAAACAGAAAAGCAGTAAGTAGCCGGAATCCCCCCTCCGGAAGCAAGTCCCGTTAACCTTTCCTGCCAGTTGGTTCTCTTTAGGCAAGCTTGTCTCTACACAGCTCGTTTCCTCTGCATGTAGTTCAGGTGTTGCTTATTTGGTTACTGTCAGTACTTCCCATACCGTCCAGAGCTCTATACACGCCATGTTTAGTATTCTTTCTTACGGGTATACTTTCGTTTGTCCAGCTCTCTATGATCCTCAGGATAATCCCCACGCACAGGGGGGCGACTCCATCGTGGGTGGCTTGCAGCAGTTTGCCCCCTCTCACCCCCGCCCCTCGGCCACTGGAAGACAAAAGAGATGACCAGCTGCCCTCCGGGGACTCTGATTAGGATCTTCACCCGGGTGGTGGTTGGGAATCAGTGTCACACCCTCCCCACGCCCAGCCCTTCCTGCCTCACAGATGGGAAAGCCGGCAGCTGCAGGGGGAGCCGACCAACGCCCCACCCTGTTCGTGGGGGACCGGCTTCTGTTGGTGCAGGGGGCTACCTCTGTTAGTTTTTCAGATGGGGCTGGGTCAGGGGGACCTTGAGCTGCAGAGATGGATGGGGTTCACCACCCGCTCAGGGGGTGCCACTGGATGGGGTCTGCCATCCTCTTTAGTTCTGCCGGCAGCAGTGCCCAGAGAGCCTCTCAGGGGTTCACTTGGTCTCATTTAACTGGTTATAATGACCTGTGTGTATGGACGGCATTGATGTGCACCAGGCTGTCAGCACACAGTGAGATGGAGCTTGGGGTTCTTTGGATTGCTTTCCAAACGCCCCTTGGGCATGAGACGCTCCCAGGCCAGGGATACCTGCTTTCTGGGCCCTGTCTGCACCCAAGGCCTTGCTCCCACCGTATTGGTGAGGTCAGGCCTTTCCCTATACGGTACAGAGCAAAGGCTGCTGACCCCAACGATGGAAGCCAGAGGCTGAGCCCCACAGAGCGGGGAGCACCGTGGCCCAGCTGTGCTTCACCAACCCCCCTCCGGCCAGGCCCTGCAATGCAAAGCTAGCTGCTTGACCATCTCTGAAGGCCTGGAAAGCGTGCTGCCATCAGCTGCCGGGCTGTATGTTAGACGAGAAATAGGAGGGTGGGCATCCCCTGCTGACAAAGAGAAAGGAGGCAGAGCTCCCGGGGAAGGTCTGGGAGTAGGGCTGGCCCCCACCAGTGAGCCCCTTGTGCAGCTGGCATCCCGGGGCAGCTCTTGTCCCTCGTTGGCAGCTCCTGTAGGTAGATCTGGGCTGCTAGTCCCAGAATTCTGCAGTCTTGGAACCCTGAAACTCCCACGCCCATATTGCTCGAAACCTATTTGTTAGCCCAGTGTCAGACCTGCCACCCGCCCCTTCTCACGGCTGCATCCAAAGCTGTTCTTTCTGAGTTCTGGGGCCACGTTTGGGTCCAGCACAGTTCCTGCCAGGGCCTCTGTGACCACGGATGCACTGATTGAGTGATGGGCTCGGCAACGTGGGTTTGACAGTGACTTTGGCAGTTAGGCCTGTAGTTTCACCTCCTTGGCCTCAGTTTCCTTGTCTGTAAAATGGGAATGTGAACCACACGTACTTCACGGAGTCGTAAGGATTCAGTAAGGCAACTCAAGTAGGGCAGGTTTGCGCAGGGTGCGTCCTGAGCATGTGCCAGGAAAGGGGGCTCCATCACAGGGGTCTCTGGGTCCTTAGGCTGCTCATTAATCCCTTTCTTCCCTGGAGTATCTGTCTCAGAAAGTCCAAACAGGCCTCGTGCACACACACAAGTTTCTGGGGATCCCTCTAGGCCACTGGGCTTGAAACAACAGACCCCAGGGAGGAAGGTCAGGCTGAAAGGTCAGGATAGGTGGGCCTGCAGTCCGGACAGCTGTGCAGGGGGAGGCCTCCCAAGCGACCCCTCCTCCCAGGTGCTTCCTGTTAGCAGGACACCTGGGGAGAGGCGAGGCCCTGTTTCCTCCCTGCACTGGGCAAACCCAGGCCATCCCATCACCCCCAAAACTTCTGTGCCAAACCAGCAGCAGTTCTCGGGGCTGAGAGCCGGCCCAGGGTGGACAGCCAGCCCTGGCCAGAGATGTGCAGTAGGTCTGTGACTGATGTTGGGCAGCCTTCGGTGGCGGCTTTGTTCCAGCGGGAGTCTGCCTTGCTAGGCTTGGCACCCTGAGGCAGGGCGTTCACAGCCACTGCGCCAACCCCTCTGATGCCAGGGCCTGCCCTGAGGGGCCTCTGATTTACAAAGGATTCTGATGTTCAGAACTAACATCACCTTTAGTTCTTGAAGCGAAGGACCCCAGGGATCTTACAACACACTTGTTTATACAACACCGGAGATACTCAAAGGGTGTCCGGAATCCCGGGCTGATAGCAACCTTACCTTCTCTTTTGAAGTCATTAAACACCCTCATGCGGTCCAACACCGTATACAGCATTATAGATTGCCAAGCGTATGTGTGTGTTTAAAAAATTGTCTAAGGAGAAACAGGAAAAGTACATGCAGTCTGTGGACCTGAACAGGATCTCTTTGCTATAAAGGACTCTATCGACAAGTGGCGAAACTTGGGAAGAGAACGCAGGTTAAGTGACAGATGCGTTCATTGTGCTTTTCGGGCCATGGAGGTTGCAGTAGCCACGGAGCACGTTCTGACTCGTAGGGAATAGACACCAAAGGAACCAGAGGTGATAGCGTGTCAGCAGTTTATCCTCCAGTGGTTCAGGGGAGAGACAAGTTCCTTGAATGAAATCTGGAACTTAATTTTAAGATGGTTTTCAAACAGTTAACCAGAAATAAAACAGTAAATAGATGAAGGGAAAACAGTGTTCCGTGGGCCCAGACTGAACTTTTTCCTATTTGGAGTGGCTGGGGTCCTGTCTTTTGCTATTTTGGGTCTGGTTTGAATTCATACCATCTAAGTCACTGATACAAGGCATTGCTGAAGAATATGTGTACATCTCAAACCTGTCAGGAGCCAGACTGGTTTGCGTCTCCTCACAGACCCAGAGTTCATGCAGAATGAAGGGGCGAGTGGGAGGGAGGGCAGAGCCGCAGGGACCAGTGCCATGTTGCTAAGCTTGAGAAAGTGTTTATGCAACAATTCCAGGTGGGGGAAATTACGTAGGGAAGGTGCAGTGATGCTGGGAACTGCCTTTTCTCTGCCCTGCCTTGTGGGGCAGGATGAAGAAAGGTGCAGTGATAGGGGACGGGAGAGAGGGGCCCCAGGGTGCAGGCATGTATGACATTGGTGGCAGGAGCCCCTGCAGCCTCCCCCAGCCCGGCGCTCTCTTCGCTCACCTGGACAGCCTCCGAGACCATGGCCCGGTGTTAGGAGCCCAGGTCCTGGGGCCAGAAAGCCAGACCTTTGGCTTCTGACCGGTGGACATGGCAGTTTACTCCTGTGGTTTTAAATCTGCAGTTTTACCTGTGAAATAAAGAGAAACGTACCACCTGCCCTGCCCAGCTGATCGGGTTATTGTGATAATCAAATGAGGAAATGTGTGTGAAAATGTTCCCACTGTAAAATACTCTTATTTATTATGATTTATGACTCATATGATGTATTATGATGTGGAAAACACAGGCACCTGGTGGGAGCTCTTCTGGCCTTTGGTGTGTCCTGATTAAGCTGACCTGAAAAACACCAAACAGAAAAATTAGAGCAGGTGGAAGGAAGCAGCCTCCCCCTGCCTGGTGGGGGTCTGTGGGCATATGCAGGCTGTGCCCGAGACCAGGCAGCTGCCAGGGCCACGCCCCTCCACCCAGCCACCGGGGGAGTGGCCTGCAAGGCTGCCCTGAATTGTGCCCCTCTAGTTCAGGGGACGCGTCACAAACCCGATCCTTGCCTCTGGCCTCTGCAGGCCCATGAGAAGTGCAGGTCACCAATGGGATGGGGTCGCCCAGCCAGACAGCCAGGCGTGCCCTTGGAGTGTGTGTCCTTAGAAAGGTCAGGGGGTAAGTCTTTAGGATCGTGTGCGGTGGAACCACAGAGGCCGTGGGGATCTCTGCCTGGTGCCCACAGGGCAAAACGAAGCCTTTTCACCTGTTTATGGCCTGCCTGTGCAGGAGCCTCTCTCCCCCTTCTGGCTCGGAAGAGGCTCCATGCAGTAGACCTTTCAGACCCATTTGCTGAGCGGAGCCCTGCTCCCAGGAGCCCGGGTGCAGGAGAAATGCTGCTTTGGGGGGTTCTCCACCCCGGGGGCCTGTTTTCTACCACTGGCCCTGCAGCTGGCTTCCTGTTTGCCATGGACCCCCGTTGTTAAGGCAACAAAGGCCTCCAGTTTCCAGAGCATCTCAGAACCTCAGGACCCATCTCTGCTGTGTCCACGTCCACCCTGCTGGGGTGGAGGTGCCCTGTGACTGTGTCTGTCCCCACCAGGGGCTGGGTGAGGCCTGCGGGTCTGGCAGACACTGGCTTGAGGGAGCTGAGTGGTGGGCATGCGCTGTGAGCTCTGTGGGCTCGCGGGCTTTGTGTCCTGCGTCTCTAGACCCGCCAGTGGCGTGATGCGGAAGTCAGGCCAACCTCCCTGAGCCTCATTTTTATCAGGCAGGTGAAGGTAGTGGTGGGGAAACTCTGAGAATCAAATGAGATAATGGAGGGGTGATGCCTGCCGGGTTCCTAGCACAGTGCTTGACACATAGTAGGTGCTCAGTGAGTACGTGACAGCCCCCTTCCCTGTGTCATCAGGTGTATCATGCCTGAGGACCAGTGCCAAGCCCGTACCGAGCACCTTCCACCTTTCAGGTGCTGCCAGCTTCACGTGCGGGGAGCACAGGTGCTGCTGGCAGGGTGTTTGCTGCCCCGCTGGGGAGCCCGGCCTCCCCCGTCATGAGGTCACAGACAAAAGGGAACCGCCGTGGGAGCCCTCTGGGCCTGTCCTTGGGTCTCTGGCTACGGGAGCTCAACAGTATAAGTGCAGGGGCCCCTCAATTCTCCACAGTCAAGAGCTGGGGACCTGGCCAAACTTTGTGTTTTGCCTAGAATCACTTCTTACAGTTTTTATTTCTGTTTCGCAGCAAACGTCCCTCCCTAATTTGGTTTTGTTTATCTCACTATTGAAGTGGGATTACACAGGAATTTATCCTGCATAAATGGTCATCAGTGTGTAGGAAGATCTCGCTGCAGGAATGTGCTCTGCAGGATTGTTTATCTCAGTGGAAAGGTTACAATGCAAATGGGAACGATAGTTAATGATATCCTTGCACAGCCATCCAGTGGGAAGGGGAGCTTCTGTGTCGGAGGCACCCACAGGGAATGGTCAGCTGCTCATTCATTCATTCATTCCATTCATCTAATCATCCATTCAGCTCCCATTCTCTGAGCACCTTCCCACCAAAAGGCCCATACAAGAGAGTGCTTTACTCAAGTTCTTCATGGATGAGCGTGTGGTCTGAGATGAAGGGAGAGAAGTGTGGGATTCATGATGAGACAGGGAGCTGAGGACGCCTCAAGGCCGAGGCACGCAGAGGCCTCTGTAGTGGCCGGAACGTCTCCGCCTGCAGCTCTGTGGGTGCAAGCTGGCTTCCTTAGCTCCCCGAGAGCAGTGGTGTGTTGTAGGGTAAGTTCAAGACTTGGAGACACCTGGGTTCTAATTTCTCTTAGCCTCCTGCCATTAGTGAAACGGCACCTGTCTGACCAGCCAGCAACAAATTATTACAGGACTCAAATGAGGCAGCACCCTGGCCCTTTCTAAACTATGCAGAGCTGGACACACAGAGCTTTATTTTCTCCTGAACAGCAAGATCCTCTTTGCTCAAGTAGCTGCCCTGGGGTGGAGGTGGTGTCCAGTGTCTTCTTGCTGCCCCAGGTGCCGCCCCCTGCTTGTGGTCTGGCTTTGCCCCATCCTGTCCCCCTTCATTCTTTCCAGTCATACCTCTAGAGAAGCCTGAGGCAGACACCGTTAGCCCAGCAGCCCAGGGCTAGTGAGGTCCTAAACGCGGTCACCACTGGGGGCGTTCCATGGGCGAACCCCCCTTGAAAGTAAACTGTCAAACTTTGTTTAGAGTCCTGACAGAGTGTTTATTTGTATTGGTCTAGTTCAGGTTGGATTACATGGGCACAGGGTCTGTCCCTGAGGCATTTACCATCTAGGCCAGACACCCTGACTGATTCAAAGGACATACAGGGAGCCAGGCATCAGGCCGAGGCAGGCCACAGGAGCTGACCCTGGAGTGTGATGTCTAAGAACATGGCTGCTAATCCCCGGGAATTTCTCATCTCCTGATGAGTGTGTGTGTCTGTGCGTGCATGCATGCATGTGCATGTACCTACACCATGTCCACTCTTTAAAGGGGAAGGAAGGAAAACAAAAGCGAGTCTTTGAAGCAAGATCATGTGACCTCAGATAAACCCACGTGCAGCTCCTGCCTTCCTGGGATCAACCCTTCTGGTCACAGCGAGAGTGGTCACCTCCCCACGTCTGTGTCACATATACCCGCCAGCCATCTTGTACTCAGGACCCTCCATAATGGTAGAGGGAAGCCCAAATTGTCTTCTGTCCCTGGCTGGCCTGCTTTTCCCCTGTGGTTGGCTCCAGATGTGGCCGCCCTGGCCACGGCCTCAAGGAAGCCCAGACCTGCTCAGCAGCGGGCTTGCGAGCTGCTGGCCCTGGCAGCCTGGGTGGCTTTGCACGGCTTCCACTGACTCTGGGAAGTGACATTTCCCAGAGGGCAGCTGGTCCGTGGCTGTATCAGAGCCACTGCCCACCCTGCCCGGTGGGGTGAGGAGAAACTTGTCCACAGACTTCCAGCTTCCCTGACCCAGCCCTGCGCCCACCCAGTCACCAGGATGGCCCAGCTCACAGCAGCCTCTGTCTAGGAGATTCTAGGGGAGGCCATATAGTCCAGCGGTTCAGAGAATGGGCCTCAGGGCCAGACTCACTGGGTTTAAATTCTGGTGTTTGCTCTTTCTAGCTGTGTAACCTTGGGCATGTTACTGATCCTGTCTGAACCTTTGTTTCTTCTTCTATAAAACAGGGCCGATGATAGTACCTGCCTCCTAGCATTCTTGTGATGATCAGTGAGCTAGTGCCTGGAAAGTATGTAGAATAGTGCCAGGCACATATTGAAAGCTATGGGCATTGTGTCCAAAAAAATGCACATTCAGGTCAGGGGGTGCTTGGGCAAACTAGAGGTCTATTCATAAGTGTTTGTTGACACTGTTCAGTGTGGAGGACTGGGCTAGGCACAGGGCAGGAGAGAAGAGGTGGCCTAGCCTTAGGGGCCTCACTATCTGGCAAAGGAGGTGCAATGTGCTCGGCCTATAATCCAAGTACAAAGCGTTAAGTCCCTAAGAGGCCGGGAGTTTCAAGGAGGAGAGCATTCTTTCCCTGGAGAGATCCAGGAGGGCTCCGTGGAGGAGGAGGCATGGGACATGGACTTTGCAGAATGAAGGGCATCGGCCGAGTGCTGGTGAACCTGAAGCCACCACGCAGGCAAAGGAGCAGCATGAGTTGGAGGGGCAGCCCGACATTGCACTGGTCAGCCCCACCCAGACCGCAGGCTCCTGCTAGCCAACAAAGGACCCCAGCCCTGCCTAACTTCACAGGAGAGTGTATCGGATACACGGGCAACTTACTGAACCAATGGGAAGGCTGGAGAACCATGCTTGGAAAATCTGCATGTTCCGAGGGAAGCTGGTGTCAGAACCACAGCCCGAGTCATGCCACAGGAAGCCCCACTCAGATGAGCTCCGCTGCTGCTGGCAGAAACGGGACAGAGCCCCCGTCGTGCCCTCACCAGTGTGTGGGTTCTGATCCTCTCTGCTGCTTTGCATTATCTACACAGCCTCAGTGCCCCATGCAGGAGGAAGCAGAGTGTGTTTGTCTGCTGCAAGGGGCCCGGGGTGTGGAAGGCAGGGGCAGGGGCGCCGCAGGCTATGCCCGCGGTCTGGACACTCCCCTGTGGGATGAGGAGCAATGCCAAGTGCTCAGGCGGAGTCCCCACCTGGAACCACAGGCCACAGCTGCTCCCACAGAGGACCTGCTCCACCCCGGGTGGTGCTTTTGCCCTGGAAGTCCTCATGCAGGAGATGGCCTCAGTGGCTCAACCGTTCTCTGTTCTGAATACGTTCTAGCCTCTGGGACTCCCAGCGCTTCCTTTTTCATGGTGATGCATTTGGAAAGCAGATGGGAGAGAACCAGAGACAGACACGAGAGCAGACGTGTCTTTCCCCTGGTATATAATTGTGTAGTTGTCTATTTTTTTCAGTTCTCTCCGTCTTTGCTTCACATTTTCTGCAGCTCTTTTGTTTGGTACGTACCCAGTTTGGACTGCTGCCTGCCCTGTTGCTGGATTGATTCTTCTGTCATTGTGCAGTGCCCCTTTCTGTCTCAGATTTTCTTTGCTCTGAAGTCTGCTTTATCAGACATTAATATAGTCATTCCAGCTTTCCTTTGATTCATTTTGCATGGTAATTTCTTTTTCAATTCTTTTGCTTTCAATCTGCCTATATTGTTAGGTTTGATGTGAGTTTCTTGTAGACAACATATTGTTGCCTTGTTTTTTAATCCATTGAGCCACTCTCTGTCTTTAAATTAATATATTTAGGTCAACAGACACATGAAAAGATGTTCAACATCACTCATCATCAGGGAAATGCAAATCAAAACTGTAAGATATCATTCACACTAGTCAGAGTGTCTAGTATAAACAAGATAAGAAATAAATGGTACTGAGGATGTGGAGAAAAGGGAACCCTTGTGCATTGCTGGTAGGACTGCAAATTTGTGTAGCCAGTGTGGACATTCCTCAAAAACTAAAGTGGAAATATATGATCCAGCAATTCCACTTATGGGAATATACCCAGAGAAAATGAAATTGTTATTTAAAAGGATAAATGCACCCCTTGTGCATAGCATGGAGAAGACAAGTAATGGCTCTATGGCATCTGACTACACTGATGGACAGTGATTGCAATGGGGTGGAGTGCAGGGACCTGATAATATGGGTGAATGTTGAAACTACAATGCTACTCATGTGAAACTTTCATAAGATTGTATATCAATGATACCTTAATTTGAAAAATATATAGATAGATGGATGCACTTTTAGGTTTATTGAAGTATTATTTATGATAGGCAAGATATGGAAGCAACTGATGTGTCCATTAATTGATAAACGGATAAAGAAGATGTGGTACACATACACAACAGAATATTATTCAGCCATAAAAAAGAAAGAAAATCTTGCCATTTGCAACAACATGGATGGACCTAGAGAATATTATGCTCAGTGAACTAAGTCAGAAAGAGGAACATTGTACAGTTTCACTTATATGTGGAATGTGAAAAACAAAACAAATGAACAAACAAAACAGAAATAGACTCATAAACACATAGAACGGAAAGTTGGTTGCCATGGGGAGGGAAACCAAAATAAGTCAAGGAGGTAAAGCCTTCAAATTATAAAATAATGTAGTCACAAAGACGGAAGTGTAGTGTCAAGAATATAGCTCATAATATTGTAAAATCTTTGTTGACAGATGGTAATCGCATTTATCATGGTGAGCATTTAATAATGTATATGATTGCTGAATCACTTAGTTGTTCATCTGAAACCACTATAATACTGTATATAACTATAGTTCAATAGAGAAGTGTTTTAAAAATATATTTAGACCATTTACAATTGTGTAATCATTGGGATGTTAGGGGTTAAGTCTACTGTTTTATTTTGTGTTTTCTGTTGTTCTCTGTGTATTTTTTGCCTCTGTTTTCCTTTTCCTGACTTCCTGTGGGTTACTTGAATATTATTTAGAATTCCATTCTTATTTATCTACAACTTTTTAAAAATCAAGATATAACTGACATATAACATTATGTTAGTTTCAGGTGTACAACATAACGGTCTCATATTTGTATAAATTCCAGAAGGGTCACCACACTAATTCTTACCTGTAGAGTTTTTGAGTGTATTCTTTGCATAGCTTATTTAGTGGTTGCTATAGATATTAAATTGTTTTTATATATGTAACTTATCACAGTCTACTGGTGTAATCATATGACCAGTTTGAGTGAAGTACAGAAACTTTACTTCCCTTTACATCCCTTCTCTTCCCCTGTTTATAATACACTTTCTTAAGTATTTTCCTCATATACATTTAGAACCGTATCAGAGTTACAATTTTTGCTTCAACTATCAATGTAATTTAGAAAACTCAAGAGAAGGAAACCGTATTGCATTTACCCATATTTTTGCTTAGCAGTTTCTTCCTTCCTTCCTGATATTCCAAGATTTCTTCCTTTTAATTTCCTTTCTGTTTAGACAACTTCCTATAGCCGTTCTTTTAGGGTAGCTCTGCTGACAGCAAATTCCTTTAGTTTCCCCTTCATCGGAGAATGGTCTTGATTTTCCCTTTAATCCACGAAGATTTTTTTTTTTTTTTGAGAGGGCATCTCTCATATTTATTGATCAAACGGTTGTTAACAACAATTAAATTCAGTATAGGGGGGTCAATGCTCAATGCACAATCATTAATCCATCTCAAGCCTAATTCTCGTCAGTCTCCAATCTTCTGAAGCATAACGAACAAGCTCTTACATGGTGAACGAATTCTTACATAGTGAGTAAGTTCTTACATGGTGAACAGTACAAGGGCAGTCATCACAGAAACTTTCGGTTTTGATCACGCATTATGAACTATAAACAATCAGGTCAAATATGAATATTCGTTTGATTTTTGTACTTGATTTATATGTTGATCCCACATTTCTCCCTTTATTATTATTATTATTTTTATTTTTAATAAAATGCTGAAGTGGTAGGTAGATGCAAGATAAAGGTAGAAAACATAGTTTAGTGCTGTAAGAGGGCAAATGTAGATGATCAGATGATCAGGTGTGTGCCTGTGGACTAAGTATTAATCCAGGCTAGACAAGGGCAGCAAGACATCCACGGATGCAGAAGATTTCTCTCAAAGCAGGGGGGGTGAGGTTCTGAGCCTCACCTCTGTTGATCCCCAAATTCTCACCTGATGGCCCCCCTGCGACTGTGCCTGTCTTAGGTTGTTCCTCCCTTGAGGAATCTTACCCGTCTCTGGCTAACCAGTCATCTTCCGGGGCCACACAGGGAAATGTAAAGTTGGTAAGTGAGAGAGAAGCCATATTGTTTGAAAAGGTTAGCTTTTTACTTCTTTGCAGATTTATGCCCTGTGGCTTCTATGCCCAGCACTTGTCTCGAGGTATCTTTATCACCTGGAGGAATTATGATGTTCGGTAGATTCGATATGAGGCACGAATTCTATTTAAGGGTTGTAATTAGGAAGGAAGAAGAAAAGCTATAGAGGTAGCATATGGAAGGAAACATGGGAGGATTGATTATTTCTTTGACATATCTTCTTGTAGAGTAACTTAAGCATGTATAGGTTTTAAACTACTAACTAATTTGCACACACATATTAACATAATAGGAATACGGTGACATAAACAAAGCAAATCTATAATTCCCATCCATCTCCAGTGAAGCCAAGAAAACCATTTAGGCACCGTAGGCATTTGTGAAAATTTGTCTATGATATGATGGATATTGTCCAACTGTACTTGAACAGTCTGAGAGAAATCAGACAAATTAAAGCAGCCCATTTCTGGGATCTGTTCACATCCCATATGTTCTTTTAACCGTAGATAGTCTATAGTCGTAAGATTTTGGAGCGCTACACCTTGCACCCCTCCCAACTCCTGGTTGAGTTCCAACAGTACAGACCCGGTCAAATTCTCCACGAAGAATTTTTACTGAGGGTAGGACTCTAGGTTGATAGTTTGTTTCTCATAGCACGTGATCAATATTGTGCTGCTTCCTTAGGGCCTCCATGGTTTCTGTTGAGAAATCCACTGCCATTTTATTTTATTACAGTATCACCGATATACACTCTTAGGATGGTTTTATGTGAAAAACATTGTGGTTACTACATATTATCGTGTCCCCCCCCCCATGCCCCATTGCAGTCACCGTCCATCGGTGTAGTAAGATGCCACAGAGTCACTACTTGTCTTCTCTGAGCTACACTGTCTTCCCTGTAACCCCCCCACACCATGTGCACCAAGAATGATACCCCACAATCCCCTTCTCCCTCCTCCACCCCTTCCCTTGGTAACCACTAGTCCCTTCTTGGAGTCTCTGAGTCTGCTGCTGTTTTGTTCCTTCAGTTTTGCCTCGTTGTTATACTCCACAAATGAGGGAAATCATTTGGTACTTGTCTTTCTCCGCCTGGCTTATTTCACTGAGCATAATGTCCTCCAGCTCCATCCATGTAGTTGCAAATGGTAGGATTGTTTCTTTCTTATGGCTGAATAGTATTCCATTGTGTATATGTACCACATCTTTATCCATTCATCTACTGATGGACAATTAGGTTGCTTCTATATCTTGACTATTGTAAATAGTGCTGCGATAAACATAAGGGCACATCTGTCTTTTTGAATCTGAAATCTTGTTTCCTTTGGGTAAATTCCTAGGAGTGGAATTCCTCGGTCAAATGGTATTTCTATTTTTAGTTTTTTGAGGAACCTCCATATTGCTTCCCACAGCGGTTGAACTAATTTACATTCCCCCCAGCGGTGTAGGAGGGTTCTCCTTTCTCCACATCCTCGCCAACATAATACACTGCCATTTTAATTGCTCTTCCCCTATAGATAAGGTTTCCTGTTTTTCTGACTGATTTCAAGGGTTTTTTTTCTGTCTTTATTTTGTAGAAGTTTAATTGTGATTTGTGTTGTGGATTTTTGGGGGTTTATCCTGTTTTGCATTTGCTAAGCTTTTTGGATCACTAGGTTTTTGTCTTACCAACTTTGGGACGTTTTCATCCATCCTTAGAGTACTATTTCAGCCTCATCTTCTGTCTCCTCTCTTACCAGGACTTCAGTGATGTTAAAGTAAGATTTTGTTGTTTGCTTCCATGGGTCCCTAAGGACATGCTTGTTTTTTGTTTTTTGTTTTTTTCCATTCTATTTTGTTCCCATTTTTTATAGTGGGTAATTTCTATGTTCTACCTTCCAGTTCACTGATTCTTTGTTCTGTGTGCTCTATTCAGCTGTTAACTGCATTTGCTGAGATTTGTATTTCAGTTATTGTATTTTTCAGTTTAAAATTTTCCCTTTGGCCTTCTTTATATTTTCTATTTTCTGCTCTTCATTACCACCGGGCTGGGGACGGGAGTTCCAGCTCCCCACTTGGTCTCCACTGACAATGGAGGGGGGAGTTGTGGGGGAGCTGTGGTCATGTTACCAGCAGGTGGGGAGATCCTGCTTGGCCTTCTGAGACACCACCAGGCCGGGCTGTGGGCATCTCCTTTCAGCCTCAGCTGGGGAGGGTGGCCTCAGCCTTTGCTGCTGTGGGTGAAGGTGGAGCCACAGTTCTTTTGCAGTGTTGGCCGGAATGGACATTTGTTGTGTGAAAGTTCTGTCTTACTAGGCTGCCTCTTTCTGGTGCTTTGGCTGGAGAGAGTGGGCTTTTGTGAAGGCTTTTTTTGTTTGCGCCCACTGGCGTCTCTGAGTTGTCTCTGTCTTCGGTTCCAAGTCTGGGATGTAGAAGCGAAAAGAAAACCAGGGAACACACCACCATGTCATCCCTTGAGTCCTCAGGTTCCCTAGACAATCTGCCTTTTTTTCTCCATCTTTCAGAGTCATCTAATGCTTGTTCTGTGTATAACTGTGCAGGGTTTTTGAGTTGTATTTCATGGGAGGAATAGGGAGAAGGCCTCCGGATCTTCCCAGAATTATGTCTGAACACCTACCTGTGCCAGCCCTTAAAGGTAAAGACAAATGAGATTAGTTTTTAGCTTTCAAAAAGCTCAAAATCTAGCCGAGAAGAGTGACATGCAAAGAAATAGATCAAGTGCTGCCTTCTAAGTATTTCAGTAGGAGACTATACGAGGTGTGCTGGGGACTTGGAGGACATGGAGGTCACCCCTTACCTGGGATGGCGGGGAGGGCGAAGAATGGCTTTTTAGAGGAAGCCATTATACTTAAGCTAAACAAGCAGATTTCTGGATAGACATGGGAGGAGAGGGCATTCCAGCAGGGAAAGCAGTAGGCACAAAAACTTAGGGGCATCAGCCCCCATGGGGGTGCAGGGAACCCACCGCAGGCCTTTGCTGAGGCTGGGATGGCACGGAGGGGGCAGCTGGCAGGGAGGCCAGGGAGTGGCGGCTGGATCACAGAGGGCATAGTGTGCATGCTGACCCCTGGAGGGCTTTAAGCATGAAATTATATGGTTGGATTTGTATTTCTGGCCGGTCATCCTGGGAGGGACAGCATGGGACGTGCAGCAGGTTTTTGTTAGGCATCAAGTGAGGGTGACATGGCCAGAGGTGGTGCAGGCGGGCTGAAGGGATAGGTCTGGGACGTGCTTAGGGGACAAGATGCACGGACGGCACGGATGAGGGCAGCGGCTTGGCTCCTTGGCTCAGTAGCCCCACTTGAGAAAAGGGCGATCGGGTTTTGAGAGGGGGAAAATTGAGGCCAGCTTTGGACGGTTGAGTTTGGAGCATCTGGACAGTCCAGTGAGGATGTGGGGGGCACGAATGTCTCAGCAGAGAAGTTGCAGCCAGAGAGGGACAGGGTTGGGAGTCATCGCGTAGGGTCGGTAGTTACAAATGTGGAGCTCACAGAGAGGGCTGTGTGGATTTTCAGGGGAGACCAGGAACTTTTTTGCCACGTTGAAGGGGCAGCAGTGGACGAGGAGCCCGGGGGGGGGGGGGGGGGGATGTCCCTGCGAGGGGGCGTGGAAGGAGGGGCGGAGCCAGTCAGGAGTTCTATTCCTCTGTCTTCCCAAAATCATGTTCCATGTTCAGAGAGAGGAAATGCCGTGCAGGTAGCCGGCTCCCGGAGAGATGGGGCACCTCGGGGCCCAAAGAGGAGGAAGCAGCTGCGGCTCCTCTGCAGGAGGACCCCGAGGCCTGTGCAGGGGCCTGGATGCTGCCGGACACCCGCCTGAGGCAGAGGGAGCGAGAGAAGCCCCCTGGCTGCCCCCTGCCTCCCACCCTCCTGTCATGCCTGCACCTCCTGCTGGCAGGACTCAGCCAGAAGCCGGAGATCACGTCCCAGAGACAGGCAGCCTCCAGGAACGGGTCAGCCTTCCTGATGCAGGGAGGAGCTGGGGCATGGTGAGCAATGGACGGGAGGACTTGCCCAGGACTGGCCCGGAGGCCAGGGGGCAGGGAAACTGGAGAAGGGCGTGGTCTGCAGTGACCAGTGCTCCAGAGAGGTCAGCTGGCCAGAGGGGAATCTGGGACGTTAGAGTGCCGGGGACCTCGGGAAGGTGCTGAGGTCCAGTATCGGTCTGTCCAACCCCAGGGCTTGCTGAGCATAGAGCTGCCCGCCCAGGCCCAGGTCCACGTCTCCCTTCAATAAGCTACAGCTGATTCCAGACAACCGCTTGCCCTCTGAAACCTAAACTAACACCCGCTCTTGACCTCAGTCTCCTGTCCCTGCTACCCCCTATGTCCCTGACCTTTGGAGACAGTGTGCACAACATCCCCAGCATCCCCCACCACATCTCTGAGACCCGGGCCCACGGCCGGTATGGTGGGGCTCTGCCCGAGCCCCGACAGTCCAGGTGACTGAGGGGGACCGGGCGCTGTGGCTCTGCACCCTCTGACGGCTCCTTGGCCTCCTCCCTGCCGCTGATCTCTCTGTGTGCCTCGACCTGGCCCACGCTGGGCCCGGCGCGCCTCCTTTGCTGTAATAGCCCTGTCCCCGGGTGTCGAGAGAAGCCAGCAGGGGCAGGCCCTACCCAGGGCTCCCCAGCCCTGGCGCCCCAGCTGTGCTAATTGTCCAAGTCTTCCAACAAGCCACCCCTGTTTCCTCACTGCAATTAAGACAGAAAGCTCGTTATCTCTCCTGCTCCCATTATCTGCAGACTCTGCTAAGGGGCTTTTTCTCTAGAGCAGCACCTGCAGAGGCCATGGAGGTTGGCATTAACTCCTTCCTTGCTATTCAGAGACTGAACCAAGGAAGCAGGCTACAGAGGCAGCTGAGGCCGGCAGGAAGGGCTCCGGGGAGAGGGAGGCACCTGGGTCCTGGCCATGGCTCTCTACAAATTCTCTGCGTGACTTTGGGCAATTTGACCTTTTCTGGGCCTTGGAAATCCTTTCCTCCCCTCCCTGCTAACAGGGAAGCTATGGAAACGAGTAAGAAGCTGTTCATGTTGTTGGCTCCCGGAGTAACTGTACATAATCCCATCTTCTATTATCATGGCTAAGAATACTTGCAATAGTCAGAATACTGCACCTCAAGGTGAAGCATATGAACAGCCTCGCTGTAACAACCAGTGTCGTTCGTGCTGGCAGAGGGCAGGGGAGACTTGCTGGTGGACCTGGAGCTGCCCAAGGGCTTTGGATTTAGCAGGATTTGCTGGCCCCCTCTGCATGTCCCTCAGCGAGGCATGAAATCTCTCTGCTGTAGCTTCTTCCTCTGAAAAATTAGGAGATCCAACCGGATAATCTCCAAGATCCTTCCCAACAGAGAAATCCTATTACCTAGGATGATTCTTCTATATGACGCAATTTGAGAAGGAAGGAAGTAGCATAGCATTTACTGAATTCCTAATATGCGCCAAATCTTTTGCCTCTGTCATTACTTCCATTTTAAATGTGAGAAAAATAAGGTTCAGAGGGACTGAATAAGCTGTCGCGAGGCCAAACACCCAGTACACAGAGGACTCGGGATTCAAATCCACATTTATGAGGCTGTAGAACCCTTGTTCTTTTCGTGACTCCCTGTTTTAAGAGAGCTGCCTACCCAAATGGCTCCTTACAAGATAGAGCTGAATATAGAGGGAAAAAGTAACCTTGCTAAACACAAAGAGTCTGAATTCTGACCCTTTAATTTCTCTGGAATCATGGTGTAAAGTTTAGGAAAGAATGAACAAGGAAGAGCCTTATTCCCTCTGGCCGCCCCATGTGACTGAGAGATTGCCTGAGATGTGTATGCAGACTCTGAAATTAAACAATGTTTGTATGACCTTCAGGCATTGGAATCTAGTTGCCCTCTAGGTAAACTGAGGCCCGAGGTGGAACAAAGCTGCTAACTCAGCAACAGCTTCAGGCTGGAATCTGCTTGTGGGCAGCAGAGCCCATTGCAGCCTGGCAAGAGCCCTCCTGAGCCCATTTCTAGAATCTTCTCTGAGTCCAGAAGAAGCTGCCAGAGCTTACCTACCAGTGCAGCTGACAGACTGGGGCAGCTTAGTGGCTTCCCCATGATCTGGCTTCTGAGCCTTCAGCTCAGGTCACTAATCTGTCCTGAGTTGTTCAGAGAGTGGGCTGAGGAGAATCTGCAGCAGACAGGGATGGAAGGGATCCAGGAAGCCCCTGGCCCACTGGCAGGGAGCCCAGACCTTGGCTCCCCATGAGCGATGCTGTGGGGGAAGAAGAACCCCTAGTTTTCAGACTAAGGAATTCAAGAGACAGGAAGCAGCTGACCACGGTCCCCCACTCAGCCCTGCTCCATACACAAGAGGTAAGACAGATGCTTCCTGACCTGGGTTCCCCATTTGGACAGTTGTCTCAGAGGCCTGCTCTTCTCTCCAAAACCTCAAGCTCTGAGCAGGTCCTTGATACCTGGTACCTGAAGTTAGTCCCTGGGCTGGATCTCGCCTGGTTTCAGGATTCCAGCTTTGTGATGCCTCATCTTTTGCCAGGGGCTTTTCTATGGAGTACGAAAAGCCCTTAGAGCTGCAAATCTCAGAGCATGTTCTGTGGCTTCTAACCCTGCAAAATATTCTGTGAAGAGGCATAAGATGGTCGGGGGAGGCCCATAGCTAGGGTCCCGGCTAAAAACTGGTCAGCTAAAATTTGGAAATGCAGAAAAATCCATCGGCCTTTTGGAGTCTCAATCTACGTTAACATAGGAAAGGCTCAGAAAAGTTCATTCACAAGCACCAAGAGAAAAAAATTAGTAAACTGGACTTCATCACAGTGAAAAATGTTCGTGCTTCAAAGGAAACTATCAAGAAAGTGAAAATACAGCCTATGGAATGGGAAAAAATATTTGCAAGCTGTAGCTGTGTATCTGATTAAAAGTCTGATATTCAGAATATATAAAGAACTTCTACAACTCAACAACAAAAAAACTCAAACAACCCTATTTAGAAATGGGCAAATGACTTGAATAGACATTTCCCCAAAGAAAATATACAACCAAGCAATGAAAAAATGCTCAGCATCACTAATCATTAGGGAAATTCATATCAAAACCAAAAAGAGATAGCACCTTACACCCTATAAGATAGCTGCTCTTTTTTAAAAAAGAAGAAAATAACAAGCGTTGACAAGGATGCAAAGAAATTGGAATGGAGCCCTTGTTCACTGTTGGTGGGAATATAAAATTGTGCAGCTATTGTGGAAAACAGTATTGTAGGCTCTCTAACAGTAGAGTTACCATGTTATCCAGCAATTCCACTTCTGGATATATACCCAAAAGAAATGAGAGCAAGATCCCAAAGAGATGATTTGTACACCCCCCTTCACAGCATCATTATTCACAATAGCTAGGATGAGGAAGTGCCCCAAGTGTCCACCTATACCTGAACAGATAAACAGAATGTGATGTATATACACAATGGATTATTATTTAGCCCTAAAAGGGAGGAAATGCTGCCATGTACTGCAACATGGATGAAGCTTGAGGACATTATGCTAAGTAAAATAGGCTAGTCACAAAAAGATAAATACTGTATGAGTCCACTTACATGAGTCACTTAGAGTGGTCAAGTTCACAGAGACAGAGAGTTAGAATGGTGGTTGCCTGGGGCAGGGAAGGGGTGGGGAGGTATTGTTGAAAGTGGGTTTGAGTTTTTGCAAGATGAACAGTTCTGGAGAAGGATGGCGGTGATGATTACGCAACACCGTGAATGTACGCAATTATCACTTGTATTAGCTTGGCGTCACGCAATACCAAAGACTGGGTTGCTTAAACAACACAAATGTTTTTTTCTCACAGTTCCAGAGGCTAGAAGTCCAAGATCAAGATGCCAGGGTGGTGTCTGGTGCGACCGCTCTTTCTGGCTTGCAGAGGGCCACTTCTCACTGTGTCCTCATGTGACCTTTCCTCTGTGCACTCAGGCAGAGAGGCAGAGCTCTGGTCTCTTCCTCTTCTTGTAAGGACACCAGTACTGTTGGCTCAGGGCTCTACTCTCATGACCTCATTCAGCCTTAGTCACCTCCCTTAAGGCCCGGGCTGCGAATCAGTGAGAAAACATTGAGGGTTAAGGCTTCAGTATATGAATTTTGCGTGGTTCCAGTTCAGTCCATACCACCACTGAACTGTATATGTAAAAATGCCTGAGATAGTCAATTCTGTTATGTGTATCTTACCACAGTTCAAGAATTTTTTAAAAATTGTTTTGTTTTTCAAAGGACACTATCAAGGCAGTGAAAAGACAACCCACAGAATGGGAATAAATATTTGCAACTAATACATCTGATAAGGGTCTAGTATCCAGAATATGTAAAAAACTTATATATATTCATATACATATATATGATTATGTTACAACTTAACAAAAATGACAAATAACTCAATTTTTAAGTGGGTCAAAGGTTTTAATAGACATTTCTCCAAACAAGATATACAAATGGCCAATACGCACATGAAAAGATGCTCAACATCATTACTCTTCAGGGAAATAACGAATCAAAACTATAATGAGATAGCACTTCACATCAGCTCGGATGGCTATTATCAAAGAAGACAGGAAATAACAATTGTTGATGAGAATGTGGAAAAACTGGAACCCACATACACTGCTGGTGGGAATGCAAAATGATACAGCTGCTTTGAAAAACAGTTTGGCAATTTCTTAAAAAGTTTAATGTAGCAATACCATTTGACCCCACAATTCTACTTCTAGGTATATTCCCCCCAAAATTGAAGATGTATGTCCACACAGAGACTTGTACATGAGTGTTGATAGCAGTATTATTCATAATAACCAAAAAGTGGAAACAACCGAAATGTCCATCAGCTGATGTATAGATAAACAAAATGTGGTTTATCCATATAGTGGAATATTATCCACCCATAGAAAGGAATGAAGTCCTGATACAGGGTACAGCTGAGGTGAAACTTGAAAATATTATGCTCAGTGAAAGAAGCCAGACCCAGAAGTCCACATATTGTATGATCTCTATTATTATAAATTATCAACTATAATATTTATATTATAAATTATAGTATTATAATTATATATATAATGTTTATATTATAAATTTATATTATAAATTATAAAATTTCAGAATAGGCAAACCCATAGAGACAGAAATAAATGAGTGGTTGTTGGGGCTTGGGATGCTATAGGATACGGGTTTCTGTTTGGGATGCTGTGAATGTTATGGAATTAGAACATCTGGTTGCAAAACTTCATGAGTATACTTGAAACCAATGAATTGTATGCTTTAAAAGGGCAAATTTTATTGTATATGAATTCTTTCATGCACACAACAGCCCTATTTAACCCTGTATCTCTCAAACTTACTTGAATATAGACCTTTTTTACCCCAGAGCGTTAATTGACACCCGGTGGAAACAGTTAAAGATGGGGGAAGGTTGAATATTCCCATTTTTGTAGATAGAAAAGGGGAAAGAAATAGACTGTGCTTAGTCTTGTGTATAAAACAAGGATAAAATGTAAGACTTTGTAGGGTTGCTGTGGTGTGAAATGAGTTCATGTATACATAAAGCACTTAAAACAATGCCTGCCCAGGAGGTGCTGAGTAAAATGCTGTTACTATCTGAGCGTGTACTGTGGATAGTCACCAAATGTAAGCGAATCCAGCAATATGCCAGATCCTTGAAACCACCTGGAAGGACGATGTTATTACCTCATTTCACAGATCCAGGAAGTGAGGCTCGAGGTGGGATGTCTGGTCAGGGATGGGCAGGAAAGGTAACCAGCTTTTCTGGTGCGGAGGCCCCACGGAACCTCTTCATTCCAGTCTGAAATTCTCCCAGCCTGAGTCCCTGCCTGACTTTGTGTGTGGGCAGGTTTATTGAGTATAATGTACGTGAAATGAAATTCGGTGAGATTTTACACATGTATGTGGTCATGGAACTGCCATCATACGCATGATTTAGAACAGTCCTGCCTCTTCTGAAAGTTTCAGCCATTTGTCCCCCGGCCCTGGCCGCCCTGCCTTTTCTGATCCAGGTGTTGATGAGGAGAGCCTGCAGGGGGAAGCTGCTGGTGGGTTAGGCAGGCGTGGGGGGCCAGGGGCCTGGGCCGCTTTTGGGAACTGCCTTCTCACCCCCTTTCCTGCAGCACAGCAGAAGGGTGGGGGGACGGGGCGCAGGGCGGATGGGGCGCTGCCGTGCTGGGTGGGGTCAGAGTCTGGAGTTGACTTACCGAAGAGCCCGGGCCAGCTGTCATCTAATGGCCCCTTCCCCTCCCCCTCTGGGCACCCTGCCCTTCTTTGCTCCTCTGCCTGCTGAGCACTATCTAAGCTGCTACCTGTCCTTTCTTCCCCTCTGTTCTCTCTAGAATGTCATTAGCTGCCAAGGGATGAGGACTGGGGCCGAGTTCCCAGGCCTTAGAATGAGGTCCAGGCTCTCCTTTCCCTCTTCTCTAAGACAAGGGGGTCCAGCCCCATGATCCCCGGGCTTCACTGCGATGTTGTTCTCACTGTCGGTGTGCCATGGAGCCCCCTGGAGAGAAGAGGCGGGCGAGGGCGGCTGTGATGACCCCGTAGCAGCAAATGACAGGTTGGTCAGACAAGGAGATATGTGCCCAGAGGAACTCTTTGGTAAGAGGTGGACTTGAGGAGCCCTTTGCAAAGCCTCTCTGAGTCAGCTCCCAGCCCAGAGCTCAGTTCAGGTTGGGTGGCCCCCATGCTTCCGGCCAGGGGTCGATGCTGTCTGGGCCAGGGCTGAGCAGGCCTGGCACGAAGAGGGAGGGTCAGGGGAGCTAGGAAAGCAAACATGCAAATATATGCAGACGAATGCAAATCTATGCAGCTGTGCCGCCTGCCTCCCACAGTGCTGGTCTCCTGGTGGGACAGCCACAGCCCACCCTTGGTGCGCCCCTCTGTGTGTCGTCTCCTTCTGGCCCAGGCATCCCTTCCTCTTCCTCCTTCCTCCCGAGAGGTCCCCCTCTCAGCAGCCCCTAACCCCGACTCTGGGAGAACGAGAAAGCTGCGTCATGAGGTGGGGAAGGGAGGGGACGTGATTCCAGATGGAGAATGACAGCGCCTGAAAGGGACAGGGTGGGGCCGCCATCCCCAAGCTCTTGGTTGCAGTTCCTGCTCAGCCCAGATACCCAGGTGCCCACCTTGCAGATGAGACAGCACTGCTCAAGCCTGGGGCAGCCTCACGCAGGGCTTGGCAGTGTCTCCGGAGCCAGCCGACAGTGAGGAGGCCATGTGACCGAGCATCCACCGCCCCCCCTCCCCCCACCGCCTTGCAACCCCCTACCCTTCTCTCTCCCAGCAGAGCTCCTGGAGGAGGGGAGAAGCATGGGAGGGAGGGGGATTCACTTGGTTTGGACCTTTCCTGCCCTGAAACACTGAAACACTGCCCGCCCCCTCTCTGCCTTCTGCTCCCCACATCCCCCCACCTGCCATCAGCAAAATCCTGAGTAGGAGTGTGAGGGAAAGACATGCAAGGCCTTGCCCCGAGAAAGCCTACAGTCCCCTGCAAAGGGTAGGGGTGGGGACAGAGGCTCAAGAACCTGCAGAATTCCATCGCCACAAGGCCTGGAGTGAGTTTAGGGGAATTCCTGGCTCCACCCTTCACCTGGTTGTTGATGAGACAGATCAGTGCGCGGAGGTGGTGCTGGAGCTGTGTCCCAGTCTCCTGATCCCTGCCTGTTGCTGGGTAGGCCTTGCCCAGCTCACTTCGTTTAATGGCAGTGATGGGGGTGGTCAGCAAGCGCGGCTCTTGAATTAAAGAATGGGTGGCCTGACCCAAAGGGCTTCCTGGAGGAGGTGTTAGGAGTGTGCTCTAAAGGCTGAGACACCTGAAGAGCAGTAGAGAGGAGGTACCTGGCTGTGTCCCCGAGGCCGGGAAGGATAGCTCAGGCTGAAGTCTAAATCCAGGTGGCAGAATGGGGATTCGTGGCGAGAAGGAGCGGAAGGCCCCCGACCCCTGGGGACGAGGAGCCAGCCCTTAGCACCCTGCTCTGAGCTCCACCCGCTAGCCCTGCAGTGAGCCCAGCAGTGGCTGGGATTCTCTTGGTGACTGTCTCCTGTCACTCTCAGATGCTGCCATTCCCAACATGGGGCCTTGTCCCCTCGTGGGCACATCTTTTACTTCCTGATGATCAGGGGCCGTTGCGGACATTGTTTAGCCTGCACAGGCACCCCAACATTGAAGATGTTGCCAAGCCTTGCCTGAGATGGCCCCAGGCCCTGAGCAGTTCTGTCCCACCTGGGAGGTGTCCACCTCGGGTGTCCATCTGGGTGTCTGAGGCCCAGTGGGTACTGTAACTTGGGTGCGGGTGGGGAAGGGGTGTTTCGACACAGCTGGCCGTCTTGGCTTTCTGACCTCAGCTGCAGCCCTGTTCATCCATCACCCCCAAGAAGCCTGTCGGCAGTGTGGGGCAGAGGAGGCCTCCATCCACTCCAGGCCAGAGACAACGTTCCCTCCCCCGGGGGACTAGTGCAGGCTCCTAAATGAAGACATCTGCTCTCCCTCCGAGTCCCAGAGACACGGGACTCTACAACATGCACCCCTGTTTTCTTTGGCCCTATTCAACTCTCTTCCAATTCGTGAGGCCCGGGGCAGTGGCTAGATGACAGATGAGTCAGAGGCAGGACCGAATCCAGAGTCCAGGCTGTCTCCACGTCCTGACCTTTCCTGCTGGGCCCATTCCTTCCGACTCCTCCGTTTCTCGGCAGCCCTTCGGCTTCTGTGCCCTGCGCCTGCGCCCTATTTGCGGTCAGTCTCTGACAGTGTCTCTACCGACCCTCGTGTGGGGGTTGGGGAGCAGTGTGGCCAGCGCCCGATGTTGTGTCTCCACCCCGGCGGCAGGCTGGGCTCCCAGTGGCCTCGGCGCAGGCTCCTCCCCACCTCTGAGCCACGCCCCCTTCAGGACGGGCCCTCCTGCTGCGGCTCCAGCTGCAACTGCAGGGAGAACGGGGAGGCGGGAGCCACCGAGGGGCGGCGGTGAGCTGCCAGCAGGTGTTAAGGCTTCCACTTCCGGCCCTAGGGGTCAGTGTAGTGGGACCACCGTCAGAGAGGGTGGGGGGCACCGAGCCGCCCTCCGAGTACCGCCAGCCGAGAGCTGGGAGCCACGGAGCCCAGCCGGTCTGCTGAGGAGGGAGTGGTGCTTCCAGCCCCGCTGAGGCCCCCGAGGCCATTCCATTCCGGGCCAGGCAGCCCGTAGCGCCCTGCTGTGGGGTGCATCCTGTGGGCGAGGCTCATTTCTGCCTCACTGTGCCCTTCACAGCCACCAAGGTTGAAGGTTGGGGCTCTCAGAAAACCCAAGACCCGAGAGAAAGGGAGGCGGCTGCTGGAATGAAAAGATGCGGACAGGTCCCAGGCTGCGGGACAGGGTCTGGCAGGGCCGCAGGAAGAGCATTAGGACCTAACCTGTAGGGAGGTCTGTGATCAGACTGATTCTGAGGACACCTTCTGGTCGGTACCAGAGGCAGAACTAGATTAATCCAGACAACTGGCAGAGCCTCCTCTGTGGGGCTCCCTTTCAGCAAGGAGAGTGGCCGAGGCCTGGCCCTTGTTGGCCCTGGGGAGCAAGGACTCTGGGTTACTACAAAGGCAAGGGGGAGAGGGGAGGAAGGCAGGGTGCTGGGCATTGCCCCTCAAGGGCAGATGGGAAATGGATTCTGCCTGTGGCACATGGGCAGCAAGTGAGGTGAGGTGAGTGCTGGGTAGTGGGGAGGGAGCCGGCCCTCGCTTCCTCCCGCCTGGCTGGTGTGGAGCCCTGGGGCGGAGCAGCGGGACATGAAGGCCCTCCAATCCCCACCCGCGCCGGAACCTGGGAGCTGTCCAGCACGGGGACCTGCTGAAACCAGCAGGGGCTAGGCCTGCAGGAGGCCTCCGCGCAAGGGTGGTGGCGCTCCCAGGGTGCCTCTGTGGCTCACGGCACCCTCTCCACCCTGGGATTGAGAGACCAGTTTAGAAGGTGAGCCCTGAGAAGAGGAACACTGAGATTCTTTGCACTTCTTTATGGGGGAGCGCGTTGGTGGGGGAAGGAAGCCCTGGGCATTCAGGAAGCACACCCACGTGCACTAATAAGCCTTGGTCAAGGGCGAGGCGCTCCGTGCAGCTCTCCCGTGTCCCGCGCCACGGTCAGCCCTGAAGCCCCCACAGGGAGGGACCTGGCAGCATGGGAGGACCTCTGCATGCCTCTGCTGCCAACTGTATAACCAGCAGTTGAAAAGCCCCCTGGGGTGGCCGCTGACCTGCCATACAGCTGAGGACTGATGTGTCCCAGCACACCTAGTCTCCAAGTCTGGGCTGGTCCTGAGACACTCCTGCTGTGGGACCTCCAGTCTTGCGTGCCCGTAATGTAGGCCATCTCCAGCATGTGCCTCTGTCGCAAAGCTCGACTGTCGGGCTCTTCTGTGGGCCACGGCGCTCTGCTGGGCAAAGGATGTGTAAGAGTATTTAGTGAAAATGGCCCCAGCAAGGGCTTAGAGTCAAATACCAGTGTGCTTGCCTTTCATGGCTGCCCTCTCAGCAGACGCCTTCTCAACACCCCCGATCCTCAGAGGCCCCGCCTGGCCCTCTCCTCCCCTATTCGCAGGCCCTATGCACCAGCCTTTCTTTGCATGCTAACCTGAAGCCCCTTCCTTCCCCCATGTGCCAGGGGATTCTGTCTTTCTCCCCTCCATTCACCAGCTGTCTCCTCTCCAGACCAGGCAGGGCTTCTGCTCAGCCAGAGGCAGTGACTGGGGGCGGATGGGGCTGGGGGGCAGGCCGGAGCAGTTGTGCACACTGCGGCTGCAGATGGGCTGATCTGGGGGACTAGAGCCAGGCTCAGAGGCTGGCCCTCCAGTGTGGCACTGACTTGCAGCACACAGAGGGGGAAAAAGTTCCATCCCTTTGCTTTTGGCCCACTTGAGGGCAGCATTCCCTGTACCCTCTTGTCATCACACGCACGTCCTTCCTGACCCAGCATTCTCCTCCTCGAGGAAGCTATTAACTAACTGTGGGTGAGCCGCCTTCATGATTGTCTCCTTGGTGGTTCTGTGCAACACTTGCACTGGACATGCTGTGGGGGTAGCAGCTGAGAATGTCATCTTGGGCCAGCAGCCTGGGCTTAAATATTACCCACTCCACTTACCCACTTACACCCTAAATATTACCCGCCCCACTCAGTTGTGATTTAGGCAAGTGCCTTAACCTCTGTCTGCCTCAGTTTCCTCAGCTGTAAAATGAGAATGATCACATCAGGTACCTCATGGGGTTTTGTGAAGGTGAAGTGAGCTGGTACATGTAAAATGCTGGCAGCAGCACCTGGCATGTGCTGAGTGTCCCATAAATGTCAGCTGCTGTTACTGTGTCTCTGATTCATAAGCCTCTGTCCAGCTGTGGGCCCCACCTCTCCCATTAGGCTGGGAGAGGGCCAAGGGCATATTCATGTATAGCCCATCAGCCCAAGAGTTTCCTGCTGACAGGGACCCTCTCCCCTCCTTTGGGGCACCCCCACCCTGACCCTGACCTTAGCCCAAGTAGCCCAGGGCTTTGGCCACACTAATGATGGAGCATGATCAAGCCTGTCCTGCTCCTGGGAGGGCTCCTGTGGAATAAACTGCGGCAGCTCACGGACTAGGCTTGCCATGAAGTCCACAGCTTTTTGATGGATCTGGCAAGAGCTGCCCTGTCCTTTCTCGGTGCCCATCCTTGGCTCAGATTTAGTGCCTGGTTGTAAGATTCCCTTTTCCATCATTTTCAGGTCACTTCACACAGTTACCGATTTGCCCATGTTTACTGAGCATTTACTATGTACATAGGACTGTACTGGATGTGGGGGACTGGTGAACAAGCACAGGCCCTGCCCCAGAAGAGCCTCCAGACTAGTGGGAAGATACTGAACAAGTGGGTGGGTGTTAGCAAGGGAGAAGCAGTGGTCTGGCGTGGGGAGGCAATCGTCCCTGAGGAGGGGACCTGTGAGGAGGGGGTAAGGATGAGGAAGGGGTGGTCGGTGAGGCGGATGAGGAGGGGATGGCTCGACCTTCTGCAGCCTGCCTCTTCCTGGCCCCTGCCCTCCCAAGGCACCCAGCATCTCCCCGCATTCCCACAAGCCTGCCTTGGCCAGACAGCCCCCTGGACCTGCCTTCCCAGCCCTCCTGCCTCATCCTGAAGGTGGCTCCGTGGTCTCTCCTGGAGCTCTGTGACTGTTCAGACTTGGGGTTTCCCGGTCAGGTCTCACTGGGCAAACCACAGACTATCACATAACGTCCTAACATGCCCCTGGGGTCCTCGGGTTAAAGCCTGAGTAGGAGATTCACCAGACACCTTCCCGCAGGCTGCAGAGCCCTGCACCTTGGGGCTGAGGGCTGCAGTGCAAGGACCCTGCAGCCCCGTCCAGCAAATGGGGCCAGATTTCCTCCCTCCCACTCCTCAGGAAGCAGGAAGTGGCCCCCAGCACCCACCCCGCTTCCTGTTCAGTGGGGACGATATTGTTTCCTTGCCAGCTTTGGCTCATTTCCTCTTCTCCCTCCTGCAGGGCCGGCTCAGGGATGAGGTGAGGCAGGCCCCTCCCCTGGGTGGTGTCGGGTGTCCTGCCTGACTCCATTTCCCTGGGACCTTGGAGAGCAGTTGGGAGGCCAGTCTGCCCACCCCTCTGCCTGGGAGCAGGGCACAGCTCTGCATGGGGAGGCCGGCCAGCCTCAGGGCATGAGGCCATGGAGTATCGAGCGTCTACTACATGCTAGGCACTGTGTTGGGTGCCAGGAATCCAAACAGAGAAGCCAGTGCTGTGTAGACTGTTCTATGGAAGGTCCAGGGGGCCACATAGCTTCTGACAGAGGTCAGGGAGGCCTTCCTGGAGGGATGATGTCTGAGCTGAACACAAAAGATGAATAGAAATTAGCTAAAGAAAGCCTTTGAACCACATGGTGTGCGGGTAAATGAAGAAAGTGTGAAGCAGGGAGAGCTGGGAGATGGGGAGGAGTTAAGTCAAGGAGGGTCTCAGCGGTCCCCAAGGAGCCTGACTTTACTACGGGGAGGGTCATGGTCAAAGCCATAAGCAGGCTGTGTCCCTCTAGTCTCAGTGCAGAAATGGTGTGAGTGGACCAGCCAGAGTGGGACCGGGAGAACAGTTGTGTGTCCTGATGAGAAATACCTAGGGCCCGAATTGGGGCAGTGGCACCAGGGTGCAGGGGTCAGGGGAAATTGGCAGGACCACAGGACTGACCACAGGCGTCTTGGCCTGGAATTAGGGACCTGGGCACTGGCCAGTTGGTAGCCCTGTGACTTAGACAGTCTCCCAGACTCTGAGCCACAAGTTTACCATGAAGAGCCTTCCCCCACCTAACAGAAGGAGCTGAGACAATGAAAGTTAAAGCCGGGGTTGAGGACGGTCACGTGCTGGTTGTCGTCTTGTGACTGGTAAAGGCCGTGCAACTCCAGAGCATTGGCATTCCGACCACGCTCGATTCTTGAGCCTGGGGATGGGTAGGTGGGAGGAGGAGCTGCTTCTTTCTCTGGCTGACCTGGAGGCAGCAGAGCCCTACAGAGGTCAGCACATGACCTCTGGACAGGTGATCATTGGGGCATTCGAGTTAGGAGGATCTGTCCTTTAGAAAACATTCCTGGAGCCTCCTGCGGGGGCAGGGTCTCTGCCTGCTGACGGTCTCTCACCTCACTGGCCTGCTGCCCAGGCCTGGATGGGACCCCCCGCAAGCAGAATCCCACCGAGGAGGGCCTCGCGGGCAGATGAGGCCACAGATCTTGGCCCACGTGTTGCAGCACTTCCCAACAACTTCTCTCGTCATTCTCTTGTGTCCAACCTCAGGCTTTCTGGTTGGCGGGGTGACTTCCTTTTCCAGGGCCCTGTTTTCAATGGGAATGAAGGACAAAGGCTTTATATCTGCAAAGCCCATTAGCCGGGCTCTCCTTGACATTCACTCTGGGATAAGCCACCCCTGTCTGTTAACCTCTTGCCAGCTGGCCCCTGCTCTGCACCCCCCTACCTCCCATGCAATTCCAGTTTCCTGTACCCCCTCCAAAGCCGCAGAGCTCAAGACTAATTGGCTGGGGGCTCCATAAGACCCTGACCCACAGTTGGTACAGGAAGATGGATTCTGTGGTAGTTTTGCCTCCGTGGTAGCCAGCCAGCCAAGTCCAGGGCTTAGGACCAGCTCTGACACTCAGGTCTTAGGGAGCTTCTCTCACGAATCTTGTGTCTCTAGAAAATCAAAGCCTTTCCTGTGAGCCCCTCTTATTAGGAGGGGGACGCACCCGGCAGGCTCCCAGTGCCTGCCCTGATTCTTATTCAGTGCCACTCACGTAATTGCTATAAAAGCTACCAGGCTAAGGGACAGGGGGAGGAGGGGAAGGTGTCTGTCATAAACAAGGAGCGATATTTAGTGGTTTTTAAGTGCCACAGTCATCTCTGGGGAGAGCTTGAGAGGGAAAAAATAACACTTTATTTGGAGACAAGTCTGCTGAGATGCAGTCTCCTCTCAGCTTCTGTTCCCCTGCTGTTTATTGCGAAGTGCTGTGTGCTCAGAAAGAGGGGCTGAGTCCTGAAGTCACAGGCCAGGTTATCTGCCCTTGAGTGGAAGGGCCGGGTCGGGTCATCTGGTCACCTCATGCTTCTGGCTCTTGGGGCTGGAGACCCCGCAGTCATCCCTAAGGTCTTTGTACCATTGAATGACCTCTGTATGGGAGGGGTTGCAAGGTGGGAGCAAGGAAAGGTCCAGAAGGAGAGGGATTCTCCAGGGGGAGGGCGGGCACCCAGCGAGTCTTTTCCCGTGGCTCACCATCTCTGGGCCTCGTCTTCCTTTTGTTCCTGCGCTGTGCCCTGTGCAGAGTTCCCCTGCTCCCATCGGTGGTGGACAGTAGCCCAAATGCCTTCTCCTTCTCCCCTGAAGCATGGTGGAGACGAGCTGGCGGGTGCAAGGGGAGATGGAAGTGTGAAAGGTGGGGGAAGTGAGATGCAGAGGAGAACCCGGGGTTGGGTCCTAGAACAGACACGCAAGAACATTAGTGGACAAACCGGTGATCTCTGAATCAAGTCCGCTCTCCTCAGTAGTAATCTGTCAATGGTAACTTCCTAGTTTTGACCAATGAACTATGGTTTTGTGAAATTCTAACAGTAGGGGACACTGGATGAAGGGTACCTAGAACTCGGTAATATCTGCAACTTTTCTGTAAATCTAAAATTACTTCAAAATATAAACTTTATTTTTTAGAAAGAGGGAGGGAGGGACAGAAAATGGAGAAAGTCAGAAAATTCAAGAATAGTAAGGCTTTGCAGCATGTAGGTGCCTGATCCCTCAATCCTAGTCGAAGAGCTGAAATCTCTCTTTAGGCAAAAGCCCTTGGGATCAAGTTCCTCCTGAGATAACTGCCCTCTAGCGCTTGACAGGTTCCCTACCTGAAGTCTGGCTCTGAAAGCTCCTGGGAGGTTCCCACCCCCTAGGCGTTCTACAAAAACTAGTCAGTCAACCTGCTTTCTCTTCCCCTTTTGAAGCTCAATACGTCCCTGGGGGTCTCCACTCGCTGATTAAAGCTGTAGTGGTCACTGATCCCGGTCTAGCTCCAGGGAATGACTCAACTGGAAAGGTCCTCAACTTTTTAAACTGGGGAACACATTGTTTAAATAAAATGTAACATGGCGAGCCAAGATTTAAAATAAACTTGAAGCTTGTTAAAACAAGGGAGGTCCCCCACTACCACCCCTTTCCACTCCCTCATGGCGGCCACAGTGGGGTCACCACCAGCCCTTTGGAAATGACCAAGCCCTGCCCAGCTCAGGTTAGCAACTGCCCCCTCTCAGAAGCACCCCTGACCCACCTGAGGGAATGGATGGTTCTGCAGAAGCCCACCTTTTAAGGGTCTGAGATGAAAAACTCGCTGGTCCAAACAGCACGTGTCGTGACTGTCAATAGAACAGCTCTGTCCCACCTACTCACTGTCAAGGCTATCCTCCTAAAGTCTTCCCTGAATCTTGCTGCTGTAATTGCAAGCTTTTTTCTTCCTATTTCCTCCCAGAATAGGAGGAAAAGGATTTGACAGCATCAGATCTAAAGTGACTCTGCATTCTTGAAGCTGCAGTTAATCCTTCCCTAAATTATGTGTTTTTTTCCAC